>NW_028227267.1:118185856-119585856 GCF_978045245.1 Mus caroli
TGTGTATATGTGTGTATGTCTGTGTGTTTGTGTGTATGTGTGTGCATGTGTGCACCCCCCAAGTGCACATGTGTGTGTATACATGTGTGTCTCTGTGCATGCATGTATGTGCACATGTATGTAGAATGTGCTGTTTATTGTTCTTTACCTTATTTTTTTGACAGCTTCTCTCACTGGAACTGGAGCTCAGCGATTCAGTCAGATTGGCTGACCGGTGAGCTCCAGAGAACCTCCTGCCTCCACCTCTCCAGCACTAGGATTGTTAATGGTGGCACTGGCTTTTTACACGAGTGCTGTGGGTCTGAACTCAGGGCCTCATGCCTACTTGGTGAGCACTTCACCAACTAGCCATCTCCGCAGCCCAAGTCTCTGCTTATAATAAAGGCGATTACATCTGTGATGATGGTGGGGAGGAAGAAGAGGAAAATTCTTGTGTCTACATTAGAGAAACTCTCTTCCTGGGAGCCAAGAGATGTAGATCTTGAGAGGCAGTCTGTTAATGACACCCACACCCATGAGATAGCTATAGCAAGCAGCCCTCTCCTGCTTTGAGGTCTGTTTGTTTGTTTGTTTGTTTGTTTTTTTGACAGGTTCTCTCTATAGAACTAGCCTATAGACTAGACTAGCTCTAAACTCACATCTGCCCTCCTCTGCCTTCAGAGTGCTGTAATTAAAAGCATGCACGCCTATGTCCTCCCTAAGGGTCTACTTGGATCCAGATGTTGCTGCCTTAGTCTCTGGAGTTGATGCTCATGTGTATTTGTTTCTACTGACTTGAAGGGATTGCTCCCTTTTGTGCTAGGAATGGTTTTATAAGAATTTACAAAGACTTAGTTGTTTGTTAGTGCTCATTACCCTTCTGGGGTCACCATAGCTTTGCAGCTGGCACAGCAGAAAAAGAGGAAGTAACTTACCCAAGGTCCAACTCTGCAGGGAAACAGACTCAGATTGGAACTGGGTCCATTGTAAGCTTGAAGCTGCCCTCACTGACATGTGCTACCTCTCCATGCCCCAGACTCCACAATTCTGTGAGACGTCATCGCCTTTTTGAATCTGACCAATCAGAGCCAGTTTCCTCCTCTTTTCCCCCCTCATCTTCTCTTTGGAGTAAAAGTTTCACAGCGTAGTCCAGAAGGTCTTGGGACTCTGCCTAGGTCCAGACTAGCCATGAACTCATAGCAATTCTCCTGTTGTAGCATTCCCAGTGCTGAGATGACAGGTATGAGCCACTGCACATGGAAGATGCCTTTTTTGTTATGTTATTAATTCGTACTGATTGATTGAGTGAGTGAGTGAGTGAGTGAGTAATTGATAGGTAAGGTCTCCTGTATCCCAGGTTAGCCTCTCTCCTTGTCTTAGGTTTCAGGGCTGTGAACAGATACCATGACCAAGACAACTCTTATAAGGACAACATTCAATTGGAGCTGGCTTACAGGTTCAGAGGTTCAGACCATCATAGCAGCATCCAGGCAGGCTTAGCCCAGGAGAAGCTGAGAGTTCTACATCTTGTTCTGAAGGCTGACAGGAAAAGACTGTCTTCCAGGAAGCTAGGATGAGGGACTTAGAGCCTACACCCTAATGACACACCTACTCTATCAGGGCCCCACCTACTCCAAACAAAGCCACACCTACTCCAAACAAAGCCACATCTACTCCAACAGGGCCACACCCACTCCAACAGGGCCACACCTACTTCAAACAAAGCCACACCCACTCCAAACAAAGCCACACCCACTCCAAACAAAGCCACACCTACTCCATCAGGGCCCCACCTACTCCAAACAAAGCCACATCTACTCCAAACAAAGCCACACCTACTCCAACAGGGCCACACCTACTTCAAACAAAGCCACGCCCACTCCAAACAAAGCCACACCCACTCCAAACAAAGCCACACCTACTCCAAACAAAGCCACACCTACTCCAAACAAAGCCACACCTACTCCAAACAAAGCCACACCTACTCCAAACAAAGCCACACCTCCAAATAATGCCACTCTCTGCACGAAACATTCAAACCATCTCAGTCCTTGTAGTGGACTACAAGGATGAGGTGCCGCCTCCTCCCTCTGCTTCTCCTCCCCAACTGCACAATTTGAACTTTCTCCTCATTAGTTGGACTTGTATTGTTAGTTGTATACAACTATTGGAATCTTTAAAAATCCACCCACCCTCGGCTCATTTTCCTATTAAACTATATTTTTCATGTATAAATTTAGGAGTTCTTTGCATATGAAACACACCTGCCGATTGCCATGTGCATCCCAGCCCTTGCCGCTGCGGTGAGCCTCTGGCTCCGACTCATCCGGCTTTTCTGCGCAGAGCCCAGGATTTAAGTCAGGTTTGTAGGGCTAGGGAGATCTTCTGCCGTCTGAGGATGTTTTAGAAGGAACTCACCAGTTCCTCTGGAGCTCTGTGACTTGTCATTTAAAGTTTATGTCAGTTCTGATGTGGAACTAGGATCTCGTGCTTCTCTCAGTAACAGTGGCTAACAACGGTGTGCATCCCTCCACAATAAAAGGCTGCCAGGCGGATTGTCCTGCTGCCGATGCAGAATCTGCCGTGACTGCCAACCACTACTGTACTGACCATGCGGCCTGTGTATGCACCATGACTAATTCTCCACGTTGCCCAGTTGGTTTGCTCGGCGTCGATCTCTGCCTTGCTTGTCCTTCCTCAGTCTGGGAGCACTGGGCTAACTCATTGCAAAGCTCTGGCTCTATGCCTGAGTCCCTGCTCAGTACTCTAGGGATCCTCCAGTGCTCAGCCTTGCCCTGGCTCTGAGGTCATCTGAACTTTTCCAGATGCAGCTGAGTGGCCTTGTCATCCTGGCCAGGGGCAGGGATAGGAATCTCCCTGACTTACAGTGTTAGGATTCCCTTGCTCGTAGCCTCTGCTGTCAGTCTCTTCCAGCCTCGGCTTTCTGCATTTCCCTGTGATATGATATAGTCTTTGATTGAGCCGGTATTGAGTGCATGTCTTTGGGACTGTATGGACACTGCTCTTAAAAACTTAAATTTTTACTAGCAGTAATTAATTGAAAACATTTTGGGGAGTGGTGCTGGCAAGATGATTCAGTGGGTAAAGGCATTTGTTGTCTAGCCTGGCTTCACTCTCCATTATCCACTAGCACCAACTTCTGTAAATTACCCTTTGGCCTCCATGTGGGATGCATGTGTGTGCATGGGCAGGCACACATGCACACATGCACACACACATTAAATGTGATAGAATGTTTTGATGCTGTGGTAAGAGAAGTATTCCCCCCAAACCCCACTACCCATTAAAGGCGTAATCAGTACTCAGGGTGACACTGCAGATAGCGGAGCCCTCAGAAGGCTGAGCCTATCATGAAGCTTTTACAGTGGTCTCTTGAAGGGGGCTGTGAGATCCCGGCTCCGTTCTTCTCTGCTTTCTGGGATATAAGTAGTTGTTCTTCTGTTTTTTGTCAGGGATTGCCTAATCCTGGGATGGAAATCTCTAGAGACATGAGCTTAATAAACCTTTTTTCTTTATCCGTGCATTTTCTCAAGTATTTTGTTGTAATTGTGGTAAATGGATGGATATGTGTTTGATTTTTCTGTGTATTTTCTTCCTAAGTAATTTCAACAAACCAGTCAAATTTTCAACTGATTTGTTTAATTTTCCCCTCTAATTTCTATTATTTGATTTAGCAGGTCTTTATTTTTTCTTTAAATTCCATCTACCAAGCTTTACTTTGATTTCCCCTCTGGTTTCTTTGATGTTTGAACTAACCAGCAATAATAGGAGCTGCCCTTAGGAGAGGCTGTCACGTTGCTTTCTGATATATTGCGAACTCTCGTCCTTTCTGTGTGTGTTCTGTATTAAACGCTTCCTGTTCCTTACACTAACTCTGTTTTGGGTTCCCCCTGTCCCTTTTTTTTTTTTTTTTTTTTTGGCTCTGACTCTTATTTTGCATGCTCTTGTGTAAAACACGCAACATGCAAATATGATTCTCAACTGTCTGTCAGAGGTAGGTGTTTAGAGCTGTCAAAATCAAATCTAAACTTGTGCATGAAAGCTGGGGTTCCCCTACTCCGGTCCCCCGAAAGCAATGGTGGAGCCACTCATTGGTCGTCTTATCACAAGAAACTTAGATGAGAAGCTGTGCGTTCTTAGAGAGTAGTTCTGTAGCCGCGCCTGGGGAACGCCTGGATTAGCTTCATGCCTTCTAGAAGTGGGGTGGAGGAGGGGCTGTGGGCTGTGGTGTCGTGAGTATGTTTTTCCTAATCCCTGTCATTCTGTGCCTCCCAGTTTCAGCCTAAAATCCCACATTCTTTCTTCTTGTGTCTGGTGTCTGTGAGCATTTGATCTCTCTGGCACAATTTATATATATATATATATATATATATATATATATATATATTTTTTTTTTTTTTTTTTTTTTTTTTTTTGAGGGTAAGCAGCGCTCTGGGAAGGCTCTGGGATATGCTCAGCCTTTTTGTGAACCGGAGTAGGAGTACCATGTCTATACCAGGGTGAGCCCCAGACTGTGGGAGAAGTCATCCGAGCCACTTAGGATACAAATCCACCTTTGACATCCCTATGGAGGGCCACTGGACTCTGGTCTGCCCTTGTCTCTACTTCTCCTTCTTTGTCCTTTCAAAAACAAACAAACAAACAAACATCCAGCGTCTTTTCATAGTTTTGGTAGTAGAAATGATATAACCATGAGGGTAATCTGTCAAATTTAGTTGGAAGCACATCTTATTTTATGAAGGCCTAAGGTAGGACAACTTGAAAGTTTACTATAAGAACTGTAGCGTATCATCAACCTGATTAATAAAAACCTATGCAGATGTTGCAAGTATTGATAGATTCCCTCAGAAGAATTGATTTGCTCTGCTTCTTGCCCCACTCTACCTACTACTTCTTTGAAACAGTGTTTCCTGTGAGTGATATGTTTGATGCCCATCCCCTACATCTTTGAAACATTGTTTCATGCGGGTGAGAAGTCTAAGAGCAGGGTTGGAACGCACCTATATCCTGCCCGTGTCTGGGTTTCCTACTGGTTCCCATCTTTCTGCTTCTTTTCTCTGCAGCTGCCTTCACTCCCTCTGTGGGTGTTAGCCAGCCTCAGTCAGTGTGTGAGGTTTCTTCTGGGTGGGACAAAGAGAAGACTTTCCCTGTGGAGTTCAGGCCATGGAAATCCTGCCAATCTCTCCTTGCTGTAGGCTGTGCAGGAGAAGAGCTGGAGAGTTCCAGTTCTGATTAACCTTGAATGAAGTGGGGTGTGTCTGATGCTTACAGGAGCTGGGGAGGTTGAACTGAAAGTGCCAAGAAGGAGAAGATGGTAGGAGGGTCAGGGAAGGTAGCGGGCCGTGGGAATAGGCAACTGAGGCAAGGCTGGTTGGGCTCGGATAGGCAACTGAGAAGTTCTGGATTTCCGGTCTCGGGACCTTGGAATTTCCTTATAGCTTCACCTTCCCAAGGCTTATAATGCAAAGACTAAGAATCACAGAACTGCCCCCAAACAGCACACGGCAGCTGTGGAGACACCAGGACGCCTGGTGGCAACACACGAAAGAACAGAGAACAATTACTGGTGAGCCTGTCACCTGCCCGCCCTGCTCTACTGTACAGAGACACTGGGCAGGCTTGAGTTTTGGAAGTGGAGGAGCTGGAGAGAGGAGGAAGTGAGCTCATCATGGGCTTTGCAAGGCAGTGCTGAGTTGTGCATTTCTGTGTACGGGATTTTGCCAGGCCCTTGACATGCATTTCAAGGGGGTGGGGAGAGAAGCTTTCTCCTTGAACATCTGTGTAGACCCGTTAGGGTGGGGGTCTGGAGCCCAAACAGAGTGTGGGATAATTTAGCACATTTCTGAAAGCTGGGATGAGAGCCGACAGATCCACACTATTGTATCATGCTGGCAGCAACCCAACAGCTAAGGCAGACCTGTACGTTGTGCCAAAAAGATGCCTTCATTGTGCTGTACAAGCACATTTTGAAAAATGTGCAGGAGATAAGAGTATGTGTGGGGGCCTGCATTCTGGTTGTCTTAAATAAAAGTGGTTAGGGATGTCTGCCAGTCTCCTGCACGTCAGAGAAAGCCCAGCAAACCCAAGCAGCCCCACATGCAGGCCCTCAAGCAGCCCCACACACAGCCCCATATGCAGTCCCTCAAGCAGACCTCGTGCAGCTCCACGCGCAGCCCCACGTGCAGCCCCACACGCAGTCCTCAAGCAGACCTCATGCAGCCCCTGGTGCAGCTCCTGGCACAGCTCCTCGTGCAGCCCCACGCATAGCCCCTTGCATTGCACCTCCCCTCTTCACACTCAGCAGCATGTTAATGTGTCTCTCAGCTTGGACAGTGCAGGCTTAATTAGGTCATTTGTTCTTGAGAGTTCTTTCCCTGCACTGCAAAGCAAAGGAAGGATTTTTATGGGCAGTTGGCAGCCATAAAAAAGTCAGGCAGCACCTTGTCCCTCTATTTGCTGAAATTTCAGGTGATACTTGGCAAAATTGCTCCTGAGGCATTTGGAATATTCTTAGGCTATCGATCAGTCGAGGAAGGACGTCTCTAGGTTTTAGTTTTTGTGTGCATTTTTTTTCCCCCTCTTACCTGGAGCCTTTGAGGCCTGTGTAGTTTGCGATCCTAGAATGAAAGCTCTGAGGTGTTTTTAGGATGTCAGTTAAGGACCTAAGGAAAGTATCAAAGCAGCGTTTGGGAGGCTGGGGAGATGGCTGTGGGTAAAACGTGCACACATGGACCTCAGATTTCCAGACACATACAAAAACGCTGAGCGTAGCCATGTGCAACCCTTGGTGCTGGGGGAGAGAGCCCTGGAACTATTTGGCCAGCCAGGTTTATCAAGTAGTGAGGCCCAGATGCAAAAAGACACCTACTTATCCTGAGAAGAGATAAGGTAGTGAGTGACTGCAGAGGCTATCCACCAAACACACACACACACACACACACACATACACACACACACTTTTGCCTAGATTTAAGTGTTGTCCTTGTGCTCTGCTGAGCAGGAGGGAGCTCAGCACACTGTTTCTTTTGCACAGGTGATGAGTGTGGAGTGGGCGAGGTGGAGACTGGTGACAGGGACCTAAATCCAGAGAGGATAGAGCACCAGTAACAGAGTTAACCAGGGACCAGCTGCTGCCACACCCTGGGTGTATTTCTCTCCAGGGTGCAAGTGGAGGTGGGCTGTGTATCCATCCCTCTTGCTCATGGCTTGCTCACGGAAGCTTTGTAACCTCAGAGCGAGGTGAGAGGAGTTCTCTGGAGTCCAGGTTTTCCTCTTCTCCCCTCTCCTCCTCTGACACACACAGTCTCCTCCTCATCCTCTCAATATGAGTTCTCATGTAGCCCAGGCTGGCCGCAGACATTGCTTCCCTCCCAAGCGCTGGGGCTTGGATTCCTTTTCTTTCCCAGCACAGAATGTTTATTTTAGATTTTTAATGTTCAGGTAGCTACCGGTTAACTGCTCACTGTGCAAGCTCGAGGACTTAACTCCATCTCCAGGGCCCGTGTTACAAAACAGGACAAACCCCAAAACAGCAACAAAACGACAGAAAACCAAAACCAAAACAAACCCAAAACAACAACATCAGCAGCAGCAACAACAACAGCCCCCCCAAACAAAAATAAAACAAAGCCAGGCATGGTGTCTTGTATCCCTAGTGCTGGGAAGTGGCAATGGGTGGGGGTGAAGAGGGGGATCCTTGGGGCTTACTGTCCCCGAGTCTCACCTACATGGCAGGTTCCAGGCCAATGAGAGACCCTGTCTCAAAATACCAAGCTGGACAGTGGAACAGAGCTCGAGGAACAACATTTGAAACTGAACTTTCTCCATGTGCACTTGCACACGCATGCATGCGTACCTGTGCTCTCGAGTGCATGCCCCCCTCCCCACGCCCCCTCTCCAGACATACACACACACACACACACACATACACACACACATACACACACACACACACACACACATACACACACACAGACAGACAGACATAGACTGAGAGACCTGTTTGTTTCTCTAGCCATATGATAGCATTTGGTCAGAATGTTTTCAAAGATCGTTGTCTCTGAGGTCTGGATAACAAAGCTCATGGTGTCTATCTGTGCAGGGCATGTCTGTCTGTGCAGGGCACATCAGCTGTTTAAAATGTACGCAAAGGGTCATGAGGGCACTCCACTGAGAGCTGCAAGGAGAACCCTATAGAGCAGAGTCTTAGAATTGGTATTTTTTAGTGTCTGCAAGTTTCATGTTTTTCCTTTTGTGTACTTTCCAAATGCTTTTGGATGGACATAGTGAATAGAACCAACAGAAGGGGAGATTGGTGAAGGGCCCAGCAAGCCATTGTACTCAGCATTAGCAAAGATGGCTCTTGGCAAAGACAGTTCCTGGGGAGAGCTCTCAGTGTTCAATGCCAGCATGAACCACTCCCTTGTATGGGATGTTTGAACTCCCTCCACTCGGGCTGCCATTGTATTCTAGGGGGGTGACAGCAAGCCACAAGGGCAGGTACTCTTTGCATATATCATTTTAAATTTATTGATTGATCTTTCCCTAAACTAGATGAGACATAGCTAGCACTGCACATGGGGAAACTGAGGCCACAAAGGTGAACAAAGTCCTGTGGCACCTGGGGACCTTTGCCTCTACCTCACTTTCCACTGAAACCTGCACTACGGGGTGATAAATTTGTTCAGAGTTAGTCAGGTGGGGCAGTTCACACTGCAGCAGGTGCCAGGGGTGCAGAGTGCTCGGGGTGCGGAGCGCTGGGTGGCTTCATTTGATTGGCTCTTTACCAGCTCACTGCTTTTTTTTTTTTTTTTTTTTTTAAACCAGGCTTGTCTTAGGAGTTGAAGAGGTTGTCTGTGTTAGTGTTAGCGTGTTAATGATGAATGTTAATATTGGCCAGACTGAATGGGAACAAGCTGTCTCGTGGCATGTCCTTCTGTCTCCTGCCACCCTACTGGCTCATCTATAGGTCCTGAGTCCCATTTCCCCAACCCCAATCTCCCCCAATCGTTGGTTTTTCTGAAAAACAAAATTTGATTGTGAATAAAAAAAAAATATGTCATGTAAAAACTACCCCTTTAAGCCACACCCACCCCACTTTTAAATTCTAAGACAGGGTATGTTGTATCTCAGGGTGACCTTAAATGACTACTTCTGTAGCTGTAGATGACCTTGAACTTCTGAATCCCCCGAGTACCTCCCATGTGCTAGGACTACAGCCATGGTAGCACTACTGGTGTATACAGTGCTGGAGTTGAACCTACTAGGGCTTCTTGAAGGCTAGGCAAGCGTTCTTAACAACGGAGCTACACCTCTTGCTTCAAGTTTGCAGCTCAGTGACATCCTCGGCCAGTCTTCCAAGTCCTGGTCTTGGGTTCACTGTTCACTGCCTTGTCTTGTGTGATGCAGGCTTCAGCTTTTTTTCCAGTTGGTAAGTTTTCTTCAGTTTACTTTCTTCCAGAAGATCATCGCAGTCTTGCTTTGTGGGTGCTCCCCTTCAATTTAATGACTGTCATTTAAGGAGTTCCAGGAGAGACTAGAGATGGATCCTAAGTGCAAGCTGCCAGATTGGGAGGAATGAATGGCAGGGCCCCTCTGCATCTTCCCACGATGCCTGTTTCTCCATAATGGATGTTTAAATGCCACCATGGTGATGCTTGTTCTAATTCTTACTGACTCAGCCAGTCATTGGGTGACTTCTAGTGTTTGGTTAGTTTACACAACCTTCTGTTTATTTCTGTCTTCACCATCGTCTTCTTATGCTAGTTCTCCCAGGCATAGAGTTTCCCTACACCACATATAAGCGTGATAAAGACAACATCCTTGTGCTTTCCCCTTTAAGGTGCTTTACCAGTTTCTCTGTCCACTGACCAAGGAACTGTTCAGTGCAGAAGACCCGGCTGTCTGTCTGTCCATGGAGGATCTGCAACAAGATGGGAGGAGGAGGGGTGTGTTGGGATAATGGGATGAACCAGGTAGACTTGAGACTTTCCACCAAGCACCTGTGGTGAAGTCTGGCGTTTACCCACTCTGGACTCGTTTCATCCCCTGCAAGGTGTAAGATGATAGGAGCCGTGAGTGAAGAGTCTGAAGTGTAGATTTTACTGGCTGGCTGGAAGGAAGAATAAAACCAGCGAGTTTTATTGGTTTCTTTAGTAGTAATGATAAGTGGCCTTGTTAAAAAGTAACTTACCTGGGGTGAAATGAAAACATTCCATTTTCATTAACAAAGGAAAACAAACAAAAAACAACCCCAAACAAACAACAAACCAAAACCAATGTGGTAAATATAACAGGTTGGTGATGCATATTTATAATCCTCAGGATTAAAACTTGAGAGGTGGAAGCAGGAGGATCAAGAGCTCAAAGCTAGCCTTGGCTATGTAGGGAATTTAAGGCCAATCTAGGCTACAGGAGATCTGGTCTCAAAAAAAAAAAAAAAAAAAAAGAGGCGCTAGAAAAAAAAAATATAACTAAGACATCTTAAATCCTACCATTTAGAGGCAATTTTGTTAATATTTCAAAAAACATTAATTTGTTTGTGTGTTTGCATCTCTGTGTGTGTGTCTGTGTTTGTGTATACACATACACAGTTCAAGGCAAGCCCCTCTACATATTGAGATACCTCACTGGTCCAGTTTTGTTAATATTTTTGAACTCCTTCTGTAACTTGCCATGGATAGATTCTGAAAGATGATGAATTTTGACCACAGATTGAATTTTATATAAAGATACAAAAATCAAATTGGCTTTGAAGAAAAAAAAAACCAAGAGATAAAGAATTTCGATTTTAAGGGAGATTGGAGGAGTCTTAGAAATAAAATGTCCAAGAAAAGATAATATCTTAGGAAATTATAATTCTCATAAGGTTCATGTTTCAAATTAAGATACTAGCTTTCTCCTTTGAAATATTAAAATTTAAAAACAAGTATAACTCTGTGTTCTCTCTTCTTCCCTTGTCCCAAAAACTTTATTAGTTAATTGTGAGTTATACAATGGGAAATATTCTATTCTATCCTATCGTCCCATTTCTGCATCCTTTGGGGGACACAGTCTGTATTCATTTCCAGTCTTTTTACTGGGACTCCACCATTTCTGGGATTTTATTTTGATCCATTCTTGGTTGGCCTAGATTTTCACTGTCAACTTTTCTATTGAGGTCCTGGTGGATATTGTCTTCTTGGGGCTCCTAACTGTGATCTTGGCCATTTCTTGTCTTTCCAGGCCCATTTGACAGAGTTCTTGGCTCAAACTCTCTTGCCTTCATAATTTCATAGCTGTTGTTTTGAATTCCTTCTTGGCATCGGGTTGTTCTGGAAGAGGAAACAGAGACCCGGCTAGCGTTTTTTTATGTCTGCCACATGAGTAGCTTTTTCCACTGGATGTGCCCATTTAATTCTTTCTCTCTTTTTCTTCTGAAAGTTTAAAGCCTTGTAGCCTCTCTGAAGACCATGCCACTTGCTTGAGACTCCTTGCACTAGGATACCTGTGGATGTAAGCCTGGCTTTTTATGGAAAGTCTTTTTAATGTCTTTGAATAGTTTTACATCTCTTTTTTGAAGGTTTTTGCATAGGTTTTGAAAATTTGCATATGTTTTTTGGAATCATTTACATGTGTTTAGAATATTTCGCATATGCTTAGAGTATTTTGCATATGTTTACATGCTATTTACGTCTCAGAGACTTGGAGTTGCAATGTCCTGTTCCCTTAGTCTTAGTCTAGCTCTGTGATTGTTTGTGGATCCATTTCCTTTTATTTAACTGAGTGATGTACCCCCCCCCCTCCTCCTTCTCCTGGGTCCATGTTTATAGGTGCTTATTCTATTCTCTCTTGGTACAGTTTTGTGGCTTTCTTCCTGCTGTTTTTTTCTGGCCCATTTCTTTAGTTCTGTCAGTCATTTTAAATGTCTACCACTATTTCTTATCCATTCTTTGTAACTCCATATCTGGTCTGGGAGGCCAGACCACTCGCTTGGGGGGCTTGTTTTTATAAAGAATCTGCTCCTGCTCCATTAATGAATGCTTGGTCATCAGTTTGAATTCTTACCAATCCCCCACCCCATGGATGCTTAACTTTCCTCCCCTCTACACCTCCTTACCACCTTGTCTCACCATTTTCCTCTGCCAGCATTCCTACCCAGTGATAATGCACCTTTGAATGCAGCTGAGGCTTAGGGTTAGGGTTAAGAGTTAGGCGTTAGGGGTTAGGGATTAGGGGCTAGGGGCTAGGGGTTAAGGTTAGGGTTAGGGGTTAGGTTCCATCACAGAAACAACCAAGAGCTACGTTGAGGGGTGTGAAGTCCATGGCAGGAATTTCGAAACCTCTGCTCATATTCTTTGCTTTCTTCGAGCAGTTCAGTTGAACTGGGGTGAGGGTGGGGTAATTCTCCTTTGGGAGACAGACTTTCGACTGTTAGAAGTCTTCTGTGTCTCACCGACGACAATCCCATTAAGACCTAGGCTAGCTGAGCCGGGATGGCGTGGGCACTGAGGTGGCTCTGTCCCTCTACCTCCCCTTCTCTTCCCAGGACTGGTCCCCATCAGGCACTAGATGATGAAAATGGCGTCCACAACATCTGTCCTTTAGCTCTGTCTTAGGGTTTCTCTTGCTGTGATGAAACAATATGACCAAAAGCAACTTGAAAAGGAAAAGGTTTGTTTGACTTACATCGCCTGTGTCATACTCCACTGGTGGAAACTCACCCAACAGGGCAGAAACCTGTAGGCAGAAGCTGATGCAGAGGCCATGGAGGGGTGCTACTTGCTGGCTTGCTTCCTCTGGATTGCTCAGCCTGCTTTCTTACAGAACTCAGATCCATTAGCCAAGGAATGGCACCACCCATAATGGACTGGGCTCTTCTCCATCAATCACTGATAAAGGCAATGCTCTACAGGCTTGTCTCTAGCCTGATCTTATGGATGCATTTTCCTAGGTGAGGCTCAGTGGAGGCCTCGATGACTCCAGTTTATGTCAAGTTGACATAAAGCTAGCCAACACAGCCTTGTTGTCCTGGCCATTTAGCCAAATTTTAAACTTTTAAAATACTTGAGAAGAGCTGGGTGGTGTCACATACCTTTAGTCCCATCACCCAGGAGGCAGAGGCAGGTGGATCTTTTTGAGTTTGAGGCCAGCCTTGTCTACAGAGAGTTCCAGGACAGCCAGGACCATACAGAGAAACCCTGACTTGAAAAACCAAACCAAACCAAACCAACAAAACAAAACAAAACAAAACAAACAAACAACAACAAAAAAACCGAAATGAAAAGAAAAAAACTTGAGAAGGGTGGGACCATAGCAGATGCAAAGACTGTGTGTGTGTATGTGTGTGTGTCTGTCTATCTGTCTGTGTATGTGTGTGTGCGTGTCTGTGTCTGAGTATGAGTGTGGGAGAGAGTGTGTATGTGTGTCTGTGAGTGTGAGAGTGTGTGTGCATGACTGTGTGTATGTGAGAGAGACATGTAGCTGTCTGTGCACAGGTAGAGGTCAGAGATCAACTTGAGGAATCTTTATGGGTTCCCCACCTTATTTTGTGAAACGTCAGTCTCCCAGTGAACCTGAAAATCCTATTGGTGGTAGACCAGCTGTCTAGGAAGACACTGTTCCCATCAGATCCAGTTCCATCTCCCTCTGCCCCATCCCATGCGCAATGATTTTTGAGTCGTAAGCTTCATAAAGGTATCTGAGGTAACTGTCAAATTGCTCCTGACATGTGAGTGCAGCTGGTAAAATGCACAGCGTGGTCTGGTCCTGCTGCTGTTACCCAGGGAGTGTGGCTGGGCACTGGGGTATCGGAGGAAGTAAGGCAGCAACACAACCCTCTTAGACGTCTGAACTGCACGTGAGCTGCACAGTGGCAGCAGAGCCCTGGCACCATTCTGCCTGTGCACCATTGTGGGCAGCCACATGTTAGGTAACATTTGATATAGAACCAGGAATATTTGCAACATCACATTCTTCAGAATTTCATCATATAAGAACAAGAGCCAAGAAGGGGGGAAAATCCCACAAGGTCAGAGTTAAAAGTTAAATGTAGTAAAATAATTGTGGAATGGCATTCTTACACACACACACACACACACACACACACACACACACACACACACACACACACTTAAATTACAGCTTTGTTAAGTAATGACTGGGAACTATTCCTGGAAATCTGATGTTGGTTCTTGTAAGCTGATACAGACAGGTTTGTGTGTCAACTGAGCAGAAGCCTCAGGCTTTTAGAGAATATCACAAGGACAGTAGAGCCAAGAAAGGGCCAGGCAGGGCAGTGCAGTGCAGGCAGTGCAATGCAGGCAGACCTGGCAGTGTAGTGCAGACAATCTAGGCAGTGCAGTGCAGGCAGACCTGGAAGTGCAGTGCAGACAATCTAGGCAGTGTAGTGCAGGGAGACCAGGCAGTGCAGGCAGTCCAGGCAGTGTAGTCCAGGCAGTGCAGTGCAGGCAGAGCAGTCCAGGTGCCATTTCACTCCCAAGCTTCCTCTCACTGAGGCTTGCTTTTCTGTCTAAGTTTCTGTGTTCAGAACACCAGTAGAATGCTGGAGTTGCTGCTGAACGCTCCATTCCCTACTGCATGATGGTACCTCTCTCTGGGTTCCATTCCAGGAAAGCAGCACCCATTTCATCAGGACTATCTGACTAGGTACTAATTTTGCATTTTTAAATGAGTTCCATGGGTTTAATACCTTATACAAGAGTTGAAACATAAGCATGTTGTAATAAAAAGAACCTGAATTGTGTGTCAGTATACAAAAATCTATACCAATGTGAGTAAAAATACAAACCCATACCAGTTTAAGATTATTGGCTTGTAGAATGTTTTTTGGTTTAAGAATAGACTCAATAATCTACCCTTATTCCCATTATTCCTACATTATTCCTATATCCCCTTTTTTTCTTCTCAACCCTTTTCTTCCTGTGTAAGAAAGAAAGAAGGAGAGAGAAAAGAAAGAGAAATCTTGGAGGCAGGCCTCTGGATAGTGTGTGGTTGCTAGGGAACCATCTCTTCCTCACCCAAACTGCAGTCTGTGTCTGGTTTCTTGGTGTCAGAAACGTTTGGCTAAAGCTTGAGTCTAGTGCTCTAATCTTGGCTTACATGTCCCACATTGGGCGCCATCTGTAAAAGTGTGTGTGTGTGTGGGTTCTTCCTGTCCCCAAGCTCCCAGAATAACCATTTGGAGGCTCAAATTATGTTTACAAGTACCCTGGCCATAAGCTTTGGCTGTTCCCCAACTGGCTAGTATATCAATCATCACATTATTCTAAGTTCTGTCATGTGTCAGGTTACTTCTGTTCAGCTCCAGTCCTCCTCTGTGTTCCTGGGTGAATCTTCCCACACCTGGCTATGTCCCAGGATCCTTTCTTCCTATAGGAACTTCCACCTTCTATTTCCTGTCTCAGCTACAGGCCAATCAGTTCTATTTGACAGTTGAAGCTGCCAAACAGACATCAGAGATTACTTCTATACCATGCTGTGTTGTTCCATTTGTTTGCCAATGGGCTTTCAAGTGACTCCCACCCCCTGGCTACTGTGAATAATGCCACTGTAATCATGAGTGTGCAAATGTGTACTCGGATGGGTATGATCACTAGCTGTGGAACCAGAGGTTGAATTGATGCTCTCATGCTAAGTGTGTTCAACTTTAAAAAGTATTGCTGGGCTATTTTCTATGGGCTTCCTCCCTCCCCTCCCACCTCTGTACCTCTAGAAACCAATGCAATACATTGAAAATAATTGCATTAATTTAATGTGTCCCTTTCCAGGCAGTGAACATCTTTCTGTAAGTCTTGTCTTTTGTGGTCACATTCTTTCAACAGATTTGATTGTTTAAACTTTGATGTATGCATTCAGCCCTATAAGGTCTGTAGAGATTTGAGATAGGGCTGTGTAAAACACCCAGAGGAAAATACAAGTTGCTCTGGGCTGACCAGGAGGAGGGAACAGGAAAAGTTCCATGAAAGATGTGGTATTTAAGAAAAGGTTTGATAATGGAAGAACATGTTTTCAGGGTTCAGGAACAATAATCTAGGCAGAAGTGAAGGAAGGAAGAGGCAGTATGCCCTAAGGAGAAATGTCTGGAATGGTTCCTTCAGTGTCACCTTAAGGGGCTTTCAGAGGTAGACTAAGTGACCCATTTAGTTTGTAGGTCATGGAGTAAGAAAGACTTTAGCATCAGGCAGAATCTTTGCTGTTGAGCTGAGCAATGAGTGGGCTGGAGATCTGAGGAACATAATAATGTGGAGGAGGGGCTTAGATGTATAGAGAGCTGGAGGAGGGGTCTGGAAGGCAGAGGGGAAGAGATCACCTCCTCATTTCTCTCCTATTGATGTCCTTTCTGGGACCAATTGTGATACTGTTCCATTTTGGAATATGTAAGACTTATTTAAATCATGCTGGTCTGATTGACACACAATCTGTGTGCGTCCTATGCACATTGAATGTTTTTAGGGACTCAATCAAATCATTAAGACTATTGATGACTGGAGAAAAAGAAAATTCATGGGACTGTTTGAGTTTGCTGGCCTGAGCTCTCAGGGTCTTTGCAGCTGGCACAACATCTACTCTATATTAATCACAGGTTCACAGCATTGCCACCATGACGTGACTCCGGGTGACCCCTTGGGCATGTAGCATCTTTTCGGACTAAATCCCTGTCACATTGGGAGTGTTCCACCACAGGGTTCCAGGCCATTTTGTATGCCTAGATCAGTTAATGTGAGAGAGAGAAAAAAAAAGACAATAAATATTTATTAAACGGATTACATTTGGAGAATGTTCTAGAACCCTGGTTACCTCCTGACCTGCCCAAGTTGACCTTAGTGCGGCCTCACTGTGCCTGTGAGGGCAGTGAAGGACAAATTGTCAGGTCTCTGTTCTTTGTAGCTCCCTTCTTCCTAAAGAGAACTCTTGGGTAAACCCTTCACAAGCAGTCTTTGTAGCTTGTAATGGGAATGTCTGTCCCGGTTATCCAAGACAATCACCAGGTAGACCTGGAGGCGTGCTTGAACTCTTAAACTAGAATATCTCTGAGGCTGGACCTCTGGGGCTGTGGCAAACAGATAATTGGCACATTGCCGCTCCAGTTGAGTAGGGCGTTCCAAGCATCCTTGGCCACAGCGTAGGGACAAGACATGAGATTCTCACTGAGTGACTGAGTTTTATGGTGGGTGACTGCTGACTCACAGGCCTGCTGCTTGTCAAAGAGGAGGGAGACTGAGGTAGATTTTGTGTCCAGTGCACATCCTCTTCTGGGTCTTAAAATATGATGAGATAAGGGAGACAGTCCTTGAACTCGGAGACCAGCCCGCCCCTGTGCCACTCCCAAGTACTTGAATTAAAGGTGTGTGCCATTATGTCCAAACTTGTGTGAGGTCAGATACCACTTCTTAGCAGCCATCCATTTTGGCTTTTGAGGCAGAGTCTCCCCACCCCTGGCCTGGAATTCTTGAGTGGGCTCAGTTGGCTGGCTAGCAGGCCGCAGGGATCTGTCTGTCTGTGCTTTCTCAATATTGGAATTGCTTTTGTGTTATGGGTTCTGAGGATTGAACTTGTGTCCTAGCTTCATTCGACAAGTTCTCTATTGGCTGAGCTGTCTCTCCATCCCCAAGATGAGTCTCTCATTGAGTCATCATTAAACAATGTAGGAAAAGTATTTAAAATACACTTATGACCTTTGACAGTTGTACATCTGTGTGTGTATATGCATGTATGTGTGTATATGTGTATATGTATGTATGTGTGTGTATGTGTATATGTATGTGTGTTTCTGTATGTATGTGTATGTGTGTATGTGAGTGTGTGTATGTGAGTATATATGTGTATGTATGTATGTATGTGCTGTGTATGTATGTGTATGTATGTACATGTGTGTATGTATGTTTGTGTATGTGTGTACATGTATGTGTGCATGTGTGTATGTTTGTGTATGTGTGTACATGTGTGTATGTGTGTATGTGCATGTGTGTATGTATGTGTGTTTCTGTATGTATATGTATGCATGTGTATGTGTGTGCACCCATGTAATTCACTTGCATTGTGTTTTATGCATTTAGAGGTCAGAGGTGACATCGGGATCCTCCCCTGTTGTTCTCCACTTTTATATTTTTGACAGATCTCTCACTGAACATGGTGGTCACTGCCTGGTCAGGCTGGCCAGCTAGAGTGTACTAGTGCTTGCATGTCTCTCCTAGCACTGGAGTGACAGACAGGCTCTGCCAGACTCAACCTTTATAACATGGTTCTGGGATCCTAGGTCCCCATGCTGCTCTGGCAGGTGCTTCATTAACGAGATCTCCTCAGCCCCTTGCTCTTCTTTTTGAGATAAGTTCTCTGTGTATCCAAGACTGTCTTTGCAACTTGTCAAGTTAGACTTGGACTGACTTTGAACTCGTGACCTTTCCATCTGAGCCTCCTGAGCCCTGGGATTGAGGGTATATGCCCCAAATATGGTGTGACATTCATTCCTAAATCGTTTTGTCTGCCTAAATGACCACAGTTTAGTCAGGTCCGGTTCATAAGGATGCCAGCTCATTTTTTTTTATATGTTAGCCACTGTCCCAGGCAGACAATAACTGCTTTTGATGATGAGATGATCCTAATTAAGGATTTGTTAGGAAACCTGGTAAAGAGCAGCAGAGAAAGGGATTTGAGTTAATGGTAAATTAGTTAACCAGACTATGCAAATTATAGGAATAAAAGTTTCCTGACAAACCCAACGTATATTTAAATTAAATTCATATGCAACAAAGTGTGTTCGATACTTCCTTGCTTCTTAAAAATGACTTCCCAAATCCAGCAGAGGTGTGTTTTCCATTTCAAAGCAAGTTGGAAGCCTTGTGTAATTAATATTTTTTGCATCTTTTATTTTCAGTTTCTCAGGTAAGATTTCATATGTGGATAAAACACAATTTGGGGAACAACACTTGAGCTCTGAAATTGCTCTAAGAGAAACGATGGGCGGTCCCCACTGCAGCGCTTCTTCCTCCCTTGCTTCTGGAGAGTGAGGGAGTTTGTGCTTTCGTTATATATGTTTATTTTGTGTCATGTATTTAGTGAGAATTGGCCTGTCATTGTTGTCCTTGCCTTTTATCCCTGGACCTTGGTATCAAGTCCTTGTCTGTGATGGCTTCCTAGTCATTCTTCTCCTTTTGAACCGATCAGATCAGATCATAGTGGTGGCGGATTAAAGGCTGTCTACTCCTTTGTCATTCGGTGATGCGGATTTCACTTTGTTCTTCTTTGCTGCCAGGCTCTTTGTATTGATGTAGGAAGTTGAAGTATAGGAAGTTATTGTGTTGGTTTTTAAAGATGGATTCTAGATCTTTGTGTCTTTATACCAGTAAAGTTTGAAAAATATTCTCTTTTTCTTGATCCATGTTCTCTAGAGATATAGAGAGTGGAGCTTGAGAGGATCCTGCCTTAAAACCTTTCTCTCTCTGTCTCCTTCTGTCTCCCAAGCCTACCCTATAAGAAACTGACAGGAGTCAGGTGATGGGTAGGGAATAGATCTATTATTTTTGCTATTTCCCTTTTTTAACATAAAGACATGGGTATCCATTGTGTTTGGGGTCGGGGGATGTGTGTGTGTGTGTGTGTGTGTGTGTGGTGTATGAATGTGTGTGTAACAGTTTCCTGTGAGATTGAAACAGTCCATCTTGCAGGAAAGCTCTTTATGAAGGAAGGTAAACAAGTCAAAACAGCTCCAGGAAGTCCCTGAAACCAACCAGACTCACTAGGCTCCTCCCTGCCAGAGTAAGCCATAAAAGCTGAGAGTCCTTCTCAGACAGAGTTAAGCTGTGAAGACTCTCAGACAAGACAAGCTGCAAAGAGGACACTGAGACCAGGTCAGTTGTCTGTTAGAGGCCCAACCGGTTGAGCTGCCTGCAGGCTGTATACTGTGCTGCAGGTTCCCAGCTTTGTGAGCTGTCACCCCTGCTGGGGTGGCCTTTGGTGGTGCAGCTGTCTGCATCATTTCTGTTCTTGTAAGTAACCTCTCATCCATATTCCTGTAAGTGAACCCAATCAAACTCACGGTTCACCAAACTGGACTTTGGTTCATTGTGGGCTCTGTATCTGGGGTGAGGAGAAGTGTGTGCATCTCTCTAGGAAAAATTTTATCACATGACAAGTGCGTGAAATCCAGTGATAATCCTAGTGTCTTCCTTGGTTGCTTTTTTTTTTTTTTTTTGAGACAGGATCCCTCATTGGCCTGGAGCTCACCTGTTCGGCTAGACTGGCTAGCCGGAAAAGCCTGGAGATCTTGTCTCTCCAGTGCTGGGATGACGGGGCTCACAGCGGCACGTGCAGTTTTCTTACCTGGTCTGCAGGATGAAACTTGAGTCCTCATACTTGAATCGTGAGCAGTATATTGACTATCCCATCAACATTCTTTGACTCGGCCTTGCTAATCATGAGGAACTCCTCCCTGCTGCCACACTCACGGACTGGCCCTGGTGCACGCCGTTGTCGCTTACTTCTGTGTCACTGTGAGCAGATCACCCACAGGAACCAAGACAGTTTGCTTTAGCTCAGTGTCAGAGCTGTGGGATGGTGTGGTCCATGTTCCTGGTGGGTCTTCCTCTCAGGGAGTCTTCTGTGGAAACATGCTCCAGGGCAATCCCCAGTTAGGTGTTTCTAACGCCGACTGAGCTGTCAGGCTTAGCCTTGCACATGTGTCCAACCCTCCCTGAGAGCAGACACTAGATGCAGAGCATGGCAGGAATGCCCAGCCATGTCCTAGTGTCATGGTAACCTCAGATACTGCTGGATTCCCTCAGTGGACTTGATTTGATTGGAGGACCCTTGACACTCCTGCCCTCTAGTAACCTGCCTGTGTTCTCTGCATCAAAGTACAACTTTGAGGATTTTTGAACAGGTGAAATAAGCTTTGGAGGCATAGAATTGGACTCAGGTTGCACTTTGCCATATACACAGAGCAATGAGGAGTCAGCAGGACTTGTTGGTACTACCCTTAAGCATCATGGTAAGGAAATGAGCTCACTGTTGGTTGAGAACCATTCCCATAACATCAGAAAATGCTTTTGGGATTCTAGGATTCATCAGTGCAGGAGTAAATATTTGGCGTGTGTCTTAGTTTGGGTTTCTATTGCTGTGACAAATGCAACATCAAGACCAAAAGCAACTTGGGGCACGGGGGTGGGCAGGGGTGGGGGTGGGGAGAGCGTTATTTGACTTACACTTCCACATCTTAACATCATGGAAGAAAGTCAGGACAGGAGCTCAAACAGGGCAGGAACCTGGAGGCAGGAGCTGATGCAGAGGCCATGGAAGGATGCTGTTTACTGGCTTATGGCTTGCACACACAGCCTGCTTTTTTTTTTTTTTTTTTTTTTTTTTTTTTTTTTTGGTTTTTTGAGACAGGGTTTCTCTGTGTAGCCTTGGCTGTCCTGGAACTCACTCTGTAGACCAGGCTGGCCTCTAACTCAGAAATCCACCTGCCTCTGCCTCCCGAGTGCTGGGATTAAAGGCGTGCGCCACCACGCCCGGCTACAGCCTGCTTTCTTATAGTACCCAAGATCACCAGCCCAGGGATGGCACCACCTACAATGGGCTGGATCCACCCCCATCTAATTAAGAAAATGTCCTACAGCTTGATCTTACAGAGGCATTCAGTTGAAGTTCCCACCTTTCAGATAACTCTGGCTGTGCAAGCACAGTGTATAACATGTTCACAATCAGTGGACTGTGCTAACTTCTCTGGGTGGGTAGGAGACCAGAGTGAGACATCCCTGCCGGAGGCAAGCAACAGTGATCTGGCTCTCCTAATGGCTTCCACAGATTTTGCTTGTCGTCCTGTTTCCTCTACAGACACATTGTTGCATATTGTATCAAGTGAAGTTGTCTGTGCCCCACTGTGTTTATAATTTGAGCTCATCCTGTTTCAGATGTTAGATCTCCCTGGTTGGGTTACCCTTTCTTTTTTTTTTTTTTTTTTTAAAGATTTATTTATTTATTTATTATATGTAAGTACACTGTAGCTGTCTTCAGATGCACCAGAAGAGGGCGTCAGATCTCAGTACGGATGGTTGTGAGCCACCATGTGGTTGCTGGGATTTGAACTCTGGACCTTCGGAAGAGCAGTCGGGTGCTCTTACCCACTGAGCCATCTCGCCAGCCCCCGGGTTACCCTTTCTTTTTTTTTTTTTTTTTTTTTTTTTTTTTTTTTTTTTTTTTTTTTTTGGTTTGTCGAGACAGGGTTTCTCTTTATAGCTCTGGCTGTCCTGGAGCTCACTTTGTAGACCAGGCTGGCCTCGAACTCAGAAATCCGCCTGCCTCTGCCTCCCGAGTGCTGGGATTAAAGGCGTGCGCCACCACGCCCGGCCGGGTTACCCTTTCTTAATGTCACCTACACCACGAAGAACACATGTGTGCTTTCCTTGAGATGATGGTAAGTTACAGGAGCTTTATGACTGTTCTGCTGCTGCCGCTGCTGCATATTGGGTTAGCAACTCAGTCTGGAGTGTTGGCTGTTCCTGTCATCTAATCATGATTCGTTGTTGCCTCACCCCATGAAAAAGCGTCGACTACAGGTTGATGCTTTAAATTGAAGAGAAAGTAAAGGTAGCCCAGAAATTAATTTGCTGGTACAAGTAATTTCCCAGTCATTCGATAGGCCCATGACCAAATTAGCTTGGAGAAGAAGGGGTTCATTTCATCTGACATGCTAGGGCTCATTATCAGTGGAAGTCAGGGCAGGAGCTCAAAGAAGGAACCTGGAGGCAGGAGCTGAAGCAGAGACATGGAGAACACTGCCACTGGTTTGGTCTCCATAGTTTTCTTACGCCACCCAGGACTACCTGCCCAGGGCATCACCCACAGTGGGCAGGGCCATCCTACATCAGTCATTAAAAAATTGGCCACAGACCAGTCTGCCAGAGACATTTTCTCAACTTGTGTCAAGTTGACAAAAACAAGAAACAAAAACACCGAAATCAAAACAAAAACCCAACTTTAACCAATAACTAAGAGTTTCTGTCTAGTCTTAAACTTTCTCTTTTGTTTGTTTTTAAGAAAGGGTCACGTATTGTAGACCAGATTGATCTGTAACTCACTGTGCATCCCAGGCTAACCTGTAGCTCCCTTGTGTATCCCGGGCTAGCCTTGGACATGGGACATTTCTTCCTCCCCCTACTTTCCCCTGGAATTGCAGGTATGAGCCACCATTCCGTTTTTATCAAGTGAGATAGATTTTATGAGATTACTATGTTTGTCCAGTATTTTACCTAAGCTACAAGTGGCCTCTGTGTGTGTGTGTGTGGGTGTGTGTGTGTGTGTGTATGTGCGTGTGTACATGTGCACGTTCTCTCTCAAGTATGTGCAGGTACACGTGCATGCATATGGGTACATGTGTGTGAATACATGTGTGCATACATTTATGTGCCTGTGTGCATGTGTCTGTTTCTGTGCCTGTGTGCATGCCTATGTGTGAATACATTTATGCACTTGTATGCATGTGTATGTATGTGTATGTGAGTGAGCATATACATGTATAGGCATTTGTGTGTGTGTGTGTGTGTGTCTGTATCAGGGCTCAGCAGTCTCTTCACAGGTTAAATGAACAGCTAACTCCTGTCTTCTGATAATTATGGCTGCTGAGTCACGAGGAAATAGACTCTGTTTATTTCCCCTCACAGAAGTGTGTGCCAGTGGGAGCAGCCAGCTGCCTCCTTTATTTGGAGCGACCTGTCAGAGTGGGTGGAATCAGAGCCTACAGAGAGATGTGCTGTGTGGTGCTTGGTGTATCCGTTTCATTTCCTCCTGGCGTTCCGTGTTCATGATTTGTCATCCAAAATTCTGATCTGCCCGCTGTGGCAGCCGTCAGTGAAACAGCTGGTTAGAGATCTGATGTTACAAGAATGGAGGCTTTTTTGAGGACCCGAGTTTAGGAAGATGCCCTTCGTTGGAAACGCTTGGGGCACACTCTCTCTCTGGGTCCTGTTAGTACAGTCTCAGTTCTCTCTGAGATGCATCCATTCTCAGGTTCTCCCAGCCTAGAAAGCTGTCAGAGATGGAGGCACACTGAAGCCGACTTGTTCTTAATGAAGCAGTCCAGGTTCTGTAGTCGTTGCTTCCATTTCTAAGTCCTTTAAGAAAAAAATAGATCTATTTGAATAAGACCCTTAGCACATTCTCATTTCTGAACACTATGAAATTAATATATTCTTTAGTCACACTGCCTGAGTGTTTCCTGAATGGTTTTTTAGGAGCAGTGTGTGTGTGTGTGTGTGTGTGTGTTGCCGCAAGTTTGCATATTAATTGAGATCGTGGTGAGAGGGACCATCTTGGCTCCTTTGTCTCTTCGCTTACCTGTGACTTAAATTACTAATTTTCTACAATTGATTGCTGGCATTGATAAAGATAATTATTAATCACAATTTAAACGTTTAATAGAATAAAATGTATTCGAGTCATTTTAAAAATAATGGTCTCAATAAATATAGAACTATAGGGATCTTCAAGGAATAAATTGAGAGCAGTAGAGGAAGACGCTCCATATATACCTCAACATGCATATGTATAGATGTGCATGCCATATACACGTGTACCCCCTCACCCACTCCCCATGTGCGCCAAGTCCCAAGTGTAGCTTTTTCACAGAGGATACTCTTTTTGAGTGTTTTCTGTTGCTTTGGTAGGAATTTTTTTTTCCCTCTCTTCAGTTTTTGAGACAAGACTCACTATTGTAGCCTAGGCTGACCCCATGCCTGGGTTCAGCAGTCCTCATGCACCTGGCTCTAATCTACTGGGTCAAGGGTCAGGGGTCAAGGAGGACATTATACATTCTTTCAATGTACTTTTGTTCTGCTTGGGCTCAAGTATAATGAGTTTGGAATAAATCTTTTTTTTTTTTTAAAGATTGTTTATCTGAAACTTTGGAAGTTTGAAACAATTCTCAGGAGTATTAATTTACATAGACTCAGATGAGAGGAAAATTGTGTAATTGTTTTCTTATGTCTTTTCTTTTAGTCTATTCATATTTTCTGTAACAGATTATAAATCCTTCTGTTGTTTAATTTCTGCTTACTCTTGGTTTTGGTTTTGTATTTTCTCTGTGGTCTTCAGGACTTTCCTAACGGCCTTGTTCTTTGTTCTTATGCTGATGCGGAGGAACAACCTTGTTTACTTCTGTGAGGGTTTGATAGGGGAACATTTCAGTGGGAAATTTTCCTTTGTTGTTGTTTGAGACAGAGTATCACTCTCTAGACTAGGCTGGCCTGGAGCTCATTATGTAGCCCAGGTTGGCCTCAAACTTGATGCAACCCTTTTAAAAAATCTCAGCCTCTCAAGTGCTGAGTTTACAGGCACGAGTCACCATGCCCAACTGAAATATTCATAGTGACTTCATTTTTTAAAATTTTCATTCAGTATGGACATGGAAGTCTTATGAGACGACCCTTCCCTTCCCCAGACCTCCCTGGTCTCCCCAGCCAAAATATTAACAGCCTAGACAGGAAGCAATTGGAGAGACCTTAAAAATTAAAAACTGTGATAGGATGCTGTGTTGCCCTCCACAGTGATGACCTCCAGTAGGGATGTGGGGGGAGAGGAGGACTCAGCTTCATCTAGGGGCAGGCCATCGATGATATACAAATTGGACTTTATTTTTTTGTTGTTGGTGGTGTGAGGACAGGGAAGTACTGGGGAGTGAATGTGAGAAGGATGTACGATGAGAAATCCCCAACAAATCAATTAAAGTGCTATGTTGGAAAATAATTCTTATCCAAGCGATGTTTTTTCTCTAAAACAGGGTATTCTCATTTGTAAATAGTGTCTGCACGATCTGAGAGTGTCTAACACATGCATAGGACTGCTGGGTAGGTAAATATTTGTGTTGAAATTTCAAGTTAATACTTGAAAATCAAGAGTATAATTTAAGGAAGCGCATGCATTTTCTTCATTTCTGTCGGCTGACTTGTCTCCTCCACCCTTCCTTAATGTCCTGATTGTGTTTGAGTTTTGTAAAGTGGCTTGTAGCATGGTAGTGCCATTGTTTGCTTGTTTGTTACAGAGTGTTACTTTGTAGCCAAGGCTGGGCTGGAACTTACTTGAACGTAGAGCACACCTCCTGCCTCAGCCTCCTGAGTGCTGGATTAGTCACGAACTTTTCCATCATGCCTGGGGTCGTCCTCTGAGGATAACAGGCATCATCATTGTCATCAGGACAGCTGTGCATGTTTACAATTTAGGATCTGGTCTGTCAATGTTCCATCTTAAAACTGGGTGGGAAGGATCATTAGTCCTGCACCTGAAAGCCCCTTAACTCCTTTCTAGTCATTCTGTTAGTCTAGTCTAGTTAGTCTAGTCTAGTCTAGTTAGTGTTAGTCTAGTCTAGTTAGTCTAGTCTAGTCTAGTTAGTCATTCTGCCCAAACCACGTGATCTCATGGCTTCTGGGACATGCTAATCTATGCATCTGAGGGAAGTCATCACCCATCCTGTGTGAGGCTTCTCAGTGATGTACCTGCTCTGGCTCCTCCAAGCTCCTATCCGCAACCCCTCACCCTACTTTGTAAGTGAGTCTGATAAACTCACTGGTTCACCATGTCGCATTTTGGTAGAATTGTGTCTCTAGTCTGTCATGAGGAGTAGATGTTTGTCCACATCTCCTAGGAAAATGTCACACAATGCCTGGTTCCTTCCTGACTCTGATGCTACTTCATAAGCCCCAGGGGCCCTGGTTGGAGCCTGGAATCCGTGGCTCCTGTACAGGGAAGCCTGCTACTGAAGGGCAGAACTGCTGGGCATTTGACCAGTTTCTTTGGCCTTCCTTTACACGTCTTGATTCTAGTTTTCCAGGGATGCTCCCAGATACATTCTCTTCTGCAAGCACCTGCTTGGAGTCCCATGTAGACCTGGACTATTAAGTCATGTATAAGTGTTCTATGAAGGGCTTTGTCAGCTGCAGGATTGGGAGCTGGCCTTGTCTCCACAGATGCCAGTTTGTTCTTTTATCCTGCCCCACACCCACGGCCCTGTCTGCCTTTCTCTTTCGTGGCACAGGGCTGAGGGTGAGGTTCAGTTTGTCTCTGTATAGCGTGTTGTGTGGGCACCAAGTTTGGCTTTGGGAAGGATGCATTGTCTTGGTGACTCTGGACATTATCTGTATACTGTCTACTGCCTCTGAGCTTTCCTGAAGCATGCAGCAATGAATTTCAAAGGGACAGTGACTTTGCCTGTGCATTGTCTAATGTCTAGCCCAGGCTTAGGAGGGCCTTTCAAAGTGCTGGCTGGGCACTGTTTCCATGGCTCAGCATAGAAGGCCAGTGGAAGTGAGAAAGGCTTTTAGACACTTTGGAAAACTCCTAGTTTAGACATATAAATAAATGGCTTACCAAACACTGGGTGAGTCTAATAGTCACTCGGGGGTGGGGGGGGGGAGATAAAAAGAAAAAGAAAAGAAAAATAGAAAAGAAAAAGGAAGCAAGACAATTGGTGGGTATCTCCCATTGGTATGTTTGCAGAACACACAACATCCTGAATTACCATCTTCATCATGGTAGCTGTGTCTACTGCAAAGAGACCCTCAAACCCTTCCCGGTGATGTTTCCTCATAGGGAAAGGAGGCATAGAGGGTCATTAATCCCTCACCTGCAAGTCCAGCCCCTCCTGCCTGCACCTGTCTCCCAGCTGTATGCAATTGTGTCCATGTGGCACATGGCCTCATGGCCCAGGGAGTTGCCAGGGTGTGGCTGATCTCACTGAAGGGGGACTCCATCGACACAGCTATCATCCATTCTGCAGTGAGACTCTCTGGTGGGTGTGGCTGCTTTGCAGTCACCCACTGTCCTCTAAGCCCATTAAGCTCACTGGTTGGATTCTGATGGGACGGTAGTTCGTTCGCCTTATCATTGGTGCGTAGGCACTTGTTCAAATCTCCCCAGGAGAGATTCCTGCAACAGTCTTCTACATGGGTTTTGTGACACCAGCTCAATTGTCGTTTGTGTGAGAGACTGTGTGATGGCATCCTAATGTCCCTGGAGCTGTCATCCCGCATAGGCAGTGGGTTGCGGCTAAGCACTTGGGTATCAGTCCATCTGGATCTCATTCTCTGGCTGCCACTTGCCCACCAGAGTTTGTTGGTTTGTCCTAATGTCTGCTGCTTTGGTTTACTCATCTGTCATACAGATATCCAGTGGAGGCTGTGAGGATCTGGGGACTTAGAAAGCTCCTAGGACTGTACGTGATGTAGATGGTACAATGTAAGTGTTGGCTAAGTTAAAATGATATACCCCCACTATTAGGACCTTGTGTGGCCTTGTTAGAGGAAGTGTGTCACAGGGGGTGAGCTTTGAGGTCTCAGATGCTCAGGCCAGGCCCAGTACCTCTCTCTCCCTGCTACCGGTTGGCCTGGGTTGATCTGGATGTAGACCTGTCGGCTACCTCTCCAGCACCGTGTCTGCCTGCATGCCACCATGCTTCCCACCATAATAATAACGGACTCAGGGTCTCAAACTGTAAGCCAGCCTCAGGGAAATGCTTTCCTTTGTAAGGGTTGCCATGGCCATGGTGTCTCTCCATTAACTGACTAAGACAGCCCTCGCACACACTCTAGGAAAGATTAAGTTAACTTACTAGGAATATTCTAGATGGTAGTGACCAGGGCCGAGCCAGGATGCCAGGCTGTTGATCTCTGGTTTAGAGAGTGACTTCAGTTGGGTGAACAGTGCAGTATCTGCTTCTCCCTTGAAGCAGGTTACAGCGACAGTGTGCCTTTCCTAATCATTCATTTTTAACACGGACAACAGTGTTTTATGTGTCAACCAGGCTGACATTTAAACTTCCTCATTATTTCACAAGGGGCTTGACTTTCTTATTATGTACATTTTCCTTGACATTTCTCACTATTATAATTAATCATTGAGTCTAAAGGAAGGGCACACTACCCTTTATGCTTCTGTTTTATTGTGTCATCTGGATTGTGGTAATACAGCCTACTTGGTTATTCAAATAAGAGTGAAGTTGGGGAATGGAGTAGTCTGTCCTTAATGGCTTCATAGACAGAATGAGGGCAGGGAGGCCTCTCATTTATACTTTGTGGATTTAGCAAGGTCTCGGCAAGTGGCTTTTTGCTTGTTTTATGAATAATACACAGATATAGGAACGTTTCAGTTAGGGCATTAATTTTCTATTGATTTGTATATTCTATTCCTTATTCATTTTGAGGTGATGTGTTTAGTAGCTGAGGTTGGCCTTGAATCTGCTGTGTAGTTCCAGAGGGTGGCTTTGAACTTCCATTCCTCCTGTCTCTACCGCTCCATGTACTGAGATTAGGGCCTTGGCCCACTACATCTGTTTTATGTGGCACTTGGGTGGACTCTGGTTCTGTGTGCTAGGCAGGCACCAGCTAGCTATCCGGACATTGATTTCTTAAGTATTCATTTATAGAGAGTGTGAGACTTCAGCTGAGAGACTTAGAGATCATAAACGGAATGTAAGGCTTTCATTGAATATGTCTTTATTAAATAATAAGGCTACCGGGACTATGTTGGCTTGGTTTAGTAACAAACGTTGCTTTGTGGCTTATTAAAGGAAATAGCTAGAATGCTTCTTTGTTGGTGTTTATTCTAGACACATGTAGTTAGTTACTAAGCCTTTCATTTTCCCACGAACTGAAAGGGACACTTTATCTTCTGGGGCCTCGGAGATAAGCTCAATTACCTGACAAGTCAAGACAATTAAATAACCTGCTGGGAGCCAGATATGAGCTGGGCAGAACTAGAACTGATAGTGACTGTCTACCCTGGACCCTGAGGCTTGGTCTGTCATTTCCAACCTCAAGTTGATTCTGCTTTCTTGGAGGTAACATCTGCTTCCTTCCACTTCTTTGACTGGAAAGGTTCTCAAAATAATCCAAAACCTGGAAGCAGCCATGACGTCCTCCAGCAGAAGGGTGGTGAAACAGGCTGTGGTACACCCATACAGTGGAGTATTACTCAGCCATGTAAAGAAAGGAGCAGTTCAGTTACATACACCTTAAAATCACGAGGCTTAGGTAAAAGGTCCCTGTGGTGGTGTGAATGACAGCAGCCCCATAGGCTCATATAATTGCGTGCCAGGCGAACACAAAGATTAGGAGATGTGGCCTTGTTGGAGGAGGTGTGTCACTGGAGGAAGGTTTTGAGCTTTCAAAAGCCCCCACCAGACTCTCTACCTGCTGCCTGAGGGTTAGAATATAAAGCTCTCTGCTGCTTCTTCATCATCATGCCCGCCTGTGTGCAAGCTATGTTCCTACCATGAGGATAATGGACTAAGCCTCTGAAACTGTAAGCAGAACCTAACTGAATACCTTTGTTTCTCAGACTTGCCTTGGTTGTGGTGTCTCTTCACAGCAGTTGAACACTGGCACAGGCTATAGACTGTATGATTCTGATTTATGCTGATCTGGAGATAGACACAGAGCAGTGGTATGGGTCAAGACTGGGGAAGGGATCAGTACATGGAGGGCAGATGTTTGGGCATAGTCTTCTGAATGTCACTGCAGTGGTGGCTCTGTTGTACAGTCGTCAAACCTGTGGCGTCTGTGGCATAAACACAAGACCCCAAGGTAAGTGACACACCTGAGTTATAATAATCACATCGGTCCACCTGTCACCCGTCACAGGAGTACCACTCTCACAAATGATGTGAGTAGACGTGAAACCATATGAAGAGAGAGGGTGTATGGGAAGATGCTCCTGACTGTTCAGTCTTCCTAGACAACTGCTGTGAAAAATAAGTCTGGTTGTTACGTATAGAGTAAGATGCTGGTGTCCATGTCTGTCTGCTGGCTCCATCTCTCAGCTGCTGGGTGGGAACACATAGCATCCCAGAATGCAAGGACATTTTTAATCTTTGTCCTCAATTCCAAATGGGTCTCACTTGCCTCTCTGTCTTTGTCAGGGTTTTACTGCTGTGAAGAGATACCATGACCAAGGCAACTCTTATAAGGACAACATTTAATTGGGGCTGGCTTACAGGTTCAGAGGTTCAGTCCAATATCATCAAGGTGGGAACATGACAGCGTCCAGGCAGGCATGGTAAAGGAGGGGCTGAGAGTTCTACATCTTCATCTGAAGGCTGCTAGCAGAATACTAACTTCCAGGCAGCCAGGACGAGGGTCTTAAAGCCCACTCCCACAGAGATGCACCTACTCCAACAAGGCCACACCTACTCCAACAGGACACACCTTCTAATTGTGCCACTCCCTGGGCTGAGCATATACAAACCATCACACTCTCATACCCCTTTTTCTTTTCTTGCCTCTGCTCACCTGGATCCACTATCTGGACTGACACTGCACTGCAGTGCTTGCTTAATAAAGACTGTCAAACACAGAAATCTGTCTATGACCTACCCCGGCTACCTGCCATCACTGATACTTAAAAAAAATTGTGTTTCTCCCTTTTTACTTTCCAATATAGCATCTCCTAATTAGCCCAGGGTGGCCTCCAATTCATAACGTTCCTTTGACTGCCTCTCAGGCTCTGGTATTACATGAGTGTACCCCCGTATCTACCCTGTCCCCCCTGTTTTTTAAGGTCCAGTTCAGGTGGCAGTTCTTCAGCCTGTCTGAGGCTTGAGAATTCAAAGATCACACCCCATCTAGAGTAAACATGTGGGCTCCAGCAGTTAGCTCAGAGTCCCTGCTCTTCCGTTGTGGCCCCTCTCTCTTCCACCTTCATAAGGATAGAGCCATCTGGTACAAAGTCAGTGTTTCCCGTCCCGTCCCTCAAAGTGGAAAGTGCAGTTGCTGTGGTACAGGGGCCTGCAAATGGCAGCGAATGGGGATGAGCTCCATTGCTGTGACACCGAGTGACCATATGCCTCAGACATAGGGCAGTTGTCTCTGGTGATAGGTTTAGCCTTCATAGTGGGCCAGGGATTGGGCACTTTGCACAGGCTCTGGAATTACAGGCTGTGGCATTTGGAGACCTGTGCTGGTTAGGAAGAGAACCTCTCTTTGGCCAGTGGCTTTGATTAAGGACGGCATAAGAAATGTGCCCAGATTATAGTTCTGGGGGCAGTGCTCTTACGACACTGAACAGGGCTGGCAGGCAGTGGCTCCCTCACAGGAGTCTGCCTTCACCTGACGTCTTTTTCACCCTGGCTGTCCTGGTTAGTTTTGTCAAGTTGACACAACTAGAGAGTCATCTGAGAAGAGAAACCTCCATCAGACTGGCCTATTGTAACCTCCATCAAACTAACATTTTCTTGATTAGTGATTGATGTGGGCTGGTCCAGATACAGGAGGTGTCACCCTTGGGCAGTGGTCCTGGGGCATATAAGAGTGTGTCTCAGAGAGCAAGCCCATAGGCAATATTCCTCCCTGGTCTCTAAGACAGTCCCTGCCCCCAGGTTATTGCCTTGGATTCCTGCCCTGACTTCTCTTCATGATGGATGCAATATAATCTGTAAGATGAAACGAACTCTTTCGTCCCTAGGTTGCTCTGGGCTGTGGTGTTTGATCTTTTCAGTAGAAAGCAGACTAGGATACGGGCCTTCTTACTTGGAGTTTTTGTAAAAATAGGAGCTGAGGGAATGCTGACAATCAGAATCCACGTCGGGCTGATCTAAGGTCGAGTTATTGTTATTTTTCCCCTGTCCTGGTCTCTTGATTTCCTATGGGGATAAAGGAGCTTTTGTTTCCCAGTTGCATTTTGTCATCGCAGGAAATGCGCTCACCCAGATCAGTGGGAGGGAGCATGCACACGCAAAGGTAGATTCTTGGTCGGGAGAGGCTACAGTGTGAATTGAAAATTGATGGGCAGGAGTTGGCCCCTTTCCTTGCCACGAGCTGTTGGAAACACATTGTATTCAGTGTGTGGGAGTTTCCCAGGCAGAGAGGTGACAAACTGGGTAGGTGGACAGTTTGCGTAGCTTTGTTAATGATGATGGTGGGCTTAGACAGCTTGTCCACGCCGACCCTCCTGGAACCTCGGACGTCCGAGTGATTCCACGCTCACCTGTGAGGGTGGCACATACCTGTCAGCACAGCACATGGGGTATTTGAGAGACAGGCAGGAAGATCAGGAGTTCAAGGTCATTGTCAGTTGGGTAATGAATTTTGTCCAAGACAAAAGAACAACAACAAAACAACAAAAAACAAAAACAAACAGAAAACTCAAGTGATTTCCCGGATAGGGTCTGCATCAGCATGCTCAAAAACTCCTTAAAACACAGATTATGGGGTCCTGGCTGAGGTGGAGAACTGGAGGTGAGGAGAGGGGAGCGACTGCATGGGCTCCCGTGGGCTGAGCCCTTAGCTCATGTGGAACACTGAAGAATAGTGGGACTCGCTCGAGTCTCCTGAGTGTGGGAGGTACAGGCGTGCACCCCGTGTCCGGCTTAAAACATTGTAACGCGTTATATGTATCTAGTGTTTACTATGGTAGGCAAGGAAGACCGGACACTCCGATTAGAGTTCAGTTTTCTTAGCTCTTCATCCCCTCCTGGGGAGAGACCACCAAGCTGAGAGATGGCCCTGTCCCTGTCCCTGGACAATCAACAGGTCTGAGCCACCCACCCCTTTCAACCACCTGGGTGACATAAAACTCTCCCTTTTGCCAAAAAACCGACCAGTCAACCTATGCCACTGTGAAGGCTTCTGCTGAGCTCTCTCAGAACCCCTCATCAGTGACTCCCTTGGCGCTGCCTCTGGCAGACAGAGGTCTGGTTTGTCTCTCTGCCTTCTCTTATTCTGGGGCCTGGCAGCAGGGGCCAGGAACACAAGGTGTCTTTGTCCTGGCAGTTTCTGCTCCCACAGGCAGAGCAGATGAACAGAGGGAGCTGTTGGTGACCGGTCACACCAACACACCGGAGTCCTTTGCATTCCCAGTTATCCTAGAGATAAACTCTCCAGGTGTTTGACATACCTGACTTTTGTCCCCACAGTATGGCACATGCACACTCCTTGGCTCTGCATGTGTGGCATCGGGAAGTGTCCCAGGGATGCCAGGTGGCAGCGTCTCTGCTCCTGCCTGTCTTCCTCCGGGGTCTCACCTGTGAATAATAACTTGGGATGTGGGGTGCTTTTTTTTTTTTCCGTAAGCAGCTTACATTTAAAAACTGGAAGGGGAGTACCGTTGTGCACACAGTGATTCTTTGTCACCGGTCTTGGTGGTGAGGTATCCCTTTGCATTGACTACATTTTATTAGATTTATGCTCTCGATAGGGCTGGAATCCTCAGCAGGACTAGGAGAGGAAAAATAACCTGCTTACACCCGAGTAGGCAATAGATAGGTGGGGTGTGATTTTGCAAGAATGAGTTTTTATTGCTTTTATTAATTTGTGGGGTTGCAGGACAGTGCTCTTCTACCATGTGGGTGTCTTGGATGAGACAGTTTGTCAGGCTTGTGAGCAAAGCACGTTTACCTGATTAACCATCTCACTGGCCTGGCCCTGGGTAGTGTGTGTGTGTGTGTGTGTGTGTGTGTGTGTGTATGTGGGGGGGGGGAGGCAGAGAGGCAGAGAGGCAGAGAGGCAGAGAGGCAGAGAGGCAGAGAGGCAGAGAGGCAGAGAGACGTGTGTTCATGTGAAGGTTCCAGTGGAACTCCAGTGTCTTCCTCTATTGCTCAAGACCAGTGATTTTCAATCTTACTAATGCTGCAGGGCCCATTTCCTCATGTTGTGGTGACCCCCAACCATACAAATACTTTTTGCTACTTTGCAATAGTAATCTCGCTACTGTTATGAGCGCGAATGTGCACATCTGTGCTTTCTGCTGGTCTCACAGGACCTTCAGATTTAGAAACGATACTCTACCGTTTGTTTTTGTTTGTTTGTTTTGATTTTTTGTTTGTTTGTTTGTTTGTTTTTGAGGCAAGGCCTGTGGCTGAACCTGAGACCCGCTATTTTGTCTTCTTGGCTCTTGTCTCCCGGGGGGCCCCTGTCTCCTACCCAATGCTGTGGTTACAGAGAGGTAGTGTTGCGGAAGGTTGTGCTAGCACTGGCCACCCTGGCGAGCACTGGCTGGACGCTGATGTTGCTGAGGAGTGGGACTGGAGTGTTGTAGCTGGGCCTGACTTCCTCTTCCAGTCTTTCTGGTGCCTGGTCAGCTAGATAAGAGCAAGCAGCCTCACACTGATGCCACAGTTGCCTAGAGCTTATGCTGCCTGCGTGCCTTCCTGCTGGGATGGACTGTACCCTCAAACCATGAGCCCAAATAAATGCTCCCTGAAATTGCCTCAAGTCTGGTATTGAGTCACAGTGATGAGAAAACTGAGGTCTTTTCTGTGACCTTTACCCTGCAGGGCTTATCTGTTGCTCTAAAAAGATCCAGTCTCTTTGTGCCCTTTTTGGTCAGCCCTTGCTCCCCATCCTTGTCCTAGCAGCCTGTTTTTAGTGGTTATCCTAGAGATAAACTCTTTCTCAGTATTCTGAGAATTTTCTTTTTCTTCTACCAAAGGCAGTGAGCCTGATAAAGGCCCGTATTCTCTGAATCTCGTCTTCTCCCTGTGTGCCAGTCAGCCAGTCTCTTCACACAGTGAGGTCATGCTCCCACCTACGTCAGAGCCTGGTTTCAGGACATCGTTTTTTGCAGAAAGAAATTGCCCTGCGGAGTTTCTTTTGGATTGTTTGTATGCCACTGGGATTCTTATCCCAACAGTATGTGAAATAGCTGTTTGCAGGAATCTCACCTAGCCAGCACGGAGGCCTGTGCTGGAGTTCTGTGATGGGTGGTTGTGTTTGTGCATGTGGGTGTGTCACCTCATAGCCTTTGTTTTTAGTAGGAAAATAGAGCCATGTATGCATAGTTATTTGCCTCTAGCTTCTTTCATGTTATAATACATGTTTTGATTGGGAGGGATTCATCCATATCATCCTATGTATTAACACTGATATTTATTCTTGGTGTTGAATATGTTCCCTTGTGTGGATCTGCCACGTTTTTGTTTCTGTAATGAGATAGCCAAAGGACATTTGGGTCCATACATCTATCTGCCTGTCCATCCACCCACTTATCTATGTTTCCATTCATCCACCATCTGTCTGCTCATCTGTCTGTCCATCCATCCGTCTATCTGTCCATCCACCCATCTTTCCATCTGTCATCTGCTTGTCCATCTATCCACTCATCTGTCCATCTATCCATCCACCCATCTTTCCATCTTTCCATATGTCCATCTGCTTGTCCATCTACCCACCCATCTGTCCATCTATCCATCTTTCCATCTGTCCATCTGCTTGTCCATCCACCCACCCATCTGTCCATCTATCCATCTACCCATCTTTCCATCTGTCCATCTGCTTGTCCATCTACCCACCCATCTGTCCATCCATCTGTCCATCCACCTATCTTTCCATCTATCCACTCATCTGTCTGTCCATCCACCCACCCGTTCATCCATCCATCCGTCCATTCATTATTTTCCATTTGACTTGGGACAATGCCCTAGGTAGGTGTAAATTTTCTTAGTTATTGGGGCAAGGGTTTAATGGTTTGGATGCTACATTTTTGATCAAACTTTTAGAAAGCTTCCAAAATGTTCTTCATACTGCACTATGTTTATTCCCATTGGCCACTGGCAGTCTAGGGAAGTTCCTGTTTCTTTACATTGTTGATGATGTTTGTCATTGTCTTTAAAAAATTACAGCCATTCTAGTGGGTATGGACCATGTCCTGTAGTGGGTATGCCTAGTAAGTGTGCATCGCTAAAGACAGAGCCTGTTGAAGTTTTAAACAGGGAGTTTCGACTGTGTTTGGTTTCTCCTTTCTCTAACAAGCTTTTGGTTTTACTATTTTTATGTTTGTAGGAGTTAGGATAGCTTGCAGCCATTGCAGTTGTTTAGCCTTTCTCTAGAGTGTAAATAACTTTTGAATTAGCTTTGTTGTTTTTGTTGTTGTTTTGTTGTTGTTGTTGTCTGAATACTTCTAGTTTTCCTGGTTTATCTTCAAATAGTTTCTTTTAAAAGTCTCCAAGCCCTGTTCTCCAGAATTCTCACCCATTTAACACATCTGGCTGTGTATGTTTGGGTGACTCTGCCTGGCTTAACGTTTTGATTCTTCAGATGTTTGGGAATATTTTGGCACTTTGTCTTTTTATTTTGGAAGACCCAGGAAGTGACTTGGTAATGGTTTATTTGCTAGTAGGATGTGATAATGCCTTTAAAATTTTTTTTTTAAATTTTCTGTTGTATGCGTTTGGTTCTGTGTTTGAGTGTCGGCACAGATGTGCTGTGGCATGCCATGCAAAGTGGGTCCCAGGGACTCAACTCAGGTCATTAGGTTTGGTGGCAGTCTCTGCATCCCCAGTGTGCTTTTTTAATTATAAGAACTTTTTTTTTTTTTTTTTTTTTTTGAGACAGGGTTTCTCTGTGTAGCCCTGGCTGTCCTGGAACTCACTCTGTAGACCAGGCTGGCCCTGAACTCAGAAATCCGTCTGCCTCTGCCTCTGCCTCCCAAGTGTTGGGATTAAAGGCGTGTGCCACCACTGCCCGGCCTTATCTTTAGTTTCTGGAATGTTTTTCTAAATCTTGCACTAAACAACTTCTTTTTTTTTTTTTTAAGATTTATTTATTTATTATATATAAGTATACTGTAGCTGACTTCAGATGCACCAGAAGAGAGCGTCAGATCTCATTATGGGTGGTTGTGAGCCATCATGTGGTTTCTGGATTTGAACTCATGACCTTTGGAAGAGCAGTCAGTGCTTTTAACTGCTGAGCCATCTTGCCAGCCTACTAAACAACTTCTTTTTGTTCTTTCTCTCTTTCTTTCTCTCTCTTTTTTCCCTTCTTCTGTTTTAATTGGTCTTCCCTTTTCCAAGTCTTCAGGTGTACACAGATGATGTTACTCTGTCTTTTGTAACTAACTTCCCACCCCCTTTAGCCCTTACACTTTTCTTCGCCACTTTTCTGTAAGTATCCAGACTTGCACCAGTAAACAGCTCCTTTTAGCTACTTTCCATTTGGCTCATTCATATCTTCATGATGCTGGCTGGAGACATTTTCTCCCAGACCTCAATATCTTTCAGATACTGGAATATTTGGAAATGAGACCCTATGGTCCAAACACAGGGTTGTCTTTCTATCTTACGCAGCTAGCCCAAATGTTTTCAGTCTGTCACACTGGGTCAGGTGTACAATTTTTCATTTGGGACATTCTATTGATGCTCAAGAAACTTTTGGATGTGGGCCAGGTATGTTGGGGCAAGCCTTTAATCCCAGCACTGGGAGGCAGAGGCAGGCAGAACTCTGTGTAGCCAGCTGGTTTACATAGCAAGATCTAGGGCAGCCAGAGTTACTGAGTAAGACACTGTCTTTTTTAAAAAAAAAAGAAAGAAAGAAAGAAAGAGTTTGGATATGGGAAGGTTTCAGATTTGAATTGGAAATTTTTTCCTCTTTTTATCACCCTGGTGTCTCTGTACTGTTTCCTGCAGATGCGCTTGGTTTCTTCTGGGCCTGCATACCCTTTCGTTTATGGGTCATTCATTTTATCAAATTTGTGAATTTATGGCCCTGTGTTTGGGCAGTTTAGCAGGTGGAGCTGTCTTGAGCTGCAGACCCTCCTGCCTCTGCCCCTCTGCCTCTCTCTGCCTCTCTCTGCCTCTCTCTGCCTCTCTCTGCCTCTCTGTCACTGCCTCTGCCTCCCCCATGCTGAGGTTATACGCTGGGCAAAATTTTAATCTGCAGCTTGTGACGTTTCTGCTATTGGCGACAAACTGACGTTTGGTGTGCTTTTTGTTTTTGTCATTTGGAGATACGGTCTTGCCATGTAGCCTAGGCTGGCTTCAGACTTCTGCTCTTGCTTCAGGCTCCCAAGAGTGGAATTGTAGGTATGCACGGCCCTGCCCTTTGTTTGCTTGGTCCTCACAGCATCTTATCAGCATCCACCTTGGTTGTTAGAAGAGGTTGTTTGTTTGTTTGTTTTTTATTAGCTAGCTATTTTCAGGAGTCTCACCCAGGTGACTGACAGGGTTCTTATGACTTCGGGTGTGCCTTACAGAGCTGTAGGTGAAGCCTGGCCACGTTTATCCTGCAGACTCTGCCTTCCCCTGACCTTTGTATCAGGTGTTCCCCTCCATATGGTTTGCTGTTCGACACATCTGCCCCGCTCCTTTCTGAGAACGTCACTGCTGGTTTGTAGCCACGGGTGTTCTGTGTGTCTTGGAGAACTAGACTTTAGATTGGTCTGAGCTCACATCTCCTCTGTCTGACCTTTACTTGAGTCTGGCCACCCCTTGGGAGCCCAGATGTCTTCTCATCCCAGGGAAGGAGTGTGCATTTTTGTGTTGAGTTCCTTATTGCTTTTGGGTAAATTCCAATGGTAACTTTTTAAGCAGGGATACCGTGACCCGACAGCTCTAATCTGTCTTCATTTCTCTGCCAGATAGAAAGCATGTTCCTTTACTCGGTTGAAGTAGCGTCTCGAGGAACGGGAAGAGCAAAGTTGCTTTGTAAGCTCCTTGTGTAGGTGTGGAATGCCTACAGTACTGGTGACTTGTTCTTCCTGTTGATGGTTCCTAGGGCTTCCAGGGGGCTGAGGATTGGTAGAGGTGAACAAGCCCAGGTCAGTGCTGAGCCACAGGTGGGCTTTGGGTCGGTTAGGCATGTTTACCCAGGAGGCAGCACTGCCGGATTGTGTGCGTCTCCATTTGGATGTCAAGCATCAGTTATGGTTCCTGGTTCATGACTTGCCAGCATTCCTGTGATGTTTCCCATAGCTTGCTTAGGCTGTGTCACCCGGAGCTTGTGGCTGGGTTTACATGTGAATTCAACAGAGCTTTCTATGTTCAGCAACTGTCCACACTAGCATGTAAGAAAGCAAGTGTCACATCCTTTGAGAAATGACAGTATTCAGAAGTAGTACCGGAATAGGGCCATTGAGGACTGTGGAGAAAGGAAGGCAAGATACCAGGTCTGTTAGTCACTGACTCATGGGGATTTAGAGGCCAAGGTACTAGGAGAGTGAACATACAGCTGAGACTCTTGGGAAGGAAGACAAAGCCCGTGTCTGTAGGTGTAGTTGAGGGCTGGTAGGGCTGAGATCACGGCTGGAGCTGTGGGAATCTGGGGGGCTGGGGAGGATGGGAGGGTATGGTTCTAACTCCAGCATCTTGGTTGGGTGTGGAGTGATGTGGGAGAATAGGTCTCCCTTTCTACCTGCCTGGCATCGGCTCATGTGCATGCGAGTGTATGCACACACACACACAAAGAGGAGGCTGGGAATGAAGAAGATGCATGCGATTGCAAATGTGTTCTGCTTTGAACATTGTATTATTTTTTAACAACAAGATGTCAAATAACACATCTGTGGAAAGTGGTTGTGCATAGTTTGTGGAGAGGATTTTTGAGACCAGTTGACTTCCTAATGAACGTATCGGCACCTACACCTGACTCATTGAGCTCACATGGGTGTTCTGTCTTCTCCCCAGAAGGCCGTGCTTAGAATTGTAGGTGAGCAGTCTAGTCTTGTCTCTCAATGCCATGAGTTGTGCCACTAGAGTCTAGACCGCCCAACCAAGCGGGTTGAAGTAGGAGCTTGGTGAATGTTTATCTGTGGTAGAGATTAGAAAGATGTCAGATAACTGAGCCGAATCTTCAGTGGATGTTTGGGAAGGAATGGGCAGCTCCCACTGAAAAGGCTGTCTGTCGCTGACATTGCCCTGTCATGGGACCCAGCCTGTCAGGGTATATTAAAAACGAATAGCACATATTTCAGGGTGGGATGATGCAGGTGGGAGGGGCAAGAGGCAAGGCAGTCCTCCAGTGTGCTCACATCCCTTTCTGGTAGATTGCAGGATGTGGCGTTGAGAGCCTAGTGATCAGAGGCGGTGGTGCTGATGGTGGATGGGGCACTGCGGTCTGGTCTGGTGTCTTTGGATCACTTCATGCCTGTTGTGAGAGCACGAGGGATTTTGCTGTGAAGAGACAACATTCCTGGGAAACTTCTTGCCCCTCAGAAGCAGCAAAATGAGCTGGGGAGGGAACCTTCTAGAATGAGGCTTATAAGCCAACTGGCTGTTCCCAAGGACCAGAGCTGGAGTGTGCAGCTTGTTTGAGAGGCATCAGATGTAACCCCAGCTCCATACCTGCTACCTTGTGATCCTACAATGTCCCCTCCTTGGCTGACTCTGCCACTGTCTCTGTACCCTTCATTCTTCGTGATTTCTTGTCCTCCGCTGATCCCTCATGATGCAATAAGGTGGTCTTTTACTTTAGGGGTTCCACAATCACCATCTCTGTTCACACCTGTGACTTTTACATGTACAGCAAGGCAGACTCAGCACCCAGAGCCTGTGTCCATCCCCACCTCCATGGAAACCTGGGCCAGGCCCACCCAGTTCTTCTGCCTGCCTCTTGCCCTGACTTCCTGTTTCCCATCATTCCAACCTCACCTGTTCGCCCAGCAGCTAGCCACATGCCACACTGGGTTACTTTGTGTCCTGCAGACTTCTGTTTCCATGTCGGAGTCCAAGTCCCTACCTCATCTATCAGTTGCTACAGTTGCTTCGAGGCTGGACTCCCTCCCCCACCGCCTCTTATTTCCATGACATCTGTCATCTTCTGGCTCATTTTTCTAAAGGTGTGTTTTTAATGGTGTCATTATTATTGTCCCTGTGTCTCAGTGCTGCCTACAGGGAAACACTGTTGTCAGCCAGGCTTAGAGGGTTTCCATAGTCAGATATAGCCTGCTGTCAAAATTCAATATAACCCTTCAGCCTTGAGCTACTCTCTCCTTCCAGCTTGCCACCTCTTTCCTTTCTCCTCCCACCCTTGGTCCTTCCCTCCCCCTCTCCTTCCCTCTCTGCCCCTCCCATTGGTGCTCCCTCCCTCCCACTGCCCCTCTGTCTTTCCTTCCCTCCCTCTCTCATTTTCTCTCTCTCTACCCTCCCTCCCTCTCTACTTCCCTCCCTCCCTCCCTCCCTCCCTTTCTCCAGCAGCTCCTTCTCTCTATACCTGCAGTTCCCTGATCTGTTTGTGCTTAGTCTGTGAGCTCCCAGGAACCTCCAGTGCTTCTCCAGTGCTGGGAATGAGCCTGGCTGGGGATGAGTGCTTTACCAACAGCCATCCTTCCAGGCCTACACCATCTTCCCAAGGTTTGCAGCCAGAGTTCAGTTCCCTCTCTTCTGGGATGGAAGACCTTCTCCCCATCCCTCTTAACTGTTATATCTTGAGTTGACATTTCATTCCTGTGTGCTCTGGTGACACAGGGCCTGAAGCCATTGGGTAGTTGCCCTGCTGACTTGTCTGTCATTCAGTAGCCATCTTGAGCTCTGTTTTGTGCTAAATTGGGCCTCAGTAGGTACTGAAGTACAGAGAACACTTGAGATTAGGGCCTCTTTAGGAGGTTCCTTGTGCCATTGAGGGTGGGGTGGGGGTGGGGCTGGCTGGCTCAGCCATATAGAGTGACTTTGGCTCAAACCATGAGCTCAGAAGAGACAGCAGCACCCAAGTTCTGTACCTCGTGTCCAGGAAGTGACATTTGAACTGATGTTTAAAGCAATTCAAGAATTTTCCAGGTGAAGGAAGAATGTTCAAGCCTCTCTGAGATCATAGGGGAGGAGGGGACAGAGGCAGGGTCTCCTGAGGGAAGGTTGGGCTCTTATGGGAGCAAAGAGGATAGTTTATTTTTAGGAAAATACCTTTGTTGAAAGTTACAGTATGCACGGTGGCTTCTTGGTGAAGGCGGCTAGTTGGAGGTTTGAGTGGCAAGAAAGAAGTGAAGGGCTTAGTTCTCATCATCAAAATGAACTTCAGGACTGGAGAGCAAAGCCCCAGCAGGCTTACTGTCTGGTCCGTCTCTCTGTGTTTATTTCCTCAGAGGATCAGCTGGAGAGCCTCCGTGTGTGTTACCCTCTCATCTATGGAATGATCACATTCTTTACTATGTGACCAAGGCCCTACAGGATAAGGAGTGGGTTTTAATGACAGAGCCCAGGTCCCATTTTCGTCTTCCTACTCGACTTTAAAGGTGTGGAAAGTGGAGCCTGGTTATTGGAGTCACCGAATAATAGAGAGGAACACAGCCGAGTTTACAGTGTGAATCATTAAGAGCCAACCATGGAACTAGAATGAAATATACAACATGCAAAAATTCGAGTGGACAGCATGCAGAAAGGCTTGAATGTGTAAATGTGACATTTTAGGCAGATATCCCGGAGGCTGCTGTGGGGTGGGTGTGAGGAGGCCTCCCTTACCTAGTTGCTGTAGTTTGGGGAGACTCAAAGCAAGGAGAAAACACTGCCAGAAAAACTCCTTCTTCTGATACCTCTCTCTCTCTCACCATTTCCTGCAGATCTTATATAAGTTCCTTTCATCATGGGAGAAATAGAGCAGAAGCCCACCCCAGCATCACGTCTGGGGGCCCCAGAGAACTCGGGGATCAGCACCTTGGAACGAGGACAGAAACCACCGCCCACACCTTCAGGAAAACTTATGACCGTCAAAATTCAGATGCTGGACGACACCCAGGAGGCCTTTGAAGTTCCAGTAAGCCAGGGGCTGTGGAGGTGTCTAGGCGGGGGTTGGGTAACTTGAAATGGCCATCAATGATACCGTGAAGTGAGGCGTACCAGAGGGTCTGTGTGTCCAGGCATCTCTTGCCTTACTCCCAGTAGACATAGCTGGTTCTGAGTGACCTGGTTTTCAGATCTGCACATGGGCCACCCCTATGCAGAGTGACATGAGTGGCATTGCTGTGGCTTCTCGTACACAAATAGATGTCACTCTATGTGTATTTTTGTACTATTATATATATATGTATATATATATATATATACACATATATGTATATGTGTATATATATATGTATATATATATAATATGTGTATATATATCATGCCTATATATGTATCAAGTATAACTGATTAGTATATCTTATGTTGTATAATGACATCTAAAGATATGTAATCTGTGTGTTAACATTTGCATGAAAGGAAGAGCCTTTCTCTCAGTGGGTTGCGGGTTCATTTGTTGCTAGCACAGGCTGTATGTGTCCAACCCAGGTAACGTCATACTGAGGAAAACCACCAGAGCTCACTGCATGTGTTTCCACATGAGGAAATGGGAGCAAGTGAGCTCACACCTTCCTGTGGGGAGATTTTCAAAAACCATGACCCAGACTTTCCACCTGATATCTGTGAAACAAGAGCACCACCCCCACATCAGTGGGTGGAAGGGCCAGGGAAGGAACCACGGAGTGGGTGGAGCCCGAGTCCTCTGCTCCCCCTTGTCTGAGCCCCTTGGCCCCTCATGCTGTTTGTTGACAGCTCTGCCTCCGTCTCTTCCCAGCCTCTTGCTCAAGCATCTCTTGTTAGAGATGAAGGCACCATGTCATGCCAATTACAGGGCTGTAGCTCCTGGGGCCCCCAGACCAGAGACTGCACTTCTTGACTTCAGCCAGAGAGGCCTCTGCACACCTTGTGTTAATCTTTTGTGTTCTACCTTGGCTGCCCACCCCTGGTCAGTTGTTGATGGTAGAGGAAGACAATCTGCCTTGAACTCTGGCGACCGACTCAGACAGCCTTTTGGAACACACCTGTTTTTAGAGTGGAGGCAATCCGCTCATTATTTCTGTTGGCGAGGGTGCCTGAAACTTAATAGTCAGCGTTAACGGTGTAACCCATCATTTAATCATTTATGGGATATGATTCAGTAAATTATATTTATTTCACAGAACATTGTTCGGGGAGTGTGAATTAAGTGTCTCAGGGAAAGATAAACCTCAGAATGGCTGTGTTTAAAGCTACCAATTTTATCGCACATTGAGAATGGCCTTTGAACCTTTTTAATTTTCTTGCTGAGGAATTCATCTTTCAAGGACTTGGCCTAGGACTTCATATTCCAGTGAACAAAGCCACTGCTAATTTCTGGCATTGTGAAGTACGTTGGGGGAAAACACCTGCCACCCGCTGAGAATTCTGCCTTCTGGAGCCCGAGGCCCTCCCACTCGCTCCTTCCCAGCATTCTCTCTGCCTTGCCAGACTGGTTTGCTGAAGTATTGGGTTTCTCTTTCCTATTTGCTCCAGTTAGAAGTCCAGGCCCTCTGTTAAATGGTGTTCCTGTACAGGCTGGGGTAGAGGAGCTATCAAATGCTGTGTGCGCAGGCGGTGAGATGGCTGTACAGCATCCACCTGTGGTTCTTCATAAAGAAGCAAAGACCACACCGCTACACCAGCTACCGTCTGAGCAGATACTGTGTCGGCACTGTGACGACGTAGAATTGGATTCTCATCTTTTAAGATTATTTTGGTGGCTGGAGCGATATCTGAGTTATTAAAATACAAGCACAAGACCTGCCTTGGATTTCCAGAACCCATGTTTTTTTGTTGTTGTTGTTTTGTTTTGTTTTTGTTTTTGTTTTTAAAATTCTGTCATGGCAATGTGTCCTTGTAATCTTAGGGTTGGGGACCTGAAAATAAGTGAATTCTTTGGGCTCACTGGCCGTCCACCCTAGCCTGGTTGGTCAGTTTCTGGCCTGTGAGAGACTCTTGTCTCAAAACAAAGGTAGGTGACCTCTGAGGAGCACCTGTGAGGCTGTTCTCTAGCCTTCACGCACACACACACACACACACACACACACACACACACATTTATCTTCTTGATTTTTGAGAGCTCTACTATCCACTTTTAACCCCTCTGTGGAAGAAACCCTTCCCCATCCCTCCTGAAATTCCTGTGTGCCCTATTTAGCCTCCTGCCTCAGGCAGTGGCTTTTTTCCCCCTGCCTTTTTTGCAAACTTCTTGGTTTGTACCCTAGTCAAGGTGGACCATTGCCTGGGGTAAAAAATTCCACTTTCTCCAATTGTTTCTCTTGTGCAACTTTCTTAACCTCTTACCGCCTGCTTTCTCCTTTTGGGAGTGAGGTGATAGTAAATATTACTTGATGTTTCATGATATTAGAAAATGATGTGCATAAGATGTCTACAGCTGCCCTGGGTGCACATTGGGAGTGTCATAGGATTTGTGTCTTTTATGTGCCTTTGCCACCTGGCCACTGGCTTCTCAGGGTAGGGACCTCCTTGCTGTCTCCCTCTCCCATGTAGCTGGGCAGATGATAGGTACTCATTAAGTGTTTGCCAATCGAATGCTACCGTGATTTATTTTACAATTAGAGTTCACTACTTTTAATATGTCTCTTTCTGGGTTAGAGTATGCCTTCCCAGCCCAGGGGCAACAGATGTTTTCCTTAAACTGGCAGCAGAAAGGCAGATGGCTATCAGCGTGTCCTGGCTGCAACAGATTCTAAATCTCTGCCTTGTGCTCTCTAAGAGCTGCCAAAGCCCCTGGGCACCCCACAGCTGGAAGCCATCAAGACTCCTGGTGAGTCAGGCAACCCGGGGATGGGAAGGGCTGTGGCCCCAGGACCAATCTCAGAGACCAGACCAGACCAGACCAGACCAAACCAGCGCCCCATAATTGCGTTACTATCTGTTCTTCAAAGCTCTTTGCTAAGAATTCACCAAGGCCATCTGACCTTGGAGGTGTCCCTCTCTCCCACCAGGGCAGGTTGGGGTATCCTGTGTGAGCGTGTTCCCATTGCTCACAAGCATTTGTCCTGCAGATGAGTAAGGCATGAAGCCATGAGTCTCTGCAACTTCCTTGGGGGGTGGGGGTGGGGGGCGGAATCAGTCTTCAGCGAACTATGTCTTTCCCTAGGGATTGAGTCTCCTTGGCCTTTTCTTATTACTTTTATGCCAAAATACAGATGCCTGTAAGCAGTCATTTTAAGTACAAGCTTCCTGACTGGCTCCTGCACAGTGAACCAAACCATATTCTTAGTGGTGATCTTTCCTTCCCTCTCCCTCTCCCTCTCCCTCTCCCTCTCCCTCTCCCTCTCCCTCTCCCTCTCCCTCTCCCTCTCCCTCTCCCTCTCCCTCTCCCTCTCCCTCTCCCTCTCCCTCTCCCTCCCCCTCCCCCCCCCTTCTGTAGCCTTTAGAAACCTTTGGAAGAAGAAGATCTGAGCATTTTGGAAAGCCAGAAGAGTAGATACCAACCAGTCTTTTTCCCACCCCTGGGGGCTAGCTGGGAGAGCCTCTTTAATGTTGAATTTGGACAGGTTTTTTTTGTTTGTTTGTTTGCTTGCTTTTTTTTTTTTTTTTAATACTTCCTCTGCACAATGGAAAGTTCAAAACCAACCAACATTTATAGGAAGCGCTTGCTGCCTGGTTTTATCATCTTGATGTTGAAAAGCATTGCAAACAAGCCACACCTCAGGACTGATAGCGCTGCTTTCACTTCTCCGGAAGCTTATGAAGCACAGAGGGTCTCAGGTCTTGGGAAGCCTTAGTCACATGTGAGACATGGGGGAATCCTGGCCCCCCAGGACCACCTCCTGGGAAGGTTTTCGTTTCTGACTCACCAGGGAGGGTGTCTGGAGAAGCGGATGGCAACTGCTCCCTGTGTGCAGCTTCTTAGCGTTTGGTTGACTTTAGAAAGACCTGGGGAGGGCAGAGGAGGAAGCAGAGTCAGGCTTTGCCTCCTGAGCAGGCCTGGCAGCGCTGAGGAGAATATAGCAGGTGACGAGGAGATGCCACATGCCTTTTAGTGGTGGTCAGCAGTGGGGAGAATTCAGCCTGTCCAGTGCTCAGGGCAGGAAATCACGCTGGGCTTTTACCTGTATCTGCATCATTTCCTCCTGGCTTTCCTTAGAAGTTATCGTAGCTCTCAAAGTCTGTGACTGAAGACTAGGTGTCGGTCTCTTGACTCCTGGGGAGTCCAGGAGAGAGCAAGAGAGCAGGAGTCTGGCCCAGAGGGTCTACTGCAGGCATGATCCCTCCCTCTGCAACCTTTCTCAGCCATCGGCTTTGCACTTGGCTTCTGCATACTAAGGGAAACTCAGATTTGCTTGCCTGATTATGTAAGGCAGTAGGGGTGGTAGGGCCCCCGGGTCCTGACTTGGCATGGCTCACCGGCTGTGTAGATCTCTCACATATACACGAGGAGGCTGATTCCTCCCTCAGCTCCCTGTACCATACCCTCACAGCCCAGCCTAAACATGAGGGAACTCACTGGCAGTGCTGCCTCAGGATCACATCAAAGCCAGGGTGGCTCAGGTACACAGGACCCTCAGCTTAACTGTGTTCCCTCCCTTTGTGAGACTCGTGGACACTGCTAATGTGGCCCTGCTGGCGTGACCCTCCTGGTGTGACCCTGCTAGTGTAGCCCTCCTGGTGTGACCCTGCTGCCGTGACCCTGCTGGTGTGACCCTCCTGGTGTGATCCTGTTAGTGTGACCCTGCTAGTATGATCTTGCTAGTGTAACCCTGCTAGTGTAAACTTGCTGGTGTGACCCTGCTGGTGTGACCCTGTTAGTGTGACCCTGCTGGTGTGTCCCTGCTAGTGTGACCCTGCCTAGTCTTTTTAAGACAGTATTTCACTGTGCAGCTCTGAGTAGCCTGGAACCTCACCACTTACACCAGGGTAGTCTTGAAGCCGCAGAGATGGTCTGTCTCATCTTGCTCTACCTTAATCTCTCAGAAGGTCAGACATTCCAGGTCTGGGCTGTTTAGTTATTGCCCCTCCCCCTTCCCACTGGCCCTCGATGGTCAGGCTCTGACAGAGGGCAGTGTTTGTTCCTTGATCTAATTAGCCTGGAAATCTCTGTCTCCCATCTGGCTCTGACTAAGAGTAACTCGACTTAACTTTTCTTGTCTGCAGAAGGAGGCGCTGGGTTGTTGGGTCCAGGTATAATACCATATTCTCCCTTTCTGTCCTTGGAAGTTGGGATGCCTTGACAACCTTGAAGATGAAGCAACCTTTTCTGGAATTCTCCAGCAAGATGGTAACCGCTGTGGGACTATTAATTGTTGATAGTGGTTCTTTTTTGTTTGTTTGTTTTGTTTCGTTTTTTTCAGACAGAGTCTAGCTCTGTAGCCCAAGCTAGCCCCAAATTCAAAACCTCCCTCCTTCCCTCCCTTGCTTCCAAGATTACAGATATGTGCACCACTCCCTGGGGGTTTTTAAAGCAAAACAAAACACCCCACGGCCTGATCAGATATGGCCATTACTGTATGCCTAGTAAGATCTGTAGACAAGTATGTGAGCTGAGGGTAGGAGGCACAGACATGTTTCAAGGCCTCCAGAGTCTTGGAGGTGCAGCTAAGGGGTGTGTAGGGTGGTGACCCTGCAGCTCACTGAACCCCTTGGCACTGGAAAACAGGAGTCTGAACTAAATCACATATTTCCCGGTAACACCTTGCCGATAAACTCAACATCTTTGCTGAAGCCGGAGACACCGCCTTCACACTTGCCTTTGACGTCACAGAAAAGACCACATCAAAAAATTTCTGCTTTTCTGATGGTAGCAACATTGCCTAAGCTGTTTTGGAACCCTAATTAGGAACATTCTGGAGTCAGGCCTGCAGTGATTAAATGGGGCTTTCATTTCCTTACCTTCGAGATGAAATGGGCTTTTCATTGCCCTGACCCTCACAGAAACCTGGGCAAGCCATCAACGGAGGCCTGTGCTTCCATGCTGTCTGACTCGGGGAAGGGCAGGATTTTAAAAGCCGTCTTCCTGATCCTTGGGCTCTGTCAAAGAGAAAAGCGGACATTTGTCCTCTTGGAACACCCTGTGGGTTTCTTTCTGGAAAAGTCAAGGCTGGGCATTTAATCAGGTCTCTCTCTCTCTCTCTCTCTTTAGTTTTCATAGAGTTCCTGTTTCTATTTTCTTTCAGCAGTCTTAGGAAATGAGTCCTGTTGGACAAGCCCGCTATCCTGTTGGTCTCTGGGTTTCCACGGGGAGATGAAGCACACCTGTATGGGGAGGGAAGCTCCCTGCCCTGCTTTGCAGCGTTCTGTGGCTCTCCTGGAGAAGCAGGATAAACCTACATAAAATTTAATTGTCCCTTTAAAGCCAAGGCCCAGAGCACACACTGCCTCCTAAGCGTCAGCCCTCAGTGAGAACAAGTGTAGGGAGTTTCACGTGTCCACTGGGCTCTTAAAAACAAGCCAGACGTTTCTTTCTCCTCACCATGTTGCTCTTGGCTCTGTAGCCAACTTTCTGAAATAGTCCTGAAGTCCATTCCGCTTCGCCTGGTCATTTCTGTGCGTTATTTAACTTGGGATGATAAATGGGGCCTGTCTGGGTTGAGCCTCCCGAAGTTAAATTGAAAGCCTATTTTAATGGAGGAAAAAAATGTTTTTCTTTTTTTTTTTTTTTTCATAAATCATTCCTGATAAATACTGTTAACTTTCCCTTCTGGCTCCCGAGTTTAAATGGGGGCCTGAGATGCTTGCGTGTTCTTCCTTGGGCTTTAGTGATTCTCCTGATCAAAGCTGTCAGCCACACAGCTCAGGAATGCAGCCAGGTCACAGCTGTTTGCTCTTTTCTCCCTAAAAAAACTTACTCAGTAGAAGCAGCTAATAAATAAAAAGAGGGGGCTGTGGTTAAGAGTGTCTACCTCTGACATGAAAATGAGCCACAGTAGGAGGTTTAGAAGTTGGGTTTTTTTTTCTTCTTCCTTTGAATGGAAATATTTTTTCTTAGCAAGAAGATTAGGGGAGAGAGCACTGTGGAGGCCCAGGGCCCTCACTGACAGCCCACCAGCTGTGCCCCTGACTTTGCCACGGAGTTTAAACGTTAAAATGGAGCTTCTTGGTGGAGCAATTGCATTGCAGAGCACACACTGCTCTCAGGGAGGGCGGCCTGCTTCTCTCTGCTGTAACTGGAATTTCATCTTTGTTCTTGAGCCTGGTGGAGACCTTGCTTTTCCTTCAGGGCCGTTGCATGGGTCAGATGGAAGAAAGAACACAAAGGACAGGGCTCTGAGGTGAACACTGGCATGCTTGTGGCAGGCAGAGTGTTCCTCTTCCTGGGCGCTCCCTCACACCAGCCTGGAACTTCCTTTCCATGAATGGTGACACTTAAACCAGTCAGGTGGCCCACTGGGGCTTTTGTTTGTTTGTTTGTTTTTTCTTTTTTGGCAATTTTTTCCACTTTAAAACAATTAGATATTTTCTTTATTTTCATTTCAAATGTTACCCCTTTCCTGGTTTCCCCTCTGAAAACCTCCTATCCCATCCCCCTTCCCCCTGCTCACCAACCTACCCACTCCCACTTCTCTGTCCTGGCATTCCCCTACACTGGGACATCGAGCCTCCACAGGACCAAGGGCCTCTCCTTCCAGTGATGTCCCACAAGGCCATCCTCTGCTACATATGCAACTGGAACCATGGGTCCCTCCATATGTACTCTTTGGTTGGTGGCTTAGTCCCTGGGAGTTCTGGGGGTACTGGCTGGTTCATATCATTGTTCTTCCTATGGAGTTGCAAACCCCTTCAGCTCTTTTGGGCCTTTCTCTAGCTCCTTCATTGGGGACGTTGTTCTCCGTTCCAATGGTTGGCTGAGAGCATCCACCTCTGTATTTGAAGGAAAGGCCATCCAGAGACTGCCCCACCTGGGGATCCATCCCATATGCAATCACCAAACCCAGACATTATTATGGATGTCAACAAGCGCTTGCTGACAGGAGCCTGATACACCTGTCTCCTGAGAGGCTCTGCCAGTGCCTGACAAATATAGAAGTGGATGCCCTCTGGTTTTCTGAAGGTCTTTGAGATACAAGTTGTGGCTGAAGCAGGTGGACTGACCTACTGCAGTCGGGGGTCAACCCATGTGAGGCTGAGCTAGGAAGGTTGCCATGATTCCAAAGCCAGCCCAGATCTCAAAAAACTCAAAATAAAAGGAAAAAACAATACAAACAAACAAACCAAAAAAAAAAAAAAAAAAACAACTGGGGGGGGATTTTTTTTTCCTAGAACTTTACGTGAAGTTTTGCTCTGTTGATTTCTTAGTCCCTATTATTTCCAGAACCCAGAGACATGTTATGTTTTTACTAGAGTTGGTGTGTCTAACAAGATCCTTGAATCTGTGTCCTGTTGTCAGGACAAATGGAGATGGTTCCGGGATTTTGAGAGCTCTGTGGCGGTGTGGGTTTTGTGTGCTCTTTGAAGGGATGCTCTTATCTTTGATTGCAAATATGAAGGCAGGTGTTTCTACGAGTGGACTGTTGGATCCAGTCGTCATTTGCTCGTTTTTTTTTTTTTTTTATTGCGCTGAACTTCTGAGTTGGGTGTGGCAGTTGTAAGTCCTATAGCAGACACGGAATGATGTCCAGGTTGGGAGTTTTTGTGGATAGATTGATTGTGGAAAAGAACAGTTCTAAAAGCCTCCACTAACCTTGAAATTGTGTGTAAGAGCTTTTATTAGGATTATTTCCTCCTTACATGAGCAGGAAGTTGCACCAGATACCCCACAATGAGATTCTGTGGCTCTGGTCTTATTTGTGGACTGTGACCTTGGAAACATAATCCGGGTCCCATAAGGTGTTTATCAACATGAGAGGCAAGGTGCTGCCAGCGATAAGAACATGAAGAAAAATAACTACTAGTCCTTGCGAAAAGGACGGGCATTATTTATGAGTGGGCGGTGAGCTGGCACAGACCTCTGGCAAATGTCTTCCTTTAGGTGGTGTGAAAGGAACAGTTGTTCTCTCTAGCTAATCTATGAAGTCTGTGTGGGGGAGCATAAGAGTTTGGGTGGGGTGAGGGAGTGATGTGAAGGAGCCAGAGTCCCACCCGAGGGCCTCCATACCCCAGTCCACACTTTATCTGTGTGTAAAGCCCATAGAGGCCATTGGGATGATGCTGTCCTGTGAAAAGGCCCATGTCTGTGGAGGGATGGCCTTGACGCAGAGTGGTGGTGACTGTGAAGGCCAAGCTTGAGCTTGAGTTTTAGATGGAGCGTCAGGGAGTTGACAGGTAGGAGAGAAGTCATGGGGGATTGGAAGACTGCAGTGGACGGGGTTGGGAACAGGGAGCTCCTGTGCACGGAGACCATAGGTGTGTAGCTTTTAAGGTTTCAGCTTGGGTGGCTCCATGCTGCTACCAAAGACGGATTGACAAATAAATATCATATAGGAAATTGTCTTATTTTAGTATTTTAGTTGGGAACATTGCTGAGGTCTCTGATAAGAGGCATTGTGTGTGTGTGTGTATGTGTGTTTGTAATGTGTGTATGTAGTGTGTATGGTGTGTGTATGGTGTGTGTATGGTGTGTGTGTGTGTTTCATACCATTTGCCTTCCTCAGACACTCCAAATCACATTAATTTTTGAGGTAGGGTCTCACTTGAACCTGGATATTCACCAAGACCAGCCCCTGAGCCCCTGAGCTCCTCCTGTCTCCACTGTCTGGCCCTGTGATTGTGCCTGGCTTGTATGTAGATCAAGCTCATGCTTTGGTGGCCAGCACTTTAGCAGCCGAGCTAACTCTCTGGCACCTCTACTATTGTTAGTCAAGGTCCCACTCTGTAGTCCATGCTGATCTTGGACTCATGTCTCCTGCCTCAGCCTCCCGATTACAGAAATGACGCTAGACATAGCAAACAGAGGTTGCTTCTTATGCTCTTACATGCTTTTAATTTAATCCTTCACTTTTAAATATCCCCATCACCCCCAGAAACCACTGCCTTTAGCTTGTCACACTTGCATGAGGATGGACGTGCTTCAATCCAGTACTTTCTTAGGATTCTGCTCATGGTTTGTATTACACAGCTTGTCATGTAATTTCAGTGGAATTCACTTGAAATATGAGCTATAACATAGGTTACGGTGGCTCATCTGTCAACAGTCATATGAGGGTGAAATTTCAATTACCTTTGATATGGACACACTGGGAGAGTGTTCTCAGAGTTGCCAGGCAGTCACAAGCCCTGAAGAGGGGGAATGTGCTTGAGAGCTGGAACTGTTGTCTATGCTGCTATGACTGGACACTGCCAGCTGGGTAGCTCCAACAGTGTGAAGTTGACTCACACTGGGCATGGGAGGATGGACGGTCAAGCTCCTCTTGTTTGAGCCCTGATAGATGCCACCTGTCTATTTTAACTCCAGCTAGAAACCTTAGAGCAGTCTTGGCTGTGGGATGGTTGCTAATAGCATATGCTCACTCAGGAGGAGGCCAAGAATGCCTCACAGAATGTGATGATCAGTTTTTGTCAGCTTGACACAAATTGGGGTCGTCTGTAGAGAATGTCTGCTGGTGGACCGAAAATGCATCCATCGGGCTGTGCCGTGGGCAGATGTACGGGGCATTTTCTCGATTAATGATGGAGGTACGAGGGCCTAGTCTAGTGTACCACTGCACAAGTAGTCCTGGGTTACATAAGAAACAAAGCTGAGCAAGCCATGGAGATGCAGTAAGCAGTGTTCCCCAGTGGCCTCTCCTTCAGCTCATCCCCAGGTTCCTGAGTTTCTGCTCTGGCTTCCCTTGACGTTGATAAACCCTTTTCTAAGTTGTTTTCAAATCATATTGTTTTTCATAACAGTATGCCTTTTTTTACGTTCTTTTTTTTTGTCTGAGAGAGACTCTTCAGCTTCTTACTATGGCAGGGTGGGGCCTAGAGAGTCTTGTCAGTTTCAGGGACTTCCTGAAGCTATTTTGAGTTGTTCAGGTTTCTGCATAAGGATACAAAGTTTCAATCTCGCAGGAACTTTATACAACATTGACCTGGCCACTGATGCAGTAGTTGTTTTCATAAGCTTTCTTTTCATCTTTTCTTTTCTTTTCTCTTCTTTTCTTTCTTTTCTTTCTTTCTTTCTTTCTTTCTTTCTAAGTATAGAATAAAGTTTATAGAGTTTATTCATGGCACGGGGAAGGGAGTCAAGAGGGTAGTAGAGGCAGAGAGAGAGAAAGAGAGAGGGAGGGAGGAGAGGGGAGAAGAAGAGGAAGAAGAAGAGGCCAGCCATGAGCACATTGGGAGAGAGAGGGGGAAGGGAATGGGAAGAGAGCAGGAACAGGAAGGCAAGAGCAAGAGGAGCTTTCCTTCTTCCGGTTTCTTCAGGACAGTTTCTGTCAGGTGGACCTTTCCCATTATTGCCTTCCATTGAGCTCCTTTCTGACAGCCCCGGAAGGGGCATCCAGGCTCCAAAACATAGTGCTCATTTTCTTCAGAAAACTGGGCCAGCAGGAAGCTAGGTGCCAACAGCGTCCCTTAGCAACCTGCTGACCCAGGGCTGCTTAGAGGGAGCCTTGCAGGTTGTGCACCACATCACGCGGCTTCCACAGTACTTGTTGCCCTTTAGTCTGGCTCACTAATGCCATCCTTTGGGTTTGTTCTGGGCATAGTTTGGCAGGACACAGGGTACTAGAGGAAAACAAGGACCTTTTCTCTGTGTCCTCCATCCATGGGACCCTTCCAGCACCTCCTTTCTGCTGTGACACAGAGGTGAGGCTAAGCTGTGGTTCCTTTTCTTTTGGTACATCAATCGAGTAGTGGCATAATTTGGCATTCCTGCATGGACTGTGTGGGAGTCTATGGTGTGGGTTCCTCTTGAGGGGATAAGCCTGTGTGTGTGCATGTATGTCTCTGTATCTCTCTGTGTACATGTGTGTATATGTGTGTCTGTGTATTTCTCTCTGTGTGTATATATGTGTTTCTGTGTGTCTCTCTGCATGTGTATGTGTGTTTCTCTCTCTCTCTCTCTCTCTCTCTCTCTCTCTCTCTCTCTCTCTCTCTCTGTGTGTGTGTATGTACGTGTGTGTGTCTGTGTATCTCTCTCTGTGCATCTCTGTGTGTGTCTGTACCTGTGTGCATGTATCTCTTGCTGCACATGAGTGTCTATGTGTTTCTGCATGCATGAATGTATGTCTTTCTGTGCACATGTGTGCACTCGTGTGTGGAGGTGAGTGGACAGCTGTGCAGCTCCTTGTCTTTGCTTCTGGGATTGAACTGAGACTGCGAGGTGTGTCCTGAGCTGCTGTGCTGTCTTGCTGGTCTCCTTTCTCAGGTTGTTTCCTCATATAATTTGCCTTAACTAATATTCGGAGCATCATAGGGCATCACCCCAACCTGTCCCTTCTGGCTTTCTTTTCTTCTTTCTTTCTTTCTTTCTTTCTTTCTTTTTTTCTTTCTTTCTTTCTTTCTTTCTTTCTTTCTTTCTTTCTTTCTTTCTTTTTCAAGGCAGGGTTTCTCTGTATAGTCCTGGCTTTCCTGGAACTCACTTTGTAGACGAGGCTGGCCTCGAACTCAGAAATCCACCTGCCTCTGCCTCCCAAGTGCTGGGATTAAAGGCGTGCGCCACCACTGCCTGGCCCTGCACTGGTTATCTTGCTGTGAGTATTTGTTTTTTTTTGTTTTGTTTTCCTTTTAACTGAGAATACGACCATCTGCATAGACTTCTTTTCCTAATTAGAGCCTATTAAGGTTTTTATTTGGAGGGGTATAATTCACCCCGCATATGTAACTTCTATTAAAAAAATAAGTTAAAAAGTTGATTTCTCAAATAATTTGAATAACAGGCAGACCAATTTCTGCTACTCTCACCGCAGGACCCCGACACTGTCGTTTTGGAGCATGAAGAGACAGGTCTCTTCCTAGCAAGTCTTGCTGTGTAGGCCAGGCTGGCATTGAACCTACAATGTTCCTGTCTAAAGATCCTGAGGGCGGGATTGTCAACTGCGCTACCAGGCCACTCAAGACAAAACCTTTCAGTCCATGTATGGGTGACAACTGAGAATGGCAGTGTGGGTGGCACTGGGACATGCAAGCTGTGGTCAATGAGGAGGTATTGCCTCACTACCCATTAGGATAGTCACTGTGAACAGTCCCAGCAGAGCAAAGCCAGAGTATAACCAGGTCTGTGAGGAGGAGGAGGATGTGCAGGGATGGGACCTTTGCTGCTGTTGCTGAGACTGATACAGCTCTTGGGAAAGCAGGGAGGCAGTTAGGACGCTATAATCTCACTTTGGGAGGGGTGAGCTAAGCTCCAAAGGAACCAGAAGCTGATCATGAAGAGACATTTGCACACATGTGTTCCTAACAGCAGTATTGGCAGTGGGCACAGCATAGAAGCAAACATTCATCCACAGTAAGTGGATAAGGGGCATGCTATTTTTAGAATATTATATGTTATTTTTAGAATATTATATGTCACACACGTGACACGTACATACATACATACATACAAATGGAGTATTGCACAGCTGTAAAAAAAAAGAAAGGTGAACTCTGAATACATTGTGGAGATTGGAATAAGGCAGTCACAAACAAAAAAATGACAGTAGGATTCTCCCTGTCAGAAACATCTGAAGTAGCCGGCTTTGTAGGAGAAAAGATGGACCGTGGTGGTCTCTGAGGCAGGGGAGGACTGCGTGTGAAATGAAGAGTTATTGAATAACAAGCTTCACGTTTCAGACCGAGAAAGAGAGAGAGAGAGAGAGAGAGAGAGAGAGAGAGAGAGAGAGAGAGAGAGAGAGAGAGAGAGAGAGAATGAAGTGCTGTAGGGTTGCTTCACGACAGTTCAGATATGCTTAACACCACTGTTCCTGTGTGTAAACATGGTAAACATGCTAAACATGGTTAAACATGGTAGGTCTCATGCTATTCTATAATCACAGAAAATGATGCCACGGGGCAGTCTCATTTGGAAGACGTCTGACCCAGTCCCAGCCCACTGAGCATCTGTTTCTCTCAGCACTTTCATTCTGTACTCCACTCATTCTGTTTGTTTGTTTGTTTGTTTTATCTCCTGTTTATATTTTGATAGTTGCTATTTATGAATCTTGCCTCCTGGGGAGATGCTAAATTCCTTTAAGTCTGGAACTAGGTTCTGTGTGACCTTCCGTGTGCTAGCCAGCAGTGTCACGTGCATACCAGGAGTAAGGACTTTTAATACAGCAGACCTTCTGTATTCATTAAGCCACTTGTAGAATCGTTAGAGAGCTGTTGACGCTAAGCGCCAGCTCTCTTCCCATATTATTTATTGACTTTAAGCTAATGCCTGAGAAAGCCTTGTGTAGACATAACCTAACTGTAAATGGTGCTGAGTTACCACAGATCCTGTTGAAGAAAGCCCCCAAGTTCCCATGATTACTGTGTGAACAGACCAGTCAGGTAATAAGTGTCCAGCTGCTGGGTGTGCTGCAAATGCCTGTGATACTAAGTCCTTGGTAGGTGCAGGCAAGACAGACGGCTGCAAGTACAAGGCTAGCCTGGTCTACATTTGGATTGCTTGGCTAGCAAGAACTATGTAGCGAGACTCTGTCTACAAAGATAAAATGGATATGGATTTAAGGATCAAACTTTTAAAAACATAAATTTTTAAATACTTATACTGAACTTGCCTTGCGCACACAGACTGGGTGGCATCTGCCATAGTTGGCCCATGGATCCCACCGTTGGGTATTGGTTTTGAGTTAAGGCATGGCATCCCGAGGGGCTGACAGGACAGAGCTCTTTGCAAGTGATACTTTTTCTATTTTTCTATCTCTGTCCACAGTCCTCTCCTCTGCATGTAGTTTCTTCTGAGAGTCTCATGGTACAGACAAAGAGGGTATGTATGCTACCATGTTAGATCTCTGGAATAGCTAGGGTTTTTTTTTCTCTTAATTTTGTAAGAACTATAAAAGTTGTATCTAAAAATGTAGTGTCTGAGTAAATGTCTCCATTAAGAATTCCTTTCTATTTGTGTTATTCACTTTGGGAGGCCTCTCAGTGACTCCGTAAGGTACCAACAGGGGCAACATCCTGGGGACTTGCTCTCTAGAGGATGGAGTTCTTTTGCAGACTGTAACACCAACTGGAAAGGTGAAGAGGGCCACACTCCAGGAAGGACTGGATGTAGTTCACTGAAGAGACTGGAAATAAACACTTTCTTTCCCAGTTTGCTTTGGTTATGGTATTTATCACAGCAATAGTGACCCTAACTAGACAGACAGGATCTTACTGTGTAAACCCTCAGTGGCCTGGGATTCACTATGTAGACCAAGCTGACCTAGAACTACAAAAGATTGGCCTGCCTCTGCCTTGGGAATGCTCGAATTAAAAGCACCGCATTCGGGATTTGAGCACTATGAAAAAACTTTGCCATTGAGCATGAAGTTGTTAGAATAACTAACTTTAAGGCCCCCTAGGCAACATTGTAACTTTCAGGATAAATGTTTGGAGCAAATCGTTAAAAAGATGGTGGGGTTTCATGAGGACCTCTGCACCCCTAAGAGTACTTACCCCCAACACAATTTGCATTCCTTGGAGAAAACAAGGCATAAGTAAAATGTTGCTGGTGCAGGCGTGTCTCTACAGTTGTGTATGTTACTGTGCTTTCTCAGGAGTCTCTGGATTATAGGCCACTGAAAATGATTCTGACCAATGTTAGCAGTGAAGGGAGCTGTGGAAAGATCATCGGGCACGCCACCCTGGTCACGGCAACATGGATAGCGTGAGCCAGGCAACGGGCCCATTTGTCTTTCAGAGTATCTTTTAGTAAATCCAGGAGAGAGTGTGCCTATGTGGTCCTCAACCAGCTGTGGTTAGCACATTCCTGGGCATGGATAGAGGGAATCTCAGAGAGTAAAGGTGACATATCTAGGGTCAGAGTGGCCAGTGTGCCAGACAGCCAGAGAGTAAAGCAGGGCAGTGCACAGCAAGGTCACATACAAGCAGCCCTGGGTGACGGCATGGCCATCACCCTCAGAAAGAAGCTGGGGAATTTCATTTTCCTCATAAAAACAAACAAAAGAACAAATTCTCTGCAACTTGATTCTCTGTAAGTGCCTTTCTCTCAGTTACATTGTATCTAGCCCACGAGTTTCTCTTCTGTAGAGTCTCATTTTGTTGCTTTTCCTTATTCTGAGGTGCAGTGGATACACTGGTGGCTTTCACCTCCCGATGTTTTGAAGATCTGCTAGGATCTGCAGGAAAAGATTTCCATCAGTAGTTGTCAGGGGCCCATGCTGTGAAGGTAGAGTTCATGAATGGGTGCAAATGTGCCCGTTACTAATGCATGTCAGGTCAGCAGAGAGTGCACTGCCATCAAACCACAAGAGTCAATGACATTTCCAATAGTATTACTTGTCTCCCTCCACCCCATGCCCGGAGAAGTCTGCTGTGGTTTCCCTGGTGGCAGAAGAAGGTATCTCCTTTGGTGTGAGGACTTTTGTGGTGTTGGTTGACATCCACGAGGCCCAGAGGTTTGAGGGCCTCTGCTGTAGCAGATTCCACTGCTCTGCTGGACCTAGTGCCTGCGTGCTCAGTGACACTAAGTATTGCCTTTGGCAGAACAGACCAACTCACTGGTTAGATTTTTCCAAGTCATGATGGATGGCAGCATTTAGCAAGACACCTTAAATCCTCTTTCTTTGTTAAAATAAAAGAACCAGAGGGATTGGATAAATATGAAACATCTTTGAGATGAGAACTGAATGAGAATAAAGGTGCAGTGTGCATGCCGGTCATGGTGGCCCCTCAGTTACGGATGCATGCCAGATTGTCATGCTGGCCAGCGGGGATAATAACTGTCCCTGAATGATGCAGACTCACTTCATCATCACTGGCAGACAGTGGGGTAACTATACACCCTCCCTATCCAATAGGAACTATCAAGAATATGTGCTTCTGCAAGTGGTAACTCAGCAGAAGTGAGCAGAGAGCCCCAGGATATGAGGGAGGCAGGCAGGCAGGAGGCTCCCCAAGCTGGAGTCCCTTCAGGAGGAGAGTTCTATGATGTTCTATGAATTCCCAGGGGAACGTAGAAGCCCAGGGAGTGTGTGTGTGGTGTGGCATAGGGTAGGTGCGTGTGAATACAGATTCCCCTGGAGGCCATGGTCTTCAGATCCCCTGAACCTGGTTTTACAGACTGTTATTTACCGTCTGTAAACATGTGTGACTGGGAACTGAACTCAAGTCATCTGGAGGATCAGCAAGCACTCTTAACCACTGAGCATCTCTCCAGCCTGACATTTTGAGTTTTTAAGAGGTATTTTAACATTTTTTTTTCAACTCTAAAAATTACTGCTACCTGTGGAATCATCTGGGATGCTGACTTCTTACATCCAAGGAAACCGAGGAACTGCTTCTGCCAGTGCTTTGCATTGTGGGCTGGCTCCGCCGTTTCTCCCCAGCAGAGCAGCCCATGTGGCTCAGGGAGTTTTGGAAAGTTCTCATGTTTCCCCTGCAACAAGTAGAAGGTGATCATTTGGGGGAAATGAGCTGTTCTTTTCTAGCCGTGTGTAAATCATCTCCCTTCTGGTGAGGATCTCTTCCCCGCTCAGGAGAAGCGGGATATAAGACTTTGATTTTCATCCTTCAAGCCTGCCTTGGTACCAGCATCCTGGCTGAGTCCTGCAGCTGGATTTCCTCAGCAGGGCGTCAGTGCTCAGTGAACATTACCTGTTAGTTCCTCTCACCTCCCTGCTTCTCCTTGGTGCTTAGACTAGAATCAGTTCTTAGAAACTGTGGGTGGAACCAGGAAGCAGTGCCTTGGTAAAGTAAGAGGCTATGTATGGGTATTAAACCAGAAAGGGAAGAGACTTGACCATAGAGAGAGAAAAAACACAGGGATAGATGGAGGTCTCTGGGCATTCTTGACCAGAAAGAGCAGATCCTTAGAGGACACACTGGTGTAAGAAAAAGGGGGTTCACTCTGAGGAGAGAAAGTCAGCTGTGAGGGTGTGATTGCTTGTTGCTTACCACCCTCATGCTCTTAAAATCAGGTTTTGTTTTTTTTTAAAGAGACACAGACCTTCTACTGCACTGACTTTTAAATATGATTCATGTAACACCCTTCTTTAAAAATTTTGTTTGTTTATTTATTTAATGTGCATTGGTGTTTTGATTAAATGTATGTCTGTGTGAGGGTGTCAGATCCCCTGGAACAGGAGTTACAGCCAGTTGTGAGCTGTTAGGTAGGTGCTGGGAATCAAACCCAGGTCCTCTGGAAGAACAGCCAGTACCTTTAATCTCTGAGCTGTCTCTCCAGCCCCCTCATTCGAGACTCTTAATTATGGAAAGGAGAAGCTATTTGTAGTTCCATCATTCTGAGGTAATTATTGTAAGAATTTGATGTATGTTCATGCCATTCTTTTGGAAAAATTTCTTCCTTCAAATACAATACTCTCTCTTCCCACAGCAGAATGGACATTCTCTGTCTCAAACTGCGCAGCCCATGCATGTAAATGTGTACATGTCTCTGTGGATTCTTTTCATTACCAACATATTATAGACATCTTTCCAGATTCCCTAGATAGCAATCTAATTCTCGTTAATAGCTACATAGTAACTCATAGTGTAGAGAAGCCATAATTTATTCAATTTATTTTCTGTTGATAGACATTTGAGATATTTCCAGGTTTTCATGCCAGCACAAAACAGCCATGTATATAAATTCTTATCAGCTAATCCTTTCATTTCTCGAGGGTGAGTTCACCCACATTCATTTGCTCAAGAGCCTGTATAGTTTTATAGGCAATCTTTAGAGAATAGATATTTTCTATATTATTATGAGCATAATATAACCACAAACTCAGTCGATGCCATGGGCATGGAAGATCTCCTGACGAATTTAGGAGCCACAGTGTTAGTAAAATACTAGGAAGTTTGAGTCCATGCTTGTGAGCCAGCATTCAGGAGCCAGACATAGGAGGATTGTGAGTTCAAAGCCAGCCTGGACTATATAGCAAGTCTCTGTCTGAGAAACAAAAGCAAAAGGAATGCTCCTTCCCCCAAACTACAGATAAGGAGCATATTTTTTTTTTGGTGGTTTTTCGAGACAGGGTTTCTCTGTGTAGCTCTGGCTGTCCTGGAACTCACTTTGTAGACCAGGCTGGCCTCGAACTCAGAAATCCGCCTGCCTCTGCCTCCCGAGTGCTGGGATTAAAGGCGTGCGCCACCACGCCCGGCTAGGAGCATGTTTTTAAAACACATGAAGAAGACTGATCCATGAGTGCAGGGACGGTACAGAAGGAAGTTAGGGGAGCTTTCAGATCAGAATGATAAAGTAAATTAAGTGTGTGTGTGTGAGACAGTAGTTAATTTTAAAAAGCTTAATGTTTTTGGCCGTGCCAAAAAGAGCAAACGAGCAGATGGAAGTGACTTAAACAGGATGAAGACTGATCACCAAAGTCCAGCAGCAGCAGCAGATGCTCAACTGGACAGTGAACCACTCAAGCCATCTCACGAAAGCCAGCCAGCTTCATGACCATTCTCCAGTGAGCTGACAGTCACTGTTAATGCCAAGGGTCTGACTTCCTTAATAAGAAATGCAAAGACCAAATTATTTGTATTTTCAAAGCTATTTGCATACCTAAAAAAAGAAATCTTTTCCATAGTTTAGGAAGCAAAAATAATTTGCAAAAGTGCCTAAAGGAAATAAATAAAAATCAGTTGTCACGCATACTTGGGATGATCGTACAGATGTGAGACATTTCAAAGTTGAAACAGATAATTAGGAATGAATTTAGCCTGAGAGGTGCGTGCCTGATGAGACGGATGGTGTATTAAGGACTGGTTACCGGTATGGCTCAGTGGGTAGTGTTCTGGCTGTGCAGCCAGACGGCCTGAGTTCTGTCCCTGAGACCCACATGGTGGAGGAGAGAACCCACTCCCACAGGCTGTCTTTCTTAATTATTGTGTATGTGAGCAGTATCTATTAGGTGGAGGTCAGAGGTCAGCTTGTGGGAAGTCCGTTCTTACCGCAGGAATTGAACTCAGGCATCAGGCTTGGTGATAAGCATCTTTAACTGCTGAGCCATCTTGTTAGCCCACAAGTCATCTTTTAATTTCCACAGACATCATGGTGCTGTCCCAAGACACATACACACACACACACACACACACACACACACACACACACACACAGTAAAAAACGTTAAAAAGAATTCACGAGAAGACCTAGACAATGGAAAGTGAATCCCACAAAGGGTAACATGAAGCACTAACACTCCCCTGGAGGGGAATTATATGCACATTAATGCTTTTGTCAACAGAGTACTACTCACTGGGAGTCTGAGAGAAGACAGGGAACTAGAAAGGAATAGTTTGAAGTTCCTGGGAAGGAAGGCATGTAAACACTGAAGGTGTTTCTGAGACTTGTGAGGTGGGTGGGCCCTGCTCTTCAGTTGGCTCAGCCTCAGAGCCAGTGAGTTAAGATACACAGGCATCAAGGCAGAAATAGAGTGGCTGGGAGCTAATGTCGAAGATGTATTAAAGCCAAGTGTGAGGGCACACACCTTTAATCTCAGCACCCAGGAGGCAGAAGCAGGATCTATTTACACAGCCTTGGGGCCCTATAGGAAATTTCTTGGCTATAAGGAAAAGCTATAGTATGCAGTCATTCGTTCTGTGCTTTGCCTGTGAGAGGCCCCTGTGGGTTGAGCCTAATTGAACTGTTCCTCCCCAGTCACCCCACACAGGGTTTAGTTAGGACTTGTTGTTGGGGGTGGAGGGGTAGGGTAGGGTAGGGTAGTGGAGTGGGGGGGGGGAGTGGGGTGGGTGGAGGAATGGGGTGGTAGGTTGTTGTTGTTGGTGAGTGTTGATCAGCTTATAGCTATAATAATTACTACTAAATTTGCCATAAATGCCTCTTTTCATGTCAGTGAAGCACTTGGCTGGGGAGCTGCAGAACTGGGCGGGATTTGAGCCCTTACATTTACCTTGTCTTATGGGTCGGTCCCATGAGTCGCTAGCAAGCCACAGCAGCACTGACTGGGGGAGCAGACGGAGAGCGGTGGAGCTGAAGATGGGAATGAGTTTTGGTTTAGTAATGAGTACGGGGGCCTAGATAGCTCAGTCAGTGTCTGTAGTGCCAGCATGAGAATCTGAGTTTGGTTCCCAGAACCCACGCTGGAAAGCCCTGAGTGCTGGCCTGTTCTTGCCATACCGTTCAGGGGAGGTGGAGACAGACAGACCCCCTGGGGCTCTGGCAAGCCAGTCCAGCTTAATCTGTGAGTTCCAGGCTAGTGTGAGGTCCAATCTCAAAGAATAAGGCTGAGCCAGTGAGATGGATGTCACAGCAGGGAGAGGGGCTTGCAGCCAATCCGTGTTCAGTCCTTGAAACCCATGGAGGAGAAGACTGGATGCCCTAGAGTACAAGGCAACAACAAAAACTATGTGCTTGTGCACACACATGCACGTCACACACCTCACACAGAAAGTAATGTAATAAAAATCAGTTCTATTAAGTTTATCTTTTTGATGTATCTTATGTGGTGGATGCTTTGCCTGCATGTATGTATGTATGTATAGCACATGTGTATCTGTGTGTGTGTGTGTGTATAGGTCAGATGAGGATGTTAGATCCTCTGGCACTGACTCATGGGCAGTGAGTTGTAAGTCACTGTGTGGGTGCTGGGAACTGAGCCGCAAGCTGAGGGCCCCCAGAAGATAGGTGCATGTCTTTAGCTGCTGAGCCGTCTCTCCTGCCCTGGGTCCTTTGTTTGTTTGTTGTTGTTGTTTTTAAGGTGTATCAGCACTTGAGGTTGTCCTCTGGCCTACAGATCTACGCATGCACACATGCACCCGCACGCACAGAGCAAGTAACTATTGTCCACCACCGGCTTCTTCCAGGCACCACTGGCACCTCATTGCCTTTCTTCACAGCCTCTCTTCACACCAGCACTATCTCTGCTCTCTGGCTGAAACAAGCTCATGCATGCTCTCCCCTTCTTACACAGTAGATTTACCAGCACTTGGGGCTAACCTCCTACATCCAGCACCCATTTCCAGGCTGGTTCTGACTGAAACAAGGGAGGACCTCTTCTGTGTGTCTGCTTGTTCTTCGAGGCCAGCTACCCTACTGGATACTGTTGCACTGGATGCTGTTACACCGCCCTAGGGAGGCCTCTTTGGGGGACGGGCGGACAAGGGTGGAGTGGCTGAAATAGGCCCAACAGAGGAATGTGTCTGATAACACGTGGCCTTTCTGCCTAGCAATTTGCAGAGTAAGGGAAGTATGAGTGTGTAGCCATATTTACTTGATCCTCTGTTTTAAAAATGTGAGTCCTAATTACTTGGCAGTCTTCCTTCAAAATAACAAGAAGTTGTCATTTTAGTTGCATGCGATGGGTGAGACTCAGGCTGTGTGGGATTCCAGAGGAATGTGACTCCAGGGAGGGAGAAGTCAGAACACGTGTTTGTTTCTTGGGGTTGCAGGGGTGGGTGTGTGTGGGGGTGTGGGGTGGGGGCTGGCTCTCCTGTTCAGATTTGTGTGTTGGTGTTGAGAGACTTTGTCTCCTTTCTGAACAGAAAGAGATGGACAAGCTTGAGGTCTCTCAGCAGTCAGCTTTGGGGCCCTGGTCCCTGGTATCCCACCCCTTGGACCCTTCCTCATGCTTTCTTGTGGTAGCTGCACCCATTGTCTACCAGTTCTTGGGAAGCCACTTCTAGTCTAGGGAGCACACAGGGCTTCCCTGTGCACGTGTGTGTGTGTGTGTTTGTGTGTGGTCCTGGTTTTCTGACAGAGGTAGACTTTACCTGTTTTTCTCTTAAAACAGAAGGTCGCCTTGAAGATGGGGCTGTTTCCCCTTATTCGTCTGGGGGCGGGGGGGGGGGGCCTAACAGCTGCACATAGCAGCATGGTACACAAGCAGTTGTATTCAGTGCAAATCAGAGCTCCAAAGACCCGGTGTCCAGTTTGATATTCTGAATTTTGGGGTGATGCTAGACACAAAGAAGTCTATGGCCAGGCAAAGAAGAGACTTCTAGGACTGCAGGACTTCCAGAGGAGCTCATCCTCTTCTGTGTAGAAACCCTCGGCATGGAACGAATGCTAACTCGAGCCTGGCCTTTTTGCTCTCACCACCTGGGGGAGGAGGACTTGGTGCTTGGGGTCTGGGGTGCTTTAAAGCTGAGGTCATCTAGCTCTGCACCTTCGGGATTTGCCAGCATGGCATAATGAGTTGAGAAAGCCTGTCTTAGTGACTCCTTGAAAGAAGCCTAGAGCAGTCATGGCTGGTTTGTAGGCGGGGCTTCTGCTTGGGCCTTCTTGCTCTCCTGTGGCTGGAGATTTGAGTTTGTGGGCGGGTCTTCACTTTGGATCTTCTTGCTCTTGTGTGATTGGAGTTTGTGGGAGGGGCTTCCACTTTGGTCTTCTTGCTCCTGTTGGTTGTTGATTGTAATTTGTGGGCGGGGCTTCCTCTTGGACCTTCTTGCTCCAGTGTTCCCTCTCCTCCATGGCTTCTCTGCTTCTCCCTAAGCCCTTAGCACCTTGGGGCTGCTGGACTGAAGATTTTTTCAATTGTCTCCCCCATATAATGAGAATCTCTGCAGTTCCCAGCAGTGTCTCTGTAGACCTTATCCTGCCGAGTTGGACCTTTGCTTTCAACAGTAGTTGAAAACATTATTATATGATTATGCCTAGGCTTGGAGTGTAGCACTGTGGTTGGGTGCTTGCCTGGTATGCATGAGATACCCAGCACCCCTAAAAACAACATGTTATATATAATATCATTAGAAGATATATTATCTGCCCCCCCCCCATGTTGTTAGTAGGTTTTGGTACTAAACTTGTTCATAGTAGCTAGTCTGATATCTGCTGGGACTATGAAACTCCACATCTTTAGCGTCAATTGGAGATGGCAGCCACCACAAATAGAATGGAGGCATTGTCCATTGTGGGCTGTGAGGAAAATCCGCCACATGGATTTCTTCTCCTATGGATGTGTTCATAGTTGGCCTGTTCAGAAAGTCACCTGAGAGCCGGTTAGAAAGAAATGCAAACTCCTGGACTCCACCCCAAACCACTAGAATCCAATTCCTTGGGAGTGGGGCCAAGCACAGTCTGTTTGGAGAGGATGATAGAAGGATGCTGTTCACATAACATCAGAAGTACTCCTGTGTAAGCAGAAGATGCAAATTAGAGCCATTGTTATGAATGAAGATGCTTATAATCTGTTAGTGCTCAAAACGTGTCCGAAGGAATGGAGGAAGTGCTGAGAGAATATACAATTTATATTTCTTCTCATGGTAGAAACTTATTATTTTGGATTTTCTCTTAATTCACAAGTTTTCATCAGAAAGTGCTGTCTCAAGTGTATACATGCTCGTGTGCTTAACTGCGAGGTGGAAGGATTTGCTACCAGTGAACACACTGTATAAAGATGGTGTTGAAAATACCATCAAGCAACAGCACATACATAATGTGCTCATGGATGTTGCTTGCCTGTAAAAGGCGGCTTTGGGCAGCTCCTCTGGGTTGACAGTGTTTGGTCAGAACTGTGGCTTGCTGGGAACAGCAGAAGGGCACAGTTTTGGTGATAACACATGAGTCTAGCCATTCTCGTCCTTTTCTTCTTACCAGGATTCCCTTGATGCCTGGATTTGATAACTCTGTCCCTTAGCGGGACACTGAGTGTTGCTGCAGAGATAGGATAGAGAGGGTAAAACAGTATGTCCTAACTCCCTTTCTCTCCAGGTTTTTGGAACCTGTAGTTGGGGAAAAAAAAGTCTATTCTGTCTCTAAAATAAGCACAACAGGTCCCAATAGGCTCTTGGATTCCTTCTTAAGAACTCTGTCTCTCTCCCATTCTGGCCAGTTCACCCACCAAAAAAGTGACTCACATGCTCCGAGATCATCCCGTTTGATAGAACAGTCGTGGAGACCACTGTGTGCATCTGGTTTGTAACGCTTTGCCTTGTAAAACCCGACGAAGGGAGTATGTACCTCACACCGTTTACAGCAGTCCTTCAGTGCTCTTATTTCCTATTTTCTGAGGTGCTGGAGATTGAACTCGGGGTCTTGTGCATGACCACAGAGCAACACTCCAGCACTCCTTCCACGCAAACACTCTTAAACTTTTCAGTTTGAGACAGCATCTCACTAAGTTGCCCAGGCAGACCTTGATTTAGGGAGAGTCTTGCCTCAGCCTCCCAACCGTCAGAGGTTCCAGGCCTTTGCACAAGATCTGGCTTCAGTCCTCAGGATATCAATGAAAGGCAGTGCTTACTATTTTTTTTTTTTTTTTTTTTTTTAGAGAAAGACTAGTTAGTAGATTTTCTCCCATGCTTCCTATTGAGTAGTAAGAAGTAAGAAAATTTCAGGCCATTCCTGGGCTCAATAGAGGCCATGCTTGCTGGAGGACTTCATAGCAGGGCAGGGTCTTCAAGCAAAGGTAATCTAAATGAGCCAGTGTCAAGCTGGGAGCTGTCTGTCTAATCCTTGTGTCTCTGATGCTAACAACGAAAGAAACGGGTTTTCATGACCCACACTGGTATTTCATTTCTAGAGTCCCCCCCCCCCAATCATAGTCTCTTGAAGGAGGGAGGATGAGTCAGCCATCGAGCTGCTCTGGACACTGGTTCCCAACCTGTGGGTTGTGGGACCCCTTTGAGTGGTTGACTGTCGGATGTTTACATAACGATTCTCAACAGTAGCAGAACCACAGCTATTAAGTAGCAACATGGATAATGTTATGGTCGGGGTCATCACAGCGTATTACATCACAACTGTATTAAGGGGTCGTAGGGTTAGGTTGGGACCCACTGCTCTGGAGCCCTCTGAACTCCTTTAAAATTTCAGGGATACCTCCTCAGTTAAAATACATGCCTGGGAATTCTAGAAAGTTCTGCATAATTTTAAAGCAGAATCCCTTCATACATAATTTTCTATATAACTGAACATAATTAATGGTGAAAACATCCCACATGCCTGTCATATCATTTATTAACCAGGAAATGCTCTGTCTTTTCTCTTCTCTTCTCTTCTCTTCTCTTCTCTTCTCTTCTCTTCTCTTCTCTTCTCTTCTCTTCTCTTCTCTTCTCTTCTCTTCTCTTCTCTTCTCTTCTCTTCCTGCCCTGAGGGTCTCACTATATAACCCCAGGCTGGCTTTGATCTTGTGGCAAGAAGCAGCCTGCCTTAGATTAAGTGTTCAGATTTGTGGGTGTGTACCACCAGTGTCCAGTTTTAGTTCTATCTTTTTTAGCTTCATTTGAGGCAATGATTGGTATAGAAAAAAGGACATTTTAATATACATGAGAGGTCAAGGTGGACACAGGTATAATCTTGTGTTACCCTCACCATCTACACACTGATAGGCTATTTCTCCAACACCAGTGAAATGAGCTGGTCCAAACTAGATTAGATTATATTAAAAGCAGGTTATTGGGAAGCTGCTTTCCAAGGCAAGTTCATTGGCCCCAAGGATTGAGACCAGGGGAGTTGCCATGGTGGGGTGAGAGAAGGGAGAGAGGGTACACAGAGAGAAAAGAAGAGAAATAAGAAGGAAAGGGGAAGAGGAGGACGATGACAATAGACAAAAAATGAAAAACTGTCTGGATTATATAGGGAGGAGCCTCTGAGAGAAGGGCAGCCCAGCCCCTGGGCTGGAAAGTTCAGGATTGCAGGCAGGGTTAGCCAGGTTGGGGCTGAGGGATGCTGGGAGAACCTGGAGGCCAGGTCTACTTTGAAATGTAAAGCATGCACCGTAATCCTTTTCACCTGTCTGAAAACAAGACTCACACCACTTCTGAAAATTGTCGGTCCACGGAGGCCATGCCTTTCCCAAGGGGCCTCACCTGCCCCTTCGGCCTGCGTGCTAGCCTTCCCTTATACTGCCGGAGGTCCCTGGTCCTTTTCCAGCCCTTGTATTGAGAGCCAGTGAACCCTGGTTCGCAGGGCGAGTTTGGGAAGAGTCTTGCTCTTAGGAGAGAGAAGCACTCTCTGTGTCCTCTGGAAATTGGGTTTGAAGTAGATGCTTAGAAGAAGCCTCTCTGACAGTCCCTTTCTCTGTGTAAAAGGCAGGATTGAAGGTCCTAAGAGCGCCTAACTGTGGGTGTGGAAACTGGAAGTCAGTAAGAGAAGAGATAAAAAGAGCTGCCCCAGGAATGAGAGGTCTGTTCCCAGAAAGAAATTGATCAGCCATGCTGGAGTTGAATTAAAGGAGGACACGGTTCACTACTTCCCTGGGGTGGGAGTCCATGCAGGTGTGTGAGCCCTGCACAGAGCCAGCCTGCTCCTGGGTAGGTCCCTGGGCTCTGCTCTACAAGGTCCCCTTCCACCTCTTAAAGGGAAACAGGCAGCTCTTTGTCCTGGTTTATTTGCTTCTGGGGAAAACCCACTTCTGTTGTAGTTGTAAATTAGACCAAAGAGAGGAATTTGGTTTATTGCGAGTGTTGAAGTTAAAAGCCAGCCAGCCCCCTTTCCCAAGTGGTTTCTTGATTACCTTCATTAGTTCTTAAATGTTAATTTGGAATTGCTGAGGTTTAATTCCTGAAAGGCTTAGATTTTTATAAGGAACATCTCTATTTGCCACCACATTACCGTGTTCTTCGGTGGGTTTTGCTCAGCGCTTTCGAAAGAGAAGAATGGATTATTAATGGCAAATGCATTTGCTGACTAATACAATCTAATATCTGCATTTAAATTCACATCTTTCTTACCTGCTTGAGAAGTGTTCTGCGGGGCATTGTGGGCACAGTTCATTTTGGTGACAGCACACAGTTTTGAGGTCTCACGCTCAATTCACAAAGTTACATTGTCCCTAACTGATAGGAAGAAACCCTGGTGGAGACACTGACAAGTGTGAGGTTTTGTTCCTGCATAAACTCAGGCATTGATGTTTAAAAGTCTCCCTCTGAGCTGGGAGTGGTGGCGCATGCCTTTAATCCCAGCACTCAGGAGGCAGAGGCAGAGGCAGGCAGGTTTCTGAGTTCGAGGCCAGCCTGGTCTACAAAGTGAGTTCCAGGACAAACAGGGCTATACAGAGAAACCCTGTCTTGAAAAACCAAAAAAAAAAAAAAAAAAAAAAAAAGTCTCTCTCTGCTCCTCTCAGACAGTGGAGGAAGATGAGCCCAGATGGGTCTGAAGGCCCCAGGGGATCTTCATTCTTCACACTTGAGAAATTCAGGACGAACAGAACAGTCCTTTTAGAAACACTAGTTTTGTAATCACCAGCTATCCTGTTGCTACCTAGAGTGACACATTTTAAGTAGCATAGAAAAGACAGAGGGTTCCCTTTCTTTCAGTGACATTTGAGATAAAAAAATCTTAATAACTGCAGGGAGACCAGAAGCATGAGGTTAGCTGTCTCTTTCCCCTAACTACTGGGCTGAGGAAATGGCTTAGCTGATAAAGCAACCCTTCTACCGGCAGCAGACCTGGGTCTGGATCTTCAGCACCCACTCCACACCAGAGCCAGGTATGGTGGCCCTGGGAATGGGGAGAGACAGGGAGATCCATGGAGCTCATTGATCAGCCAGTCTAGCCCAATTGGTGAGCTTCAGGTTCACTGAGAGACCCTGTCTGAATAAGGTGGAGAGCAATTGAGGGAGACATCCAACGTCGAATTCTGGCCCCCACACATGTGTACACGCATGCATATACACATACAGAATTAGACTGTATGGGTTTTGTCTAGGAAAGGTGACAGTCACTTTTGTTGTTGGTAGGCGTGCGTGTGTGTGTGTGTGCGTGTGTGTATATTATAACCCTTCCATCTTCTCCTGGAATTAACTTAAATCTCCCAAAGGTTCTTAGTCAAGGATATGGGAATGCTCCAAGAGTGGTTTTTATCAAAGTTTAATTTTAACCAGAGACTTAAACTGCAAACATTGAACTGTGACATCTTCTAGAAACCCTTTAGAGGCTTTTCCTTGATGGCAGAGTCTGTAGCCATCAAAATGAAACCAGTTAGCTGTTCCAGGGGTCTGTGGTCCTCCCTGTGTGCTTGGTTCATGGAATTATCTGAGGTTTTTGTATCCTGCCTCCTTAAGAGAAGGGTACATTTGAGTGAGTCTACTGCTCTTGCTGTTATGGAAAAGCTTGGTCTCCTGTTGCTTTAGTTTCTCTTTAGGAGTCAGTCAACTCATGCTGTACCGCAAATGTCCAGGCCTAGTGTTAATCGTAGACAACCTGGCTTCAGCCTGACTCATGTGGATATATCCCACCTATATGTGCCTCACATGTGTTGGTAGCACCTGTAGCCCTGCCTCACATGAGTGGTGGAACCTATCGCCCTGCCTCACATGAGTGGTGGAACCTATCGCCCTGCCTCACATGGGTGGTGGCACCTATAGCCCTGATTCACATGGGTTGGTAGCACCTATAGCCCTGCTTCACATGGGTTGGTAGCACCTATAGCCCTACAATATGTAGGGCATGGGAGTTGAGGGGTGGGAGTAATGTGGAATATCAAGAGCCAACCCAGGAGGAGGAAGACAGGAAACCAGAGAAGGATAAACCAAGGGGTCCATTCTACAATCTGCTGTAGTCAGTAGCCAAGGAAGCTGGGAAGTGAGTAGAGGTTAGAGGATTACCCGCACACCCCCCACTATGACTTGAGGTGGTCCATTCTCACAGAGCCAGAGAGCAGAGATCAAAAGCAGTTACGATTGTTATAATAAAAAGAACCGGGTCCAACAATGACTGCTACTGCGCTCCCATGTCCCTGTGAGCTTCAGCTCATTGTGAAGACTAGCGTATTTTAGCCACTGGATCAGTGAGTGACACCACTGTTCAGAGAGTCACGGATTTCTGGCACTGTGGACCAGGCCTGGACCATTCCTGAGGGTCCCAGTGCAGGGGCAAGATGTGATGTTCTAGTGCAGGGATAAAATTTGTCCCCAGCAATATATATCAACATCAAAGATGCATGGTGCTTTGGGCCTACACCTCCTGAGAGGAGATAGCCAAGAAGTCTTAGAATCTGCTAGAAAGCAGCCACTAGGTAAAACGTACCAGCGTGAGACCTTGGAGGCAGTAAAGACTGTAGCCAACGTAGGGCAGCTAGGAGCTGAGAACACCAGTTCTTATTGCTTCAAACATGGTTGTATTCTACTGTATTCTGGTGGTGGGAAAGTCAATAGTGGATTTGGAGAAACTGATGGTGGATGACGGTATTGTACCAAGGTCACGGAGGTGTTGGGATGACCCGCTATAGGATGGAGTAGTGTCAGGGATAGACTATAGCCGTAGCAATCCTATAAAAAGCTGCAGAAAGTCTCAGCTGTAAGTGGCAGCCATGTTGTACAGAGCCACTGACACTAGTTGAGCATCCATCCATCCTCAATATTAATAGATTCTGTTTGCAGATTCCCCCATCCCTTACGTGTGTCCATGGCCCCCAAAGGCATTCCTAATAACTTGCAAACAGTATAGAGCTCTGAAAATTTTAAATGGTCTGGTACACAAGGCCACACACACACCAAACCGCTCCTGGCCTCTTGGTTTCAGCTCTGACTGTGAGTGGCCTTTAGAGTCTAGTGCTGTGGTGTTTTCTCTCTTGCATTTTTGTGCCTTTAAACATGATTTCACTATTTGTAAATGCTGCTCCCTACTCCTGCCCCTGTGCATGCTAAAGTAGTGCCTACTGTTCCCAAGGACAAGAATGCTATCATGTATGTTAGGTTCCGTTAATCACAGACTCTAGTACCGTAAGCTGTGAGCAAGGCACAAGCTAATGAAGCAGCAGTTTTTGTTCGGTAACACGCCTGTCAACGAGAGCATGCATCCAACGGGCTGTGTGGCGGTGGGCTGATAAAATGTGTGTTGAGGCTCACAGAACCCTGAGCCTATATTTCCCCCAGGAGCGACGGTTCAGTTGTTAATTTAGTGATGACTTCATAGAATGCAATTAATTACAGCAAAGAACTTGACTCTGTTGCATTTTATTAAGTGAAAACCTAAGTTAAGGGATTAAACTTCTTATACCGGTTTTTGCATAATTGTTTAATAATCAGGGACAGAAAATTTTGAAGCATCCTTCAGACAGATGGGCACAGATCAGTTGATATGCTGATTAAACCATTTTACTGTTAAAACTTGACTTTTGGACATAGGCTCAGAATGGACACAGGTTCACAGGGCCTTAATTCTCTTATAGAGACCGACATAGCAGCTGCATGAGGTACGCTGTAGTGTACCTCATGTTATCATGAGTTCACTTGTAACGCCTCACCCAGTTAAATGTCATATAGAGAGTGTTACACGAAGGGAAAACAATGTGTATTTGTGTTCACTACAAACCTAAGTTTTAAAAATGACTTTCATGTGGGCGGGGGATGCTCAGGGGCTAAAGTGCTTGCTGTGAAAACATGAGGATCTGAGTTCAGGCCCCTCGCATGCACATAAAAGCCACACACGCATCTGTTACCCCAGTGACGGAAGCAGTTAGAGACGAGCAGATTCCAGTGGCTCTCTGGGCATCCAGGCTAGCCAAAACATCAAACTCCAGGTGAAGCAAGAGGCTCTGTTTCAAAGAATAAGGTAGAGGCAGACACTTACGGTCAACCACTAGCTTGTAGAAGTGTGTCATGAATGTGTGTTTGCGTGCACACACATGTACCTTCCCAATGTGCACATAGCCCCATGCATGGACATACACTCCACATAAGCATTTAGACACAGGTAGTTCAGAATGCATCCATTATGCATGAATGGATCAATCCTTTTGTGGAATTTATGGACTCAAGAGAACTGATTGTAATGTTAAAATAATTAGTAATATTTTGGGAAAATAATCTTTTAATGATTCACTTTTATTATATCATAAGTCAAAAACCTTTTAAACAAGGGTCTGGTTTTGACTCTTTTATTGAAGAAAGGGATTTCTATTTTTATTCAAGGAATCCATCATTAAAAATAACTTTGAGTCTAGTCACTATTTGACTCTGGACTGATGGCCACAGGGAGATATTTTAGCAAAAGAAATCTTAGTTATTCCCACAAACCTCAAGTGGGGGTCCTTTGACACATAAATTGTTCAGCTGTCAAAATGATTGATGTCACATAGGTTTGCATCTCAGGAGGCAGGAAAGTAACCAGATGTCTACCAAGGAGTGATGGCAGGGCCCATTTAGACCTGTCGTTGCTTATTACAGCAGAAAGTAGGCAGCAGGAGGCTGAAACACTGTGTGCTTAGTGATGGATTCCAGAGGTACCACTTAAGTTGTGGGGTTCTGGGGGAAGTGAGCAGCCTGGTCACCCTCAGCTCCCCTTTCAAGGTCCATGTATGATCTTGAACACTCCTTCCACAAACTTTCCTTGGAAGCTTTCAGAACATCCTGAGCCCACTGACCTTTTTGAGAAATTAGTTTTCAACTTAGTTTCTAGACGTTTCAAGCCCCGAGCCTCAAATCTGGATGGTCATTTGATAAAAGATATTTTATATGCATTTGGGAATACCCTACTTTGTTTCCTTGTGAGATTCACTGTGGTTTCTGAACGGCCAACATTGGGGCTGGCCCAATGACCTAATTGGAAAAGCAGGCACTTTGTAAAGGAGTGTAACACTAGACAAGAAAACACAAAACCAAGCTTGTCATTCCTTACAATGCCTAAAACGTCTGTGTTTCAAATGCTTAAATTCCAGAGTGACCTACAGTAATGCCACCCTTCTGAATTTGCATGGGATTCATGATTTTTTTTTCACAGCACCTATTAAAACTTTTCTTTTTCTTCTGAGACAGGGTCTTACACCATATTCCAGGCTGGCTTGGAACTCAGTGTGTAGCACAGCCTGGCTTGAGAGTCTTGGAAACCCTCCTGCCCCAAACTCCTTGTACTGGTTGGTTTTATGTCAACTTGACACAGAGAAAGGAGCTTCCAGTGAGGAAAAGCCTCCCTGAGATCCAGCTGTAAGGCATTTTCTCAGTGAGTGATCAAGAGGGGAGAGTCCATTGTGAGTGGTGCCGGCCCTGGGCTGGGAGTCCTGGGTTCTATAAGAAAGCAAGCTGAGCAAGCCAGGGGAAGCAAGCCAGTAAGTAACAGCCTCCATGACTTCTGCATCAGCTCCTGCTTCCTGACCTGCTTGAGTTCCAGTCCTGACTTCCTTTGGTGATAAACAGCAATGTGGAAGTGTAAGCTGAATAAACCCTTTCCTCCCCAACTGCTTCTTGGCCGTGATGTTTTGTCAAGAATAGAAACCCTGACTCAGACACTTCTTTAAGTGCTGGAATTATAGGCTTGTGCTACCTCTTTCTGCATATTCAAACTCTAAGTTGTTGTTTTTTTTTTTTTAAATGTGTTTAGAAGATGCTGAGGAAGTCTGTGTAGGGATTGACAAATTGTAGCTTAACCCAAACTTCCAAAAGAAATTCCCCACTGTCACCCTGTCCTCTTACTACAAGGGCCCCGTTGCCTCTTATTACCCTAGGCCAGATTCTATGTGGGTCATTGGCATATTTCTCCATGCTCTGGAACACACATGTGGGTCATTTAAACCCACAGTGTTTGGTTTCGAATTCCTTATTGGATGCCTGTATCACTCACTCGGAGAGGATTTGTGATCCCTGAGGGTCCTGCCCTTTGTCGTGTTTGTGACTTAACCCAATACTGGGACCTATGCCAGGAACACGCATGTACTATTAAATAGCATTTACTTTTATAAAAGTGTCTGAGCCTCCTCTACAGTTAATATGTGGAGTGTGTAAATTCATATGTATTTGAGTCGTGAGGCAAGAAGGATGTGTACGTTTATCTTACAGACCGTGCTGAGTTTTGTTCTTGGTGCATGAACTTGGATGGATGGCTGCTAGGAAACTATCCTTACATGCTTTTCTCTAGACGAGGAGAGAGAGGCTGACAGGGGAGTGCCCTGATCAGGACCACCTTGCTCAGGATTCTGCAAGTCCAGACTACCACACCCTCAGTGTGACTCCATTCGGGGAGTAGGGATGGCTTTATCTAAGTCTATGGAAAAGTCAGATAACTACAGAAAGATCTGACAGTTCATAAAGCCCGTGGTAGACCATGGTGAGTGGTGATAGTAAAATGGCGAATGCATGCATGATGTTAATAGTACATGCAACGGCAGAGTAATTACTTATGAATCTAGACTCTAGTGACCTTTAGCGCTTGAACCTCTAAAAATAGTCATTTGGTCTGTCTAACTTTCCTGACTTCTCAGTCTGAGAGTCCCACAGCTGAAAGAAAATTGGAGCATGTGACATCGCTCAGTAATTTAACACTTCAGGGGCAACCCTTGATGCTCATCTAGACTTAGTAGGCTCCAGAGAAGTTTGTTTTTGTTGTTGTTGTTGTTGCTATTTTTCTTTAATCTGAGAAAGGAAGTAACATGACCTTTTTACTTTTTTTTTTTTTTGGTTTTTGGTTTTTTGAGACAGGGTTTCTCTGTGTAGCTCTGGCTGTCCTGGAACTCACTTTGTAGACCAGGCTGGCCTCGAACTCAGAAATCCGCCTGCCTCTGCCTCCCGAGTGCTGGGATTAAAGGCGTGCGCCACCATGCCCGGCTGTAACATGACCTTCTTATGTTACTTGAAGGTATAATCCCAAAGACAAGCTGATGGTAGCCCTGTAATGAGAGGTGCGGTGCTTGAACTCTTGGGTACAGCAGGAGGTGCAGGCTGGCTTGAATGTGCTCTTTGGAATCTCTAGCCACCTCTGGCTTAGTTCTCTAAGGATTCTGGGAGACCTTTTTCATCCATACCTATCCACTCATAGCCTGTGCTGTGGGATCCTGGTGATCAAGTATAACTGTAGAAAAATCTAACCGTCCAAGTTCTCAGGGTGGTATTTTTAGAAGAACTCATTCAAATGGTGTGGCACCAACATTTTTTCAGTTTGATTTTGGCAGGCCTGGGTCCCTGGGGATTTTAAAGTAGCCGTTATCAAAGCAAAGCCAGCTACTTGGTTCTGAGGAAGGAGACTTCCAACCGTAGATGTCCTGAGGAGCGCGTGCGCTGGGTGGAGCGTGGTGACGTCATAGCCTCCGTAGGCCAGTATTGACTTAGGCAGTAGGCAGCCACTTCATTGAGAGTACAGGGTGGAGCGTGGTGATGTCATAGCTCCGTATTGCGTTAGGCAGCCGCAGAGCCAACTTCAAAGCCAAGTCTGTTCAGTGAGGAAAACACTAGGTTTCTAGTGTTTGAGAAGGTGTTGAAGGGAAGAAATGACTCCTTGGCAGTGACTCTAGGTTAGTGGCCAGGTCCTCAGCAGGGTGATAGCAAGGGCACCCCGGCGTGGGTGGCGACTGTTTTTATCGACTGCCACCGTGCAGACTCTCACCTCTGGGATCTTGGGGAGCTGTAGGGCGACCCACTGAGTCCAGTGTCCCGACCTGATATCCCCGTATGGAAGCTGAGACTTGTCTCCTAGACTGCGTTTTGCGATGGAAACTGGTTATTTATAATCAGACTCCAGGTGCTTTGAAGTCGTTACTTGAGCTTTACTGTTCAACAGAAGTGGATGACAGATCCTGCCTGGAAGACAGTTGTGAGGTTACACGAGATAGAGCTCAAGTGTATACAGAGGCCCAGTGAATACCAGCGGCTCCTGGCTTTGCCGTTTTGATCCAAAGCCAGCCAGCCAGTTTCTTGTTCCTTCTCTACCCTACTTGCTGCTTCAGTTCACAGTGAATGTTCACACAAGTTACTGTAAAGAAAGAGCATTGGGTGGGGGCAGAGTTTCTGGTTTGAAGTTAGACTCTATCCTTGGGTGTATGTATGTCTTTGTGTTCATGTTACTGTGTTTGTCTGCCTGTCTCTGTCTCTGTGTGCATGTGTGTGCTATGTGTGTCTGAGTGGATGTCTGTATGTGTCTCTGTGTCTGTCTGTATGTCTGTCTTTGTCTGTGTGCATATGTGTGGTTTTGCCTGTGTCTGTGTGCATGTCTGTGTATGTGTCTGTTTCATGTCTGTGTATGTGTCTCTGTGTCTGTCTGTCTCTGTGCATGTGTGTGTGTGTCTTTGTCTATATGAGTGTATGTTTTTCTCTGTGCATGTCTGTGTATGTATCTCTGTCTGTCTGTCTCTCTGTCTGTCAGTTTTCTGTATGTCTGAGTCTGCAGACTGCCTATTTTCCAGTGTGGATTTTGGAGTAAATGAATGGGCAGTATTGTTTGGGATATTCACTGGGGCTTGTCAGATAGTTATAAGCAGCTTTGAAAATGACAGTCTCTGTACTTCCTGTCCATGTCACTCTGGTTGTTTATATTCTGAGACCATTTCGCTCATTTCCTTCTTGTCATGTGTGTGCCAGCAACTGGAGCAAGTGGCTGGTAATTGGTAGGCAGCCCTGTAAAGGCCTTGTGTCTCCTTCACTCCTCTCTAGATATCGGTCTTACGGTGACAGGCTAATGCATGCCTCCCGAGGTGTTGCTATTGGGGAAACATTTCGGAATGAGAGAAGAGAGGAAGGAATGTTTTGGTTTTTACATACCACCATGGTTTCTGAACAAACATCGTCACACTTGGTGACTCTCTATCATGTTACCTGTAAAGTGTGGTTGGAAATCATACCAGATTCATACTGAGTCCATGGCAGCGCCTGCTAAAAGACCTGGTGACACATGGGACAGTTCCCACCACTCCTGGAACCTAGTGTGCTCTGGGTACTCTCCCAGTGACACCAAGCATTGTAGATTTATGGAGAAATCAACCATTGACAATGCATTTTTTTTGCCTTTGTTGCTCTTAATACAAAGTCTCTCTCTCTCTCACACACACACACACACACACTCACACACACACACAGCTGTTTTACACATTCAGTCTCTGCCTGGGTTTAAATAGTCTCCCTATGAAGTCACAGGCAAGTGTTGGGAACTCATGATCACAGCTCACTGCTGGGGTTGATTTCTCTGCAGCAGACTGGCTGTCTTGAGAATATCCATAATGCTATGCATGAAAACACATGCTGAGTATAACCTACAGCCGTGGGGAGTGGGGAGGGAGGAGGAACCATGGGACATTCAGGAGCTCCATCATAGAGGAGAGATGTTGGCGTGGCCATAGGTGGGCAGAAGATAAAGCTACAGTTAGAATAAAGGTCTGTTTATCCTATTTTTTTTCTCCCTAAGGTTTTTCTTTGCTATGCATTTCAAAGCAAAGAATAGTATTTTTTCCTTTTATTTCTAGACAGATTTTTTTTTGGGGGGGGGGGGGAATGAACTTTTATAGTCCTTAAATGGAACTTTGAATAAAGACTGGAAACTTTTTCAGCCCCCTCTGGGTACCCTAGATAAGCTCCACTAACAATTGAGACGTTAAAGCTAGGTGTGGTGATGCATGCCTTTGCTCCCAGCACTCTGGAGGACATCTCTCCAGCGGTGGTTCTCAGCTCTGCTAACGCTGTGACCATTTAACACTGTTCCTCATGTTGTGGTGACCCACAACCACAACATTATTTTGTGGCTCCTTCATAACTGTGATTCTGCTACTGCCATGAATTGTAATGTGAATAACTGATAGGCAGGATATCTGGCATGTGGCCCCTGGAAGGGTTGTGACCCACAAGTTGAGAACCGTTGCTCTAGCAGGGTAAGCCACTCTTTGCACTTCTTCCTCAGCCTCAAATCTAGAACAGTCTATGCAAGTGTCAGAAATTTCAGTAATTAAAGCATCATTTAATAAAGTGGCAGCCCCTGTGGCGAGCTGTCAGGACTTGTGAGGGTCTGCACAGCTTTGCTCCAGCAGGTTCAGGAAGGGCTGTTACAGAATAGAATAAAATGCTCGCTCCAAGTTGTTTATAAAAGCGTGGAGGTAATGATGAAACAGAACCACAAATTCCCCGGCTTCTTCACACGTGGGTAGCTTCCCCACAGACTGTTCTGTGTAGCTGAAGATTCCAGCAACGGGTTTATTGTCCCCAAATGTATACTGTATTTTGTATAATCCACCAGAAAACTCTAAAATGGCATTATTCGGAAGGCACAGAGCACTGCCAAATGCGCATAATTATGGTAGAGAAAAAAGTAGACGAATGCTGGCGGGGGTGGGGGAGGGGGTGGTTAGTGAACATGGTTCTGCCAGATGAGGGGTTCTGGAGGAAGGGGTGGAGGCCCCTAGGTGTGGGGATGCACTCGGTACCATTAGGTTGTGTGCTTTAAAAGCAGTTAAAATATAAATGTTACGTTTCATTTATCATAGTTCTACAAAGATGAAAACATAATAAACATTGAATGATTTTGTGAAAAAAAAAAGCTTTAGCACCAACTCAAATGCTTTCCTTTTGAAGAGACTTTTTTTTTTTTTATTATGATTCTTTCCACATGTTTTTCTAAACCATTAAATTAAAAAGGGAAACAAAAAACCACTGTACCACCACCTTACCTCTAACCCTGAAAACTCCAGCTTTAAGTGGTAGCTCACACCTTAGCCCAGCACTTGGGAGTCTGAGGCAAGGAGGATCGCCATGAGTTGGCAGCCAGCCTGGGCTGCACCATGAAACCCTATCTTTGAAGCAATACAAGATAACCAGTCAGTTCTTCAATATCATTGTTTACAATGGAAGACTTTTTAATAAAAAGTCTATTTTCCCCATGTCAACTTATTTTCCCTACTCAAGACATCTTGAGATGGAATCATCTTGTGTTTAAGACTTCAGTGTCAACATTTATTACAACAAAGGCGTGTTCTGGGAGCTGGGTTTGATGGCGGATAGGAATGTGGTGGGTTCACCATCTTGCTGACCCAGCCTAGGGAGTGCTGAGTGAGAATTATATGTAATTCTTTAAGGTGTGGACTTTCAGTCTGCCCAGCCCCCATTCTACCAAGGACCAAATTCAGGACCTCATTTTTGTTAGACAGTGTCTTAGTTAGGGTTTTACTGCTGTGAACAGACACCATGACCAAGGTAAGTCTTATAAAAAACAACATTTAATTGGGGCTGGCTTACAGGTTCAGAGGTTCAGTCCATTATCATCAAGGTGGGAGCATGGCAGTATCCAGGCAGGCATGGTGCAGGAGGAGCCGAGAGTTCTATGTCTTCATCCAAAGGCTGCTAGTGGAAGACTGACTTCCAGGCAATTAGGGTGAGGATCTTATACCCACACCCACAGTGACACACCCATTCCAACCAGGTCACACCTATTCCAACAAGGCCACACCTTCAGATGATGCCACTCCCTGGTCCAAGGATATACAAACCATCACAGACAGGCTCTGTACCACTGAGCTAAACCCCTCCCTGCTGGTGTAGCCTAATCACGTGAAAGGGAAAATGCCTATTTGCCTTGTCGTCTTCTTGTCCTCCTTCCCTGCACATCACACTGAACCCTTGCTTTCTGATTGCAGGCAGCTTGTTGACAGGGTCAGCATGGGGACGACGGACCAGCTACATTCTTTGGTATAGAAGATACTGGCATTCTGGGTCAAAAACAGGATAGGTGTTTATGCTAAATCAACCCAACCTAGCCATTCTCCAGTGTATTCATACACCAAATTTGAGAGTGTAAACCATTAATGTAATCATTTCACCTGCCAATTAAAATTGAAGTTGAAAAAGAGACCCAGGCGTAGGTGTGTAAGCCTGCAGTCCCAACATTTGGGAATTGGAGCTCAGAGATAAGAAGTTCAAGGTCACCCTTAGCTACGTAAAAACAAAACACCACCAACCCAAATGAGGGGTGCACAGGAGAAAGAAACAGTGACCAGGTCATCCTTAGTGGAAACCAAGTGGACTTGGGTAATTTTAAGTTCAAAGATTTTGGGTTGCTGAAAAGTCCAGTTGCCTGGGGATTTGCTGTGATTCAAATCCCTTCACAATCCAGAAAATACCATGAATCTTCACCTCCTTTTTGTTTGGAGACAGGGTCTGGCAGCCCTGGCTAGCTTGGAACTTGCTCTATAGATCAGGCTGGCAGAGATGGATGGTCCAGACTCTGCCTATATTAAATACTGGGGTTAAAGGCATGTGCCTCAATGCCAGACTGAAATGCCCCTTTAAGAGGTGGTTTGGCTTCTCACAGATGGATTCATGTTGCTGTTGTATGGGTGGCTTCCTGGTTAAAGAGTGTACATTTGACCACATTTCTACTTTATTTCTAACTTTGGCTTTCTTTTGTTTTTTGAGACAGGGTTTCTCTGTGTAGCCCTAAATGTCCTGGAACTCTTTCTGTAGACCAGGTTGGACTTGAACTCAGAGATCTGCCTACTTCTGCCACCCAAGTGCTGGGATTAAAGGCGGTTTAGAAACTGTTCTGTTCTTAAAGCCATGAACCAAATATAGTAACTTACCCAGTTTGTGATGTCGTATTCTAGCAGTGGAAAAGACTATGTGAAATTTGGAAATTTGGAGATACTTGAAAAGTGTGTGTGTGTGTGTGTGTGTGTGTGTTGTGTGTATAGTTGTGTGTATATGTCTATGTGTGTTTCTGTGGTGTGTGGGTATATACATGTATTGTCGTGTGTGTGTCTATGTCTTTGTGTGATTGTATATATGTGTGGTGTGTGTCTATGTGTGTATGCCTATGTGTGTGTATGTATGTGTGGTGTGTGTGTGTCTGTTGTGTGTCTGTGTGGTGTGTGTATAGTGTGTGTGTGCGTGTGTGTCTATGTGAAAGCCAAGCCATGCACTAAATAAGTGCAAGCAGCCCCTCCTCACATTCACATTTCAGGATGCCACACGTGCTGCCTCGTCCACTGCTGACTGTTTCTTACTGCTGTCCATATGGAAGGGACACTTTAACTTTGATAAAACAGTTGGCCTCTTCTATCACTAAAGAGTTTTTGTGCTCTTCATGTGACTTGATTGAGCACATCAAAGGCTGTCTCCTTACTCTCTTTCTTATTTATGGCTTCGGCTATTGACTAGTTGTCCCTTAACGTTCTGGACGCTGCAGAAACTGCGTACTATATTTGAACTTTGGATATATTTAGTTACACGTCACTCATCTAACTGTTCAAACTACATGAAGCCTGTCTTATATTTCATGATTCCATAATTACTCATGTACTCAAAATTGCCTGTTGCCCATTAATGGGTGGGTGAAACATCGCTTCATTTAAAACCTTTTCTTGTGTTTTTTCTTTCAGTATTTTTGTTTGTATGTATGTATGTATGTATGTATGTGCATGTATATATGACAGTGTAGGGAAAAGGGTTTGCCACAAGCCACCTCTCCAAAGCTACTTTCCCAGTACAGTTCCATCGGAGACAATATTACATTTACAATATTTATCTGCAGAGAGAACCTCTGGCTCTCTCTGAGAAGGAAAGTACAAGGACAGCCATTAGTGGCGGGCTTTTCTAGAGGAGAGTTACAAACAAACAGTTATAAACCGGCTTGGTGAGTGATGGTTTATAGAACGCAAGGGGTTGATCTTGGGTTTCTGATGGCCGCGAAGGATGACCTTAGCATGGGCAGTTCAGAGATCATACACGAGTCTCCCTATATTTTTATGAATACAGAGTGCATGCATTTATGTTGGTGGACATGGCACATGCTGACGATCCTAGCTCTCAGGAGGCCAAGGCAGGAGAGTTGCAAATTTGGAGGGGGGGGGGAAGACTGAAAAATCCACAAAAATGTATGATAATTGGTTTACAGCATGAAGGGATGGAGAAGTGTTATCTATAATTTTTATTTTTACAAAAAGAAACAAATGTATGAACCTGTCAGTTGGGCTGGTAGACTCCTGTGTAGGTTTATACACATGTACATTGTGTTTAGAAGTGTTCCGTCAAAAGAAAATCTATGCCCATCATTTCAAATTCCTACAATCATGAATAATCTGGAGAAGAAGCAGTCATTCATGAATGGATACGTAACTGTGTCCCATATCCTTGGGGGACTTTGGCTTCTGAAGGGCTTCGTAAGCCATCCAGAGATTTGGCATGGCACCAGTGTGGACTGAGTAAACCTTGTTTCCTGACCCTGTCTGCCATGCTGCTCAGCTTCCTGACTGTGTCTTAATTCCCTCCTGCTGTTTGTTTCAGGGGTGACATCTCTTAATTCCCCTCCTGCTGTTTGTTTCAGGGTGCTTTTCTATCTTTTTATTCATTTCTCTAGTTTGGGACTTGTGACACACATGGGGGCATCTCAATTCTAACTTTGATTCAGTGACTAATTTGCTTGTGGCCTTGGGCGAATCTCTTCCCTTGGCTGTTAAGTCACTATTTGTTGAGGCCCGAAGCACTTGGCGGAGCTGTGGGTGTTATCAGTTGCATTTCTTGCTGTGGTGACCAGGTACCCAACAGGAAACAAACAACGTGAGGTAGAGTTTATTACGGTTTCTTGTTTAAGGGACTCCACCGTGGCATCTTCTCTCAGGAAGCAGGGGGCGAAAAGGAAGTAGTTCTGGCTGTCAGTTCTGGCTACCTCACCTTCTCCATCTCCTGGAGATTTGCACCCTGTCCGAACAGTTGTCCCCTGGGAAGCCAAGTGTTCAAGCTTGTGTGTCTACTCAAAAGTGAGGTTTCCCCGCTTAAACCATAACATGAGAGACAAGCCGAACCCTCCCAGAGCTAATAATTCCTCAACTCCCACTGGCCGTTCAGGGACCATCTGGAGACATGATCCAGGAGGAGTTACCTCCCACCTTTCTCTCATGCCTTGCCTCCCTCAGGATCCATGAAACCTTCTCAGTGTGGTGTACGACTTGGCTTCCCAAGGGTGATGGAAATTGTCCTGTGTGGTAGTAAAAGGGATTAAAGACAGCCACGTGATCTTAAGTGACAACCTTACAGACTCTGCTCTTAGTAATTGCTTCAGTTTTGTAACCCTAGGGGGCAAACAGGCCCTGGTGCACAGTAGAGCCTCATACAAAATTTGTGGAAGTTAACTGAATTGAAGGCACCAGGAAAAGTATGTGCACCACAGTGCATGTGTGGATGTGGTGTTTTAAATTCCTGGTTCTAGGCAAGTGTTGTCTACCCAAAATAGATTTTCGTCTCTTTGTGTTGGGGGCCCTGGTCATTGCTCGAGCATGACACATACCTCCTCCTTGGTGGATTTATAAGCCAGGCAGTATCTCCTCTAGCTGCTAGATGCATAAAGTCAAGTAACTTCCTTGTGCTTTTCTGAGCCTCTGCAAACCTTGGGTGCTCTATTCAGAAAAGCATTTGGGTCGTGTTGGGTCATGTTGGCAGGATTTGTGTATATGTATGTGGCCATGTCCTCAAACTGCGGAGGGAGCCTGTACCAGCACTGATTCCATAAACAGACCTGTTGGGTCAGGTGATGTGCTGGGATTAATCAGTTTTCTTTGACACTCAGGAGAGTTCTCTGCCCTGACTGTGTCATCTCCAACTTCCCAAGGGTTATGTAGATTGTTCTACCTGGGAACAGTCATGTGAAGAGTATTTTAATCCTACCCACAAGGTTGGCAGTCAGGTGAGGGCAGAATGGAGACAGGGAGATTGGGTGATTGAAAGCATAGTGCTTCCACTCAGGTAGTTTCCCCAGCTCCATTTAGCAAGTGTTTTCATGTCATCTGAGGCTTTTCTCATGTGGTCCTTCCAAAGAGGAGCAAGGCAGAAGTAGGAGCCTTGGGGTGGGGGAAGGGAGGTGATGGTGGACAGAAGTGGGAGGTGGGGGAAGCGGAGTGGACAGCACACTTAATTAATTTTTATGTTAAAGATCTGGTCCGTTTCCCAATATCACCACTCACCTGCAGTTTGCTCTGTGAGCCTCTGTCCTCTGGAAGAGCAGGATTCACAGACTGGACTTTGTCCTTTGAAAGCAAAACCGTAGGCAAAGCTCCAGGGCCAGTTTACTGTGTGCAGTAAATGAATGTCAGCTCTCGTTACTGAAGTTTGAACATTAACGCGGAGCTCACTTGTGCGCTCTCGCTGGCTCACTTGCCTGCTGCTGAAGAGGTGGGGGCCCCCAGCAGAGAGCAGTTCCTCTTTGCTTAAAGTTGCTTAAAATCAGATTTCAAAGCAGTGAAATTTCCGGATTAAAGAGATGTTGTTCCTTATCAAACAGTAGAAAACCAGGAAGGGAAATCAGGCTGCACCTGCGGAAGAGGTGTTACGCCATCTAAGTGTTAAGCAAATGAACGGCACAGCAGGAAAGTACACACCTGTGTGAATGGCAGGGTTTGGCCAGGGCCTGATTCTGGTGTAGCTCAGGCTTTGTGGTTGTGTGACTGTGGTTTCGTGGCAGCGTGGGCAGCTGATTGCCGTGGCCTTCCGAGATTTGCCTTCCTTAAGTCAGTTGCTGCGTTGACACTTTTTGGCCTGCGCGTGACCCTCTGCAGATTAGTAGATGAGGGTAGTCCTCATGGGTTTGCAAACACCCTTGGTCGTTGTAGGAAAGCTCTCCAAGGCCCACCAACCTCCTGCTGCAAACTTCTTAGGCCAAACCTGAACTCGACTCTTTCTGTATCTTCTGGTTTGGCCTTGGAGGTGAGGAGACCTCTGCCTATGCCCAAGCCCCTGCCAGGATGTTAGTGTATGGATCTTCCTTCAAATCCAGTCTTTTTTTCTTCCTTCCTTCCTTCCTTCCTTCCTTCCTTCCTTCCTTCCTTCCTTCTTTCTTCTTCTTTTTTTTTCTTGTCCAAGGAATTATAACCTAGAACGTTCACATGGATTAAAGGATGTGCCGCACAGTTCAAATGCCCTCAGGCGAGGTCTGCACAAACAAGGCAGGAATCCTAGCAATAGCTGCTGCCCTCATTAGCACCCTGAATGTTAAGAGTCATCCTTAGTCCCAGGGCTGTGGAGCCCTGGGGTTGACCATGGCCTGGGGTGAGGCTGGTTGCTAACAGTCTACCATGAAATGGCAAATCTGTATTCACCTCAGTTTTAGCAAACCATTGCCTCTCCTGCCTTCCTTTCCCTCCCCCTTCTCATGCTTTACGGTTTGGTGGCCTGCAGTACATCTCATGCCCATTTTCAAAATGACATTGATTGGTCTGATTACCTCAGGAGGCAGCGCACAGCTCATAGACCAGCTTTGCCAGTGGGATAGGAGAGTTTGGGGTTTTGTTTAAATTGTGGTAAAATAAACATAACATCTGATTGACCAGCTTAACTACTGTCAGGCAGTTTGCAGCCATCTCTGGAACAATTTTCATCTTGCAAGATCCAAACTCACATTTTTATTTTTCAATGTTTTTTTTTTTTTTTTTAAGGGGGGAAATAAAGAAAATTATAAAGATAAAGACAAGCCCGTGTGAGTCAGGAGTGTCTGCCTGGGAGGGCTTCATAGCTGTCAGATCCAGATATAGGACACCCCTCCCAGAAAGAATCCTTGTACAGAGTAGGGTGAACCTGTGCTTCCTGCTCATGAGCTGCTGTAGGTCCCCCTGTTCTTCATCCTTGAGACAAGGTCAGAGAGGGAAGTAAAAATGTGGTTGTAGGTAAGCTTAAAGGAGTAAGTTGTGCCTGGCAGTGTGGCTCACGAGGTTAATCCCAGCCCTTAAGAGCAGATGCAGGTGGGTCTCTGAGTTCGAGGCCAGCCTGGAATATAGAGTTCCAGGATAGCCAGGGCTACACAGAGAGAAACCCTGTCTTGAGCCCACCCGTCCCCCTCCCCGATTGTTGTTGTTGAAGGCTTACCCTCAGCTCTAGGAACCCAGTTAAAAGACTCTAGGGAATTAGTTATCTGATTGCTATAGTCACGATAAAGACTGAACAGACCCCCCCCCACCCCCGCCATGCTTTCTATGTGTTCTACATAGATCTACATCCTGAACCTGAGAAGAGCAGGTAGCTCCTTCCTTCTTCCTTTTTTTGAGACAGGTTTCACTATGTAGCCCTAACTGGCTTAGAACTTCCTAGGTAGACTGGGCTAGCCCCGTACGCACAGAACTCTACCTGCCTTTGCCTCCCGAGTGCTGCTATGAAGTGCACCATCCTCCACGCCATCTCCAGAACAGCTAATTTATTAGAAGGGGAGCTGGCATAGAGCCTCAGGCTTCACCTGACAACAAAGACAGGTCCCTCTGTTCATGTGGAGTTTGGTGATTTTCCAATGGCATTATGCAGCTTTGACCATGAAGAGGGACAGGTGTGCTCACTGGTCTCCATGGAAACAGAGCTGTTCACACACTCTTGATCCCACACAAGTGTTTCTGGCAGAACAATTTATGTTTATTTTCTAAGAGCTCTCAGAGGCTGCCCTCGATTCTTTGCGTGGACAACACTAGATTGCATGTTCTTTTATTTATTTCTGATACAGGCTCTTATGTAGCCTAGAATGACTTTGGACTTGTGGTCCCTCTGCCTCTCCCTCCCGAGTATAGTTGTTGCAGTGTTACAGATGTGTGCTCCCTTTCCGGGTTCATTTGGGGTTGGGGTTGGTCCAGGGCTTTCACACGTTGGGCGAGCACGCTGCACACTAAGCCGTTCCCCCAGATTTGCTGTTTTAAGTTTGTGGATGTGGACTTTGTTGTTGGGTCTTGGCTTGTTTGCATTTCAAGACAGGGTTTGGCAGTGTTGCCCAGGATACCCTCAGATTCTGTGTATTCTAGGCTGACCTCAAACTCACAATCCCCCTACTTGTGCCTCCTGAGTGTGGGGTCTTGGGATGTGCCACTACTCTGGCTCTGGTCTTGTTTATTAAACTACATGATTTCACTGCCTGCATGTATCTCTCATGGAAAAATCCAATGTCAAATGCCCTACCCCCCAGCTCTTCTAGAACATAGACTGAGTATGTCACCTGAGAGTCCACTGTGCTGACACTGTGCCATGAATGTGCCTGTCACACTGACTTGACTAGAACCTTCTGGGATTATAGAGGGTAAGAAATGAAAGCCAGCTTTCTTACTGAGAACAGTTCGTGTACTTTGAAGATTGGGATGTGCAAACCTTCATTTTCTTTTTCAAATGAGTCACGCATGTGAAGAGACGGATGGAGACACTGGCATGTGTATATAGACAGCAGGCCAGTGTGTGCATGTGGACAGCTGTTGTGTCAACCGTCACTTTCTTGTAGTCTACACTTGTGGTCCTCTGTATTAGAAACTGTGGTGGAGGAAACCGTAGGTTGGCCAGGCTCTCTTCTGACTGTGGTAAATTCTGCTGATGTGGTTTCCCAAGACAACTGACAGAAGAGGTAAAAACGTGTGTGTGTGTCCATGTGTGAATGTGAGTGTGTATGTTTCCTTGTGTGTGTGTTTCCCTGTGTGTGTGTTAGTGTATGTGAGTGTATGTGTTTCACTGTGTGTGCGTTTCCCTATGTGTGAGTAGGAGAGTGTGTTAGCGTGTGTGTGTGTGTCTATGTGTGAATGTGAGTGTATATGGTTCTTTGTGTGTGTGAGTGTGTTTCCCTGTGTGAGTTTCCCTGTGTGTGTTTTAGTGTATGTAAGTGAGTGTATGTGTTTCACTGTGTGTGCGTTTCCTTATAAGTGAGTAGGAGAGTGTGTTAGCGTGTGTGTGTTAAACAGTAATATCAAAGAGAAGAGATATATTTGGCTTATGATTTTAGTTGGACTGTGGTTGCTGCCTGGATTCTTCTTAGACTCATAGAAAGGCAGAAGAAAACTGTTCACCTCAGCTAAGAGGCAAGAGAGAAGCAGGAAGGGGTCAGGACAGGTTACCACTCAAGGGCACACCCCAGTAATCCACTCCCTTTAGCCTATCCGCATTCCCCATTCCATGTCTTCCCCATCATCAGTTCAGTTTTGAACCCAGAAGCGTGTCAAGCAGCGATTGAGTCAGAACCCTCCTGATCTTTTTGGAAATGCCGTTGTGACTGTCACACCTAATGTGGGTGCTTGACTGACCTCCTGGATGCTTTTGGCTCCAGTCAGAGTGAGGTCACCCATCTCAAATGGCTTAGCTGGGATTATTCATGGAAATGGGATAAATTCTTCTTTTAAAAACAGGTGGGATGGGCTGTCATTTGGATATTGTATGGATTATTAAGGAACGTCCCTTACTTTATAGGCCTGGAATCTGTCATCAGGGGGACCTGAGTTTGATACAGGATGTATATTGAAAAACATTTCAACAAGGATCCATGGGCATCATTTACTAACGTGACCTGGTGGCAAGTCTCTCTCGTCTCCTGTTGGCAGATGCTAATGATTACAGAGAGTTTTTAAAGCACTAAAGAATAGCCCTCTTTGTACCAAGGCAGAAAGGTGGGCAGTCTCTGTAGTAGAGAGTGCTTGTAGCTAAAGTCGGGCATACTAATTTGGGACCAACTCATGGAATAGATGCTTCTCAGCTTTTCCTCACTCCTCCTCGGACTTTCTCTGTGTGAGCTCAAGCATTCTTTATATTGAGTCTTCAGGGGCCCCCATGTTGAAATAAATGCAAGGAAGGTTTTGCGTACTGTGTTACAGCACTGCCATTGTATCATCACTGCTGGTTTGGAGTTTGGGTAGAGGCTTGACGTGGCTGTCAAAGGTAGTGATGTCTGCTGCTCCATGACAGAAGATTATAAAGGACTGGGAACAGTGAGAGTTTGTGGCAGAGAGACGATACTGGTTGAACTCAGGGTACCAGGAAAAGGATGCTCAGTTGGTCTTGAGTGTGGCCTCGAGCAGTTTCTAGTCTGAATTGAGGGTGAGCTCTAGAAGGGCTGAGAGTCTTGTTTTCCTCCTGTAGTTAAACGTCTGACAAAATTAGTATTTCATAAGTTAATGTTGAAATATTGCAGATGCTGATGGGTAAGGGATTTGAACCTAAACTTCCCCCATGACTACACTCATTGCTACTCCAACACAGGAGATATGAGGAGCTGGAAAGATGGTCCAGTGATAGGAGCATTGACCACACCTGGACAAGACCCCCATTTGGTTCCCAGAACCCACATCAGATGGTTTACACGCCTGTACCTCCAGTTCTAGGGGATCTGATACATGCTTGTGAGCCTTTGTGGGCAGCTGCATATGTACAGTACACACAAACTCATGCACACATACACATAAATTAAAAAATAATAAGTCATCGAAAGGAAATGGAAGGATGCAGAATGGTGGGTGGAACTATATCTAATCTGCTGTTTAAAACATGGCAAAACTCAGTGGGACCTGGTTTGCTAGAGCTGGTCCCCTCCGAATGCCCAGGCCGGCCCCCTCCGCGTGCCCAGGCCTTTCCACCACACTGGCAGTCACTGTTTGTTTCACCAGCCTTACTCACCTTGTGCATTTGTCTCTGTGATCTTTACAGAGAGATACTGAGTAGAGTGAGAAAGGACACAGGAGACCGTGAGGATATTCAGACATATTCCCTGGAGCCTCCTCTGCCCTCACAGCCAGGCCTGGCTTAGAAAAGCACACGGCTCCTCCAGTTTCTCTTGTCTCAGGCCAGCCTCCCCATCCCTGCAGAGCTCAGGTTCCTTGGATCAGGGCCCAGGGGAGACCTGGGGAGGAAAGAGGGTCTGGCCTACCTCACTGAGTACTTCCTGGGGAGGCACCTCCACCTCGTTATGGCTTTCTTTAAAGAAACAAGAGTGTTAGACAAAAATGTTTTCCTTGACATATTTTCTTCTCCTCTTTGTGTGCCCTCTCATTCCCTGTAGAGTCAAAAGGGCTAAACAGTACTAAGGGCAGATACCAGTTTAAACCTTGGCCACTAGTAGTTTCGAGTCAGCCTTGACCAGCCAAAGTCTGACAGAAAGTAGAAACCAGTATCGTTCAAGAGAAATGCCCTTAGCTTGTGTGCCAGGTGAATTGGGCTTCCTAGCAGTCCACTTCGCTTTCATGCTTTTAATTTCTGTAGGTTATTGGCTGTTGGCTATGGTGTGATTTGTCAGAATAAGACAATTTTATTAAAAAGGAAAAAGAAGCCCTTTGGCCCTCTCCTTGGCATTGAGCGAGTGGCATATTACCACGTGAGCCTGGGCTGCTGGTGAATCAGTGTCAGAAGGAGACCTGCACTGGGGAGGAGACTGGATTTGGCTTTGGCTTTTCTCTATGTGACTCTGTAGTGAGTTAATGTCGTCACTTAGTCTTTAGTGTTACAAGATGATGTAAAACACTAACAGAGGACTGCCACTCACAAGTGGGTTAGTGCAGTGAAGCATATATTCATGAAATAAAGGTTATCTAAAACTTGCTTCTCCATAACAGTAGCTGTGAGAATATGAATTAATTTATTAAAACACTGTGTTGGGGTGTTAAGTAAGTGCATGTGAGTGTGGGTGCCTGCAGAGGTTAGAAGCGGGCATCTGGTGGTTTCGTGTGTGTGTGTGTGTGTGTTATTTTATGTACAATGCTGTTTTGACTGCATATATGTCTATGTGAGGGTCTAGGATCCCCCTGGAAACAGTTGTGAGTTACCATGTAGTGGCTGAGAATTGAACCTGGATTCTCTGGAGGACCATCCAGTGCTCTTAAGCTGAACCATCCATCTCTCCAGGATGACATCTGCATGCAGTTGTGAGCTTTTCCATATGAGTGCTCAGCTCCTAGTACATGACCTTTGTAACAGCAGTATGTGAGCTTGATCACTGAGCCATCTCTCCAGCTCCTACAAGTTAATTTTAGGGACATGTTGAAATGGGATTAGTCCATGAGCTGACCATTGATGATAAAACCAGTTATATGCATATCTGCTTTTAAAATATCCCATAATTTAGCATTTCAATGGGTTTAATTGTGTTTTCTTAATAGCAAAAATTCTACCAATGTTTCTTGTGAGGAAAATGTTTGTTATAATAGAGAAGCTCCTTGCATTTTTAGGACTTAAAAGGAGGCGGTCTCCCTTCCCCAGCATGCGGGTATGGGTGTGTAGCCCTCAGAAAGACTGTGATACTAAGTTAATATAAAATATTCCACTTGCTTGGTGAGTCCTAGGTTCAGCAATTTCAGGCATGAGAAGAGCTGACACCTGGCTGGCCAGGGACCAGCACATGACCTGGTCTCTCTGAGGTGAGGGGAGGCAGCTGTGATTCCATTGGGTATTTAATTGTTAGCTGAGAACAGAAAGCACCCTTAACTGCATAGATTTTGCTGCCTTTCCAAAGTATTTCACGGAGACACTGTTCATGTCTCCATCTGTGTGTGTGGCTGACATGGTAGAGGCATCTGCTGGAATGTTTTGGGGAATCAGAGATGGGCTAGGAGTCCCTCCCTCCCTGTGTCTTGTTTTCTAACAGGGGTCTGAAGATGATGCTTGAAAGCTGTGCTCTGGAAGCACCCAGCTGGGTACTTGGCCAGCCACAGGGCTCTGTGCCTGTCACCAGAGTGACATTAAGTTTTGTGGCAAGTAGGACTTTTGTACCCAGCCTTCCCCCTCTGATGTAACTGAGTGAGGACTCTAAATGCCATGGACGAGATCCCATTGTTCCCATCTCTGAATAGGGCATTTGAAGGCTCCGGTCTCTGAAGTATCTCTGCCTGCCAGTCTCGCCAGCAGTATTCAGGATTTCTACAAAACTAACAGTGTAGAACAAGAATTCCCCCTGGGCGGTCTGTGCTTCTCTGCCCCTTTTTATAGAGCTGTTAATCCACGGTATCACACAGCACAGCAATTGTTGAGAGAAACGGAATGCAACATTATAGACAGGCCTTGTTTACTGTAGTGATACAATATTGCACAGTGGATGGAGCAGAGGATGTAAATAAGTTAAATTCAGTTAGGTCAGAGTGAAATGAGTGTGGGTAATTAAAACCTTTCTGTTTAATACTGTCATTTTTAAACATTTTGTACTTATTGGGAATTTGACTTGGAACATTTTAATGGTGTGTGCGTGTGTGTGTGTGTGTGTGTGTGTGTGTGAGAGAGAGAGAGAGAGAGAGAGAGAGAGAGAGAGAGAGAGAGACACGTAACCTTAAATATAGGAGTCAGTTCTCTTTCACAGGTAGAAGCAAAAGGATGACCAGGCCCTCAGGCTTGGCTGGTGCCAAGTGGCTTTAACTGCTGAGTCAGCGCATTGACCCTGCATTGTTTGTGTTTTTTTGTCTGTTTTATGGTTTCAACTAGCGAATTTTTTTTTCAGGTAATTGCCAACTGTGTGACATTTTATAAATCTCTGAAGACATTATTGTGGAATTGAAACAAAAGGAAAACTGACTTAAGGACTAAAAACATTTTTTCAATTGGTCTGACAGAATTCTGTTGCATACGAAAAAGATATATAAATAAATAAATAAGCTTTTTTTTTTTTTTAAATTCCAGAAAGTTCTGTGGCTTTTTTTTCTTTTGTTGCTTTGCAAGTGGTTTAGTGTTGGGTTCCTAGGAAATAGAAATGAGTCCATAATTTAATTAGGCTACATTTAGAAATCCTCGGCTTTCCCACAGGCCTGAATGATACTTTCAACTGCAGGAAGAGACAAGTATCCCACTACCATTTCCTGCACGCCGTGCCCGTCAGGAAGCCGAGCTGGGGTGAAAGGGGATACAGAAAGCTACAATATTGCTGTTCAAAGATGGGATTATTTCCTGTTTGCTTGTTAATTCTCAGACTATATGACATTTTGTATTGATGATAAGAATTGGCGTGGAATATCAGACAGACAGAAAAGCCCTGAGCTGTTCTCTCCCTAGCACCCACACATATGGTGGAAGTAGAGGACCCACTTCCAGGGGTTGTCCTCTGACTTCAGCATGCACGCAATAACACAAGCACGCGTGCTTTCCCCTTTGTTCAGTCTGAGACGTGGAACAGTATTTCTTCCATGTACAGTTCCCACCTCAGTTAACCTGAGAGAGATGATCTATTGGTGTCCCCACAGATGTCTTGCCATGGTGACTCTAAATCCCACCAAGTTGACAATCAAAATTAGCCATCATGTGACATTCGGTTCTTTTAGTCCAGTGATCTCGGTCCGGGCTACCTGCTAGAGTCATCGGGTGAATGCTGCCGAATGAAACCCTTAGAGTCCTTACTCCTGCTACAGGATTCTGGTGGAGTTGGTCAAACAGGGGCCTAGGATGGTTATTTTTCCAAGAGGTTCCCAGGAGATTCTCATCATAGCCAGAGTCAGAAATCTTGTGACCCTGTGTACAGTCCGATGCAACTGTACATTGAGTTTAAGGGAAACATGATCTGTTAAGTTGGATGGTGTTTCTTTCCCAGCTCACAGTTAGACTCTAATATGGAGCACAGGGAGTGTGAACGAGCTTTGCTTCGCCTGGAGTGGAGGTCTCCACCCCTTCCTGCATAAGGAGACTCTCCTTAGGGGCTCCTTAGAATACAGACGTCCTCACTAGCCTCTTCCAGCTCATTCTAAAGACCAAGGAGGGGAGCAGGATGAGTGTGTACAGGTGGTGTGGTGTGTGCCATGTGATCTTAGTGCAACAACAGAGCTGAGTTCTAGGTTACTATAACATCCCCATCTTAACCAGAGCACTCTCTGCTGACTCATGGGACATATTTATTGGTATAATAACACTGCGTCCCCACCTCAGCAAACATATTTAAAAACACCCAAAGGACTTGCTAGGTGGGAAAACATAACATTTAGCAATTCCACAATGATGGTTTTCTTGATTTCACGGCCTGTGTCATAAATTGAATGTTACTTTATTCATTTATTCATGAGTGATTTTTGACAGCTGCTGTGCTGAGCCTGAAGGTTCTTTCTAAGCACTCTAAGCTGTTTTCTCTATGCTGACAGCATAATAGATACTGTTTCTAAGTATAGCTGCAAAAATGTCTGTGTATTCACCTGATTTTATATTCTTTGGATATTGTCTGTATTCAAGGAAATATTTTGGTTTGTTTCCACATGCTGACTCTCTTCACTGAGAATGTTTAAGTATCCGTGATTATGAAGTTTTTATTAATAAAATTAAATTTGGTCACCCCTTACCTATACTACTGTATGGAAATTCTCCATGCCCTGAGTTTATAGCAGAGCCATGGGCAGCGTGGGTGTGGGGAGAAGCTTTTTGTGGTGGGAGATGTGTTCTGAGCCTCTGCTTCAGCGCCCACGGCCAAGGAGCTGACTGTTTCATGTAATTTTGATTCACTGAAGTGTTAATAGCCATTTGTGACCAGTGGCTAACCACAGTGGTCAGTGCAGATTTAAATGGTGTTCGATTCAGCTTGAGGGGAAACTGGCTGAACTAGGTATACAATGGCACTGTCTCCATAGGTATCAGATGCCTAGTGTGTCAGTCACTATGTCTCTGTGAAGAGACACCACAATCAAGACAACTCTTATGGAGGAAAACATTTAATACAAACTCACAGGTTTAGTCCATTCTCATCATGGCAAGAAGCAGGCAGGTATTGTGCTGGAGAAGTAGCTGAGAGCTTTGCATCCTTATCTGTAGGCAGCAGGCAGAAGAAGAGACGTGGGCCCGGCATGGACTTTTGAAACCTCAAAGCCCACCCCCAGTGACATATCTCCTCCAATAAGGCCACACCTTCTGGTCCTTCCCAAATAATTCCACTCCCTAGAGACTAAGCATTCAAATATAGGAGCCTATGGGGGCCATCCTCACTCAGACTCCCACACCTGGGATCTATGTCCCTCCGGCTAATTGCGCATCTGCTGTCACCCCTGTGCTGTGGTATTGTCACTAGAAGAAGCTGAGGTACAAAGTGTGAGGTCATGCTAGCCATGGTGGAGCATTTCTGTAATCTCAGCTTGGGAGGTGAAGGCAGGAAGATCTGAGAAGGCAGGTGTATCCCAAGTGTGTCGCTGTCTAGGATCAGATGGAGTTTGGATAGATTAGTGATAATGAGCCAGGACAACTCCTGTACTGGCTAGTTTTGTGTCAACTTGACACAGGCTAGAGTTATCACAGAGAAAGGAGCTTCCGTTGGGGAAATGCCTCCACAAGATCCAGCTGTTAAGGCATTTTCTCAATTAGTGATCAAGGGGGGGAGATCCCCTTGTGGGTGGTGCCATCTCTGGGCTGTAGTCTTGGGTTCTATAAGAGAGCAGGCTGAGCAAGCTAGGGGAAGCAAGCCAGTAAAGAACATCCCTCCATGGCTTCTGCATCAGCTCCTGCTTCCTGACCTGCTTGAGTTCCAGTTCTGACTTCCTTTGGTGATGAACAGCAGTATGGAAGTGTAAGCTGAATAAACCCTTTCCTTCCCAACTTGCTTCTTGGTCATGATGTTTTGTCCAGGAATAAAAACCCTGACTAAGACAACTCCCTAGCTCTTTCCTGTCTTCTCTTACCTGTCCCCAAAGCATCTTGTTCTGACTGACATCTTTCACCCATAGCCATTGCTCCTTGGTTCTCACGTCTGTAGACTAGAACTAGTCACATCAGTACTGTGTGCCCTGTTCTCTATCCCCCTTGGAATTAGCCCACATGATCTTCCTCTTAGCCTGATCTCTATTTCTTAGTCCCTTCAGTGTTCCACAACCCACCACCCTCTGGCCTCAAAAAAAAAAAAATGTCCTTGTTTTATGTGTGTTCGTGTTTTGCTTGTGTGTAGATTTGTGTACCACATAACTGCCTAGTACCTGCAGAAAAGGGCATTGGATCCTCTGAAACTAGAGTCACAGGTGGTTGTGAGCTGCCACATGGGTGCTGGGAATCGAACTTGGGTCCTCTGGAAGGGCAATCAGTGACTTTAACTGCAGAGGTAGCTCTCCAGACCCCAAATTCTTTTGATGGAATCATTTCTCCATACTCTGAATCAGATCTACTTAAAACCGTCAGTGGTCCAAGCATACAGGCTTGTTGGTGTCCTCTGGGAGCGTTCAGGATCTGTTAGCCATCTGGTATACCTCAATCTTTACTCCTTAGCCTCTAAACCACTCCAGGAGTCAAAAGCTTCTAGGCTTTGACACATTTCCTGAATTGTTTTAGGCCACAGTTTACTTTCAGCTCACTGTGTTCATATGTGTGTCTGTGTTTGTGTGTGTGTCTGTGTGTCCATGTGTCTCTGTGGGTGTTTGTGTGTGTGTGTGTTCCTATGGTATATGTATATATCTGTGTATGTGTGTGTGTATGTGTGTCTGTGTATCTGTGTGTGTGTGTCTATGTATGCATATATGTAAAAGAATTTTTTATTCTTCTGATGTTATTGTCTGCTTAACCTAGGCTTAGTCCTGGAAGCCTCTGAACAATCTAATCTAGGCCTAGAAAGTTTTCAGCCTCTTAGATTTGCTGCTGAATAATCTTACCCCTTCCTAGTTTCTTTGAGCTCTGAATGGCTGGTTCAACTCAGCTAGCTGTTCTGACTCAAAACTCCTCTACAAGCTGACTGACTCAATCTGGCTTGTCTCTATTGACCTTCCTAAATTGCTCTGTTTGGTCTCAAACTAACTCTGACAAATTTTTTCTAATCTTCTGGGCTCTTCTAATTCTCTGGCTCATTCTCTCTTCAGCCTATCTCTGTAAAACTCTCCCAGTAAAATGGCATTTATCTCCCTCTCTCTGCACTGCCCCATAAATAGCTTCCCTTTCCTCTCTCTTCTCATGAGAGTTGGGCATATCCTATTCTGTCAAATCTTCCACCTTGCCTGCCACTCAATTATACATCGCTCTTAAACACAGGTGCTTCCTTCTACAAACTAACTTAACTTCATTGTTTGGGATGAAAGTGAGTACCTAGGGTGTGTCTGTATTCACTCAGAGGTGTTAAAGGTGTGTGTGTGTGTGTGTGTGTGTGTGTGTGTGTGCGCGCGCGTGTGCACTAAGGGCTGAGCAACTGCACAGCTAGAAACAGGGTTGGTTTCCACCCCACACACCCCCAGTAAATAACACAATCTTAGGGTTCACAGTGTGGTCAAATATCTTGCAACATGTGTGCATCCCTGTGTGTGCGTATGTGCCTTGTGTGTGTCTTTGTGTATCTGTGTATGTATCTGTGTGTGTATCTGTGTGTCTGTGTCTTGTATGCATGTCTGTTTTTGTGTCTTGTGTGTGTCTATCTGGTTCTCTCTCTCTCTCATGTGTGTGTGTGTATCTGTCTGTCTGTCTGTCTCTGTCGCCTTTCTTCACGTACCCCCATCCTGTCTCAGTCCCCTCTGGTCCCTGTGGATCGACTTACCCCAATAGATCTCGGTAGGCACAGGGCACTTGTCTGCTCTCCATGACCTGTTTAGTGAATAAGCAATACAATCAAGTTAATCAGGAAGCACAAACTTCGGATGTCTTGCTTTTAGTTCTTGTTTGCATCTACTTTTAAAAACCCTATCTTTTACAAACAAATGCATTTTTATAGAAAACCCAACTGTCTGCAGTTTTTGCAAGTGGATTTTTTTTCTCCTTTTTTTTCTTTCCTTCTTCTTTCTTTCTTTTTTTTTTTTTTTTTGTTTTTTTTTTGTTTTTGGTCTTGGTTTCATTGACTTTACACTCATTTGGAGAAGTACTGTGACATTTCTTGTTGAATTTCTAATAACGAGAAATAAAAATATGCACCTGGTTGCTTTTTGTGGGGTACAGTCTTAAGGGACTTTATTGAATATAGAATATGACTATATGGGTAATTAGAACAAATTGACAAGTGTGTCTTATAAACAGTGCGTGCATAAGCAAAAGAATTTATTCATCATAACTTTTAAACTTTAATTTTTAAAAGTAAAGTTTACTACATAGAGAAACTCTGTCTCAAAAAAAACCAACCAAACCAAAAAAAAAAAAAAAAAAAAAAAACCAAAAAAGTAAAGTTTAGTATGAAGAAACTCTTATAAGCAAAAACACCACACACCCAAATTAACCAGATTAATCACATAATTATTACCTGATAATAAAACCACTTGCTCTGAAAAGCTGCTTTGTGCCTCATTTGGTGGCTTTCTTCTTTGGTTCTGAAGCCTGAAAGCATGAATTTTGCCCTGAATTCTGGGTCATCCATTGTGCCTACGGTTGACCTCTGCCAGAGGTTCCTGATCCTGGCCATGTGATAAAGCAAGCATGGAGCACTATGGGGCTTTTTTAGCACCAGCTAATTTTAAGGAGTAAAATTAACTTGTGTCAGCTGCAAAGAGAAACGCTGTGACAGGACCAACATCCGTTAAGATGACATTTGAGACTGTCTGGCAGAGGCATCTCGGAGCTGTCAGCGAGCTGTGCCTCTTTCTAGTGATTTTAAGAGTGAACTGGTTCCCTTAATTCTGGAGTTGGATATTACCCAACTTGTGTGTGTGTGTGTGTGTGTGTGTGTGTGTGTGTGTGTGTAGACCATCTTGGTTGTCATTCCTCAGACTCTGCTCACGTTGCGTCATTGGGTAGGGTGTCTCACTGGCCTGTGTCTCTTCAGATTAGGCTAGGCTGGCCGGCCACTGAGCCACAGAGGTCTCCCTACCCTTCCCAGTCATCAGCACTGAGATCAGCAGTGTGCAGCACCACACCTGACGTTTTTACAGAAGTTCTTGGGGTCAAACTCAGGACCTCAAATTTGTGCAACAAGCATTTTACAAGCTTAGCTATTCCCTGACTTCTAGTTGACTTTGTTTTAATTGAGACTTGGAATTTAACAATTGTTTGAAGGCCAAGCCCTTGGCCTGTCCCACCTTGAGCAGATGGTAAGCTGGTATACTGTACACACAAGCCCTGTGTTTTGCCCCTTACCTCTTCATTCAGATTGTGATTAATTCAGTTCACTCACACAATCCCAGTGACTGTTCCCAGAAAAGCAGAGTAAGAAGGTTTGGCCCCAGCACAGGGCAGTGTAAGGGTGACAGGTCAGCTCTGAATGTGAAGAAATCTTGAGGGTAGCAAACAGCCGACATGGGCTCAGAACGTTGTGTCTGGGTTAATAATAGCCATGGATGTTTGGTAAAAAGTTCACATCCAACTGCCCAAAGAAACACATATTTTAAAATGACTCCTGTTGAAGAAGATGAAAAGAGGTTTAATCTTAAGAAAGAATTCCTGGAAAGTTCTTTCTGGTGAATGCCTTTTGACATTGCTGTAGAAGGAGCTATCATTACACCGGATGGTCTGAGGTAGGCCGCTCTAAAATAATTGTGCGTATCCATCTCCGTCGTTAGGACTTTTAAATAATGAGGATTCATATGCATGAGAGGATTTGTCTTTTTTTTTTTTTTTAGCCCCTTAAAAAGGGATCACTTTGACTTGATTAAACAGGATAACTATTTAAATGCTGTCATCTGTAGCTGAGGATTTTTAGAAGGAAAAAAAATCGAATTTCCTGTAATTTGACTTTGTTTAGAATTGTTCCCGGGGGTAAATGAGAGCATCTCGTTCCAGGGAAAAACTGAGAGGAAGCTGTTTATGTGGATTTAATGTCAAAAAAGACTCGGAACGGTGATGAGGCTTTTCAGCCCCCTGACGGTAGAGCACAGTTCTGGGAAGTGCCACATACACGTGATACAAGATGGATGCCTCCTGTAAGAAAACAACTGCTTGTCGAGGTGTTGATGGACTCACCCAGAAGACCCCACAGAAAGAGGAGATAATAAATGGAGGCTGACATCGGACAGAATCGATGCCCTCCCAAGGGACAGCAGTAACTCTGTAGCATTTAAGAGCCGTTTTTATTTGTAAGTCTGGAAATATCTCTGGTACCAAGTGTTTGTTCAGGCAGCCTGCCACTGTCTTTCAGGACATCTTACTTTGAGGGAAAGAGTTTAAAGGCCTTGCCTTTCCTAAGTAGCCTATGCATTTACCTGGAGATTCCCGGAATCTATAGCACCCCTGGTCAGTTTGATACACAGCATCTCTCTTGGCTGATGTAGGGAAGGCTTGGTTGCCAGTTGATGGGATTTGGGGGACATGATTGGATCCTGGGGCTTCTGGCCTAATCAGTGTGTTAATCTCATGAGAAAATCATAATAGCATTATTGGTAAATAGTGAAGACTAGAAGGTGGGGCCCAGCTTGACATGGGCTTTCGGGTGTATCTTTGCAGGATATGTGTGTGTGTGTGTATCTTGTTTCTCCCACTGTGGTACTCTGCTTTACCATAAAAGCTCAGTGAGAGCAGAGCCGAGGAATGGGGAGATATACCTCCATCACTGAGCTGAAATACTTCAACCTCCAAGGTTGTTCACATCGGGTATTTTATCACAGTGACTAAGAGTTGTGCAAACAGTGTGGTGAAGAACAATGAATTAGCTTACTTGTTGGACATGCCCCCCACCCCCTACACATACCTTTGTGTTCTTGGTGACTACATTTAAGGATCTGCACTTAACATAATACAATAAATGCTAAAATTTCACAGCATCTCCAGTTCGGGAAGGGTGTTCCCTAAGAAGGTAAGCTGTCTCCTTCAAGTCTGTACTATCCAATATGGCAGTGCAGCATCGGTGGGTAGTGGCTTACATTTAAATGAAATGCAATTAAAATGTTAGTTTGGGCTGGAGAGATGGCTCTGCAGTTAAGAGCATATACTTCTCTTCAGAGGACCCAAGTTGGAGGGCTCAGAACCATCTATAAATTCAGCTCCAAGGGATATGGCACCTGAACACACACAGAAACACACACACACACACACACACACACACTACACTATGCATGCACACCCGTGGAAACCTGACTTTAATATCAGAAGCATGGATCCTTGGGGAGGTTAGCAATAAGTTCATGGCATTAATTGAATGTGCAGATTGCCCTTACACTAGATGTTACTAGACTTATAGAACGACCAATTCCAATTACTCATTTGAATTGCCGACTCTCTCTCTCTCCCCCTGTTTTATTTCCTGGTGAACTGAGAGTTGGTTTTGAATATCCAGAGGCCCCTAGTATGTGTCAGGGCAATTGAGCGAGTTTGGGATAAAAGCAGGGTATAGGGAACTCTCTCTCAGTGCCAGCTGCTGGCTGCTGACTCTCACCTCGCTGAGTCTCCCAGAACTCTCTTCCATCTGGTCAGAGGGAAGAGGTCACAATATCATGACTTGGAGAGCTGCTCTCATGCTGCTAGGCTTATCAGAAAGGTATTGTGACTGCTGTCTTAGTTTCTGAAGCACGACTCTAATGCTCGCTTTCTCGTGTCTTCATTTGATAAAGTAGCGCCAGGTTGCAGCGGTGCATGTGTCCTTATTTAGGAATGAAAATTTCCAGTATAAAATGGTTCGTGTGGTTGTTTTGTTTTGTTTTGTTTTGTTTTGCTTTCTCCTTCGTTTGTTATCACATGGAGGAGCCCTCTCTTCCCTTCCACTTGTCTGCAGGCCAACCACCTTCCTTGTCATGAATTGGAATAATCCAGGATGACATGGCAGCCACCTGTAACCACAGCACTCAGTGGCAGATGGGATCTCTGGGGTCAGCTGGTTAGCTAGACCAGCTAGAACTGGTGAGCCCTGGCTTTGGAGAGACACCCTGCCTCAATAAGTAAAGTGGAGAGCAATCAAAAAAGATGTCCAACACCAAACTGAGGCCTCCACATTTACATACATGCATCTGCACAGGTGTGAGAATGCACATGTATCCACATGTACATATGTGCATTCACACCCTTACACATGCATCTGAACAGGTGTAAGCGTATATATACATATTCACATGCACACTTATGCATTCAAACCCTCATATGTGCATCTGCACAGGTGTAAGCATGCACATGCATGTCCACATGCATATACATACATTCACACCTTCATACATGCATCTGAATAGGTATAAGCATGTATATGCATATTCACATGCACACGTATGTATTCACACCCTCACACATGTATCTGTACAGGTGTAAGCAAGCACATGCATGTCCACATGCACACATATGCATTCACACCCTCACACATGTATCTGCACAGGTGTAAGCAAGCACATGCATGTCCACATGCACACATATGCATTCACACCCTCACACATGTATCTGCACAGGTGTAAGCACTATGTGCATACTGCCAATATACATACATAAAAACAAGTGCAAAGTAATTGGCATAAAATGAATTAATTTTGGTTTTCTGTCTTAGATACCGGTTCCTTTCCATAGCTACTTCTCTTTTCTGGCTGGATCAGCTACTCAGTTTATTTCATTCAGAATTCCTGGGGCATTTTCATCTCTAAACCCCATGGAAAATGGGTGATGGTTTAGTGGTGTCACTGGCAACCAGAGGCAGGTGCACATGAGACATCCAGATGTGCGTACTATCCTTCCTCTAGTCTGCCTCCTTATTCTCACAGAATGCAAACCCCATATGTGTTCTCCTTGACATGAAAAGACTCAGCAGCACCTCAGAGAGCCGGGTGGCCCATTTTGTCTTCACCTTCTTTTGTCTTTCACCTGCTTTGAAGTAGACTAGATGGCACCCTGCTGTGCTCTTCCCTCACGGTGACCTTCTCATTGATGCTTTGGCTATAGATAGCTGTCAAGGTTGAAACTGACGAGCTTTATGGCAAATAGCATAACGAGCTTGTGGTTTCTTTCCTGTGGCAGTTTATGGTAGTAACTGAACTTGACCTAAGCCGTCATCAGGCACAGGACAAGTCTGGTGTTCACGATAATATAGATCGAAGCCAGACTCTACACCACCTCTCTATATCTTCACCCAAGTTTTCAAGGCCCCTGCGGTGATGCCTGTCAGGGTCCCCGGTGACTTTAGTACAGACTCACGAAGAGCAGTCGGCTCCCTTAGATGACCGTGTGGATAATCAAATCATCTCCACTTTCCTGTTTCCAATACTGTTGCCATTGAGTTCCTGCTCGCTCCATGAAGTCTCCGTACCAGAACCCTGGTAGCTCTTCCCTTTTTCCTGATTTCTTGTCCTTGTCACCAGGAAGCCGTCAAGATCTGTGATCTTGTCTCCAGCGGCCTGTGTTACTCTCCATTAGAGTAGTCTCCCCATTGTCCACTCAGTCACGCATAGCAGCTGGTGTTCAGCTTCCCTTACCATCCTGCTTTCTCTCCTTGCCTAGGAGAAGACTTCTTGGTGGATTGGCTGATTGGTTATTTAGTATTTGCCCGATATCTCCTTGACTCGGCTCTCTCACTTAAGAATAGAAAGGGATGTGTTAGTGTAGAAAACCTTTACAATTTTGTTTTCTCTGAGCTTAAGATCTTTGGAGTCAGAGGGAGAGTGACATTAAATTATGCACGGGGTGTTGTGTTAGATCCATTCATGCACATCTGCAGGTTGGTGTCCTTCTCCTTTGGCACAAAATCCAATTAGCTCACCTTGCCCACTGGGCCTTCTCAAACTGGCTGAGAAGCTTATGAAATTCCCTCTAAGCTTACCAGTATCGACCTAAAACCTAGTACTTCCTAGGGAGGCTGTTTGTTCCTAAATGGCTATTTCCTGTGTCCCTCAGTGGCCATTTCCTTTGCTACTCAGTGGCTCTTTCCTGTGTCTCTCAGAAGCTATTTCCTGTGTTTCTCAGAGGCTATTTTCTATGTCTCTAAGTGGCTATTTCCTGTGCCCCTCAGTGGCTATTTCCCATGTCTCTCAGTGACCATTTCCTGTGTCCCTCAGTGACCACTTCCTGTGTCTCTCAGTGGCCATTTCCTGTGTTCCTCAGTGACTATTTCCTGTATCCCTCAGTGGCTGTTTCCTGTTTCCCTCAGTGGCTATTTCCTTCATCTCTCAGTGGCTATTTCCTGCATCTCTCAGGGCTAATTCCTGTGTCCCTCAGTGGTTATTTCCTGTGTCTCTCAGTAATGATTTCCTGGGTCCCTCAGAGGCGATTTCCTGTGTCCTTCAGTGGCCATTTCCTGTGTCCCTCAATGGCTATTTCCTGTATCCCTCAGAGGCAATGTCCTGGGTCCCCCAGTGGCCATTTTCTGTATCCCTCAGTGGCTATCTCCTGTGTCCTCAGAGGCGATTTCCTGGGTCCCCCAGTGCTCATTTCATTGTGTGCATGTGCTTATGTTATTATCTCCTGACAGGTGTGACGTCTTCTTTCACTTTACCCTTGATGTCTTTCATGATGCCTGGCACATAGCGTCAACCTGACAGTTTGTTTACAGAGGCAAGCATTGTTTTCTTTCAATAGAGGTGGCGACACCTGCTTGCAGCATCCAGACGAATTCCCGCCAGAGATCCAGTAAATGAGGTGTATGTGCTGGGTGAGATACTGGCTTGTGTGGGACTTAAATGTTTGTTCTAAGCCTTCACAGCCTTCCCCCTCCATTACATAATTATTTATTTTTACCGAGTCCCCACATGTCTTAATTAAGCTCATCATATGTTATGAATTCTATTTCTGGGCGTTGTGGGAACAGCAGCTCCTACTGCCTTTTCTCTCCCCTGTCTGAGCCGTTTCACTCAGTGGGATGATATTTTATAACTCATTAATGTTTGTAGTACTGTGTACTAAAATATTCTGTGTCAGCTGTCAGCTGTCACTGGTACCGAGCCTGCAGTCCATCATAATCTACTTTCATGCCAGGTTACATCTATGCCAAGACTTGGTGGTGAATCCAGTGGCCAGTAAGAGCCAAGCGCTCAGCCTGGGGTTTACCCATGTGGGCAAGTCAGTCCAACAAGCCTTTCTACGCTGGGAGAAAGTTAACACTGGCTAATGGTAAGGACTGAAGTCTAGAGATGTACACTATGAAAGATACAGATGAGTTAGCCCTGCCCTGGAAAGCAATTGTGTTACTGCCTTGTGTGTCTTTATATAGCCAGTGTCCTGCTAATCCTCACTGCTTTATAAACACGGCGGTCTCCTGTGACAGGCAAAGGCATGCACCTGAACTGTCGCACACAAGCATTTTGTGAGAGATGCGGCTGCTGTTGGCAGCCTGTCAGCTTCTGCTGTGTTCGGGTCTGGGGTGAGACACCTGGGCTTCACTGGAAGCAGCAGGATGAGTTCTGCCTTAAGGATCCCCAGCAACCCAGGCAGCTGAAGAGCCGTGGTTTCCACAGGCTGGAACGCCTGTGCTTTTCCTTTCCCGGGACTCTAGAAGAGCCTGCGCCATCCTGGAGGCTGCCACTGTGGTTAGTCCGTCCTGAGAGATGCTATCTCACTAAAGGTCCTGTAGCTAAGGATATCAGCATCTGTTGCTACGGGGACCCACGAAGTAGATTAATATTAGTCTGGGAAGGAACTGGAAAGGAGATGTATGCCTTTATAAACAGATAAAGAAATGGCCATCTCTGTTTCTTTCTCTATGCACCCCCAATATCCTTCTCATTCTATCGTGAAGTTCAAACTTCTGATGTATGGAGATGAATTTTCTTTGGAGGGATGAGGTTAGGAGAAGGTGATTTATCACTACCAGCCAAGCTCTGCTTCTAGAAGATCCTCTCACTATGCGTGGCTAAGCAGGTAGGCCCCTGTCCTCAGGCCCTGAGACCCGGTGCTATGGTCACACCTCCATGTGCTCTGGTAGCCAAGGACACAGGCTTCTGATGACCTTGAAGCCTCTGCCTGTGACTTAGAGGTATGCAGGGAGTACTAGGCAGCTGAGGGATTCACACAGAGCCATTTGCAGAAGGCTGGTTGTCTTCATCCCCTGCCTCTCTGTACATTGTATTCTGTCTCAGTGGCCCATGGCTTTGGTCTGAGTTCTTTCTGTGGAGTTTATACCTTGCATATGTGAAAGAGCAGCCCAGAAACACATGTAGTAAAAGCATGCCCAAATCTTAGCAGGTATCACCTCAGGTGCCAGCAGTACAGTAGTGACATGACTGAGCATGTCACAATATTCTATTACAACAAGACAAAGAACTGGCTACTTGATATGCTGGCAGGAAGCACCAAGAAGGGGAAAACAAAACAAAAAACAAGGCGAGGAAGGAAAAGAGGGTGGGGTGAATCGCACCTGTGCATTATGTCATTCAGCGGAAATGTAGATGTAACTTAAAACCAACTGGAGTTTGGGAGGATGTATACCTCTGGGTGTGTATATAAATGCAACAGTTGTCTGATTCTTGTCTAATTCTTGATACGATTTGAGTGTTCAAAACTGACCTCTGCTTGTCGCTGGGAAGATGGCTCAGTCAACAAAGTACCTGCCTTGCAAGTGCGGGATCCTTAGCACCAACATAGAAAGCCAGCATGGTGGTACACACATCTGTAGTCCTATCACCGCAAGAGGGAGGCAGAGGCAGATCCTTGTAGCTCATTGGTCAGGCATCCTAGCCAATCAGTTGATCCTGGTTCAGTTCCAGCTCTGTCAGGAACACAGGTGGAGAGCGATTAAGAAAGATGGGTAAGTATATGGCCCCCACGTCCATGAGTACACGGGTACACACCCACACAGGTAATGCACAAATCCACAGTCACGTACAAATCTGACGCTGCAGAGGTTTTGCATTTCAATAAAATGGGATGCGGAGCCCGTGGATCTGAATCCCAGATGTGTGGAGCGGTCGCCACGGTAGGCAGGTTTCTGGAGGGAGTGATTTTTCTAGGGCCACATTCTGCCTTTTAAGGCTCTGGATCATTCTCTTAGACCCCATGCCCTGCACGCTTCCTGGTCGTTGTGATGAATTGCTTGGTAGAATCATCTGAAAGAGTTAGTCTTAGATTTGTGGGCTTCTGTCCATGGTCACTTGGATCTGTACTATCATGGGGCATGGGGCACAAGAAGCAAAGAAAGAAAAAAGAAAAGAGGACGAGGGTCCTCAGTATGTCCTTCAAGGATGTTTTCCCTAGTGACCTAACTTCCTTCTCAAAATCTCCGTCATCCCACAGACTGCCAACCAGGCCGTTAGCACGTGGGCCTTTGTGGGGACACTTTAGTGGCACCTCCCCCCTCATGCTCGAGCTAGCACAGTACCTTCCACACCTCACCATATTTCTCACCCTAGTTACTCAGCCTTTGCGTGTGGTGGCTTTACTGACCTCCAGATCTCTTAAGTCCTTGGAGTGAGTGTCCCTCCCAGTTCCATCTTGGTTACTCAAAGAAGGGTCTGTGTAAACAGCTCCAAGTTGGCACCCTTTGGCCCAGTTTTTCCTCCACATTTTCTTGGAGAGTGTCTTGACGATGTGGAGACAAAGGTTCACTTGAGCAGAGCCCTCCCGGGGAACAATCCCCTCTGTGTTCCTTACCAGAACCCTTTGGGGCACAAACTAAACTGGGTGGGTGGACCCTGGAAAGGCTTTCTCAAGAGTAGGAAGCAAAATGTAATTATCTTCCCCTGCAGGGGGTTTTCTGTTGACATTTCCTGGTCTGCAGAGAGCACTGTGTGTGTGTGTGTGTGCCTTTTGGTGTGGTGTTCTGGAAGCATCCACGGCCGTCACAGCATACCAGGGAAGCTGCAGATGGTATGAAAATCACCATTTATGACACAAGTAGGAGGCAGTGAGATTCACTGAATTCAGTGTCTTAACCTGAAGTCTTAATATGCTCTTATTTCTCCCTTAGAATCACCCTATGATTTTAACTTAGAGAAATGGGGCCCCTGAGTCAGAGCAGACTCTACAAAGTGCTTAACAAGAATGAAGGTGGGTAGAGGAAGAAGCCATGGGGAAACTTTTGTTTGTGTGGGTTAAAACTTTGTATCCTGTGGTCTAGAAGGGCATCCTTTGGGTTAAAACATTGTATCCGGTGGTCTAGACGGGCATCCTTCAATGCAGTGCTCACTCTGTGTGAAGATTAGGTAAACAAAGTAAAACTTTAAATACAATTGTATTAGCCCTTCTCAAGCTCTCAGGAGCTCCACAGCAGTGTGCAGGAGCCTAGTAACCACCTGTGGCTTGTGGCTACTCAGGTCCACTTCAGAACCTTCCCCCCCTTCATCCTTGCACACTGTCCTGGCAACTGCTGGTGTAGAAAATAACCCAAGAGTCAGTATCAGCCGCTATCACTCCCTGATATCCCATCCATCATCTGACCCTGGGGAGGACTGAAAAACATCTTACTGTGATGGCCCAACCATCCCAGGGTAGTGCAGGGGTCCACTGGTTTGTGCACCACCATTTTAATAACCATTCGTGCTGATTCTGGTTTTGTGTGCAGTAACCTTGCAGTACAGAATCCCGTTTGGGCAACATGGTTGCTTCCTTGCAGGACACATAGGACTGATTTTAATAAAAAGTGGGAGAAATGTTTTAAATGCATGGGATGGATAAGAAGTAGGCAGTGAAGGGGGAAGCTGAGGAGAGGTAGCCTCCCGAAGTTCTCCTTGTGTGTTCTGCTCTGAAGCAGTCCTTATAGACTTGGCTGGGCTACCGACTTAGCATTGAGAGTCAATTGTTTCCTTTGCTGGTGAGGAGCAGGAGAAAGGTGGCTATCGTGTTCTTGCTTAGACTAGGCATGCTGGGTAAATATTTACTATCTGACAAGGCCTGTGAGAACAGGACTCAGTTGTGGCTGCCCAGGAGGGGTAGCATTCTCCTCATAACTGAGCAAGGCTTCATGAAGTCACTGCCAGGCCAACGTTACATTTCCAGGAGAGTGAAGAGAAGCCGTCTAAGGAAACGCAGAACAACCCCTAAGGGCATGTGAACCCTGCTCTCAGGTTCTAAGAACATTCTGTGGTGACTCTGAATTTCGTGGGAAGACTTGTTGGCCTGATACAGTTCAGAGAAAGGCTTGAGTGTGCCTTCAAGTGGCATGAAGAAACGGGGACATAAGTGATTTACAAGCTCACTGCTTCAGGATATACTGACATGAAGCCAGGGTATTGGAGTGACAAGGTGTGGCAAGAGATGACCTCCTTGGGCTTAAAGAAAGACAGAGCAGAGACTTACCAGGGTAGCTCAGCCAGCCCAGAAGGTGCTCTGTCCTGTCCAAATGCAGAAGGAGTCACGGTGCTGTTTTATGGACATGGCCATTTTAGAGCAGGCAGCCATTTCCTGAATGCAGGTCTTTCTGTTTCTCCTAGAGCTGAGTCCACAACTTTTTGATCAAGGTTCCGTTTCCAGAAGGTTTCTGGACTGTGAATTCAGTGTGACACTGTCAAACTACGCTGATCTGGTTATCTTTTATTCTTTGCCAACAAGTACACTTGGGTACACAGAAACCCATCCACCCATTACTATTTCCTTCTCTTCGAGGAAAACCAGGATGGAATGGCCACAGCTCCAAATCATTACATTTGGAGCAGCGATGTCCAGATGTCAGTTCCAAAGGTTTTGCTGCTTGCTTGGTTTGGTTTGTTACAGCAGGAGCAGAAAGCATGCTATTTTTATTTATTTATTTATTTATTTTTTGAGACAGGGTTTCTCTGTGTAGCCCTGGTTGTCCTGGCACTCACTTTGTAGACCAGGCTGGCCTCGAACTCAGAAATCCGCCTGCCTCTGCCTCCCGAGTGCTGGGATTAAAGGCGTGCGCCACCACGCCCAGCTGCATGCTATTTTTAAAAAACAAAACAAAAACTCCTGTCTCTAAAGATTTTTTTATTTTTATTTTTTTCAGATCTGTATCTGCTTACTTGATGGGCTGTGTTTTAAGTGTAATGAATAGAACCAGCATTTGTGCATCTGGCCTGGTATACGCTGGTACTCTTACAAAGCAGTGTTAGTGGGTCTCTCTTTCCTAAACCATGGCACAAGCACACATACGTACATTACTCTGCCAGATCCAGATTGGTGGTGGCTGAGGCAACACTGTTACGGTAGAGAGAAGGCAGCACCATTCAGTGTCCTTAGCAGACCCAGAAAGAAGCGGGGAGCAGCTTCATCCATATCCCAGGCTTGCCGTTCTTGCTCCGTGGAGAAGGTCAGGAGTTGATAGATGCTTACTGATTCGCTACCTCCAAGCAGCTGTAAAACCCTAGTTTGTCAGTGGGAGAGCTTTAGAAATATTGGAAGCCTTCAGCTAAGGCTAACTTGCTGCACGCCCATCTCTGGTTCCCTGTTAGGAGTCAATTTGTCGTGTGGTGTACATTCACCTGGGGAGCTTTTTTTTTTTTTAATTGATTAGGGACATCCAGGTGACATGGGACACCTGGGGGCTTAACGGAAATCCTGGCCCAAGAGAATCTGGCAGAGCTGGGTCTTCCGTGTCCTCATGTCCTCGTCTCTAACTTCCCATAAGAGCATCCTGGGTGTGGCCCTCTCGCTCCTCCCCTTCCCAGGGTCCTGAGAGGCAGGCTCCCCCTCGCACAAGCTCACTCTTCTCTCTGGATTGGCTTGCACACAGGATTCTCTGCCATCAGTGCCGTCTCCCAAGCCTTTCCATTCTGGTTCCCTGGATAAAATAACATTTCTTCTCTGAGTCAGCACGAGTACTCCTCCCCAGGCTGGGCGGACATGGGAATTCTTTTAATTCACAAGGGCTGCTGAAGACTAGCACGCTGTCCCCCGCCTGTCTCCACGAACATAGCATGCACACAGCACTTGCTGCCTTCCCTTCTGAGCTCCTGAGCGTCATTAAAGTGCTTGTAAACTATAAAGCATTTCCCTGCCGCCCCACCTCCCCCAGCAGCAAAGTGATTTAAATGACTTCAAATGATGCTGATTTAAATGATTTTTCAAACGATGGCTTTTAAATGACAGCAGATGAATCTCCATTTGTCACCTTCCTATGAGTCCAAGTCAGAATGAGGACCCTGGTGTGTCATTTATTATTTAGAGAACTGGCCAGTCACCCTGCGGGTTGTTGTGGGGTCCCTGTGAGGAGGGACCTTCCAGTCTCTCTTGCAGCACAATAAACCCACCACAGTTAATTAGCGGATATGTTTGCCCGGGGCAGGAGTTCTGCAGGTCCAGAACCTTGTCCAAATAACGCCCTCCAACTTTCATTATGTGGACTTGCCGCTCTCAACAGCCATCTGTGCGTGGTTTTGTGAAGCAATTATGCTGCAGGTGTGTGATGGAGATGAAGTCATGGCTTAATTATTTGGTGAAACAGCAGGCATTTTGGACCGAGTTCTGGATGCATGCTCTTCCCAGGCTTTTGCTCAGACCAGTTAGTTGTTTGGAATTTCGAAAGAACCTGGGGTGGAAGGAAAGACACTTACTGCAGCTGCAACCAGCTGTATGCAATAATTTTAGCATGTCAGCCTGCTCTAATTTTAAAGGGCTTCATAAGTAAAGCTCCCTGGTTCTCTCTCAAGTATTACTGGTACAGTGGGGAGGAAGATGGAGGGTGGTGTTTCTGAACTCTCTGGAATTTTAGCAAAATTGAGGTAATGAGTACAGTTAAAGGGGGCACCTGCCTTTGCCCAAATTCTCAAAGGACTTCTGTATCCTGTTGCCAAGCTCCGAGAAAGAGAATATTAAATGCTATTTTAGGTCCTGCTTGGTGGCACTCACCTGTAAGTTCAGGATCATCCTTCCTGTCAGAGGGAGCTCACATGACCAGCCTGGGCTTTGTGAGACTCAGTATCCCAAAGAACAAGATAAGCAAGAATATTGTAATTGATGTTTAAATTTGGGTGTACAGTGTGGTGGCAAAGCTGAGACTGAACCCCAAAGCCTCGCGCATGCTGAGCACACACTGCCACCAAACTCTGTCCCTCCAGGGGACCCCTGCATGGTCTTCCATCACTCTCTGTGTTGTAGTAGGTCTCTACCAGGGCGGGTTTCTAGAGTAACCCATGCTCCCTGTAACCAGCTGGCCAATAGTTTACATGTAAAATTCTTTGCATTTATTTATTTGGGGTGACAGGTGACATGCCGTGGTGCATATGGAAGGAATAGGACAAGCTTTGTAAGCATGTCCTCTCTTTCCAACATCTGGGTCCCTAGGAATGGAACTCAGCTTGCCCTGCTCCATGACAAAGGCCCCTCGCCTCTGCGTTACCTGAGACCCAGTGTGCATTGTGGCCTTGATGGATGAGCACAGTGGAGTGGCAGCTAATAAATCACAAGGCATATCTTAACCAAGGAAAACCAGCTTAGACTTCCCACGATGGCTGTGCAGGGCCGTGGACAGCTGTGCAAGGCTTGCGAAGGCCCTGGGCACCACACAGGACAGCAGAGTGGTCCTGGTTGGGTAGGATTTGAGCACTATTTGAGCACTAAGTTTTGAGCACTATCATGTACACTAGTGATAGGAATTTTGTGAACATTCTCTCTCTAAGCCTCCTACAATATTTTAACTTTTTAATTAAAATATTTGGGGTGTTCTGCATGCATGTATATATCCATGTTCACATATATGTGTGTGTGTGAGAGAGAGAGAGAGAGTATACATGCCCACACACATGTATGAAGGCCCTAGGCTGGTGTCAGGCATCATCCCCTATCACTTTCTGCCTTATTGATTGAGGCAGCATCTCTCACCTGAACCCAGAGCTTGCCAGTACAGCTAGCCAGCTTGCTCTGTGGCCTCCCGTCCCAGCCTAGCAAGCACTGGACTTCCACAAGCACACACACACACACACACACACACACACACACACACACCCTACATGGGATGGGGATCAGCTTTGGGAATCTGAACTCTGTGTCTCACACTTAATCCACTGAAGTAGCACAGTGGGAAGTCTGGTTATCCCTGGTTTACCTGGGAAAAGTGAAGAGGCCATGGCTTTTCTTTGCCTTGCCTGGGGCCCCATGCCTCCATGTCACTCTCCGCATCCTGTACTGCGTGTTCTGATGATGTGGCTCCTTGCTTACACAGAGCCTGGCTCCCACCCCCCAACCCCACCCGGGTGGTTTCTCTCCAGCACCTGCTTGTATAGTTTGGTGAGGACCAAGCCTTTAGTTGGACCCAGGGCATCTTTCCTGTGTTCCAGCTGCTCTGTGCCCTGTCTGCTAGCCCTTCCCAGGAACACGGGAAGTCCTTGTTTGTGCTTACACTATGTGTTGACTGTTGTGGATCTTGGCCTAACGCTCGTATTATGTTAATTGGGTTCCCCCCAGATTGCCCAAGAATCTGCAGGTAAGATGCTGAGGGTCCCTGCCCCCAGTTGATTTTGGTTGGTAGATAGACTTGCCGCCAGCCAATGGTTGGGCAGAGAGACAGACTTTAGGATTCCCAGGCAAGGGATGGAGGAAGAAGAAGAAGATAGAGCTGCCATGCTGGGAAAGGAGTAAAGACCGGGCCTGAGAGGTGCAGGAGAGAGAGCACTTCAATCAAGCAAAACCCCCACCCCACCCCTTGCTAGGTCTAGGGTAGCAAAGATGGAATACAGATTTTAGTCAGTAATAGCTCAGGAATATTGGAGGGGAGGCGTCAGCTATCTGGAGGTTTGGGAGTGGCCGAGCCATTGATCTGTTTAAGGCATATTTCAATATAAGACACTCACTCTCACTCTCTCTCTCTCTCTCTCTCTCTCTCTCTCTCTCTCTCTCTCTCCCTCCCTCCCTCCCTTCCTCCCCCCTGTGTGTGTGCATGTGTGTGTGTGTGTGTCTTTCATTCGGGAACCCAGAGCATTGGGGCGGGCAGCAAGGAACGTGTGCCATTGATTGACAACTACAGCCGTTGACACGGCGCTCCTTCACGCAGACACTCGCTTCCTCCATGTTCTTACAAATCCCTTGGTTATGAAGCCCGTGCACTATACAGGAAGAGTTGAACACAGTACCCAGCATTGAGGGAGCCATGAGCAACATGAAGGAGCGTTTGTCATCCTATCAGACAGGCTCGGGTAATGATGTAGATGAGCTTCAGCAAGCTTCCTGACCGAGTGTGGAAACAGGAAGTAATCCGTAAGTGAGCTGGGCTCTGCAGGTTCATAGCTGAGCAGAGCTGCAGAGTCTAAGTGGTGTCGCTGCACATGCAGGGGCATGCTGCGGAGAGCCCTCTACCTGGAGGGGCAGAAGGGCGGAAAGGATTTACACTGAGAGGGCCCTGGGCATTGCAGTCCCATGATGAAATAGTGATTATTAAAAAGTAAAGCCATTAAATTGGCTTGAGTTCTGGCAAAGAAAGCACTGCATTCCCTGTGAAAGGAAACCTTTTGAGCTCATACAAACTTGAAAGAGGGAAAAAAGTTCTGCCACGCAGAGGTAGCCATTATGATAAGTTTTGGTGTCTATTTTTCTCTGCCTTAGACATCCTATTAATACTGACCTCGGCTGAATGCAGCCCTTCTCAACTCCATGTTTGCACAGCACCTCTGCCAGGCGGCACAGAGAGCAAGTCGGTCCCCAGCCAGGAAACATGAAAGCATGCTCCAGCTGGCTCCATTTCAGAGATGGCGCCCAGCAGGTGAGGGTGAGAAGAGGGGCCTCTCACTGAAGTAACAGCTTTGACATTGTACATCCAGATTCTTTCTTTCCTGGCTTTGTCTGTTGAAGACTCGGAAGCCTTGAGCCTTGCTCACAGAGTTTTGATCCTGAGTAGCAGAATAACTGCTAAAGGTGAACAATATTTTGACAAAATGGTCTGAACCTGAAAGAATGACGTGAAAGCCTGTGCTCCAGTGATAACACTTGCAAGTTTGACTTCAGAAGTTTTAAGTTATGCAAGCTAGGACTAACCTTGCTCTTGCCTCCTTCCCTACTTTCCTGCCACACTAGGTCTTAGAGGTGAGAGGAGGGTTGGCTATGCTGTTGGCCTCAGCTGGCTTTGTAGCCTGTGGATGGCATCAGGCTTGCCCCTGCGTTGTTTGCTGGCCACATTTGCTCAGAGTCCTGAACCAAAGGCGTGGAACCACTGCCTTTCCAGTCACGGAGGAGTTGAGTCCTTATGCTGAGTTTTCATGGCTGCTCTGGAAGCAGTGGAAGGAGGCAGGCAGGTACTTCGGACCCTGTTGTTATGCAGCACACAGGATGTGTGTGTCAGGTGCTTTTCAAATAGGTTGACTTCTAAGGATGCGTCCTGTTCGATAGCACTGTGTCTGTGAGCATACACGTGTGTTCTAAACATGGAGAACACTCTGGAATTCTTCAGTGCCCCTTCTTCAGGTAGATCCCTTAGAAATCTTATCCTTTAGCTGAAGGGAAGGCTGAAGGACTTCCCATTTCGCCATTTCTTTGATAGGCACTGTCGATCGCTGAGGAGATCCTGAGGAGAGACGCCAATACTGTTGGCTTGCACTAGTATTTCCGACTTCTGTGTTCAGTGACCTTAGAAAGCTACTGTTGTAGGGAATCTGTTAGTGCCTCCTAAGTGACAGCCCTTGACCTGGATGACTTCCCTAGTCTTCCCATACCTGAGATCACAGTTCTGAAGTTGGTGTGTATACCAGTGGTCTGCACCTTGGTGCCATCTTGCACTGAGGGGATACTTAGCAACACCTGGAAACCATTTTGGTCTTCTAGTGACATCTGGTAACAAGACCCTACAGTGTGTAACACAGTTGGCCACCGAGAACCACAGACCCCAGAAGTCAGCAGTATGGAGATGACACTGACCCCAGGCTAGAGGGAGCCTGGGTAGGCAGTAGTAGCTCCAACCACCTAAATGCACTTCCTTTCCTCTGCTGGGTGTGCAGGATTTTCCCTGCATTGTGCATCAATCCTAACACCATTTACTGTATTAATGGAATCTGCAGGAAGGTGATGGCTCCATGAGGCGAGGTTGCCGCAGTGGGCCAAGGCCAAAGCCCAATCTCATTGTGAGGTGGTATGTTTCCAAGGCAGGTTAGTATGTGGCCCGTTTTCCTCTCTTGTTTTAGTGTTTTCCTGGTATTTGTTGATCTTTGACAGTGAGGTGTTCAGGTCATGTTTACCACATTGTTGGTAGGGCATCATTTAACCTCTCTAGGGTCAAAAGCCTAAGGGAGCTGGGGAACCAGAGAAGGTGACTGGAGCTCTCTTGCCTTAAGCAAGCCCAGCAGTGACACGTACAGGGATAATAATCGCTCCTGGAGAGGAAGTGTTGGGCCTTGGAGATCTCTCAGTGGGTGAAGCTCTCGCTGCTTTGTAAGCACGAAGACTGGGTTTGGATCCCTGGGCATGCGCCCATCTGCGGTCTCCATATTCCTTCTCTAAGATGGGAGGAGGCGACAGAAGAGTCCTCAGAAGCACGTGGGTGTGGCCTGCTGGCATGGTGTGGGCAGCATGGACCGGGAGGTCATCCTCTGTTCTCCACAAGCACTCCATGACACACGCATGCACCGTGCCTGCCATACAGGCAAGCATGAGCACACACAGAAAGATATAAAAAAAGAAACAGATGTTTTTATTGTTTGTTTATTCCCAGGTATACACACACTCACGCAGTTGGCTGCATGTGGCTCGGACCTCTCTACAAAGCACAAAGGAAGGCCGTCCTCCAAGCAGGGGGCAGGGTAGAGGGAGGAAGGTTGCCTGAAGCAACCTCATTAATTAGAGTGACCGGATTTTACAAACCAGACAGATCTGCAGGGCTATGGCCATTAACATTCACAGGCAATTCCTTTTCCTTACTGCTGGATTGCTTTTAAGGAGGACTTGTTGTAGAAACACCTTAAGTTTGACCCTTTACGCAGACTCACCCCCCCCCAACCTTCCTTACCTCCCCTATAGTGAGGAAGGAAGCAGAGAGACACTTTCCAGGCTCTGAGTCAAACGCCACACCTTGGCAGAAAAATCCTGACAGCCATGTGACTGTTACTCTCCTTGGCTAGAAAGCCATGATTAAGTCTAATGAGGACAAGAAGAGAAATTAGCCTTCACCATTGGAGATGCCATGGCCTGTGCCTAGGTGTGGGATGAAGCCGCCACTGTGGGAGGATCCGAATCTCTCTCATTCCTTCATCTTCTCCTTTGTTTCATCTCCTGTCTCTTTTGCCATCCTCGGTCCTGAAGCATTGAGGATCTGAAAGACAAAGACGGTCAGCTGTCCTCCCTCCGAGGGCAAGGCACCCTGTGTGGTATAGATGAGCGCCATGGTAGCCCTTCCTGATGGTGATCAGTCATCTGAGTGCTAGTTACCATACCCCTCCATCCACAAACACACCCACAGCCTCCATGTTAGAGGACTTTTCCCTGGAGCATAGTGAACATGCAGAGGAGAGGCTTAGAGTCCATCACCATGAAAATGAAATCCAATCGTCAGTTAAGGGATACTTGAGGGGATGGGGCCGAGGTGATACTACCCCTTGGCCAGGGAGAGCAGCCCGGGCAGGTGGCAGATCTCTGTAGCTGTTTTGCTGGGCATGACAGGTATCTGTCTCAGGAGAGAACCAGGTGCGAGGCAAGCCCCAGTGTGAAGATCCTCGGTCCCAGGAACCGAGTTGGGATCTGGATTCTTCTGACTTGTAGGTGGCGGTGGGTGGGTCCTGGGAGAGTCTTCCTGATTGTACTTTGTGGGGAACAGGGCCTCTTGGGCTGTAAAGGGGATTCACAGTATGTTTATATGTTTATATGGATTGGACCTGCTCAGTGTCCCCAACCCTCAGAAGCACGGTAAGGGAGAGAAGTTTTGAAATCTCAACGAGATGGTTGCCCAAATAAGGCCTATGTAAAGACAACACTAGTTGACACGCCAGTACCCATGAGGGAAGATGCCAACCCTAGGTAAAAGGCTACAATCAGTGGCTGCTGAGAGAGTGAGTATTCGTCTTCTGTGGGCATGGACCTCCAGATAGGCTATCCAGGCATAGTGGTCTGCCCTACACATATGCACATACGAGCAACACTAAAGGGACCCAGCTGGTTATATTTGTAGATACGTATTTATACTGTATGTAAGTTATTTTTTTTTAAAAGGTCTTGAATTTGGAAAAGAGTGGGGAGTCACTGGACATCTGGGAGCAGAGAAGGGGATGGAGAAAGTGAAGGATATGATATAAGCACTGCACTCTTGCATGGGATTCTAAAACACAAGGTAATACCGCTTTTAAGGGAGTCAGATGTGGACGATTCCTGCTGGTTGGCTGTTTTAGTAGGAAGTATTCTTAGAAACCCCTGAGATGTAGAAGCCAAAGGCAGACAGGTGGTTACCTGGGCCTCAGGAGGGAAGAGGAGTATGTTCAGAATGGCCCAGGGCTGACAAATATCTTTGCACCTGGCCTCGGGGGGTGGGGGGGAGATAGGGGGTGGGGGAGGGTGGGAGGGTGGGGGGTGCTTGAACTACTTTCAAAAAATAATTGTGTATATCCAGTGGTTGCAGTTTACAGAGCATAGAGTGTTCTCCAGTAAAGCTGTTAATGTTGTACTTTGAATGTTGTTTTGGGGCTCATGGAAAAGGGTGGAAGACCTCCAGGAAGGGTTCTATGGGGTGAGGTCATTGCTCATGCTCATTCTGGTTTGGAGACAAATGTTTGAGGATGGAGCCCTTAGGACTTGGAGTTGGAATTTGTTTTGTTGTTGTCTGTATATAGTAACAGGCTTCATTCAGCATTTTCTTCCACCCTCTCCAGGTCCTCCCCTCCCTTCATGTCCTTGTCCTTGGTCCTCCACCCCTCTCCCTGTCCCCTTCTCCCACTTTTCTGCCCCTAGTAGCTCCTTTGACTTGGAACTTTAATTACTTTTATTTGGAGGATGTGTGGTGTGCATGCGTGGAGTGTATGCATCTGAGTGTGAGACGGGTGTGGACGTGCAGGTGCCCGCACACTCAGAGGTTAGAAGAGCAGGACAGACAGAGAAGCCACGCTAATTGAGCTATTTGTGTTCAGTACAAGTTAGTAAAATTGATAGGTTTAAAAACTGTGAAATTCTACAATCTCCCATTTGGAATGGGCTTTAAAGGTTAAGAACCGGAAAACAAACGCCATGTAGAATAGTGGATGATTAAGGATTCGGTGTCTCTGTCTCACAGAGTTTGGCTGGCTGATCGAATGACCTCAAAGCTAATTTGTCATGCAGTTTGGCAAGGAAGTGCTGCTCATTGGAGGTCACTACTGTTTGGTCGGGATGCAATCTCCCGGGCTCATCTCCCTAGTTTCCCTTCATGCCTCCTGGTCCTGGTTGTGTATTCTGAGAAATTAGTAAGGTGCAGAGGGCCACTCCAGGCCCAGTGACAACTGACTGCCGGCCCCACTTCCCCTCACTCAGGGAGGCCGTATCTTAGCAGTGACTCCCTTTCTGGAAGGTGCCCTTGATCTGCCAAACCTGCTTTGAAGTCAGAGACGTTTCTGGGTTTGGGGATAGCACAGTTGTCACTTAATCAAAGGCTGGAATATTCTGTATGATTTCTAATCCTCTAAAATTATTTTAAAATTGTTTACAGGGTGTGACATTAAATGCACGTATATGTTTGTGTACATGTGGGCCAGAAGTTAACACAGGCTTTTTCTTCAGTTGCACTGCACAGTATGTGTTTGTTTGTCATTAAGACAGAGTATATGTAGCCCTGGCTGGCCTGGTACTCACGACATAGACTAGGCTGGCCTTGAACTCAAAAACGGGCAGCCTGACTCTTCAGTGCTGAGATTGAAGACCTGCACTGGCATGCCTAGCTTTACCTTTATTTTTAAAAAGATGCCTTATTTTATGTGTGTATATGTGACCCTGAGTGTGTGTATGTGTGCCGTATTTCTATAGAAGTACCTACAGAAGCCAGAAGAGGGTGTCAGCTCTCCCTTGGAACTGGAGTTACAGGCAGTTGTGAGTTCCCTGATGTGGGTAAGGGAACTAAAACCTGGTCCACTGCGAGAGCAGAAAGTTCTCTCAACCCCCGAACCTTCTTGGCACCTCCTTCATTTAATTAGTTAATTCTGACACAGGGTTCCATTCAGTCTAGAGCTTTGCCTGGTCCTGGAGCCCTGGCCATCCTCCTGTCTGCCTGTCCTCAGTGCTTGGATCACTGGTGCTGCTAAAACACCCCCACCCCACCTCCAGAAAGATGATCTCCCTCTTGCAAACCTGCCTGCTGGCTTACAGTCATTGCTCAGTTGCCAAGGGTGGTGTTTGCCCTAAATTGTGAAGATCCATGATGGAGAAGGGGCAGGTTGCTGCTGGAATTTTTATTTTAATTTTAATCCTGTGGGAAGAAATTGTGGAATGCTCTCGCTCATTTGAAAGGAGGGTATAGGAATTCAGTGGAGTAATGAGCCCTGCAGGGCAGTGACTTTGTAAACAGAGGAGGCTTTGGAAGACAGGGCCTTTTTTATGGTTAGAGGATGATTGGGAAACAACTTGGAAAAACAAAACATTTCCTACCCAACCAAGACCCAGAGTAAGTGTTCAGGCCAGGCAGAGAAGTTGCCCAGATTGCCCTGTGTTGGGTTCTTCTCACCTGCTCTGGGCAGCTGCCATCACATGCTCATTTCCTTTAGTGTTGATTTCTGACTTCACTGGAGACACAACTCAGTCAGAGAAGAATGTGGACAGATCTTTCTTTCATGAGATACTCAGGTCTAGGTTGAATCTGCTATCACTTCAAAAGATCCAGTGTTGGTTGAATACACCTGCAATCCTAGCACTTTGGAGGCCCAGGCTGGAAGACTGCATGTTTAATTAAGCTCCATTCCAAAACAAGAACAGTAAAACAAAATACCCTACAAATCAATAGCACAAACAGACACCCCCTAAAGCAAAGATGGTCACGATGGATGTAATGTTGTTTGGAGGTTACTCTATTCCTGTAATGCAGATGCAAGTGAAGACGAGGCCATACTTGGTCTGGTGGGTCCTTAATCCAATGCAGTTGGCAACTTCATGGGGAAGATTGGAGTGGTATATCCCCCAGCCAAGGACAGCTGGCCCCCTACTAGAAGAGAAACCAAAACAGATCTTCTCAGGGCCTCCTGGTGGGTGGAACCAGCCTTGAGGTTTCTTGCCTCCTGAACCTGTGGAGAGTGAATTTCTGCTGTGTTGATTCACACAATTGATCAGAGAAGCACTGGGAGGCCCACCCACAGCCTCCATGGGTGCTCACTGTGTCCCCCCCCCCCCCGAGGCGTCCCCTGCACCCCCAGATGAGGTCCTATTAGCCTTGTAGTGTGGATCTGTTGTCCTAACAAGTTGAAAAAGAAATTGGAAAGAAGAAAGTAGCAAATGGTATCTTGGAAGGGATGCGAGGTGGGGACTGGGTGGGTACTGGAAGGGATGAGAGGTGGGGAACTGGGCAGGGACTGGAAGGGATGAGAGGGGCGGGGGGGGGGGGGGGAACTGGGCGGGGACTGGAAGGGATGAGAGGCAGGGACTGGGCAAGCTGCCTCTTCTCCATGCTCAGCAAAGGAGCAAATGGTGAGAAAGCCATCAGCTCTAACCAGAGACGCGGTTTGGGGTATTTACCCCAGTCACCCGTGTGGCTCCATCAGGGGCAGGTGGAGCTGGGCTTGAGCCCTAGCTCCCGCCTCCAAGACTTTACAGGGAGCTAGCTGCATAAGTCATTTTTCCTCAGTGGGAAAGACAGAGATCGATGTTTTGCCGAGAGCCTGTTGTACTCAGCTCGGTGCTGAAACCTGTTTGTTTGCCTCGTTTCGACACAGGGACATGCTGTGTATCTCTACCTGGCTTCCAGCTCCTCAGGCTCCTGAGTGTGAGGATTAAAGGCATGTACCACCCCCCAGACCATTAAAACTTGTCTTATTTCATCTTTGAAAGCACTTCAAAGCTGCGTTTGTACCCAATACTTCCAAAGTGACCTGCTAATAATCATTTTTACCCCAGAATAGTCTCTACCTTTTTAGGATACCATTAAGGTTAGTCACCACAGTGGTGTGCCAAGTACAACCCACAGGCATTCAGTGGCGCTCAATAAATGGCAGTTTCCTTTTTCCACAGCAGCAGACTTAGGAATCAAATAACACATGTAGGGATAAATGTCAGGCAGATGGCATTGGGATCTCCTCAACATTGCTGCTCAATTTTTACAACTTGGAGAGCAGGTCCACAAACAAGGAGAAAGAGAGAAAGTCTGTGGTGGAGTCCTACAAAGTTTGTCATGACAGTGAGATTTGCTTAATGAAGACCTCCTCAGCTTCCAATGGCCGTTTCTGTTTGAGGCAATTAAACTTCATGAATAACTGGACCCAGTGGCCCTCACAGTGGCATTTCCTAGAGCTCTACTGGAGACATGGAATGAGCCAATTAGGGAGCTGAATTGAAAATGTATAGGTACTGCTAGCGAGCGGAACTTTTCAGTTTTCATAGGGGATTACAGGCAGCAGCAGATGGTTCAAAGGCCTGAAGCAAAAGCCCTATCATCTTGGAAAATTACCAGGCCCCAAGTTGGGGAGCAGAGAGGCTGAGAATCCTGAAGCAGGGGAGCAAGCAGCAGATGTCTGAAGGCAGAGCTGCTGGGCTCCTCCCGACCAGGGCTCTTCAACTTTGCACACTTGAGGGGCTCTCTCACAAGGAGGAGGCAGTGTTGTGAGCAGAGGCGCTGTCAGTGACCCAAGTTGTCTGCCTTCGTATGTCCCCTCTGTAGGAATTTGAAGACTTGGTCCTTCATGCTGTACTTTTAAAAATCAGGCTATGTTTGGGCAGATTCAGACACTGTGAGGGGAGCTGGGCAACAAGAAGAGCAGAGGATCTGTCCTCGCTCCTCTCCCTCCCCACATCCTCCCTAGTGGTCGGAGTTGAGGCTCAGAAGGTTTGCCAGCTTGTTCTGTTGTGTAAAGCTATGATGTGCAAGGACGATGTGACCACTAGAGTCCCAGGTGCCCAGGACGACTGGCCTCAAGACAGCTGAGCTGCTAACTACCCCCCCCCAAAAAAAAAAACCCTCCACTGTCTCTCTCTCTCTTTCTCTCTCTCTCTCTCTTTTTTTTTTTTTTCTGGGAATGGTGGAACCAGGCACAAGGGTAAGAAACAACTGAGGAACAAGTAAAGCAGATCTTGCTTGAAGAATTTAAGAAGTGGGTCGGTCAATAGGGCCAGAGAGCAATCTAAAGCAAATACTGATCTTGCCAGGGACCTGAGTTCAGTTCTCAGCACCTATGTCAGGCAGCTCACAACCACATGTAACCCAGGTCTAGGGGACCTGTTGCCTTCTTCTGACTACCGCTGGTACAAGAGATACACATAATTTTAAAGCAAAAAAATCTAAAGTAAAAGGGAATATGAGATAAACTCAAAAATCAATGTTTTAATCCTTGAGTGTTGTCAGGATAGTGATGCAGAATAAAGACAGCAAGGCTATAGAGCAGGCTAGACCCAGAGGGAAGACAGTGAAAGCATAGAACAGGCTAGACCCAGGGTAAAGACATTGTGAGGACACAAGATGGGCTACACTCAGAGAGAAGACAGTAAGGGCATAGAACAGGCTAGACCCAGAGGGAAGACAGTGAAAGCATAGAACAGGCTAGACCCAGGGTAAAGACATTGTGAGGACACAGGATGAGCTAGACTCAGAGAGAAGACAGTAAGGGCATAGAACAGGCTAGACCCAGAGGGAAGACAGTGAAAGCATAGAACAGGCTAGACCCAGGTTAAAGACATTGTAAGGACACAGGATGAGCTAGACTCAGAGAGAAGACAGTAAGGGCATAGAACAGGCTAGACCCAGAGGGAAGACAGTGAAAGCATAGAACAGGCTAGACCCAGATAGTAAGGATGAGCGTTATTGTCCACACCCCTGGGAAAAGGTGGGACTTCTCTTAGAATTTGGGCACCACTTATTTTTCTCTCCATTGGTACTCTTCCTGTCTTTTTATAACAATTTGTCAGCTGTGGTGGCACTGGAGACACAGATAGAAACATAGATATTCATCTACTGTCAGTCTGGCAGCCATCATAGACCCAACCACTTTCTGCTGGCTTGCCACAGAAAGATGGCACCTAAGCTGTTCTCAGATTAAGATGGTCACTACCAGCCTTGGGGAGTATGGGACTCCGTTTCTCTCCGGGCCATTTCCTGTTGCCGTTTTCCCCACCATGACCAGAAAGCAGAGGCCTTCTGATCTGCACAGGTGTTGAGGCAGTCCGTCACCAGTTCCATACTGTTGGGTTAGCATGGAGAGTCTTAGGTCCAACCTGCATTACACACCAGAGTGGGAGGTTGGAAGAGCGTCATATCCAAAAACAGAATCTGAGAATTAAAAGCAGCTTCGGGATGCCAATGACCTCACTATCTGGTTCGTCTGGGGTCCTGTGGTGTCACGCTCTTCAGGCAGCTGATGGTCTTTTAGGTGTGTGCAAAAGCAACAAAGCTCGCTTTCATCCAGGGAAGGAGATGCAAAGAAGGAACGTATTAACATGTTAACACCGGAATGGAGGTGGGTGGGAAAATCAGCCGTGTAACACACGGGTGGCTGCTCTCAGAACAGGTTAAAGCCTTCCTTGTCTCTTTCACTTCCATGCTTAAATTCCTAGATTATTAAAAGAAGGCGTTTGGAAGTTTTATGGACTAAAAAGATGATTAAACTATGTAGTTGTCAGACAGCCATATTTCAGCTCCTGTCGATGCAGAGCTCAGGAGCCGAGCGACCCTGAGATTTGTTCACTGAGCCACCTGGGTCTGTGCCTGGGTCTGACTGCCCACCTTCCCTGCCCATGCAGTTCCTCCTGCAGTGTTCATGAGCCTGTACCTATACCAGGCACTTTCAAACAGCATCTAAATCTAATTTAAATTCAATACAGTGCACATAAGGACCTGTGTGAAAAGGAATGCTGTGTAAGGGGCTCTTAGTGACCGCATCTCTGCCTGGTGTGCACGTCAGGATAGCCCTGACCCACATCCACCGCTCACGTGAAAACTGGAGTTTGGACTGCTGTTTGCGGTGGCTTGACATCAGCCATGGAACTGGGCCGTTTCCCTCCTGGTTGTCAGGGCTCTTTGACTGAATGTGGGTCTGCCTGGTGCGTGGTGTACCCCAAGTCAGATGGCTCCACAGAACAGGAAGTGACCTAGGAGCAGAAGTCGCTGCCTGAGAATTGCCACTGAAGCTCAGCTCAGGGCTGAGGAGGTGGCTGGCACAGCTGATAAAGTGTATGCTGTGTCAGTAAGCTTGAAGGCTTGACCTGGGATCCCAGCACCTACGTGGAAGATGGCTGTGTTGGAGAGTTGGGGCAGAGACAGGCAGTTCCCTGGAGCTTGCTGGCGGCCAGTCTAGATGAATCCGTGCTCAGGTTTCTGTGAGAGACTGTCTTAAAAATAAGGTGACAGTGATTGAGGAAGACATCTGATGCAAACCTATGTGAACACACACACGCACACACACACACACACAAACACACACACACACACACACACACACACACACACATATGCATGTGCACATACGCACACACCAAACAGAACTCTACAAGGATGTTCTAAACCCATGCCTTCCACAAACGTTAAGTGGAATTTGCTATAGTAGCAAGCATACCCAAGAAACAGCCAAAACTGAACCACCAGAAGACCTGCACACCCCCACCCACACAAGTTAACTGAAGAGACATGTAGCCATATGCTCTGGGTGCTACATTAATGCATTAATAACTGCAACACAGGATTGGCCTACACAGTGGCTTCTCCAACATATTTGCCAGAAAAGCTGTTCTTTATGGCCTGGTGAGAAAAAAAATATTTTGATTCCCAATAGAAAGAGTTTATAGTTATGAGTAAATATATATTTAAAACCCCCTAAGGCTGAGGAGGAGATGGCTGGGTGGCTGAGAGCCCTTGGTCTACAATCATGAGGAGCTGAGTTCAAATCCGCAGCAGCAGTCACAGAAGAGGCTGCAGACCAGCTGCTTCCCCTCAACCTCAGCGCCAAGTGGAACCCACGAGAGCCACTTGAGAGCCACGAGAGAGGGTTGAACACTTCACCTTTCAGAGAAGTTTCAGTGCGGCTGTGCCAGCCCTTCACTCCATAAACCTGTGCTGCTTTTGAGCTCCACCAGAGAATCAATCGTCTTTTGCAGTGAGCAGCAGTTAATGCAGAGACTCCTGACCCTCTGAGGGTCAGAATGTTAAGAATAAGTAACTAGTACATCAAAGCTCACCCCATCTTCCCCAAGGCTCATGAACATCTTAGAAGGGGAGCCAGGCAGAGCGTAGGGGCTGGGGGCTGAGGAGGAGGAGGAGAAATGCTGTCTTCTGGGGGCATCACTTCCCAGTCCAGAGTACGTACTCTTCCTGCTGAGGACGAGAGTTCAGTTCCCAGCACCCACATGGGGTTTCACAGCTGCCTTTAACTCCTGTTCAGGGAAACTGATGATCTCTTCTGACCTCTGAAGGCACCAGGCACAAGCACAATGCACATGCATTCATTCAAGCCAACACTCGTACCCACGAAATAAAATAATTTTTTTTTCAAGAGGAGAGGCGTATCTGGGATGGCTTAGTAGCTGGGACCTCAGATCTGTTCCTAACCCTCATGTCCGGTGGCTCAAACCTGCCTGTAACTCCAGCTCTGGGGGTCCATGCCCTCTTCTGGCCTCCATGGGTCCCTGGGCTCTTGGGTCCATATCCACCCATAGACACACATATAGACATTATAAATGAAAGAAATATTTTAACAATGAGTGTATCCTGCCCTGATCTCTTCCTATATCTCTGCTTCATGGCTGTCATGAGTTAGGCAACGTCTTCTACCACATATACCCAATGCACTGGTAATCCTGCCCCAAAACAATGGCTTCTGCCAACCTTGGACTGAAACTGTGAGCTCAAATGAATCTTCCCTTCTTTTAAATTGTTTCTCTTGGTATTTATTACAGTGTTGAAAACCTTACCAACACATTAACATTAACTATTATTATACTTTTAAAGGAAATTACAAAAATAGGTCTGCAAACAAAAAATATATCTAGTTAATCTGTCTATTTTCTACAAGAATAACTAAAATTTTGCATACTGTTTGTAGTGAATTTTGCTTAGTCACTACAGAAAAAGTCACTTCAAGAATTCACAGCCACCTAATTCAGTCTTCCTGTTGAGTATCAACAATCATTTTTTTTCAAAGCCCATATAAAGAAATCAACGTCAGAACACTTAAAACACTTGAACCAAAATAGAATTTAGTCATCTTTATAACTAATATACATCCTGAGTTTCTGCTCAGCTGAGCTATGGTCTCAAGGGAATACACATAAGTTGGGTTTTCTGCTTGGTTTATGCTTAGATGCGCTGGGAAAATGTTCTTTTGACATCAAACTTAAGAGTTACATCTCTCTCTCTCTCTCTCTCTCTCTCTCTCTCTCTCTCTCTCTCTCTCTCTCTCTCTCTCTTTTACTCTATATGTATAGGTGTTTGGCCTGCATATATGTCTCTGCACCAGGTGCATGCAGTGTCTCTGGAGGCCAGAAAAGGGCATTAAATCCCCTGGAACTGGAGTTACAGGAAATTATCAGCCATCATGTGAATGCTGGAGTTGAACTGGGGTTCTCTGCAAGGGCAGCCAGCGCTTGTCACCACTGAGCCAGCCTTTCTCCTAGTTCTGTTTGTAAGCTCAATCTTATACAATGCCCACTGCAAAACTGGCTTCGCGGTGCCAGATGACTCTTGCTTTGCATTGTCTTTTAATTTGTGGCTAAGAAGGGAGACAGAGAATCAGCTGAAGTTACTTAGCGCTGATCTTTCATGAAGGCACTCCCATTTTTTGTGAGGCAGGCAACCTTGGAGCCCTGCAGTCAGTCTGTGGGATTTGGCAGTGGGAGCAAACAAGATAGGGTCCTTGCTGCCCCTCTTCTCCCCTCTGCCACTCACATGACTGTTAACTGTGTAGTGGGTACCCCTGGCATTAAAGTCTTCACATGAAATTGTGACTGTCGTAGGCTCTTACCACACCTCCTTTGATAATTGGTCGACTGTTAGATAACGGTATCCTTACATAGTCTTCCCCCCTCCCATACACAACTCGTGTCTTTAGACTTAAAAAAAAAAAGGTACCACTATTTGGAGAGAAAAATGTACTTACTGGGGTAAATTCCGCTGTCAGCTGTGTTGACCACCCGGTGTCCCTCGGAGACCACCCTTCTCTTGTCACGTTCTTCCCCCACCCTCTTGTTAACTTGGATCACTAAAGACCCCGGACACTTCAGGAGTTGGGTTTCTGGCATTTCGATACTGGGGGTATTTTAGTGAGGTGTTTGACGTGGGCTGTCCAGTGACGTTATACAGACCCATTGGCTCACATTAGCTGCCTTGTAACTCTTTTGTTTGTTTGTTTTTGTTTGTTTTTGAGACAGGGTTTCTCTGTATAGCCCTGGCTGTCCTGGAACTCACTTTGTAGACCAGGCTGGCCTCGAACTCAGAAATCTGCCTGCCTCTGCCTCCCCAGTGCTGGGATTAAAGGTGTGCGCCACCTGGTGGGCACTGGGGCCTTGCTTTATTGACTCCTCCGTGAAAACTCTTTCCTGAGGCAAAAGTAAACAAGCCAAACTCTCCTCAGCGAATTAGATAAGAGAATGGGAAGTGGGTGCTGTGAAAACCCGTACAGATATTCCCTGGGAGCAGGTGAGCCTTAGGAAGCCCTCCCTGCAGGACCGCAGTTAACGTTCCAGGAAGATCTGTGGAAATGAACTATGAAGAGTATAATTTCTGCACCTGATGACCAAATCAAAGAACCTTTTGCTTCTACATTTCAACATCGTCTCTCTATGATCCTTGAAAACAGTGCTTCTAGAAGCATCCGGTCATTCACACAGTAGTGTTCAGTCTGTCTTCATGGCCCCCAGGTCACTGGTTTGATTAATAAAATCACCAGAGCGAGGCTCTCTGTCACTGATCTCTTTTTCATATGCTGTTTATGGTACTCGGTTGTCTATCCAAGAAGGTCACTAATGTCACCTCTCCTGCCTGACTCATCAGTGTGCAGAGTCAGCTCGGCCAGTCCAACCACGTTAGGTGTACAAACATAAGCAGCAGTGGGCCAGTTGGTTTTGTTTGTTTGTTTTTTGGGTGAGCCAAGGGTGACTTGAGAGAGGGGTTAAAAATAGACAAGCTCTGTATCGCTCAGCCATTATGTTCAGCAAATGAGAATCTGGCTTCCTTTTGGTTTGCTTGCTGGCGCTTTTGCATTGAATACATGACTGGGTGGATGCATGTGACTGTGCAGAGGTACACATATGTGCAGGGTAAAGCAGGACATCGTTACTGCTCTCTGCTTTAGTTCCTTAAGATAGGGTCTGTCGTTGAACCAAAGCTCACTGCTCGGTCTAAGCAGGCTGGTTAGTAAACCCTTGAAATCTGCCATTCTTTGCCCTACAGTGCCGGGGTTACAGGAATGTATGGCCTTGAGTGGCTTTTTGTGTAGGTGCCCAGGATTCAAATTCAGGTCTTTACCCACTGAGCATCTTCCCAGCCCCAGGATCTGCTTTCTTAATCCATTATTATACACTATTTTTCAAAGGCATTAGGAAACTAGGGAGGCACATACAAGTCCATGGACTCTGAAGATTGCCCCGTAGTATTTATCTTAACATATACATATAGCGTGTCCTGTTTGGTCTTTGGAGCTGCTATACAGAGGTATTTGTGGCCAAGGATTTGGTAAAATGGGACATGGGTAAAAGTTCTGCCTTGCATGTTTCAGGAAATTCCAGAACTCTTGAAACCAGTGGGGGCTGAAGGCACCGTACTCCTCAAACCTGCAGTGGCCACTGGGCCATCCTGCCGGGGAAGCAAAGCAGGTTTTGCGACTGCTCCTTCAGGTCACCATGACTAGTTTGCAAACATAGCAAATCAAAAAGGGAATTACAGACAATATAATACATATTTTGGATTTGTTTTTAATTGGGAAGTCGGTCCATCGAGAGCTGCTTTGAAGGATGAAGGAAAATGGAGCATTGGGTACATGGCTCTCTTCACTGAGTAACACACACGTGAGAAGGACGCTCCACTGCAGGTTGTTGTGTTTTTCTTCTGTGTATTTCTTTCTACAAGGAACTGGTGGAGCCTCTTGACCTATAATATTAAAAGAATATTATTACTCATAGGCCCAGTCTTGGACACAGTGTTCATTATTATCTTTTCCCCTGGACCCTGTCACCCTGCAATTCTGAACCCCCAGGTCTGTTCAACAGCACATCCCCCTCTTCACCTATCCTTGTGAGCGACCGTGCTAGTTCAGCTGTCAGGAATTTGCTCTTCGCTGTTTTTCTGCAAACATTCGATCCCGGGGCTTCTCCCCTGTCAGTGAAATTTGGACTCATCGCACATTGGAGGAGGAGAAGAAAACCAGCACATGACTCTTGGCTGCGGTGTCCGTAGCCTAGAACATCCATGAGTCTGTGCAGCTGGACCCAGCTTCTCCCTCGGCATCACTGTGTGAAATATGTGGAAGTCATCTTGCATGCTAAGCTCAGAACTCTGGCACGGAAGGCAGAGTCGAGCTCTTAGAATGAGGTCCTTTTGTTTCTGAAATCGGTCAGATTTTGTCTCAGCTGGTTTCCGTAGACTGTCCTTCTTCCGACGGCAGGTTTAGTTTTCAGCAGACGGTTGAGTCTTTGTTTCAGAATCATGCCCATGGTTCTTTAGTTGTTTTAATCTGATCTTTCTGGGAGCAAAATGCCACTGCTGACTTTTGTATAAAACACACTCAGGGAGCTCAGACTGTAGGCAGAGGATCCTGCCACTCCTAGTAACACATGCACACTCATACACACACACATTCACACACACACACACACACACACTCATACACACACACTCACACACACACACACACTCTCTCTTTCTCTCTCTCACACACACACACTCACACACACACATACACACACACACTCACACACATGTTCTCTCTCTCACACACACACACTCACACACACACGTTCTCTCTCTCTCTCTCTCTCTCTCTCTCTCTCTCTCTCTCTCTCACACACACACACACACATGCACACACACACCCCATACTGTCTCTAGCAAAGGGGCTACGCCTTTCCCCACTGGCTGCATTCCTCCTCATGTGTCACCTCTGTAAAGTTCGATCATGGACGACTTAGAGAATTTGTTCTTCTTTTAAAGCTCACAGTCCTACTTGGCTGGGTTTTCTCTGAAACTCTCTGTTTTCCAACATAGCCTTTGAGTAAGTGCTGCTGTTGGGTCACTGTGGGCGGTTCATGCTGCTGAGTATAGTTTGTTTGGGTAGGATTCCATGGAAAAGGGTAAACTGGAGCCCTGGTGTTTTGTGTCGTGTCTTCCACTGGCCCCTGGTGTTTTGGCTGTCATGGGCTATATTCCTGCCACACACAGGACAGGGCTGTTAAGGTGACTAAGCTTGAAACTACAAACCAGTGCAGAGTAGCAAAGAAAGAACTGGGTCTCTGGCTTCAGTGGTGTGTGTGTGCGCACGTGCGTGCACATATGTTAATATAGTAATAGATGAGGTCATAACACGGGGTGGGGGTGGTACAGATCTGGGAAGAACTGAAGGAGAAGAAAGAAGGTGGGGATGATGTAAATGTAGCATCGTCATGGATAAAATTCTCAAAATTTTAAAAAATTTAACCCAAGGAAAGTCACAGATTATAACATTAAAAAGGAATATTCAAGTCATGTCTGAAGATGGATTTTTAGTGTAATCATGAGACTTACACTAAATGTTTATATTTATATGTATGACATAGATATTTATAATAAATGTTTACAGAATTTTTTAAAGCCCTCTCTTCACTCTCTTGAAGCAGTCACACAGTAACAGTGAAGGTGAGAAAATACTCAGTTAACCCAAATCCTGAAAGCCCTAGTCACATAGAGCCAGCAGGCCAATGTGTGTGTGTTCCGGGACTATTCCTAGAACTCCTGGAGGTTAAGGTAGAGAGACTTGGTCACTCTCGGGGCTGTGGTCTACTATCTGTGCAAGGTGGATCCTCTTATAGGTTGGTGACTGTACAAGCAGCTACCATGTGGCCAGCAGGCCATGTGTAGTACAGCTGGACACATTTCCTCATCGTTTGAATGCTGAGCCTGAAGGCTGTGTGTAACTCAGTAGCAGAGCATAGGTTTAGCATGTGCATGGTCTGGGACTCTCCCCATACCTCAGCTCTGAGATAAAAGGGAAAACTGTGATCCTGGAGTTTATAATATTTTTTTTTAACATTTCACTCGTAGTGGGCCTTTTATTCGTAGTGTGCATGTACTGTTTTTGGAAGGTGTAAACTTTGAGAGTGGGTTTTTTTTGGGTTGGTTTTTATTTATTTATTTATTTATTTTGGTTTTTTGGTTTTTCGAGACAGGGTTTCTCTGTGTAGTCCTGGCTGTCCTGGAACTCGCTCTGTAGACCAGGCTGGCCTTGAACCCCGAAATCCTCCTGCCTCTGCCTCCCAAGTGCTGGGATTAAAGGCGTGCGCCACCACGCCCGGCAAGAGTGTTTTATAGTGGTTCCTGTTTAATGATGCACCATTGTGGTTTCATTATGGGAATTACCACTTCAGGCTTATTCACTTCGTTATGAGAACCACCTTCAAGCAACAAACAAGAGTCCGCATTCCAGTGGCGTGTACACACCAGCAGAGGGAGGTGGTGGTAGGTATGGAGCACTAGAGGGTGTGCTGCTGAGAGGTAGTGAGTGAGTGATATGCAAAAGAAACAGCAGAATAACCGAGATGGGGGAGAGGCGGGCACAACTGAAGTGATGTGGGTCAGCCGTGTCGGAAAGCAGGCACAAGCAAAGATCAGAAAGTGAAGAAAGTCACCATGGAAATTTTGAAGGAGAGCGTGCTCCCGCCTGTACCCAGGCCCTGAGATAGATGAATGTCTGATGTTCCCCAGAGAACAGCTCAGGCAGCTGGGATGGGTGAGCAAGAGGAGGAAGGGTTTTACGTAGTTCAGAGGGGTGTTGGAACACCAGCCCCTTACGCCGCCATTGTGAGGGATGTGGCTTAACAAAGATGCTAGTCTCTGGGGGAAGCAGTTTGGAAATGGCTTATGTGATTCATCTCATGGTGGCATAAGGAGAGGGTGCAGTAGAGGCAAAAGCAGGAAGGGAGACTGATAGGAAAACACTCACCCCGCCAGTCAGAAATAACCAAGAAGAGTGCCATAGGTTAGACTCAGTGTTCTGGTTCTCCAGTCCCAGGAACGTGTGTGGGTCAGCCTGAAGACACAGCCTGCAAGACAGTCCAGGAATAGATGCCTTTTAAACAGCCACTGTCTCCTTTTCTCCCTCCCCTCCCTATAGTTTTACTGACAAGATCTTGCTGGATACAGACCCAGCCTCCACAGTGTGGGCGCTGCAGGTGTGGACCACCATATCTGGGTTAGTGTAGGTACCTTGAGATTCCCAGAGTCCTCTTGAAGGCCTGTCCATTGTGAGGTCAACCCTCTGATTGAGTCGTGGCTTAGAGTTCATCTTATTTCTCAGGTTTAATGGCGCAGAACTCGTTATGGTGTGGTTCTAAAACTCGTGGTAGCTAACCCAGAGTCTTCCTGTCCTTCTAGGTAGACTGTCTGTCTGGTTTGGTACATGCTTTTGATCATTTTGTTATATACTTCTGCATTGGTCACTTCTCTGTTGCCATGATAAACCACCATGACCAAATGCAAGTTAAGGAAGAGAGAGTTCATTTCGGCTTAGGGTTCCAGAGGTATAAGAATCCATAATGGCAGGATGAAGGTCTGGCAGCAAGCATGATGTGTGTGTGTGTGTGTGTGTGCATGCACATGTGTGGGTGTGCATGAGTGTGTGTGTGTGCATGTGGACTGGGGGTAGGACACACTATGTAGTATCAAAGCTCCCTGGTAATGTTCTTCTTCCCTCAAGGCTGTGCACAGTGCCACTGAACTGGGACCAGGTGTTCAAATACCCGCGCTAGTGGGGACTACATCTCATCCAAAGCACAACCTGCTTGTAGTTTCTTGTTCCTCTGTCCAGGAACTCAGGGCCCATGGTTTGTCAACCCCCAGCAGGTTACTGGTACAAAGGGATCGTTATTTTTATTTGTTGTTTTTATCTCTGTATGTTTATAGTTCTATGTATTTTTTTAAAAGACTCATCCCATCTCCCTCTCTTCTGTTTTGTTTTAGTTGTCTTAATCTTTTGTAAGAAAATTGTAAGCTATCAAGAGAAAATACTTTGTTTGTTTGTTTGTTGCAGTAATTAAAGAATAGGAAGGATTAGTGTCGTTGTAGTTATCAAATGTTAGAAATAACATGGAGAATGTTTCTGGTAAAAATAAAGTTGCTCAACTATGAATTACCAAGCAAGATACAGTGTTTGTGCTTCCTGCAAACTTTCCTTCTGGGGTCCTCAGAATCCTTTAGAGGGTGGGAGATGGGGATGAGGGACAGTGAAAAACCCTGGGCTGTGGAAGTTTGCTGGGCTATGGAGTTGGTAAGTGGCAAGTCAGACTTCCTTCACTGTGACCCAATAATCCTAGAACCTTTCATCATTCTCTGTTGCTCCTAAACGTGATCATACATATTTTATACCCAGCAGTAATAGCATTGCCCATTAAAAATGTCCAGGGTAGATCACCTCCATCATTCTTTCCAATCAATTTTTTTTAATAATTTGCCTTTTCCATCAGCAATTACTCTCAATATTTCTATCTAACCCTTAATTTTTATTATAGCAAAATATGTGTATCATAAACTTAAATTTCTTAGAAATACACATTCAGTGGCATTAAGTGCATTTACCCATCCACAGAACACTTCATCTATCCCCAGCCAACCATGTCTCCCGATCCCTCCCTCAGTCAAGGCTGTTACCATTCTACTTTCTGTGTCTTTGGACACTTGTGTTATATCCTTGCTTGAAAACTTCTTGTCCCTAAAGTTGTGTGTGAATGTATGAGTCCGAGCTTTGTCTAAGGAGAGTAAGTACTAAGTATTTCTTAGCAGTCTGACCTCTTTGTAGCTCAGCAGAGTTTAAACTGGGGCCTGGTCCACCCTTGCTCACTTCTGTTGTTGAACTGAGAAGAGACTGAGAAGAGAAATGTTGTTCTCGGTTTCATGTTGATACAACTTACAGATCTGGAGGCTTCAAAGTCCCAAAACATGGCCACTACATCTGCATGGCCTCTGGTGAGGGCGTTTGTGCCTCATTATAGCATGGGAAGCAAAAGAGAAGATGGGGAGGGGAAGCATGAACTGGTTCACCAGTGCTGCCACAGTGGTGATCACATTTCAACACAGCCAAGTGTGACATGCACTAGGTGTACCGAAGCCCCGAGCTCAGTTCCATCACCATCCAAATGTGTTCAACGTGAGTTTTGGAGTCTATAAACCATATTCAAACCACAGCAAGGAAGTATTTGTATGAGAGAATTTCTGAGCTGCCAGAGCCAATAATTCTTTTTTCCTCACTGGGGTGTGTGTGTGTGTGTTTTCTGTGCCAGATATACAATTCTGTGTTTTTATTTTTATTAAAAAATTTTCTAGTGTGTGTGGGTGTTGTATCTTCATGTGTACCCATATACCACATGCTTGTAGTGTCCTAAGTGGCCAGGAAAGGGAGTCAGCTCTTATGGGGCTGGAGTTATATATGGTTAATAGATACCCAGGTCCTCTTCAAGAGCAACAAATGCTCTTACCATTGAGCCATCTCTCCAGCCCCGGGATTTTAATTTTTCACTGCTATAAGTCAATACAGCGTTGTTTCTTTTTCTGAGTAAAATCATTAGGATTTTGTCTGAGTTAAGGTTAGTGTTGCTGTTGGGAAAGAACAGGTCCACAGCACTGTTCATCATCAAAGGAAGTCAGGGTAAGAAACTGGAGGCAGGCGTTGATGCAGAGGCCATGGAGGGATGTTGCTTACTGGCTTGCTCCTCATGGTTTGCTCAGCCTGCTTTCTTATAGAACCCAGGACCACCTGGCCAAGGGTGGCATTACCCATAGTGTGTGGTCTCTCCCACATCATGTATTAATCAAGAAAATGTCCCACAGACTTGTCTATCAGTCAGCCTTACTGAGACATTTTTTTTTCAAGCAAGATTCTTCTTCCCAGGTGTATCTAGATTTGTGTCAAGTTGACAAGAACTAACCAGCCCTGGTTTGTTTGTTCAAGTACTTTCCCCTTTCTTCTGGGGAAAGATTTTATGATAACTCACATACTCAAGAATTACTTCCATCAAATCAGACAGTGACGTGGGTTTTTTACCCACGTTCTATGCATATGAGCTCCCCTCCTAGATTTCATCTGGGATTATACCCATATCCAATATTCAAATTTCAAAGCAATGAGATTTGTTTAATAATGGACCTGGCTACATAACTCAGACTGGCCTCAAATTTGCAATCCTCCTGCCTCAGATTCCTCTGAGTGCTGCCATTGCAGGCATGTAGTGATTTAGTTATTTTAATTTTTAAGAATTTATGTTCATGTGTATGAAAGAATAGATGCCACGTGAATGTGGGTGAATGCTGGAAACTGAACCTGGAACCCTCTGGAAGCACAAAAGGCACTGATAATTAATATTATATCATCTCTCCAGACTCTAACTTATGTGGTTTTTTAAATTTTTTTTCTTTTTATGCAATTTTAAATTGAGGAGACTTTGCATAAAAAGGACTTTAAAGCCCCCTCTCGGGGTTGAGAAATACGTTCCTGTTCTCCTCACTGAACAGTTAAAAACCCGCAGAACCACTGCCATAGAACCACTGTTACAGATTCTTCTGTGGCAGAGGACTCTGACTTTAAACTAAGGTCTTTAGAGATTGACTCCTGGCGGGGGTGGGGGTGGGTGGGGAGGTGGTGGGGAGCTGGAAGCCAAGGTCACATGGCAGCATGTGAAGGAAGATGAGAACCCAGCAGCACTACAGAGCCCTCCCTTCTGCTCAGATAAATAGTCACTTTGCGCCTTTCTTCAGAACAGTGATTTTTCTCTTTTGAACGTCACATAATATCAGGTGTTACACCCCCACCCCAAAACCTCCCACCTCCTGAGAAAACTCGGGTTCTGAGGCTAAGGTGTATTTTGTGGCTTAGACCACTGGACTGGAAGAGACTAGGTAGACCCTAAGAAACAGGCACGAGGCTTTCTGGCTAGAAAGCCTATTCTTCAGTGACTGCAACCTGGATTTTTCCTTGTCTTGTTCATTCTTGATGTGCTATTTTGTTCCCTTGCCTGTTAGATGAAAGCTTTAGATCTTTTGATATTAATGAAATTTAGAATCTCTTACTACTACAAGGACAAGTCTCTCATGTCAGGAGCAGACTTAAAACCCCACCCCCACCCCCAAAAAGACTGGATGTTCTCTCTGAACCACTTCTTACACGTGTTTTCCAGAGAACAGCAGAAATCCCCCACACCTACACACACACACACACACACACACACACACACACACACACACACACGGTGTGCACCACCCTGGAATTCAGGAAGAAGGGAGTTCTGTGCTCAGGACACTGGTTACATGGTCCATGAATTACAGCGTGGCTGAAAGGACCCATTCTCTCCTGTCCTGGACGCTGGGGCTCCCTGAAACCCAATCCGATGTGTGCTTAATGAGTGTTCCCAACACCAAGGCTCAGTGCCGAGGGAAACAAGGAGACAGTGTGTCCTTACAGGCAGCATGGCCACCCCAGAGCTTCTGCACAGGACAGAATGGCAGCATTTGTGTGTAGACTCACGGGCAGGCCTAAACATTTAGCTAAATCCATCCAGAATGAAAGCTTTGTTCCAGCTCCCGAGAGCTGAGGTGTAAAGTTTTACTTCCTGTCTGCGGTGATCACGCTGTTTCCTGTCCAGGGTACCAGACAGCTCTTCACTTCTCGAGTTATTCACCATCGTTTTTCCCCTCTGTAGCATCATGGTTGTCATTACCATGACTGAGACTGGATAGAGTTTACTGAATTGTGCTTGCCCCTCTAGTATTTTGGAGTATCCCAAGTCCTCAGCCCTGTGGAGGAGGTCCGTCATAGTGTTCCTGTCACAGAAGTGGAAATTAAGGTGCAGATGAGCACAGGCATGTTACTGTTCACAGTGCTGCCTTCTGTGTTGAAGTGGCCCCAGGGTGCAGCACAGATGAGGGTCGTATGTGGATCCTTGCCGATCTCAAGTGTCTAACTGCACAGGAGATGTTCCCTACAGGGAAAACTGCAGTCAACCCCTGTCATGATTTGAAATAGATAGCTATGCACCACATAACGTCACCCTGTCCACTGTGAACTGCCAGCCACCATGGTGGCCCCAGGGGATTATAGTGTAGCTGAAGAATTCCTGGAGCCTTCGGACAGGATAGCCACGTCACAGCCCCCATGGTCTGTGACAATGCTGGTGTAAACCGCAGCAGCCATGTGAAAGCATAGCACAGGTGTTGAGCACAGTGTGTAGTACTAGTGATAACCAGAGACCATGGTCCCCTGCGCCTATGCTGTGTGTCTCTGGCAGTGGGCCAAATAGATGCAGATATACACCACGTAATACGGTGTTCATAGTGTGGTATGTCATGGGGTGTGTCATTCAGGCTGGAGAAATTCACTGTGATGTTTTGTGACCATATCACAGCCGCCAAGACATGCTCAGGGGACTTCTCCTGCGATCAGCATAGTATGCTCTTGAAGTACGTTTTGAAAGCCCTGAACCGCTTTGAACTTTGCAAGCTGTCTTTTCATTTTTTTTTTCTTCCTCTTAAAGTTTCTGCCCTGAGATCAGCTTCCCTCATTCATTCTGAGATGCTCCGTGGGTGTTTACAGGTGGGAAACATATAAAGTTTTTTTCCCTGTGTTTCTTTTCCTATTAGACAATTTCATCCTCCTTGGTCCCTGGTGTGGAGCTCGGATTCAGATCTCAGAGGTGTTGTGGAAGATCTGCAGTCTAACCCTGCCCCGAGTTCCTTTCTTACCTGTTGCTGGCAGTCCCCAGCGTCACCCTCTCCTGTCACCCTCCCCTTGGAGTGCCCAGTGTCACCCTCCCCTTGCCACCCTCCCCTTGGAGTGCCCAGTGTCACCCTCCCCTTGCCACCCTCCCCTTGGAGTGCCCAGCGTCACCCTCCCCTCTAACTCTTACAGCTAAGGTTTTACTTCTCCCTCACCATGTTTAGTCCTAAGAACTCTTACACATTCACCAAATATCCATCCTCCTTCCTCCACAGCCTCCTGGGTTTAGCTGTGTTGTTTTGTAAATTATAGGCTCTCCGATACCGGAATACACAAGCTTTAAGAGAATTTTACTTTCACCCTTTGCTACTGGAGTGCAGCCTCTTCTATTGTTGGCTTCAAATGAGTCCAGCCTAATCTGGTTGCTTCTCACCTTGGACCCTCACCCTCTTCTCTGTCATCTCCCAGAATTCTGAAAAAAATCTCTCACTCACTGTCTCCTCTCTCATGTTCTTCTAGGACTCTATTCCCCTTCTTTATTTAAAAACATTTTTTTAAAATTCTTTGACTGTCATTTTAGCAGGGTGTCTGGAGACAGCAGAGACACAGGGTGTTCACTTTTCTATATTTAACCTGAGTCTGACATTTTTTCCCCTAATTTGCATTAAGCCTAGGCTGATAGTGGCTTGTGCTAATCCTTCTGGGGAAAAAAAACAAAAAACAAACAAAACAAAACCTTGAGCATTTACACATAGATCTCAGATTCTTTTGGAATTTTTCAGTCGGTGTCCACCGTGGCTCCCGCTTCCCTGGTAGCTGTGTCCCAGAGTTTGGGGGCTCTGGGGACAGAGAACAGGAGGCCCCAGCTAAAGAATGGATATCCTGGGAACGAGTCTAAGGTGCTGAGACCTTATGTAACTTCAGGCCTGAGATTGGGTTGTAAACGTCAAAGAGACGATTAGATGGAAAGACCTTGAACCATGGAACATGTTCACGGACTGAATAATGACAGTAAAAGTGAGGAGACTGTTTGCAGAGAAAATTAGCTGACCTCGCACATGCATGCTTGGATCTGAGCTGTGGGGCTTTTAAAGCCACAGTCTATCCTGAGGCATTATTTCCGGCTCATCTCTTGCTCCTAAAGGGACAGCACCAAGCACAGCTTCTCTCTACATGTGGCTGAGAACTGGGCCCTAAAGTGGTTAGTCATTTACCAGGGCTGGAAAAGACACAACATCACACAGTGGATAGCATGCTAACAACAGTCCTCTCAAGTCCACAGTCAAAGCAGTGTCAGGGACCTCTTTGCTCTGAGATGCTGCTGGGCAGAGTCCTTCCCAGGCTCCTCCAGTTTCCTGCATTGACCTCGATATCAAGCGTCCATCCCATGGCTTGCAGCAGTGTCCCCCCCAGTCTCTGCCTCTTTGTCTTGTGGTATTCACTCCGCCTGTCCAGCTTCATCATCTGAAGACAAGCCATCCTGAGCTGGACCTACTACCCCAATGGCCTCACTCGGTGCATGGAATGATTTGCTTTCCAAATTCACCAGGACCATGGGCTAGACTGTGCCCACAGCAGCAGGACCATGGGCTAGACTGTGCCCACAGCAGCAGGAACATGGGCTAGACTGTCCCCACAGCAGCAGGAACATGGGCTAGACTGTGCCCACAGCAGCAGGGTGTATATTTGCTACTGTTGTTGAATCTCTAGGTTGGGGATCAGTCTCAGATAGAGACAAAAATCCAGCTGTGGGACCCAGAATCTTGCAGATTCTTAGACTTCACCCTACTCTGCTGTGAGCAGAGGGAGTCTGTACGTGGAGTCTGTACCGATGGCTCTTCACTGCCCCCAGGGAATCAGTGAGCGTTCAGATAGAGGGCTGCTCTCTGATCACTTTCTCCTGAGTTCCAAGGCAGATACACGCATGCGCTGGGGCATGGGTCCCATCCTCAGAGACAGATTATGGACAGAGCTGGGCTCTAAATCCAGGGACATGGCAGGAACACAATTTCAGTGCAGATCCCATTCCCCTGTCTACGATTGCATCTACAGTGGCAATGATACTAAGAGAACATATGTCAGGCTCTTGGCAAGATGGTTTGTGATCATAAATTCATTTTGTGGGGCCAGAGGATGCTCGGCTCTTATGACACGTGCCGCTGAGTCTGATCTGAGTTTGATCCCTGGAAGCCATGTGAGGGAATGAGAGAACTGTATGGTAAGTTGTCCCCTGATGTCACATGAATGCTGTGACACACACATGGACACACACATCTTTAAAAGTCCATTTTAAAATAGAGCACCCCTCTTTCTGAATGCTCACTGATTCCCTGGGGACAGTGAAGAGCCACAGGTACAGAGTCCAGGTGTAGGGTGAAGTCTACGAATTTGTAAGATCCTGGGGTCCCACAACTGGACTTTGTCTTTATCTGAGACTGATACCCAACATAGAGATTCAACAGTACTAGCAAATATGAACCCTGCTGCTGGGAGCATAGTTTTAAAAAGTCTATTTTAGCATCATGTCTGGCCAGAGGGGCAGTGATATCTCTGGTTCAGTTGATTTGGAGGCCGAAGCCAGATAACTGAAAGTTTAAGACCAGCGTGGGCTGTAGAGTGAGTTTAGGTCAGCTTTTGCATGTGAGGCCTTGTCTCAATAACAACAAGAGTAAGAAGAATAATCTCTCACTCTTTCTTGACTGCATATGGTAGGACTGAGCAATATCTCACCGTTAAATCCCCAAGGCAGCCTGTGGCTGTATTTGGAATGAAAAAGCAATTCTGAATGAGCATGTTATTATCTGACCCCACTGCCTTTAGAAGAAAGTCAAAACCCAGAGACGCCTTCCTGGGCTGAGTGATACATTGTATCATTGTATATCTGTGCATGTTCACCTGGCAAACTCATCTGTCAAGCCCCATCTTGATGGTTTCTTTTAAGCTTTTCTAGATGTTCTATTCTCAAAGTACTCTGCCATGAGAAAGATTAGGCAGCTGCTTTGTTTTCTAACACTCCGTGTGTGTGTGTGTGTGTGTGTGTGTGTGTGTGTGTGTGTGTGTTCCTGCACATGCATACATATGTAGCTAAAGGACAACCTCGGATGCCATTCCTTAGGCTCTGTCCACTTAAGCCCAGGTTTCTGTCTGCTAGCCTGTGGGACTGTGGCTGTGAATCTGCATGCCGTTCAGGGATTACTTCCCAAGCATGTAAACTTCCCACTAATGTGATTTTATAGGGCCCAGGAAAGGCCCATTTAAAATGGAGAAGACCACGGGGACACACAGTGTGGAGTCCACCAACTTCTTTGTGCAATAGATTAAAATTCAAATGCCCTTGGAACTTAATTAAGAGTAGCCAATAAGAAAAAAAGCAAGAGATTTGATTAGGCGATTTCATTTATTGCCAATTTGTTCTCCAGAATGAAACATGATAGTCATGCTTTGACCTCTGATAAGGAAAATGCTTCTAGAATATTTTATCGAGAATTCTGAATGTGGGGTTGGTCAGATTCAGACTTTATAGTCCATCGGAGCCTTGGGGATCTGCAACAGTACAAACACATGACAATATTTAAGAAAACATCCTTAGGGCTGGAGAGATGCCTCAGTTGTTAGGACCACTGGCTGCTTCCAGAGTTCAATTCCCAGCAACCACATGGTGGCTCACAACCATCTGTAATGGGATCCGATGCCCTCATCTGGTGTGTCTGAAGACAACTACAGTGTGCTCACATATAAAATAAATAAATAAATCTTTAAAACAAAACAAAACAAAACATTCATAGCGGACTGGAGAGGTGATCAAGGGCTCAATTCCAATACCCACAAGGTGGCCTGTAATTTCAGTTGGGATTCAATGCCCTCTTCTGGCTTTTGTGGACACCAGACAGGCACATGTGGACAGGCATACACATAAAGTATAATACAATTTAAAAAAAATCTGCAGCACACCTGTGTCCTACTCAGTCACTGTTGTCCTACAAGGATTTTCACCTGATAGCAAGACCACTCTGAGAAAATAGCTTTCTAGAGATCTTCTCACCATCTTTGTGCTTTGCCTCCTTTGAAGGTAACCTTGAACTTTGGATATTCTTTCCCCTCTCTCCTGCTAAGAGCTGGAATTCCAAGCATACACACAGTTAATGCACCATTTGGGGATTAAATTGAGGGCTTCTTGTATGCTAGAAAAGTCATTTACCAACTGAGCTACACCCTAGGCCACTACTCAAATTGAACTATTTGTGTGTGTGTGTGTGTGTGTGTGTGTGTGTGTGTGTGTGTGTAGACCACAGGTTTATGTTGGGTTTCTTTCTCTAATACTCCTTTGTTATCTCTTTTTTTGTCTCACTGAACTTGGTGCTCACGATTGCTAGAGTGCATGGCCAGTGATCTCAGAGGATCCCTAGTGAGCCATCATGGCCAGCTTTTATGTAGGTTATGTCTGCTCTATGGACTGAGCCTTCTCCCCAATGTGGCTTTTTTTTTCTCTCTCTCTCTCTCTCTCCTCAATAAACAGTCTTATGAATGCATCATCGTTTGCCATGAATGTGTCATCGTTTGCCGTGAATGTGTCCTCGTTTGCCACTGGAGGCATTTTAGGTTGTAGTGGCCTGATACCCATTGGAATGTTAACAGTGAGTTCCTGGAAGACATCAGAGTGTCATTTCCTTGTGAAACTGTCCTATAATGGGTCTTTCTGCCTCTACATGTGTTCTCATGCCATGCTGTGAGTGTAGCCAGAATTCACAGTGAACTCAGAATGCTTTCAAGGCACCATCCTGTAGATGGGTCTTGGGGGCTAGAAAGCAGTCACTTAAAGTCTTTGTCAATATCTCCATGTTACCTAGCAATCCAGCACCATAGAAGGCACAGTTCATGTAAATGTGCACAAAAGAGTACATGTTCAGAACGTTTTAAAGAAATGAAATCCACTTTATCACTATTAACTAGATCCTGGTAACTTATTTACAACCCACCCCAGTCACACAGTCATTTGCGGTGCTGCTCTGTGACAGAACATAGGTGTTTGCAAGGCAGAGGTGAGGCTGAGGGCTACAAGAGCCTTGCTTTAGGACCATGAAGTTAGCTGTGCACATGGAAGCCTGAACTGACTCAGTAGAGGACTCAAGATCGTCGTAACTCTCCCCCACCTCTCTTATGACATGTTTAGTCTAATACCTTTGTCCATAAAGACATCCATTGTATAATGACTTTTCTCTGCTTATTTAAATTTCTAGTGTTGAACTGTGAAGTTTCATTTCTCAGACTCTGTAAACCTAGATGAAGTTATGAGATTCCCTTAGTTCCAGGAATTCTTTGGGAAATATGAGTGCCTGCCAGCTGGGCAGAAAATTGGCGAATCCTAAAACAAGCAGGCGGTGTTGGAAGTTGTGAAACGGACTGTAGTCTTTCTTAAAAGAAAGAAAGGAAGGAAAAGGAAACGCTGTATGGCATAGGAATTCTTCCACAACTCCATACCCCCATGGTCCGATTTTAAGAGCATGTTTTTTGTTAAGGTGTTTGAATTGTGCTGGAGTTACTGAAGGAAAGAAGATTTCAAGAAAAAAAAATGGCAACCCATGAGCTTAATCATGCGTCTTCTTGCATGCTGGTGTGAGAAGAGGAGCCTAGAACCAAGGATTAGTCTAAGCAGACCCAGGTCCCTGTCTGTCAGCCTCCCTGGAAAATGTCTGTATGTGTACAGCGTATCGGAAACAACAGAGAACAGAACCACAGTGGCAGAAAGCAGGGTTGGTGACCCGTAGTTCGTGGTCCTCTTTTATGTCCCTTCCTTTGGATAAGCATGCATGGGCTCGCTTTCTATTGGGAAGATTTCTGGTAGTCACAGCTCACTCCTGCTGCCTGCGCACGTGACCCACGGACACAGGCCAGTGAGCCGAGATTATCCACAGAAGATGTCGCAGGTAGCTGTGGCTATCTTTCAGATTGCTCTGATGGCAGCCATGGGACCATAAAGTGGTGTCTGTTAGAGTAATGAAAGCACAGAATACCCCACGCTGAACCATCTTTATTGGCCCCTGCAGCCTTGCAAGGACAGGCTAATGGGCACACTCATTGTACCTGTCAGGTCTCAGCCCTCACCGTCATTTAGTATCCTGAGTTAGTTGGCTCCTAAACTGTTAGGTGGGTATTGGAGAGGTGATGGAAACGTAAAACTGGTGACTTTTGCCTCCCAAGGTTTGATGCGTGTGTCAGAGTTTGATCCATCATAGCAGCAAGACCTTAGGAAGCCATGGAGTTATAAAGAGAAACCAAAGCATAATTCTAAGTGGGTTACTGCTCACATCACTCCCTTCTCTTCCACCTTGTATACCTGGGAACTGAACTTAGGTCACTTGTCAGGCTTGGTGGCAAGCCCTTTTACCTGCTGAGCCATCTCCCCTGCCCTGGCTTAACAACTGAATGCTGCAGGGAAAGTCACACAATTCCCTGCTCTGTATACAGCAAACCAAAACTGCTCTCAGAAACAGATGACAAGCATGCTTTCAGAGGCTAAGGCAGGAGGATTGTGTGTTCAAGGCTAGGCTGGGCTACATAGCAACACTCCATCTCAAAACTAAAGAGAAATGAAAGCAGTTTGTTACTAGAAAATGGGGAGAAAATGACTTTATCTCCAAGTTGAGTCTGCCAAAGCACAGATACAGAGGGGACACCCAGGATGTCACAGGGTGGGTGGTGGCAAGTCTTGCTGACCCCATGTGTGCCCCTCTGACTGGAGAATGGGGAGCAGCATGGTTTGTGTGCCTGGGTGCCTCCAGCAGAGACTCTTATAACCCTACTTCTCTTTGTCTACAGCAACGAGCACCAGGGAAGGTTCTGTTTGACGCCGTGTGCAACCATCTCAACCTCGTGGAGGGCGACTACTTCGGCCTGGAGTTCCCTGACCACAGAAAAATCGTGGTAGGAGATGGGGGCGAGGGTGTCAGATTCATATCGCCTTACCATCCATTCATCTTCAGGGTGGGAGGGATCGCTGCCTGTCTTTGCAGAAGTAAATACGTGGCAAACACCCTCCTTTATATTTAAATCTATATTTGGTTAAATGTTCAAAATGCATGCGGCAGTAATCTGTGCATGTGCCAGCAGTGTCTGAGGAGCTGGAGACTGGAAACATCCCCCTCCACCCTGCTTCCGCTCCAAGAGTCAGGCTGCCTTTATCCCTACACATCCTCTGGGTTTCAGATAAAAGTCTGTTGGGGGTGTGTGTGCACAGACACAACTCTGCCATGCACCGAAGAAGCCCTTTACAGTGCTGTCTTTATTTCCTGACTCCAAAGGGAATTCTTCTCATCATGAGGACCCCTCTTCTGTTTTTCACAGTTGTCCACGTCATCTACAACTTGTGTTGTAAATGATGGACTGTGGTTTTTCTGCCTGTGATGCTGCAGCAGGCAGACTAGCGTAAAGGTTTCTGTAGTTCAAAGTCAAAGGTGCAGCATGGCCCAGTGAATGGGTCCAGCTGTTTAAACATTTGCAAAGCACGTCAAACCATGCTTTTAAAAGGCTTGACCGTTTTGAATGCTTCCTGGTGTGGTCTTTGTTTTGGTCGATGGCCCATTTAAAAGGCTGGTTTCTCTGTTATTAGTCACCAGTTTAGGCAGTAAACTGATTGGCTGCATTCCCTCATAGCCTTTCGTAGTCTATAGAGTAATACAGAGGACTCAATATTCTGGGGATGCCATAATGAAGCTATAGAGAACCTGTCAGCTAGAAGGTGGCATGCTTGAGTCAGAGGATAACCCAGGACTGTGTCAGGTCTTCATGGAGCCAGGGTGCTTTGGGGCAGTGAGAACAACAAGCAGAGGAAAGCCAGATCTGGGGACATCAAAATCTAGGAAGAGTGTGTCCCAGGGATGGGGAAGCCCTGCTGTTCTGGGCTGGGCTCACAGCCAGTGGCACTTGAACCAGAATCCTAAAGTGAGGCAGGTGAGATTTCTCTGCGAATCTCCAAACACTCTGCCTTTGTCCTCACCTTTCTGTGGTTTCTCTTTGTTCATTTGCAGCAGTGTCTAGGGTCTTTCATACAATAGGCTCTGCAAACTTTATCCCTAGCCCATGCTGTCTTCTCCTAGTCAGTACCATAATTCCCTGGCCCAGTCCTTTCTCTAATGCAGCCACAGACCTGCCAACTCGTAAATCCCCATTTACCTGACAGTTTTGTGTCTCCACTGATTCTTGAATGTAGAAGAAACATGAGTTGAAGCGTCAGGTGGCGAGAAGTGTGGTTCCCATTCACTAGAGGTGTACAGCTTCGGTTGAGAGTCCAGGAAACAGCAATTACCATCCAGGCCGGTCGGAGCATTGCTGTTGGGTGGGGTGTTGTTTCATAAGCTCATTTTATGTTAAAGTAATGACTTTCCAGACATGCAAAGACACACTAGCTTGTTATTTCTAAGAAGCCTGCTCAGCGCCTGCCCAAATGGCTGCATGCTCCTAATGGTCTTGTGTTCCCAGGCTTGTCCGAGTCCTGCCCAACTAGAGTTGCCTTTCTGCTGCTGAGGTCAGCAGAGGGGTCTGAAAATCTGCAAGTAGCTCCATGCCCAACCCTCAGCTATTTAATGGTAGAACAAGGGCTCCTGCCACACCCTTCTGACTTCAGATTTAGTGTCTTTCTGTGCAACCCTAGGGACTTATCTATGCCAGGAGCTAAAAAGGCTTGATTGATATGATCCATGATAGCCATTAAAAGTTTGTACAACCACGAGAACTGAATATATATATAAATAAATAAATATAAATATATAAATAAATATATATATATAAATTATATATATATATATATATCAGTGATGATGTAGAGAGACAGTGCTTACTCATATGTAATGGCAATAGAAACATTTGACTTGGGGATGTAACTCAGTGGTAGCCAACATTCGGGCTACGGGTTCAATTCCCAGACTACCCACCAATTCAAACACTACACAATGCATAGCATCATACGTGCACTTACCATCTGCAAAGACAGATAAGGCCCATTCCAAACGGCACATGAAGAACTCAGTGCAGCTGTGTTCTAGGAGAACTTTGTGAGGTCAGAGCAGTAGTTTGCACACACTCTGAGGAAGAGCGGCCCTGCTGGCGCCATCATAGATGTATACCCAGCAGCTCGTTAGTCCTTGTTCGGGTTTTGGAGCTCAGGCTTGGGGAGTTGGGTTGTCCTTGCAAAGGTTCTGGTAGCAGGTGGTAAAGGAGAAAATGGAATTCCAACTTCATTCTGACCTGCCTGCTTTTCTCCCTGTCTGTGCCAACCCGGGAGCTAATTCCTATAATGGTAAAAACCATTTGTTTTCACGAAATTGATCTGCAGTATTAAAGTGGACCGTGTAAGTTAGCAACAGTGTTCAAGTGGCGTCCGGGCTGTGCCTCCCTCTCTTTATCTGACTGCTGGGTTTTGGGGTACAATTCTTTGAAAATTCAATGAGTTTTACAATTATTACAGCATGTGCCCTATGTGTCCATTAGCTATAACTTTAATGCAAATCCCTCCAAGGTGGGATGAGCGCTCAGTGTGGCGACATATAATGATCTCACAGTGTGGCGACATATGATAGTCTCAACATGCCCTGAGCTGGTGGATTCTGTCTTGGACATGCTAAGCAGCCAGTCTTGATTGTCTAGCCTGAGGAGGAGTGTAATTATCTGCATTTTCTTGGATGTTGAAGCCCTCCTGCCCTTGTCCCAGGCAGTGTAACCTTGGGGCCACCAACCCTCACTGTCACCTCCTTGCCAGGCCTGTTAGCAACAGGATGACTGGGGCACTCTGAGCCATCTTTCCAAGCCTCAGTTTTCTAATCTGTGAAATGGGGAGAATAGTACCCCAAAGCATCACAAAACAAAAATGTGTTCATCCACACAAAGCACAGGCCCTCAGGAAGTGCTCTGCAAGCATGCGTTGCAGGAAAGTCTGTTACCATGTTCACCATCGTCATTCTTGTGTGTGTTTCAGATCTATAGTGGCAGCCATTTTTATTGTGATTCATAGTCCTGACTTTGCACTTTGCCATTCAGCTTGCTTGCAAAGAGGGCTGTTTTGCATCCCTCCGCAAACCAATCGCACAACTCCCTGTGCCCCCACCCCACCTCTGGGTCCTGCACTCTTTGTTTACCTGTCTAGAATGGGGCTCATTTGACTCACTTGAAGGGTCATTCACCAAGCAGACTGTGTCTCCCTGTTTCCTACCATTTCTGTTGTGTGTATACCATATCCCGTGTCCTGATTTCTCTTTTGATGGATATGTGAGTTGCATCCACATCTGGGCTGCTCTGAGCATTACTGCTGCCAGGAGCTTGGGCTTGCTGACACTCCCATACCCAGCTGTGATGTTACCTTGGCCAGCCTCCCTTTGGAAGGCCGTTCACACATCTCCCAGTCCTGGGGTTGACTCTGTTAGCTTTGCTCAGTTCTCTGTGTAGGACACACAGGGAACTCTCTTCCTCAGAGTACCTGTGAGACTAGGATTGTGACTTTTTTAACTTTGGGTGAGAAGGTGTTGAATTCAGGCCACTTGAAATCCCGCTCAGCCCTTTGCCTCTCTTCTCACTGTTTTAAATGTTCAAGTCAGGCACTGTCCTCCCCTCCCTCTCTTCTCTTCCTCAGAATCTTGTCAAACCCAGGGCCATGCATATGCTAGGTAGACATTCCTATAGAAAGAAAAATGAGGGTTTGCTATAGTAAGATGTTTCTCAAGGTTATCCATAAGAAAATGGCAATTATTAAGTTGTTAGTTGGAAAACTTGTCCTGTGCCTTGTTAGTCAGCAGAGGTCGTCACATGCTCCTAGTGAGGTTACCTCCTGCTGCTCCCTGCTCCAGACAGTTTCTGTCCCTGAAGGATCTGGAACAGAGAAGTCTGTAGAGCAGAGAAGTCTTTATCAGCCTTAAAAACATATATTGGGTCTTCTGTGCCAGAAGTGCTGTTGATCTTGACTTTCTGCCTAATGTGCTAGCTGATTGGTGTATGGGTTTGAGGCGGATAAAAGGCAGTTTTTGCTAATAATGGACACTGAAGCCTGAAGTGGATACCTGGTAGCCAGGTGGGTCCAGCAGAACCTGGCCAGTCTGATGGGAGAGCTGTAATGACAGCATAGATAGAGCAACAGATGGCATGAGCAAGAATGCCGCTGTGTTCCACTTAAACGTCACTTATGGAGGCAAGATGGCCTTGCTGGCCAGCCTCACCCGATGGGCGAGTTCTAGGCCAGTGAGAGACTTGATCTCAGGAAGGAGGTAGACGATGGTCCCAAAGGCTTCCTCAGAATACCTAAGGTATTCTTCTGCCCGCCATGTGCATGTACACCCGCGCACACTCACAGTGCACCTGTGCACACACAGTGCACCTGCACACACACACAGTGCACTTGTGCATACACATAGTGCACCTGCACACATACATAGTGCACCTGCGCACACACACACATAGTGCACCTGCACACACACACAGTGCACCTGTACACACACATAGTGCATCTGTACACACACATAGTGCACCTGCACATACACATAGTGCATCTGTACACACACATAGTGCACCTGCACACACACACAGTGCACCTGCACACACACACAGTGCACCTGCACACACACACAGTGCACCTGCACACACACATAGTGCACCTGCACACACACACACAGTGCACCTGCACACACACATAGTGCATCTGTACACACACACAGTGCACCTGTACACACACATAGTGCATCTGTACACACACATAGTGCACCTGCACACACACACAGTGCACCTGCACACACACATAGTGCACCTGTACACACACATAGTGCACCTGTGCACACACACAGTGCACCTGTACACACACATAGTGCACCTGCACACACACACAGTGCACCTGCACACACACATAGTGCACCTGTGCACACACACAGTGCACCTGTACACACACATAGTGCACCTGCACACACACACAGTGCACCTGTACACACACACAGTGCACCTGTACACACACATAGTGCACCTGCACACACACATAGTGCATCTGTACACACACATAGTGCACCTGCACATACACATAGTGCATCTGTACACACACATAGTGCACCTGCACACACACACAGTGCACCTGCACACACACATAGTGCATCTGTACACACACATAGTGCACCTGCACACACATAGTGCACCTGCACACACACACAGTGCACCTGTACACACACATAGTGCACCTGCACACACACATAGTGCACCTGTACACACACACAGTGCACCTGTACACACACATAGTGCATCTGTACACACACATAGTGCACCTGCACATACACATAGTGCATCTGTACACACACAGTGCACCTGCACACACACATAGTGCACCTGTGCACACACACAGTGCACCTGTACACACACATAGTGCACCTGCACACACACACAGTGCACCTGTACACACACACAGTGCACCTGTACACACACATAGTGCACCTGCACACACACATAGTGCATCTGTACACACACATAGTGCACCTGCACACACACACAGTGCACCTGTACACACACACAGTGCACCTCCACACACACATAATGCACCTGTGGACACACACATAGTGCACCTGTACACACACACAGTGCACCTGCACACACACACAGTGCACCTGCACACACACACAGTGCACCTGCACACACACATAATGCACCTGTGCACACACATAGTGCATCCACACAAACAGTGCACCTGCACACACACACACAGTGCACCTGCACACACACATGGTGCACCTGCACACACACATACATGGGGGGAACCCACCATTGTATGATGGCCATGAGAGTTTGTATTTCACATGGCTTTTGCATATCATGAAATATAATTCTTCATTAAGATGTTCTTCCCCCCTTACCCCCAACTAAACCCCTAACACACACTTAAAACTGTTAGCCTATTTGCACCAGAGCCCTATCAAAACCAGCCACAGTACAGATCTGACCCATGCACCACAGTCACCAGTGTCTGCTTGGTTTTATTCCTCTCAGGTAGGTATTCTCCCATCCATAAATCTCAGCAGGCAAGTTCAGGGAAATTCTTACCCAGCCTTCACAGTGAAGCCGGAAGCCATGATTCTCCCCTCAGGCCTGCTTAGCCCAAGCACTGCGCTTTGTCTGTTACCTTTGTTGTCTGTCCCCAGCCTTCCTTATGTCAGGAAGCACTGCATCCAGCCCAGAGAGCTGGGTGGATCACATCCATTCCCCTGGTGATGGAATGAGCCCGGGGAGGCATCTGACACATAGTAGGCAGTTAGCTCTCATCTATCCTTGGGTCATAACTCAGAACGCCCTCAGGCTAGCCCACCAGTCTTTAAAGAGACATTGTTTCTAGGCCTGATGAGTCAGCCTGATTTCTTATGTCAGTCTGGGTACTCATGGGAAAAGCCTGATATTTATTTCCTGTGTCCCTTCTAGCTGGGAGAAAAACGTCGCCTGTGGCAAGTGTGCTTTTGATGGGCTTTAACTTAGAAACTGTAGTCATTTGTTATGATGGGTGTCCCTGCTGGCTGTCCTTTTATTTATGAATAGTCACGGTCCCTCACCTTGCTTCTTCCCTGGGGGGTGACTCTAAGGCAAGATGGAGCGCTGTGAGGAACATGTCAGGTATAATGGATTAAAAACATCTCAGAGCATGTGGTAAGCTGGAGGCGATGAGGGAGCAGGTCAGCACTGCCACCACAGCAGGGTCTGACCCTGTGTGCCAACAGGTGGCCCCAGAGTGACAGGCCCAGGCGGTGAGGCTCTCTGCAAGCCCACATACATACTTCAGAATTTGCTTAGCAGAAGCCTCGCTCCTGCTGAGACTTCCTGGCACATTTTTAGGAAAAGAAAATCCCTCATGGCCAAATGACATCTTTTAAAACGAACATTTCAAAGGTAATTATAATTAAACAAGTGCCTTACAAATAGATAAAGCTGGATACTTGCTATTTTGTGAGTGCTGTGGCTATAAGCCCCATGGCCGATCCCATCTTAAAAAGCAGATCTGGGGGCTGGAGAGGTGGTTCAGTCGTTAAGAGCACTGACTGCTCTTCCAGAGGTCCTGAGTTCAATTCCCAGCAACCACATGGTGGCTCACAACCATCTGTAATGGGATTGCCCTCTTCTGGTGTGTCTGAAGACAGTGACAGTGTACTCATATACATAAAATAAATGAATAATTTTTTTTTAAAAAAAAGCAGATTTGGCAACTGGGGATATATCGTAATGGTAGAATCTAGCATGCACAAGGCTTTGAGGCACCAGCATCTTGACATATTAGTTAATTGATTAAATATTGGAATCTCAGGGTTAAGGTTTCTAATCATCCGGGTAACCCCTGCCTCCCTCACTTCCACCCCCGGACTCAGGCGTGGCTTTGTAATGTTAAGCCTTGCCTTTATTTTATAAAACTTCCTTTTGCGTAGATCTGAAATAGCAAGGTCTGTGTAAATGTGCTTGGCACACAACTGCACAGGTAGAGCCTGTACCATAATGAACTGTGTGCTTTAGCTTACAGATCTGCCTTGTCTCTTTTATTTAAAGCTGTTCTTGTAAGTCAGTGTGAACACTCTGCCATGTATGATCGTCAGTGTGAACACTCTGCCATGTATGATCGTCAGTGTGAACACTCCACCATGTATGGTCTGAGTGTGCACAGTTTCCTTTAACAACTCAGTATTGGGTGCTTGATATGGGTACTCATCTAACTTAAAAGAAATTCAATGAAGTTAGCCAGATCCAGATCGCAGTCCTGGGCTGGATGCAAGAATGCTCTTCATTTGCTGGGAAGAGGGTAAATGTTGAGTGTCTGACGTGACGAAAGGTTACAGAATGAACAGGTAGGAATGACTAGCGTGCAGGAAGTCAGTTATAAATCCCCGTGATCTCATTTGAGGTTTGCCAGTGTCTGCACTTTGATAGCTCCAGACAGCACACTGAGCAAGCAATCTGGAGATGTGTGCACAGAGGCCTTGATTCCCCAGTGCTATCCCCGGAGCAGCAGGATGTATCAGCATCCCCGGAACTGGCTGGATCAGGAACTCAAGGAGAGTCCAAGCGTATATATTTTAGCAAGTTCATGGCGAGGTGCAGTTGCGCTTGCCTGTAGTTCCAGCACTTGGGAGGCTGATGCAGGGATGCCCTTGAATCTAGGAACACAAGAGCCACCTAGTCAACACATCTGAACCCATCTCAAGGACTCGCTTAGTGTAGAACTCTTGTCTAGCTTGTGCAAGGTCCTGGGTCTACTTCCCATCTTTGAGGCAGCAGGCCTGGTGGCGAATACCTTTGATCCCAGGTGGATCTGTGTGAGTTTAAGTCCAGTCTGATCTGTAGAGAGAGATACAGGCCAAGCAGAGCTACACAGTGAGACCCTGTCTCATTTAAGGTGGGAGAGGGGGGCTTTGTATAAAGGAATTAAAAACAAAAGCCCTTAGGATGATTTTGACACTATGGCCTTCAGACCCACTTTATGAAACAACTATGGGAGGCTGTAAGTTTTGTACTAACAGATTTGTTTGTTAGTTCATTATTTTTGAAACAAGGTCTGTCTTTGTAGCCCCGCCTGGCCTTGAAGTGTTCTGTTCTTGGGACTCCCAATGTTGGGGACTACAGGCGTGAGCTGCCCTACCCATTCAGAGGATTGTTTTGAAATTAACATGCTTTTATATGTCATGCCATGGCTTTTGACTCGTTTTGTGGACATTTCTTATTCACTTCAAAAATAATTTCAAATTTCTCTTTGATTTTTCTTTCTAGAAGTGAGTTCATTGTGAACATACAGAGGTTTCCCTCTTTTTTGATTTGTTAGGTTTTTTAATTAGTTTCATAATGGCCGAGGAATGTAGTTTATATAACACAACACTTTTTAAAATTGTTGGCTCATGGCCCAGGACATGACCTATTTTGGTAAGAAGTTTATATGCAAACAAAAAGGATGTAAACATGTCTTAGCAGCATTTCCGGCAGCTACAAACAGACTGCGCATACGAGAGCATTTCTGGGTTGACAGCAGAGCTGAGAAAGCCGGTGGCCCAGACGTTGTCACCATGTAATGGTAGCCGGACCACATCTATGTTTAAGGAGGTGGTGGTAGACAGAAAAGCCCGTCATGGCCCCTGCCTGCCAGGTTAAAGGTGGGGCAGCTGTGGGTGCTTTCCTTCTGGATTCCCGTCTGGCTGGCCTAGCCTCTGTCCATCCATGGTTGTGCTTGTTTGTTTTGTTTGTTTAACCTCACACAATGTGTTTTCCCTCTGAGAGTTTAGCCCGTTCTCTCAGGCCTCTCCATCTCAGTGTTCTAAGTGGGTACGTGTCTAGAAATTGTTGTCATTTTTTCTCTGCTGCCTCTGCCATCTCTGAGTCCTGGGCTAGGTTGGGTTGGGTTTTTATTCTTCCCATGGGCCTCCTTTTTCTGATTCTGTACCTGGTGACTTTGGTTGTCCATTTCATGCTGGGTAGTGTGAACTTGGTTGGCCCTGTGGGGTGCTCTGCGTTTGTCTTCTCACAAACTCTGTGCTTGTTCTGGATGCAGTTACTGGGAAACCATTTGGACCTTTAGTCTTCAACTCTAAAACTGGTCAGGTGGGATGCTTCCAAAGCCTGCCTCGTCACGACTGTCTGGAGGCCCACAGAATCGTGGGCTTTTCTAGCCTGGCTGGGGGGAAGTCTACACTATTCCTAGCTTCCTGTGAGCCAGATATTGTTACCCTCAATATGTCCTGGAGGCTCTTCTGGATTGCAGATGGCTCAGTCACACTAGCATGAAGACCTAAATCCAGATCCCCAGCACCTACGGGGAACGAGGAACAGCTGAGCATGTCAGTAACTCCGTCACTGACGTGGGGTTGGGGAAGGAGGGACAGGCAGATTCCTGGAACTCACTGAAACAGTCAGCTGGGCAGATCGGTGAGCTCCAGAGTCCTGTGAGAGATGCTGTCGGGATAAAGGAAGACAACTGATGTTGGCCTCCGTATGCACAAGTGTGTGTGTGTGTGTGTGTGTGTGTGTGTGTGTGCGTGTGTGCATGTGTGTGCCCCTTTAGCACTTGTATCCAGCTTATCAATAAGTCCCACTGGTTCTTAGATAAGGGGGCAGAGAGACTGCCTGCTTGATGCAGTGGGAACCAAACCTCCTCGTTTATAATGACCCCGCTGCTTTGATTACTGAATTGTCCTATTCCTGTGACCAATCGAGGCTCGCTAGTGAGGTCCATGCTGGCCAGGTGTACAGAATGAGACTGCCTCAAACACACTCGGTGAAGAACATCACTGCTCATCCTGCCCGGTAACGCGTCACATAGACATCCATTACTTCTTTTACTTGCTTCATGTAGGCTGTTGTAAACATTTTATCACTGTCATAAAAATGTTAAGGTTAGCATTCATTGGATATACATTTTGTATGAACAAATACACGTTTACAGACACAGGTGACCAGATGGAGGAAGATGTGAAGGGGCACCTTCAGATACCTGCTGCAGCACCTGTAGCCAGCTGTGCCAACACATTACCTATAAATAAGAATTGTGCCCTGGCCTTCTTCAGTGACAACACACACATGCACACACCCACCCACCCACCCACCCCCACACAGAGGCACATACACATGCACACACACACAAACACACATCATATGTATCGTGTTTAATGCCCGAGGAGGTATTTCCTTGTTGTGATTTAGATTTCCAGCACAAATCATTCCCCACTGTCAGCATTGCCTTCTTTGCCTTTGAAAGTTTCTCTCTGTAAAGACCTGTCATTCCCGACATCACTTCTACAGGCAGCGTCTGTCTCTTACGTTTCTTTTCACCACGAGGATTTTAACCTTGGTTCTGTCCTAGGTGCAGAGAGAATCCCTTTCAAGTGACCAGCAATTCAAGGGCGGTTTTTAAAAAGCTATGCATAGACTGTGTGCTTAGCTTGTGTTTTATTAACAAGGCCAGCTGTTCTTTCTCTGATTTGAATTCCATGCAGGAAGCATAGAGGTGAGAGTTAGGACTTAGGGCCGAGTGAACCTAGTTCAGTTCTAGCTGAGCCTCTAAGATGGATCCTGTACCATGCATGGCTCAAGTTTCTCTCCTGGATCCCAGCAGTCCCTCTGGCTTTGAGGGGCATATAACTTTAGGTAGCGTGTGAGGTATGATATCATGTATGTATGTATGTATGTAGATAACATGCGTGATAGTTGATAGACTGTGATGTAGGATAATCTATAAATACTTATCCCTTCTCTCTTGACCCTCAAGGATTTTTCTATTTTGTGTATATGTGACTATATATAGAAATATAGATATATATCATGCATATTTCATTTGGCCACTAATGTGATCATTCATTAACTGCTCATTCATTAATATCTTCAGAATGGGTAAATATAATAAAAGCACAAATAAGATTTTAAAATTTAGGCCTTTAAACATGTTTGTTTTCGTTGCTTTTAAACGTCTAGGCGTGTCTGGGCATGTGCACATGAGTGCAGGTGCCCATAGAGCCAGGCTCATCAGAGTCCCTGGAGCTGGAGTTACAGATGGTTGTTAGCTGCCTAGCACTGGGAACACGGCACTGGAAACCAAACCTTGCTCTGCCGCAGCTCTTAGTTCCTAGCACATCTCAGCATTCTACTGCTGAGGGCTCCATCCATCCCTGTTCACCATCCACCTGTACTTAAGAAAGGGTGTTTTTACATATGTTAATATGTACATAAGTGTTTTGCCTACATGTATGTAAGAGTACCACGTCCATGTAATGCACTCAGAGGCCAGAAGAGGGCGTCAGATGCCCTGGAACCAGAGTTACTCACAGTTGTGAGTTGCCTTGTAAATGCTGGGGATTGAATCCAGGTTCTCCAAAAGAGCAGACCGTATTCTTATCCACTGAGCCATCTCCAGCCCCTTAAAAAGGTTTTAATGGTCAGGTTCAGGCATAGTATCTGCAGAATGTGCACTAAAACAATCTCTAAAAGGAGTTAGCAGAGCTTGGAGCTGTGGTCTTCTTCCAGAGGACCTGGGCTCAGTACCCAGTATGCACATGGTGGCTCACAACCATCTACAACTTAGTCCTAGGGGGATCCATCACCCTCTTATGGCTTCTAGGAGCACTGCACAATGTGGGACCCAGACATACATGCAGGTAAAATACCTGTACACAGAAAATAATAAAACAAAAGATTTATAGGATGTGGCACTGTGAAATGTGGCATTCTAGAAGAAAAAATGCTCACGACCTCACATTCTCAAAAGTACTTTCCTGTCAGTAGCTTGAAATGGTCTCCAGACGCTTGCCTGTTCTTGCTGACATTCTGTCTCCGTTTGCTCTAGGTGTGGCTGGATCTCCTGAAGCCCATTGTGAAGCAGATTCGAAGTAAGTGTATCCTTTGAGCTTCCTGGTGACAACAATTGTTAGGCCAGGTGATTCCCAAGTGGAGGTGTCTTTTTGTCTGTGACATGAATCCCTAGAGATACAAATTCCTTGTTCCCTCATGACAGCTTATCAGCACCCACTAATCCACAGGCTGTTAAAATAGGCAACTTCCGCCATTTTCATGCATAATCCTTTGGTAATCAAAACCTCGCTTAGAAATCAAACATCATCTTGATTAATGACTAACGCCTGCTATTAAGCCCCCAGAATAATTGAGCTTGTCTCTGTGCTGTTTGCTGTTTTAACTGTTCTGTGCTCAGGGGAAGGGTGGAGACTTCTGTTCTTGAAATAGACTTGAGGCTTTCTAATCTTCCTTTTCAGAGCCTATGAAATCAGAATGCTAGCATTGTCTGAGGAGAAAGGGCTTAATTGTGAGTGTGAGGTTGTGTGTTCTTCGTGTGTGTCTGTGTGAGCGTGTGTATGTGACCGTGTGTGTGCCTGTATGACTGTGGTTGTATGGGTCTCTGTAAGTGTGTGTGTGCTATGTATATATGGTATGTATGTGTCTGTGTGTGTGTGTATGTGATATGCATGTATGGGATGTATGTTTCTATGTGAGTGTGTGTGTGTGTGTGTGTGTGTATGGTGGGGGGGTATGGTGTGTGTGTTATGTAGGTATGGTATGTGTCTGTGTAGTGGGTATGTGGTGTGTGTGTTATGTAGGTATGGTATGTGTCTGTGAGTGTGTGTGTGTGTGTATGGTGGGGGTGTGTGGTGTGTGTGTTATGTAGGTATGGTATGTGTCTGTGTGGTGGGGGTGTGGTGTGTGTGTTATGTAGGTACAGTATGTGTCTGTGAGTGTGTGTGTGTATGTGTGTGTGTGTGGTGTATATGGTGGGAGTGTGTGGTGTGTGTGTTATGTAGGTACGGTATGTGTCTGTGAGTGTGTGTGCATGGTATGTATGTGTGTGTGTTTGTGTGTGGTGGGGGGGTGTGGTGTGTGTGTTATGTAGGTATGGTATGTGTCTGTGGTGGAGATATGGTGTGTGTGTTATGTAGGTATGGTATGTGTCTGTGAGTGTGTGTGTATGGTATGTATGTGTGTATGTGTGGTGGGGGGGTTATGTGTGTTATGTAGGTATGGTATGTGTCTGTGAGTGTGTGTATATGGGGTGTGTGTGTGTGTGTGTGTATGTTGTATGTATCTGATGAGCAAGTAGGACTCTAATATAAATGCAGCCTGCATATTAGAAAGAAGAGCTTAAGGGCCCATGAGAACAATAGAAAAGAGGAAGCATGGTTTTTGTTCTCAGTCTCCTGGCCCCTGAGCACCGGCTTATCATTTTCTCTGCTTTGAGATAATCTGTGTTCTTAAAAGTTGTCCCAAATGGCTCAGATTCGAGTCGACAAGACCAGAACTGCAGGCTGTAGTTGCACCTGAAGCTCACCACATGTCCTAGCTCACTTTTCTCTGATTAAGAAACACCCCTAGGCCACTCCTATTGATTGCTGCGGATGTAAAGGCATGCAACGAAGTGTCTGTGAGGCCCTCCTACAATTACATTTGATGCTGGCCTCCAGTCATTTAAACTAAGCAGTGACTCAGGCTAAGTAATGAGAGAATATCATTGCCCTAATGTTCCAGGATGTGGTAAGGGAGCCACGGACACACTGCTGAGAGCAGCCTCCGTGCCTGCCCAGTGCAGGTGACCAGGACCTACAAGTTCCTGCCTCTCTGTGGATCCAGATGATTGTCACTTATTCTTGTAGTGATGCGTGAGGGGCCCCCTTGTGGTGGGACAGCAGCCATCGTTCCAAAGTCAAAACTGGACAGGCCTGCTACAACCTCAGAGTCTCCTCTGTGCGCTGTGACTAGCCCCGTGTGACGAAGATGTCACTTGGCATTGACAACAGCATTGTCCTAGCTTCAGGTCCCTCTGGACCTGAGTAGCCTCCTGAATATGGAGAAAGCAATGGCCTCTGTCTTCTCAGCCCACCATGGCTGTTTGGAATCAGCCAGTGTCTGACTGACATTAAAGGGTGGGCTTTCCAACTTGCCTGTGCTGTACACTCTGCCTCTCCCTAAACTCCAAGTGGCCTTGGAGCTGGTGCTACCATGTCCCCTCATGTTTAGACTTAAATTGGGAATATCTCAGGATCCTTAGCCTCAGCATGCCTATGCTTTGGCTTAAAAGAGGAAAAAAGAAAGAAAGAAAGAAAAAAGATGTATACATGGTTTGCACCATGTGCATGCAGTGCCCAAGTAGGCCAGAAGAGGGTGTCAGATCACCTGGGAGTAAAGTTCTGAGTCATTGTATAGGTGCTGGGAATCAGACCCAGGGCCTCTGTTAGAGCAGCCAGTGCTCCTACCCACTGAGCCATCTGTCCAGCCTCCACGGCTTGCCTTCTCTCGTAATTTGTACACAGCCAACATCTTCACTTTAGAGTACCTTGCTTGACCTGTTGCTCTCCTTCCAGATGGCAGCCCCTCGGAGGCTGTTACATCCACCAACAGTCTGAAGTCTCACACTGCAAATCAGTACATTGTACTATGTTTGGCTTTCTGCCAAATTGAAAAGTTCTCCATCACGTTCTTCTCCAGCCACTTCCTGGTTTTGTTGTAGATCCTTGGCTATGTGCACGAGACTGTAAAGGCTGTGGTGGACAATGACATCAACTGGGCCCCAGCTCATCTGTATTTTCTCTGCATGTCTTGGAGCTAAGATGTGTTTGATGAGGTAGTAGCAGCCATGCTTTGTAGACAGCTATACACCCTAAATTGTATGAAGGCTTCACATCTCATTATCTCCCTTTCCGATGACTTGAGCCTACCTGTGGATAAAAACAGTTGGTCGGCAAACAGTGTTATCTGCCTTTCATCCCAGCCCCAGACAGAGGCAGGCAAATCTCCATGAGGTTGAAGCCGGTTGGAGCTACATACTGAGATCCTGTTTAAAACAACAACCAATAAACCAAAAACATTTGATTGATTTAAATACACTGGTTAAGAGCCTTAGCTACTCTTCCAGAGAGCCTGGCTTCAATCCCCAGGACCCACATGACAACTCACAACTCTCTGCAGCCCCAGTTCCAGGAGGTCTGGTGCCCTCACACAGGCAGGCAGGCAGGCAGGCAGGCAAAACACCAGTGCACTAAAGGAACACACAAACACATAGATCAGGACGCTGGAGTCAGAGGCAGGTGGATCTCTATGAGTTCCAGACCAGCCTGGTCTGCAGAGGGGTTCCGTGATAGCCAGAGCTACAAGGAGAAGTCTTGTCTGGACAAACAAAACCAAACAACAAACCGGAAGCACTTGGTGACTTACAGCTGAATAATTAAAAACCCAGAGGGTACTGAGCAGTTGAGTGTAGTACTGTGGACAGTTTCTTAGATGATCGCCTGTTACTGACCTAGCAGCTGTGACATTCTGGGTGGCTTCGTGGTGGTGGTGTCTGGACTCTGGAAACCTTGGGGTGACAGAGATGAGTCTCTGAAACTCTTTCTTGGGGACCTGGGAGGCTTGGATCGCCACACAATTACTGATGTTGTTGTTCTTTTCAGGACCGAAGCACGTCGTTGTTAAATTTGTTGTGAAATTCTTCCCTCCCGACCACACACAGCTCCAGGAAGAACTTACCAGGTTAGTGGTTGTCAGCGGGGTGTTTTCACTGGAGTGGACAGAGGGAAATCGGACACTAGTCTAATCGACTAAACATGTCTGTAGGGTTTATCTGACCGTTAGCTCTGAAGTGCTTACAGGCTCTACCCTCCTCCCTTCCGTCGGTGCCTACAAGACCAAGGGGAGGAGACCAGGTTTTGCTGCAGCCTGGGTTCTCTGCAGCCTTGATTGATAATGAAGTGAGATGGCCTTTAAAGCCTGTCAAGTCATCTTCCAACCGTTACAGTCCAAGATACTTTTAGGATCTCTTTTGTGAAACAGATTCTGAATTCTGTTAAGAGTCCTTCAGAGGATGTGCACACACACACACACACACACACACACACACACACTGGGCAGCTCACAACCACCTGTAACTCTAGCTCCAGGAATTCTGATGCCCTCTTCTGGCTTAGATGGGGAGCTTCACACATGTGTTGTATACACACACACATACACAGACACACACACACACACATACTCACACACAAACACAGACAAACACTCACACAGATATGGGGGGGGGTTGATTTTATTTTAAAAGAATGCATCTTTTTTGCTGCTGTGGTGAGGTGACATGGCCGTTTCAAGAAGAATACCATGTGTGTGTCTCCGATCTCCACAGAGCAGTATTAACCAAGGGCCTTCACACTAGTTCAGTCTTTTGAATGAGTCACCCCACCCACCCCCACTCGCCCGCAAACAAGTGATGAGTTGAAAGTATCCCTAGAGGGCCGAAGTCACCAGCCACCCGGGAACCATGGTTGATAGACTTCAAGTCCAGGAGCATCGGCTAGGGCTGAGAACCCAAGTCACAAGACACCCAGAGCCCATGACAGCCCTAGGCCCATGAGTTCTCTGCCTTCCATCTCCGGGCTTCTAGAGCAGGAACACGGTGCTGAAGTAAAGCTAGAGCCAGCCCTAGCTGCAGTCAGTTGGTAGTGTGCTTTGTCCATGTCACTAGGCCCTTTCTTAGTTTGAAAGTCAGAGGCAAGGAGTCTGGTCTTCCCATCCGAGGTTCTTATTTTACAGACAGTTTGCCTCTTTTTAAAGTTAGTTTACCACTGTCTTTAGAGTTTCAGGGGTTTTGTTGTTTCGCCGACTTATCCACCAAGACTGGTAAACCCTGCCAGATGGGTGGGACATGTTTAATTTTCTGCTGTTGTTTTTGGTTCTCGGCATAAGTGAATATTTGAAGACATGCTTTTTCAGAAATCCCATTCTTTTGACTTGATGATAAACAAAAATCAGTCTGAGATTTCTATGCAGCCCCATCATTGTCCCCAACACAGTTTGATGTTCGGGGAACCTGCCGTGTTGAGTCTCCCACACTCTCAAATTCCTGTGTAAGCAGAAATATCATGATGGCCACTATTGAGATTTTAGTGGATGGAAAAATGACCGACGGGCTTTAAAGCCGTCTCACTTCATTATCAATCATGACTGTAAAAAACCCAGGCTGCAGCAAAACATGGTCTCCACCCCTTGGTCTTGTAGGCACAGACGAAAGAGAGAAGGGTGGAACCCGTAAGCACTTAAGAGCTACCGTCAAATAAACTTGCTGCTGTTGCATGGTAAGGAGAGGTGTCAGGACACGGGGCTGTGAACAGGGCTTTAGGGGAGGACATGCAGACAGGAGCCTAGCAACACAGCAGAGCCCACTGCAATTAGCAGGACGTAAGTCAGTCTAGGTTTGCAGTTAGGATGTGGGCCCTCCAGGAATAGCAGGCTGCCCATTTTCTTACAGATAGATTAAGTTGCACTTTGCAGCTCGACGGAAGCTGTATTCCTTTCTATTTATCGATCTGCACATTCAGTGCAGTCGGTGGTATGGAGAAGACCTGACTTGGGGGTTCATGTTGAAAACAGTAACCAGGGGCTCCTTTTATAAGAAATTCTAGCTTTACATTTTCTCTCATTTAAAGATGTTTTATATGTATGAGTGTTTTACGTGGATTACCACATGTGTGCCTAGTGGCCCTCAGAGGCCAGTAGAGGACATCAGACCACCTGGAACTGGAGTTAAAATTGTGAGCTGCTGTGTGGATGCTGAGATCTGGACCCAAGGCTTCTGTGGAGCCGCAAGTGCGTTTAACCACGGAGCCATCTCTCCCTCCCTACCCCTACCCCCACCCCCAGCTTTCCTTGTGGCAAAGCTCAGAATTAATTCTCTTGTGCTGATGAATGGAGCCACACATGGATTTTCCTGTTTCTCTGTGTCTGTCTTCAGTAGGGTCAGTTCCTGTTCTCAGTCAAAGGATTCTACCAGAATTCTGTTGCAGACTGCCTGCAAAAGTCCCCATTGACTGACAGGGAAACTAAGTTAATTTTACTTAGAATAGAAAGACTATGAAGACCTTCCAAATGAAACAAATTGTCGCTGTTTTGCTGAGTTAGAAGCAGGGGGATTGTGTGTGTGATGTGGGCCTTAGTCTCCTGAAGCAAAGGTTCTCTGGCTGTTCCCACTGGAAGCATTTGTGCTACCGTTTACATGTAGCTGCATTTAGTGCCTTCTGAGTAAGTTAGCCGGGCTCCCACAGGCTTGATTGGAATTGCTTCCATTTATAGCACTAAAGGTGTCGCTAAGTCTCTGGAAGCAAGAACAGCCAGTACGTTCTGCTCACAGCTCCTGTGGTTAGGAAAGGCCATGGTGTCAGTCCAGGAAGCTGTTTCTCATGGTACCCCAGCCTGGGAACAGAGACTGAACATAGCCAGAAGAAAAGCATGTGTCCTCCACGTACGTGTAGTCACTTCCAAAGCCCTCTGTTGTCACAGAGGCCTCTCCAGGTTGTCACTCAAAAAGCCTGCTAGACTCTGGCCAGAAATAATGTCCCAGAACATTGCTCTGTAGACACTGGACCTTGTGTTTGAGTTTATAAATATTCAAGGTACAGTGCTTTTAAAATGTAACACACACACACCAGTTCAGAATGAAGGCGTGTAGCTCTGTGAAGTCTTGGGTTTGGTGAGCAATTACCACTGCCTGATCCAGAACAATGAGGTCTGCCCTTCCTCCAGGAACCCCTGTGCAGGTTGGTTCGTGCAGGGAGCAGGTTGGTTCGTGTCTACACTTTCCTTACCTTTGGTCGTCTAGTGAGAGGCAGGCAGCCAGTTTTGGGGGCTCACCAAGCAGGACACACGCTAAGGAAGGAGGTTGCAAAGGTCACCACTGTTGGCTGCCAGTTCCCACGTGCCCTGATATATTTTCTGCTTACTACACAATGACCACGTTGTTTGGTTCTTTTTTTTTCTTTTTGCAATTTTTTTTTTTGCAGTTTTAGTTGTTAATAATAAACTGTCTTAAGCAATTTAAAGAAGATTGGTTATCATTTTTTAACACTAATATTTGTGACCGAATTGTCGCAGTTACTTCTTCCCTTGGATTATCCTGTCTGATAAATCTGTTCTTTGATAGTTTCTCACTTGTGTGTGATGCGCATTCTGACCACTCTCCCCTCCCCTCGTGCACCTGACCTACTCCTGTTTGCCCTCAACCTGGGTGGCTTTTCCACATTCACATCACGTGGTTGGTTGGTTTGTTCTGTATGAGTAAGACGGAGAGCCCGCTGAGTTTAGCCACTGCTGTCTGTGTAACTGTGGGTTTAGAGCAGTCCATTATGCATGGTAAGCCTGGTGGCCTCAACTCCATCTAGTTCTTCTGGAAACCTCTGGTAGGTACTGTTGGCAGCCTTTTTCTTTTTAATGAATGAAAACCATAAATAACATAGAGCTGCGTCAAGCTAAGTAGCAGAGCACTCGTCTAACGAACTCTTCTATTGATGTAAAAGAGCACCGTGACCATGACCAAGGCAACTGTGACCATGGAGGCTCCCAGAAGAGTTTCATGTGGGCTCATGACTCCAGGTGGTTAGAGGCCATGGTGGCCGAGCAGAGACTACGTAGAGGTTGCTGGTGGTGGCCGAGGAAGCCAACTCAGAGCTCACATCTTGAAGCACCAGCAGGAAGCCAAAAGGGTGATCTTGAAAAGTCAGGAGTCTTTAAACTCTCAAAACCTACCCACAGGGACATAATCCTTTCACAAAGCCACACCTCCTGAACCTCCCCAACTGCACCATGAAATGGTGACACTGTGAACTGGTGACCAAATATTCAACATCTAAGATTGTGAGGGATGTTCTCATCCAAACACCACACCCACCAGGTGTGGTACCCGAGGTTCCATCCTCACACCATAAAACTATAATAAACCAATCTTCTCTAGTACAGAGTAGCAACTCTGCTTTATAGAAACTAGAATGTTTAATTAGGAACATAGAAAGAGTTCATTCTGGTCGTATATCACGTTCGCATGATATCCCTTCTGATCCTACACATATAAGCATGTACTTTACATGTTACATAGTGCCTTCACCTTACATGTTACATAGTGCCTTCACCTTACATGTTACATAGTGTCTTCACCTTACATGTTACATAGTGCCTACACCTTACATGTTACATAGTGCCTACACCTTACATGTTACATAGTGCCTACACCTTACATGTTACATAGTGCCTACACCTTACATGTTACATAGTGCCTACACCTTACATGTTACATAGTGCCTACACCTTACATGTTACATAGTGCCTACACCTTACATGTTACATAGTGCCTACACCTTACATGTTACATAGTGCCTACACCTTACATGTTACATAGTGCCTACACCTTACATGTTACATAGTGCCTACACCTTACATGTTACATAGTGCCTACACCTTACATGTCACATAGTGCCTTCACCTTACATGTTACATAGTGCCTACACCTTACATGTTACATAGTGCCTACACCTTACATGTCACATAGTGCCTTCACCTTACATGTTACATAGTGCCTTCACCTTACATGTTACATAGTGCCTACACCTTACATGTTACATAGTGCCTACACCTTACATGTTATATAGTGCCTTTACCTTACATGTTACATAGTGCCTACACCTTACATGTTACATAGTGTCTTCACCTTACATGTTATATAGTGCCTTCACCTTACATGTTACATAGTGCCTTCACCTTACATGTTATATAGTGCCTTCACCTTACATGTTACATAGTGCCTTCACCTTACATGTTACATAGTGCCTTCACCTTACATGTTACATAGTGCCTACACCTTACATGTTACATAGTGCCTACACCTTACATGTTACATAGTGCCTTCACCTTACATGTTACATAGTGCCTACACCTTACATGTTACATAGTGCCTACACCTTACATGTTACATAGTGCCTTCACCTTACATGTTACATAGTGCCTTCACCTTACATGTTACATAGTGCCTTCACCTTACATGTTACATAGTGCCTACACCTTACATGTTACATAGTGCCTACACCTTACATGTTATATAGTGCCTTTACCTTACATGTTACATAGTGCCTACACCTTACATGTTACATAGTGTCTTCACCTTACATGTTATATAGTGCCTTCACCTTACATGTTACATAGTGCCTTCACCTTACATGTTATATAGTGCCTTCACCTTACATGTTACATAGTGCCTTCACCTTACATGTTACATAGTGCCTTCACCTTACATGTTACATAGTGCCTACACCTTACATGTTACATAGTGCCTACACCTTACATGTTACATAGTGCCTTCACCTTACATGTTATATAGTGCCTTTACCTTACATGTTACATAGTGCCTACACCTTACATGTTACATAGTGTCTTCACCTTACATGTTACATAGTGTCTTCACTTTACATGTTACATAGTGCGTACACCTTACATGTCACATAGTGCCTTCACCTTACATGTTACATAGTGCCTTCACCTTACATGTTACATAGTGCCTACACCTTACATGTTACATAGTGCCTTCACCTTACATGTCACATAGTGCCTTCACCTTACATGTTATATAGTGCCTTCACCTTACATGTTACATAGAGTGTCTTCACCTTACATGTTACATAGTGTCTTCACCTTACATGTTACATAGTGTCTTCACCTTACATGTTACATAGTGCCTTCACCTTACATGTTACATAGTGCCTTCACCTTACATGTTATATAGTACCTTCACCTTACATGTTACATAGTGTCTTCACCTTACATGTTACATAGTGCCTACACCTTACATGTCACATAGTGCCTTCACCTTACATGTTATATAGTGCCTTCACCTTACATGTTACATAGAGTGTCTTCACCTTACATGTTACATAGTGTCTTCACCTTACATGTTACATAGTGTCTTCACCTTACATGTTACATAGTGCCTTCACCTTACATGTTACATAGTGCCTTCACCAAACCCAAACTCCTCTGTTGCACCCCAAATGTTGTTTTTCTTTTCCTGTGTTTTCTAATTAAGACTGTGTGTGATAGCGCATGCCCCTAATCTCAGCACTTGGGAAGCAGAGGCAGGCAGATCTCTATAAACTCAAGTTTATAGTTTATAGTCTGCATAGTGAATTCCAGGCCACCTGAGGCTACAATCGCTTAGTGACCTGTTACGCTGATGAGACTCACCCTACACCTCTCTCAGTCCTTAAGTTTTCTCTCCCAGTCCAGCTTGGCTCTTCAGTTTTCCTCACTACACTGTTCTTGGACCACAAAACACCACACTGCCCTGATTTGTCACCTCGCCTCCTTTTGCTGTTCTGCTTATTCTTCCAAACCTGTGTATTCTTTAAGAACTGGAAACTTGATCTAAAGTCTCTATGGATGCAGTTTAAAATTTTTGACCAGAATCTACTCCAAATGTTCTATACATCACTAACACAGTGCTGAGATTGTACAGTAGAGAGAGGAGGTGATACTCGGATCTCTCCGTTGGGAAATAAATAATGTCCTTAGCATCCAGCTTCCTAAGTGATTTTTTTTTTAACCAACTGCCTCTCCAGAGTGGAGTTCATTAGAGGCTGTTGAGAGATGGGGTTCTGTTCCTGTTATCCCCTCTTGGGTCCTGTCAAGTCAAATATTGCCATCTTCTTGACCTCTCTGTCCATCCTAATACTAATTTGCCTTCAGCCACTACCTTTGTGTGTGTGTTGTTGTTGTTATACATACATGAATACATGCATGCACACTTATATACATACATGTATGCATTGTATCTTGATCATATCTACCCCAGGTCTCCTGTGTACTCCGCCAGTGTCCTCTAATACACTCCCTTCCCTCCTCAAGTCCTCTTGGGTTTCTGGTTTTGTTTTTGTTTTGAATTGGCTTTTAAAAAAATTAGAAGAGATTGCTCAGTGGTTAAGAACACTCACTGGTGCTCTACCAGAAGTCCTGAGTTTAATTCCCAACAACCACGTGGTGTCTCACAATCATCTGTGATGGGATCCGATGCCCTCTTCTGACATGTCTGAAGACAGCAACACTGTACTCACATACATAAAATAAATAATTCTGTAAAAGAAAAGAAAAAGACTTCCCTGGGTGCAGTTAGTGCTGCCCACTGAGATGTTGACCCGGCTTGCTGCCTTGACCTTGTGCAGGTGGCAAGGTCCACAGTGAGTTCGTTGGTGCAATAGCCACTCCATGTCCAAAGTCAGCACTTCATAGTTCTCCTCCCCATTCATCCTTTGACTCGTAAGTTCTTTCTGATCCCTCGACTGTGACGTTCCCTGAGCCTTGGTGTGGGGAGAATGTCAATGTCCCCTAAAGGGCGACTGCTCTTTAGCTGCTTATCTTCATCAGTTTGAGCAGCCATGACTCTCTGCATCACTGCCCACTGCAGAAGGAGGCTCCTCTTGCCAAGGCCGAGGGGAACTATGGGTGTAAACATTAATATTTAGGAAGCATTTTTTATGACACATCCATTTAGTAAGACAACAGTAGTAGCACCCCCTCTAGGACCTGTGACTCCCCAGGCTACAGGCCAGGCTTACATTTGCAGGCATGAGTTCCCTCCTGGGCAGCAGGCTTCAGAGGGAACTGAAGTTGCTCTGTGTGAGTTCTGAGAGTGGTAACTATGCTGGTTAGTGTCTGCCTCCTCCACTTCACCTGCCCTTCCTCCAGGACAGGCTTGGTGACAGCCTCACGCCCGCTCCAGGGCTTCACAGCTACGTCCTTAGGTTCACAACTCTTAGTTACCTCCACAACCTTCATGCCACCAGTGTACCAGTCAGTGACCTAACCTTGGGCTGTAGAATGTGATACGTTCAGTTCTTTTGTTCTTTTTTCACCAACCTTCAACCACTGTGGATTTGTAAATCTTTATCAATTCATAATTTATTAATTCATAAATATAATCCAGTATGCTTCAGTTCATTTTAATAATTTTTTCTGAGGTCAAGTTGTCACAGGTTTGGCTTCAGAGGCCCCTTCATGGTCTCATATTTAAGAGGGCAATTCTAAGCCACCGTTTCCTTCGGTGCCCTTAAAGATTCTATAGGCTTTCTCCTTGGTTAGTTCCTTAGTTTCTTACTACGCGTTCAGACTCTCGAGAGGAAGTCTACTTTGAACACCAACCTCCAGCTCCTTGGCGTGACCTCCATCTCTGTTGATCTTTACAGGTACCTGTTCGCTCTGCAGGTGAAGCAGGACTTGGCTCAAGGCAGGCTGACGTGTAACGACACCAGTGCAGCTCTCTTGATCTCACACATTGTACAGTGTAAGTTCTTTGCCATTCTGTTGGGAATTGGGTTGGAATCAGCACAACAACGGCCTGGTTGATGAGAAGTCACAGAAAGAACATCTGCGTTATTGTTGCTATTACCACGAATGCCCCAGTCAATCACATCCTTAAACATTAACTTAGAACCTAGGACTTCTGTGTTCTGGTGATATTTGACTTTTTTTTTTTTAAGGACAAATATAGAGTGTTACCTAGCATCTCACAAAGAGAAGCTTGGGTGGACAATGGACAAGCTCACCCAGATCTGCTTTGTCCCATTCTTGGATTTAGTGTTCTTCGATGGATGTGAATCCTTAGTGTCAGGACACAAAGCTGCCGCAGGTTACACTGAAGTCTCCTACAAAGCTTAGAACCTAGCTTCACTGCACTGTTATTCTCATGTCAGACTTGCCCAGTCACTAAAATTTATCCCCAGATCAACACGTGCCTTCAATGACCTTTGCAGAGGCACCTAGGGCATTGAAGACTCTGATTCACCTCCTGCCCATGTCCCCACTTAGGGCCAACAAGAGAAGTTCTGCCTTCACTTTCTGCTGTTGGTGACTGCTGTACACCTCACCCCTCACAGGGCGCTGAAGGGCTGGAGCACACTGTGATGGGTGTGGTAGGGAAGCTCCCTGTGGTGTGTGAACTGCACGTGGGCATGGCTCTGTGTGTGTGAGTCAGCAGTGTGTATTAAACAGCGCATCCCTAAATAGAGCCACATGGAAGAAAGAGTCCATGCAAATGACTCCTTGGTTCAAGAGTCTGGCCCCAGATGTCCCTTCAGAGCAGCATGCAGTGATTGCTGATTCTTTGCTCACAGAGACTTTGTAAATCATGATTATCCTTTCTAAAGACTTACTTTTTTTAAATTTACATGTATTTATGTGTATGTCACATGTGTATGCGTAGCCATAGATGTCAAAAGAGGCCATAAGAGTAGCTGGAGTTATAGGCAGCTGGTGAGTCTCCTGATATGACATCCAAACTTAAGATCCTCCAGAAGAACGAAGAGTGTTCTTAACCACTGAGCCATCTCTCCAGCCTCTGTTTATTTTTATTTTATGAGTGTTTGCTCCCATGTGTGCATGGACACCGTAGACTGGGTACCCACAGAGGCATCAGGACTGCATAGGATTCCTTGGAACCAAGTTACAGGTGCCTGCAAGCTGCCGTATGAGTTCTGGGAACTGGGCCCAGGTCCTCTGCGAGAGCAGTAAAACTGCTCTCAACCGCAGAGTCATCTCTCCAGCCCCCATTATCTATCTTGAATAACAGGAATCATTTGTGCTTTCTCAAGACCAGATAGAAGAAACTGTAGACAGAAATAAAGCTTCCGTTCAGGCAGCTGATAACAGCGTCTGTAGACCAGGGCAGCCTTCAGCTCTGTGCACTGTTCTCTGCGATGGAATGGGAATTCAATCCAGAAACAGTAGTTAGGAAACACCATCACCCACCCGTCATGACAGAGGAAGCCAGTGAGTGAAGTCCATCCAGGTGTTTGCAGATGAGTTTACACAGCTTAGTGCAAGACAGATAGGTAGGCTCAGTCTGGTGGTGTGGGGCAGCAGACTTCATGCTTGATGACAGTGAGTAGATGGACCGGATGTGGCAGACTGCTGTGCATAATTGAACAAAAGGTTGCAACCACGCTCTTGCTTCCCTGAGCAGCAGGGTCATTACACTACTTTCTGGTAGCTTGTGACATAGGTAATAGGATGCACAGGAAAGACAGGCCTCCCAGGAGTCTGACAGACCTACACACAATGGTGCTCATAAGGCACAGTCGTTCTTTTGAACATAGGGCCTGACGTGTACACACCAAATTCATTGCCAGACATATGTTGTGGTTGTATAGGAAAGCACATTGTGTGGCCTGTGGACGAAAAAACCTTTGCAATTACAGTCTCGCCTGTTATTTCCAGACAATATAAGGAATTTTATAAACTATTAAGGTAAAACAACCACAACCAGGACGTTAACTTGTTTACCTTTCCTGCCTCTGACATCTCTTCTATGATAACATTTTGGGTTTTTACACGTCCAGCTATTCCATGTACGAGTTTCATCAGTTAACTCCTAGGGCTATTGACACTAAGTCATTCAACCATTACACACATGTGTAGAATTTACTTCTGAGAAGGGAAGATGGAGAAGAAGAACTTCCCAGTGTCCTGTGGCACACTGGGTAGATGTGGTTGAGAGCTGGATACGTCAAAGTCATTATTAAACAGGATTTGTGTCTCAGAAAAGAACTGATGAATTTTAAGTTGACGGTTCATCAATGGCCTGATGATTTCTGGGGTTTTGGAGTTTGATTTAAAAAAACAGATATATTAATAAGAATATGGGGCTGGAGAGATGGCTCAGTGGTTAAGAGCACCGACTGCTCTTCTGAAGGTCCTGAGTTCAAATCCCAGCAACCACATGGTGGCTCACAACCATCTGTAGTGAGATCTGACAACCTCTTCTGGTACATCTGAGGACAGCTACAGTATACTTAGATATAATAATAAATAAATCTTTAAAAAAAAGAGTAAAAAAAAATAAGAATATGCTTTCATTTTTAACCCCAGGTGTGGGATATGGGGCTGCTTCAGATTGTTCATAGCAGGTGACTATGGTTTGTCTCAGGCTGTAGCAAGGGCATGATTTTGCCAGCTGCAGATAGTTTCTATGATTGTGTGAGGTTCAGAATTCTGGGAACTTTTCAGAGGGTATACAAATGCTAGGACCCTGAGAGGTAAGGTGGGATATTGGTTGGTTGTTGGTAATCATGGTTTGTTAAGTAGTCATGCACAAAGAAAAACCAACAAGAAGAAATTAGATATCCTGCCTGTGAATATCACACTTGCCCCAAGGAACATGACACCCTTAATCATCAGGAAGTAGCCTAAGAGCCATGTCACCCCCATTCAGGGACCAGACTTTATTCAGGGATCTCCTATCTAGTGTTAGGGGGTTGAAAATGTGGAAGAAAGGTGTGTGGAGAAAGGCAGAGGAAAGAAGAACTCACAAAGTAGCAGGAGAGCTGCTACAAAGTCACTGCATGTTGGATATCGTATCAAAACACTGTGCTGTTCCCTTCTGATGTGTGTGATTACATGTGTCCCAGTAACCTTAAAACAGAAAAGAAACCAAAGTATGTGTGACTCAAAGACCAATAAGCCCAAAGTTTCCTTCACAACTCCTAGCATGAAGGAGAAGTAACAGTCACCTGCGTGGCTCTGATTGTGAACCATGGTCACATCCCACTCTGAAGCGGAGGCTGCACTCCGTCCCCACCAGTTGTGCTTACCTGGTGTCACCTGTCAGCGTTGTACTTGCCGCCACCCAGGGATTGTAACACATTCTGAAGAGTTTATCCTATGTGGCCTTTTTTTTTTTTTTTTTTCCTTTCTTTGTAGCGGAGATTGGGGATTTCGATGAAGCTTTGGACAGAGAACACTTAGCAAAAAATAAGTACGTACCTCAACAGGATGCACTGGAGGACAAAATCGTGGAGTTCCACCACAGCCACATGTGAGTTGTGTGCATGGATTCCTGTCGTACCCCAGCAGCCGCTGCCTGCCTCCCGGCACAGGGAGGAACGTGAGCTCGCATACACACACCTCCATGTTATGTGACATGGACCAAAGGCTGCAGGAGGAAGTGCAGGATTTCACTGGGGTGTTGTGGTCCATTCTGAACTCTTTTAAAAAAAAAATGCAAAGACCAGTGGTTGAGAAACTAGCTGTGAAATAGAGTGACCCAGGAACATAAAGGAGAGGGTAAGGCTTGCAGGCCGTTAGACAGTCATCCTAACAGAGCATGGGAGGTATGTGTCAAACCAGGCACTGTGTTAAATACGGGGACACTTAAGAACTTTTGTGATAGCCCCAGGTTTTGGCCTTTGCTTTGATCGGGAGAACATCTTCAAAGGACACTCAGCGCCTTCCTTCCCTCTGTGGCTCAGAGGCAGGCATTTGTACCTGGCAATAGAAGAAACACATCCTGGCATTCTGCTCTCAAGTTCAGCTTACTTAAACTGGCTGAAAACTTGCTTAACACAGAGAGGTGTTTCACTTTTACGTGACCCAGAGGAAACTGAGATTCTGAGGGGCTGGCTGGGCTGGAGATAGACTTCGAGGTTTTGTGTTACCGGGTAATAGGGCTTTTGTCCTTGCTGTGTGGCTCTGGGGTTAGTGGGTGGAGGTGGGTGTCATCTGATCGCTCAGCCTGTGGCTTGCCGTCAAGTGCCTTTTATTTCCCAGGAGAAGCTGCTTGGTCTCAGAGTAATAGACATGGGGGATTCAAATCCTCTGGCCTTTCTCTTCCCTCCTTGCTTTGTCAGTGGACAAACCCCAGCAGAGTCAGATTTCCAGCTCCTAGAGGTGGCCCGTCGGCTAGAGATGTACGGAATCCGGTTACACCCTGCCAAGGACAGGGAAGGCACCAAGATCAACCTGGCTGTCGCCAACACTGGAATTCTAGTGTTTCAGGTGTGGGGAACACAGCGCCTTTCCCTTGGGGAGGGAGGGAGGGAGGGAGGGAGGCAGGCATATGGGCTCTCCTACCCAGGTTCATGGGTGGGTGGCCAGGCTAAGGCCTCTAGTGGATCTCTTCAGGTAAACAAGAAAAGTCATCCCTCCAGGCCTTTGGCTTTCAGGTGTTTTGTCTGTCTGTCTGTCTGGTTGTTTCTGCATTCCTGCTTGTCCTGCTTGGAGACTGTACATTAGAGATTTGTTTGAGTTTAGTAGACCTTATAGATCTATAGAACCCAGTAACTCCCAGTAGGCCTGTACTGAGAACACTGTATGCAGGAGCGAGGACCTCAGACCCCAAGTAAATGCCTTCTCTACTCAAGGCGACATCTTGACACTTAGTTAAAATTCAATTCTTTTGCAGCAAGGCAGACTCTGCTCATGTGTTTTTAACCTGTGTTTAAGGGCATGTGACCCTTGCCCTTCAGCTAGCCTGCTCTCTCTGCCTGGCTGAGGGGTGGCTTTATTTGACTGAGGCTGTCCCCACCCTAGCTTCCTTCAAGTAGGATTTGCAGGCTTGCAAATAAAGAGCGCAGCTTCGTAGGTTCATTTGCATAGTTATTTGAATCTTGTGAAACTACAATAAGGAACATTCTAGTATTGGTAAAAAAATCCTTTTCTGTTGTGCAAAACCACCAGAGCTACTTAACAGATAGATGGGAGAAAGGTTTGCATTGTTGCAGTTTGATAAACTAAAGTTCCAAAAGGCACACACTTCTAACCCACCCCACAGTCTCTCTCTATCCCTTACTATACATACACTGTCAAGGATACACACACACACACACTCACTCAAGCATAAACCACACACACTCTCTCAAGCAGATACACACACACACACACACACACACACATGCACACTCAAGCATAAACCACACACACTCTCTCTCTCAAGCATACATACATACACACTCAAGCATACACACACACATACACACACACACATGCACACTCAAGCATAAACCACACACACTCTCTCAAGCAGATACACACACACACACACACACACACATGCACACTCAAACATAAACCACACACACTCTCTCTCTCAAGCATACATACATACACACTCAAGCATACACACACACACACACACAAACACACACACTTGAATTGTAGCAGTTCTTTTACATAGGATCAATTTATGACAGACATCAAATATTATACACTCACACCCCTAAGAAGTGGGGCTTGGGTCTCATCCTATGTGATGTAGGAAGGACGTTTTGAGGATCGGGATGGTATCTGAGAAGGAACCACTCCCCACAGTTTTTAACCTTGACAAATAATCCACAAATACCTGATTTTAAGGAACAATAAAACCCAATGTTTATTTATGACCATTAAATTTCCAAACCAAACATTTAAACATTTCCGAAAGTCATAAAGACAGAAAAGAAGTACCACAATTGAAGCACAATGTGCTTGGCTTGTGTTTATTATGATCAAAATATTGAGACTTGCTGGACCATTTAGTGGTGTGAGAAGAAAGTCTTGTGGGATGAATCTTGAAGCCCATGACTGATTGCCCCATCCTACCTCTTGGGATGATGCTTGTCAGCTCTGTGTACATTTACACACACCTGTTGCACACACACGTGTTGCACACATACGTGTTGCAGTTTCCATTTCTGTAAAATGAAGATAATAAATCTGTCTCGCTGAGCTTTGTGTATGGTCTGATGAGATACCATCTATCTAAAAAGCCCTTAGTACAATACCTGGCCCTCTATGAGAGATGGTTGTTATTGGTGTGGTGGTTGCCATGGTTTCAATTTTATTTATCTTCCTTTCATTACCTTGACCAGTGCCTTCCCTGCATGAAGTCAGGCATGGTCTGAATGTCCAATTCTGTAACTCGTGAGAAATAGCACTGTATGAGGGTCTGGTATCCAACAGACACAGGGCCTGGGAATCTTCCTGAATGATGGGCTAACCCTCAGCGCTCTACCTGCGGTTTCCATGCGCTCACAACGCCTGGCCTGGCTCATAGGGTGCTCTCCTTTCCTAGGGCTTCACGAAGATCAATGCTTTTAACTGGGCCAAGGTGCGGAAGCTGAGCTTCAAGCGGAAGCGCTTTCTTATCAAGCTCAGACCTGACGTGAATGTAAGTCACTGTGGGACCCGCTGAGCTGAGACGGAGTGGGTTTTGCCTGTGGGGTAAGGTCTGCGTTCAGCAGAGATTTCCCAGCAGCTGGCCTCTAAAGGTGCTCAAGGAGGATTGTGTATCCAGGAGCTTGGGAATGCTTTTGCTATCACGCTGGGTTCTGGGGGGAAGGATAAAAAGGGCACACAGGAGCTTACCAAAGGAAACCATTTCTCTTCCAAACAAACAACTTGAACTGTGTTATGGCAGCATGTCTAGCCCGTGGCTCTGCCCTGGGACCCCAGCGTTCGCCATATTCCTTCCATCTCCTCACCCGCTTAGTCAGATGTTGTCCTGGCTTGCTAGCTCCCACTGTTGCCCTTATACTGTCAAAGGAGCTCATTCCCTTAGGCTAATTCCAGTACAGAACCCCCAAGGGTGCTGTCCTCTTGGGACGGGTTCTGGGAAGAGAATAGGGTCTTCTCAGTCTGCCAAAGCCACACAGAAAAGATGGTACATTCCTAATGCCTGTCCTACCTGGACCTGAGTCCTTGTCCCACAGGGGTCACCAGGGCAGCCTAGGCTCACATCCAGCTGCAGTGTGGAAGCAAGCACACCCCCCACCCCCAGTATAAAATGATTCTCCGTGGGGAACTGCAGTCACAGTTCCCGGAAGCCAGTTGATGTGGAAACAACTGCAGCACACACTCTAAGCTGAGTTCCTGTGAACTCTTGACAGCCCCCAGACAGTCAGAGCTGCTGGGAATGTGAAGGACTCTGGTGACCTGTGTTTTTGTAACATGCCCACTGAAATCAGAGACTCCGAGTAGACAGTTACCGTGTTTCTTCCAGAATCAAGACATGTTTGTCAGCTGAGGATCATTAATACCTTTGTACCCCAGGAAGGAAGAAATTTCATTTCCTCTGTGACTCTTGGGGCCACTTGGGGACCTGTGCCATCTGCTATTTAAAAAAAAAGTGGAATTAAATGTTCCCCTGGACAGGAGCCACGGGGAAGAAACCAGCAGAACAGACCCAGTTCAGATATTTTAAGGAAGGGGTGTGTTAATACTTGAACTACTTTTTTTTTTAAAGATTTATTTATTTATTATATGTAAGTACACTGTAGTTGTCTTCAGACACTCCAGAAGAGGGAGTCAGATCTTGTTACAGATGGTTTGAGCCACCATATGGTTGCTGAGATTTGAACTCCGGACCTTCGGAAGAGCAGTCGGGTGCTCTTACCCACTGAGCCATCTCACCAGCCCCCTTGAACTACTTTTTAAGGAGGCAGCAGAAGCCAAGAAGACACAGTGTGTGTATGGATGGACCTACTAAGAAGTGCTACCCCCACCGAGGCTGCCTGCCTGTTTCCCCACTGGGAACAAGCATATTTTGCTCAATCCTTGAACTAGCAATCGTATTAACAAGATACACAATTACAATTTTATTGGACAGATTTGTTTCTGTTGTTGTTGTTGTTGTTGGGTTTTTTGTTTGTCTGTCTGTTTGTTTGTTTGTTTGTTTGTTTGTTTTTCCTATTTTATCAGAAAGATTATGAGTATTGCCGGAGAGACAGAAGCTGTGTTTATTCCTTTCAGAGCTCATACCAGGACACCTTGGAGTTCCTGATGGCCGGCCGAGACTTCTGCAAGTCTTTCTGGAAAATATGTGTGGAGCACCATGCCTTCTTCAGACTCTTCGAAGAACCCAAGCCAAAGCCAAAGCCTGTTCTCTTCAGCCGAGGGTCGTCCTTCCGGTTTAGGTACGGGTGTCCCTTCACAAGCCCATTTGCTCTTCAGGTGAACAGTTTCCTAAGGCTTCCTCCACCATAGCTGCTGTGATTCACAGCAAATCAATAAGGCAAACTGTGACCTGGGTTGTGGCCGATGGAGGCGCTGGCCTGCTTATCCCAACAGGTTCCACCTTGCCTTTCTAGTTCTGTTTGGACCCTCGAGAACCACTTAGTCGTCTGCCAGTCACAGATCCCAGCACAGTATTCAGATGGATTTTTTTTTAATCATTTAAGGATATCAGACATGGATAGAGTGTGTTTTGATCAAACCCATTCCCCACTCTTTCTCCCCCAGTTTCTTGTGTGCTGGCCACCACTCTTCCTTCCCTACCTCTCACACTCTCTTTTAAGCCCATTGTATCCATGTGGCACTGCCCATATGGGCTCCAGTGTAGGATCATCTTCTAGAACCCAGACAGCTTGTAAGAGGCTGTGCCCTAAAAAAACTGATTTGCTGGGGGGAAGGGGGGGAGGTAAATGCCTGTATCCCAGCACTTGGGAGGCAGAGACAGACAGATGAGTTGGAAGCCAGCCTGGTCTGCATAGCAGGCTCCAGAACAGCCAGCGCTACACAGAGAAACCCTGTCTTGAGGGAAAGCAAACAGAGCAAGCAGAGTCACTAACTAACTCTCCCCCCATCGATTGCCTGTAGTTTCTTGTGTCCGTTTATTTTTTAATGGTTCTGGGAACTTGAACTCGGGCAACTTGTACATTCCAGGCAAGTGCTGTTCCCTGAGTCAGTCCCCTGGCTGCTCTTGTGCAGGAGAAGTTTATTTATAAAAGGGAGTGTCTCATTTGTCTTAGGTGTTGCATCACAGATTGGTGCCGAGACTTAACCGTCTTGGGTTTATATTATCAGTCATTTTTCAAACAATGCTGGCATTCCACTGTGTAGAGAACACTGGCCTAGATATACGTAGACAACTAAGTTTTCCCCATCGTCACAGACTGCACAGATTAGACTCCTGGGATGGCAGCTACACAGCCAACCATGGTTATCAACCATGGGTTTATTTAATTGACTGTCTTCTCTGTTACATATAAGGAAAATATTGAGAAATCAAATGGACAGAAAACCCAAAGGCTCCCTCGGGATTGCTTTTCTTGTCACCTGGCCGAGGGGCAAGCACCCCCCATGATACCTCCCTTTACTTCTGTGGTCTTCCTTTCAGTGGTCGGACTCAGAAGCAAGTTCTGGATTATGTTAAAGAAGGCGGCCACAAGAAGGTGCAGTTTGAAAGGTAAGAGAATGAAGCACCATTCTCTCGGAATGGCTTATACGTCTTTGTCCAGCCCAGGGCAAGTTACACTCAACCTCAGCAAGTCAGGGTTGGACAGGAACATTTTAGGACCCCAGCTACTCACTCAAGATATCCTGAGGGCACAATGACAGATGAGGAAGGAAGAGCTGACATGGGGCTGAGTGGGCCCAGAGCAGAGATAACAGGACTTCGCAAGCCTGTTCTGGTCCTTAAGAAATCCTTACACACTCGAAAGTGTGGTTTGCCAATGTTTCTGGTTGGGAGAGAAGCTGCAGGACTTGCTGTTGGTGGTGGTGGCAGATACCTGTGTGTCCAGGTATTTGCCAGGCACCGTTCAGGGCCCCTTGCTTCACACTGGCTCTGCATGGTCAGTGGTCTTTTATTTCCTGCTTTAGATCTGAAGACCCTGAGACTCTCAACATGTAGAGCGAGTAGCACAGGTCTCCTAACTGGAAGGTGGCCCCTGGCCCGCTAGCTGCAGAGGCTAGAGCATGTCAGCGCTTCTGGGCCTCCCACGGGGGAAGCAGAGCCTGGGCCAGACTAGGATGAAGGCCAGGAGTGAAATGAAGTCCTAAGCCTCCCTAAGCCTGGGGTGTTTGTGTTTAACCCTCTTCTGCTTTTTGTGAACATTTGCCCCACCATAGAGACAGGGTATAGCAGACACTTACACTCTTACAACTTGGCATTAACAACCAGTGCAGGCTGGTCTGCACTGCTGGGACTCTGAAGAGTTGAAAAGATCCTGGTCAAAAAACGTACATCATAAATAGTATATAAAATAGCCTCCAGTTGCCTGGCGGTGGTGGTGCACGCCTTTAATCCCAGCACTTGGGAGGCAGAAGCAGGCAGATTTCTGAGTTTGAGGCCAGCCTGGTCTACAAAGTGAGTTCCAGGACAGCCAGGGCTACACAGAGAAACCGTGTCTCAAAACAACAACAACAACAACAAAAACCACCAAACAAAAGCCTCCAGTCAAAAACGTACATCATAAATAGTATATAAAATAGCCTCCAAGCTATGTGTCTAAGGTAGATGGGAAACAAATCAAGTTCATGTTCAGATTAGGATCCTATCTCCAAGATACCACATTTATAAGTACAAATATTTCAAAATACAATTACTTATGTCCCAAACTTCCGGGTAAAGGATGCCCAACCTGTATCAGTAGTTTGCATACTTAACTCTTGGGTTCTTTTTATATGTTGCTACAGTAACTAGTAGAAAAAACTACCTCGGGTCACAACTTTTTTTTTCCTCTCTCTTTTTCCAAATGAAACTTCTAGATTTATGTCTCTTCTGGAGTTCAATGCTGACATACTTGTGTGTATGGGTGATTGCCCTTGGTGTGTGAATTTTCATTTCTATACATGCTGACACACGGCTTGTAATACTGCTGTACTCCATAGCCACGGGGCAGGTGTTAGAACCTTGTCGCCTACTGAGCTCATGTGAGTCCATTTGACTTGATGTGGAGCTCCGGCGAATCAGAGCGCCCTGTGTTTATATCGGGCCCACTCCCTGTCAACAGATGTTCAGGTCATTTTAATGCTTTATCCTAATTTTGCTGAGATAAGTCTGGTATGGTTTCTCGTGTCCAGGACCCAGAAATATGACGCTAGGGGGCTTGTGCCTATATATCCAAGCCACTAGCTCACCAGAAACAGCCTTGCCTGTATACCCGAGGATAATAATTCCATGATTTTCTTAGATAGTTAGCAGTTGTTATGTTGAAGACCATGCAGGAGGTAGATGCCCTGGGGCCTTTCCATGTGGAGAGATGTGTGCACACTGGAGTGGAGTTACACCATGTTATGAGTTCAGTACTTGAAAGTCTGTAATGCCTGTTCACAGGTAGCGGACAAGATAAAGCCCCGATGGCTCTGTTTTCTTACAGGGGAGCCTTTTTCTCCTGGTCTACATTGTGTAAAAGAGTAAGATGGTCTTTGGTCATTATCCCTGTCGTAGATCTGATCTAGAAAATACTGAAGGGTCCAATCCAATTGCGCGCGGGTCCTGAGACTTCATTAGTTAGGGAAGCAGAAACCAGCCAGAGTAGGGCCACAGGCCTCATCTGGCCGGATCAGCACAGGGGTAGCTAGAGCGCAGGGACGGCTGACACCCGCCAGCTACCCACGACCCCTGCCACAGGATTTTGAGACTGCTGGTGAGTGGAACACAGCTTCTGCTCCAGTCCAATCACGCGGGACCTGAGACTGCTTTGGTTGGGGAGGGAGAAATCCGGCCTACATAGGGCCACAAGCCTCTTCCGGTCAGAAAAGCACTGGGGTAGCTAGGGCGCAGGGTCGGCTGACACTTGCCAGCTACCCACAACACCCGCCACAGGATCTTAAGACTTCTGGAGAGTGGAACACAGCTTCTGCTCCAATCCAATTGCGCGCGGGACCTGAGACTGCATTAGTTAGGGAAGCAGAAAACCAGCCTGAGTAGGACCACAGGCCTCTTCCGGCTGGACCAGCACCGGGGTACTGCCAGCTACCCACGACCCCCGCCACAGGATTTTGAGACTGCTGGTGAGTGGAACACAGCTTCTGCTCCAATCTTTAAACAGTGACAACGACAACAACTAACCCCAGAGATTACCAGATGGCGAAAGGTAACCGTAATAATCTTACTAACAGAAACCAAGACCACTCACCATCATCAGAACCCAGCACTCCCACTTCGCCCAGTCCAGGGCACCCCAACACACCGGAAAAGCTAGACACGGATCTAAAAGCATATCTCCTGATGATGGTAGAGGACTTCAAGAAGGACTTTAATAACACACTTAAAGAAATACAAAGGAACACTGGTAAACAGGTAGAAGACAATAAAGAGGAAGCACAAAAATCCCTTAAAGAATTGCAGGAGAACACTGCTAAAGAGTTACAAATCCTTAAAGAAAAACAGGATAACCTAATCAAACAGGTAGAAGTCCTTAATGAAAAACAGGAAAACACATCCAAACAGATGATGGAAATGAACAAAACCATACTAGACCTAAAAAGGGAAGTAGACACAATAAAGAAAACCCAAAATGAGGCAACACTGGAGATAGAAACCCTAGGAAAGAAATCTGGAACCATACATACCAGCATCAGCAACAGAATACAAGAGATGGAAGAGAGAATCTCAGGTGCAGAAGATTCCATAGAGAACATCGGCACAACAATCAAGGAAAATGTAAAATGCAAAAAGATCCTAACTCAAAACATCCAAGAAATACAGGACACAATGAGAAGACCAAACCTACGGATAATAGGAGTGGATGAGAATGAAGATTTTCAACTCAAAGGACCAGCAAACATCTTCAACAAAATTATAGAAGAAAACTTCCCAAATCTAAAGAAAGAGATGCCCATGAACATACAAGAAGCCTACAGAACTCCAAATAGACTGGACCAGAAAAGAAATACCTCCCGACACATAATAATCAGAACAACAAATGCTCTAAATAAAGATAGAATACTAAAAGCAGTAAGAGAAAAAGGCCAAGTAACATATAAAGGCAAGCCTATCAGAATTACACCAGATTTTTCACCAGAGACTATGAAAGCCAGAAGATCCTGGATGGATGTTATACAGACACTAAAAGAACACAAATTCCAGCCCAGGCTACTATACCCAGCCAAACTCTCAATTAACATAGATGGAGAAACCAAAGTATTCCATGACAAAACCAAATTCACACATTATCTCTCCACGAATCCAGCCCTTCAAAGGATAATAACAGAAAAAAACCAATACAAGGACAGGAACCACGCCCTAGAAACAACAAGAAGGTAATCCCTCAACAAACCTAAAAGAAGACAGCCACAAGAACAGAATGCCAACTTTAACAACAAAAATAACAGGAAACAACAATTACTTTTCCTTAATATCTCTTAATATCAATGGACTCAACTCCCCGATAAAAAGACATAGACTAACAAACTGGCTACACAAACAAGACCCAACATTTTGCTGCTTACAGGAAACTCATCTCAGAGAAAAAGATAGACACTACCTCAGAATGAAAGGCTGGAAAACAATTTTCCAAGCAAATGGTATGAAGAAACAAGCTGGAGTAGCCATTCTAATATCTGATAAGATTGACTTCCAACCCAAAGTCATTAAAAAAGACAGGGAGGGACACTTCATACTCATCAAAGGTAAAATCCTCCAAGAGGAACTATCAATCCTGAATATCTATGCTCCAAATACAAAGGCAGCCACATTCATCAAAGAAACTTTAGTAAATCTCAAAGCACACATTGCACCTCATACAATAATAGTGGGAGACTTCAACACACCACTTTCACCAATGGACAGATCATGGAAACAGAAACTAAACAGGGACACAGAGAAACTAAGAGAAATTATGAATCAAATGGATCTGGCAGATATCTACAGAACATTCTATCCTAAAACAAAAGGATATACCTTCTTCTCAGCACCTCATGGTACCTTCTCCAAAATTGACCACATAATTGGTCACAAAACAGGCCTCAACAGATACAATAATATTGAAATTGTCCCATGCATCCTATCAGATCACCATGGACTAAGGCTGATCTTCAATAACAAAATAAATAATAGAAAGCCAGCCTTCACGTGGAAACTGAACAACACTCTTCTCAATGATACCTTGGTCAAGGAAGGAATAAAGAAAGAAATTAAGGACTTTTTAGAGTTCAATGAAAATGAAGCCACAACATACCCAAACTTATGGGACGCAATGAAAGCATTTCTAAGAGGAAAACTCATAGCTCTGAGTGCCTCCAAAAGGAAACTAGAGAGAGCACACATTAGCAGCTTGACAACATACCTAAAAGCACTAGAACAAAAGGAAGCAAATTCACCCAAGAGGAGTAGACGGCAGGAAATAATCAAACTCAGGGGCGAAATCAACCAAGTGGAAACAAGAAAAACTATTCAAAGAATCAACCAATCAAGGAGCTGGTTGTTTGAGAAAATCAACAAGATAGATAAACCCTTAGCCAGACTCACTAGAGGGCACAGGGAAAGCATCCTAATTAACAAAATCAGAAATGAAAAAGGAGACATAACAACAGATCCTGAAGACATCCAAAACACCATCAGATCCTTCTACCAAAGGCTATACTCAACAAAACTGGAGAACCTGGATGAAATGGAGAAGTTCCTACACAGATACCAGGTACCAAAGTTGAATCAAGATCAGGTTAATGATCTAAACAGCCCTATCTCCCCCAAAGAAATAGAAGCAGTCATTAATAGTCTCCCAACTAAAAAAAGCCCAGGACCAGATGCGTTTAGTGCAGAGTTCTATCAGACCGTCAAAGAAGATCTAATCCCAGTTCTTCACAAACTATTCCACAAAATAGAAACAGAAGGTACTCTACCCAACTCATTCTATGAAGCCACAATTACTCTGATACCTAAACCACAAAAAGACCCAACAAAGATAGAAAACTTCAGACCAATATCCCTTATGAATATTGATGCAAAAATCCTCAATAAAGTTCTTGCTAACCGAATCCAAGAACACATCAAAACAATCATCCATCCTGACCAAGTAGGTTTCATCCCAGGGATGCAGGGATGGTTCAATATACGGAAATCCATCAACGTAATCCAGTATATAAACAAACTCAAAGACAAAAACCACATGGTCATCTCGTTAGATGCGGAAAAAGCATTTGACAAGATCCAACACTCATTCATGATAAAAGTCTTGGAAAGATCAGGAATTCAAGGCCCATACCTAAACATGATAAAAGCAATCTACAGCAAACCAGTAGCCAACATCAAAGTAAATGGTGAGAAGCTTGAAGCAATCCCTCTAAAATCAGGGACTAGACAAGGCTGTCCACTTTCTCCATACCTATTCAACATTGTACTTGAAGTCCTAGCCAGAGCAATTCGACAACAAAAGAAGATCAAAGGGATACAAATTGGAAAAGATGAAGTCAAAAATATCACTCTTTGCAGATGATATGATAGTATATATAAGTGACCCTAAAAATTCCACCAGAGAACTCCTAAGCCTGATAAACAGCTTCGGTGAAGTAGCTGGATATAAAATTAACTCAAACAAATCAATGGCCTTTCTCTACACAAAGAATAAACAGGCTGAGAAAGAAATTAGGGAAACAACACCCTTCTCAATAGTCACAAATAATATAAAATATCTTGGCGTGACTCTAACTAAGGAAGTGAAAGATCTGTATAATAAAAACTTCAAGTCTCTGAAGAAAGAAATTATAGAAGATCTCAGAAGATGGAAAGATCTCCCATGCTCATGGATTGGCAGGATCAACATTGTAAAAATGGCTATCTTGCCAAAAGCAATCTACAGATTCAATGCAATCCCCATCAAAATTCCAAATCAATTCTTCAACGAATTAGAAAGTGCAATCTGCAAATTCATCTGGAATAACAAAAAACCTAGGATAGCAAAAACTCTTCTCAAGGATAAAAGAACCTCTGGTGGAATCACCATGCCGGACCTAAAGCTCTACTACAGAGCAATTGTGATAAAAACTGCATGGTACTGGTATAGTGACAGACAAATAGACCAATGGAATAGAATTGAAGACCCAGAAATGAACCCACACACCTACGGTCACTTGATCTTCGACAAGGGAGCTAAAAACATCCAGTGGAAAAAAGACAGAATTTTCAACAAATGGTGCTGGCACAACTGGTTGTTAACATGTAGAAGAATGCGAATCGATCCATTCCTATCTCCTTGTACTAAGGTCAAGTCTAAGTGGATCAAGGAACTTCACATAAAACCAGAGACACTGAAACTTATAGAGGAGAAAGTGGGGAAAAGCCTTGAAGATATGGGCACAGGGGAAAAATTCCTGAATAGAACAGTAATGGCTTGTGCTGTAAGATCGAGAATTGACAAGTGGGACCTCATGAAACTACAAAGCTTCTGCAAGGCTAAAGACACCATCAATAAGACAAAAAAACCACCAACAGATTGGGAAAGGATCTTTACCTATCCTAAATCAGATAAGGGACTAATATCCAATATATATAAAGAACTCAAGAAGGTGGACTCCAGAAAGTCAAATAACCCCATTAAAAAATGGGGCTCAGAACTGAACAAAGAATTCTCACCTGAGGAATACCGAATGGCAGAGAAGCACCTGAAAAAATGTTCAACATCCTTAATCATCAGGGAAATGCAAATCAAAACAACCCTGAGATTCCACCTCACACCAGTCAGAATGGCTAAGATCAAAAATTCAGGTGACAGCAGATGCTGGCGAGGATGTGGAGAAAGAGGAACACTCCTCCATTGTTGGTGGGATTGCAAGCTTGTACAACCACTCTGGAAATCAGTCTGGCGGTTCCTCAGAAAATTGGACATAGTACTACCGGAGGATCCAGCAATACCTCTCCTGGGCATATATCCAGAAGATGGCCCAACCGGTAAAAAGGACACATGCTCCACTATGTTCATAGCAGCCCTATTTATAATAGCCAGAAGCTGGAAAGAACCCAGATGTCCCTCAACAGAGGAATGGATACAGAAATTATGGTACATTTACACAATGGAGTACTACTCAGCTATTAAAAAGAATGAATTTATGAAATTCCTAGCCAAATGGATGGACCTGGAGGGCATCATCTTGAGTGAAGTAACACAATCACAAAAGAACTCACACAATATGTATTCACTGATAAGTGGATATTAGCCCAAAACTTAGGATACCCAAGATATAAGATACAATGTGCTAAACGCATGAAACTCAAGAAGAATGAAGACCAAAGTGTGGACACTGTGCACCTTCTTAGAATTAGGAACAAAACACCCAGGGAAGGAGTTACAGAGACAAAGTTCGTAGCTGTGATGAAAGGATGGACCATTTAGAGACTGCCGTATCCAGGGATGCATCCCATAATCAGCTTCTAAACGCTGACACCATTGCATACACTAGCAAGATTTTGCTGAAAGGACCCAAATATAGCTGTCTCTTGTGAGACGATGCCGGGGCCTAGCAAACACAGGAGTGGATGTTCACAGTCAGCTATTGGATGTATCACAGGGCTCCCAATGGAGAAGCTAGAGAAAGTACCCAAGGAGCTAAAGGGATCTGCAACCCTATTGTTGGAACAACATGATGTACTAACCAGAACCCCGGAGCTCTTGTCTCTAGCTGCATATGTATCGAAAGATGACCTAGTCGGCCTTCAATGGAAAGAGAGGCCCATTGGACTTGCAAACTTTATATGCCCCAATATAGGGGAATGCCAGGGCCAAAAGAATGGGAATGGGTGGGTAGGGAAGTGGGGGGCGCTATGGGGGACTTTTGGGATAGCATTGGAAATATAATTGAGGAAAATATGTAATAAAAATATTAAAAATTAAAAAAAAAGAAAAAAAGAAAATACTGAAGGAAATGTACAAATGGATAAATTGTTAGCTTGCAGATGAGAGCCTTGGATGCCTGGTGTCTACTCCTCCCTCTTGACTTTCCCCATAGCCAGCAGGCAGTGCTCAGTCAATCTCAGTCCTTCAGCAGCTAGAAGAGGATTCTGAGGAGAACATAGTGTTTTCCACACCGGCACTTAGAAAATATTGTGTATCTCTCACATTGACAAAGAAAGGAAAGCTTTGGGTACTTCCATGCTTGAAGTACCCAAAGTGCTTCATCTAATCAGAGCTGTCCTGACTTTAGCTGTCTTGTATGATTCCCCTCAGAAAGCACAGCAAGATCCACTCCACCAGGAGCCTGGTCTCACAGCCCACAGCACCGAATTCAGAAGTGCCAAAACAGGTCAGTGGTGGGCGTGGACAACCGTGCGTCTTCCCTTCCCGTCTTGTGCTTTGTGCTTGCCCACTGTGCTTTCCAGTCCTGTCTCCTTTACCTCTGGGATTTGGCGCAGGCTGTCCTGAGCTGACTTTGGGCTCTGCACTTCATGAGTCTGGGGATTAAAGTATACATGGCAGTCCATGTCTGCTGTGTAGTTAACTGATGGAGACTAAGTAGGCAACTACTTGGTGGAGTTCCTGCTTGGACGGCCTTACTTCTTACTAGGAAGCCCTGGCTACAGAGTCCCAAGGATGTGTGTTGTGGAGCAGTGGACAAGCAACAGCAGGAAACATTGTCCCTCCTGCTCTGGTGGTGGCAAGAGCTCCCAACCCAGGGCTGGTGGCTTGGGATGTTGTTCTCAGTATTTCTCTCCAAGATTAAGAATTTGTTTGAGAAAGAACATGAAGGTGTTTTCGTTATGCAACTTCAACACCAGCCGTTTACCTATCATGTCACCCATTCTCCCAAATGCAAATGTCTGTGGCTTTTCTGAGGTCTTTGCTCTGTAGCCATCATGGGCTTCTCTGCAATCCCATTGACCCTTGCTAGGGAAGCTCTCCTGGGCTGAAAAGACCGTCTGCTGCATAGACACTCTGGAATCTCCACGGGAAAGCAGAGTCAGTTTAACTCATGTTCTGGGGACCCAGCTGGAGCGCATCTCCACCCGGAAGGAGCCCTGTAGATTATGAGTTTCGTTTTTTGCCCTGAGTATAGGTTGCATGCTGGGGAGGAGGCAGCCCTGGCATCTATGTGCCATTCCTTCTAGCTGAGGGGACCCTTTACAATTAAAGCCGACTCCTTTGTGTTTCCCCCACTCTAGTATAACCATCTCCCTCCATGCTTTTCCTGTTCGCCCTACCCAGTCTCCACAGAGCGCAAGCCTTACATTTGGAGAAGGTACCGAGTCTCCCGGTGGCCAGAGCTGCCAGCAAGCGAAGGAAACAAAAGTCTGTACCTTGGAGTTGGGACCTCACCAAAGCCCCGCCCTCCCTAAGAGCCCTCCAGGGAGCAAAGCTGCAGATGGAACCACCGAGGTGCCGCCTGAGGAAGAAGAGGAGGAAGAGGGTAGCAAGGACAGCATCCGGCCAAGTAACCCTCAGCCCCCGCAGCCAAGCACAGGTCCAGCATCCCGGGCTGCTGGAGGCAGTAGCAATTCCATTCCCTTCATTGACTGTAGTGATGTAGATAGTGAATATGACCTTCTCAGAGACCCAGGGTCCCAGTCACGTTCCCAAACAAATGACAACTATGAGGGTGATTTGACTAGTGGTGTTTATCTACTGTCCAGGGACGAGAGGCGAGCAGAGACCAGGCACAGGGCTTCCCCTCCCTCTACAAAGTCTTCCCGTCCTCCTTCAGGGGAGTTTCTTGATGATGATTCGGCAGATATTACCTTTGATCTGAGTGGGAGCCCTGGGCTCCCAAGACATAGCTCCCTGATAGATGACATGTTCAGGGCCTCTACCGGCCACAGCCCCCTGGCCACCCCACTGTCTCCCTGCAGCAGAAGCTCAAGTCCAGATATGAGTTGGGACAGGACTAGGTCCCAAGGCTATGTTTCTGAAAATGGACATGACCTTCAGGGAAAGAGTATGGGAGAAGACACTGTCCCAAAGCAGGGTCCTCCGTACGAAAACTGCTCCCCCGCCCTGCCGAGGCCATACTTGAGGAATCTTCCTAGCAGATACAATAAGTCAGAGACAGATCCGCTCATCCTTAGCCAGGCAGCCCCCACCCCAGAGGCTGTGGAGAGGTTTGATGACCAGGAAGAGGAAGGGTTGACCCACATGGCCACTCCCCACGGTACGATGCTAGCCAATGGGACCCAATCCACAGGCCCCACCTCAGAGGTCGCCCTCATGCAGGCTGTGGGCAGTGATAGTGCCTCTGACCAGCTGGCACCCCTGCAGGTGACAGAGTGCTCCACTAGCAGCGGAAATGAATCTAGTGATTCAGACTCCGCCATGGCGGCAAGCCCTTCAAGGAAGTCCCCAGTGCTCGATCACCCAGCAAGCCCGAGTTCCCCACGCAAGAGGAAGGATGAGACGGGCTTGCAGGGCCTGCGGCTGAGTGAGGAGGAAGGGGTGCATAAGTGAGGAGCCTGGCAGTCAGGTGGTCAACTGTCGGTTACAAGGTGTCACAAATCCAGGGTTGCCACAGAGAAGGTCTGTTCTAGTGACTTGTTTGTCTTTAGTCTATGTTTGTTAGGTGACGTTTGGGACGGGCACATATTTGTGGGTCATGCCTGACTCCCCAAACCTTTAACGAACACAAAACTTAACACAAGCGGCTTGCCTCTTAGAAAGCACGGTACAAGGTGTACAGCAAGCCCTAACAAGTTCCTGGAGGTTTATTTTGCTCGTGGAAGGCAGTAATACCTGATGAATCCGGTAGCGCAAGCAGTGTGTATTATATTTACATGGTAATTTTCTGTGCGTGCCGTTGTGTGTGCAGGGTTTTGACTGAAAAGTCTCTGAAATCACAGAAAAGTGTTTTTTAACTGTCCATTCCCTCTTTAAAAGTGGGGGGCCGTTTTCCAGGCCCTATATAAAGAGGCATAGACAAATCCAAGTCCAAGTGGAAGTTGACTGCTAGCTGAGATTGTGTCTATGTAATCATACTCAAGAATAGTGGGTGTTTTAATGGGAAGAACCTGGAGTCCTTGTGGCTTCCCGGGCTTCCTGTGAACGGCTGTAAAAGCTGTCAGAGCCCTAGGAATAGCCATTTACCTGGGATTGCTCGTTTGGTTGGGTTTTCGTTGCTGGGTCAAATCATTAGGTTTTTTTTTTTAGGAAGTGGCTGAATGCTGCTGAAGTGGTAGGGTAAGGGAAAATGAACACCTTACCATAGGCACTGTTGTCTCCAGCAGGTCAGCCAACCGTGCGCCTGCCTGGCTGCCTGTCAGTCACAGGCTGTTCTGCTCCATCACTGCCCTGAGTTTAATGTGTTCCTTATGAACAGTGACCCCACTGGGAACACAGACACCTTGATATTTCTATGACTTCTTTTAAAATCATGGAGGCCTCTGCCTGCCACCCAGCCTTTCTCCACTGAAAATCAAGGAGCTGGGGTTTTAAACTCATACTGTGTGCTTTCCCTAACCGTGCTGTGGCGTTACCTGAGCCATTGTCGAAGTGAGTGATGCCCGAGTCTCAGCCAAGAGTTTGGATCTGGGCTCCAGCTTGGCCTTTGCAGATGGCTCTGTGGGTGCAGCCAGAGCCCTTTCTCCATCAGCCATGGTGGTCTATGGCTATAGAGTGGATTGGAAGGTAGTGAGAATGTTAGCCAAGCCACTACCTCCGTTGCTGGAGGGTGAGGATTACACAAAAGCCTCCATTTGTACTTTTCAGTCTTTGATACTTTTTTAACCATAGAACAAAATTTTTAGCTCTGAACTACAGAACTTTGCAAAGAGTTGTAAAGATGCTGCATCCTTGCTGAGCTGCCACGCTGGTGGCCTTAGGAGCCTTCTGTGGCTGTATCACAGTGGGGAAGCTGGGCTCCTTCAGGAAGTGAGGCAGAGCTTAGCTTATGGATCTCTGAGAATCTTGTCAGCAGGCATGTTGAGAGGCCACGTTTTAAATGTTGAGAGACCTCACCCGTATTTATGCAAGTGTGTTCGGATATTCTTGGTCAGCTGATTCGATGGGTGATTGGTGGATCACACTGACTGGATAGCGGTTGGCAGTTGTTCACTGAAGCAGTCCACTCACACCTTGCCTTAGGTGACTTTTAAGCTCTACAGAGGCGTCAGCAGTCACCTACCAAGCCTCCACTTTGAGTGAGTAAAGCTCATTCCTGTGGAGTTAGTTCAGTGACTTGGCTAGTTAGCCAGTGTTGTGCCTGTGCCACAAAGCTGCGCCCAGCCCCCCAGCCGCCTGACTTCAACCCTTTCCTCACGTGGGACCTTTAGGCTCCACATTTTAATTCTGGAGATGCTTGCCTGCATTTCTAACTAGAATTAGATGTGAAAATCCTGGATGATAAAGACAATTAGAAGCAAATAGCTGTCCTTCATTCTGTGGGGTGTTTGCAGTTTTACCATGCTTCTGAATCTGCTGTCTGGTCTTAGGAGAAGCTGCCAGTTTGCCATAGGAAAGCTTGGTCAGGCGGGAGCTGAGCGGAGCGGAGCTTGGTTGTTTTAATTGTGATCCTGGTCTGTTTAAGGGACTTTTCCTTATTTCTGCTTACACAGAAATGTGATAACTAAATAGGAATGAGCTCTTTTAGCCTTGTAATGTGATTGCCCATCCCGTGTGCCTGGGAACCTGTCACCTCTTTCCCCTTGTATTGTAGCACAGTTTTCTCCTGATTGGTTCTGTGCCAGCAAAGCCAATTTAACTTCCGTTTCTTAGCTAGTGTTTAAGAAAGCAACAGTCCCAGCAAATTAATAATGCCTAAAAGAACTGGGGGCAAGTTTGTTCCGAAGTCCAACATCCCGTCATCTGAGAGTAGTCACTAACTGTCCTTACAGGGGCTTATCCTCTGCTCTAGAAGATTTCAGAAGTTAGTTAGTCAGAGAACGTGCGTGCCTGCAGTGAGCCGAGTGTAGCAGGGTTGCTGAGGTGACAAATTGTCCCCGACGTCCCTATGCAAAGCTCAGAAAGCACCAAGCCTTCCCAGAACTCCCCATTCTCTGACCTTGTGACCTCAGGCTCCAAGGCTTCCAAAGCCCACAGTCTCCATCTGGGACTTAGAAAGGACCTACATTTGTGTGAGAGTTGAACTGAGGTGAGGAAGGCCAGTGTCATGGTTGGCTGTCAAAAATGCAAAGCAGAGACCAGAGGGCTTCCTGAGACCTGCCAGTCTGTCCACTGCAGCATACACGGTGCAGGCCTCTGGACTGAAGAAGGAGCCTGGGCCTTTGAGCCTTGCCTACTCGCTGCTGCTCTGCAAACAGTATCTCATGGCCAAGGGTGGGAGACAGAGAAACTCAGAGAGTTTAAAGCTCCTCACGGATGCTCTAGGACCCCTTACGTTGTGATGTTATGTTAGATTTTATTTTGAAATATATATATAGTGGCTCCCCATGTGGATCCTTGTTAAGAGCAAACTGAAAAGGCATGAAATTCCTTTAGCGTGAAGAAATGCACTTAATGAGTTCCAGAGCCCAATGTGAACGGCCCCAGCCCCTGAAACAGTCATCTGGATGCCATCGATGGTATTTTATTAGACAGGCATTTAATTAGAGGGAGCTTTGGGGCCAGATTCTTTCCTATATGTGTGATTCATAGTCAGGAATTTCTTACACGTCCATCCCCCCTCCCCACCCCTCCCCACCCCCTGGCTCTTTGGCCCTGCACTTAAAATCTGAGTAATAAGACTTTTTTCTCCTCAAGAACATCTTTGAAGATTTAAACCAAGTAATGGGAAAAAAAAAAAAAGTCCAGGCCTGAAGAACCTAGATGCAGAGTCAGCCCCTGACCTGCTGAGTGGTTGCCAAGCTTTTTATAAAAAGAGGATTAAAATTCAGATAGGAAGCATTTTTAACATTGGTGGATTGATGGTAAATGTGCTTAGAGGTTTGTTTTGTTCCCTTTTTTATCTAGAGTCCCTGACCACATGAGTTCAGTCTGCTTTCTCCCCTTACAGTGCTTTCTGCCCTCTCTGAGCAGCGCTGTGCTTGCCACAGGCGCAGCCCTTACTGAATGAGCCTCCGAGGTACAGGTGGACTCAGCCTGCAGTTAGTCAGTCAGGCTTGGCTTGACTCTGTGTGCCTCTGTCTTGATCGCCTGGCTTTGCCTGAGCCCTTTACGTGGGTTTAGCTAGAATTTCCATAGCCACTGTGGTTATAACTCCCATGGCAAGCTGTTTCCTGCTCCTCTCTCCCATCTGTACCCATCGCTCCTCCGCATTCCTCCAAGGTTTCCCTCCATCACATTGCATGGCTCAGGTCTGTTCTGCTGTCGCTGAATTCTGCAAATGAAGTGCAAGAGTTTCTTTAAACTCAAGGAACAGTCTGTAGCTTCATGCTGGCCAAACAAACACACAGGAGGGAAAGGCCTGTGTTGGGAACAAAATCTAAAAAGGGGGTGGGGAAGGGGGTGGGGCCAAAGAACTGATTGGCACTGCTTTTTCCTTTGGTTTAATCCACCCCTTTCCCATGTGATGAGCTGAAACTCACTCCAATGGAATTGGTTCTCCATTGAGCTTTTCTTGGGTGACTCTGTTGAGCCCATGGTGGCCACTGGGCACAGCCTGGAAGGGGGCTCCCCTGCATGTTTGTGGCTCACCTGGTATTAGATGGCAGCTTCCTATGGAAGTCAGCACCTGTACTTTTTCCTAAGGACTCTAGGCCAGGTTAGCTGCTCTGCGATGACTCCAGATGACAGTTGTTGGTATGGAAAACCTACCCCTATAGTGGTTGGGATGGAGTTCGAAAGGTCAGGTCATCAAAGCAAGGGTTGGTGCTGTGCCTGTGCACACTGGTGCCAGGCAGCACTGCAGCCCCTGGGCTGGTTCAGAATATTCAACAGTGGTGGGAAATGGCAGAAGGCAAAGGCCCTTACAGAGTCTGGAGGTAGGAATGGGGCACGCAGGGTACTGGCCAGTCTGTCATCCCTGGTGATGAGCGTCTGTCTCACGCAGCTGCACCCTCAGCTCCCTTTCCCCTGGCTTCCAGTGCCCTTTGTGAGAAGCAAGACCTTGGCCCTCTGCCTGCAATGTTACAGAAAGACCATACTTAGCTCTTCAGTTACCAAGAATGACCACTCTCCCCAGAAGCATCTAGAGGGCTTGAAGGGTCATCCACCCCTTGCTCTCACCTCTTCCTGCCTTGGAAAATTGCTGCAAACCTCACTAACCGAATCTCACCAGCCCAGCCCATGTTTTTAACACAATTTCCTCCTGTTCTCTCTGTGTGTGCATTTAATCCTTGAGGTAATAATGTGTTGTATTAAAATTTTCTGATGCACTGAATTAATTCTCAAGTAGAAAAGGCTGGGGACTTCATTCTCATTTCTGTCATTTGTTTAATAAATTTAAGAAACATTCTTTCCATTGTTCCACTGTATACCGTTTTGTCAGCATGTACCTACCTGGGAGAAGACGCTCTGTTTTGAACATTCTGTCTTGATCCTTGGAGCATGGCATACCTTCTGTCCCCTGCACTGTTGGAACGCTGTTTGATGTCTTTTCAACCCAAAACCTTGCCTAAATACCAATTTGTACCTGGAATACCCTTTGTAGAACACAGCAGTCGCTCACCCAGCGGCACTTTGACAGACCGAATCATGGCCACCCAGGCACCGGGAGAAGTGTACACTTGGCTTTTGTGGCCTCATCTTCTCTCAAGGCCCTGCACCGTATAAGGTGCTGTGGGGTGGGGCAAGCCCTTGGAGGAGAGCAGGTTCACTGTAAAGGGGGGCAGATGTAGGTGGAACAGAGCGCATCTGAGACAGCAGCTTACATTGGGAGCTCACACAGCCGGCCCTCCACAGGCTGGGCTTTGCTATTCCCAGTGGGAGTGAAATACCTGATGCTGATTGGCTTTGGTGGGAAGGAGTGGGGCATATCATCTCCAGCAGGCAAGCTCTTTGTCCCCTGGGTGGGCACCCACAATGTGTGCTCCTCAGATGCGCCCTGCTTTCACCTCTGCCTGTGCTTCCGTGTGGTGCCTCCGCACAGCATGGACTCCTGTCACCCGGGATGCTCTCTGCCCTCTCTGATAGCCATGAGTTTGGTGGCTGAGCATGGGAGACCAAACTCATGTCAAATGTTTGCATGGTATTAATATCTTGTGTTACTCTAAACTCAAGAGGCTTTCCTAAACCTTGTCCTAACGGGAATCTTGCTGTTAACAAACCAAAAACCTGTTTGATGTAATTGTTCTTTCCCACCGATGGCTGAAGCTTTGCCCTTCCTACAAGATGGTATACTAGACTCCATGTTCCTCGTCCCTACAGTGACACCAAGTTCACAAGCCCTCCGCCATCTTCAAAGCAGGATTCTCCTTTACCTTTGCCCTATAAGTAAGAGCAGCCTTTTGTGCTCTCTGCCATTTGACCCTGAGTGGCACCCCCTCTGTCTGTCTGTCTGTCTGCAAGTCTGACATCACTGTTGCTTGTCTGAATGGCTTGGTGATGAAGTGTGAAGTGGATGCTTAGCTGTTGTTGAGCTCTCCTTAAAGGATGCTGGTTCTGAGGAACGCATGTAACTTGCCCCCAGCCACCTCAGGTATCAGGAAGAGGACACCTTCTCTAACACTGGTAAACTGTGACCTCACTCTTCCATGTGGGAACCTTGCCATTCCAGCCAGCTGTTGTCATAGAGTCCGATGGGCAGGGACCCACCTCTGATTCAGTGTGGTGGTGATTTTCTTGGGTGGTGAATGCTCAGAATAGATGATCTCATTCGAGATTTCATTATCTTCTTTCTTAGTGGGAAGTCGTGAGTTTAAAAAGAGCCCTGTGTTTCTTCTGTCTTTCCTATGTATGCCTCTGGAACTAACACATTCTGAGTATGTAGGTAAAAAAAAATCTATATTTTAGAGCCAGGTAACAAAAGATAGGATTGTAGCATCTAAAAACTTGCAAAAGAAGTAAGTTTATTTGGGGAATAGTAAAGAAGTTTTGAAAGTAGGAATTAATCAGTGCCATCAATGTTCTCATTTTAATAATTTATCAAATAACAAGTTTCTTTTTTTTTTAAATTGTCAGGTTTTCTGCTTCTCTTTTTACAGGAAAAGAATCCACACAAATACCTATCAAGTTAAAAATTAGGCACTAATCAACTCCCTGACTACTTTACAAAACAGGACAGGTGCAGAAGCATGTGAAATGCCATTCTAATTACCTGAGAAATAGATTGGACTTTTCTCTCACTCGCTCTTCCCAGAACTGGGTGAGTCTGTTTACACGGCTTTGGCCTACGCTGAAGAAGCAGATCATTAGCAGGAAGCTTGTGCCAGTCCTCAGAGGGGATGAGAGGCAGGAAGCTGTGCCCGCTCCCCCTCAGGCCATTTTGTCTCCTCTGATGAAGAGCCTGTCCTGAGCCTCTGAGCTCAGCCTCCTATGAGCCAGGAGAGAATTATGAATGTATTCTAAATGAAAATGATAAAGCTGTAGAGGCAGGCTCTGGGATGGTGATAGATTGAAATCCATAAAAACAGCAGGGCCAATTTGAAGTCCCATAATTATTTGTGGAATGACAAAGTGTCCATTTAAGAAGATTTGAAAAGGCCTTTGCCAGAAGTGTGTGCCCTTAGAGCAGTGTTGGTGGGGGATTGCTGGCCCTCCGGGCTGGCGTAAATGCTGACCTCTTCATGCAGATTGGTGGGAGAGGAAGACATTGCCAAGGAGCTACTAACCTGAGTGCCTGAGAAAAAGCATGGCAACTTTTAGAAGTAGGGATTGGAAATCTCCAGAGGTTTAGTGAGCAGTTGATCTCTTCCCTAACACATTGGAATTCCTTCCCGCCTCTTGCCTTACTGCCCGGGTGCTTCCTCGGAGGGTCGTACAGAATTGTCTACCTGTAGCTCCCTCCCTCATGAAGAAATTTGCCTATTCTCACTTGCCATCAGGGAAGACAGGTTTAGAAAACAAAAGCCCACGCGTCAATCATTCCACAGCATAAGGGCAAAGGTGCCTGATGGGTTCTTCTCTGTTCCCATCACCTGGGGCTGTGCCTTCAAAACGATTGTCAGACTTAGTGAGCTTCAGTCCTGTGTAGTCGCACTAACTCTACATAACCTTGAACTCTGCTTGCTTTAGACACGCCCTTCACACTCACCAGTCTGGACACAGAGCTGCCAGATTCTACCTAACTGTTCTTGCCAGCATGTCTCATTGATTGCTGAGTGGGAAGCTGGGACATCTTGCTTTGGGTCTGCGTCACCCGTAAGGTTTCAAGTCCTCGGGACAGGGCCTTGTCTCCATAGGCCCAGCTTCAGAAACTTGGACGTCTCCTTCCTTAGCCTTGCTGACGGATTCTTAGATCAAAGTGTTGGTTGGTGTTTGTCCATGTCTTGGTCTGACAGTTTACACACCCAGCCCTCTTCCTTTCATGAACAGACCCAAGAACCTCTTCGGAAAAGGAAATTAACCACCCCAACTTGGTTCCCCACCCCCACCCCCTGTGAGGCAATCAGACATGGTCAGACCACATGTGCCAAACCCTGCGAGCAGACCTGAGCTGTCACCAGCCTCTTCTATCCCTTGGGCGACCAGGGCAGCCTTCTACCATCTCTCTGAGGTAGTCCAGTGAGAATTCTTCTAAACCTAACCAACTCTATTCTTTAAAAGGTTGTCAGGGCACCACCTCTTAAGACTCAGTCTATTGCTTATGCTTCCAGCCTGCCCGACGGGTCAGCTTACTGCAAGCCTTGCCAGGGTTGGAGGGCAGGGATGGGGCAGTTCAGCCAGAACCCTAGCTTTCACTTGTGGAGGGTGGTGTGTCTGTCTCTGAATGTGTGAACCCTACTCTCTCCTTCAGTGGCAGGCAGCTTGCTCTCTGTCGCTGGAAGCTGTTCACAGCCTGCTGGTAACCCAATCTCCTCGCAGCCTGCCCCACTTGAAGCTAGCTTTCTAACAACTTTTTATCCTTGGCTCCAACTCTCTCAGAGAGGTGAATGCTTTTTTTCTGTGCCACACCACCGCAGCCCCAAGGCCCAGCATGCTGTCACTTATAACCTGCCCACCCGATCTCGTGAGAGCTGACGGTAAGCCCCACATTTAGCTAGATGACTGGTGGGTAAACTCTGAAGCAACTCTCAACTCAACCACTCACGAATGCATGGAATGTTTTGATCTTGACACAAAACTGCCAGAATTTTCTCTTTTCTAACTTCTATTTGTAGTGGTAACATTTTTCTGTGATTTTTTTTTTAAAAGAGAATAGTGTAGTATCTTGAAACAATGCAATTCCAGTGTGTCACTATTTCTATTTAACAACTTTCATTCTTTTCCTAATCATTGTATCCAGTTGTGCACTAGTGTCAATAAAATTGACATTTGTGAAGCGATTTCTGGCCTTTTTCTCCGGGATTTATGGGATCTGGTGGTGTGTGGGGTGACGGGGCCTCTGTCTAACACCAGGGCTTCAATGAGGTTTATTACAACGTGAGAGGGTTTTGGTTTTTTTTAATGCAGCCTTCTTCTTCCGAGCCTCCCTCAGCCGCTCTGATCTTGTTTTCCAAGGATCCCTGGACTGATGAACTCCCCGTAGGCACAGCAGCTGCTTTCTGTTGTCTTCTGGGTGGCTCTTCACCGCTCTGCTGCTGACGCCACTCGCAGGGCATCCTGGGAGCAGGGGAGACTGGCGGGGATTCCCTCGTGGTTCTGGTTGGTACCTGCTGGGATCAGAGTTGTGGTCGCCCCGTACTTCCTTCAGTCTAGGCTGCTATATCTTGTATTTCCAAATGACATACAAACAACTGAAAAAAGGGAAAGATAGGGAAAGCCGTTCCACCTGTCTGCGGAGAGCCTTAACAACGTGCTGGGTAGCAAGGATCAGGACTGAACGTGGGGGCAGGCTCTGACGTCTATTCCTTATAATCGAAACAGTTCACCTCTGTTTGCATCAGAGTCATAAATATATTAGGTCTAAACACAACGTAGGAGTGTGTTTTGAAACACCTCTTGTAGACTCAGGGGGTTGAAGGACAGATACTTGCAAAATCACATCTTCAGAGAGCGCCCTGTATAACATCTGCGGCTGCCTGTGCTAGGTAACCTACGTTTTCCTGTTGTCGTGTGATGTGATATCCTTTCTAGAGGACTAACTCTCTACTTGTCACCCTGTCACCTTTGATTCACAAAGGGGAACGGTGATAATGGGATCTTCCAGCTTGCATTTTTAAATGACCACCATTGCCTGTAATGCTAGTGTTTCTGTCCCAAAGAGTAGCAGACATGGACTGACGTCATCAGGTACACCGAGCTTGCTTCTGTTCTGTAGAGTGGGGGATTAGCTGCTTGACCTCTGTTAGCTGCGACCCATTGTCACAGGTGTTGTAGTCTGTCCTCAGTCCGCCAGCCTCTTAGATGCCTACTAGCTTAGTTCTACCATCCCCCCCAATCCCACCCCCCTCTGTCTCACTGTGACGTAGATACCATGTCTTCCTGGAGCGGTTTTTAGAAGCAGAGGTGGTAGCTACCAGATGGAAACAGGATTGTGTAATGCTTTTAAGCTCCCTTAATTGTTATCTGTGCAGAGGTCTCTGTCTTATTTTTAATCACGTAACTGGGGCTGCATGGAGTGAGGCGGACTCTGACTGGGTGCCCTAACTCTTAAAGCGGCTGGTATGGAGGGCGGGGACCTTAGGAAACCAAAGTGTTGTTCACCAGCGGCAGCCTTGTTCTAAAGACTGACCAACGTAAAAGTTGGAAACAGCCCTCCAATTGCAGAAGAAATTACTTTGTTCTTTCTTTTAAAACTTCTCATCCCCAAACAGGCTCCCTGACTGGTAGCCCTCACCTTTCAGAGCTGTCCATCAACTCCCAGGGAGGAGCCGCCCCAGCCAACGTGACCCTGTCTCCCAACCTGAGTCCTGACAACAAGCAGGCCTCTCCCCTGATCAGCCCACTCCTGAACGACCAAGCGTGCCCAAGGACCGACGACGAAGAAGAGGGCCGGCGAAAGGTGCAGATCTGTGGGAAACAGGGAGTGTAGTGAAGTAGCCACACTGTAAGCCACGCCAGCCTGCGGATTGCCCAACAAAACCTTTCCTGTGGACTAACAATTCCCCATTCCTTGACAGCCAACCCAGACTGCTTGCTGGTTTTGTCTCTTTCTGACTGGCTTCATTCACATGGCGTCCCCTTCTCGGGGTTCATCCATGGGGTGGCTTGGGTCAGCATGTTTCTTTCCATGTGACTCTGTCCATTGTGTAGATCACTGCGGAGTGAATGCATCTGCCAGTGCACGCTTTATTCTCCTCATCTTCTGGTGTTCCGTGAACATGGATCCCAGACATTTACTGGGGTTCCCTTTAGAGCTTCTTCCTGTAAATACCGAGGTGGAAGTGGGAAGTTCTAGTGGAAAGTGGATGCATGCAATGGTTAGCATAAGGCTCTCCCTTTTATTTGCTGCTTAAGGGAAATACAAGACCCCAGTGGTGGCCTGCTTTGGGTTGCTACCATCAGCCAACACCCAGGCTCCAGGGAACTGAGACACACTGGTATCACCATCTCCTTTCGATCCAGCCACTGACACTGTAAATACCATTTCATAAGATCCCAAGAAGCCAACTCTGGCAGCCCCTGGTACCAGGTCTCAGGAGGCTGATCTTCTCCTTGTTTCCTGGAAGATTGTATAACTCTTCCTTAATTAAGTCCTCTAGCTGGCGGTAATTCTTACATATCAAAAGTCACTCTTTTAACAACTCCTCCTCCTAACACACACATGCACACACATGTGCCCATGCACACAGGCAGGAAACAAGCTTCTTAGGACTTGTGAGTAGCTAACAAAAGATCTTTCCTGTTAGGAACCTCATCAGGGAACCACTGTCTTGTGACCAGGGCATATCTCAGAGGCTACCACTCAAACATGATTGCTGTGTCTGCTTCTTTTGTGGATTTTGCAGAGATTCCCAACCGACAAGGCGTACTACATTGCTAAGGAAGTCTCCACCACAGAGCGCACGTACCTGAAGGACCTTGAGGTCATTGCTTCGGTGTGTATGGCTTTTCCTCCTGTGCAAAACCGTCTACGGTGTAGTTAACCTCATGTTCACCTGCTGCCTGGAGGCTGGGGCTGTGGAAATGTTAGGCTCTGTGACTTTAATTGTAAGGATTACCCATCCTGACCCTGGGTTAGGGCAGTCAACGTCAATGGTGTATTTATTTTGGGATGTTCTCCTCAAGAAATTACGACTGTGGTTTTTAAGTGCAAGGGAAAGATGTTCCTAAAGCAGAGAGAATGAAAATTAAAGTCTACCGTCCGTGGGCGCTGATCCAGAACATTCTGTGGTTTGCTCATCGTAAGATGTAACTGCTGTGTTTCCTTGAGGGGGACCTTGGGTTATCTCTATAGTAAGTTGTGCCATGGTGGAGAAAGTGCCACCGACTGCCTGTGACTGCTGTCACCAGGCCTGTCCAGTCTAAAAGCACAGTGGTGGTTGTGGGGGTGGTGTATGTGGGGGGGGGGTGTTACCAAGGGACTTTGACCCCACAATTTTAAGAAAGAACATAGCCAGTGAAGAGGGAGCCCTGCACTGTTGGAGCACAGCTCCCACCCACATCGGTAACAGCAGCTGCTGTGCCCTCTTCATGCCCAACGTTTTCATGAAGGGTAGAGAGGACAGCTGAAGGGATGGAGTGAAGGGCAGCCTACCATCCTGACCTCACTACTCCCCACTGAGATGGCCTGGATGAGGCCTGGGTTCAAGTGGTTCCTCGCTGAAGAGGTCGGCTTGGCTTGAATAAGCCATGGGGAACCATTTGAGGGAGCAACCATAGAGAGATGGGGACTTTTCCCCATGGAATGGGAAGGGAAGAGCAGGAAAGCCTGCCTCTGCCCTTGACAGCTCTGATATGCTCAGAAGCCCACGAGAAAGTGCATGGTCTCCTGCTGCCCTCGGTACATGTCCTTCTGCCTTGTCCCCGTCTATCCCCAGTGGTCTCAGGGCATAGCCACTTCTGCCTTGTCCCTGTCTATCCCCAGTGTCTCAGGGCACAGCCACCTCTGACTTGTCCCCATCTATCCCCAGTGTCTCAGGGCACAGCCACCTCTGCCTTGTCCCCGTCTATCCCCAGTGTCTCAGGGCACAGCCACCTCTGCCTTGTCCCCGTCTATCCCCAGTGTCTCAGGGCACAGCCACCTCTGCCTTGTCCCCGTCTATCCCCAGTGTCTCAGGGCACAGCCACCTCTGCCTTGTCCCCATCTATCCCCAGTGTCTCAGGGCACAGCCACCTCTGCCTTGTCCCCGTCTATCCCCAGTGTCTCAGGGCACAGCCACCTCTGACTTGTCCCTCTCTTCCCCAGTGGTTTCAGAGCACAGTCAGCAAAGAGGACTCCATGCCCGAAGCCTTGAGGAGTCTCATATTCCCGAATTTTGAACCTTTGCACAAGTTCCATACCAATTTTCTGAAAGAAATTGAGCAACGACTTGCCCTGTGGTGAGTACAGCCCAGTTTGACATTGGTGTTACAGTCCACACCCTTATGTCACCATCCCTGTCCAACTTCACATTGTCCCATACAACCAACAGAGATAAAAGTCTAAGGCAAGCCAACCTTAAAATATTTTCCACTGAACTACTATGTGTTTGGATCTTCCTTATCTTTTTGCCTTTGACTGGGGACTCTTCAAGATGCATTTTCATATGCTAATTACATGGTTATTTTTAAGTAAAGATACTTGCTCCTCAGGGACTGTGGGATGGTGAGTAGAGGGACAGGAAGTATTTGTGATGTAACATTTCACTGTCGCTTGCTTCACAGTTATTGTGAAGCCTCACATGCATTGTATGTCTCTGTGTGTGTATGTGTGTGTGTGTGTATATATATATATATATATATATGTGTGTGTGTGTGTATCACATGTTGTATATGTGTGTATGTGTATATATGACACATCAAATGCTGCATTTAATAGGTTTTAAAGAATACTTTGAAAATACAGTCTATGCAACACATATGCACTCAGTTTTACGTTATCATAAGGATATAAATATGTTTTATTACAGTCTATGTACCGGTGTCTGTGGATAAACATGCTACCTTGTAATTGTGATTGAGAGATAACTCTGTGGAGTGATCTCTCCTTTCACCTTTGCGTGGCTTCTGAGATCAAACTCAGGTCACTAGACTTGTGTGAAAAGCGCCTTTCCCCATCTTGACAGCCCAGGATATAATTTTTTTAATATTTGTTTTCTGTGTGTGTGTGTGCCCTCGCGTGTGTGCTCAGGCACATGCTTACAGGAGTGTATGTGTGTGTACAGGTGTGCTCACCTGTCAGCAAATGGAGGCCAGAAGACAGCGGAGGGTCTCTTGGAGCTGGGAGTTTGAGGCATGTAAGAACCAACCTGATATTACCTCGGTGCTGGGATCTGAGCTCCAGTCACTGTGGCTGTCCAGCAAGTGCTCTTAACTGCTGACCCACCTCTACAGCCCCATAAGGGTATATTTTAATATCACAAAATGGCATGAGCGAAGACATCCAACGCAGAACTAAAACATAAGTGTGATCTAAATAACCATCTGTTGAAGAGTGGGTGAAACAATACTTAAGTAAATACCCCCCAAAAAATCCACTAAATACCAAATAAAACCCTAAGATGGGAATGAAGGTGACAGTATTTTAAAAAAAAAAAAACTGGAAAAATTTTGTTTACTGTAGAATGAAAAATCTGATGTAACTTTACCTAAAATAGAAGCTTTTATAGAAAAAAAAATTTGTGGGCCTTTTTAAGGCCCTTGGACACATTGGGGGGCTGATTGTCTACCACATACACATTTGAAAGTGCAGCAAAAAAAAAGATAACAAAGGCTTGCTCCTGTGCTCCTGCAGCAGCAGATCTGTGCTGTGCCCTCCTTGCTTTCTGACTGGAAGTGGTGGGGAGGGAGGGGGACATTCAGTGCCAGTGGGGTCCTGATGGAGCCCAACGCTGAGGCTGCTATCTCTGGCCATTCCGACTAAGGCCTTCGAGTATCACTGTAATATAAAAACAGAGCCCCACGCCTGATTCGGAAGACCGCTGTGCAGAGCTGGCATGAACACTCCAATCCCTAAGTGCATTAGCGTATATAATGGCCTTCCCTTGTGGGGAGGGATTGGCTGGCTTTACTAACAGACCCCAGCCTTGCTGAGGATGGGGATATGGGGGGTGGGGGGGGGCAGCCTCTTCAGCAGGAGCCAAGCTTAAGGAAAAGGCTTCAAGAGGGAGCTATGCATTCTTCAGTGTCACTACCTACGGAGGCAGGAGGATTGCAATGAGGTCGTATGCCATTCAAAATTAAATGACTGGAAAAAATAAAGGGACCTCGGCCTCGAACACATGGCAGGCTTTTCTGGTACCTGTAGGCTAGTCCTCTGAGACTGGTGAGCTGCTTGTTGTCTTCTTTGTACCAGAGGACAGAGTTGAGCCAATGATTTTCCAATAAAGCCCAGCAGAGCAGCTCATAGTGGGGCGTGCTGCAACTCTAAGTGGCTCCAGCAGAGGGTGCCTGTCCATTCTAGAAAGTAGTTAGTTATCCGTGGTGCAAACTCCATCCCTGGCTGTACTTGAAAGCCATGGAGGGATTTGAAAAATGCAGATGGCTAGGCTCCTGTCAGCCCTGTTTAGTTTGGACTTTGGGGTTGGGACCTTGAAAGTTTTATTTTTCCGGTACTTCTCGGGGTAACTGCTTCTGGGGAACAGCTGGCACCTCTGCCCAGTAAATGGTAAATAGTAAACATAGGATTCTTTGGTTTGCACTTCACAGAGTGAATTGAATTGCACTTCTTTATTCTGTGTGCAAGCACGATGAGTTCCATGCATGAAGGGCATGGACTGTGGTTCTGTTTGCTAAAGGACTGATCCCCCAAAGTAACTCTTAGAGAGGATCTGTGAAGCTTCAGGAGGAGCGGGCCCCGAGGGAGACTATGGGACGGGGCCTGTCCTCTCAGATTCCTGGCTCGAAGTGTGAGTCCTTGTTAAAACAGGCAATCGCACCATTATCACCTGCCTTCCTACCCAACACGCAACACCATGGCCATGGGGCTGCTTGAACCAGGAAGGCTTTGAGCTCTGTAAACCTTCTTCTCTTTAGGGGTAGCTCGTCCCTGGTATTCTGTGATAGGATCAAGCTGACTGATGTAATTAGTGACTCTGTGGCTTGGGCTTTGCTCACAGAAGGCAGGAGGCCAAGGGTATCCAAGGAGGGTTCAGTGTCCCAGAGAGGCACAGAACCCTGCTTCTAGCCTGGCGTTGGAGGACATATGGGACAGTAATGCCTACATAAAGCAGGCAGCCATGGCCTGATTACAGTCAATGAGAAGAATGGGCCACCGCTGAGTTTATTAGGAAGGGAGTTTGCACAATTATAGACAGACAAATAGACAGAGAGAAAGCTTAGGTAAAGGTTTATGTTTCTAGGTATTGCCACATAGGAAACAAACGAAAGAAGTAAAGGAAGGAGGATGCCTGGGAAACACAGGTTAATTAACTCATGTCAATTAAGGTAGTTAAGAAACGAAGTGACTGTTGTAGAACCCTTTGCTAGCACACACAGATGAAGCCCTGGATCACAGCAGAATCTGAGGTAGACCTCCAGCTGCCCGTGGCTGAGCGGTACTTTGCTCACCTGTAAACTGTGCGTCAGAAGGTACCCCTCACAGGGCTGTTTCATACCTGTAAAGATCGAGTGTTGGCATCCGGCTCCACATCTGTGCCCCACCCAGAAAGGAGGAAAGCTGATAGGCTTGGGATTTTGATTTGATTTTGTGTATATTGTGACAGGTAGGTATGTGCAGGTCAGAGGATAACTTTGGGGGTTGGTTCTTGCCGTCTTGCTGCAGTGGGGTCTCTTGTCTCTGTTGTGTTACACATGCCAGGCTCTGGCCCACACGCTTCTGGGTGATTCTGTTGCCTGCGCCTCCTATCTTGCCACAGGCATGCTGGGATGGGCAGATGTAAGCAGCCACTTCCGGCTAAAAAGAAAAAAACCCACAAAAACAAAAAACCATGGACCCTGGGAATTAAACTTCAGGCTTGGCAGCCACTGACTTCCCACTGAGCCATCTCCTGGTCCAACCTAAGTAAGCTTTCTAAAAAGCTAACTGAATTTGAAACACTCTTAGATTTGCTGACTTGATAGATTTCCTGTGCGGGCCTCGCTCCCTCCCCTGTAGTTGAGCATGCTCTGTGTCCCGTGAAAACAAACCAGCAGTGTCCTGTTCTGGTGTCAAACTGTAGATTTTATTCCTTGCTATTTTCTGGCTTTGGCGGTTTTCTTCTGTTTTGATTTGGTTTGGTTTTGGTTTTGTCTTTTCCTGGAACTTGCTCTGTAGATCAGGCTGGCCTGGCCTGAAACTCACAGGGATCCCCCTGCCTCTGCCTTCAGAGTGCTGGGATTAAATCAGGTGCCACCATGCCCAGTCCATTGCTGTTTACAATTATTATTGTTAAAAGAAAGAAATAGAAAGTTTTGCTGCATGAGAAGTTCCTCAGATTTGATGCAGGTGTGGTTTTCCCCTTGGCAGGCCCACAGGGGACTGTAGACCTGTCAACGGTGGGGAAACCCAGGGCAGAACTCATATCAGGAGGTTTGCTGGAATGCTTCAGCCACCCCAAGTCTGTTAACACCCTTGTCCCTCTGCGCCATGCAAACATACCCAAGCAGAGGATGGAGGCCCAAGGCTGCACAGAGCTGGCCAAAGCCTTCCTCAGAACAGACCAGTAACTGGTTTGATGAGTTCTGCGATGGAGCTGGAGCGCTCTTTTTCCTTTTGAAAGCAAAGTCCTGCTTACTCACCTGTTCAAACACACTCAGAGAAAGCCACCCGGATCCCACCTTGGGATGGGCGGACGCTCCATCCAACACACAGCTACCCCACCTCCAAGGTAGACGGAGAACCTGTCCAGAGACAGATTCTCCAAGTTTGAAAATCGCAGGGACCTGCAGGGCCAGCGGAAGAAAGAACAGCACTTGCTCATGGTACTGCCCCTGCCTGCGCGCTGGCTCCCCTTGCCCTCTCTGAGCTGTCTGCATGCTGTCTCAAATTACTTTCCCTCACCATCACAAAGCCTCAAAAAGCAAGCAGAATTGTCCTGTGTATCCAGTCAGCGTTTGCACCAGGCCTGCCCTAGTTTAAAGATAAATTCCTACTTAGGCCCAGGGGAGACCTCAGCTCTTTGAGTCCAGTCAGATGGGTTGGGTGGCCCAACACTGGGTTTTGATCTGAATTCCGAACACCCTGTTCCTCATTATCGAGGGCCTTTCTTGCCTGTGTCTGTCTCCCCTGATCAGCAAGGGGGGGGAAGGGGGTAGGGGGGAGAGGGTTAGTTCTCAGTAGCTCAGAGGAGCAAGCAGACTTGTCTGCACCTCCCTCTGGTGTCCTAGCCATCATCGCAGATGCTGCACTTCCTGTGGTGACAGCTTTGAGGCTAACTTTAATCTCTTCCTGTGGCCTGAGACTGACTATGAAGCCTGCACGGGACAGCTCTAGAAAGGAACCCCTTCCCAAAGCTGCAGGTCTTTGGATGTACCCCACACAGCTAGTCAGCAGAGAGGCTCTCAGCTCCAAAGTGGCCACTTTCACTCCCCACCCTCTCTCAAAAGAAGCAGCCAACCCCTGTGGTCCATGTTGAGTGATCCTGTCCACACTTGCACATGTGTGCACACACGTACACCCTGCCCCCCTCTCCCTGACCTTCACAGCACTCTACTTTTGAAAAGCACATAAGCCCCCACTCCCCCGACAGGGGTGACTCATGCCTAAAGAGTCTGATGTCTCTGTTAATTTGTCAGTACCCAAGATGACTGTGGGAGTGAAAAGACAACTGGGTAAGACACACACGTGCTGGTGTGTCCTCTCGGCCCCCCTGGCCATGCTGAGCCACGTAAATACCGAGTTAAACTTGGTGTCTCAGTATCTCTAACCACAGGTATTGTGGAAATGACTGCTATGGTGGGTACCAGATTTAAAAGCACTTTTTCATCATTGCAGAACGCTCCTTTGAATACCACGAGTTCAGTTAACTTTTTTAAAAATTACTTTAAAAAAATTCTCTGTGTGTACAAATGAACATAACACAGTCCATGGATGGAGGTCAGAGGTCAGCTTTCAGGAGTCGGTCATGCTCCTCCACGTGTGGGTCCTAGCAGCTTGTCAGTCATGCCTTCACCCTCTCCCCTGTGCCAGCCTAGGCACCATCAGTCCAAAGGATGAGGCAGGAAATGTGCTCCTTGTGGTTGACCTCTTGTTACGAGGAAAGGGAAGGCTGGGGTTATGAACATGCTTAGGTCTGCACACTCACACAGAGTGAGTCTCCAAGGTGGTCCTCGGAGCTCGTCCTTGTGTACCCTCGCTGGAGAACTGGGAGGTGTGCAGAGAAGCCATTGGCATGCTATGAGACGCCTCATTCCGGGTTCTGAGTGGATCTTGTAGTTCAATACAAGGGGTTGGGATTTGAGCAGGAGAGGTAAGGACTACTTCCTCTGACAGGCTTTGCCCACCTGCTTCTGCAGCATCTGTCTGTCTGTCTCCTGAGAGCGCTGCTGGGGTAGAAGCTGGCATAGACGCTTCCGGCCCAGGGAGCCCTACTGTGGGTTGGGCCCGCCCGCTGGCTGGAGATTGGCTGCTTTCATGTCCTTTGCTGTCTCCTTCCTTCCTGGTCAGTCTGCTGCCAAGTGACTGACCAGCTCACACTGGTCCAAGTGTTCCTTCAGGACCAAAAAGCCCAAAAAATGCATGGTATCTGTCTTGATGTGTACACATTGTATACATTGCACGTGAGGTCACATGTAGATGTTCCTGGAAGTTATTCACGTTGCGTGGATCATGGTTTCCTGAGTGAAACTGTCAAAAGAATTTTCGGCTGTCACAGTGCAGTAATTATCCAGAAAACAAATAAGTGGCCCTGCCTTCCAAACAAGGACCCTTTTCTTGTGGGCTTAACATCTGGAGGATGTTCTGGACAAGTTTTTTCTATGTTCTTGATAATAAAATGACCTTTGAGCTGTTCTTAGTAAGATGAAATGCCTTAGATGAGTCGACTCGGAGAATCCCGCATGAAGCAGCAAGCCTTCAAGGCCTGTCCCCAGGCCCATGGGCTTGTCCTGTGTTTGGACCCTCTCCCTTGGGGCTCTGTCTGATCTGGGAGGGCAGGGCAGACAGATGTTCCATGCTGTGCACAGCTCTAGATGGCTGTAGCCTGTTCCTATGACATCACCCAGAGCTAATGCCCCAGAAATGTGGCTTCTCGCTGCAATGTGGACTGACTAGTACTTCTCACCCAGTGTTCTCTCTGGAATAAGAATCCAGGGGTGTGTGTGTGTGTGTGTGTGTGTGTGTGTGAGAGAGAGAGAGAGAGAGAGAGAGAGAGAGAGAGAGAGAGAGAGAGGAAGAAGAAGGAGGAGGAGGAGGAGGAGAGAGCGCTCTGACAGCAAGCAGACACAAGAAGGAAGTCCCCTGTTGAAGGTTTTAATACCAGTAGATATTTTAAGCAAATAGTTGGGCAGGCATGTGCTGACACATAGGCTTGTGTGCGTATAGTCCTACTACCTGGTATGCTGAGGCAGGAGGATCACCACACGTTTGAGATCACACCTCAGGGTAGAGGGAGTGAAGTAACTGAGTTTGCCTCGCACTCTTGCCCCTCCCCCTGCTCATGTTTAGTTTTTCTTGGGCTATTATTTAGCCATGCGTGAGGAAGTATTTCCTTTAATAGAAGCCAGAATCCTCCTCCCTGCCCGTTCCACCCAAGACACTGTCATGGAAATAGCTAACCTAACATTCTGAGCTAAGTAGACCTTTCACACCTGGGCCATTCCATGTATCTGTAAATTCTGGGCCATCCATGTAGATTCCAGGAAATCTCCAGGGTGAGCTGTGCCTTCCCTCTGTTTGGGTGAGCATCTGCCATTCTGTGAGGAACCTGATCTTCTGGCTTAGCATAAGGGTCTTCCTTTGTTGGAGCATTTTCCTCGTTCTTGTACGAAGGGGGGGCGGTGGGGAGGGGGGAGAATCTTGTAGCTCTAATGCGGCACCTTGGTGAAGGTACAGAAGGAACACCTCCGACCCTCAGACAGCATCCTTCAGGCAGGAACTTCCTGTGAATTCAGTTGCCTCCTTTTGTCAAGTGTTTAGGTGGAGCAGCCATCATTAAATTATCAAGCAGAGCAGGATCAGCAGAGTGGCCGGATGCTATACTCACTAGACATTTAATAACCCAGAATGCCAGAGACAGCATAAACTCACAGTGAGGGAGGGGATAATGAGCAGGACTTACAGGACTTAGCACTAGGCCAAGGATTGCCAGGGGCACCGGCATCATCCTGGTGACCCTGGCAGGTCATCTGAAGGTCTGAGAAACGCAGACCCCGAGTAAGTAGGCTTGAAGAACAGTAACGTAAAGAGTTGGTATCGTGGATTGAAGCCGTGGAGAGTAGGGGTGGAGGACCTAGATGAAGGAGGAGAGAGCAGAAAGGGAGGGTGGCTCCTCGTGGACTGGAGGAGAGAGGCAGCAAAGGGGGTTACAGGAACTGTTCCAGAATCTTGTAAGCAGGGGACAGGTACAGAGGGACAGAATCGCTGTTTAGTTAGAGAGGAGAGGAAGAAAGATAGTTATGGCAGCCAGGAGGAAGGATGGGGCGGGAAGGCTTGAAAGGCTGAGGAGCACAGCAGGTACATCGTGGCGCTGCCTCAGTGGTCTCCATGCTCCTGGTCCTTGAGCACTGTCATGTGCGCTCTATGCCACATCTGAACAGGTAGTTCAAGGAGAGCCCCTGAGTGCCTGCTGCAGAGACCTGGGGCAGAGGATGAGGGTGGCCCTGTGTCTAGTCTGCAGATGTGACTGCTCCTGAACCTGTGCACACATTCATGAGGCCTGTGCACACATCCTGCCTACCCCCACCCTGGTTCCCTGAAGATCCCTGGAGAGCCACAGATAGAGGCAGCCATTGGAGAAGGCTTCTCGCGCCCCCACAGAAGTCTCTTCTCCCTGCTGGAGGATCGGGAGCTCCCAGATCTCTGTAAACCTTGCACCCCCCCCCCCACGCCTCATCTGTGGGCTGGGGTTTTGTTTGTGTTTTTGTTTTTTTCCTCTCTCTCTGGGCAGCACTTATATTCAACCTGACATCCCGTGCCTGGTTCTTACCATTCCTCTTGTTTAGCTTGTCTCTTGCCTGTATGTTGCCTGTGGCTAGCCTTAGCGATGGATGTCAAGGTACGCCTCGTTTATTATCCATTCCTACCGCTGAATTCGGAGATGAACGTGCATGTTGTACAAGTGTAGCCCTGGAGATTAAACCACCATGGCCATGTGCAAGCTCATGGTCTCATGACAAGCAGGTTTCTGTGTACCTCAGCTTCCCAAGAGAGAAAATGAGAAAGATACAGCTTGCCTCTCATTTGTTTTGAGGGTTAAACTGAGTCGGTGCCTGTATTGTGCTCACAATACCAGGGAATGGTCAGCAAGTACTACTACTGCTTTCTTGTTGCTAGTTGAGCTCTGAGTTAGGAGTGCCTGCTGAGGCCTGTATGTGAAGGAGGGCCCCACGCCGCCTTACCCCCACTCCAGTTGCCCACCCATCCTGCCTCTCTCTGTGTCATCTGCCCCTCCCCTTCCAAGAATGGCTCTCCTGACAGTCCTCAGTCACAGTGTTCCTTTCTCAAGGCTTTACAGGAGGTTCATTGCTTCTAATTAAGGTCTCTCAGGAACAGAGCCCCTGATTTGGGGTTGGTGTCTTGCTCCCTACGAATGTCTCTTAGTCCCCAGGACGGAATCAGTGCATAGCCAACTGGTGCAAGTGCTGTTTATGCTGACTGATCTCGTGACACGAGTGTAGAAGGGGGAAAAAATCCATCAGACGCAACCACGGTTCTCTTTAAAAAAACAAATGGAGATCTTTTGCTGGTTTGGTTTTTGGTGTGTGTTTGTTTTTTGTTTTGTTTTGCTTTTTCCAGACAGGGTTTCTCTGTATAGTCCTGGCTGTCTTGGAACTCACTCTGTAGACCAGGCTGGCCTCGAACTCAGAAATCCGCCTGCCTCTGCCTCCTGAGTGCTGGGATTAAAGGCGTGGCCACCACGCCCGGCTGCTGGTTTGGTTTTTGAGACAGGGTCTTACTATATATATAGCTCAGGCTGGCCTTCCGTTCACAATCCTCCTACCAAGGCCTCCCAAGTATTGGAATCACGCCTGGATAGAAGAGGAATTCTCTACTGAACCAGGGGCTAATTTAGGTGTCTTCCAGCATTTAATGTATATGCTCCCGAGAAAACTACATAGGAACCACTGGAGAGGAATCCAGCTGGAAGAAGTATGTCCAAGTGGGTGTTCCATTGCTAACATCTTCTATGTGTCTACCTCTCGAATCACAGGGAAGGCCGCTCAAATGCCCACATCAGAGGAGATTACCAAAGAATCGGGGACGTCATGCTGAAAAACATTCAGGGCATGAAGGTGAGCTGCTTGGGACTGGTTGGGACTGGTTGGGGGTTGAGACAACGTTTCTGCTGAATGTTTCCTCAGTCAGTTGTTTTGAAGTCCTTTGTGCATGACAAAGTCCTAGATGCCAGAGTATCTAGGCCTTCCAGTGAATTCCAAGTCTTTAAGCCCATCAAAGGCAAACATGTTTTTGAACAGAAGCATCTACAATGAGAGCATACCCAAGAGGGCTAAGGAGAATTAACCCACAATCCCCTCCTACCGTTGCTTAAGATTAGTGCTTGCTCAGTTGGACAGTTAGTGATGCCTGTAATACAGAAGGTTTTGCTCTGATTCACACAGCTGGTCTGATGAACACATCTGTGTTTGCATTTTTAAGGAGTGTTAAATCTCAGCAGCTGGGGCAGTAACCTCAGTCCCTGATAACTGTCCTAAGAAAGGAATGATCCCTAAGAGGGCAACTGCTCACTCATGCTGCTGACATGTGTAGTACAGCCAGCCGGCCAGTAGTGCTACCTGCTTGCTGTTCATGGTAAAGAGAGCTATGTGTAGGAGATCATCCACAGGATTGAGGATGCTGTGAGGCTTGATTTATTCCCATTGTCCATTTGCCTAGGTCACTGTCTTAGGATGAAGAGATGCTCAAGACATTTCTTGTCAACTTCCTGCTCTGTGTGGGGTGTGATTGTGTGTGGAGGGGGTATCTGTGTGGGGGTGGTGTGTTGTTATGGGGTGTAGAGGGTATGTATGGTGTGTATGTGTTCATGGAGGGTTGTTATGGGGTGTTTATGGGTTGTGTGCATATATGGGGTGTGTGGGGGTATATAGGGTATATGTGTGTATGGGGTGTGTGTATATGGGGGGTATATATATGGGGATGTGTATGGGTGTGTGTGGGGGTGTGTGTGTATGTATAGGGTATGTGTGTACGTGAGATATATTGTGTATGGGGTATGTGTGTATGGGGTATGTGTATATGATGTGTGTATATATGGTGTGGGGGGTGGTATGGGTGTATAGGGTGTATGTGTATATGGGGTGTGTGTATATGGGGTATGTATATGGGGTGTGTATATGGGGTATGTATATGGGGGCATATATATGGGGGTGTATATAGGTGTGTGGGGGTGTGTGTGTATGAGGTGTATTGTGTATGGGGTGTGTGTGGTATGTGTGGTGTATGTATATGGAGTGTGTATATGGGAAAAATATATGGTGTGTGTATGTATGGAGCTTGTGTGTGTATGGGGGGTGTATATGGTGTGTGTGTATATGTGCATGGTGCTGGAAGGTTGAACTGAGGGCCTCACACACATCATGTATCACTCTCCTTCTCTACCACGTCCTCAGCCCTCCCCACTTTTTAATAAAGATTAGCATGTAACTCAGTAGACCCTGAAGCATCAGTGTCTTTAAATTTAGTGCATTTAAAGCATACTGTACTGCAGTGTGGGGCAGCATCAGAGAGAAGCTGTGTTAGATTGTGAAGTGTCGGGTATCAATCAAGGAAAGCATGCATAGCCTGACAAGTCCCACAGCTGAGTCTTAGCACCGGGAGGTGGGTGCACAGACTCAGTGTCAGAGTAATCTCTAGGAGCCTTTTAAAAATAGATTCTGGCTTTTCAGTGCGATCTTCAGTTTTATCCAGAGTGCATAGGGTTCCCACACACACACTCAACACTCGTGGTTTTCACTATTTGTAACATTTTTCATTGATGTAATTATAATTAATACAGCTAAGATTGATGAAACGGTATTGCGGTATTGTCGCTGCCTAAGCCTCTAGTCCACTTGGGGGGCTCACTCTTGGTACCAGACAATCTGAGTGTGAAGAAAAGCCCCACTGTGACAGCATCATATAGAATCATTTTTTCAAAGATTTATTTTATGTATATGAGTACACAGTCACTGTCTTCAGCCACACCAGAAGAGGACATTAGATCCCATTACAGATGGTTGTGAGCCACCATGTGGTTGCTGGGAATTGAACTCAGGACCTCTGGAAGAGCAGTCAATGCTCTTAACCACTGAGCCATCTCTCTACCCCATACAGAATCATTTTAATTGATACCTTTAAAAACGCACTGTGGAGCTGGACCTGGTGGTTCCGTCCTGTGAGCCCACGTGCTCAGGGGTTGAGGTAGGAAGACCAGGTTCGAGACCAGCCTGGGCTGTGATCATAGGACCTTGTCTAAGCTAAGCTCACTGCGCCTCCTCTCGTCACCTCTTTGTCCTCACACTGGGTCTTTACAGGTTCACAGTTATAGTGTCCTGTGGCTGACTGGCACAGATGCAGCCTGACCCAGCTAGCTTCCTTCTTCCCTGATGTGACTTGATAGCTGTACCTCAGTCGCCGGCCATCCCTAAGATGGCTGTCCTCTTGCTGCATGTTTTTCTCAGCTCATTCTAGCTCTCACTTATCTGAAATGAAAAACCAACCCCTGCCTTATTTGGGAGCATAGCTGCAGGACTCAGGAGTGGTGGGGAAGACTCGCCAGGCCCTTCCCCCACTCCTAGGAACATTTCCTCCATGCCAATCACCAGCCACTGTGTGGCCTTCTCGGGCCTGATTGCCAAGAACCCCCACCGCCCTTCCACCAAAAGCTGGTAATGCTTCCATCTCCATCAACCAGCATAGAAGACTAAAAATATACCTTCCATGCCAGGCACTGCATTCCTCAGTCCACGGGCCGACATTTTGTGCTCGGCCAGCCTCCTCAGCCTCTAAGGCATTTCAGTGCCATGCCAACCACAAGGGTTTGCAACATGGGGCTCTGTGCAAGCCAAACAAAAATAGACTGGGGTGGGAGGTGGGGGATACTAGCAGCCGTTGTGAGGAATGAGTTGAGTCGCATGATTTTTGTTTGTCTTGTTTTATTTTGGTTTTTATTGTTGGTTATTAAAAGATTCTTATAAATCATGGAGGGAACCAGCAGACGATTCTAGAAATGTAGCATGCTGGGTTAGCAGCAGCGATGCCTACTCGCTGTGGCTCTGCTGCCCCACCTCCAGCCCAGGCACCAAGCTGCATTTGTTCATGGTAAGCAGAGCCAGCCTGCTCCTTGGTCATCGCACAGGAAGAGCACGACGTGCCCTGTGGCCATCTTTCCTGTGTGCCCACACTGTGTGGGTTGAGTTCAGCTGAGCTCTGCACAATGCTGTTGTGTCATGTGTCAGATCAAGTCACTGGTTATAACATGACCAGGAGAGCCTCACCCATGGTTTTATCCCCAGCCAGGTCTTTCTGCAGCATGTGGTCCCCAGCCCACACCATGAACTACCCACCTGCCAGCATCAGCCCACATCAGCCCCAAGGCACACAAAGAAAGTGGAGCCTGGCCTTGCATGCCTACCATGCACTGCCACTAATTTTTCCAAGGGGCATTTAGGCCTCTGATATTCCTCCCATCGCTCATCTACTTCCTAATGCAGGTGTGACTTAAACCAGTCACTGCCTTCCCGGAGTTTTCCATGTCATGTTTAGCAGCTCATTGAAATAATAAAGTAGTGACATACAAAAAATAGAATGTGTAAAATCCCGCGCACAGAGGTTCCCCCGGTTTTCACACATCACGCCGTTGCGTGCTAACGTGACCATCTGCTTCCTCCCTAAGCACTTGGCGGCCCACCTGTGGAAGCACAGTGAGGCCCTGGAGGCCCTGGAGACCTCCATCAAGGGCTCACGGCGGCTGGAACATTTCTGCCGAGACTTCGAGCTTCAGAAGGTGTGTTACCTGCCGCTCAACACCTTCCTCCTGCGCCCGCTGCACCGGCTCATGCACTATAAGCATGTCCTGGAGAGGCTGTGCAAGCACCACCCACCAAACCATGCCGACTTCAGGGACTGCAGAGGTAGGGATGCGGGTGCACGCTCCTGCAGCAGGATGCTGGGCCCACTGGGGGTCTCTGGGGACCATCTGATGTAGTATCCTAGGGTTCCATCATTGATGGTTACATCCCGATCTTCCTATGGGAAGGTGATGCTGATAGAGAGAACACTTTTTTCCTTCCCTGTTAGCACAAACCCTCTCCTTTGCACCCAGGGGGTCAGGGACTAAAATCCCAGAGAAAGTTCATTTTTGCTGGCCTGCTCCCAGAGGTCTGCCTCCACCTGCCTGCTTAAGACTCAATACTCCCACCTCAGGCCTACTGCAGGGGGATGCTCTCTCAGCCATCTAGTCTCACACCACTGGCATTACCAGTCAGCTATGCCTGGATTAGATGGCTAAAGGCCCTTCCCATCTTTGAGCAAGTCACCCACAAGGGCAGGGTTCGTGACCCCCCATCCTCAGCAAACCTGATCAATTTGCATTCTGTCTCTCTAGTCACTAGTGGGGCTCATTTGTCCTTAAAAGTGAAATGGGCATGAATGTTACCTGTTAAGTCACTGATCAGGGACTAGGATACAGAGACCAAGAGACCACCCCTGGGTCCCTCTGTGCATCAGCACTGTGGGGCTAAGTCACCCATTGTCCCCTCTGAGCCTCCTCCCATCCTGCTGACCAATGAATGCCCAGTAAATGTCTGTTGGGTCTGAGGATGGGGCGGGCCTGGAGTGCTTCCGCACTGGCGGAGACAGAGCATCCTGGGGTAAGCTCATCCTGAGCTCTGTGCTGACACTCTGGTCAGGTCCCGTCTGTGCTAAGCCGCAGCCTGTTCCCCTCCTCAGCTGCGCTGGCGGAGATCACAGAGATGGTGGCCCAGCTGCACGGTACCATGATCAAGATGGAGAACTTCCAGAAGCTGCATGAGCTCAAGAAAGATCTGATCGGCATTGACAATCTTGTGATCCCAGGAAGGGTAGGCACAAAGGCGGCGGGTAATGTCAGAGGGGCTGTCGGGGCTGGAAGGAGGAGCTGGCTCTATGGTCTCCTAGCACCACCTGGGAGAGCAGGGGAATGCCTAGTGTTTGCCAGCATAGTCCTTAGCTCTGGCCTCCTGATTGGTTAATGTACTTATTTACGTCCCGCCCTCCCAGGCCCCCTCCTTCGACACACACGACACACACATTGCAAAGACAGTTTAAGAAAGCTTTTGTGCTTTCTAAACTTATGTGAGTGAAAACAGAAAATATGGTAGAAAAATGCCAGCGATGGTCAGGGTCAGGGTCCGATACTATCACACACACACACATGCACACACACACACACTTGTGGTTCAAGACTGGGACACACACACAACATATACACACACACTTGTGGTCCAAGACTGGGACACAGACACACACACACACACACACACACACAATTTGTGGTCCAAGCCTGTGATACACACACTTGTGGTCTGAGCTCCGTGGGATGAATGGTTGTGGACAAGCTATGCTCAGCTACCCTGTTAGCACACTTGCCCTGCTGGAAGTGTCAGAAACTCACTCAGGGGTCGTGTGGCTAATGCACATTCTCTCCAGCCCAGTGGGGACAGGGAGGTAGGAAATAGCCATGCTTGCTCTGTTATGCTCCTTGGGGTCAGGGTGGGGGTGGTCATCCAGGAGACATAATTTTTCGCTCATTTATCACATCTCACCTGATCTCTCTATGGGATGGCTGGCTGTATTCATACCCTGCCCCAGCCCGGTCCTGGACGTGCTCAGCCTCTGATCTTTAGCCCAGGCTGCTCTCAAACTCTTGATCCTCCTGCCTCCTCTGCCTGAGTACTAAGATTATAGGTTATGAGCTGTCACACTCAGCTCGACATAGCAGCTGTGTGTGTGTGTGTGTGTGTGTGTGCGTGTGTGTGCGCATGCTAAGCTGGATGGCCACCAAGCCCCAGGGAGTCTCCTGTCCCCAGCTCCCCAGTGCTAGGATCACAGGCACACACCACCATGCCTCCCCGTTTTACATGGATGCCCTTCTGCTCGCACAGTAATCACTTTACCACAGAGGTCCCCTAGCCCAGGAAATTGTACTCCATGTGACTTGAGACCCATGGGAGAAGCCTCGGATATTTGGGTGTACCTAGCCCTACCCAGACCCAAACAGTCTGGGCCTGCTTGCCCATCGAAATGGAATCCTCCACATTGGTGCCCTACGGAGAGTCTAGAGCAGCTTGGGCTTGTTAGGATTACCTCAGATGCTGCATCCGGTCTGCTCGGTGGCTTCAGCAGCCATGCTCTGAGCCCAGCCTACCCCACAGCAGTCACAGCCTTGCTCTGAGCCTCAGATAGCTCAGGGCAGCCATCTCTCCTGCAAAGGCAGCCACACAGCCCAGCATCACAAGGGTTTTCCAGGTGCTGGCCCTGTCCTCCGTGAGCCAGCCAGATGACCTTGGGCAAGTTTCTTAATCATTTTGTTCATCTGTCTGGATGGGGGATTAACACTGAACCTCAGGAGGTAACAGGAGCACGTAGGTGTGTTGGACACATACCACCTGCTCTGCTCATGGAGCCTGTCTACTTGTGAGGTTGGAATCGGCATATCCCTACGAGGTTCAGTGCTGCCTTACAAATACAGGCGTTGGCTCAAAAAGCTGCCTCCCTGAACTGATCACAATCGTCCGTCCGGGTAAAACCGGAAGGGATGAGAGGGTGGCTTCTGATCAGGCGACACAGTGGCCATCACGAGTGGTAGAGCTTATGGTCCATGCTATAACTCCAGATACTCTGGAGGCTGAGGGAGAAGGATTAGCTAAGCTTAGGAGTTGGGGGCCAGCCTAGCAAGACTCTCATCTTAGGCCAGCCATGGTGCACATACCTTAGTTCCAACATTTGGGAGGCAGAGGCAGGCGGACCTTAGGAGTTCAGGACCAGATAGTCTATATAGCAAGTTCTAGACCAGCTAGGGCTATGTGGTGAAACCTTGTCAAAGAAAGAAAGAAAGAAAGAGACAGAGAGAGAGAGAGAGAGAGAGAGAGAGAGAGAGAGAGAGAGAGAGAGGAAGGAAGGAAGGAAGGAAGGAAGGAAGGAAGGAAGGAAGGAAGGAAGGAAGGGGAGAGAGAGAAAGAAAGAAAGAGAAAAAAGAAGAAAAAGAAAAAAAAAGGAAAGAAACAAGAAAAGACCCCTCCCCTTCTTAAAAACACACAACACTGTTGTGCTAATGTGCCCGCTCCTGTGGGACACTGGCTCTTGGGAATCTAGAGTTCAGGGAAAGCAAGACTCAAGAGGCAGAGCTCCCCAGATTCTTTTGTGGTCACCCATTCATACTCAACAGCTACTGGGCCGGGCGTGGTGGCGCACGCCTTTAATCCCAGCACTCGGGAGGCAGAGGCAGGCGGATTTCTGAGTTCGAGGCCAGCCTGGTCTACAAAGTGAGTTCCAGGACAGCCAGGGCTACACAGAGAAACCCTGTCTCGAAAAACCAAAAAAAAAAAAAAAAAACAGCTACTGGTCCCTAAAAAACTCAGCCGCTGATCACGGAGAAGAGTGTCCTACCCTCAGTCCTGTCTTCCCTGCCCCCTGGCTGCCTGCCACAAAGGTTCCTGGGAAGGAGAGAGATGGCACTTCGCCATGACTTAACAGCAAGGAGGCTGGGAGCAAGCAGTAAGCACGGCACACAGTGGTCACTGTCAGTGCTGTACTGTCACGGGACAGGGTGAGGGCTGAGGCTAGAATCCAGGCACCACCCAGACTCTCGCCCTCCTAGTAAACTGAGGTTCTGTCTGCTCTGCAGGAGTTCATCCGCCTGGGCAGCCTCAGCAAGCTCTCCGGGAAGGGGCTTCAGCAGCGCATGTTCTTCCTGGTGAGTGGGGCAAGCCGGTTTGTCCTTGACAGTCCCAGAACCATGTGGAAAATCCTGAGGCTAGCCCTCGTCTACTCCCGTGGGAGGACCTGGGAGGTAAGAAGGATCCATTCGGCCCACACACTTCTGCTTGTCCTCTAGTTCAACGATGTCTTGCTGTATACCAGCCGGGGACTGACGGCATCTAATCAGTTTAAAGTCCACGGACAGCTCCCACTCTATGGCATGACGGTAAGTGTCCAGTGCAGGCACTGCCCCTCTGTGAAGAGCAGATCCCCAGGGTCTACTAGCAAGGAGGACCCTGGAGACACACTACCTCATCTGCACACGTAAGGTCCCCGGGTGGTCTTTGTAGAATGCAGGGAGAGTTAGCCTGGGCTGTATGGTATGAGCTTGCCTCTCTTGTCTCTTGGCTGGCCCTAGCTGCCTATTCAGTGAGGACAAAGCCAATTCTCCTCACCAAGGTAGTTGGTAGGCAGGCCCCACACTGCATCCTGGTCATCAGGTATCCACAGGGTACCTGCCTCTGCACAAGGACCTTATGTCAATCTTTTCACAAGGTGGAGAGGAAGTATATGGGCTGTCAAAAGGACTTAATGCAGCATGTCCCTTGGCCTTGCTGAGTTCTGCCTTAGAGCGTCCTCCCTGACTATGGAAACGGCTCCTCTGGGGCCTGAGTCCCGCTCTGAATTCTGCCTTTACTGGTGTGTGGTAGCCAGTTCCCAAGTGTCCACAAAGACACCAGGTGCCTGGCTTGCTGCCCAACAGTGACTTGGTAAACTCTCCTTCCACAGATCGAGGAGAGTGAGGAGGAGTGGGGTGTGCCCCACTGCCTGACCCTGCGGGGCCAGCGACAATCTATCATCGTGGCTGCCAGGTAACTCCTGAACCTGACCTCTGACTGCTTGCCTTTGACTGGCTGTGGTCTGACAAGCCAATGTCATCTTTGTCCCCAGTTCCCGGTCAGAGATGGAAAAATGGATGGAGGACATCCAGATGGCCATTGACCTGGCAGAGAAAAGCAATGGACCCACCCCCGAGCTCCTTGCCAGCAGCCCCCCTGACAACAGTAAGTGGAGTGGGGGTGTCCAAGTGCAGTGTCTAAGGCCAGGGCTACAAGGACTGTCCCCTGAGGGAGAGGCAAGGAGGCCTCCTATGTAGGGATCAGTGTTAAAGGATAAGAGAATGAGAATGAGAGGGACCACGGTGTCATCTCTTCCAAGCCAACATTGCCCTGTGTTAGCTGATATTCACAGAGAGGGGAAGCAGGCCAGAGGCCCAATATCTACAGACAGGAAGGATTCCCAGACAGGGCAGGGGATTCTGGGAGGATGCTTTCCCCCGCAGGTCTCATTAGAATCTACTCATTGGGCACCCTTGGGGGACCACACTGGGAGTCCCTACCCCACAGCCTTGCCAGCACTCCAGGCTGGCCTTAGGGAAGAGAAACACCAGTACTGCCTTTGATAACCTTCTGCAGAGTCCCCGGATGAAGCCACAGCGGCTGACCAGGAGTCAGAGGATGACCTGAGCGCCTCTCGGACATCACTGGAGCGCCAGGCCCCTCACCGTGGCAACACGATGGTGCACGTGTGCTGGCATCGCAGCACCAGTGTCTCCATGGTGGACTTCAGCATTGCTGTGGAGGTAGGAAACGGGGCCTGAGTTAGCTTTCACCTCCAGCCTTTCGCCACTGTGCCCCGCCACTGAGAGGGCATTATGTGATCAGTGGGCACAGAAGAGCCAGCCCAAGGGTATAAGGAGCTGGAGCCATCCTACAGCTGGGACAGGGTGGTGCCCTCCTTCGTAAATGCAGTGCAGATCCCCCTCATCTGGCTTCCTGCCGCCCGAGAGCCTCCTCACTTCCTTTGTTTTCCACATTGTCTTTTTTTTCCATGGAGTTAGCCAAGGGCAAGATTCTGCCCCTGTATAGCAGTACAGCCCATACTCAACCAATAGCTGCACACACCATGGCAGTTGTGGAATCAGGTACCCAGCGGGTAGCCAGGTCTGAAGGGGGATGAGATGTTTCTAGCAGGGCATAGTTACAGTTCACAGGACACATCCCAAGAAGGGACCCCAGGGCAGGAGTCTCCAGATGGGCTCAGTGGCCCGTGCCTGGAAAGTTGCTTTGAAGGTGAGCCTTCCACTGAATTACTGCACACAGCTTCTAGACCTTTCTAAATCCCACTTCAAAGTAGCCTGGCAAACATGGGAACAGCAAAGCTGTCTCCTGTCGTGTTGCCAACAGCACCTGCTGGTGCCAGTCTCCCCAGTCCCCTCTAGTTGTGTGGCGGCTTGTGCTTCTTACATCTTCAGTGCCTCCAACTCTGGCCCCATGGGGAGAGGGACTTCTGCGAAAAAGACTCCTTTCATTCTTTATAATGCACGTAGTTCTAATTCTTGACTTGCCCGGGCCACATAATATCACGTGAAAGACTGAGCCAAGGACAGTAGTAATTTGCTGGTTCTTTGACCCGAAGAGATTGGAGATAGACACACAGGTTCTTTAAGATACATCCCAAGAGTCTTGGAGTTGTGTTGTGCAAGTGGCCTTCACAGTTACAGTTTCCTACTACAGCTGTGTCCTGAAGAGATTTTCAAGGGGCCCCAGCCAAGACCCTAGCACTCCCCCACACTCCCTTCCTTCCTGTGTCTAGCCTTAGTAGCCTGTGATCACATTTCTAAGCTCTGCCCAGTGAGAGGCTGCCTGCTTGCTGCCTTTGCTCCATGCCATCCTTCATCTTGGCCTGTGTGTGAGGGCATCCCATGTGAGGCATGTCACAGTAGAGAGGGGAACCTGTGCTTGAAAGTAGCAGAGGACCATCCTGGGAGGACCATCCTGGGTGAGGCAGTACTCCCAGACGCAGCGGCTCCACTCTGTGAGGCTGCTGCCCTGTGATGCTGCCTGGAAGAAGTTCTCTTGGCCTCACTTCCTAGATGCTTCACTTTTAAGACTCTGCCACCCACATGAACCCCATGGGCTCAGCTTTAAGAGGGCAATGCGCAGTGACAAGAAACACTACGAGCTTTGCGGGGGGGGGGGGGGTTCCTGACACAATGACAGACCAGGGATGTCGTTTAGGGAGAGTTCTGAAAGGAGGGCCAGGCAGAAGGGGTCTGTCTCATGGGCAACAAGGCTTGCCACTACCCAGAATCTCCTGTCCCCGCCTGCAGGCAGGGAGCGGCAGCCAGGTGGGTGGGTGGGTGGGTGGTTGAAGCTCTTCGGGTAGAATCCCTTCTCGGCTCACTTTGCCATCTCCCATCACTCTGAGCAGCTGAAGGATGGAACTTGTAAACATGTCCTCCCTCTAGGGCCTTCCTGACATCAGCGCTTACAGAATGTAGTAAAGCAGACTTAGAAGTATCTTAAAGCTTTTCTCTCAGCAGAGAGTGGGGTTTATGCATGTGGTAGCCAAGGGGGTGTTGAGTCCCCCCCCCCAGAGCCTGAGTTACCTAGGCCATTACGATCCCCCAGTGTGGGTGCTGGGAACCCACTTCAGGCCTTCTGCAAGGGCAGAAGGTGCTGCGGGGCTGTCCCGTCAGCCTGGGATGCTGAACTGTGAGGTACACAATTTGCCAACCTAACCGTTTCCAGTGAACTGCTGGGTAGCATCAAGGAGCCTTCACTACTGTACACCTCCTGCCTTCTTTCCGTGACCTCCAGTCATGTCACTTGGCAGCGAGGTGGAAGGTCAGCTTTTCAGGAGGGTGGACGGAGCTCTTCACAGTCTGGAGCTGTCAGGTGCGATGTCTGTGCTGTGTCCCTGCCTTCACTACACAGGGCAAGGATTCATGTTTACAGGAACTGCGGGAACTCAACAAGCATGCCCTGAAGCAGTGGCTGGGAGAGTGGCTTCTGGACCTTTCCACTAGGTGGCAGCATAGAGCCACTCTGGAGGTCTATGCTGATAGACCTAGATCTTCCAGGGAAAAGACCAGAATCCCAGCCTGCAGTAAGCCAGACCCCCTTCCTTGTAGGGACACTCTATGTCCTTTCCAGCTCATTGGCTAGCCATCCCTGGTCATGGACGCCCCCACGCTAACCTCTGCTTCTGGTGTTGGTGTCCCTGAATCACTTCCTTAGAACCACACTCACATAGGACCGAGGGCCTTTCCCAGCCCCAGTATGACTGACCACCTTGCTCCCTAATGTTGTCACATTCAAGGGTGACAGTAGCAAGGATTCACACCTGTGTGGGGGCAGGAATTAACTTGTGACAGGAATTCATTCACCTGATGACCTCTCCATGTAAAATGAACAATGTCTGTTGTGGGAAACCCATGCTCACTGCTAGAGACTCCAGACCCACCCACAGAGGCTACCAGTTCCTTGAGATACAGTGAATGCCATGGACTGGTTGTTTCCAACTCCCTGGCGTGCCTTTGATCTGTGTTTCTGACCACCTCCTATCTCTCCCCCACCCCCATCCCCACTTGTCTTTCAGAACCAGCTCTCTGGGAACTTGCTGAGAAAGTTCAAGAACAGCAATGGCTGGCAGAAGCTGTGGGTGGTATTCACCAACTTCTGCCTGTTCTTCTACAAATCACACCAGGTAAGTGCCCCTGACACAGGGCAGCTGGCCCTAACCTGAAGTACAGAGCTTGCAACACCTGACAGGTGAAGAACCCAGTGTGGGGGGGTGGGAGTGGGGGGTGTAGGGTTCTGGGACCAGCCATGTCCACTGGAGAGCTTCCGCTCTAAATGAACATATGGCATCCAGTTATTCAAGGATGGCACAAGAGGAGGGGGTGACTCCACACTGTCCTGTAGGGAGGAGGCGAAAACGAGCTTTTTACTCTGCCAACTGAAGAAATAAAAGGCAGGGAAGACATGTCAGCCCAAGTCTTGGGAGTCCCCTCCTGGTGGTGTTGAATTTAAGAGTAGACGCAGATGCTCTGGGACAAATGGGCAAATGGAAGCTGGAGAACAATGTATAGTATCTAAAAGGAAAATACCAGGATGGTCAAGCTGTCCATCCCACAGCTTCCTGGGAGAAAGGAAAAGACAGGTGGCATGGAAGTCAGCCACACAGCTGGGAGGGGAGAAGAGCTTTATAAAATGAGAAGGGAGCCTAAAGCACACGTATGCTCGGCCATCACAGTAACGTCATGAGAAAAAGAATAGTTTGTCCCTTCTAAGTCCAGACTCAGGAAGGCAGAACTCGGTGTCTCCAGGCACTGCACTATGTAGGGGGCAGAGACTGGGGAAGAAACTCATATATGCCCTATCTTAAGGTAAACACACCAGGGGTCTCAGGGGCGGCCTCCTAGCCAGATGCCTGACTCGTTCTAATGGACTGGCCCTTAAAGGAGGAGACCACGGCACACTGGCCAAGATTGGCTTCTTCTCAAACAAACTAGTCCAGAGCAGGAGCCCTTGACTAGAACAGCAACCCTACCCAACACCACTGACCACTTCCTCTGTACCCTGTTGCAGGACAGTCACCCCCTTGCCAGCCTGCCTCTGCTGGGCTACTCCCTCACCATCCCCTCAGAGTCTGAGAACATCCACAAGGACTATGTGTTCAAGCTGCATTTCAAGTCCCACGTGTACTACTTCAGGGCTGAAAGCGAATACACATTTGAAAGGTAGGTGCCACTGCCCATGTCTGCATAGCCCACCTGCAGGACCATGGTCCCCGTCCTGGCATCAGGGCTTGCCTCTCCTGAGTAGTCTGTGTGCATTCTATAGGTCTGCTTCATACTCCCAGCCCTGCAGCGTGGTGTCGTAGAGATGTTAGCTCTTACCATGTAAGGTTAGCTAGCACATGCCAACATGCTTGGTCCTCTGCCAGGAAGCTGCAGCAGGGAGAGGTGGGGCACAAGTGGCCATAATGGACCCAAAGGCTGATGCTAGCTAACAACCACACGAAGAAGCAAGCAAGCTGAGTGTTGAGAAGAGGTTCAGAGTCAGGAAGGAAATAGGCTGCCAGGTTTCCGGGTGTTAACTCTGACTTAAAGCTGTCCATGAAATTTACATTCCAAGGGGAAAACGGCTTTGGGGAAATGTGTCCCATAGTATAAAACAACAACCAAGGTCACTAGACTGTAGTGACAATCAGAGGCCTCAACGTGCCAGCCTCCCCTCACCCCCGGGAGCAAGTTCTCTTCTGGCCTTACTATCTGTTCCCTCACTGGCATTTCAAGGTCAACAGGCCAACTAGAAACAATCCCTAGCAAATGTCCATGAAACTAGCCTGCAAACCCTAAGCCAAGCTGCTTGCAAATGAGCCCAAAAAGTGGCAAGTCTCAACCCAGATCAGAAGTTCTTAACATGTGGGTCTTGACCCCTGCACAGGGGGTTGTCAGAAAATTCAGATATTTACAGTACGATTCATAACTACTAAATTAGTTATGAAGCAACAAATAGGAAATAGGAAAGTTGATAACCACTGGTCAAGATCCTTTGAGATCTAGAAAAGATCTTTCCAAGGCTTGCAGCCTTGCCACGCTGAATCCCACGAGTAGGCGGTCTTCTTTACCCACACTCAAGACATGTTGGACCAGGTAACTTGGGACAGATTATTCTGAGTGTGTCCCTGAACCCTGGGAGCTGGTACTAGTAACACCCTCAACTGTGACAACTAGCAGTGTGCAGACTCAGCGTGTTCTAGATCCAGTGCTGCCCTGGTTTCTTGCAAATGTACAAGATGGGCCCATCAAGTGGGACGGGATGGTTGTGTAAAGGCAACCCTTATAATGCCTTTGGAACTGCCGCCATACGTGAACTGTGCTGATGGTTCCCAAACATTGTTCCCCCAAAATGATTACAGGGACCCTTTGCTTAAGCAACAGAGCATCTTTGACAAGCGCTTGTCTTTAGAACTGACAACTGGCACTAATGGGCATGCAAAGTCACCCAGTGCCTATGCCCCTTTCCCATCATTTTAGGTGGATGGAAGTGATCCGAAGTGCCACCAGCTCAGCCTCTCGGGCCCACATCTTGAGTCACAAAGAATCTCACCTGTACTGACGGCTGGACACGCCCACTGGCTGCGCCAGCCGTGGATGCTTTCCTGGAGAATAGAATGAAGCCTAGCGAAATCCACACCTGTGTGAACACGTTGAAGATCTGCAGTGGTTCTTGCCCACATCCCTTCACAGGCCTATCTCCAAACATTGTCTTCCCCATACCAATCTCTTTGGACAGCCTTTCCCTCCAGGCCTAGGGGGTGGGAGGGCAGTGTCTTACCATTCTCCAGGGGCGCTTTAGTTTGTGCCAGTATTGACACATTGTCATCAAGAGTGCCAAATGACAGTCTCGCCCTGCAGCGCGGCCAGCGCAGGGCCACACATCTGTTCACCTGCAGACTGCTGTTTCCCAAACGGATTTTTCCAGTGTTCATAACACATGGCGCAGTCTTAAGTAAATGAGATCATTTTGGATTTCATTTTTTTTTCCAATCTTTCTACTTTTATAATAGGACATTCGTAGGACTCAACTTTTCTCAAATAAGCAATTTGTGGAGTACTCCATTCCACCGAAGGGGTGGGCTCCAGCGAGACCCTGGTCGCCACACCTACTTTCTTGGCGGAAGTTGACCAAACTGTTTGTGATTCCTATTTACAAGATGTAGTGGGGTTGTTTTCTGTGGAGAAGCAGATACCCAGTGCAATACGTGGGCGTCACCGCCCTGTGCGTGGCGTGTACAGTGGCGGCTCCTAGGCCGTGATGTTTTGCTGTCTGTTTCACAAGCATGAGAAGCTGTATGTCGTTGACTGGGGCCATCTGTGCTGTTACATGGGGGGCATTGAGTGAGCTTCTCGGGAGAAGCATCGTATGGTAATGGTACGTAGTCCCAGCCCCGGTGTTTGGCCCCAATTCCCTGCAAGGCCGTGGTTTGGTTTGAACCTGCACATTCTCTAGTAGTATCTATTGTACCTGTCTCCAAGTCTTTCTCTTTTTATACTCATTCCTTCTGGGCATGGGGTACAGACAGGATGACAGCCCACATCCTGGACAGACTCCTCTGGGGGACCTGGCTGCCAAATACTACCTGAGCCTCCCAGTGGAAAACTGTTTGCCTGTTCTCTAGGGCAGCTGGGTCGCTGTCATTCCCTTCATGCATAGAATCCTCTATAACGCAAGCTGGCCTGGTCTGCAGTCCTCTCTCCCTGTGCCCTATACCCCAGCAAGGGCCTTCTTACCTGAAAACAGACCCATCAATGTTGAGGGGTTGTGACTAGTGTCAGAGATTCACATGGATAAGAAGTAAGATGTGTCAATCATTTGCCTTACAATGTACCAGATGGTCCTAAGTACTAACAAAAGGGAATAAAAATACCTCACGCCATGATCCAGCACATACAAGTCGGAGGCAAAACCACCACCCGTGTCTTCTCTTTGTGTGGGGGCACAAGGGTGGTACTGGGTGGATGGGAAGGGACACAGTTTCTGAGGAAATGCAACATTGTAGCACACTGATGAGTGAAGGCAGGCACAGAGTGAAAAGGGCAGACACTGCCATCAGTCATCTAGGGGGACCCCATCACCAGGCACCCAACGGTGCTGGGAACAGGCTCCCTCTGAGTCACCAAATTCTCACAGTGCTGGAGAGGAGATGACTTCTTTCTTCAGTAGCGCAAGTACAAGTTCTCTCCATGTGCCTGGCACTTCGGACTCCCATACAGCTGCAGAGAAAGAGTAAGCAAGTGTACAGCAGAGCTGCTGGGAGAGACGGAGTCTGACAGACCCCACAACACGAGACACAGCAACAGCTTTCCAGAGCTTTATTGACCTAGCACGACAGTATGCGTGCTCAGGAATCCACCTTCATTGCCATATTTTGTAGCAGAAACACAGAAGCCAGGTTTTTAAAGAAATATAATGCATATACAATTACAGATTTTGCCAAAGAATAGTATAAAACGCCACATACAGAACCAGGAACCATGTCAAGGAGCCAAGCAACTCCAGCTGCTAGGAAGGAACCCACTGCCTTCCACTCTGCACAGGTGGTTGGTTCCACATCACAGGCTGTTACCTACTGGACAGCAATGGGGGGTTGGGGGGGAAGCCATCATTGAGCCAACATGTGGGGCATGCCTGCAATCTCGGCACTCATAAGGAGGAACATGGATTATCCAAAGGACAATCTGTCTGTGAGCCAGAGCTCAGCAGTCGGCACTCGGCCTGCCTCACTGCTCTCTGAGGTGCTCCTTTTCCCAGACTGGTGGCATGGTTGCCATGAGCTGGACAATACACTGGGGAAGGACTTCTGAGTGATGTCACATAGCCTGTGATGTGAAATCGGTAGCAGTGGTGTTCTCAGACAGGCCCTGCTCTGAATAAAGGACTAGAAGTGAACACATGAATACAGCTTGCCAAGCTGAGCTAAACAAAACGTCCAGAGAACATCTAATTTATTTTGTGCTACAATGTAACAACATAGAGGAGACTATATAACGAGGCAATCCACTTTAAAACTGTCAACCCCACATCTGCAGCAAGGTTTCCAACAAACTCCCAAAGAACCATCTTGTTGCTTTCATAGGAGATGGGAACCCGTGCCTTGTGGACTACTGAGTACAGAGGACCAGCCTACATTTATTTCGATAAGCTTATGCTTAATTAGCATCTAGTCCTCTCAGCAACTCAGCAGCAACTGTTACAGTGTTAAAGACAGGATGGCAGGGATTGCAGGAAAGCACTGACCCAGCACACACAAGTCCTGGTTCATATACTAGCACTGGAAAGAGAAAAGACAACTGGCTTTACTACTGTATCACTACCCACTTGTACAACTGACGAGCTCTCCACTAGAAATGCTTGTGGCCCCCAGGGACGCTCTTCAAGTCAACAGCACTCTGCAGAACAGGTTCATTTGGTGACTTTCCTGCAACAACCTTTGGTGTATACATCAAGCCTCGTACAGAAAAAAAAAAGACACACAGCACTCCAAAGCAGAGTACTCTAGAAACACGAAATATTCTCAAACTATTGTTCCAGGTAACATACTTGGTATAAAATAACACTGTACTGGGGTCAGAGTGATGGCTCAGCAGTTAAGAACACAGGCTGTTCTTGCAGAACACCTAGATTCAATTCCCAGGACCCACAGGGCAGCTCACCTGTAACTACAGTTCCCAAGAGAGGAATCTCATACCTTCTTCTGGTCTTTGAGGGAACTGCACACATAACCCATGGACTCAATTTAAAAAGAAAAAAAAAATTGTCTTTATTTCCCCTAGCCAAAACGTATTCTTGGATGAAATTATTACTCCAGCCTAAATCTACTACTCCTAATAGACTATCACAATAGTCTAAAAACCTAGACCCCACTTAATAAATCTAAGCAATTGTCTCACGCCTGACACATCTATCCTTGGCCTGCCTTCCTATAACACAACATACACACCAGCACAAGGCCAAGCTGATGTCACCAAGTTCACTCAAAGTTCCTGCTCCAAAAAAAACCCTTTCTCAAGGCCTAACCCTCCAAAAGGAGGACAGTAATTAGCATCAACAAACAAACAAACAAAAACCCACTAATCTGAGTGAGACCAGCAAGACCTGCTCTGAGAACCGGGGAATCCCCACCCTGCTGAGGGATGCAAGAGAAAAGAACGGAGAGCTTGGCTGACAGGACCTTGGCGGACAGGACCAGGAGATGAGGCCCCCACAGCAGCTCAAGAACTTCAGCAGTTTCACAAACCCGCGGCGTCGGTCATAACTCAGGGACCTAGCACACACATTGCATAGGGAGATAACCTGGACATTTGGCTTTTTGACATATGGGCACTTTCCCCTGGAGTTGTTCAACATGTCTCAACATACACACACTTCCTCAACCATGCACATGTGCAAAACAGGTGCCCCATCTGCTCCGTGGAGCCACATTTCAAGAATAGTATGCAAATGAGTGAGTTATAAAATTTATTTGTGTAAGCATTCAGACACTTGGAGGTGGAGAAGATGATACGCAGGTTGCACTACAAGATTCAATGGAAAGATGCTGGATGGGACATCTGGTACAGACGCGGTGGCACAACCCAACATAGGTTAGATGAGAGCGCTTCATCCACAAGAAACTTAGGAGAATAATTTAAAGCTCTGTGAGACAAGATATGTTCCAATTGAAAACACTAAGAAACAGTACCATTGATGGAAAAGGAAAACTTCTAAGTGTACCAAAAAAGGCGTAAGGTGAACGAGAGGGGGATTTGCATCTGTTGAGGTACAAACGGGAGTGTTCCATGAGGGGAGGGGGGTTAATTATTATTAATGACAGACCCTGTAAATACAAAATAAAATCCAATCACTGGTCACGAGATTCAAAATTTACACGTAATAAAGGCAAGGCAATAGACTCAAGTTCTGGCCTGTCAAATATTTACTCCACAGACATTATCTACAGAAGCACTTGGCCAATGTGTACACAGTGATCCTTATGCACGCCAAAAGGGTTTCCGTAAAAATGACGCTATATACAATCTGTACACTGATCCACCAGAGCGACTCTCCGTCTCCCGGGGGAGGAGCTATCAATATAAAGCGGGATACCTGAGGTTGCGTGTCTTCAATTGCCTTAAAACAATCCAAATATACATTTCAGGGTTTTTTTGTGTTTAAAGATACTTTCTTTGAATATGTGCACTATGATTAAAATTAAAAACGATAAAAAAATAAAATAATCGCTTGAAGGATTATCCCCCACCCTATCGGGAAAGACTCCATCTGGCTGTGGCACGACGAGGCCGTCCCTGGACAGGTGCCGGCGCTACGGGAGGGCGGGTGGGCCCCTCCGTGACACCTCTTCGCAGAGTCGGCAAAGGCTCTCGTTGACTTTTAAAAAGAAGGAAGATGAAGAAGAAAGGAAAAACCAACCCGGGCGCCATGGGCCTTCAGTGCGCTGAGGCTCCTCCGCCACTCAGAGAATATCTAGGGAAAAGCAGAGATCAGTAAGCATCGCTGTCTCGGAGAACGGAAACATTACAGAGTTTACAGAAGCTTAAAAAGTCTTAGAAAACAGGCCAGGAGAACAAGAATCAGCAGGTTAACCCTGGATGAGGGGAGTCATGGAGACGCAAGTCACACCTAGGACCACCTTGCTTTGTGACTGTGGTGTATGTGTGTGTGTTGTACATGGAGTGTGCACATGTATGTACAGGTGTGCACAACCATGTAAACTCTGGGCAGAGGCTGACTCTGGGGGGGTCTTTATCATGTTCCACCTCACCTTCCTGGCAGTGTCTCGTACTGCGTGCAGCTTACCGTTCTGGCTGGGCTGGCTGGCCAGCAACCCTCCAGGACCTACCTACCCAGGTCTCCACAGGATGACCACCCCTACCCTGTACCGGGATGACACACATGTGCCACCACACAGCCTCTGTCTGGGTGTTGGCACCTTATCCTGCTTATACACAAAGCACTTGACCCTCTGAGCCCTCTCCAGCCCTGGATCTATTTCTGAAAACTGGTGTTGACCAAGGACACAGCAAGAGCTCAGGGACATATCCACACTAGATTGAGTCCAAACTCAGCAATTCTTTGGGGCAGCACTATATGGCTGCAGCCCAGATGAGCTACTTGGAAGCAGTATCAAAAAAACACAGCCCAAAGGAGGGCCTATGTGTCTGCATGAACACCTTGCGTATAATGTCAGAAGCAATGGCACAACCACTGGACTGTGTCATTTCTTGCTCTCAAAAAAAAAAAAAAGTCTACACTGTCTTACTTCTGAATACTACATGAGCACTGAGGCCAACACTGCATGCAGAGGAGCTTTCTGATGCACTGAACATACTCCAACAGGTCTGTATAATCCTCTTAGCAGCACACTTGAGCCACAGCATCCAGGACGACAATCGGCTCATTATGCACCGAGTTGCTGCTGTGAGTGGATGAGCTGTGCTTACTAAAGGATCTCAAAGCCAATTCCGACTAAGACAGAGACGCCCTGAAAACGCTCCAGACAGAGTGACTTCTGAAGAGACCGTCCAATACAGTTCACCTGGGAGCAGACTGGGGAGAAACCTGAGGGACGGGCACTGGCTGAGCATCGTCCCCGGCTGCTGGAACCCAGGGGAGGTGCAAAGCCATAGCCACGTTTGCAGAGACAAGACCAGGACCCTGCCACTTAATCATCTGATGTCGTAGGAGGGTTCACTCAGAACAAAAGGCTGTGAGTGTCTACTTGAAATCTAGGTTTGAATTGACAAGGATGGCTAATACACCATACCGACTTCAAAGGTTTAATACCAAGGAAAACAATGTAAAATATCCTACTAGATAACTGTTATTATAAGTTGATACAGGAAATTATCAAAGTATTACTAAAATTAATTTTGCTTGCTCCTCTTTATGTTCTTGATCTAGTTTCTAGAATATTTAAAATTCTGTGTGTGAGAAAGCTGGGTGACTCAGCTCAGTGGTAGAACACTTGCCTAGCATGCTCCAGACCAAGAATTAAATCCCCAGTACCACAAAAATTCAGAGAGAGAGAGACAGACAGACAGACAGACAGACAGACAGACAGACGAGGCACTTTCAATGTTAAGAAACAAATATCCCAAATCTTCACATTTGGGGCCAGCAGGTAAAGGTGCTTGCTGTGTGAGCCTGGCAGCAAATCCTGATCCCTGAACCAGAAGAAAGGCAGAAGGAGAGACAGGACTCCATGCACCACACACGTGTACCCTCCCAATAATAGTCAGTAAAATATTTTTAGAGTAATTGGAATTCTTCCTGTGGCTCCTATCACATTTCTACTAGAGCTGGCAGATTAGGTGCCTCAGCAGGGGACAGATCCAGAAACAAGAAAAGGACCAACTAGGCATACATACATCATACTACCCGTGCCTGAGCTACTGGGGAAACCAAGTTGTATTTACCAACCACTCATACAACATCAGGTAACCCTGGACCACATGCAAAACTCCTAAAGGTGACAAAAGCCCAGCTACATGGAGGCCAAGGCCGGCTGCCAACATGGCGGGCTTTGGGGGTGTGGGGGACAGGCAGCAGGTCAGAGGTGCTTACTGTAGGTGGGCCTGATGCTGCAAAAGAGTTAGATTCTCAAATTCAAAGAGGGTGGAAGGAAACCAACTGCTGAGAGCTGTCCTCGGATCTCTAACCACAGTGTGCACACATGAGTGCACACATCACAGAAAAAGTGACACCTTAATATTCCAAGCAGAAAACAGAAGGCAGGATAATAAACAGACACCCTTTCTGGGTGTGGTTCTGTTTTGCTTGTGACAAACCTCTTTTTAAATGAAAATCAGATGCCACTACAAGGAAATACAAAGTTGTCTTTTCCTTTACACTGTAACACATTGTTTCCTTTAAGATTCAAATCTGGGCAATCTTAAAAAGATATTGTCTCCTCCTCAATGGCCTCAAGACTGGAGGCCAACAAGCAAACCATCTTTATTCTTTATGCCAAACAGTAATGTCTATTCAACATGGAGGCTATGTGGCTAAAGCCACGAGGTAGAGACAGACAGACAGGAGCTAGCTAGGTCCTAGACACCAGAGCACAGGTTTCTAAGCAATGTCCTAAGGAGGGCTCTTGAGTCTACTACACCAAAGCCCCTGGTATCTGAACATGGTCTTGGTGTGACTGAGGCTCTCTCTCTCTCTCTCTCTGCTCTTTAGACTGCTGCATGTAGGTGTTTTAAGGCATCTTGCATTTCTTTGGCAACGGCTACAAATACAAAACTCCATGGTCCTTTCCAGACTCAGGTCTCCCATTTGTAGAATTCAGAACAAGACTTTTCCCTCAAGAGAAGCCCATGGCCCAAGGGACAACAGAGCAAAAATGAAAAACTCCAGAGATATACCAAGGTGCAGTCTGTGACAGTTCCTAGTCTAAGAAGCTGTGCCAGCACCACCAGGCTCCCCTCCCGCAATCCAGCCCAGCCCAGGGCCGGTTACCTCTGCAGCCGCTGCACAAGCTGTGCCACCATAGTGTCCGAGATCCCAGGGCAGGCCTCTTCCGCCAAGTAGATGGCTCCCCGCAGCTCTTCTATTGACCCCAAGTTCCCTCCGCATGCCTGGCTCTTCTCTTTTAGCTGGAAATGCACACAAGAGCAGTGTCATACACAGGCACAGGACTGGGCAGCAACCACTCCAGGAGGAGACAAATAGGCCCTGCCAACACTGCCATGCCAGGCTGACAAGGGCCCAGTACGAGCTTTGTGGCTCACGAGTCACTCTGGGTCCTCATCTTCTGTCTCTGTGAGCAGTTACATACACAGTGACTCTTCCAGACCAGAACACAGGCAAGTAACTGCACACCTTCACACATGAGTCTGATGAACACGCCCCCACTTTCTCTCCCTTGTGCAGCCTTCTGCTCACCCCTGAAAGTGTCATCAATGCCTACATGTACAACTATGGTGTCACTGGGCAGCTACAGTGTGGGTCACCAAAGCTTCGCTCCTGATGGTTATGGGCTGGGTGCAAACTTCAGGCACATAGCCTTTGGGGTCAAGAGTGCTGTCTAATGTTCTCACATAGACATGGCAGCCCTGGGACTCCACCACACCCTCCTCTGCTCTCATGAGTCATAACTGTGATTTAAGGCACCTCCCCAGCATGAAGACCAACTTCAAATCCGTTTCCTGAATGTACCCTTAGGTGTGGAATATTCCAAAATCTCCTGCTTCCATTTGTTAACAAACGTTTTAGAAAATTCTCAGCTTTGGTCCCACAGGGTGCTAACCTTAGGGTAGCAGTTTCCTTGTCCTGTCTCTGAGGGACATGTGGAGAGACTGGCTAAGGCAGGGAGGGCCACATAAGCACACTTCCAAGCACAGGATTTGGAGATCTGCAATCTGCCACTCTCCTGCCTCTAACCTGACCTGCACCCGGGTATCTCGAAGCAGAAGCAAAGACAAGACAGGAGAACTGGGGCCCTCTGCTTCTCCATGACTGCGCTAAACTCAACGGCCTCCTCGATACTCACGTCCATTGAGCTGACGATTATCTAAAATGAAGGGCGCTGAGCACCCAACTCTAGTTCTCACCCTAACCACGGGGCACACTGGGAAAGCAAAACAAAAAAAGGAGATTTCCCCTTCGGTTCTCTAGAACTTTCCGAGTATTATCTCACTTCCAGCGGATTTGAGGTGGCTACTGAGGAATGATTCCAACAGTTTAAGCCAGTTAATAACCTACACAACTTTCCCTAGTCACCTGCCTGGCTTACGGAAGGCAGGGCCCAGGGCCAGCAGTCACCATGGACATAATGCATGTAGACTTGAGACTGACTCTGCAAGTAGTTTTAATGCCCCTAACTTGTACTGACTGACAGCCATCTACAGAAAGTCAGCCCTGGTCCCCTCTTCCTCCCTTCCTCCCCTCCCAAAAATAACAGCCAGGGATCTTACCTCTGCAAACAGAGGAGAAATGATTGTGGATAAACACTGAGAGAAAGGCCTCCTTGGGATGTCTTTCGTCTTAGGGAAGGAAAAGAGAAGGGAGTCGTTAGAAACAGGCAACAATTCTACCAAGGATGGCTGGATTCTCTCCCCTGAGGAAACAACTTCTGTTCACGATCTCTGAGGGAGACTCTACAAAGGGGCTCCACCCATGAGCCCAGTGCGTGACACCAGGAGTGAACTCCTTAGGCACGGACACACAATGTTCTGCAGGTAGGAAACTCTAGAAAGCTGAAGCCAGGTACTCCGTATGGTCACAGTGAGAGGCCCAACTCCCACTCTCTGAACCAATGAGCTTCTCAGGTCCATGCAGCCACACAGATGGACAATGACAAACTAATCGTAGTGGAAACCCACCGCATCCACATGAAGTCTATATTCAGCACCAAAAGGAACATACTGGTCTTTAAGGGCCTGCAATAAAAACTGCCCCAGTAAAAATCAGGGTATCGGGCTGGTGAGATGGCTCAGTGGGTAAGAGCACCCGACTGCTCTTCCGGAGGTCTGAAGTTCAAATCCCAGCAACCACATGGTGGCTCACAACCACCCGCAAAGAGATCTGATGCCCTCTTCTGGTACAATAAATAAATAGATAGATAGATAGATAGATAGATAGATAGATAGATAGATAGATAGATAGATAGATAGATTTATTTATTTAAAAAAAAAAAATCAGGGTATCGTGAGTAAACCCAACAGCTACTTCCTGAATTTTCACACAGGAAACTTCACATCCAAGTCCACCATGTGGTTGAGGTCAGGAGGACCCAGCGTTGCACACAAGGTGAAGGTACACAATTCAACCCTGAGTAGGCCCGCACCTCAGTCCTCAGATGGTCAGACAGAACTCAATCTTTAACCTGTCAATTCCTTAAGAGGCAGATGCCACCAAGGAGCCGCCTCGAGGGCGCCTCGTCTGCTCCCACAGCAGGCTGACTGTGAACAGATTCCCCAGCGCCACTGGCTGGTGGGCGCACGGTACCTTATTTCTTTCCAAGTCCGAGAGCTGAAGAGTCCCGTTCTCCAGATTCTTGGGATCTTTCTCCCGGATAGTGAAGATCCAGTCCCCAGAGTCGCTGCCTCCAGACGCCTGGCCATCTGTCTCCCTTGGAACAGAAATCCTACCAAGTTCACCAACACGGGCCGGGCCAGGGGCTGCACTACCCAGACCACCACCACCACCTCCATCACTCCTGCTGATGTACCACCACCACCTCCATCACTCCTGCTGCTGCCTCCAGCACACAGTGGCCACACCTCTCCTAAGGATCCACCTGCCACTTCACTATTAGTCTCTTTGGGGCCTCAATGTCTCCGCAGGTTCCTCCTTCTGGCCATGACTCTAAGTTTGTACTCTCTTTTGCCTTCCCACCCCCACCCTGGCCACAGCTACACACACAAAAAAAGCTCACCCCAACCTCACCCCCAAGAAGCAGGGCCCAACTCTCTGCTACAGGCATGGAGAGGCCGACAGGGCAACTTACACGTCAGAGTCCTCGGAGCTGGAGTCCTCGTGGCTCTGCTCCGCCTTCCACCTCTTGTACCTGTCGATAAGCTCGGTCAAGTAGGACGTTTTCTTTGCATTGCGGATTATGAATTTGTGCTTCAATAATTCCTTAGCAGTGGGTCTCTGGAAAACACACGTGTCAAAGTCATCACCATGAGAGGAAGTTTCTTCTTCACCCCACTCTATCCCACACGAACAGACAAGACTTCTGGGTTAAAAAGCTAGACCATCGCACCACGGGGTAGTCCTGGGTTCTGCTTCTGAGCCCGCTCCTCGCTCAGGTTTTCTGGAGAAGTCATTTCATACCCATGCCCAAGCATACAGGCACAGGGAAAATGGGAGAGAGTTTCCAACAAAGACTGAAGCATCCTGCCAGAGTAGCTCACCAAAGAAAGAGAACTCCTGCAAAGAACTCCACAAAGAACTTGGTGAGTACTGAGAAAGCTCATCTTGTTTTTCTGTGGTTTCTCACGATGAGTGCTGGCTAAGGGGAATACACGTTCTTAATGATCTCCTAGAGTGTTAGGCGAATACCCTAAACTGAGTTCACAGATTCGACTCATCTAAGAAGAGGTTGGGACAGGAGTTAGGAGACACCTGACTGGCTCCTGGCTCCTGCCTCGGTTCCCTCACTCACCAGCACTCCCCACTTAGAAAAGTAGGTCCGTGAAGCCATCCCCACGATGGTGACGGGGACCAACAGCTTAATCCCTACCCAGCAAGGCACAGCTCCAACCAAATGGCATAGAGAGTTGAAGCGGCTTCCCCATCTACTGGCAACAAGCTCCCCAAGAAATAGAGTGGGCCAACTAGGGACAGATAGCAAAATCACAGAGATGCCAGGCAGGCACACCACAGTGCTGTTTGCTCCAAAGAATCAAGAACAGCATTTTCTTCTAATGGAAATCTCTGAGAGCCCTCCCGCCCCATCTTTTGGCTGTGACACTCCAAACATCCCAAGTGTTCTCAGCTTTGCAGCTTTCACGTGTGAAGTCCAGGGGTAAGCCAAGGTAGAGGGGTGCATGGCGGGAATAAACGGTACTGCACATGCTTCAGGAAAAGATGTGCACATACTTGGGTCTCTCTTCCACTACACTGTGTGGCACCATGGTGTAACAATCAAACATTGGCTTGGCATGCAAGACCACACCCACCACCTGACCCAATAACCAAATGCAACCTGCTGACCTCAACCTGCAGCCCCTGGTGGAGCCAAGACAGTGTTTCCTGTCCTTTTTAATCCCTTTGCCGGAACGGGCTCCTGTTGATAACCCTATGATGCTCCTGTGTCATTCATCTTTTCTCACCATTTTCAGACAGGAGCTAACGGGGACCCTCTCCATGAGTATTCTTCAGGCTCAGTGAAGCTAAATCTGCTCAAAGAAACCCAAATCAAAGCTACGGCATGGAGTGCTACACGTGACAACACACAGGCTATACCTTTCTATTCCAAGAAAAGCCCTGATTCTCAGAGAACAAAGAGGAAAGCTCAGAGTAGCTAAGGGCATGCCTGGGCTTTGCCACCTCTAAGTAAACACAGAGAGAAAAGGCGGGGCAGTGGAGGTGGGTGACTCACGTGTACCCCGTGTGTCTGTTCCCTAGCACACAACAACCAACTGGAAGCTGACCATTTGCTTCCTTTATTTTGAGTCTACCCTGCTACTACTGAAGTAGCTTCCTAGTTGTACAGCCTGACTTTTCTCTATAAATATCAAAAATTGACCATCCTACCTATTATACTAAGTAGAATATTCTTCAGGCTCAATGAAGTGAGATGCTAGAAAATCTAAGATAAAATAATTACATCTTAAATCCCTAAAAGACAAGAGGATGACAAAAGGCAACAAAGAGCGAGCGTCCGTAAAGAAATGGGGCAGTGGTGGTGCCCAGAACTCAGGAAGCAGAGGCAGGCAGATCTCTGTGAGTTCAAGGCCAGCCTGGTCTACAGAGAGAGTTCTAGGAAAGGCAGAGCTTCAGAGAGAAACCCTGTCTCAAAACAAAAAGAGGAAGGAAGGAAGGAAGGAAGGAAGGAAGGAAGGAGGGAGGGAGGGAGGGAGGGAGGGAGGGAGGGAGGGAGGGAGGGAGGGAGGGAGGGAGGGAGGGAGGGAGGGAAGGAAGGAAGGAAGGAAGGAAGGAAGGAAGGAAGGAAGGAAGGAAGGAAGGAAGGAAGGAAGGAAGATATTGAATTCCTTTGCCAAGACTGGAGAGAGAGATCAGGGAGACAGCTGGAAACAGTGTCTGGCCCAACCCTAACAGAATAAATCCAGATCAAGATGAGACTCCAGAAAGGTGCATACTCACAAAGCTGGGCTCCTTGTTCAGGCAGGCCTCCACGAACTCCTTGAGGGGTTTGCTGTAGTTCCCTTCCAGCGTGGGAGGGTTGTTCTTTGGGATGAGGAATAACACCTTCATGGGGTGCAGCTCAGAATGTGGTGGCTCTCCTTTGGCCAGTTCTATTGCGGTGATGCCAAGGGACCAGATGTCTGCCTGCAAGGACAAAAGCATGTTAAAGGCCTGGGACACATTCAGACAGGCACAAGGGAGGGGAAAACACGGGTGCTTCGATCTCAAGTTCTGAAAAAGACCACTATTCTGAACTAAGAAACACAAGCCAGTGGCATAATTTTAACACAGGAAACAAGTGGACAGATTTTATGTAGCAAACACTACATACAAATACAAAATTGCTACAGTAGCGATCCAGACTGGCCACCTCTGTGGTAGGCAGCAGGCCTGTGTCAGGTGTGCTCACTGACGTTTTTCCAGCAGCAGTAACAGGAGCACACGAGCAGGAGGAACGTCACCCCTTGGGCAGCACCTGGTACTACACACTGCTGCTCAGACCTTGTGGTCTCAAACAGCAGCCCCATAATCAGGGTCTTAGGACACTAGACAAGCAGCTTTCCCTTAGCCCTGCCCCCTTGATTTTCACGAGGGAGGTAGATTCAAGGGTGTATGAAGGGACTACATTACCATTGTGCCCACAACTCAAAGCATTATTGCTTTGTTTGACGGCACTTGCAGTGCTGGGAACTGAACCTAGGGGCTCACCCTACGCAAATGCTCTTATCAGTGGTAGAGAATGTTTATTATAAAAATGGTCAAACACACAGACATGGACATTAATATAACCATACATATGGCACACAAAGGTAATCGCTGTGATCACTTTCATATAGACTTTGTTAAGTAGAGTGACTTGTAATCACAGCACCCGAGAGACAGAGGCAGGAGGATTGCCACAAGTTTGAGGCTAGCTCAAGCCATATACACAGCAAAATACTAGAACTATACAGCAGGATCTTATCTCAAAGAAAGAGGGAACAGACAGACAGAAGCTATCTTGACACCTGCCACCCCTTACCCCCGAGTACTTCAATATGCCAGCCAAACAGGGCTTGCCTGCACCCCGACACTGAAATTAGCAATACTAGCAGTAGAAATGGAGCTACTGAACTTGGAGCTTTCCCAGGCCGTGAGCACAGCAGCTCTCGTGTGTGGTGCTGGGCAGCAACTGCCGGCCCATGTTCCAGACAGCACTGCTACCAGAACGAGCAAGGGGGGAAAAAAAGTACATCCAAGTTCCAGTGAGTTTATCAAGGAGTATCTACAATTCTTTAATATCAAGTAATACTTGAGCCTTTCCAACTGCTTAAAAACCATAAAACTTTCCATAGCTGCTTTATCTGAATTAGGATCCAAAGTCCACGTGTCCCATATGATGGCTAGGCTGCCCAAGGTCCTTTAATCAATAGCAGTCTCTATTTATTGCCAATTCCCCCAGAACCTGTAGGAATGAGGTCTCAAGTCCTTACTCTGCGTGTCATTCCCCTTTGTCCTGGTTGGACTTGATAAGCTGCAAGAACCTCAATGCAGAGCACGCCCCGCCCGTCACACTGACCTACAGGCAAGCCTTTTTGAAGCATTTTTTTTCTCCTGATTAAAGATTGATGTGGAAAGGCCCAGACCACTGTGGGAGGGGCCATCACCTCTGGACAGGTGGCCCTGGTGTGTGAGAAAACAAACTAAGCCAGCCAGGAAGAACCAGCCAGCAAGCGGTATTCCCTATGGTCAGTCTCTGCTACAGCTGCCATCTCCAGGTTCCTGGCCTGACTTCATGAGGGACTGGACATTTTAAGGTGAATTAGCCCTCCCCAAGCTGCCTGTGGTCACTGCAGTTACCACAATACTAAAGCCCTCACTAAGCACCCCTGACATCTGATGTGTTTCTCTCTCGGTGTGTTCCCAGCTACGGTCCTGCAGGCTCTGACTTGAGACTCAGACAGACTAGGCACTGGGACAGCCCTGCTCTCCAACTGCCCAAGCCCCTGTGTCTGTCTGTCACCTCTGTGCACGGTACGTTCCTTAAATGCTCACTGTATGAAAGGAACACGAGTCCCAGGACAACTTGACAGCAAGCAGGGCTGTCAGGAGCTCAACGTGTGTGAAACACGACGAAACGGGTTGGCAAAGAAGGCATGGGGGTGGGGTGGAGAACGGCACCTGCTCTTGTCATCGCACCATGAACTTGTCACAAGTCCAACACTTATGGCACAGGTGGCAGGAGAGGCCTATGAAGGGTGCTACGCTCTCTGGTCGAGTCAACTGGACAAGCCGAGAGGCTTAAAAGTCACTCATGAGGCAAAAGAGTTTCAAGGACGCTCTCCTCCTGGAGTCTAGCATTCCCTACCCATACAGTAATTTTTCATTCCCGCATTCCATTCCCACGTTAGTCTAGTGTATGGATCCACGTGCTCTCTTTCAATATTTTCCTATCATAAGTGCTTTTTAAGATTGAATTCTGACATAGCTAAAGCCGTCCGCCAGTGTTCCAACAATCCTAGTTCGTCCTTAGCAAGACCTTGGTCTTGGAATTCAGTACTGCCCCTGGTATTACACTATCTCTTTGAGTAAAAGTTAGGTCACTGCCCTTCACAGGAATTTACCATCACTAAGGAAGAAGGAAGTTTCAGACCAAAGGAGAAACCAGAATAGATACTATAGCAGAGTTACACCCACACACATGTATTTACAATGGCCTAAGGGGAAGGTGGACTATATAAGAGACTAAAATAGGAACTATGGCAAGGACGCAAAGCCCTTGACCCTGGCTTCTAAGATTAGTGAATCTTAGGTGGAGCCCTTGTTGATCCCAGCTGTTATCCCTGTTAGACCTTTTGTGTTTGCATTCCCCTGTTTTATGTAAGATTCCGGTTACCTCAATTGTACCTTGATATGTCACCCAACTTCCTTATTGTCCTCTGCATAAAAAGTCTGAGGCTCGATTCGAAAATTACACTCAGATTCCACACGAACTCTCCTGTGTGTATCTGTCTGTCGCTCATCCACGCTTTGCCCACCCGTGTCGAGAGACCCCGTTCCACGCAGACACAGGGACCCAGAGGGTCTGCGGCAGAAGGGGACCATGGGACCAGAACAATCTCCAGCCTTTACCTGGAGTACCCTTGCTTGCTATTCTCCTGAAACCCTGTGAGCACCAGAAATCCCTGCCACATCACCTCAGTCAGCACCATGAAGGTGGCTAGAGGAAGGGAGAAGACCACACAGCAGGAAGAGGAGGACTGAGGCAGGCCTGACTCACGTGCTCCCCGTGCAGTCCTCGTAACTATGGCACCTGCTCCCATGCTCTGAAGCACAGCACGTCCCACCATGCATCAATGGGGCCCCTGGCAATGGCTCTCCATCCAGATCTCCAGACTTCACACGCCCTGCTCAGCCTTACAGGTTACAAGGCCTGACAGTCATGGTCTCTGCCTAAGGTTAGCTGCGCTCTGACTGCACAGCCATCCTGCAAGGAACTGCCCCTGCTTACTCTGTCCCCGGAACACTGAGTGACAGCCCTGGGCTGCAGAGCAACCTGAGATTCCTCTCTGGAACATCCTGAATCCAACCAGGAATACTGGCAGACCACTGTAACCCCAGCTATGAAGGTTGGTTGGCAAGAGGAACTGAAAGTTCAAGACCAGACTGGGCTCTCTGGTGGAGCCCATCTAAACCAAACCATGAAGCATTCGAACCCACACAGCTAAGAAGTGTGTGGCAGTGAACTCTTTAGTGCCCAGCATTCCCACACCCCTCTAGTTCTACCTTGGCTGAGCTGCCATCCCCCAGGACTTGTGCAGGGACCTGTGCAATCTTCTGTCTGCCTCTGATGCCCACCGACAAGCCCGGACACAGAGCTGGCACATCCAGGACACCAGGCCATTTGGTATGTGATCAGAAGCCACGGAAACACCCAATCGTGTTTAAATACCACGTACCCCAACAAATGGAGACTAGGAAGACAGGATGCCTCTCCAAACAGCACAGATACCAAACCCCAGCACACATACCTGCTTGTTAGGAAATGTGGCACCTTGAGGGTTCAGACGAGTCAGGTAAGGGGGGTACAGTTCCTGTCCAAAACAACGAAAGCTGAACTACACCAAGGATCCACTTCAGAGAGGTATCTGGTATGGCAGGGAGATCAAGAAAGCTCTCTGGGAAACAAGAAAGTGAGTGGCCCAGGGTACAACAGAATTGGGTGGCCTGAGCCCCAAGCCGTAAGGGCCATGGCTGACAAGCTAATTTACTACCTGGATCCTAGTCTCTCTCCTACCAAAATCCAGACACGAATACAAACAGAACTCAGGAAAAAGACCAAGAGAAGACCGGGCTTCAGACAAGAAGTAGCCGTGGAGGTGATCCATTTTCCAGAAGATATGGAACCAACCAGAAACAAATGCAGAGGAAGACCTGACTAACCTGAAGTACTCCTGCTGTGTGCTGGATGACAGGGCCAGAGCTCCTACACGATCTACCACACCACCAGTTTCTCTTTAAGTTCACGGAGCCAACCAGAACGTGGGATACCTATATCCTCACTCACAGAGACATGCCACAAGGCATATACCTTACAATAGCACCCAAGGTTCCAAAAGGGAGTTACCCTATGCTTCACAGACCATTTAATGACGCCAGGAATCTGCTGCACACAGGAGGGTCCAAGAAAGAAAGGAAAGACAAGACACAGACACAAGTCAGGCCTGCTAACACACAAAGGCTGAGGCAAGAGATCACCAGTGTGTTCAGACCGTCCGACTTCAGCCACAGAACAAAACTAATTTAGGGCTTGTTTTGTTTTAAGGGGCTGGAAGAGCACACACTGCTCTGGCGAGAATCCGAGTCTGGTTCCCAGCACTCCTCACGTCAGGGAGCTCACAACTGCCTACCTCCATCTCCGGGAATCTGGAGCCTCGGGCTTTCCAGGGCGTCAGCACTCATACGTGCTATCACAGAGACACGTAACTTAAATAAATAAACGAATGAAAGAACAAATAAACAAGTAAACGGAAAGACGCAAAGAGAACCCACGTTCGGCCTGTGAACGTTTCTGAGTTAAATAGTTTCTGCTTTGAAAGTTTGGTGCTCAGGAAAGTCAATTCTCTCCAATGATCACGTTTATTGTGCATAGGTCTCTGACCTGAGCAGACGGTTGGGCCATTTCTAGTCTATGCTACAAGATTACAGAAAACTAGAGGGCAAAAGCAAAGAGTGAAAGCATTAGGAACAGAGCCGACAAGGAGCCGCAGCCAGACGTGTGTGTGTGTGTGTGTGTGTGTGTGTGTGTGTGTGTGTGTGTGTGAGAGAGAGAGAGAGAGAGAGACAGACAGACAGACAGACAGACAGAGGGACAGAGACAGACTCCGGTTGATAGGCGCCTCTGAGAATACAGAGCCTGAGACAAAAACAAAACAAGCAGTTGTAATCACCGAGGAACCACAGCTGCCCACTCTGCTGTGGGATTTACTGAGGACTCATTTCTCTAGATGCCCTACCTAGAGCAGGCAGAGCTCTGTCCAGGCCCTGCCCCTCATCCACGGTGCCAAAGGGTCCAGCAGCCTTCATGTGCAGACGTGGCCAGCCCTCTCTACTAACTGTCCAGACCCCACAGCCTAAACCATCTGGGGTCTGCATGTCTCAGAAGGCCTAAGCTGTGTTCATCCTCACACCTGCTCCTTCCTGGTCCCCAGCATATCAAACGTGAGCTAAGATAAAGACAGCCACTAAGGCCAGAGGAACAGGGATCCAACGGTGTAGCAGGAGATAGAGAAGGAAGTTGTCGCAGAATCACCATCACCCAGCTCAGGTACAGGCAGAATGTGCATGATCAAAAGGGTCAAGCATCTGGAGGCAGCACTCTCACCTTTGAGTCGTAGGCTGACTGCTTAATGACCTCCGGCGCCATCCAGAAAGGAGTACCCACGAAGGTGTTCCTTTTGATCTGGGTATCCGTCAGCTGGCCAGCCACTCCAAAGTCTGCCAGCTTCACCTCTCCATGTTCAGAGAGCAGAACATTGGCCGCTGAAAGACAAGAAAGGCAGGAGGCCTTATGCACTGCTGCTCCCAAGGTCATCCTGGAGGCTGAAGCTTGCTCTCCCCCACAGGGCATGAGGACCCCTAAGAGCAAGCTGCCCTGGGGTTTGAAAACAGCCCAGCTTGACCCCAGATAGGCAAGAGTAGGCAGGAGTATAGTGGGCTCTGCCACTTCATGTGTTTCAAAGAAATGAAAACAAGCACTGCCCTCGCCACCCAGCAGTGGTGGCACACGGCTTTAACTGCAGCACTTGGGAGGCAGAGGCAGGCGGATCTCTAAGTCTGAGGCCAGCCTGGTCTACATAGTGAGTTCCAGGATGGCCAGAGCTACACAGAGAAACCCTGTCTCCAAACAACAAAAAAATATAAATAAACAAACAAACAAAAAAAGGGTAATAACCCTTACCTTTAATATCTCTGTGAATTTTCTTCTCCGAGTGTAGATAATCAAGTCCTTTCAGAATTTCTCGTAATATGGTTGCAATCTGAATTTCATCTAAAGGGCCAGGCTCTAACTAACAAGAGGAAGAAAAAAAAAGATCATTAGCCACTTGGGAACTACCTTAACACAGAGTTTAAGAAACAAAACTCTATGCTAAATAGATAGGGTAGTTAAAATTGAAAGATATCTTTACATAAAGCAGTATTTTTGCCTAAACAACTTAAATCTAAAAGGGCCAGGCATCAAGATGCATCGTAGCATTTGGGGAAGCAGAAACAGCCAGATCTCTTCTGTGAGTTCAAGGTCAGCTGGGTCTACATAGTGAAATCCTGTCTCAAAAAAAACTGAAAAATTTTAAAAATTCAATCTATTAAGGACAGAGAGAAAAAGACTATAGAAAATACGTTTGCTGGCCTGGTGCGGATGGATGGATGGACAGACAGATGGACGGACAGACTACTTTTCCCTGTGTCCACGGGACTGTATTTTGAAAGCCCCCAAAGCACACACTTGCAGCCCTGCAAGCCACCCCTGGGGATTGGTCCATGTCACCAAAGCACAAAAGCAGTTGTGAGAATCGTGTGAGCTGTTCCTTCCTCAAGCTGCCCTCACCAGGACCGTCTAGATCTATATTTCTGGGCCCAGTTCCCCAGTGAGGGATCAGGCTGGGAAAGCTACTCAATTCCTAGGACTTCAGAACGTGTTATACAGCACACACATGGAACACTTGCTAGCCCTGACTGAGGGAGTGACTGCTTTTATTCTGAGAAACTCAAAGAAGCTGCTTCTCTTGACTTCCCGACTCCAATTCTCATAAGAGGCTGCAAGAACACGCACGTGACACTCTGTGGTCTGTCCTGCCCCCCACCCCCATTTAAAGGAAAGCACCCATGGTGCACACACCCATTCTCACTTGTGCAGAGCTCTTCACTGAACTCCTAGCAGTGAGACAAGTCAGCAGTCTGGTGGGCCTAAAAGCAGCTCTTACAGAGCAAGTGCAGTAAGTCAGTAAGGTGAGCTAAGACACTGTGAAGAGACAATGACTGCCTTTTTAACCCAAGCTCACACACCTTAGTCAAAGGAAAGACACAGCCCTGTTCTTAAAAAGAGAACTGGGGCTGGTGAGATGGCTCAGCGGGTAAGAGCACTGACTGCTCTTCCAAAGGTCCCGAGTTCAAATCCCAGCAACCACATGGTGGCTCACAACCACCTGTAATGAGATCTGGTGTGTCTGAAATCAGCTACAGTGTACTTACATATAATAATAAATAAATCTTTAAAAAAAAAAAAAGAGAACTGTGTTGCCAGGTGTGCTGGCTCGTGTCTGAAGTCCTACCCAGCACTTAAAAGGCAGCCATAATAGTAGCATTGCCTCAAGTTCCAAGCCAGTCAGGGCTACATCCAGAGACCGCCTCCAAAAACACAGAGCTCGAGAGACAGCTCAGCAGTTAAGACCATGCAGTGCTCTTGGGGAGGAGCCAGGATTTAATTCCTAACACTCACATGACGGTTTACAACCATCCAAAACTCCAGGTCCAGGGGATCTAAAGCCACTCTCTGACTTCCACAGGCGTGTACATGGTACCCATACATACATGCAAAGCATTAGTCATACATAGAAAATAAATCATAAAAAAAAAAACCAACTAATGCATCCTACTCCCAAGGAAATGAAAGCTGGTGTCACTGCAAGTCTCATGGTTTTGTGATAGTGTGTAACATCCCAAAAGGTGTGTGGGGTGCAGAGCGGCAACTGAGGCCTTTGCTCACTCTGGTGGCTGTTCTTGTTATCAACTTGACTACATCTGGAATTAACTAAAACCCAAAAATGGTTGGGTATACTCAAGGGATTTTTGATTAACTGAATTATTTGATGTGGGAAGATTCACCTTAATCCAGGTCTTCCAGGATGGAAGTCCATCTTCTAATCTGAGCCACGCCTTCTACAGGCAGACTACATATGACTGGGAAAAAAAAGGAAGCTTGCTTGCTTCCTTTCTCTGCTTGCCCTAGTTCCTTCATAATCAGATCTCAAGGCTGGCCGGCCCTCAAGTTCCCTGGCAGCAGACTGCCTGATCTTCTAATCAGCTAAAACCTCTTCCTCTCACGACTCCTCCTCGATGTTCTTCATCCAGCCCTCCCTTCCCCTCCCACCCTCCTTCCCTGTGCATCCTCAAATGCAGCTCCACACAGACTCTGCTCCATGACGGCATGGCGCTCTGCCCTGTGCACTGACTCGACCCCACAGAAGCTAACAAGCCCTGAGCTGCAGTGCTCAAGCAAGCTCTCTTAAGTCATGGCGCCCTGGAGGCAGCAGTCTGGTCAGAGATGACAGACAGCAGATTTCAGAGTACATGCCAGAGAACAAGAGTGAGCAAAGAGTCCTACAAATATTTTAGTTTATTATTTAAATTTTAAGTAAAAAGAAAAAAAATAGATCAACAGTTTGAGCACATTCAAAAATCAAATATACACCTTTTCTATACTCATTGCTCATCAGCTGTCCTGTCAATCTGTCCTTCATGCTGGATGGAGAACATGGTGGGGGTAGTTTTCTCTTTCTTTAGCAAAGCTGGTCACAGCAGCATCAGGACAGTTACCTCTTCCCTTACAGGCCCTCAGAGAGCTCCTGCAGGCACAGGCTAACTCCACATCAATTAGAGAGACAATAAATAAAGCCAGTTTGAACTTCTCAAAGAAATGGCCCCCAACTTCATGCAGCATTCGCTAAAATGCATAAAGAGGTCTATCAATAGTTCTGATTTTTTTGTCAATATTCAGAACATAATTGCCATATTCCATTACTGTGGTATTTTTTCTTTTTCCTCTTTGAGGGTTTGGGGGCAAAAAAAAAAAAAAAAAAAGACAGAAAAGCGATAAAGATGGAAAGGAGAATCAAGTGGGGGCAGAAGAGCAGCACCAGAGGCCTCAGGACGGAGAAGGCCAGGTCCGTAAATCCAGCCCACTTATCCAGGAGCACCATGCCCTTTCTACACCCATTCACAAAGGACAGGCAGATCCCAAAAGGAAAATGCCATTTCTTCTCTTTGAAAATGTTTATTAGAGCCGGGCGTGGTGACGCACTCCTTTAATCCCAGCACTTGGGAGGCAGAGGTAGGTGGATTTCTGAGTTCGAGGCCAGCCTGGTCTACAAAGTGAGTTCCAGGACAGCCAGTACTACACAGAGAAACCCTGTCTTGAAAAAAAATGAAAACCAAAAACCGAAAGAAAGAAAGAAAGAAAGAAAGAAAGAAAGAAAGAAAGAAAGAAAGAAAGAAAAGAAAGAAAGATGTTTATTAGTATGGTGGGGTCCAGGAACTCTCAAACCACATGCAAAGAAAGCGGCTGCCCCTTTCTGCGTTTCCTCCAACTGTGATTTATAAAACCGCACAGACACCAACTCAAGTAAATTTGATTACTGTAGTCCTGTGAGTGAACATACTTAAGCACTTAGAGATAGAACAGCTGCTCTGAAGGGCTGTCTGTCAGACAGAGAGTTCCAGCAAACAACTCAGTATGTGCTACAACTTAAATTCACGGTGGACAATAGCCAATATAACTGCATAAAAGAAAGCAATGTTCTACATTCCTGTATTGCCCCCAACAGTGAGAAAGTGAAGCGGTTTTTTGTTGCTGTTGTTGGGGGGGGGGTTGTTTTTGGGGTTTTTTTTTGTTTGTTTGTGTGTGTGTACAGTGTGGATATATATAGAAAGGACCATGAAATACATTCAGTTGATTTTTTCCCACTTAATATTACAGCTTAGCTTTATACCATATTAACTTGTTTTTGAAATTTTCACTTTGAACAGTATTTTAAAGAATCTTTATGGTTTGCAACAATGCGCAATTTCCTCAATTAATATATTAGCTTTCTGGAGAGACATGTTTTAGAAGTTTATCCTCTAAGGAAACTACAAGGTGCTGTTGTTATAAGAAAGGAGCTGTTCTCAAAGGGGGTGGAGGGAATCTCCTTCCTTAGAAAATTTCTGTGAGCCCTGCAGCTCTTATCCTTCCTCATCTTACCATGAAAGACTAATCTTTAATAGCTAAAATGAAGCATTCAGACTATCTGGGGATCATTATTCACAAACCTACCCAGTACAGGCGTCAGGAGTACAATTTCATTAACGTTGGTGCATGTAGGTATTGTATGTGCATGCCGGCGTGTGTTTTGTGAGTGCATGACTGAGTACGTTTGGAGTCCAGCAATCAACATCAGGGACCATCCTCAAGCCCTTTCTCTGCCATAACTTTGGATACTAGGTGTCTCGCTGATTTGGCCAGATTGGCTGACCAGTGAGCCCACACTCTTCCTGGCTGTGCCTTGCTGCCCTGGGATGCAGACAGGAATCTGGGGTGCTAGGGTGTCAGAGCCTTGAACTTAGGTCCTCACACTTGCATAACAAGCACTTTACCAATGACCCAATCCCCTCAGGCCCCAGACACATTGTTTTTAATACATGGACACAATGGACACAGAAGACAAGAACTGGGCAACAGTATTTCTAAGGCATGGACACAGAAGAGAAGTGCAGCAACAGTGTTTCTAAGGCATGGACACAGTGTAAACAGTGTTTCAGGATGACAGAAGCCGCATTTCTGAGTCCCCCACAAAGCCAGATGTGACACAGCAGACTTATCTCCCTAACTTCCACTTCCCAGTCTGTGGGCTGATCAGCCTAGAGGGCAAGTCCGAGAGGAGCCAACACTAAGCCAGGCTAGCTCTGTTCTGATGCACCACAGACACCGGCAAGATCACAGGAGGCCATGTGTGCAATAGCCTGCCTGATGACCACTTTTCCAACACCTAAAGCCATGCCTTAATAATCATACAGTGTCTGATTCTGGGAGGAAAATGCCGTGAGGTTATGGAGAAAGCGGTTACAGTCCCAACTGTAAAACGGCAATGACGGGGCCAGAGAGATGGTTCAGCAATGAAGAGTGCTTGCTGCTCGGCGAGAAGACGCAGGTTCTCTCCCCAGAAGCCACATAGAGGCTCACAACGGCCTGTGACTCCAGTCCAAGGGGTCCAAAGCCCTCCTCTGAACTCGGCAGGCACCTGGCATTGAAGTGGTGTACAGACCTTCATGCAGGTACACTCATACATATACAATAAAAATAAAGGGGAAAACCATGGTGGCTATTACAGAAATAACAGCTACTCTACCAAAGTTGGTAAATTTGGTCTGAAAAATGCACTAGCCAAGCAGATAAAATAATTAATTCCAGGTAGAAGCCCTCATTGCTGCTACAGATTAGATTACTGGTTTATAGTGAAATGACCCGCTCTCCCAGCGGCCTCACAAGCAGGCCTGCAACTTTAAGTTCTGTATAAGACACAGAAACAGGTTAGGGATAGTTTGAGAGAGAGTTCCTGTTCAGACCAGGAGGGAGAGCATGGCCACAGTGGCAGCACTCACCAGATCCAGGGCAGAGCCTCCACCAAGGTACTCCATGATTATCCACAGCTTCGTATCCTGCAGAAGCAACAAGAGAGAGTTAGTTTTAAAGCAAAACTAGAAAAACTATTTGTTAGGTGGAAAGAATATCTTGTTATTATTTTAGACCCACACATATTATAAACATCAACCAACGCACAGTGTGTAAATAACAACTGCACAAAACCACTACACACACAAAACCCTCCTACGGTATCTCCAGGGCAGGACTGGAATGGAGCCCTGTTAGAGAACAGGACTGAGGGCATTTCCATCTTGAAACCACTTCACAGTGTATCCCTCATACACAGCCCAGCTTGAAAACCTGGAACCAAGTCAAGATTTGCAAAGAGCACACAGACAAGAACAGAACACTTCCCACCCATCATCATCATCATCATCATCATCATCATCACAACAACATCCTCCACCACCACCACCACCACCACCACCTCCCTCCTCTCCTCCTCCAACCCTGACAGCTCAGAACAGCCTAGCTTCCCCCAGAACCTAAGGCAACATCCACAGTTCCTGACACCCACATAAGTCACCAAATGCTCTCTCCAGCCCCCTTTACCAGTGTGTCACTGTGTCCTCTTCCAGGGCCTCTCTCAAAGATACTCTGTCCTCACACCTCCCGGAGTTCTCTACAAGGGACATGCAAATCCTGGGGTTTGTATGCCAGGTGGGTTCTAAAATCAATGCCCCAAGGGTCCAAACAGTCCTCATTGCTTATGTCATTAAGACAGCTTTTGTACTCGCTGGAGTTGGGCTGGGGATAGACACACAAAAGTTCCCTTCCTGGGTTTTTGTCCCTCTGGGAGAACATTGCACCCTGAATCTCAGAACACAACCTACCCACCATGTGGTTCCCACCACAAGGATTGAGCCTTTGTTGCTCAAAGTGGGAAAATTCACCTACATTCCCTCTCCTTGACTTGAACCAACTACCATGTATTTGTCTGGCATTCATTTTGGATCCAGTGACAGCAGTCCTCACTACCAACAGAGAGGAAGCATGTCGGCCATGTGCTAACGTCAGGGAGGTACTAATGCACAAGCAACATCAGCAGTTGGTCCTTTTGGGATTGACAGTTAATTCCACCATCTGAGGTTAAACCTAAGCAGTCCCAGTGAAGTCTTTTAATACTCTAGGAATACTTTCTCAAGCCTAGCTTTTTAAGGGGCAAGCCTATTAACATATGAAGGTCAAGAGTCCAGGCTGGGGAGAGGCACAGAGCTTTGGCAAGTATCTGGATCTGCTCAAACATGGTGTTTACTCACTGTCATGGCTACTGGAGAAGGGCTGGCTTAGACTTCCACAAGTTTCAGGAGAAGGGAGGGTAAGAACAAAGGTATAATGGCATACGTGTGTGGAGATGCCACACAAAAGCCATAGGTCTGTGTGCTAACCTAGAGGAGGAAATGCCATACTTAAACCTATCGGTCTGTGCTAACCTAGAGAAGGAGGGGAAGGAGGACAAGGAGAGAGAAGGAGGCAGCGGTATCTTGGGCACAGGAGCTTTTGTGTGAGCCCAGCATTTGGGAGCAGGAGGCAGTGAGTTCAAGGCTAGTCTTGGCTACATAGTAAATTCCAGGCTAGTACGGTGACAGTTCCCTTAGATTGGCTACTGGTGAAGGCCAATGTGACTCCTTCTAGGTACCCTAGAGTTGATAGCTAGAAACAAACTGTCTTGCAAGGAAAGCCACTTTCTGGGTGATACAGGAACGACTCTAAACTGTTTCCCTAAATGGCACTGGGACTAACTTATTTTTGTACTCCCTCATGACCTCTGTTCTGGCTTGTCTAACTGAGTTCCCATCTCTTGTATTTCCCAGGCTTTAGGTCTGTTAACAGCAAAGAAAGCTCCAGGCAGCCTTGTCTCCACCCCGTCCCCTGTGCAATGCCCCTCAGAAGCAACCTTTCTGCTCAGGTTACCTCACAGCTTCCTGAACAGCAAACCCCAGGTGACCACACCCTCAGGCCTCTCCAGAGCTCTGCCTCCCAGAGCTCACTGAAGCAAACACCTCCTGATGCGCAGGAGGCACTGACCCAGGTTTCTGTCATCCCAACACCACCAGGGTCCTGTACTGACTGGCAAAGCTCTACAGCTAAATGGCCAAAGATTCAAACTCCTTCCTGGGAGGGAAGGTAATGTAGAAAGACCAGACCAGCCCACTTCAGTCCAACTTTCTCCTGGAACAGGGGAGCAGGGGGCCTGCCCAAACTCAGTGGCACCAGAGCAGAGGGTGTCTGGAACACTGCAGTTAGTATTTCCTAACGACTGACCTTGGTGCAGTCCTGTGTCTAAGGCTCCAACATATTCCCTGCCTCACTCACAACGGCCTCAACAACAGAGGTGTGAGAACTATATCAGAGTGTAACCCTGGGTTGAACTGCCTTGGCAACCAGAGGGTGAGTAAGCATAGTGGCCACTCTGTCACCCTGGGAAGCTGGACCAAGCTCTCTCCACAGCCTTCACCTCAATCCCCAAAAGTCCACAGCTGTCAGGCACTAAGGAAGGGAACGGCTAACATGGAGGAAGAGTGCGAGAAGAGCCAGGGTGGGTGGGCACCTGAGGAGCACCCTAGATTAGCAAAGCCATGTCCAGAACTCTCCCTTCTGCAGACACTCCCCAGCTGTCCCTTACCCACACCTACTAACTGCACTATGTGAGTGATCTGCCTTCCAGGCTTCCTTCTCAGCCCACAAAGCGCACCTGCCTCCATTGGCTCCTCCCACTCTCCACTGGCTCCTCCCATTCTCTTCTCCACTGCGACCCTCCTCTGCTGGGCAAGAATAACCCCCAAACTATAGCCCCAACTGCTGCCTCCTCTTTCCTACTCAGAGATGGGGACTCATAAGCCTGGCTCGCCTCCCCGTTTTGACGAGGACAGAGTTGCTGCGGACATTAGGCTACAGCAGAGACACTATTGGAACCTACCAGGCTCCTCGGAGGACAGTTCTAAACCCACAGTCACAATGTGATCTTGGTTAAATTCTGTGGGCCTCAACATAAAGAGAGAGATATGTGGGAGGGAGATTAGAGGGAAGGGTTTGTACGGCAACTTGAAAGCACTTTATACATGTTTGAACTTGCCAGTAAAATAATACAATAAATGTATATTTTTAAAGAACAGGAACACGTGAGAGTCCTATCTTAGAACCTGCTGGTGTGCACAGAATGACTGCACAGCCTTGAAGTCAGTGCCCGAAGGCTCAACACACACATATTCACAACACCAACACTGGCGGAGGCACCTCAAGTTAGCCACCCTATCAGTTCCATTAATGACAAAAACCCATCAAAAGGACTGGTCTACCCCTGTCCACCAGTGTCTCTGGGTTCCAAGAGCCAAGCTGATGTTACACAATCCAAGGACGCTCAAGTTCCTCGGGTAACCCCCACACAACTGCCCACACACATTCCTTTATCATCTCTAGGTTAAACAGCCCCTCGTGACAACAGTGATGTAAGTGCTAAGGGAAGAATGAATGACTGGGAGAAGTCTGCACACAACAGCCACCCCAAGAACACTTACATCAGAAAGCCAACTGAGCCCCACTCACCAGGCCAAGGGTGACCACTGCAAACTAAAACTGAGGCTGAAAGACTGTCTAAGCCTCCAGGAGACATTCGGCACGTCACTTAAATCCTCTGAGCTTCAACCTGGTGTGGTAGTGCACCTCGGTAATCACAGCGTGGGGTGGGAGGGCAGGGGCAGGCACTGAGACAGGAAGACTATGAACTCAAGGCCAGTCTGTGCTATAGAATCAGTCCTGGACAGGAGGTGAATCTAGGCCACTATGTTCTAGTTCATGTGTGTTCTCATTTACTGTTATGTCTCATTACAGTAATAATCGTGTGCCCCAACCCCCCCCCCACCCTGTCCTCTGAGGTCCTAATAGGTGATTAGAAACTATTTTTTGCTGAAAAGCACTGACCCCCTCACTTGGGCACACAAGACAAAAGCAGGCTGATGAAGTCTTGGCATTTCTACTTTGATTTTGTGTTTGTCTGTAAGAGCCCTGGAAAGAGAGAAGACATTTTATAGAGAGACACTTCGTGTTATCATTCTTTAGATCCCCCCCCCCCCAGATACTGAGATGGGAAGGGGTGTGCTGCTCAAGAGGAGGGACCTGTCTGCCAGGAAGACAATTCACAAAAGACAGACTGCCACTAAGACAGTGACAGGGTCCATGGTGGGATAGTGACAGAGACCAAGCCTGACAGGGACTACTTAATTCTGTTTTCAATCTAAGCATTTTCAATGCCCAGGCTCAAGGGCAGAGACATGAGATGCTGGGGTTGGAGAGACTCAATAAAATCTTACCTTTCTCTGCTTTCCACTATTTGTGTCCTTGGTTGGTGCAAAGAGAATAGGTTACCAAACCCAGGCTCCTGGGACTGACAGAACCAGGTTTTGACCCCCCCAAAAAAACCAGGAACCCCTGGCCTGCTTTACTCTGTCAGGTTCCTGCTTGATTCGGTGTACACGTGGAAGTCACTCATCCCAAAGCCAGTGATACCTGTCCTATCCCGTCCTCCTTTCAGGCCATCACAGAGAGCTGCCCTAAGCCTGCCATCACAGAATGACTGAGTAACTGTATTGGGGAGGCTGCGCTCTAGAACAAGGACCGTCCTTCCTCAGGCCTGAGCTGGTCCCCTCAAAGATGGCTACACAACAACTTCATGGCTGTATTTGGAGACAATAAGGGAGGGGCGGGGAGAGGGGGAGTAAGTAAAACTCAGAGTCTAGGGCAGCCATACTTCAATCTGCATTGTGTTATTATTAGAAACACCAACACAAGCAGATCTCATAAGGACACAGGAGAAGCAAAAGAGAGGCCCCTGAACAAACAAGCCTGCCAAGGCATGGCTGCAGGCTCCAACCCCCTGAACTAAGGTTGATACACCCTTCTTGGGCCACCTATTCTACGCTGCATGCTGAGTACTCATTACTGGGAAAGGCTTGAGATCAGCAGATATGTTTGGGGTTTGTTTCCTTTTCTGTTCCACTCTGAAGTGAAGTAAGAGACCTTACAAAAGAGACCGAGATCTGAACCCAATCTGAGCACATCTCGATCCACACAACCTAGTGTGAATGTCCCAGTAGCTTGGGTGAGCCTGTACCTTAACTGACACCTATCAAACATCTACAAGTCAAGCTGCTGAGTCGCTGCTTTGTGCTGCCACTCTGTGGGTTTCACACTTTGAAGCACCTCCTCAGGCTTCCAACTTCGGCAATGAGCTCCGCCCACCATGTACTTGGATGCGGCATCTAAGGTAGGCATTAGTCGCTGCTTACATCCTACGCAATGTACAGTTGAACGTCACACAGCAAAGAGTCATGTACCCTGACCAGAACAGCTCTGGGAGTGCACCTGAGTAGGGCAAGGAAGGAATAAAGAAAATAAACCAGATACATGGGCAGGGAAAAGCTGGGGCCAGGACTGAGCTCTGATAAAGAAGCTGCAGCACCCGGAGCTCAGCCTGTATATTATATACAGTGTTACAGGGAGGTGAGATTACTGCATACAGCGGAACATGAGGAAGGGTTATTACATGCTGCTAAACAAGGATGCGGGCTTAGTTAATCTCAGTAGGGGCAGTCTCTGTAGGGGAGCAGTCTTCAGGCCCTAAACATCTGGCGGGAGAAAATTATGGTGGTGTTGTCTGAACATACTATCAACATTTGAACATGGGGGGAGGGGCAGGAGATGGCCCCGCTTTGCCATTCCCATGAGATTGGGACTATGGGGTCCCTGACATGGCCATGCCCAGATCAACAACACACAGTTACTTAGGGCTTCACCCACTTCCCACAGTCACTCATATCATTACATCTTTCTGCAACTGCCTCACTTATATGCTTCACTCATCTTTTCTGTGGAGGTCCCATCTTTTTTCTTTTCCTTGTAGTACTGTGGATTGAACCTAGAACCTCATATGCCACACAACTGCTCTACCACTGAGCTACATCCCCAGTCTTTTCTCTTGTATGTATTAGGGAGATCAGCCATAAAACAGAATGTTCTCATTTCTCTTTGTTTTGGTAGTGTTTGCCTTAAGACGTGAATTTAGCACAGGCACAAAGCAGACTTGCTATCACAAGCAAATGTGCTTGGGACTATTCCTAAGAATGGGAACATGGTGACTGAGAATGAGGTCCCACACTGATCCTGTGACCAGGGGTGCAGAGAAGGAAAAGTTCAGGCATTGAGAACATTTGCTCTGCAATCTTTAGGATCAGACTGAGCCAAGCAGCTGTGTAACAAGCTAGACACAATGTAGCCTTAGACTTCAGTTCAGAAGAAAACGGAGACAGAAGAATAGCTGGGACTTGTTGGCTCCCAGCCCCAGATTCGGGAGGGACCCAGCTTCTAACTAACAGCTGAAGAGCTGTGAAGGAAGACATCCCCGGTGCACCTCTGGCTGCCCTGCACCGGCAGAGATGCATGGACCCAGAAACCCCTATGGATGGGCGAGTTCATAAATCTGAAATCCATCCCAGATCAGGATAATGAGCTGGGGCAGATTCCTCACAGTGAATGATGCAAGGGCTTTATAGTAGGAGTCATCGGATAAAGGATCCACTTTATATTTGCACTGTACCCTGAAAGACTCTCAGTTCATTAATATCAAAATTGTAAGATCAAGGCATGTGACCTAGGGTCTGGGCTCAACTTGGGGCTGCAGGTTTTTTGTTTTTTTTTTTAAAGATTTATTTATTATTATATCTAAATACACTGTAGCTGTCTTCAGATGCACCAGAAGAGGGCGTCAGATCTCATTACGGATGGTTGTGAGCCACCATGTGGTTGCTGGGGTTTGAACTCAGGACCTTCGGAAGAGCAGTCGGGTGCTCTTACCCACTGAGCCATCTCACCAGCCCCCGGGGCTGCAGGTTTTAAGACATGGATTTTGTGAAGAAATAAAAGGAATGAAAGATGTCCTTTTGCTCGGATGATGACCATGGACATGAGTCCTGTAGCCTGGCTTGAAGACGACCTCTGCCCTTCCTTAGATGTCACCACCACCCACTTGGCAAGTTCACACCTCCCTTTCTTCCTGTGTGCTCCAAATTCCACAGCATCCACCCTGGCGAGGTGCCAATGGAGATGAGGTGAGACAGACCCTGGCACGTGAGTAGTGCCTGCAAATTTCTATTTCTGCATTAGTTCAAGTGTCCCTCTACATCCTGGGCTCATGGGAGGGAAGGCTGTAGACCCTGGCAGAGACCCAGCTCCCCTCCTCCTGCTCCTTCTGCAGTGTACTCAAAGGCTTCCTCTTGCTCGATTTCCAGAGCTTCACCTGAACCAGCGGTTCTGAACTGGTGGGTCTCACTCAACCCTGGGGGGGGGGGGGTCGTCACATATCAGATATTTGCATAACAGTAGTAAAATTAGTTATGAAAAAGCAACTAAATGATTTTATGGTTGGGGGTCCCCTCAACATGAGGAGCTGTATTAAAGGGTCGCAGCATCGGGAAAGCTGGTCGTCACACAGCCTTAAACTGTGCCACACGGCATAAACATGGTGGGTGTCGCAGAGCACTGTGGGATGGGGATGCAGGCTTGGCTTTGTGGAGCTTCTGGTAAACAAAAGGGTGAATGAACACCTACACAGCACACACATCAGAGGAAACTCAGGAAGGTCTGAGAGCTGAGACACTGTCAACTGCTGGACAGAAGTAGCATCTGTGTGGCCTGAGAGGGCTGTGACCTGTCACCCTGGTGAGAGAAGCACACTGCTGTGTTCAGGCGCTGGAACAAGACATTTACAGGGCCACCAGCAGATGGGAGTTTGTTTTTGTCCAAACTCTGCCAACTAACCTATAGTTGCTGATTTGTCCAACTAACCTATAGTTGCTGATGTGGCATAGTGGGTGAGTCAGGAGTGACTCAAAAGCTCCAGTGCCTGAGCTGATGCCCTCAGAAACACCAGAGCCCTGACCCACACCATGCATGCTCACCAGTACATGTGTCCCAAGAAGCCAGAAGTAGATGTCAGGTTCTCTGGAGCCAGGAGCTATGGAGAGCTGAGGGCTGTCCAAAGTGAGTGCTAGCAATCACACTAAGATTGTCTGGAACACTTAAAGCCATCTCCCTGTCTCTTGGGTTTAGAGTTGGGATTTTTGTCTGTTTGATTTTGGGTTTTTGAAACAAAGTTTCACATTACCTAGGAAGGTCTCAAACTGGCTATGTAGCTGGGGATAACCTTGAACTCCTGACCCTCCTGACCTCTGACTACTGGAATTACAGGCTAGCTCTGCCCCACTCAGCACTGCCCGGGTATTATTACAGCACTGAAAACCTACTGTGGTGCCTCTGAGAGGTCTTAAGAAGCTGCTCCTGGCAATCCACTCTGTGTTTCCCCAGCAGATGTCCTTAACCCACAAGCCTGAGCCTGGTGCTGCACTGCAGGGGCTCCGGAACCACAGCCCATTTACCTCCCAAGAACTAAGCCTTCACTTTCATTAACAAGCAGTCCGTTGCATAATATGATTAAGATTCTGACCTCCTACCACATACCATGTTTCAGGAACACAGCAGCTTTAGAATAGAAAGCTTCACTGTTCTATGCAGCCACAACAATGTTCAGACCCCAGGCTGAGGTTTAAATATGCAAGACATGTATGTGTTGGGACATACAGAGTCCACTGATACCTACTTTAAATTATAGGTAACATTGGGCTGAAAACAGCTGCATTTTTGTAGAATATTTAGCCTAATTGGGATTTTATTTCTACCCAACTTTGTAGATAAAAAACCCAAGAGAGGACTGCCACGTGTCTCCAGGGACCTTCTTCAATTACACTAGGACAGTGTGTTCAGGGGAGAAAGAAGAATGCTGGACCCAGCCTCAGAAACAGCACAAAGCAGAACTTTTATATCTCCTAGGCACTGAGCCTGCCCCATAACTGATTGTGAAATAAGCATCCTCTTGTGTGCTTTCAAAGCAAGATTTCCTTTGCTGGTGTTTAGTCCACCAGAGCCAAGCGAGGAGCTCTGCTTTGCTCCTGGTCACTGTGATGGTACCGTGGACTCAACCAGCCATTCTCATTTTCTCCAGGACAAGGGCAACTGCTAAAGTTTGAAATTTACTCCTGCAGAAGACAAACATGTGACTCTTACCCTAGCCGGCCGGCAGCTGCAGCTGTGCCTGGCAGTCGTGAATATAATAACTGGTGACATCCAAATGATAAAGAACACCATGGAGAGGGGCTGCCCTGACTGCAGCACATGAGAGGGCGGGGTCCCCTGGACTCCCACACAGCACCAATTTGAAGTAATACACAGAGGCACCAGCTCTGGAAGAAGGGTGAGCAGGAGCTGAGCAAACTCATTGCCTCCTCTCCAGGACACATAGCCAAGAGCAACAGAGAACTGCTCTGGGGCTCACCACAGGCATGGGAGGAGCCTTTTGTTCACTGTCAGAAGGTTAACTCCAGAGAGCAAGGAGGCCCCTGCACAAGAAGGAAGGTGCCCAGTATGGCTGGCCACTGGTCTCCATGTAACCATGACAACCCAGGGCCTATTAGACTAAAAGCATCCATTGCCTGAAGACCTCAGTCTCTGTGCTCACACCGCTGGCCAAGCTTAGCGATTCTCAAGAACACTGCCAAGCCAGACAGTCAGGATGCACACCTTTAATCCCAGCACTCAGAAAGCAGAGGCAGGCAGATCTCTGTGAATTCCAGCCTAGTTTACAAAGTGAGTTCCAGGTCAGCCAGGACTGTTAGAAAAACCCTGAGAAGAGAAGAGAAGAGAAGAGAAGAGAAGAGAAGAGAAGAGAAGAGAAGAGAAGTACCTAAAACAGAAATCCAACTTACCCTCATCTGTGAGCATCCCCACTGGAGAGCCCTACATCTGCCCAAGTTCATAAAAACCTGCCTATGCGACCTCCTCTCGGACTTCACGTATTTGCAGGATTTAAATGAAATATTAAACTCAAAGCCAGAGTTTACCAGACTCTTGAAGCCAGTAGGATAACAAACTATATAAACAATCAGCACGGAAGCAGGACAGGCATTTGGAAGTAACGCTAAAATAGTGTTCAAAATAAAATAACCAGCCAAATGTCTAAGAAAACATCCCAGGCCGTTCAGAGTTCCAAAGCAGTTGATGGATCCTACCATTTCCTGGTCCCCGTCACTCTCCCCGGTGTAACACATCTACAGCAAGCCTTGGTGAGCCTGGCATATCTAGAAGCACACAACAAACACAAATCTCAACCCTAGCACACTGCCCAGGGAGGCAGGCAGGCTCTTCCGTTCCTCCTGCAAGCCCATGTGGTACATTCACTTTCCATAGCAACCCTGTCTTTGCAGTTATACCACCTCCCAGCTCCCTTCTTAAGCACCCAGCTCCAAAGCTACCCACTTCCTTCTCGGCAGCCACTCCTAACCTGAAAGCCACGGTCCAGTCTCTGCCTTGATATATATACCCAACTTCCTCACTATGCACACCACAGCCTGACCTACTGCCAGCTTTAGAGTTCAGTTTATGATATCCCTCTGTATCACCTGAGAGCCATGAACAGAATCCATGACGGACGTTTCCTTCCCCACTAACACAATATAGAGAAACACCCCCCCCTGTCTGTTCCCTTATCTGCCTTCCATACCACAAAGGAGAAAAGGCTCTGGACCCCTTCCAGAGTGATATGGATCAGATATGACAGGGGAAGACCCCCTGGAGATCTTGAAAATTTCCAGAAAGTCAAACAAGACAGGTAAATTTATCTGCTGATTCCTCAACATGGGAACAGCCCAGTAACTGGCTTAGACATATAAAAGTGTCTCTAGCTAAAACTTCAGCTAAAATGAGACAATAAATCTTGTTGGTTATGGGATCCTTAAAATTCCTCATGCCCTCCTTCATATGGTACGAATGAAGATTTATCGCAATTGGTTATTAGTAAAAATAACCAATAAAAAGTTGTCTTTCACCTGCTCAAACAAAGAGCAGAATTTCATCCTTAACTGATCTTAAAGGTACTAAAATTTTACTGTGAGAATGTACAGCTTTAACAAGATTCATCCTCTGAGATGCTGCACTGACCTGCTCTTCTAGGCCCTGCTTCCTGACGCTGTCCACTGACTTGCTTCCAGAACAGCTTCAGGAACTGCTACTGACTCCAAATGATCTCGCCTCATCCAACCTCTCAGATGGATCCAATCAGAACTTCAATCAAGCCCTTAGCCTTCTAAGCATACAGAGACCGGATAACAGATGCTAAAGCTAGCTTTCTTAAATCTAACCAATTTTCTAGTTTCCCCACCCCTTTAAAGAATTTCTCATCGCCCATATTCAGCAGAAAGAAGCCATGGAGAGTTGTTAGCCCCACTCCTTGGATTTGGGTGTCTGTTTTTGGTTATTTTACAAATTATAGATAGGTTGTCATTTTAAGGGATAATTTTGGAAATGGTCATAATTTTGAACAGGAAGGAAATAGATGAGATGGTTTACTAAATTTATTCTTGAACAAAGCATTGTGCAGCCATAATCTTACATTGGTAGAAATCTTTGTAATTGATGTAAAATTGAAGTTATAACTTTTTACATTGGTACAGAATTTATATATTGGTATAGAATTAAGGTTTTCATTGGTATAAACCTGTATACCGATACAAAATTTGAGATTAATAGTGTTACTCTTAGATAGGCATTGTGTCTATGAAACTCATTTAAGAATACGACACTTTAGCCGGGCAGTGGTGGTACACGCCTTTAATCCCAGCACTTGGGAGGCAGAGGCAAGCGGATTTCTGAGGCCAGCCTGGTCTACAGCATGAACTCCAGGTCAGCCAGGGCTACACAGAGAAACCCTGTCTCAAAAAAACAAAACAAAAAGAATACAAGGCTTTGACCCAGTCCTTTTAATAGCTCCTACTACAAACTGTTTAAGATGATTAAGTTAAATAAGTTAAGGGCCATAGAGTAAACTCATGGTTAGGTTAATTCTGATTTAATTATAATAAAGTACTTTCAACTTACTCAAATAGAAATGGCTAAGAGTAACTAAGGTTTAACAGTTCAGATATACCAGATAAATGACAGATAGATAGAAAGTCCACAGAATCTGATATTTAATCATTTCATTATTATTAGAAATTTCAACTAGAGACGTGTCTGCTCCTGACAGGGTGCCCCTTCACAGTTCAAAAGAGTAGCCACGTGGCAGAAATTGCCTATATCATCTGCAGACAAAATACTGTCCAAAAAGAACAAACAGATGTGGGATAGTCTACTAATTATCTCTGCCAAGACAGGGTAAGCCAGTCCTTTATATTCCTACTTCATTGCTGGGTCTGCCAGATGGCTCTGGGCCGAAAGGCTAAGACAGACGCTCCAATGTTATAAACAATTAGGGGGCTGTCCAGGTAGTCGGCTGCCTCTACAACCAAGCTTCAGAAGCTTCCTAAATACTCAGGTAATAATTTGTTCTTGGATTTCTGATGTGTTAAAGACTAATTGCAGTCCCATAAACAAACATAAATCATTTAGCATTAAAAGATACGATATAGAATTAACAACATGATTTTCAGATAGTGTTATGGGCTAAAATCAAAACATAATTCAGGTATAGCATCGAAAACTCTTTAAGTTAGGAATGACGATAGAGTATCTAATAGACAAATATGATGGACTGGGGGTTAACTGTATATCATATCTATGATTTACATCATTCTTATGGTTGTACTCAATTTATGTCTGAGAGAAGAGGTTTTGTTTTGTTTTGTTTTGTTTAATTTGGACAGGAAAAGCGAGGTATTGGAGATCGATTCTAATGCTTTAATTAATTCAACTGGTAATCTGCATGTTCTAACACTAAAGGTCCTTGCACCCAATTGGTTTTTGAGCAATCATTAAAGATGCCAATATCCTTTGGTTGGGCAAGGGAGATCCTTAGACTTGCACAGGCTAGGAAGCAAAGAGGAACAGAAGATTCACCATGACCCAGGGAAGAAGAGTGGGACGCAGGAGCAGCAGGAGACAAAGCCAACCAGCCATGTGAGATTTTGGGTAAGTGGCCACTGGCCACTTCCTTGATTGGGCCTGGGGTAGCAGGGAATGGTTTAGGAGTGCCCAGCGTTTGAGGTAGCCAAGTCATTTTAAAAATAAGATAACATGTATGTCTTTCATTCATGGATCCAAAGATAGCTCTTGAATAGGTGCATGTGTGGGATCCGCACACACACACATAGATACAGGGGCCAAAGATCAACAATCCTGTGTCCTTCTCAATAGATTAATTTTTTATTAGATTTAAAAAAAAAACTTTTTATTATTTGATCATTCATTTTGTGTATGAGCACAAATACATGTGCATGCGTGTGCATTAGCACCCAATTGTGTGTGAAGGTCAGAGGACAGTAAGAGCTTGCACTATCAAGCTTAGTAGAGAGTGCTTTTGCTGCTGAACTGGTTGGCTGGCCTCCATCTTATTTTTGACACAGGATCTCTATCTGATCCTAGAAGCTCAAATTAGGTAGACTAACAGGCCAGCTCAGAGAGCCTCCTGTCTCACCTCACCCCAATACTACGGTTACAGGTGCACAGTGCTGAACACCCAGCTTCCCAAGGTTAGAGGTCTCAAGTCTGTTATCAAAGCCGTTTACCAACCAAGCCATCTCCCCAGCCCCGTACATTAGATATTCTCTCAAGCAATGATCTAAGAGGAGAGGGGCTAAAGGAAAGAAAGGATAAACTGGGGTGTATTCAAATACTCAAGCCCTGTCTGAGTCTGAGTCCATGAGGGCTGCTAGGTGCACCCTGGAGACAGTCTGACTTGCAGCCTCAGGACACAGTGTCAAACAAGGCAGGAGCAGTCTTGTGCGCTGCTGAACCACAAGTCATAAGACAAGCTTTCATCATGGAAGACTGTGGCTGTTACCGAGAGGTCACTGAGAAACAGTAGCATCCAACAAGCTAGAATGGGGTGCAGTCATCATCTGTCATGTCCTGTGATGACAACCAGAGAGGCCACAACACTGACAGACAAGCTATGAGGGGTTTTGTGGTGGCTGTGCCTAGCTTGCCTTCCATCGCCATGAGGAAAATCTACTGCCAGTTTTCCTTGAAAACAGCCTCAAAGAAGGACCCTATATCCTTGACCTGTTCATCCACACAAAGCTTTTATTCTTATTTTCCTTGACATGTGGCAATTGCACACAGTTGTGGAACACGGTGTGACATTTCAACAAACATCTAGGGCAGACCAGAGGCACTGGAATAACTGCTCTTTCTCCCACCCGGGCTGATGGGTTTTGTGGTATAACACTATCACTCCCTCATGCTGGGGAAAGAGTCAAAATCCTCTCTGATATCAATTTAGAAAAATCCAGTTAAATGCTGCCATCCTCAGTTCCCCTCCTATGCTCTAGAACACTGGGAATCCTCTTCTATTCACCCCTCAGCTCCCCACAGCTTTCCCAAGCTCTGGCAGTTGCTACTCTACCTTATCAGTGGCTGCAAAGCGTTTGCGTGGGCCCAAGTGTTTCCAAGTGTTTCCGGTCTCTCGGGGATTTACATCAAGGAGTTTGTTACATCTGGACTTGTGTTGAATTTGTGTGAAGACATTTCTGAGGATTCTCGGGCCTTGGGTGGGTCGCTTTACTCTGCCTGCAGGTTAGCTGTGAAGTTAGGGCGGGCTCTCAGGGGGTTCCCTGCATTCAAAGCCTCCACCTCTGTGTGTTCTGAGTTAAAGTGATTATCTTGTTCTCATTGGCCCTTAGACATAAGACCAGCTCATCAACAAGGGCTCAAGGCACCTGTGGTGCCAGCACTAGTGAACCTGAGGCCCAAAACATGGGGTTCAAAAGGAAACCTTGTAAAAACAAACAAAAGGAAACATTGTAAAAACAAAATAAGATTTCACTGTTTCGCTATTTTGAGGCACACCAAACACAAATCTCCTGAAGGGAGGCCTATTAAGAGAAGTTGTTGCCCAAGGACCTGAGGCCAAGGGAGAGGCTTCACCACAATGAGCCGGGAGGAACAGGCAGGAAAGGTAAAGAAGGGCTATGCAGATACAAGAAGCCCTGATGGAGAAAGACAGTCCCAGAGCCAGACCTTTGGGCAAGGGCCAATGGCCGCCCTAGAAGGGCTGCATCCCAGGACTCTCTAAGTTCACAGCTAACCAGCAGGGAAAGGAAAGCAACGGACCCAAGGCAGGAGAAACCTCATACACATCTTCACACAAACTCCACACAAGTCCGGACAGAAAAAAAAAGCTTTATGGTGACAGTGATACTCAGAAGCCGTTCAACTAAGATTTCAGCCCTGAGATTTCTCTCGTGTGCTAAAGAATACACACCAACTCCTCACAGTGCCACCTCCCAGGGAACATGACATTTTTATCCCAATCTCAGTAACCGCTTCCTGCTTACTTTTTCATGCTCCTTTCTTTATCCTGGCATTTAAATTTTAAACCACTTTTTTCTTCCCCAGAGGTGGCAACAGATAACTGTCATTCCAGCATTCGGAGGCAGGGAGTCTGAAGTTCAAGACCTCCTCAAAAGACAGACAAAACACATTTGAGGGACTGCTTCACCGCCATGAAGCTCCAACAGCAATCAACCCCAGCGATCCCTGGGGAGTTGGTGCAGGACCCCTGCAGGTATGACCTCGAGCCTCTTAGATTATATGACACACTATTTGTACATAATAGACACAGTGTTGCATGTGACTGAAAGCCATAACTAGACTATCTGACACGTGGAGCGATATAAATACTACACATGTATGTTGTTAAAGGAGTCTGTTTTTAAAGTATGTACATGACCAGTACACTATCCAAGGCTGAAAAGATGGATCCATGGATGTGGAACACAGAGACAGGAGAGGACCACCTGTCAGTGCTAAGCTAACCTCTCCACACTGGGGCTCCTAGCCCAGTGCTAAGTTAACCTCTCTCTCCACACTGGGGCTCCTAGCCCAGTGCTAAGGTAACCTCTCTACACTGGGGTCCTAGTCCAGTTTCCTCACCTGCCAAAGCTCCAGGACTAGAGAGATCACTGTAAGAGGGAGTCTACAATCTGGACTTTGACAGAAAGATGACATCTACAGGGGAGGGGGTGTCCAGAATTAAATCCTCTCAGGAAATGCTGCATATAAAACCTTCTCAAGAGCCTGACAAACCTTTGAGAGCATGGCATCAAACCTGCTAACCCAAACATGCCCAGACTTACGCATGCAGCACCTACTGCGGCTCCTCAGAAGCCCTGAAAGAGGCTCCAGCCAGCAATCCCATTGCAGACCAGCGGCAGATGCCCCCTGTGGGCAGATGCTAGGTACACAATACAACAGTGTGACATAAGCCAGGAGCTGCAGTACTCCAGAAACCCCACACAACAGGGCACTGCAGATTTAAACAACAACCCAGAGTTGAGATCTTCTTGCTAGACTCTGGACTCCTGGGATTACCAATCAGCGCCGTCACACGCAGCTCACACACCTAGACTTTCAAGTTCATGCCCTGATGTCCCTCACCCCACATCACCATCCACATCAGACAATCCAACTAAAGCCAACCTGGTTGTACACACTGTTGCTTCAACTCTGAAATGAAGACAGAGAAGGAAACCACAACAGAGGGCTCCGATGATATTTATATCCCATTACTCACACCTCCTGTGCTTTCAAACTCAAGTCTCTAATTAACCAAAGTGACTAGAAAGAGTTCCATTTTCAGGAACTGAGATGCAGCTGGCTGGTGGCTCACTGTGGGACGAGAGAGAACGCACTGAGCAGTGCCATGCAGCCACAGAGAGAACTCTTAGTGCCTAAACACCACCGCCAGCCACGGTGACACCTGAACCTAGCCGTGCTCCCTCTCCTCCTCCATAGTGGAGGAACCAAAAGCGACAGGGAAGAACCCAGCGGCTGTACCAGCCTCCCACAAAGGCTCAGGGAACAAATCTTTCAAATGAAAAATGATGATTCTGAACAGAAAAACTATCTGGAAAATAAAGTATGCTTTCAAGACATAGGCAGCCTGAGCTGACACCCACATGCCCGGGACACTCAGGAGGTTCAACTCTAGGAGAAATTTTCCTAGTGTCTCCCTTGGTCTCCACTCTGACACCATCAAGGGTCTTTTCCGTAAGCTGCTAATTCTCCAGAAACCTCAGAAATGGATCCAGGAAATTAGCCCTGACCTCTCTCCCTACTGCTCCTGATGTGACCTTCTGCTGGGTGCACCAAGCACAACTGACTGGCCTTTGCCCCCAACAGTCTTCTCAGCTACCAGTCTTTGCTTCTATACCAGTCTTTCTACTGTACCTAAGTGGTTCTGGGGGCAAGGTATTTCCTCTGTATGGTAGCCACAGAAGTGGGCAAGCTCAGAAAACAGGAATCCATGAATCGTGAATATTGGCCGACAGGCATCTGTGGACTGGGTCATGGAGGCCCTACAGCCTATGAATCCAAACACATGGAAATCATACACAGTTGTAACTACCAGGAGGGAGATGTGGCCTGGGAGTCCTAGAGTTTTCTTTGCACATGAAATTCTCCTGGCAGTTTTCAAAAAGCAAATACCTGGAAGGACCTGTGGGTAAGAGCACATCTTCAGTACACTGGGAACATCTAACATCTGCCTTGGTTTTCAGTAAGGTAGAGACAAACCCCAGCTAATACACACTAGGAGTTTCAACCACAAGCCAAATAGGTAAATCAAGAGACCCTCCTCAGCATCCAACTCATACAGCATCTTCCAAAGTCAATGTCAAATACTGATACTACTGTGTACATTTGTAGCAAGTCCAGTGTCCGGTTAGAGGACCAGCAATTGTCTGGTCCAAGGAGACAGCAGAAAGGGACTCAAAATGTTGTCTCTCTTGTCACCAGCCATGCCAATGAAACCAGTTTTTATTTTCTGACTATAAAACAGAGACACAGACTTGGTTTTAACTAATCTGTTATAATATTATGCCAAGTAATAGAAAGTTTGGTACAATATTAAATCCTTTTAATAACCTGGCATTCATAACTGACAGTTCAGTTTGTTCCATCTGTCGCTAAAGTAGTTCATAAGACACAGGAAGGAAGGGCAAGACCTGCTGAGGGCTACAGGCAGTTCTAGAAAGCAAGCCTAATTTGTGGGCGTGCTAGGAACATGCAGAAGCCAGGAGCATGCTGGGAACATGCAGGAACCAGGAGCATGCTGGGAACATGCAAGAGCCAGGAGCATGCTGGGAACATGCAGAAGCCAGGAGCATGCTGGGGACATGCAGGAACCAGAAGCATCCTAATTCTCCCACACCAGTCAGGAGCCTCACAAGGGCTGTGTCTCAGTGTGGTTGCCAGCTTAAGAGGCAAGCCCTACAATAGGCACAGAATGCCAGATGCAGAGATCAAGGGAGGCAGATCCTAACTAATGCCACCCAGTGCCACAGAGTGAAGTCCCAGGCCAGCCTAGTCTATGTATAAAACACTCCATGAATTAATGTTGTATAAGTGAGTTAATGACAGATAATCTGCAAGGGTTAAAATGAAAGTTCTAAAACAAGATGTTTCCCAGTCTCAAAATGAACACAGACTGTGATAGTAACTACCCAGTGACACCCCCAACCCCCTACCCATCAGTAAGTCTCCTTAGCCCCTACCTCACCCACCCCATGGCTCCAACAGCAGCCACAGACTCAGCAACCCCTCTGCACTGGGGACTCTGCCTGCAGAGCGTGCCACAGGAAACGCCCACTGCTCTCCTCCATTCACTGCGCTACGGAAGCATTCTCCAGACACTAACCAAGAGGGGCGGTGAGGTGAGATGTGCTCTCGGTGCCCACATGGTCTTTGATCGTTCAACATCAAAGTTTCTCCCTACATTTCTGAGAACACGGTTATAATTACTCTTCTCTCAGCTGCGTAATCAGGAATCCCTTATAATTATATATAAAAAAATCTTCTTCCAACGCAAGCTCTCTGGAGATCACTAAGCCGCTCACAGACGTGTCCTTTGCTAAGACGGCAATCACACCTCTGCCAAAAGAAACCAGTGCAGCCTGTCCATGGCTGTTACCTATTTCCCAGTCTGTGGTGAGGTGTGCTTCTGGGAAGTGTGCGTGTGTGTCTGGTCTTTCTGTGGCAAGACTGGTTCTGAAATCACATGTGGGTTCAGGTAGGGGTAAATACCACAGTGGTCACCAACAAGCTTCTCCCCTGAGCAAAGGCTCAGGTGGCCAGAATGAAGCTCAGCGTGCAGAGAAACAAGGACACAAAGAGTCATTAGTCAAGACCACGAATGTGGGGGCCCTCACCCAGCAAGAGCTTCTTTCTAGTTGGTTCTAAGCCTAATGGAGGAAGGGGCTGTCTATTTCTGGGGTGGCCAGGCCTTGCCTTAGCTGGAGGCTACAGAAACAGCTTTAGGTTCTCTGCATGTGGCATGAGGAAGGCGTACTTGTTACAGCTCTAACGGTGACCAAGAGGTAAGTCTGTCTATGTCAGCCCAGAGCCAGCAGGTCTCAATTGTCAGAGGGGAAAGAAAAAGAAAGAGGAAGAGGAAGAGGGAAAGAGAAAGAGAAGGAGAAAAAAACCGAAGCGTCACCACGTTTCTAGGGGCCTGCCCTAGTGTGCAAGGGTGAAAGCTGCCATGAAGACATCGGCACATCCCAAGGAAGGAACCGGACTCACGGCAAGGTGAGCCCAAGGACCTTCCACGGAGAGGAGTAAGAGAGGGACAACAAGAAGGGGGGGGGGGAGCAGGGGACAGTGAGAGATGAGAGCTGCAGAACTGGACAGAAAAAATGGGGGGGGCGCATGGGGAGACGGGATCAGGTCGAGCAATACCCTTAGGTATTTGCCCGATGACATGTGACAGCTGGCATCTGAAGACGCCTCTCACCATAGCTGAGGCATGGTGAGTTTAAGAGCAACCTAGGTAGAGAGACAGACAGACAGACACAGACTAATTTGCAGCCACTAGGGCACAAAACAACAAAGCAGATGAGCGGAAGAGCGAGCCACAATTCACCACCCTAAGCAGTCACTTGCAAAATAGTCTGGATAGCTCCCAGAAACAGAAGTCACTCAAGACACACCTTTAATCCCCAGCACTCAGGGGGCAAAGACAGGCTGGAGTTCAAGGCCAGCCTGGTCTACCTAACGATTTCCAGGCCAGCCAGAGCCACAGAGAGAGGCTCCTACATCATAAGAAATGAAAACAATAAGAACCATCTTCTCAGAAAAGCTAAGCACAGTTCCATATGACCCAACCTCCCACCCCTAAGGGTCCAGTCAAAGGAAATGGGAGCATGAAGTCTGTCCACAGAACAAATTCTAAACAAATGTCCAGAGCAACATTACTCATACTCTGAAGATGGGAGCCTCCCAAACAGCTCTCAAAGTGACAAGAGTAAAAATGAGAAATTTACATACACCCGGAGCATCGGTCAGGGTTGTGGCTTGGCCCTATGGCGTGGCCTAAACCCCACATGATTCTTGGCTGATGGTGCTAGAAGAACTTTAACGGGGGGGGGGGGGGGGGGGGGGGGGCAGGTGGAAGAAGTTAGGTCACTGGGGCTATGACCTTGAAAAGAACTGACGGGCACAGTTAGCTTTCTCAGTTAGCTTCCTGGCAGCCATGAACATGTAACTCTACTCACTACAGACTGGAAGCAACAGAGCCATGAACCACGGACCAAACCTGACACAGGAACAAAACAAAGCTCACCTCCATTTACATTGGCTCCTGGATATTGTGTTCATAGCAACACAATAAGACCAACACATTCAGCAATTAAGAATTAAATACACCTGCTACCATCAGACGCACGACTCTGAAATCGCTATACGAAGCAAAGTCTGACACAAAATGCTTATGCATAGTTTCTGATTGGGAGCCTGCCGGAGTCTCAGGTCTGCGATGAGGAGCACTGGGCTTCTTTCTGGGATGAAAACAACATTCTATGTCTGTGAGCATGAAACCCTGGGCATGCACCAGAAACCACTAGATTGGACATTTTAAATGACTAAAATTGTTTCACACATAAATTATAAGTCATCAAAGCTAAGGAAAAAATAGAGAGAGGAAGGAAGGATGGCAGAAAGGAAGGGTGGGAGGGAAGGAAGAAGGGAGAGGGAAAAGAAGAAGACGGATGGACTTAAATGAAGGTGCCCTGCTGCAAAGGCACACAAAGCATTCGGGCTCTCCTGAATATCACCTGGCAGCCCTTGACTATAATGGTCTCCTGTGTCACAGTGTGACATCCAGAGTGCTACATGGAAACACCATACTACGCGAACAGTACACATGGAAACAGCACACCACGTGAACAGTACTCAGAAGCCCATGAGATTAGGGAAAATACCACACACAACAGCTCCTCTCCTGCTAAAGGGACTAACAAGACAAACACCAAGTGTTGATGGGAACACAAGCCACTCTAGACAAACACCAGGACATATCATGTGACTTCACAATCCTACTTAAGGTTGTTTATTATCTGAGGGAAAAGAAAAACTTAAGTTTACACAAAAAACAGTGTGTGGATGTTTACGGCAACATGGACTCACGAACATTAAACACTGTAAGCAACCCAAGTAGCCTTCAAAATACCAATACGGCAGATCCATCCAACAGTCAGTGCACTGTGTCGATATAAAGAAACAACGGGTGACTGGATGAGACTAAACCCCTTTTGCACTACATTAGCTGAAAGCCACTAAACAGGGGGCTGCATACTATGAGACTGATTCTTCAAGGACATTCTGAAATACCAGAAGGTGTGCTCGGACAGGTGGATGAATTCAAGGTTTGGTAACAGCTGGCTGACCAGTTCAGGTCTTTGGAACGCTGGGGCTGGTCCGAAGTCCATGACACGGGTGCTTATAGGAATCTGCACATGTGTTAAAGCATACAGACCTGTACACAGGTTTACTGTGTGAATACTGAGACAAATGATGCCACAGGAAAAATAAACCGACACAACACACAAGACAATCTCCTGTCTATTAAAGGCACATAGAAGATCTAATGTAGGACGATGGTGATGACGCCGCCACCACTGAGGAGCACAAGATCTGAAAACCTCTCTTCCTCTAAGTGGAAAAGGGACACAAGAATCCAAGAAAATAACTGATGACAACCTCAGAGAACACAGCAGGTCACTCCACAGCTAGGAAGCAAGTGCAGACTTGGAGCGTACAGAGCAAAGAGCCTCAGTGCTGAGTACACCATGTTCCGCTGAAACCTTTAAACACCAAGCTAGACATGGTAGCACACTTAAGAGGCAAGGCAGCAGGAGATCAAGGCCAGCCTGGGCTATATAAGCCTCTATTCTATTCCAAGACCAATCCCACCAAAAACAAACAAACAACAAACAAAAAACAAAAAAAAACAAAGTACTCTTTAAAAAGCAAAACAAAAAAGCTAACAACAACAACAATGAAAAGATTTCAGCACTTCTGCTGTTTCTTACTCAGTAATACTCCTCTAACGGCCACAGTTTGAGGACTTTTAGGCTCAGCACCCATTGCAGATGCTGAACTTCTCAGCAGGGCGTCTATCAGTGAGAGAGGAGCCTCCTTCTGGTTTGGTGCACACTGCTACAGCCAAGTAGAGGCACAGCTCAAGGCCACAGGCAACACTCACAAAGTCACTCTACTGTGGACTACTTCCCTTCCTCAGCCCTCCAGGGCCACCCTGAGCCCACCCTCTACCAGATGAAACCTCTTTCCAGCACATCACCCTCCAAACGATACTTGAACCTACAAGCATCATGGCCCACCACAGAAAGGTTCCATCTGAGCCCAGTATCTGCAGGATGGAACCATCTCGATTTCCCAGGGTCCACAGTTGGTCTGGTCACAGAAATCACATGGGCGCAACCATTGTGTCTGAGATTCTGCCAAAGTATGCCAAACCAAACATCAGTTTCTCGTATGACTGCTTCCTAACACAAATCTGTATTCCTGTCAGGGGGCAGATTTCTCAACAGGAAGACTTCTGTCACATGGGTGGTCCTGTGCACTCAGGGTGTATAGGACATTCCAGACCTCCACTCACAAGAAGCCAGCCAACAGCACTGACAGCCAGACCCTCCACAGACACCTGGACCCTCAGTGTGGGGAAGGTGGTGTGGGGGTACCAACGCATGGTATCACAAAGCTGTACTCAAACACAGTCAGGCTGAAACAGGATCCACTCCTTCATGCAGCAAGACAAGTTCTTCCAGACATAAACGTGCCTTAGATTTAACACAATGCAGGCAAGACAGAGAACCACAGGGTGTACACTAGAGGTGCTCCCCCGAGACTGTTTTAGTCAGGGTTTGCATTGCTGTGATAAACCACCATTAAAAGGCAACTCTGAGGGGGAGAGGTGTTTATTTCAACTTGCAGCTCCATCATCCAGGGAAGTCAGGGCAGGAACTCAAGGCAGGAGCTGAGGCAAAGGACATTGGTTGAGGGGTGCTACTTTCTGGGTTGTTCTCGTGGCTTGCTCAGCCTGCACAAAGCACCCAGGACCATCAGCCCAGAGGTGGCACTGCCTAGCATGAGCTGGGCTCTTCCCCCATTAATCAAGAAAATGCCCCACTGCTCACGGGCCAATCTGGTAGGGGCACTTTCTGAACTGATGTGTCCACTCCCAAAATGATGGTTCTAGCTGTGTCAGGCTGACCCAGGACGAGCCAGCACAGAGGTTCCGTACAGCAGGCAGAGGGTGCTCTGCTGTGGTAATGCAGAACGTCTGTGGTCAGGAAAGTGACCATTAACCATTCTGAGGAGCACAATCCAGGCCAGGAACAGTCACTGGCCACCTACAGAAGCATCTCTCTGTCTCTCCGGATAGTACATCCAAGTCTTTTCAGTTCATCCAAGGCAACTACCAGTGCCCTCTGGGGTAGGAGAGGGAAAGATAAGCAGGCAAACCAGAGACTGAGGAGAGGCACTCCAAGTGAGGTGTGGGATGCTCCCACAGGCCCTTCCTAGAACTCAGCACGGACCTTTTCCACATTAGCTTCTGGTGAATCTGTGGGTAAAATGCCCCAACAATTTTTAGGAACTGATTTAAAAAAAAAAATTTAAAACCTCACTGGTAAATCTAGGATCTGAACCCACAAAGACAATGACCCCTGGGGCAAGAGTCCTTAATAATGACAGTATGACAAGAAAGTTCAGCACTGGAGTGAGGGTTTGAAAAGCACATCTTTTCTTTTATCAGGGCCTCACACCTGACCTGCTATAGAATCAGGATGACGACAGAGACCGAGGACAACCGGTAAGAACAGGACAAACCTCACTTTAGCACACTAACAATGAACTTTCACACATGTAGCTTTAGCCATTTGACTGAGATAATATCTAAAACAAAGAACAAAAAAATTCTTTTAAGTCACCATTAGCCAAAAAACCCCCTATGTGCCAGGCACATCAAACACAACAGGTTCCCAAACCTTGCAGAAAGACTGGGGGGGGGGGGGGCTGCCTGTTAGTGGAGCCCCTGCCAGAGGGTCAGAGAAAAACCACTGAACAGAGGTCTGGTAGGCTGGCATCTCCCCCAAATACACCATCCAGACACCACTACTGAGAGGCTGCAGAAACGGGGGCAGGCGGGGAACAGGACACCTGACTTCTCCACAGTCTCGCTAATGCCACAGGATTCCCTGGTCCTGCCTGCATTCACTCAATACCATTTGAGCTTGTATACAATATTACTGCGGTAGAAAGCTTGGTACTGGGTCTGTGGTAGGAGGAGGCAGCTTCTGGTTAATCTCCTAGCTGGTTTAATTTCTCCCAAATTAAACACTTAACCAACAGTGAATTTAGTTAATGGTACGGCCTCATCCTTCAGATATTTCCAGGCTTTCTGTATCAGCTCAAGTGGAGAGTGTGGATGCAGTATACTGCCTTTTCCTATAGTACCACTCTAGTTCTCATTTCTACTGTGATAAAACACCCTGACAAAGGAAACTTCAAGGAAACATGAGTTTATGTGGCTCACAATTCCAGGTTACAGCCCATCTCGCAGGGCAGTCAGGGAGGGCAAGACCGGAAGCAACTGTAACGACCAGTCAAGGACAGAGACAATGGAATGTATGTGAACTTAACTCCGACTTAGCACCTCTTTATGCTGACCTAGCCTAAGGCATGGCACTGCCCACAGTGGGCAAGTCTTTCCCTGTAGGTTAATCTAATTAAAATATCCTCCTGAGTAAATGCCCACAGGCCAACTGACCTTCAGGATCCTCAATGAGACTCTCCCCAGCTGAGTCTAGACTGACATTAAAACTGACCTCCACAATTACCATAACCTTTAACCTTGGAAGCAAACATAATCTACAAACAGTTCTAAGATTTGATTGTGGCTTACCTAGCATGTGAGAGGCCCTGGGCTCTATCCCCAGGAAAAGGAAGAAAAAGGAGACTAACTTACTCTAAGCAAAATTGCAATTTTTCCTGACCCTAACTCCAAAACTTCCTAACTTCAGATGGGTATTTTTGCTAAAAAATATAAGTTGACTAGATTAGTAGTGAAGGATGGCAAAGAGTTTTTACAGCCACCCCATAACCATCCAGTTACGAATCACCAACCTACATGAAACCCAACCAGGACTCAGGGCTAACGCCATCAGAGCTTCTTCTCACGACCTTGGTATTCCCCATGGGAAGTCTTCTCTGCTTTGCTTCAGGACCCAAGCTCAATGTCCCTCCCAGCACTCGCTGTGTCTGCCAGCATCCTTCTCCCCACTGGCCTCTGACTCACTGAACACTTTCACTGTAAACAACCCTCACTGAAACCTACCAGTCGTAAGAGGGAAGAAATCTGAAGACGAAGGAACCGAGCAACCTAAGCAGGTAATTCTTAGACTCCATTTAGTCTTTGCAACCCTGAAGTATGTATCGTGATTTTTTTTTCCATTTTACAAATAAGGAATCAGGGATTTACAATATATCGCTACATCCACACAGCAAAATGTCTGAAGTCCAGTGACATCTAACCCTAGAAGTCACTCTCCACACTTCAGAAAGTATTGACAACACAGCATTAAGGTCCGTGAGTCGCAGATCTCCAGAGAAACCAGGAATGCCAATCACAGGACTGTCACTTTCCAATGGGAAAGATCAAAAACCTGTACTTCTATCCAGAAAACCGAGAACTGAGAGTGCAACAGCCTGAGGATCTGTGTTATCTGTCGGGCCAGGCCACATCAAGCACCTACAACCGGGACCGGAGCGGCCAGTAATCTAAACACCCCTGTAGCCAGCGGCTCCACAAACTTCCACCACCAGGACCAGAGGCGGCTAACAGCCCAGATGGCCAAGACCAGGACAGTCTCTCAGGCCCTTCAGCTACTACAGAAAGCAATTTCTAGAAGGCATCTTCTTAGAAGAAATGACGCTACTCTGAGTTGGGTTTCGGTGTAATTACACTTCCTTGTGCAGCAGGGATTGTATTACTCGAGGAGACGTTTTTTTCCAAATGTACTGGGCTTAAATACACACCAGGAATGAGCCACCAGTTACAGACTTCCCAGCAGCCCCAAGTCTGATCTGATCTGGGTTGTCATGCTCGTCTCTACATGGGGTTTGCTTCCCTGTGTGACACTGCAAGGACCCTCTCAAGTTACCTAAGTGTGACAATTCTATACTGCCACCCTTCCTCACCGTATCAACAAAGCAGTATCACCACTTAATTTTTATTATTTCCTGATCATCACTTTTGGTATACCGATGGTTCCCAAAAAAGTCCAACTTTCCACTGACAACCATTTCATTTCCAAGAGAACCAAACCCCACACCCCTCCTTTCACTCTGGCACAAACGTGACCGGCAGATAAAGTCGGAGAGGAACCGGCCCCGAGTCGACGCTGCATTCGTTCCTCAGCAAATGCTCACTGCTACACACACAGTTTTAGCTTCCACAAAAATCATTTCAAGATTTTATCATGCCAGTTCTTGTCTTCTAAACCTCCACTTTTTTTTTCTTTTCTTTTCTTTTCTTTTTTTTTTTTTTGGTTTTTCGAGACAGGGTTTCTCTGTATAGCTCTGGCTGTCCTGGAACTCACTTTGTAGACCAGGCTGGCCTCGAACTCAGAAATCCGCCTGCCTCTGCCTCCCGAGTGCTGGGATTAAAGGCGTGTGCCACCACCGCCCGGCTCTAAACCTCCACTTTTAAGGGCACTGCTTTTATGAACTCATCGAGAAGCCAGCCCCCTGTCTAGGGGCTTGAACACACCCTGAGCTTTGTCAGGGACGACGATCCTCTGAATAAGTGCCATGACAGACAGCTTCCAAGCAGGGTCAGAGCACATTAATACAGTGGTTCCCAACCTTCTTAGTGCTGTGACACTTTAATACAGTCCCTCATATTGTAGTGACCCCCAGCCACGAAATGATTTGTGTTCTTACTTCATGCCTGTTATTTTGCTACTATTGGGAATCATGGAGTAAGCACACCTGTGTTTCCGGATGGTCTTAGTGACCCCTGTGAATGGACTGGTCAGCCACTGCAGTAACACAGCTGTTACCACCAACAGGACAGAGAAAAGACAGGGAGCCTGTGGCGTGTTCTGCTACAGGAGGTGAGCTTTACCTGAGTATTCACTCTCCTGGCATTCTTACAAGCCGAAGGCAGCCACCTCAGCCACCTCAGCAGCATAAAAACAGCACCAACTCAAACCACAGCTGATAACTTGAACCATCGAGACCCGCAGTTCAGGATACCAACACATCTTGTGGCTACTGACAGCCACCCCTTGAGTAATTAGTGGCTACAGCTATAAACAAATGAACAGCTTCAACAACAAAGTCCAACCCAAACAGTTCCTTCCTTGAAAGAGAATGCGAACAGCAACTGCCTTTACCCAAAATAGAATTCTGCCTATGACGTTTTCGGTGATAACGACGCTATCAAAGCCGGGTTCCTTTGGCCACAAAGGTCAGCGCATCTCTCCTTGCTCTGAAAACCTGCTGTGCTGTCAGGCCCGGCTCGGCGAAGCGCAGCATAATGGAAGCAGCGTTATTTTTAAGCCTTACCTTGAGATAGGATCCATAGTACTTGGTGACGTAGGGACTGTCACACTGGCTCAGCACTGTGATCTCTTGTTGGATGTCCTCTATCTCGTCCTCGGCTTCTTCCAGGTCAATGATTTTTATGGCCACCACTTTCTGAGTCCGATTGTCAATGCCTTTGAACACTTCACCAAAAGAGCCCTTTCCAATCTTCTCTAGCTTGGTAAAAAGCTCTTCTGGGTCTGCTTTCAGGTTCTGTGGGAAAGAGAGGAGGAGACATCAGTTTCCCCCGAGCCACAGCTGGTTCACCCTACCTGACCCGTGTGTTCACCAGGGCCTTGAAGGAGCTGTCTGATTTCTATGACAAGGACTAGGCTGCTTCTTAGCAAGTGTGTAAGTTAAACAAATAGGGAACGTGCAGGACAAGAGCAAAGAAAGCAGAAAAACTCAAAGGCAAAAAAAGCTGTGACTCTGTATCACGAGTCAGGTTAGATATTTGGCTGCTTTGAAAACTTGCTCTAGGGTTGGCAGTCAGCTTAGTGGTGGGGAAGGCCCGGCCAGCATGCGTGAGTTCCTGGGTTCAATGGGCAGCACTGGAAGAGGTATGAGGTTACTTAGTGCTTCAAGCAAAATTTCTACTTCTTTCTCAAACCATCTCCAACATGCCCTACCTCCAGACGGGTTATTTGCTAAAATGCAGGTTAACCGGCTATCCCGTTACAGGGAGGGGGAAGAGATTCCATAGCCTAATTGTCATGAATTGCTTCAACGCTGGTACATACAGCCCCACTACTTGTCATTTATAGCTCTTCTCTTCGGTGGAACAACAGCCAGAGCCCAGAGAACAGTAAACAGCGACTGTTGTGCTGCCCACAAATGCTGTTATCTTACAACAACTTTTAAAGCACTAATGCTGAATAGTGAACTATACACAGGACCCATGCCCAGGGAAGGTCAGGACAGCCTTGCTCCAGGGTTCAGCAGGGACGGTCACTGCCAGTGCTAGAGACACCTGAAAACAGCCTGAGGGGCTCTGTGTCCCAACAGGGGGCAGAACAAGCACCTGTCGAGAACAAAATGTCCGCAGTCCCCAAACCTGAAACCAAAAGGACATCAGGAGACAGAAAGCCAATCTTGAGACCACGCTTTCCCACAGACCACAGAAAGAAGAGGACGTCTGGCTGATCCTTAAAAGTCTATTATTATGGGCTGCAGAGATGGCTCAGAGGTTAAGAACACCGCCTGTTCCTCCAGAGGCCCAGGCACCCACATGGCAGCTCACAACTGTCTGTAACTCCTGTTCCAGAGGATCCTTGCCACCAGGCATGGAAATGGTACATATATGTGTATTCAGGCAAAATACCCATGCACAAAAAATAAATAAATCTTTATTTAAAAAAAAAAGCCATTTATTAATCCTTCCTTCAAAAAACTGCATTACTGGCTTGGGGGGCAAGAAAGAGAACAAGGGGGGTGGAGCTGAGGAGGAGACACAGAAAGAGAAGATGGTTATAATGTGAGCGGTGACAAGGTAGGTCACAGGCACAGGACATTGCCAACACCAGCAGAACAGTGGCAATGACCTTGCTGTCACTAGGTGCCAGCCACTCACATGCTTTCAGAGTTGAAGTTCCAAGCACTTGGCTTACAAGGGTGTAACTTGGGAGCCTTGCTATGCTAGACAAGAACCAGGCACGAACGGTCACGGCGACCCCTTCTCACAAGGAGGCAGAACCAGTACCCACAGTCGCAGACAGCCCTCAGAGACCCACTATTGGTCTTGAGTTATTAAAGTCCACGTGCTGGTCATGGTGACGTGTGCCTCAGAGGTACCACCAAAGAACAGAGAGAGAAGGGCTGTTGTACTCTGTGCACAACGGGATGAAGTGGCCCGCCACACACGGCTTAAGAAACTGCAAAGACTGCAGTTTTGTCCGTGACCTCCTTGGCTCGCTGCTAAACAGACTCCCACACTCCGAGGAGAAAGCCCACACACGATCATTTGTACTTGAAGCACATCACTGTGCTGTGTAACTGCAAAGCAGCCCTGACCTGGGCAATCCTGCCTCCAGTCAGGGTGCCAGCTTCAGTGTCTTTCAGACACTCATAAGTTTTTCCAAGACCCTCCATTTGCCAAGACAGTCTGAGAACAGCTCTCAGAGCTTAGGGTCACCTCCTGAAGTGTGAAACCATTTTGAAAACTGGTGGGCTACTCTGAAATTTCTCTATTTCTAGACTTTCGGAATTTACCAGGTAAACACTCTTCAAAACCAATTTTGGGGATATCCCCCCAAGAGCGCCAGAGAGTGGGAGTTGGGACAGCATCTGATCCAACTCAGTCCATGCATCTGCTCATCCCACATCCCACAAGCAGCCAGGAGTTAAGACCTGAGGTGTCCCTCCTCCAGCAGAATCAAACCCGGACGGAGCAGCTGCTGTGCATTTCAGAAGCTCCAAGCTGCCTCTTACCTCCTTCCCTCCAGGATGAAGTGGGGTGGCCTTCCTTCTCTTCAAGGCTAACCCTAACCGTGGGACTTTGGACTCCATCCTCTCTCGGCAAGGCTTCACCAGCAGCCCTCTGGGTAGCTCTCCTTCCACCTGGCCCTGTCTACTTACTGGCTCCTCGCCCGGGGCAGCATGCTCAGGTTCCTCCCCCCTCAGACAGGCAAGCAGCACCCCATTCGGCCTCAGCAGTCCTCATACCTCACAGACTTGCGCGCGCCTGCCTGCCCATCCACAGCCCTCTGGCAGGGCAACTCTGGTCACCAGTGATGCAGTGTCCTGCCTCTGAGGCTCATCAGCCACACCCTCTGTCCCTTGTAACTTTCCAGTCCCTTGGCCTCCAAAGCTGGCCCTCAGCTCTTCTCCCAGCCCCTGGTGCCAAAGGAATCATCACACTCCTGGAAGTCACTCAGTGCCCAGGCCAGGCCTTCTATGCTTCCTCTATTCCCTCTCCCAGGTGTCCACTCCCTCGCGCGGCTGGACAGAATCACCCAGGACACTAAACACTATAACCTAGTAATGGCTGGTGTGTGTGCATGTGTGTGTTCGCGTGTGTGTGTGCATTTTATAATCCACATTTTTTAAGCATTCCAGTTGACCTAAGACCTCCTCTCTGTCACTATGCTTACGCCGACCCCACACCGCCAACTCCCACCCTGCTTCTCAAAAGTCTCAACCCCAGAACAGTTCGCTTTTTAGGTATAATCTCTTCCCACAGACAGCTGCGTTGCACTCTTATGCTCTAGGCTAAGCAGAAGCAGCCCAGGGGCCACGCCACTCTCTCTCCTCTGTATCCACAAGCCAGGACACCAAGAGTGAAAATGGAAGCCATCAGGTTACGGAGACACCAACAAGACCACACTAGGTATCACACAGAATGATCTCTCTCTGAGACAGCATCCCTTGACCGTTCCTAGAGAAAGACTCCGGAGAACTGAGGGCAAAGCCAGGTGGGGGACAACAAGTGCTTCAGGGATCAGAGCGACCAGCTTTCCTTTTTAGACTTAAAAACAACTTACCACCTGCCCCCCAGTACTGCAGAAGCCAGTGAAGAGACGCTGTTGCTAGGGTACCTGTCTACCAATCCCACCTGCTCTTGAACGCACCTCCACGAATGTACCTCAGCTCTGCCCAGCCATAGTGAGACCCATGTGGCCAGCTCCTGAAGAAGTTCTGACATATACAAGAGGTCACCCCTGGCCCAAAGCCAGATTTGCCCAGCACCCACAGAATCATTGGAGGTCCTGCACTGTCACTATGAAGCAGCTAATACGAAGTGATGCCAATAACTAGGCACTGCCCAAATGACCATGCCCTGGCCTGCTGAGAGCCACTAGTGAACATCTCCCTAGCCTGTTCTGGCCAACTGGAACAGTTGAGTGAGCCCAGTCACCTGCTGTCTTCAAAACCTCCAGAGCCCCAGCTGACCATAGCCACAAGCCCTAGAGAGTACACACGCATGACCATACACATCACACACAATAGACAGATAGACACACACACACATACACACACACACACACACACACACACACACTAGGGACAGTGACCTGAATAAGAATGGCTCCCATATGTTTGAATGCTTAGTTGGTGGGATTGTTTGGGAAGGATCCGTGTGGTCTTGGTAGAGGAGGTATGTCACTAGGAGCAGGCTTGAGGTTTCAAAGGCTCCTGCCGTCCCCTGTGAGCTCTCAGCTGTCCCTGCATCCATGGACCTGCCTCTAACTTTCAGTACAACTTTCTTGACCTTCACTCCCTTTCAAACCTTATCTTCTTGGCTCTCTTTAATCTGGAACGAGGTTTAGGAAAGCTCAAGTATGTATTATACTTAACCATACAAAGGTCATGACCCTTAATAACTAATCAAAAGAAACAGCAAACACAGTGTTCCAGATCCAAAGCCCGGGCTTGCACCTGGTCTCTGAGAACACTGCTAAAACTTCCTGCCGCATGTTCAAGGTCCCCAGGGGAGCCTGGATGGAGTCAAACCCCTCACAGGAGTTCTTCCCTGGGTTCAGATAGGGAATAGCTAAAGCCTTGGATCCCCTGGAAAAACCTGTAACTATAGAAAACCAGCCGAGTCCATAGGATGGGTCTTGCCACACCACAGTGCACTGGGCTGACGTGCTGGATTGATGCCCTTTCTCTTGAGAGGGCCCAACAGGTTCCAACAAGGACGCATGCCATTATGGACTTCTCGAGGAAGGGTCCATCTAAATGCAACCCAGATGCTCAGAAACTAGACATCAAGAAAACCTAAGTAGCCAGTTCCCACAGAAATGTTTGCCACCCATAACTACAACTCTTTTACCCTTAAACTCTACTTTTTGTGCACACACAAAGGAACCTTCTGCCCTTTCAGTTACTCTGAATGACTGGCCATTTGTCGTGAAAAGTTACAATCCTCCATCTAAACAATATGGTAATAAACATATCTTAGTCAATGCTCTACTGCCGTGAAGAGGCACTATGACCAAGGCAACTCATAAGGCATTTACAGTTGGGAGCTTGCTTACAGTTTCATTGGGTTAGTTCATGGTCATCCTGGCAGGGAGCACAAGGGCAGGCAGGCAGGCATGGCACTGAAGCAGAAACTGAGAACTCCCATCTTACTGGAAAGCCAGAGGTCGAGAGGAGCCAGACTGAGCCTGGCATGGGCTTTTGAAACCTTAAAGCCCAGCTGGGTCCCAGTGACACACCTCCTCTGACAAGGCCACACCTCCTAACCTTTCTTAAATAGATCATCAACTGGAATTCAAATATATGAGCCTTTCTTACCCAAACCACAACAAACCTTGCAAGAATGTTAGTAAAAATTATAAACACAAAGATACACGGGCTGGCTCTTACACAGACAGGCTAGTTCTGATGATTCCTAACACGAGGACTGGTATCAGACTCGCTTCCATTTGCCAAGCATGTAATGAAAATTGGCCTGTGGGGATGAACATGGGGTTCTGTGCATGCCTAGCACATGCAGCACATAGCCCTGGCAGCTAGTGACACGGCATCCTCTTGGAGAACTGGGCAAGAGTGAAGCTGGCACTCAGTCTCTGGTCACAATGGCTAACAGCTGGTACTCTGTGGCAGACCCTGTAGGTCAGGGCATTCCATTCTAACTATATTCTCAATCGGGACAATTTCAGTTTGTGCACAGAAGTCCAGGAGCAGCTGAGCATCTACCCAGGAAGATGACTAGATTTCAATTAAATGAGAGACCAGCTGAGAGAATGTCCCCCGTTATAGACAGATCCTCTGCCTCTGGGAAAGCCAACAGTGGGCATTTCAGTTCTCTGTCTTTGTGTCGGTCTCTCTGTCTGCCTCTATCATCTGTCTGTGTCTCTGTCCGCCGGTCTGCCTCTCCCTTACATACACAGCTAGTGATGCAGAACCTGACCTCTCAGTGCAGGCTGCTGGGTGAGCAGCATCAGTCAATGAGAACTTCTGAGGCCTCTGAGGGAAGATGAAGGGTACAGTGCCCTACCACGTTCTAAGAGCAAGGCTCTGCCCTCTGGGCCCAGGCTTCTACAGTACTTACTATACTTCAGATCCCTTGAGAGAATTCATTAAACTACTTCTATGATGACTTAAGTACTTTGGACTTTAAGCCTGAATAGCTACTCCCATCTTGCTTTGACAGTGAAAGATATGGTCCTCTTCAGCTCTGATATTCAGCTTCAAGAGCACGGTGTGTGTGTGTGTGTGTGTGTGTGTGTGTGCCCTTGAAGCGGCCCCCCCATCCCCCAACTAAACTATTTCAGAGGCTGCCCATGCTCTGACGGCGGCCTTCCGCCTTCCTAAGCCCATGGTCTGCTTTCCTTCAATGATTAATGCTAGTAAAGGCTTGAAGGCTGAAGTCACAGCTTGGGAACCTGAACCCCTGAACTCCTTTGTAATCCTTCCACTCAGCCTCTCACTGCCCAACTAACACTGTAGACAAGCACCAGCCGCTACATATAACTTCATTTGTAGAAAATCTCCAAGGTGACAAAATTCAAGAGATGGTGATCAGATCTGTGTTTGTGGGCATACGGGGTGGTGAAAACTGGGTACCAGATGGACAGCTTCTGCAATGGTGACTTTCACAAAACACACGTGGCCCAAAGTGCACGCAAAGCTAGTGAGATCTGAATTGAAACCTGTACCCAAATCTATACAAAAAGAGCACCATTAATTCCCTGGTTCCCACTGTGAACTGTGGTTAGGTAAGATATTCACCCTAGAGACAGACTCAGCAAGCTTCTAACTTCTCCTTCACCTGGAACAAGTTTGTTAAGGAAGCAAACTGTGCTTAGAGGCAATGTGACCCTGTGATTGTCATCTCCAAAGAAATCACCAAAGGCAAGGGCCAAAATGCTCAATAAGAGGATACAGGTAACACATGAACACACCATACCATACACACCCACACGCACACCCCACAACTGGGCTATTTCCTTAGTGTGAACTTTTTCCAGTTGAAACTTCATACCAATTTCCTAATTATTGTTCTTATGGGTAACAAATCTTTAAGCTAATTGGCAAGCAAAAAAAAAAAAGTCCTGGAACCCCATGTCACCAAATTAAGCTGAGTATTAATCTCTAGAGGGTTTCAATGGGGAAATTAGTCCTGGCAGCTCACACAGGTGGAATCTGTCAGCCTGAAACTAACTCACTCTCTCTCTCTCTCTCTCTCTCTCTCTCTCTCTCTCTCTCTCTCTCTCTCTCTCTCTCTCGGCCAAGATGCAAGTTCAATCAGCCTCTACATGAGCTGTTCTTGCAGAAACTCCCAAGACATATATAAAAGCATATAAACCAGGAAGACCTAAGAAAAATCAAATGTCCTTTTAAGGGGAGTTTTCTGGACATTGCCAGGAGAAATTTCTGCAGCATCCCAAACACACAGATCTATGGAAGATAGCCCCAGTCTCCTGGCTACTTGAGCAGTGTCACCTCTGGAAAGATTTCAACCGAGATCACAGTCACTTTACAGGGATCCCTCAAGTGAGTCCCTGTGTCCTATGCAGCAGCCTGCCCCAGACACGGTGTGATATGACTCACCAGGGGAACCTCAAGGGCTCCTGACTGACACTTGACATTTTTACACCTCCCAGAGCCAGGCCACTAAGGGCTTGGTTTGTGTGGTGCTTGCTCCTCCTTGGAACCTCATCCTCACGGGTTCTAATGCAAAAGCCAGCTCTGGATGAACATCACCACCCCACCGCTCACACACACACACATACACAGTGCCTGCCACCTACACACCTCTCTACCCTTTCAGAAGTGAACAGATAAACGTCTACCTATGTGAAACCACGCTGGTAAGAGTGGCTGCCCTGCAAGTCCAGTACTCAGAGAGCAGAGGAAGGGCTCACTCACATTCTAGGCTGGCCTCATCTATGCAACAAGACTGTCCCTAAACAAAACAGTGGCTGCGGAGAATAGCTTAGTAGTGACAAGCACCAGGGCGCTGAGTTTGGTTCCTAGCACCAACACCACAACCATTTGCAGCTCTAGCTCCAGTGACTAGTCATGCACACATACTCACATACAGACACACACACCAACACATGATTAAACTTTTTTTTTTAAAAAAAAAAAAGGTAAATTTAGGTTTTCCTCCTTATAAATAAGGGGGAAAGTTGGGTATGGTGATGTATGCCTTAAATCCCAGCACTCCCAATAGATCTGCAATGGCATTCCAAGTTTAAGGCTAGCCTGGTCTTCATTACAGTTCCAAGCTAACCAGGGCCAAGGAGGGTGTGGAGGATCAGGGGCAGGGGGTGGCAGGCATGGCATGGCATAGGGAAACAGACACAATGTAGAAAGTAGGCCTTCTTCCTAGCTTGTGTCTCTGTCCCCAACCCCTCAACCCCATTCCTCTAGGGAGAAGATGGTTCAGTTCTGGGAGGTCATGAGAAAGTAAACAATAAACAAGGCTCAGAACATCGTGGCAAACGTGGTCCAGTCACTAGATGTTGTTGTACTACTTGACAGGAATAAATCGAAGACTTCTAGGATGGTCCAGGGCATTCTCCTGGGGCACCTACCCCTATACCCCTGCCATGTGAGACCTGAGGACCCAAGAAGCTAAGGAACCAAAGCCCTGGGCTACAGCTAGCCTGTGATCACAATTCTCCAACCAAATCCCCACCCAGGGGACACTGCTACCCCAAGTCCCAAAGAAGGAAACCTCTGCAGCCCCCCAGCTCCCCTAGTGGTTATTTATGCAACTTTCAACAGAGGCTCTGCTCCCTGAATAGAGGAGATGGCTCAACAGCTAAGAGCTAAGAGATGGCTCAGATCCGGACACCCACATAAAAGTTGGGTGTGGCCACACATGCATCTGTAACCCCAGTTCTGTGTAGACAGGGAGTGATAGAACAGGACACAATGTCCTCCTCTGACCTTTATACGCATACCACAAGCATGGGCACACTCACATACCCACATGCATACACCGGCACACACAACAGTCAGTCAGAGGCAGAGAGAGAAAAACAGAGGTCAGGGGTTTCCCTGAGACACTGAGCAGGACCAGAGATGAGGTCAGAGCTACTGTGTTGGGTAAGTGTTTGAAATATCACAAATAAATTATACAGTTCATTGGTACATGAATACTGGCACTTTTTATTATCACCAAAATGCAGAACAACAAAGAACCGTGAGAAATACTGAGGGTATATGCAGCCCAGGTACATAAGCCTAACCACAGCAGTTCCACTCAAGAAAGAACATGCTGGCTGACTTAAAAGCACTCCAGAACAGTCCCAGGAGAAGGGAACAGGAACTTCACAGTAGGGTGCAGAAAATCCGAGGCCAAAGCTTGCACAATCTCACGCACAGCCTGGAGTGGGGTGGAAGCCAGGTCTCCTGTGGGCTGTGAGCAGTATTCAGCAAAGTACTGTAGAAGCCACATACCTCACTGCTCACCTGATTCCAGGGATGCCTACCTGGCAAGGCACACCCCAGTCACACTATCACACCACAGGAGTGAAACCTGATGCCACCTTGCAGGTGAACTCACCTTCCCATGAATATTTTATAAAAGCAGGAACAGTGAGTGTCGAGAAACCTAGCCTTCTAGAAACCAAGCCAAACTGGGGATATGCAGGCTTCGATCAATGAAAGTGTTTCTTTTACCTGAGAGAACTTGGCTTTTAGAGGCCACTAAAGAGCGAGCTTACCTCCTCAAAAACTGCCCTAGCTTAAGGGGGGCATCAGGGACAGAGCAAGAACAGCAGCGTGCACAAGTCACTCCGTACTAGCCAAGCCCTGCTTCTCACTGAAACCCTGAGGCTCTGTGCCCTTGGACAACTGGCACCACGTCAGCCGTCCCGTGCAACTGCTTAGAGAAATGCGAACTCCGTGGTGCCGCGCCAGACTGAGGGCGCATGGAAACACAGACACACATACCGACAGATACACATACACATGTACACACAAACACACCTCTTTTTGCTCACAAGCCATTGAGCTGACAGATGCTGGCTTAAAGCAGCAGCAGTCAAACCCTGCACCAGACCATCAGACGGCTGATATGGAACAATCTGTACATCGCCTAACCAGGCCAGCGATTGCTTATACTGGGGGGGATAATGGCCAACACCACCAGGAAATGCCACAATTTTCAGAAGCATTTTTGGTGCACCAATCTACCAGCACCAAAAGAACATGCTGTCGACTTACTACCACCATTCCAGTTGCCCAATGACAGGCCTGTAAGCATACTCTAACTCCACCCTGACAGCTCCTACTTCCTTTGGAAGTGTAGCGCAAGTCCCTTAGAGACTTAGAGAGTACGGGCAGAACTCTAGTGAGCCCTCCTCCCGCTCTGCCTCACCGTGACTCCCTCAGACCCAGCTCTGAAGGACAGGCTATTCATCAAGGACATTCACTTCCATTGTAAAGTAACAGGAGTCTACTGAAGGGTCAGCAGGTCTTCTCAGGAGACTTCAGATAGAGAAGGCCAGGACTGCTCATCCTCACGCATCTACCATCACCTGAGGCAGAAATCCTTTTCTAGAATGGGCTTTTACCTCTGTACCTCTGTATTATTTGCTCTGAGACGTTTGTCCCTTACACTGAGCTAGTTAACACAGGACAAAGCCTGTCAGACAGGTGACATTCTGTAAGGTCAGCTGGGTGTATCAGGAAGATAACCCAGAGGCAGGCGCTATTCCTGCTGCCTGCAGGACAAGGACCCAGCAAGGTGCCAGCAGACAAGAGGAAACACTGCAGTCCCAAGAGGAGAATGCTCAAAGGCAAGTAGCTTAACCGGGAACATCCCTACTGCCTCATTATATACACACTAAGGAGACAGCCCAAACTCCCCCATCAGATTCTCAGCTCTGAGGAGGGGACCCAGGCCAGACCATGTCACTGTTCTGTGCCTGGGCAAGTTGCCAGGAGAATGCTCACAAATGATCCAGGCATGCAGCTGCTCGTGTTTGCAACATTCCACTCAGCTCCAGCCACGCCCAGGCCTGCAGGCCTCCCGGAAGCCCCCAGCACTTAGGAAAGCAGTCTTCCGGGTCAGAAGGGCCAGAGGTCTTAGTCCAGTTAAGCAGAGCTCTGCTGTTCTGCCAAACAGGAAGTCATCTCTGCAAAACTCCGATTTTTCTGATGCTGCCCACCAGATGGTCGGGAGGTCCAGAGAAACAGGACCACTACAAACTGCTGCTGTTCAAAGATGAACCAAGGCCTGTCTGGGCTGTAAACTACTGAGAACCTCTGTTACAATAAAAAGAAGCAAGAGGGTTAGAGACGTGGCTAAGTGCTATGAAAAGCACCCAGCAAGCACAAGGTTCTAGGTTCCGTTCTAAGGACCACAGACACAGAAACAACCGAGAGACGCACACACAACCATCATCACCATCACCATGCTATATGGAAAGAGCCAATGGCATGTGTTTCCATTCATAGAAAAAGCCAGGGGAAGGCAAAGTTACAGAGCCACAACATATAAAGTAGACTTGCTGTGGTCTTTGGGCTGGGGTGTGAGACAGACTGCACGGAGCTGTGATGGAACGGAGAGGGAGTCAAGACAGGTGCATCCTTTGGTCACGTTCTCAGTACAGTCTCTGAATTGCACGCACATCTGAAGTGAGCGTCCTGGCGCATAAATGCATCTCAGCAAAGCTATTTTAAAGAAAACCGAATTTGATCCATCTTTATACAACAAGACCACAGGATCCCTAAGGGCAAATGCCTTTTCCTGGGCCTACTCTCTCCTGCTTCTGGAAAAATACCTGGTATAGGGTGAGAGCACACATGTCCAGTGGAGGAAGAACTGCTTTGCTGTGATCTGAAACTTGAAGACTTAAACACACTTTTTACATCTGTTCTTCCTCTAAGCAACCTGAAACACAGTATCTGTGGTGCCCTGAGACAGGCAGTGGCGCACAGCTGTGAACTCCAAGGAGGATGTCAAGTTCAAGGTCAGCCTACACACAAGATCCTGCCTCGAAAGGAATGAAAATTCCGACTGCAGTGAAGTCCAGTGGTTGCTTCTGTTGATGTAACAACACCCTTAAGAACTCCCCTAAAGTTCTTGGGTGATAAGGACCAACAAAGCCCTCAATGTAGCGATGTAGCGTCAGATCTGTTACTTTGTACTTGTAAGTAGTTACTTTACTATTACCTCTCTAGGGATGGGTCTGCATCAAGAAGCAAACTGCCTAACCCTTACCACTTCCTGAAGCAAACACTGGCAGAGACAAGATTTGAGGCCATACCTCAACTGCAAGAGGACTTCTTATTTACTTAGTGAACTGCATGCAGGAGCATCCCTGAAGCCCAGGGTTAATTTGTCTGCCACTGAATTCTTGGGACTATGGAAAATGATGCGCAATATGTTCGTTTTCAGACACCCATCATCACTACTGCTGCCTTGGTGCTCAGCGGCGCGGTCAATGGTGAGCGATATGTTCCATCACTATTGATGTCCCGGTGCCGTCACTGCGAAGAGGTAAAATCTTACATTTGAAAAAACGAGACTGTGCGGGTTCCCCCTAAGCACGGTCTTTTGAAACATACTTTCCCTGAGACTATCCAGAACCATGGTTTCTCATTCTATCCCCTCACCGCTCTTCTCCAGCATCCTCCTCGTGGATTTCAACCACAGGCCATTTTTAACTTCCCTAGGTTCTACCCAGCTGGAAGGCCACACTTGACTGCACTACGCTCTGGACATGGAAATCAGCACTTAGCCCGTGTTTTCCTGGCACTGCCTTCCACCAGCCCCAATGCTAAAAAGTACGTCAGCCACTTTAAAGTATTTTAAGGAGAGACTTAAATAAGCAACCCTTTGGGAGGTTTGCGATCCTAAATAAATACTGCCGAATAAGCAGTGTTCCCAGCCTACTTTCCTGTTAGGTGAAAGACAAAAAGACCGTCTAAAACAATACAGTCATTCAGACAAGCTCCACCAGAAAAACATCTCCATAAGGACTCTGATGCCAGCTTCTAGCCCTCCATTTTACAGATGGTAACTGAAATACAGGCAAACTTCGTGGATTATATAAATCTGTTTTCTGTAGCTATAACGAAATGCCTGAAGCTAAATCACAAAAAAAAAAGTATACTTAGCTCAGTTTTGATGGTCAAAAGCATAGTGTCCTTGAGCAGTGTCACGTGACCTGCAGTATCACACAGAAATCGCAAAGCGCATGGCAAGAAGGAGCCCAGGACACAGGCAGAAACCAGAATTTCCTATTGATGGTTGTACTGGCTAGTTCTGTGTCAACTTGACACAGCTGGAGTTATCACAGAAAAGGGAGCTTCAGTTGAGGAAATGCCTCCATGAGATCCAACTGTAAGGCATTTTCTCAATTAGTGATCAAGGGGGAAAGGCCCCTTGTGGGTGGGACCATCTCTGGGCTGGTAGTCTTGATTCTATAAGAGAGCAGGCTGAGCAAGCCAGGGGAAGCAAGCCAGTAAAGAACATCCCTCCATGGCCTCTGCATCAGCTCCTGCTTTCTGACCTGCTTGAGTTCCAGTCCTGACTTCCTTGGTAATGAACAGCAGTATGGAAGTGTAAGCCAAATAAACCCTTTCCTCCCCAACTTGCTTCTTGGTCATGGTGTTTGTGCAGGAATAGAAACCCTGACTCAGACAATGGTTCTTCACTCTTCTTTTGCCACTTCTCTCTCATTAGAACTAACCAGTGTCCCACACGCCTACCTTAATCTCTTTCCAGGACAAGCAATTCCCACTGGGCCCAACTTACAACTTAGTTACACTGGAGAGCAAGCTTCCAACACAAGAAGCCTTGGGACACATACTCAAACCTTATCCAAACCATAGCACAAATTTTGGGTTCAAGTCCATTGTGCTTTTCAGAATCAAGAAAATATCTTCAAGGCGATTCACTGCTATCACATTAAAAAAATCAAGCATTAAACCATGGCAGAGTCTGGCAAATAAATGAGTTTCCTCACCTCCATACATCTCTTTGTTAAACCTTCTCCCTGTATGTCAAGCGCAAAAAATAAAGGCAACAGCCCATGAGGTCTGTCTGACAGTGGAGCATACGCAACACTTTAGTATACTTCCTGTCTCTGCATCCAGCTGTGAGTGCTTACCATGTATGGTCACAACAACTCAACTTAAACTCACACCCTGTAATCTCTCAACCCAAACTCCAAACGACAGCCCAGTAAGAACAGGTATATTTGTGGGTAAAACAGAACGGAAAGCAAATCTCAGAAACACCCAGCACGCACTGGAGTAAAGAGCCTGCCTTCAGCTGCTCTGGGCCTAAAAAGGCCAGTAGAAATGGGAAGAGGGGAGGGGAGGGCATGACCCTGCTCTCCAGCCAGGAAAAAATAGCTATAAACACCACCCTCCAATAAAAAATCCCTCTCTACCCAAGTAACCGAGAGCTCTTTCTTTCCCAAAAAAGACCAAAGCACTTCAAGGACAAACCAAATAAATAATGCAACAAATTTGTTCCCCACGGCTGGACTGCCCTGTGAGGCGCACATGTGCTGGACTGTAGCTCTAAGTTATTCCGGTATAGTAACTCAACCTCAACCCTTTAGAAGGACAAAGCTTTAAAAATACCCTCCAAACACAAAACCTGCTCCCTCAAATCCCTGAGTTCTCATGAACTACAGAGGGGACCCAGTTCTCTCAGTACACAGGAGACCTCGATCCCTTGTCAGTGTTCTGGTCCATAAGGAACACACCAGAAACTAACGGGAGGTTAGAAGCAGCAAACCAAGGTGCCCATTCTAAGAAATGGCCCTGATAGCCAAAAGAGAGAAAATAGTGCCTGTCTGCCCAGTATCTATCTGCTTCTCAGTCTTCACTCGGCCTTCTCAATCGGTAAAGCAAGCAGCAGTGGACTCCATCACTGTTGACAGAGCCTGAGAGCCCTGAACTCACACCCAACTTCCCCTGGACGTCTCCTTTTCAGGGTTTCTTCAGTTCCACACATGGTATCAAGGAAGTAGCCAGTGCTGTGGAATGAGACAGGCTGGGCCAGTCAGACCAAACGTAAATGAAGTATGGGGTCAAGACCCAAGTAGCACAGCAATTCCCTGCCACCAACATGAAACCAGGGAACACCACTAAAGGGGACTATGAGCAGACACCTATTATTCAAAGTTCTGGCACCAAAATAACAACGTCCAGCTTAGGTGTGCTAGAGTCATCACCTGCAGACTGTTCCGCAGTGATGGTTCGCCGTTCCAGACACCCAGGAGACACGCCTTTCTCAGTGAGTATGTTTCCAGAGACATACTAAACAGGCAAGACTCAAGAAGGGCAGCCGCTCCATCCCATAAACTAGAGTCCCAGACTGAACAAAAGAAAGAGACTGATGGGTGCTGCTGCATTTCCTCTCTCTGCGCTCTGACTGTGGACACAAGGTGACCTCTCACCCCCACCATGCTTTCCCAACCACCAGGATTGACCTCCAGGTAAACAAAACACAAAACAACCCACAGCACCTATGTTGCTTTCTTCTCAACAAGAAAAGGTAACTGACCTGAAGGATAAACCATGAACAAAAGCAGTCTCGCTTCACTGCAGATCAGTCTGAATGCTAGACTTAGTGTGAACAGTACCCAGTATGAACAGACAGACGTGAGAAAAACCGACCCTAACATGGACTCCATGATGCTACAAGAGCTTGAGTTTAAATATAAGAAAAGACTTCAAGTGGAAAGCATCGAATGAAAGGCACATTCATGCAAATGTCCTCTGAACTCAAACGTGAAATGAGGTTGGGGGAGGCCACTGAAGCCTAGAAAATTAGGTATCGTCTCTGTCTCAAGCCAAAGACAACCAAAGATCTGCCCCACACGGTAAGACCTGAACCAAACTGAAAGAAGAAGACAGAGCAAACTCGCAAACCTCCAGACCCTGCAAGGCAGCAGCTTGTGCACATTCTTTTCTAGGGATGGAGGACCAAGATCATACACAGGATTCCAGGTTGCAGGGACAGTCAGGTGCGCCCGAGCACACACACACAGACAGACACACACCACTGTGGCCCCAGAGGCAGTTCCATGACACAGTCACCCAGGAATCGTGGGTGACAAGGACGTCTCAAGCCCCCTGCCAAGAGAAGCTTTTCCAGGACAGTCAAAAAGAAAAGTGATCACAAGAGCTGCTAGATGTGGGAGCTCTTGTGTATGCATGCACAGACAGATGCACAGACAGACAGACAGACAGACATCTCTTTAGCCACACTTGTAAATGAAGAGTAGCAAAAATGCCCACCCAGAAGGTAAGACCTAGGTGAGTGGAAGACTAATGGGTGTTGGCAGCTCCCACCTGTGACCTCAGCAGTCAGGCGGAGAGGCGGGAGGACAGATTCACCAAGGTCAGCCTTGAGACCAGAGCCTGTCTCAGAACATAGGAACTAGGGGAAGAGGAAAAACTAGACATGTGGGAAGATTCACAGTTGAAGTCTTTCGTCTTTTTTTTAAAGCTTTAATCTATTTATATTAGCTACACTTGTGTAGAAATTATCTAAGAACAACAAAATGGGGAAAGTTTGTTTCGCTCACTCACAGGTTTTACCCCAAGTCCTCTTAGACCCATGAACTTCAGCACACCCCCATGGAAAGAGTGTCAGAGAAAAGTCCTCACCTCATCATCGGCACAAACATCAAAGACGCAAACCCTGGGACCCACCTCCTCCAATTAGGCTCCTCATCCTCTGACTTCCCCAACCTCCCAAAATACAGCCACCAGCCAGAGAGCAGGCATTCGTCACACAAGCCTGAGGGGGAACAAAGACTCCTCGGAGTCAAATCACGTACACCTCAGGTAGCCAACCAGATAGCAGGAACTGATTCTGTATCAGCCGAGGGGAAGAGGCAACGGTGGATACATTTACAGAAAGATGGAAGATGTACACATAGGAAGATGTACAATAAAATGCTAACAGTAGTTACTGATTTCCCTTATCTAGTGGTAACTCTAAACCTTTATTCTGTGGGAAAAGCGGGTTCCAACAATTCTGTTTTGGAAGAGGGGGAGAGTGTAAGAGATCAAAAAGGCCAGGCTGAGGGCTGGAGAGGTCACTCCGCAGTTAAGACCTCACAGTGCCCTTCCAGAGGACCGAAGTTCAATCTGATTTTGATCCCAGCACCCACATCAAGTGGCTCAGAACTGCTAATGACTCCAGGTCAGAGGATCCTGTGGCCTCCATTGACACTGGGCTCACAGGCACATGTGCACATGCACACACCACGCACATGGGCTAACAGACAGGAATTCCCTACCCTAAACCAAGCTGGATGATGAGTCTAAAGCACAGCCATGTTCTACACCATGCTATGCTTTAGACTGAGACATTTTGAAATGTATGATACCAAACATTGTGTCTGTGGTTTTTTTTAAACAACTCTTTCCATAAGGAAAATGAACAAGATGAAAATGCTCAAAAAATTATTTACTAAACTCACTATACACACACACACACACACACACACACACACACACACATATATATATATATATATATATATATATATGGTTTTGCTGTTGTTTTGCTGAAGTTAGTAAGATAAAAGTTTAAAGAAATTTGATGAAGCCTATTGTTGCTATGGTTGTTTTGAGACAAGGTCTCACTATGTGGACCAGCTAGCCTCAAACTCACAGGCATCCATCCATCCCTCTGCCTCTGCCTCCTGAATGTCAGTACCATGACATCCAGCAATTCAAGCTGACAAACCTGAGAGCTTGCCTGCATGTACATTTGTGCAGTGGCCATGGAGCGCAGAAAAGAGCATCCATCCAGAAACTGGTTAGGAGATGGTGGGCTGCCGTGAGGGTGCTAGAAACCAAACCCCAGTCCTCTGCAAGAGCAACAAGTGCTGTTAACCTCTAAGCTGTGTCTCCGGCCCTGCGGCCCCTGGCAGAACTTTCTTAGGAAGCTATAACCCACTCCCCATCCTGAAGCCTTTGTCTCTTAATAAAAGGGCTAAGGGTACAGAAGCGGTGGGTGATGGCAACACACTGAGACCCACACCAAGACATTCACTGTGGCAAAGGCAGAGGAGGCAGGCATACATCACAGGTTCCAGCATCCACCCAGCACAGGGTCACCACAGAGCTCAAGTACAGAACACTTCTGACTTTCAAAGCCCCGCTTCCCCAGTGCCACAAGAGCTACAAAAGCAAGCCAACATCCCTGCAGTGACTCTTTCAAAGAGAGCCTAGTAATTTTGCTTTTTCTTCTTTTCTTAAATGATGAAATCACACAGTCAAACAGCTTCAACTATGATCAGCATTACAAAGGGTGGCCCAGTTGTGCCAAGAACTATGGTAAGCTGGGGCTTTCTTCTGTCACCAGGCTAGCCCAAGTCCCCAACACTTTTCACCCTCCCAGACTGCCTGCCAGATCTTCTCAGTCTGCCGCTCAACAACCCAAAGATAAACAAACAGGCCAGCTTATCTTTCTAGTGTCTCCCACATCAGGTCTTATCCCACAAGTGCACACAGGAAAACCTCCGACACGGAAAGTCAAAGTTCCACTTCTCTCCCCCACTGATGAGTCATGACATATGCTCTCAACTACAAGCAGACAGACCCCAGTAACTCTTCCTCGGCCCCTTCTGTGGCCTTTCACACCTGATCTCTAAGAATTGCAGCACGGAAATTCTTTTTTTCCCTAAAGGTTTTTGTTTGTTTGTTTGTTTTGTTTTGTTTTTTGTTTTTCAAGACAGGGTTTCTCTGTGTAGCCTTGGCTGTCCTGGAACTCACTCTGTAGAGCAGGCTGGCCTTGAACTCAGAAATCCGCCTGCCTCTGCCTCCCAAGTGCTGGGATTAAAGTTGTGTGCCACGACTGCCCAGCTCCCTAAAGGTTTTTAAATACAACTTTTATGCTGAGGGCAGGGAGGATCTGAGTGATTTGGTAGGGGAAAAAAAAACGTGTAAGGCCGTTTGCTGCTTTAAACGCCCACAGTTCATGTAGTAGCTAGCATGCCATGGGTGAAGACGCTCAGCCTGGGAGGTAAAAACCAAGATGATAAAACCCAGTTTTAGCGGCAAGACTTATTCATCAAGCAGCTAGTAGCCTGGCCTTGTTCCAAGTCTTCCTGGTAACTGAACCTAACAAAAAGCACAGCACACACCTTTCCTATACCACAGCCTCCAACACATACACACTGCACACTCCGGGAAGTGCAGTCCAAGCTGTAAGCTACGGTTCTGATCCATGCACAGCCAAGGCAATCGTGGTGGAAGAAGTTCACCAATCCCTGTCCCCGCCTCTTCCTTAAGAAGTCAATGGCTCTACTCCAGTGGCCAAAGCCCCTGGAGAACCTGACGTGCAGGACAAGAACATGTGGGCACACATGGACTCAAGTCCACGGCCACCTTCTCCTCGTCATCTGCCTCTCAACTGTCATCTTCCCATGTGCTAAAACTGGGCAGAAAGTGCACACAAAATACTGTTTTCCTGGTAATAAAATATGAAGAAGGATTTTTTGGTTGGTTTGTTGGTTGGCTTTCTAAGACAGGGTTTCTCTGTGTAGCCCAGCCTGTCCCAGCACTCACTCTGTAGACCAGGCTGGCCTTGGACTCAGAGGTTTTATTTTTTTGTTGTTGCTTCCCCATCTCCCATCCCCCACCACCACCACCACACACACAGAGTCTCATTGTGTAGCCTTGCTGGCCTGGAACTCACTACATAGACCAGGCTGGCCTCAAACTCAAAGACAATCTCCTGCCTCTGCCCCTCAAGTGCCAGAACTAAAGCTGTGTATCACCACACCCAGCCTACCTAAGATTTTTTTTAATGCATTTATTTATTGTGTGTGCATGTACATAGATACTGGCAGGGCACATGTGCACAGACACAACTGTAGCGAGGTCAGAGGACAACTTCTGTGAGTCAGGCAGGTCATGAAGACTCATTTCAGCTGTCAGGTTCAACAGCAAGCACCTTATGCTGGGCCAGCTCACTGGCCCCCAAAAGGGTTCTGCCTTTGTTTTTGCCTTTTTTTCACTGGTAATTACATATGTTGCCATTAAACTTTACCAGGGAACCTTAAGTGATTTTTTTTTTTCTGAGCACAATACGCAATAGCACAGAACTGTGGCACAGGACATGTTCATTGATGACTGAATATGGGACAATAAATTACACAAGAGATGACAAGCGCCAGAGTTTACCCCTCAAACACACACTTGACTGTACATACTTCAGTGTTCTTTGTGCAGCATGAGGCTCTACATAAAGTAAATAAATTACTCCATGTATCTGACCCTCCCAGGCAGCTCCCACGTAAGCTCCAAACAGTTACAGAGATGCCTCCAGTCATGGGCAGCAATTCTATACAGATAACTTACATAGCGGACCACCAGCTAGATTCACCCAGTGCCCTCCACTAGCCTGGTGCTATACTTTAGCCTATTCCAGCAGCAAGAACAAAGTGTCTTAGACTAGGGAACTTACAGACAACAAAAGCACACTGCTTACAGCGCTGGAGGATGAAAACCCTTCACCCCAAACCCTAGCAGACCTGCAAGGCAGGTCTCAGAGTTTGCAGAAGGGCATAGGAAGCTCCCTCAGGCCTCTTTTACAACAAACACTAATGCTGTGTGTGAGGTCTCTACCCTCACCAATAATCACAAATGTTCTCTTCCCCACTCAATCTATAGCCCAAGCTCGACTCAAACTAGCATGGTTCTCCTGCCCCAACTCCACCCCTTACTACCACCACCCTGGGGATTAGGTGCCCACCTTACAGGTTGATATATAATCTGGGGACACAGAGACCACAGCCCTGCCTATCTATCCCTTTCCTTCCTGGCTCCATGGTCTAAGTTCACAGAGAAGGGAGGGGTCACTGCCCACACTTGCTTGGCTGAATGCTTCTGCTTCCTCAGGTGTGATGCTAACACATTCATAGCTTACAGTAGCTAGAAGTGAGACCCTGTAGGTCTCTGACAGGGTAGGTCTCTTCCTCTGACAGGGAGATTAGACAGCCCACAGACCTGCACTCTAGGTTTTAGACCATAAATCCAGCTTCTAGTCACCCAAATCTGATAAAATTCTTGACACAAAGTGAAAGTGTGTGTAGTTCCTGCTCCTGTTCGGAGCAGAAACAGCTCTGTCCTACAACAGGTCTGTCTTCACACAACACAGGGTAGCCACAGAACCACGCCAAAGCCCAGCCTCCACTCCCAACACTGGTCTCCCACAAACCCCTGGCCTTTCTCAGAGAGAACGCTCCTGGCTACCAGGTGAAAGTGCACATTTTAATGTTATTTTTTGCATAAAATGTTTAGTTCAAAGGCTAGACTCTTGCAAAGTAAAACTAAGCCATTTAAACAGTCTACTGCTTCAAGCACCTCCAATTCAACACTTGGCCAATAATCAGACGAGCCTTCAGAATCCAGCTATTCTATTTCTAACTTACACTACAGATTACGCTCAATTTAAAATGTATCTGCAGGGCTGGAGAAATGGCTCAGCAGTTAAAAGCAGCACTGACTGCTCTTGCAAAGGACTTGAGTAAAACCATGGGAGTTCTACAGTTTCTTTTTCCTATTGATCACACATTACCTATACATGGGCATGGAGTGGAGAAAGCTGGAGTGGGCAAAGGGCACAGCCATTCTAAGCAAGAGCTATATCCCATCCCTTAGTGTTTTGAAACATGATCCTCCAGCCTAGCCTCCTGAGCTAACAGTTCACTTTAAAAGAGCACATGCTCTTTGGGGAGGTAGGGGCCATACAGCACTTTCCCCTGTCACCATATCAAACAGCCACCCACAGGAACCAGGACAGTGGACAGGTACCTGGGACCCGGACACCAAATTCAGGGCCTTGAGAAGTCTGTGAAAGACTTAAAGATGAGAGGGGCAGGAGGCAGACCATCTAACCAGTCCATCCCTAACTCTGGAGAGAGCTAGCTTATCCAAAGACTCGACTGGGAAGAGGCCTATGAGAAAAATCAGAGGGGGCCCAGACCAAGCAGAGAGGCTTAACAACCCCAGTAAGACTCTCCTGGTCAAATCTGAGTGGTGCTGGCACACACCTTTAACCCCAGCACTCTGGAGGCTGAGGCAGGTATATCTCTGTGAGTTCAAGGTCAGCCTGGTCTAAGAGTGAATTCCAGGAGAGCCAGGGCTAGAGAAACCCTGTCCCGAAAAGAGGAAATTTAGACCAGGCTCAGCTGTCTGTGGAAGGCGACTCTGCACCTCCAGGTTAGGAGAATTCCTTCCCGAGGGAGAGGTAAACCTCACATTCTAAGGCTCGACAACAAACCCAAGTCCACCATGAGGAACCAATGTGTTCACCTTCGTGGGCACCTCCAGCAGCTGCAGTCAAGTCTCCGCCCCACGGCCACACAGATCGAGACCCCTCTGCTAATTCTCTTCAGCCTCTATATTCTTGCCCCTCCAGAGACCACATGCAACCAGGGCCAAATCACATGCAGCAAGTGGCTTTGAGGAGTGGCTGAAATCCCTCCCAACCCCTGCTTCTGAGGGAATGTTAACTGCTCACAGGCTCACTCTTGATGCCTCCTAACAAGCATGCACAGCTGATCTGAGGTAGACGGCAGCTGCTAGGGGCAGCTGCTAGGCAGACTGCCTTCTACAAAGGCACTCGGCTTTCTCTGAGGCAGACTGGCTAAGGGGTCTTAGCTCAGGAACCACTGTCACGCTTCCTGTGGGTGGCTGTTTGGTACAGTGACAGGAGAAAATACTATCTGGGGCCTTCCTCCCCAGAAAGTATATGCTCTTTTTAAGTGAACTGTTATCTCAGGAGGAGGCTTACCCCACTCCAGGATGCACTTTGGACTCTGGTGAGAAAGTAAAGCAGCCAACAAAGAAAACTGGTATATGCAGGAAATACCGCAGCAAAACCTAACAGCAATGCATAAATGACAAAATGAACCTTAGGACGACGTCACTATCCCACAGGACTCTCTGCTTGTCTAAACCCACGAGATGCAATCAAGGAGGAGCCATGGACTGGGGGGTAGTTCAGTAGAAGAGCTCTTGCCTGGCATGTTGGGGTCCTGGGTTAGCCCTGGGGTCAACCAGATGGCTCATCAGGAAAAGGCTTATGTCACCAAGGCTGACCTTGCTCTCCTACACAGACAAGGCTCTTTCTTGCATAGCTGGCAATGTTCCTCACTGAGAAAGTCACCTGTGAGAAGGTCCCACTTGAGGAAGATCTCCCTGTTGGGACTTCTCTACCCTACTTTGGGAAACACTTGCATACCTGGCTGGTTTCTTTGCCCAGGGGTTAGGGACATGGTGTAAACCAGGCCAAGAAGCACCTTTCTAAAAACCGGCACCAGCATTCCTGGTAAAGGGTGTTCTTGGCCCTCCGGGATAACCTCAGGATAGCTGAGAACCATTCAGACAAGCAGGCACGGATCAAGGTCCCTGGGAGCACAGGGTATGAACAAGGAAGACAAACCCGGTCTTTTCAGGCATGTGCAAACGAATCTCCCCTTTTCCTTTCTGACTAAGTAAGTGGGGTTAGCACCTTCTTGCCCAAGCTGGGGGGAAATTCTCCAACACAGTGACTCTTAAGCCCCAATCATGAGTATCCAACCCCAGAAAACACTATCCAATTCAGGAAGCAGAGCACCACCCACCCAGCTGAAAGCCCGTAAGACTGAATGAATCTACAAAAGGCACCAGCCCAGATTCCTGTAGACGTAGTAGCCCAAGACCAGGACTTCCAGCAACCTTCCTGTTAAGTGTTACTGTCAGCTCACGGTCATGTTACGTTCTGACTTCCTGAGGAACTGACATCTGTTAAACTACCTGGCAAGGAGATTCGGGGTCGGAAAAGAAATCTGTATGGTAGGTACGGGGGGGGGGGGGGGGGGGGGGGCCTCTGACATAACGGTTTTCTTCACCAGACCTTTTCTTTTTCTTTTTTTTTTTTTTATGTAGGCTTACTCTTATCTAGCCCAATGTTCCATTTTATTTTATTTTATTTTAAATTTTTAATATTTTTATTACATATTTTCCTCAATTACATTTCCAATGCTATCCCAAAAGTCCCCCATAGCGCCCCCCACTTCCCTACCCACCCATTCCCATTCTTTTGGCCCTGGCATTCCCCTATATTGGGGCATATAAAGTTTGCAAGTCCAATGGGCCTCTCTTTCCAGTGATGGCCGACTAGGCCATCTTTCGATACATATGCAGCTAGAGACAAGAGCTCCGGGGTTCTGGTTAGTACATCATGTTGTTCCAACAATAGGGTTGCAGATCCCTTTAGCTCCTTGGGTACTTTCTCTAGCTTCTCCATTGGGAGCCCTGTGATACATCCAATAGCTGACTGTGAGCATCCACTCCTGTGTTTGCTAGGCCCCGGCATCGTCTCACAAGAGACAGCTATATTTGGGTCCTTTCAGCAAAATCTTGCTAGTGTATGCAATTTCACCAGACCTTTTCGAAGGAGGGCTGGAGAGATGGCTCAGCCGTTGAGCTCTGACTCCTCTTCCAGAGCACTGGGTTGGATTCCAGCTGACAATAACATGGCAGTTCCAGGGCATCCAACGCCCTCTTCTGGCCTCTATGGACACTACATGCACATGGTACCCAGGCAAGCGTGCAAGTCAAACACCCATAAACATAAAAACAAATAAATTTTTAAACTTTCAAAGTGACTCCACCTGGAGCAGGCACTACTACTCTGTGGTCATGTGGGCATCAGGGCTCAGCCTAGAACTGTCAGTGGAGAGAGAGCACACCGGGGCCTGCTGGTAGAGCTGGGTGGGGCAATCACAAGAGTTCCTCCCTTTCAGTCATTCAGCCACACCCGTTCCTAGGTTGCTTGAAACCACTGGTGACCTACTTAGCGTATCACTCCCTGGCCTGGACTCTTCCCCATGCTCCAGACCCATTTATGGCTGTGGCTGTCCACACCCTCTGCCTCCAGTCCGCTTACAGAAGTTTCTGTCACCACAGGTTCTTCACAGTCCACGTTCTGTGCCAGCTGGCAGCCCCACGCCTATTATTAATCACTGCCAAGGCCTTCCAAGGACTCTGCAAACTCCATCACCAAGCCTGCCCTTCTGCCCCAGCACCTCAGCCCACACTGACACCTCATGAGGAGCAGCAGCGGGCCAGGCTTCTTCCTCTCCAGTCCAGCCACAAAACTGTGCTACAATCCACAGCTGGTCATCAACTCAAACACTGCAAAATTCAAGAGCTAAGTAAAGAAATATTCCCAAGAATTTCATACCGTAAGTGGGCTCAAGGCTGAGCCACAAGGCAGGACAACCCCTCTGACATCACATTTGCCATCTTCTTTTCACTTAGTAAGAAAAGTGCAGTTCCTTGTTTGAGTCTGAGCACTCGGGGACACTTCAAGTCCCTAAGCTTCCATACAACCTCCTTGGATTCCCTGTCTTGAAAAAAAAATTCTCATTATATTCATTTACTGGGGAGGAGGTGCCCCAGCACGTGTGTGGGAATGAGAGAACAGCCCAAGGGAAGTGATTCTGTCTTTCTAACACAAGGATCCCAGAGTTGGATCTCAGGGCATCAGGCTTGGGGGTAAAAAGCCTTTACCCTCTGAGTCTCCTCATCGGTCGGAAAGGAAATCCTCTACAGCAGGCATATTGGTTCACATCTGCAATCTCAGCAATCCCGAGGCTAAGACAGGTAAAGTCCTGAGAGGAGAGCTAGCCTGTACCATGCTAAGTTCTGAGCCATCCTGGAACACAGAGTGAGATCCAGTTAATGAAATAGAACAACAACCTGGAACACAGAGTGAGATCCAGTTAATGAAATAGAACAACAAAAAGATGAAATCCTCTGAGAACAGCTCAGGCATGGCTCCTTGTTAGTCTCCATGCTGCGGCGGCCAATGCTCTGCACTGTATCCGTGCCTCCGCCTCCGACTAGCAGATGCACTGCACGCAGACCTGTGGTTCCAACCCCAATGCCCACAGTCAGAATGGGACACATAGCAGCCTCCCCTCCAAATTCCAGAGCTCCACCCCGCCCCCCTCAGGACGCTGCGAGAACCTTTCATTCTCTAATAATTAGATCAAAGCATATCCTTTCCTCTGATCATTAAAGGCTGCCGCCTACTTGAACTATCATTTTCAAAAAGAGAAATCAAATTTTTCTTGGAAGGCCCATGGTGGCTCACAACCATCTGTAATGGGGATCCAATGCCCTCTTCTGGTGTGTCTGAAGACAGAGACAGTGTTCTCACATACATTAAATAAATAAATAAATCTTTAAACACACACACACAAAGCAAAACCAAAACAAAACCAATCAAAACAACAATTCCCTTCCTCCCAGCTCTTACATCTTGGGTACAGACTGAACTAAGCTCACCCTCGAAAAACCAGTAGGAAAAAGTGCTTCTTTTGGGACACCAGAGAAGCAATCACAAAAGCCAGATGTGTGGGGGCACACTCCGTTAATCCCAGCACTCGGAAGCAGAGGCGATCAGAACTGTGCGTTCTCGGACAGCCAGGGTTTTACATAAAGAGACCCTGTCTCAAAAAGAAGGGGGAAAAAAGAATCAATCATAGTCAAAATAAGAATGTACCTCTCGCTAATCTATTGTAAATACTGCTAGGTAAATAAATGGCCATTGGGCTACTCTTGGCTGCTCAGATCAAAGCAGGTTAAAACAGGAAGATCTTTACAAAGCCTGACAATGCTTTTCCTTTAACTGTGTATAACTCAAGTTTAAGAGTCAAGTCGATGAAGACAATCAAGCATACATGGAAGGAACCTGGGCATGGCAGCAGACACCTGTAATCCCAGTACTGCAGAGGCCGATGTAATCCAAGACCAAACCACCCTGGACTCTTCAGTAAGATCATGTCAGAAAGGAGGGAGGAGAGAAAAAGAGGGAAGTGGGGAGGGAGGAAGAAAATAAATAAATAGAAGGAAAATCTGAAAAACAAAATGAGAGGATGGAGAGAGAAATCAGTGGTTGAGCACTTTCTGTTCTCATGGAAGGTCCAGGTTCGGTTCCTAGCACCACATGACAACTTACAACCATCTGTTAACTGCGGCTCCAGGGACCTATCGCCTTCTTCTGGCCTCCACAGACCCCTGTCATGTATACAGTGCACACACACACACACACACGTAGGCAAAACACCCATACATGTAAAATTTACCCAAACAAAGTTGTTTTTTAAAAGGCTATTTTAAAACAAGCATCACCAAATGGTTTTGTGACAATTTACAACACGATTCTAAAATTGGGCATGTTGGCACAACTGCTGGTAAGCCTATCATTAGGGAGGTGGAAGCAGGAGGCTGACAAGTTTTTCCTTTCCAGCTACCAGGTGAGTTCTAGGCCTGCCTGGACTAGCATAGAGGAAGCCCTGTCTCAAAGAGGGAGAGTGGAGCTGGAGAGATGGCTCAGTTCATCAAAGTGACATGCAAAAACAGACATGAACGAGTTTGATGTCCAACACCCATGCTTCCAGTACGCAGCTCCTGCAGCCGGCTGGCTAGTCTAGATGTACCTATGAGCTCAACGCAATGAGAAACTTTGTCTCAAAGAATAAGATAAAACATGACACCTAATGTTATCTCTGGCCTCCATACTCACACTGCAGAACATACCCGTGTGCATGCAGACCTATGCAGGTAGAACGAACACGCACACACTCCAGAACATATACATGTGCATGCAAACCTACTTATGTGGAACACACACACACTCCAGGACATACCCATGTGCATACAAACCCACTCCTGAGGAACACACATACAACTCTAAGACCTCCACCCTACAATTCTAGCTGCTTGCCTTCATCTGGCCTCTGCATGTGCTGCAAAGTCACCAAGAGCCTAAAGCACTGTCATCCACCCCACTATTTAAAAGACAGTTGGGCAAGGAGTAAGGAGCCCAGCCTTACAAATGTCACTGTTTGGGGACTGGTGAGATGGCTCAGTGGTTAAGAGCGCCAACTATTCTTCCAAAGCTCCTGAGTTCAAATCCCAGCAACCACATGGTGGCTCACAACCATCCGTAACAAAATCTGATGCTCTCTTCTGGAGTGTCTGAAGACAGCTACAGTGTACTCACATATAATAAATAAATAAATAAATAAATAAAATGTTCAATGTGTGCAATGCAATTAACCACAGAAAACGCAATGCTTCCCAAGCAGGCCTGTGGACAAAAGGTACACGCGTGTGTTTCTAACTCGAATTCTGACCTGAAGGTCCAGCAAGACGGCTGAAGCAGCAAAGACAACTGCCACCATGCCTAATGGCCTGCTGCATCCCTGGGTCCCACAGAGTGAAGAGAACTAGAACATATGAGCATACTATAGCATGAACAACCACCCACCCACAGACAGACAGAATTCTGCCCTGGAAATGAGGCAGGCCTTGTATTAGAGAAGGATAGAAACCTGTTAGGCACCTAAAATACATCATCCTAAGACTATGGAAATTCAGGAGAGTTTTCCATCTAGTTCTAAATGACACATGGATGAGCACCTATGTTGTGAGTACCAGGGGTAAATGGGCAAAGCAGAAAAATCGCCATATTCAGGTTGCGGGAAAATACAGGCTGAAGTGTGGGTGTTTCCTGGGGAAAGGGAGTGCCCACTCCTCTCCTAGTCCTCACACCCAGTTCACACCATTTTCAACAGACTACTCAGGAACAGCATGGCCACGGCAGGAAAGGGGCTGGCAGAGCCAGCAGATAAGCAACACCAGGCCCTCCGCCAAGTCTCAGAGGCCCCGATATCACAGGCCTCCAGCAGGGCAGGCTGCGCAGACGTTGCTGCCGAAAGGCTGAGGACTGAGCTACAGCTGAATGTCCCATGCAACAGGCCATACACTAGAGAAGGGGGGTGCGGTGGGGGTGTCAGCAGTGTCTGGTGCCTCCTGCCTTTAATCCCAGCACCTGGTCTACACAGTGGTTCCAGGACAGCTAGAGCTACAAAACAGAGAAACCCAGCCTAAAAACACAACGAAACAACAAAAGGTCTACCACTCTTAAACGATCTTAGCTCTTCACACCAGTCATGTTTACATGGTGGGTGAACTGATGACATTTTCTGCACAGGACTGCTGCCACAGCAGAGCTCCTTTCCAGTCACCTCGAGGAAGCAGAATGCCACATTCTATAGGCACCTACGGAAGGCCACAGCTTACACAAGTAGGAGGGGCCTCTCAATCCTGTGCACAAGAAAACATTTGCTCCTTCTGAACAGTGGTACCACACCCAAGAGGCAGGGATCAAACACAGTGAAGAAAAACTGCTTCACACTGTGTGTGCACAAACAGGCCTCTGCTTCAGGCCTCTGGGGAAATGAAATGCCACCCAGCACACCTGCTACAGCCCTGACAGCCTAGGTCAACATGGAAACAGTTTACCTCCCCACCCCACCCCAACCCCCTCGAGTTAGATGTGTGCACTCCTCCCCTGCTAACACACAGCCAGTAAACAGCACGGTTTCACTTCTCTTTAAGTTCACCTTTTCCCAAAAACACAGCAGATGAAGGCATTCAGGAAGACTTCACACTCTTTCTCCGAATGAGGAAGCTAAGCTTGGCATCCTCCATTCTTAAACCAGCAGCTCAACAGCTCACTAACTCAACCATGTGCTGTGTGCCCTAGAGTTTGAAAGCAAACACACACACACACACACACACACGAGCAACTCAAATTTCACAAGTGTTGCAGTACAATTAAAAAATTAAAAAAAAAAAAAAAACCAAGTTCCAAAACCTCAACGATTGGAAGTATAATTCAGGGGAGCTAACGTAAGCATAGCTGTTATTTCTAAGCATGAAGCCCTCCAAGAGCCCAAACAGGGGTCGGTGTGGGGTGGGGTAGGAGGAATCCACTGTGCAGAGCACCTGAGAGACATCTGAGGCTGACCTCTGTGTGTGTTCTTCCCCTACCCCACCCCTCCCACCCAATGCACTCAGGCACGCACACACATACACACACACAAGCAAACATACGCACTGTTCATTGTTAAAAGTGAAACTTCAAGAGCAGATGCTGGTGACAGAGAGCCCATCATCCCACATAGAGAAAAGGAATGCTTGCACACCTCATTCATCCCCACTCCCGCAGGCATCCTGTGTCCCAGCATCACCAAAAGGCACATATATATAGGCCACAAGGCCAAGGATCTGGTGCCACCACCAGTCAAGAGGGACAGCCACGGACTGCAGGCTGAGAAAAGCCCCAGGTGCAAACCCAGGACTCCAAAGGCTGATGTATGGGAGTCTGAGTTGACCCAGCACAGAGACAGCTGAGAAACAGCCCAGGAGAAGCTGGGGATTACCATAGGCCTTGACTTTCTGCTGGCATTTACCTCATATTGGGAAGAACCAGAAAGCAGCTACAGTGAGAACCACAAGAAACAGTCTCCACACAGGTGCCTGGATAACCTAATAGGCAAGGCAATTTCCAAAAGATGTGTTCCTTTAAAAAGAATTTTTCCAGGGTCAAAAAGACATGGAACACACACTGCTGCCACCCTAAGGGTTCGGAAACCCCTATTACAAAAACAAAAGCCCAAGTCTTACAACTTAAAGACCTCTTTGCCCCACGTCTACACCAGAGGTTCCAAAGTCAGTCTTCCCAAGTAAAAATGCAAGCCAGGACTTGCAGTGGTCTGGATTTGGCTAAGCCCTGGTCTCCCTGTGCTGTGAAGCCACCCAAGCTGCTTTCCCAGTGAGAATGGGACTCCACAGCGAGGACTTGGTGGGATTCAGGATGTTGAATTCCCCAACACAGTGGCTCTTCACGTGTGGTCCTAGGGGCAGTGACACACCTGGGAGCTTCATAGAACTGCAATCCTACCTCCCACCTCTTCAATCAGAGGGCACAGAGAGTGGAGCCCAGCAGTAATGAAAGTCTTCTGCAGTCACTGTCCAAACAACAACACATTCTGAACAATACCTGACAGTTCAGGAAGCCAGCCCAAGAAGGGCCTAAAGGCAGTGGTTCTCAACCTTCCTAACGCTGCAATCCTTCAATACTGTTCCTCAAACTGCAGTGACCCCCAACCATAAAATTATTTATTACTACTTCCTAACTGTAATTTTGCTACTGCTATGAACTGTAATATAAACATCTGTATTTTCCGATGGTCTTAGGCTATCCCTGTGAAACTCAGCAGACAGGAAGGAGATAAAGAGAGATCCACACCACAATCCCTAATACCAAGAAGTCAACTAACTATGAACAAGAGGACAAGCCTGAAGACACACAAGACAACCTGCGGTCACATAACAGGCTTGAAACCAGCAGCAGAAGCCAAGCTCCTTGGTCCCCGTTGCATGGTTTACAAGGCTGGGCACCCTTGGCAAGCTCCCCTCAGTAGTCCCGTGCACAGTTCACAGAAACAAGCTCTATGACCCAAACTGTACATCCTGACCAGCCAGAAGACCGGTCCTCCAGCTCAGGGAACTGTTTCCCAAAAATAGCAAGGCTCACTTGGCATTCCCACGGCCCTGGGTCCCATCCCCAAAACTATAACAGAAGTATATACATACTTAAAAGGAGCACCCTGGGAAATAGATGGCTGGAACGGTCTGAAACAAGAAAGACAGCCCTGGAACCCAAAGCCAGCGCTCCCCTTGCAGCTAAGCCTGGAGTCCTCCCTACTCCATTCTCTGTACTTACAAACCTGGCAGTATCAGCCCTTCCCCACTGCCCTGCAGGTCACCCAGTCACCACCCTAATGAGTACAACACCCAATAAAATCAGGCCCCTCCCTCCTGCAAGGCTTCCCACCAAGAGTAGCATATTTTAAAGGTTTAGTATTTTCCAGATTGATATAAATACTGCAAGGTTAATTTTAGGTCTCAAAGAAACCCAGGGGCAGTCTCACTCAGTACCTGTGGCTCCTCCCAGATCTCCCAGCAGCCCTCAGTACCTGTGGCTCCTCCCAGCACTTCTCATCCCACCTCCTACTCCAAACACCTCCAGCCCAGAGGCTGAGCTTAGTGTCCCTTCCCCCAGCTTCTCTGATCCTATATAAACTAGCATTTTAGCTGCACTCCCTCCTGGTTCCACGTGCTCTCTTGGTCCCCCTTAACCTTCTCCCCTTCTCTGTTCTTTTCCTCAACCATCCCCCTCCCCTCCCGCTTGGCCCAGTTCACTCTGGACCCATCCGGATGCCTCTAGCCAAATGTCCTCCTTTCATCCAGACAAAGGTGAGACTTAGTTGTTTCACCTGCCAGCCAGGAGACTGCACCTGCTAGAAAGTAGATAAGAAGAAAGGGCAGAGAGACAGAACTCAAGCCTGTCCTGGTACTGAGACAGAACACTGCAGACCATGTAATTTACAAAACGAGCTCACTTCTCATAGCCTCAAATGCTGGAAAGTCCCACGGCCAGGCAGTAAGGGCAGCAAGTCAGCTCAGGGGTCCCCTCTCCCCACAGACCTGCCCCATCACCGAGATGCACCATGGTCTTGTCTAGCCCTACTTCCCAAAAGCTATACATCCAACATGATGAACACATAAATCTGAAAGCTAAGATTCCAGCACATGAATATGGAGTCTCAAGCCACAGCAGAAGACAGCACAGAATACACGTGGAGAAAGCAGAGAGAACCAGTTCATAGCGCTGAACCCCAACACCCCAGAAGCTGGCAATAGCAGGTACCCATACAGACTTCAGTGGACTTCTTGTGGGCTTCTGGTGAGCAGGCTGTAAATGACCTAGAGGCATAATAACCTAGGAGGCATATCTCTGCGTGCATCTGCGAGGCTTAAGTCGCGGAAGGCCCACATTGAAGGCAGCATAGTGGCACCCTAAGGGTTCATTCAGTATTGATTAAAAAGGGGAAGGGAAAGCCAGCTGAATAGCAACATCCATTTGCTTCCAGACAGTTCATCCAGCTGCCTCCCACGCCCCCCCACCACCACCACCAGTTTCCACTCCACGATGCACTCTCTCCTCAAAAGTTAAACCCTTCCTTACGGTGCTTTTGCCCAGTTATATGTAACTAATCTCCCACAGAGCTATCTCCACAGAGGTACCTGAGTTCAGTGACTCAGGGCAAGTCTGATAAAGGAGGAGCCATGTAGCTGAAGGGCTCCCTCCTCCCCAGAGCCCAGCTAGGGCCCTAATCTCCCACCTCAAGAACAAGTACAGGTGTTTCCAGGGCAGGAAGGGATGCACAGGACTCCTAACCAGACAGCACACCACACGGATACTTCGTCTACACCTGTCTACACCTGTACAGTCCACCAGAGGGGCTTCCAGCAGATGAAAGAGATATAAATGAGTGCAAAGAACAGACTCCAGAAACATGTTCAAAAAGGCAAGCGTCTACAAGGCCATTCCCAACTGTCTTGTTCAGTAGGGATGACAGACAGAAAACATTACAGTTAACTCCCCACAGACAGCATGGTGGCACATACCAACACTCATGAGGCTCAGGTAAGAAAAATCAGAGCTTAAGGCCAGCCTGGGCAGCATCCCCTAATTCAGAGCTACATACTGAGACCCTGGGCAATGAAGGGGGACAGACGGGAAGGAAGGAGAAGAAAAGAAAAATTGCTTGAGGTCCTAGCAATTTCCAGTCATAAACAAAAGTGAGTGTTAGAGGTGGTCTCTACCAGTAAACACACAAACAAAAACATGCCAGCCACCAAACCCAATAAAGGAAAAACTGGAGACTTGAAAGAATTATGCCTTGGAAATAAAACAGACATTTCAGGCAAAGGGGGAAGCACACTCTAATGAGGAACACTCAGAGAATCACTAAAGCTCTTGGAGTCTAAGAATACAAGAGCAGAAATGCTCACTGGGGGGCTTTGAAAAGTGGAGACAATGGCCCAGAAAACCAGTCAGAAAGACAAGGGACAGAAAATAGCTTTAAAGGGTAGGACCATTCAAAGACCAGATGAGAAGGTACAGCATCCAAAAGGGAATTTCGTTTAAAAAAAAAAAAAAAAAAACACCCCAAACCTCATCACAAGACAGCAGCTGCCAGACTGTAAAGGCCTCCTGACTGCCTGCACAAAAAAATATGACAACACTCATGCCAAGACGCCACTGTGGAACATCACAACACAAAGGAATCTTTTCCAGGCTCAGGGGCAGGACAGCGTATGTGGGTGGAATCCAGTCCTGGTGCATACTGCACTCCAGCAGAACACAGCTAGAACACAGCAGATTAGTAAATGTCTTTAAACCTCCCTGGAGGAGGCCTGCAGGGCACAGAGGACATACCTGTATCCCCAGGCTCAGGGTGGTTAAGCTGGGGGTCAGCCTGGGCTACATAACATAATCCTGACTTAAAACAAACAAAAAAACAAGATGTGGCTGGGCAGTGGTGGTGCATGCCTATAATCCCAGCACTTGGGAGGCAGAGGCAGGTAGATTTCTGAGTTCAAGGGCAGCCTGGTCTACAGAGTGAGCTCCAGGACAGCCAGGACAGCACAGAGAAACCCTGTCTCAAAAAAAAAACAAGGGGGCTGGTGAGATGGCTCAGTGGGTAAGAGCACCCGACTGCTCTTCCAAAGGTCCAGAGTTCAAATCCCAGCAACCACATGGTGGCTCACAACCATCCGTAACCGAGATCTGGTGCCCTCTGGTGCCTGAGGACAGCTACAGTGTACTTACATATAATAAATAAATAAAAAATAAAAAATAAAAAAAAACAAAACAAAACAAAACAAAAAACAAAAAACAACAAAACCAAGATGTAGCTCCGTGGTTCAGTGTTTGCCTAAAACACATGAGGGTTTGTCTCAGCCCCTAGGACCAAAAATGCAATTCTGGAAGGAAACCAACAACTTTATGCCATGTCCCACTACCCAACCAACAGGTTGAAGAAAGAACCTGTATCCTAACTCATTGGAGGGGAGTCCAGGATACACTGTACCCATCAACCCAACAGCATGAATCCAGTAAAAACTGGAATCCAGAAAACAGGTATCAGCAGACAGCAACAAAATAATCAAGGCAACCAAGGTCAAGAGACCCAGAAAGGAGGAGTGGAGCAAACTGAAGGGTGCCAGCCCTGCAAAGGAGCACTACAACCCAGTAAGGGAGCACCACAGCCCAGCAGAGGAGCATCCCAGCTTCTCTCTGGAGGTTAAAAGGTCCAGCTGAGTTTCCTAGAAGGAGGTCCTGACACCTGGTGAAGTCTCTCTGGAAAAACACGAGTCCTCTGACGAGGTCCTGCACTTCACTACCATTGTCCAGGCTGCAGACTGTATAGACACTGTTGTCAGATCTAATGTGAAAAGAAGTTGACAGAACCAAACCTAAATCCTCATCTGCAGAACTGTGGGTCTACAGAGCATACAGTTTCTAAACTCACCCTGGATAAGCCAAGGAGTGATGGCTACGTCAGCATAGAGAGACTTGTAGGGGCTTCCTTCAGGATGAGATGGAGGCAGGGGACAGACAGGTAGCCTTGTGCATCTAATCTATGCAGCTGTTTCCAATTAAAGCTAAACAAAACCTAAGTAACTGAAAACCAAACAAAGGATAGGGAGGTATATCAGGCTTTCTAAGCCTTAGAGTTAAAAACAGGAAGAGATTTAAATAGGCAAGCCCTAGCTACACATTTGGTAAGCATTCACATAAAACTTACCATGTCCCCACCAATGACTCAGACAACACTCCAGCACGCAACAGTTTCTCTTGCTAACCACAAACCCTTACAAAACAGGAGGAAGGTCACTTAAGTCTCACTGTGTTGCTGGCAGCATAAACCTCTGGGCAGGCTACGGTATACTTTGTAGCAAGCTAAGCCACATCTTGTTTTACCCAGAGCAACTAACGATCCTCCCACTATAGTCCAGGTCTGCCTGGAACTGACTCTCTGTAGGCCAGAACTTAACTCACAGCACACCTCTTGCCTAGCTTTCCAAAGCTGCAGGCATAAGCCACAATGCCCAGTTCCAAGAACTCAAGACTGGGCACAGCCCTCACCCAGTCAGATGTTCTAATAACAATGTATCCTTTTCCCAAGACATTTAGTAACTCTCACTGTAAAAATTAGTTATAAGAAGTGACTACTACCAACAGATTCAAGGCAAGCCCAGGTTCTCCACTCCAGCAGCAGAGTAACAGAATACAGGTCTATTTCCTGCAAGCACTCCAGCCACAAGATTCCATTAGTGATAATCACCCCCAGCTAAGGCACACAGAAAGCATTAGCAGGGAGGGTCGGGTGGGGCCCACTTCCTGTAGGTACCAGTTTCCAAGCAGGCAAGTCTGAATCATGGGAAAAATCACCCAAATAAAACTGTGTGGCAAGAGACCATCAGACTCCTCCTAGACCACGGTCTGGAGGGTGTGCCCCATAAAACCACACTAGGATAGAGAACAGGCTTACTAGCTGCACACACTGCAGCTTGCCAAGAACCAACAAAAGAACTCCATCGACCCTGTGGTTGTTTGAATAGGAATGGCCCCCATAGACTCACTTGTGTGTCTGAAGGCTTGGCCATAGAGTGGCACTGTTAGGAGGCATGGCCTTGTTGGAGGAAGTGTCACTCTGGAGGTGGTCTTTGAAGTCTCCTATGCTCGAGCTATACCCAGTCTCCTCCTGCTGCCTTCAGATCAAGTTGTAGGACTCTCAGCTCCTTCTCCAGCACCATGTCTGCCTGCACACCCCCATGCTTTCTGCCATGACAATAATGGACTAAACCTCTGAAACTGTAAGCCGGCCCCGATTAATGTTTTCCTTTATAAGAGTTGCTACTGTAGCCGGGCGTGGTGGCGCACGCCTTTAATCCCAGCACTCGGGAGGCAGAGGCAGGCGGATTTCTGAGTTCGAGGCCAGCCTGGTCTACAAAGTGAGTGCCAGGACAGCCAGGGCTACACAGAGAAACCCTGTCTCGAAAAACCAAAAAAAAAAAAAAAAAAAAGAGTTGCTACTGCAGTGGTCACAGTGTCTCTTCACTGCAACAGAAACTAAGACAAAAATGTGCACCAGTGCAGCTCAACTCCACTGAGAGCACAGCAGTTCCAAGAGGAACAAACATGCACAGATCTGGATGCCAGGAGGCCACCTTGCCACCGTCACAGCTGCCGGAAGACACTTTTTACAGTGACAATCTGCCTGCTTTCTTGAAGAGTGTACCTGGGTGCCTGTATGAAATATTATCAATAGCCTTCCTATCAGGCATGGTGGCACATACCTTTAACCCAGCCACTGGAAGGCGTATCTGAGTTGGAAGTTCCCCTGGTTCCAGGACAACCAGGAATACACTGAGAAACCCTGTCTCAAAAAAACAAAACAAAACCAGAAAAGTACATTCCCTGATCTGGGACTAGAACAAAATCTCCCAAAAGCTATTTAACGCTTAAAAAAATAGAAAGATGAATCTACCACCCTGATATCCTGAGTTCAATCCCCACTGTAACCACATGGTAGGAGAGAACTGACTCTAGAGAGCCGTCCTCTGACCCCAACACGAATATGAGATCATGCACGTCTGCATGCATATGTGCACACAGAGAGAATGGTTTTTAAATCTTGGAGCTGAAGAGATGGCTCAGCAGAAAAGCTGCTCTTGCAGAGGAGCAGGGTTTGGTTCCCAGCACTGCCTGTAACCCCAACTCCAGGGGATCTGAGGAGTGTATGTATAACATATCCTCCTGGTGCATACACACACACACACACACACACACACACACACACACATAATCTTGACCTTCCCCACCCTATCAAAAAAGACAAAGAAATGAGAAAGCCTTTCAGGAATGAGAATGGTACGTGGCTCAGTGGGACGGTGTTAGAAAGCTACAGGGCCAGGGGAACCACACACACATACGTTTAAGCAAAACGTCTTAGCAACAAGGAACACCACCAACAGACACAGGTACAAAATGACTTAAGAGAGGCAAGACTGTGCCGCAGCTGGGTTGGTCCAGTGCCAGCCAACCACTCATGAAGCCAAGAACTGGATTCCCCAGCACTGGATAAACCAACCAGATATTCCAAACACTGGGGAGGTGGAAGCAAGAAGATCAGAAGTTCAAAGCCAGCCTGGAGAGCATGAAGAACTTGCTTGTCCTGGAGAGAAAAAGAAAAACATACCCGACCTTCCTCAATTATTTTGCACAACACAAGACAACAGAATAAAGCAAAGCACATGACAGGGCCATACAGTAGTCACAGAATTCAAGCCACTGATTCTACAGGGCTCTCTTAGCTATCCAGGAACACTTGAGTCCCCAGTATTCCCTACCCCGGCATCTTCTGCTCAAATACTCTGAATACCTTCTAGTGGACACCCAGAACCCACTTCCCAGAACACCTATGTCTGAGAACACAGACACCTCAAAGAACAAAATACCCAACCCAGTCTCCAGGCCTCAGCCCCAGCAGGCCCGTAGACACCCCACCTCTCCACCCTACAGAAACTTGGTGCTTTCCAAACATGCACCTGGTCTCCTGGGCCCCAGTTACCGGAACCTTCTCAGGGCCTGCCCTGCAAGGGCTCCTGACCACTTGAGGCCAGGGACCTACATCTTGATATCATCCTCTGAAGCCTCCCTGTCTACATCAGGACCAGAAGATGCTAACCCTCCATCCGCATTCAGCCTCGCCTGAGATGGTCTTGGGACCTAGACCTCACAACTTTGCTGAAAGGCCACTCAGACACCAATCCACCCCCCAGGGTACAGTTCCAAACAGGGCAACAAGAACAGATATGTCCCAAGGAAGCAGGGAGGGAAGAGGGCGACTAGACAGTACACAACGGCCTATGAGTAGGCATAGAGTCTCACAGAGGGGTGGGCAGCCAGAAATGTGCTAGTGAGCATCTTCCTGGCTACCCTGCACACAAGCCCCCTCACAGCTAGGGCTTGCAGCCTAGGAGCTGAACAAAGGGAGAGAAAACCAGGATATAAAAACATCGGCAAGCAAAATCTAAGTTTTCTTCGCTACACCTTTAAATCATCTATACTTGCAAACACGAGGGTCTCTTTAAATTCAAAGCCTCGAGACATGCTGAATTAACTCCAGCCTTCTGACATATGTGACTTCTCTAACTTAGTGTATTTTAAACTTGGAGCCATGAACCAGTGGGCTGTGGAATCAATTCAATGTTACAGTCAGCTTCTTCCCCCCCCCACCCCCACCCCCCCGACACCCACTACTGCAGTAGTGACTTACAAGGAGTAAGAAACAGTGCTACCGTCTGAAGCTTTCATCTCTGGTCCTGATGCAAAGTCTCTGTCTTACAAGGGTCACAGCCCAGAAGGGCTTTAAAAACAGCTAGCAGAATTCTGTGACAGAAATGTGCAGCCTGCAGAGGTAGACTACTGCAGAGGGCTGGAGTTTGGTTCCTGTAGCTCTTCTTCCAACCTCCCAGGACTCCTATATACGTGTATCACATGCTACATACACATGTGCACACAAAATACTTTTATACCAAAGAATTTTATAAGCAAAAAGCTAATTCTTTTAGATCCCTCAACCCCAAACAGGGTTTCTTTGTATAACTTACCTAACCATCCTAGAACTAGCTGTGTAGACCAGGCTAGCCTCGAACTCAGAGATCCACCTGCCTCTGCCTCCCTAGTGCTGGGATTAAGATCTGAGCCACTGCTTGCCTGGCTTGCATAAAGCTAATTCTTTTGCACCATGATTTAATGGAAATTCAAAGCACTAGATAGGTCCCTCCCACCTCCAACTAAACTTTTTTCACTGGAACCAACATGGCAAAACAGTGAATGTTCCTGAAGAAGGCAGGAAGGACGTAACAGCCACACTCATCTACTGCATTCAGCTCAGAACATGTTTTTTCAAGACAGCTACACTCCGTAGACCAACCAGGCTATCCTCGAACTCCGAGATCTGCCTGCCTCTGTGTCCTGGGACTAAAGGCACCTGGCCAGGTCTTACTTTCTAGTTCTCTCACAGACTATAAAACCCAAAGAGGAAAGAAAATCCCTAGAAAACCTCATCAAAACAGTCAGGTAGAGCCGGGCGTGGTGGCGCACGCCTTTAATCCCAGCACTCGGGAGGCAGAGGCAGGCGGATTTCTGAGTTCGAGGCCAGCCTGGTCTACAAAGTGAGTTCCAGGACAGCCAGAGCTATAAGGAGAAACCCTGTCTCGAAAAACCAAAAAAAAAAAAAAAAACAGTCAGGTATACAGCCTTCAACTCCTCACCAAAGATCATTGGAGTCATCAATCAATCAATCACAGCCACTGAGTGAAAAAACTCATTCATCTTATATTTCTTTCTTCAGCAAACACAATCTAAAACAAAATGATATATATTATTTGCAAAGGCACGGCGAAGACCTGGGCTCTAATCACTGTATGTCATCTAAAATGCTACCTTACCTTGGTCCATTCAAATACTTTCTCATTCACAAAGCTATAAAACGGTATCATCTCTTCATCAGTACCAGTAATAATCAACAGATATAAAGTGATTACAGGCCATAAAGTCTTTATTCTAAAGCATTCCTGAATTCTGCTTATTTCCCTCAGGCTGTCTGAATCTGCTCTGCTGCCTTGCCAAACTTTGTGCACTTCTTCTGAGACAGTGTCTCAGAATTAACCTTGGCTGGCCTAGAACTCTCTAAGATAACCCAGGCTGGCCTTGAACTGACAGAGATCCAGGAGGCCTCCACCTCCTGAGTGTTATGATTGAAGACAGCCACTACCACACCCGACTTGTCAAACAAACTAACCCAGTTCCTCCTAAACCCAAGCCAGGACTGACAGGGAGTTCATAAGCACAGCGGCAATAGGGAATGCCTCTCTCTTCCTCTCCAGTTTTACCCTAGAAAGAGTCAAGGCCAGATATGCCTTTCATGTAATCCTCAAAACAGCTCCTAGGGAGCTGCAGCTCCTGACTCCAAGTTGAAAATAAACGCACTGGTTTTTCTTTTCTGGAGGGAAGGGAAGGGAAGGAACAGTCTCCAATAATACACCAAAAATGTATCATATGGTTTGAAGACGTACACAGGGGCGGGTACGACTGTGGGAAGCCACTTTTCCTCCTCTGAGGAACCAGAACAGACAAAAAAATAATAATAATAATAATAATAATAATAATACTAGTGAAAAAAGGTTATCGTCTTCACACCAAAAAGCAAAATTAAGACATCTTCCTTTCAAGAACACGTATGAAATACACTTTTTAGGTAAAGTTATTGAATTTTTCTTTTTCCCAAAATGAAGATTTTTTGGCCCATTCTTTAAAACAAACAGAAGCAGAATCCAGCTGGGAACCACCTGGTACTGACCCCACACACTGCCACATTAAGTATCTTTTCAAACACTTTCTTTTACAAAGGTTGGGGCTAGTGAGGCTTCAAGGGTGGAGCCAGATAAATCACTATAAATCACTATAGCAGCCAGAATAAAGAAAACGTGAAGAAATGTGCCACGAGGTCCTTCTGGCCACAGGTAAGAAACTGTCACCCAGTTGACCCTGATGTCTTGTCTCTGAAGTCAAACCAAGGCAAGAGTTGCAGGAGGCCTTGGGTGACTTTCAACTAGCGGCCAGCAGCATCAAGTTTTAGAACGCACGAAAGGTGAGACTTCGAGAGCACTTTTCCAGTGACACTTCTCAATTCCAACTTTATTATCCCTTAAAAATGACTCAAGTTCTAGTGGCCACTAAAGTGGTAACTTTGAATTCCTATTTTTCCAGAGTTCAAACCAGGGCCAAGAAAACCATTTTCCTTATCGTGGTATGGAAAGAAAAAAGAAGAAGAAGAAAAGAGGGATAGGAAATATTTTCAGAAGAGGCAGAAGCAGTAAGAGGCAAGCAAGGCCCGTGTGGCTCAACCCTAAAGCCAGAGAGAAGGCGCCAATAATCTTGGATATTCTGAGGTATTCTGAGGTGGGTTTTTTTTGTTGTTGTTGTTGTTTTTTGTTTGTTTGTCTTTAAGCAGAACTCTTCCGTTCACTTCCTTGGGAAAGCAAAACTTTGACTGGTCTTGCAATCTTAATCGCAATCATTATGTCTGTATTTATTATATACGCTCACAAACTTTACAAGTTTGAACAGACAAGTGATTGTTTTTCAAAGTGCAGAAAACCATCCTCAATAGCAAAAAAAAAAGTTCGTGCATCCATATAAACTTGAAATTCAACTCCATCCCCTCACCGCCGAAGAAAAAGTCACTGGCAGGCTAAGAAGATACAAAGTGTGCACCGAGAAGCCCGCTAGCACACAGCTCCTCTGGATGCCAACCGGTCTCAAAGTGAAAGTCCAGCAGCGGAGTCCTGGCACCCAAGGGATGAACCTGGGGCTCTGCACACCAGGGCGCTCGCGGAGGTGTGGGTTCCGCCTCCCGGGTTTGCAACCTCGCACTTTCCGCACCAGAACTACAGGCTCCGACGCGAGGTTACACCTTCCTGCACCCCGCCCTGCGGCCCGCCCGGACTGGGACCAGCCGGGGCGCGCTCCCCGCCCTGCGCTCGGGTCTCCCGCTTGAGGGGTCTGGGGAGGGACTTTTGCGAACTGAGGACGGACCCCAGAGTGCCGTTATCCCTGTCCCAGGCCCACACAGGGCCCAGGCACTAAAGCGGGGCCTCCAAGGACACTAGTTCAGACTCCTGCCCGGGATGGGCGCTCGGCCTGCGCGTCTGACTTGGGGAGCGCAAAGCTCCTGCACCCCACCTCGGCCCCAGGCCGCAGACCCCACAGCCCCTCCACGTGCATACACCCGAGATCCCCGCCGCCCGAGTCGGCGAAGATCCCGGAGAAGCGGGCCCGGCTGGTTGGGGGGAGGGGGGGGCGTGTTGACACCGCCAAGTTGCCCGCTTCCGCCCTGGCCGCAGCCAGACCGGACCACCCCAACCTACCTGCATGCCCGGCAGGCCCGACTGCACCGGGGAGTGGGCCATGGCGCTCGGCGCCGCCACTTCCTGGCCCGGGACGCGCGGAGCCGCGCGGCGAGCAGGCCCGGGGCCGCGCGCAGCCCTCGGGTGGCGGGGCGGGCTCTGGAGCCCGAGGCCACCGCACCCCGGGGACGGCCTCAACGAAGGTTGGCGGGCCGCGGCCCCATACACTGAGCCTGGGGGGGGGCAGTGGGGGGCGCGGGGGACGTCTCGAGACTGCGGCTGCTTCTCCTGGGATCCTGTCGCTGCGCCGCCGCGGTGCTCGGGTCGAGCCGGGCGGCCTGGGCCCGCGAGCGCTGGCCGCCTGGAGCCGAGTGGGCGCGCACAGCCCGCCGCGCCCCGCCCCGGCCCGGCCCCCGCGCCCGCCCCCGCGGCCCGGCCGGGGACCCCGCCCCGCGCTTCCGGGAGGGGGAGGGGGAGGGGAGGAGCCGCCGGGCGCCCTAGGCCGCAGTCGCGCCTCCCTGCGGGCGCGCGGGCGGGGTCCCCGGGGCCCGGCGGGCGCTCTCGGGTGCCGTGCGCCGGGGTCCTTCGGAACCGCGGAGTGGGCCTCGCGCGCGGAGGAGAGCTGAGTTTGGGGGAGCGAAGAGCACCGCCCACTCCTACCCTTCCCTCTCCACCCGCCCTGGCCCTCCAGAGGCCAGAGTCTGCACTCGGGGTGTCCCCAGAGGGGCCTAGCCTGGGGCCTGTTCCAAAAGCCCCGGCCGGAGCGTCCTCACTGTACGAAGTTTCCAGCCAGATCAAGGAAGAAACCCCAAGGGTAGAGAGGGCGGTTTGTGTGCACTGCCTTGGATACTGAACTCAGCCTCGCCTGGGCCGCCGGGTGTGGAAACTTAGCTGGACAGAGGAAGGGCTGGGCCCCCGCCATCTCTGCGCTGCGCACAAGAAGGGAAAAGTGGGGTGCGGAGGGGTGACGGAGGAAGGGAAGACAATAGAAGGAAACCGCGTCTCGACTCTTACCCAGCCCTCCCCGCTTCACTGCTCCTAAGGCCGCCAGCTCTGCCCTCCTCCTAAATTGCCGCTTCTGCAGCAAACAAGGAAGGATAGAGTGAATCCATGCGGTTCCAGGAAGTACTTTATTTACAAGTGGCAAATAGGAAGTGGTCTAAGAGTCAGAATCGCCGTGTCTCTCGCCATAGGGACCCTGAGGCCTCATTCAGGAATGCCCACTTTGCCCCACAGCTGTGCAAGGTTAACCATACAAAATGAGTCCCCAAGAGTTCAGAAATAGAGGACGCATAAATCCTCGACTAAGGTAGGGAAGAGATTATTCTCTGAGGTGTCCTTGTATTCCAAGAACACAGGCTCCCTCTGGGTCCTGCATCAGAAGTTAAAGTAAGCCGGATACCCTTTGGAAACCTAGCCTAGGAGACCTCCAGGATGCTAAGATGCGTTAAAAGGCTTGCATGACTACTCCTGGTCACCTGACTGAGATGCGTTGCCACTTCTAAAGAGTAAACTGAAAACATTAAAAGTATGAACCCATATACCCAAGAGTTTATGTGTTCCCTAAACAGAAGAAACCTAAAAAGAAAAAAAAAAAAAAAAATGGAGTACTTAATGAATACAAGGGAAAATGATCAAGACCATGAATCTTGAAAAGGCATATATTATTCAACCTCAAATTCTACCTAGAATAACATGAAAGAATGACCAGAAATACAGGAGTCTCTACCAAGAAGCAGCGACTTTCAGCCTTGGAAATGTTTGATTACATAAAGAGTACTTTCTTACTACTACTACTTCACCAGGGGTGGTGGCACAAGCCTTTAACCCCAGCATTTGGGAGGCAGAGGCGGGCAGATCTCTGTGAGTTCAAGGCCAGCCTGGTCTATATAGTTCCAGGACAACCAGAGTTATACAGGGAGACACTTTCTAAAAAAACATGACGCCCCCCCCCCCAAAAAAAAGAAGAAAAGATATTTTAGTAGGTTACATGTTTAGTAATTGTGATAACGTCCCTCAGAGGCTCATGTATCTGAACACTTGCTCCCCAGTGGGTGACTGCTGTTTGGGGAGGTATAAGCAGCCCAGCCTTGCTGGAGGAAGAGTTCCTGGTGGGAGTGATGGTGGGCTTTGATGTTTCAAAGCCTTGCCCAGTGCTCTTCTCTATGCTTGGTGCTATGGTTCAAGACCTGAGCAATCAACTTCCTATGCTGCTGCCATGCCTGCCAAGCTCCCCTGCCACCATTGACTCTAGACCCTCTGGAGCAATTCACCCAAATAGATACTTTGTTATAAAAGCTGCCTTGCCAGGCGGTGGTGGCCCACGCCTTTAATCCCAGCACTTGGGAGGCAGAGGCAGGTGGATTTCTGAGTTCGAGGCCAGCCTGGTCTACAAAGTGAGTTCCAGGACAGCCAGGGCTACACAGAGAAACTCTGTCTCAAAAAACAAACAAACAAACAAAAAAGCTACCTCTGTCCTGGTGCTTTGTCACAGCAGCTAGGGAGATGTAACTAATGCAGTAATGTAGAAAGATAGTTTTATTACATAGTGTCAGAAAAATACAGGATACAAAACAGTAATATGTAATCTGAAGTCCTAACACTAGGAGGTAGAAACAGGAAAATCAGGAGTTCAAGGCCAGTTTCTCCTACATACTGAGATACAGACCAATCTGGGCTAGGTGAGACCAAAAATAATAAATAGGTAAATAAAAAAATAAAAAGGGTAGAATGATCACAGGCTACTGGAATTATATATCTATGCACAGAAAAAAGTCCAGCTATACACCAGGATTTAGCAGTGATTATTATTCTTGGACTTAAAAATGGTTTCTTCAGTTGCTGCTAACCTCCACCTATGAAGAGACCATGCTAAAATGTGTGCTTAGGATCAGCACAGTCAAACTGATAGCATGACTGAGGACGAAGAGAAAGGGGACAATCAGAAGTGTTGGAGAACTGTTCTTTGACCAATAAGCTACAGAAAACTTGTAACTGACTTTGTTGAGCTAATTTTCAGTATTGAGGCCACAGAGACTGAAGAGCAACATGACATAATTTACAAAGCTAATCCGTGTCTCCTTTTATACCCTAACACAACATCTCCTTTTGTACCCCAACACAGATGAGGATCAGAACTTGTCACTTTCAACGGGAACTGAGTTATCCAGACACCGAGACTGGCTTTCGGGAGCTGGCTCTCTCCTTCCTGGTACCCTTCTTGTTCCCTCGCTGGCTGAAGCTCTCTCCTTCCTCGTACCCTTCTTGTTCCCTCACTGGCTGAACTTTACTTCTTAGACTGTGTTGAGTAGCGTGTCTGTGGAAAGAGAGGAAGTCACACAGGAGTGACTGGTTCGGCCGCATCCTTTATTGGTATTACCCAACATTTCTAGGCCAGTTGGTCCCTCCTTTCCTTGTTTTCCCAGAGCAAAGATGATTGACAGAACAAAAGTGCAGAATCAGATCCTGCCCAATGGCTAATTACATTCATTCATTCATTCCTTCGTTCATTCATTCACACGCTCACTCATACCTGTTTTGAATAACAACTACATATCAAGCCTACAGTACAGGCTTGGGCATGCAAACACTGGACCCTGGGTGCTTCCCTAATGCCATCCTACAGACCAGTGTCCCTAGATTCTAACTTTGGAAGTGTACAATACAAAACTTGGGGTTATAATATCTGCCTTTGCAGCTGAGCGGGGAAAAGGATTTCTCTGCCTCCTGTTACCATTTTCTGCACCTCCAATACATAATTATGACAGATTGTAAACTCTCCTAATTCCAAAAGGAGAGACTGTGAGGGGGATCCATAAAGATTATACTTATTTCCAGTCTCCATGGATACACTAATACATCAAATTATTTTCATCCCCTTCTTTGCCTTTTGTGTCACTTAAAGACATGAGTTGAGCAACAAATTGTGCTCTTGACATATATTCTGGGCCACACAGGACATGTCTATATTCCTATATAGAGCCTCTTCCGCACAAGGAGCCCCGGTTTATCAGTCACCCCTCAGCCAATTCTAAACTCTGCCAAGCTTGAGGAGTACAGCAGAAATCAGGAGTTCAGTACTCAGTCCCGCCCTTGTCTTCCTGAGTCAGAAAGACAAACTTCCCTAAACACCACTAGACACCAGGGTATTAGCAATTTAAATGCACAGATTAAAGACAGGGACTTTCACCGCAAACTCTAAGGAGAAAAATATGAATAGATTGGTAACTAACAAACAGCAACTTGATAAAGTCTACATGTCTAGTAGCTGGCCCCAAATTATCAGCATCTGTACAAAGAAGCACCTGTCTTTGTCAGGTGACAGAGAAGGATGCTACACCAGTTACATGGAAGAATGGTGTGAGTAAAGCATCACACGGCGGCCAAGGAGGCTCTTACAGGACATCACTAGGGTCACCTTTATTCACACCCCACATCAGTCTGCCAGGACCGCCTCCACAGAACACCAGCTCACTACAGAGGTGGTGCCGGAAGCTGGGAGCCACAGGTCGAGGTATCTGCTTCTAAGGCTTGCAGCTGACAATCACCCCCCACCTTCCGGCTGAAATGCTTATCCTGATCTCCCTTTCCAGAAGGACACCAATCAGAGCAGATTAAGATTATCCTAACACCCTCATCTTACCTTCCTTCCTTCCTTAAAGACCCCCATCTACAAATCCAGCCACAGTCCTGGGTGGTTGTGTGGGGTGTCGAAGGTTAGGACTTACATTCTGAATTGCAAGGGAAGGGTAAAACTTGACACAGGCTCTCTCCTCTTACCAGCCCTCTTCCAGGGTTCTTCCCATCTTAGCTAGTTGAACAAGCCAACATCCTCTCTTTGAGGCTATGGACCTCCTGCCACACGCTCACTTCATGGATCTGTGGGGAAGGATGGCTTCATCCTTCCTAGGGTGTAGCTCTGTAGTTTTATCATATAGGCAAAGCAAGGTGCTACCCCCCCCCCCCTCAGTCCTGGAACCTCAGAAAGTTTGTCTGATGAGTACTCCAAAGGCAAAGAAGTCACTTAGGATGCCTGGCAAGACTGTCCAGGGAAGGGGTTAACAGAACCAGGGGCCTGTAAGCCCTGGTTTCTGGCAACTGTGTTCAAATGAGATTTTTCCCATCAGCACCCTCTTTGTCTCTATGTGTGGCAACATTATGCACAATGCACCGTCTCAGGAGAGCAGGGTCTCAAGATCTCAGCCAGCCAGGGGAAGACTTTGGTTGTGCTAAGGAACCGCCAGCTGTTCAGAGGCACCTGCTAGGGCAGGCTCACTAGAAAAATTCTCCTGTGTGATTTTCCTCAGCAAAGAGCCAATTAACAAGGCTTGTCACACTCTGAACAGTGACCACTTGACCCTGCCAATCAACTTCTTAAGGCTTCAGTACACAAAGACTCATCAAGTGCTATGTGTGCGGGTTTCCCTCCCTCCCTCCCGAGACTGGGTTTGCTCTCCAATAGATCCAGAAAGGACACGAATGAAATCACCCCCCGAAGAGTGATGTCATCTATCAGGAACACACTGCCGCAGCTTAAAAAGCTCTTGGCCCCAGTTCCTGACAAGAAGGATAAATGATGGAGAATGATTTTAATTTTTACTTCAAGCAGATCCACAGAATTATGGCCCCAAAGAACACCGTGTAGCAACACAAAGTAAAATATCCCGATGAGTTACAGACTCAAGTTCTAGAATACAAATGACTCCAGTAAGCATGGAGCCCCTGAAGAAATGACTGTACTTTCAAGGTTTCTTCTAAAAAAGACAGGTATCTTGTATGTATGTATCTTGCCTCTCCAGCCCATTTACATTTGGTTTCCTAAAGGAAACTATGGAGGCCCTTTGTGTCACCGATAAGAGAAAGTTACCTCTGACCTCAGCAAGTGCAAGAGAGAATTTTTGCCTGAGTAATGGAAAGCCAAACTTGAACAATCAGACCTGGATAAACAGAAGAAAACAGAAGAAGCAGTGTTACAACGGATCCAACCCGAAATGTTACCAACAAATGTTACCTCAGTTGTTACTGTTTTATGGTTGGTTCAGAGGCCTATTTTGTTTTGGGGTGTGCGAGTGTACATTCCCAAAGTTGACATTAGGCATATTTTTCCAGTAGCTGAGCTTCTTTTGCAAATGTTCTTCACTGTATTTATTGAAGCACGTCTCCCACTAACCCTGGAGCTCATTGACTCCACTGAGTCACTGAGTCACCACCATGACCACTCCACTGACTCCACTGAGCGTGTCAGTTCTGAGTTTAGTGTGTCAGTTTGGTCCAGAGATCCTTTTCTCTGCCTCTGGAATTCTGGGATTATAGATGTCCACTATGCCTGCCTGGCTTTTACATAAGTTCCAGGGATCTGAACTCTAGTACTTTTTATTTGTTTAAGAGGAGTGTCTATTTGGTTTGTTCAGACCATGTCTTACTTTATAGACTTGACTGGCCTGGAATTCACTATATGGACCAGGCTGACCTTGAACTCAGAGATCTGCCTATGTCTGCCTCTTGAGTGCTGGGTTCAAAGCTATGCACCACCATGACCAGCCAGCCCGTATTCTGTACTGCAAACACTTTATCCAAAGACCTACCTTCCTGCCCCCCCCATCTAAAGTATTTTTATACTATATTAAACACACACACACACACACACAAAATCAAAAAGGAATTCTCAACAAATCACCTTCAAACTCACCCAGAATCTCAGTGTCAAATACCCATGGAAGTCGATCACCTCATTGCTTAGAGGGCAGGTTGTGTAAGAACTGCGGGGGGGGGGGGGGGGGGTGATGCGAGCCCTTGCAATCAGATTACTGTGACAGATCTAAGATCCTGAATTTAACCGAGCCATAGAGACACACTCTTACCACTCATCTACCAAAATAGCTCCCATTCAGATCCAGGGCAGCTTTATCTGCTGATTCAGCGCTTTCAAATTCTAAAAGAATTCACTCTGACGCATCACTGGGAGCACCAGGAACCCTTCCAGGCTTGCTGAGTTGTTCATACTCCTCTTCCAAGTCTCCATCAGCTTCTCCAGAACCTATGGAGGGCCTCAGCAGGCCACGACAGTCGGTCACTTAAGTGCTTTGATTTGATAAGATTTGAACCTGATCTCTTGAATATGTCCTGAGACTCCCCTTCTCTGCCCCATCACCCACAATGATCTTGCCGTGTTGTAACCCCCCGAATTACTGATACTAGAGAGACTTCAGTGTTGTACAGACAGTTTGCCTCTATGCTTCCCGCCAGAGGCTCCCATCCTCCCTCCCCATCCCCGAGTTAGAATGGCATTCAACACTCCTGCTGATAAGCAGCAAAATTCCAGGGGCCTGTCCTTGAGACCTTAGAGAAATAACAAGCTCAAGGAAAACCATGAAAAAAGTAAAAGATAAACAGAGGTCAGGTCACAGACAGGCCATAAAATTAGTCCTTGAACAGACACCCATTACCCCTCCCACTCCCGCTTCAGTACTATTCCACCCTCTACTCCCCTTTCTGTGAATGTTCACACTGTTCCTATACTGTATATAAACCCAATGATTTCTGGACTCAGAGTCGCTTGCCAGCATTCTCACAGTGAGTGCTAGGTGGGTGAACCGAGTTCGAACTTGAAAAATAAAAGTCTCTTTTGTGAGTTGCTGAGGACTTTGCAATTCTTGGGCTCATCTGGGTTTCCCATGAACTCAGGGCACAACAGCTGTCCTCTTGCTGGTCTCCTCTGACAGTGCAGTGGTTTTTTTTTGTTTTGTTTTGTTTTTTAATTCCGAGAACCTTGGAGACGAAGATTTGAATTCATTTATTCAGTTATTTGTATATGTGTGCTCCTGAGTGTGGAGATCAGAGCACAAGTTGCTGGAATCTGACCTCTTTTTGTACCCTGGGATTGAAGTCAGGTTGGTGGGTTGAGAGGCTCCTTTAACCCACCTGACAGGCTGTAGACCACTGCCATCTTTGCTGCAGAGCAGCTGTGCCTCTGCTAAATCTCTAGCATGTGTCTCTCAAGAGCTCCAGCCTATTGACATTCCTTTAAGCAGGGATTACAGAGCTCTCAGGCCCCTTGGCCTACCATCCTCCCAGAGAGCCTCAGGAGGCCTGCCCATCCCTGAGGCTATATGAGAGGCAAACATTGGACTGGGAACTCTAACTTGTAGCCTACGAGGCTTCTTGGTGGTATAGCTGCTTTAGAATCACCCATGTTTCTGTGAGAAAGCCCAATAAACTTATTGATTCACCAAGCTGAATCCCTTCATGGCGGTCTGCCTGTGTGCTCTCTATTTGAGGGGAATAGATATTTCTTTACATCCGTCTAGGAAAAAAACCTAAGAGTTGTCTGTGTGAGTATATAAAAGCAGATTGTATGAGCAGACATGTGTGGGTATGTGTGTATTCTGTGTTCACACACGTGCTGGGCAGCCTTGGTAGACCGTATCATGCTGAGTTTTTTTTTTTTTTGAAAGATTTATTTATTTTATTGGTATGAGCACACTATAGCTGTCTTCAGATACACACCAGAAGCGGGCATCAGATCCCATTACAGGTGGTTGTGAGCCACCATGTGGTTGCTGGGAATTGAACTCAGGACCTCTGGAAGAGGAGTCAGTGCTCTTAACCAACTGAGCCATCTCTCCAGCCCTTTATGCTGAGTCTTCATCTGGCTGCAGAGTGGCCTTCCACACTGCAGAATAGCAGGTCAGCTACACTGGTCTCTCCTATCAGAGTGCTTTCTTGCCTACTGGTCATAAGAATAGATACCCACAAATTTATGTTTATCTAGTGAGATTTTATGCACGGACGCCCCACCCCCCAAAGTGAAAGATACTCATCTCTCTGGAATTACAAGGATCCCTCAGAGCAGCTCTTGACATCACACCAGGAGAACAGAGATGAGGGTTGCACCCAGCAGAGTAGAAAATGAACTTAAGGAGAGAAGAGAGGCAGCTCTGCTTTACCCTTGAATCCATCTGCATGGCTTCCTTCTGGGTCACTGTAACCAAAACACCTGGCAGGAACAACTGAAGAAAAATTTATTTATTTTTTCCTCAATGGATTTCAGCCCATATGAACAGAAGGGGTGAAAGCCGATAAGGGCCAGTCTGTGGCAGCAGGAGTGTATATGGCTGTTCACATGACCCATAGAGGAGGCAGAGAGCTAAGGGAATCAGGAGTGGGGATAACCTTTAAATGCCCCCTAGTGACCCGCACCATCCACCTCCCAAAGGCGCTACAGACCTCCCAATGGTCACCAGCTTGAGAACAAGTATTCAGAAGATGAGGCAGCTTCCGGCTGTGGTCCTTGCCTGTAATACCGGCGCTTGAGAGGTAGAAGCTGGAGAACCAGGAGTTCAAAGCCAGGCTCGGCTACATAAGGAGTTCTAGGCCAGCATAGACCACGTGAATTCTTATTTTAGACAGACCTACACAAAAGAAAACAAAACAAAAAAGGTAAAGGTGGGTGGGGCAACTTCTTTGCTAACACGGGTATAGTCAGAAGTACAGCTTCCAGTAAGAAGGGCTGAAGAAGCCGGGCGTGGTGGCGCACGCCTTTAATCCCAGCACTCGGGAGGCAGAGGCAGGCAGATTTCTGAGTTCGAGGCCAGCCTGGTCTACAAAGTGAGTTCCAGGACAGCCAGGGCTACACAGAGAAACCCTGTCTCGAAAAAACCAAAAAAAAAAAAAAAAAAAAAAAAGAAACAAACAAACAAACAAAAAAACAAAAAACAAAACCTCTTACTCAAGCATAGATGAGCCCTTCACAGCACAGCAGTCCAAACGAAAGCTGAATCCCCCTTCTTGTAGGGGAAAAAATGTTTAATGACATGTATAAAAAAATAAATAAAAACCTCTTTTGAAAGGGAACAGGAAAAGGAGCAGATGTCACCATCAGCCCCTGTATATCTGATACCTCCCTGGAAAGTAAAGTTGGGGCAGCTGTGCCAGTCTCGGGGCTGTGCTGGCTCTGTGCCCAGAGAGATGCTCTGTTTTCTGTAGCCTCCATAGTCACCTGGGAGGGACTCATAGAACACAAGACCCTTTCTAGCTCTTGTTGGGGAGGGTATTTTAGTGCAGAGGTCTCAGATTTCCCTTACGTAGCCCCCTAAAACACCTTAAATTTTCATAGCATGTCTTGGCCCAAAGATATACCTAACAGACCACTTAAGAAGCCATGTATAGCAGGCAGTGATGGTGCCTACCTTTGATGCCAGCACATGGGAGGCAGAGGGAGGCAGATCTCTGAGTTTGAACCCAGCCTGGTCTACAGTTCCAGGGCAGCCAGGATTACACAAGAAACCTTGTCTCTAAAAACAAACAAATAAACAAAACCAGAAAAACAAAAAGACGACAAGGAGGAAGCCACCATGTGTAAATGTCTTAGCACACACTTCTGCCTCAATAATGTAGGTGGGATGGCTTAGTTCATGAAGTGCTTGCTGCATAAGCATGAAGACCTGAGTTCAAGCCTCAAGGCTCAAATAGAGAGTCAGGGCACAGTGGAATGCCTCTGTAATCCCAGACAGACTCCAAGTAAGATCAGTGAATAGCCAGCCTAGCACAACTGATGTGCCCGGTCCCAGTAAGACAATCTGCCTCAAAACACACACACACACACACACACACACACACACACACACACACAATCGATGAGGGTGAGTGAGACAGCTTGCTATGCAGACTTAGCAATTTGAGTTTGATCCTCAATGGAAGGACAGAACCAATGCCACAAGACTGTCCTCCACACACATCATGCACATGTCCCCACTAATAATAAGCAAATGTTTAAAAAGCCAAGGTGCTTCTTGCAAACAACACCCATGATTGACCTCCACCTTACACACATAGCCACATACATGCACGTACCCACACATGAAGGTATACATACATGCACATATACACAGAGAACTGGAGAAAAGAAAGTACTATAATGTTATTATATTTTTAAACTTTATTATTTTTATTTTATATGTATGGGCATTTTGCTTGTGTGTTTCTCTGAGTATATATATATACTCAGAGAAACATACACACATATATATGTGTGTACATATGTATACATATGTACACATATATATATGTAATTACACAAACAATGCCCATGAAGACCAGAAGAAGGCATCAGATCCCCTGGAACTAGATACAGGTGACTGTGAGATGCCATATGGATGCTGGGAACTGAACCTAGGTCCTCTGGAAGAGCATCCAGTGCAGCTAAGCACTGAACTACCTCTCCAGTCCCTCAAAGTCATATTTTAATTCCACTCCTGGACTAGTGACCAATGGGATGCATTCCTGTTGGACACTGGGTAACTTCCCAACCTTAGAGTCAAAATGGACACCACCACACATTGATTTTTGTATCTTTTCTAAAAATCACAGTAACTGCCAAAAATTATATAGCATTGGCTTTGCAAATGACACAACATAGTATTATTCAATGTTGAGGCAAAGAGTAATGCCTGTCAGTGTGATGTCTGATAAATGTCTAGTCTTGCTATGTTTTCTAAAAAATGTCAAGTATCACACGGTACTTTTGAATTCTCAGCAGTACCCAAGAACCCCTTGGACCAGCGTTTGGGAACCATGAGTTTTAAGGATTAGACAATCAAATGACTTCCCTGGTGACCTAACTCCTGGAAAACAGGGTAGACATCAAGGCTACAGCCTGCTGGGTTAAGATGCCACAGTGTGGGGCTGGAGAGATGGCTCAGCGGTTAAGAGCACTGACTGTCCTGAGTTCAAATCCCAGCAACCACATGGTGGCTCACAACCATCCGTAATGACATCTGATGCCCTCTACTGGTGTGTCTGAAGACAGCTTCAGTGTACTTACATATAAATAATAAATATTCCAAATAAATAAATAAATGTTTTTTAAAAAAAGATGCCACAGTGTAAATTTTATGCATAGGCAGGGCTACTGAGGCCCTTGGCCATGGAGGAAATCCTGGCCCTCATACAGTGGGAAGAACAAGGAACCTGGGATATTTAGAGAGATAAGTGATTGTGGTCGGGTGCATCTCTGGCTTCCCCAGAGGACCAAGCAGGATGCAAGATGAAAAATGCACATCCTTTGTGAAAATGGGTTTACAACTCCAGACCATGGTGTGGCGGCTCAGACCTGCAATGCCATTGGTTGGGAGGTAGTCACATAAGATGCAAGATCCCTCTACATGGTGAGTTTGAGGCTAGTCAGGGCTACGTGAAACCCTATCTCAAAATAACAACAAAACAAAGCAAGACAAACAAAATGCCAAGTAGTTGAGGAGAAATTTGCTTGCTCTTCAAGCATGAGGTCCAGTTCAGATACCCAGTATCTGTCTAACCCAAATGTCTGTAATCCTGGTACTGGGGACGAAGAGATGGGGAGATTTCTACAGCTAGCTGGCCAGCCAGCACAATGGAATGGTGAGGTCCAGGTTCAGTAAGAGGCCCTGTCTGAATTTATTGATTAATTAAGGTACAGAGTGGTAAGTGAAGAAGACATTCAATGTTGACTTCTCCCCTACAAGCCTGTGTACACCACATGACCACATACGTAAAACAAACAATTTCAAAGCTCGGTGTGATGGCTTGCACCTGTAATCCCAGTGCTTAGAAGAACTGGTACTAGATGGAGACCAGCCTGGGCTACGGAATAACACCCTGGATCAAAAGAACAATTTCAAGACAGCAAGAGCAAAGCAGTAAGCCAAACACTGTTTTAAGAGCAGGGCCACACGAGGCTATGTGTGTTACATATGGACCCAGGTTTACTTCCGGGTGTTCACCTGCCTTTCTGGCTCGCTCTCACCTGCTGTAACATAATTATGCCTTTGGCATGAAACACACCTCTGACTTGGAATGGTTGGAACAGGCCTGAAAGTCCTCTAGGGCAATAGCACATGGCTGTCATCCAAGACTGCATAGCTTGCTGATGACCAACTTGGCTGAGGCCTGCTTGTCTCTTTTTGCAACGTATTCAAGGCTGCAAAAGAGGTCAGCACACTTGACCTGACTCATTTTTAGACTAAGAGTGTCCTGAGTGCCAGGCTGTGGTGCACCAGGAAGTAACATCCCATGCCCACGGTCCCAGGCAACAGGACAACACCTAAGGTTGCAGAGCTCCTGGTCAATTGTTTCTGGCAGGGAGCACCCTCATCTGGCAGGGAGCATCCTTGTCTGTTTGAATCTGCAAGCCTTACAAAGGCTGTGCTATTTTGTGTGGGTATGGAAACACTGTAAGGAAATCCCATCTTTTGAACCTACAGAGTCCAAGGTCTACAAGTGGTCCATCTCCTAAGGCAAGCCAGCCAGCATCAAGCTCACCAAGGAACACTAGCTTTCCAGTCATAGGGGTTCCTCCCTGCTGCATCTCAGCAGTCTTCCAGACACCTTTTGATCCTAATCCAAGTCTCTCTCTGTCTCTCTGTCTCTCTCATGCATGGATCATGGTGGTGCACATTTTAAAAACCAATTTATTTATTTTATGTTTGTGAGTACACTGTCACTGTCTTCAGACACACCAGAAGAGGGCATCGGATCCCATTACAGATGGTTGTGAGCCACCATGTGGTTGCTGGGAACTGCTCAGAACCTCTGAAACAGCAGTCAGTGCTCTTAACCACTGAACCATCTCTCCCTGATCCAAGTCTCTTATTTCTCTAAACTGTTAATTTTAGATGATGAAAACGTTTCCAAAACTATCTTAGATAGGAAGAATAAGTCATTGTCTTATATAACTGAAAGAAAAGAAAAGGCAGATTCTCCTTGTGTGTTTTGTTTGGGAGGCTGGGACTCAAACCTGGGCTTTTGCACATGCTGGGCAGGTTACTTCTGATTTATGTTGCTGCCTTGGTGATTTTGAAGTAGAGGCTCTATGTAGCTCAGATGGCTAATGAACCTGCAGCCCCCCTCAGTCTACCTCCCAAGTGCTGGGGTGACTGAAGCAAACCCCTGCCCTTGGCTGACAGCCAATGTTTTTAAGTCTGCCACAGTCAAATATTAGGATTAAAATTGTAAGAGGCTGGGTTGGCAATATAGTGTAATTGGTAGAGTGATTGTCTAGCAAGCAAGAGACTCTGGGTTTGATTACAGCATGGCATAAAGTGTGGTATACATATCTGTAATTTTGGAATGAGAGAAAGAGATGCAGGGGTATTAAGAGTTCAAGGCCAAGCCGAACAGTGGGGGCACACACCTTTAATCCCAGTACTTGGGAGGCAGAGGCGGGTGGATTTCTGAGTTCGAGGCCAGCCTGGTCTACAGAGTCATTTCCAGGACAGCCAGGGCTACACAGAGAAACCCTGTCTTGGAAAAACAAAACAAACAAACAAAAAAGAGTTCAAGGCCATGCATAGCTCCACAGGGAGTTTGAGGCCAGGCTGGGCTATGTAAAACTGCCTCTAAATCAACAAATGTAAAGATTTGTTTTTATTTGTGTTTGTGGTGTGTGTGTGCATGTGCCATGTGTGGGGTGGTGCCCAAGGAGACCAGAAAAGGATGTTAGATCTTGGATCTCCTGAAGCTGGAGTTAATAGGCAGTTGTCAACTGCCAATAAGAATGCTGAGAACTAGCCTTTAATCCCAGCATTTAGGAGGCAGGCAGATATCTGTAAGTTCAAGGCCAGCCAGGTCTACAGAGCAAGTTATGGGACATCCAGGGCTACACAGAGAGATCCTGTCTCAAAAACAACAACAACAACAAACAAAAATCTGAGTACTGAACTCTGGTCCTCTGGAAGAACAGTAAGTGCTGTCAATTGCTAATCCATCTCTACAGCCACATCAATAGGAAATAAAATGAAATCAAAGCTGCAAGAAGAGAAGCTGGCTTCTGATAACTAGATCTAAAGACTCAAGCAAGTATCCAAGACTCTGGGTCTCTCACCATAGGTCCTCTGGCCTCTGGTCTTAGTTTCCTTCTTGGTCTCCTTACACAGGAGAGCAGGATAGTTGTGTCAGCCCTGGACTCTGAGCAGCAGAGTAAGCTGAGAGCCTTGACCTAAAGAGAGTCATCACTTATGATCGGGCAAAAGTCTCAGAGACCCAGGCACGGTGATGTACATCTCTCGTCCTCAGCCGTTGGAAGGCTGAAGGAATTTGAGTTTTAAATCAGCCTGGACCTCGGTGGTAGCCACTTGCCTGGGTTTGATTCCTAGCGCTACAAAAGGAAAAAAAAAAAAAAAATGGAAAGGATGAAAGCTCAAAAAGTACTGTATTAGGGTAAGGGCATTGGAAGATGGGGTGGTCTGAGAATGGCCCCCTAGGGTCATATATTTGAACACATGGTCCCCAGTTAGTGGAACTCTTTAGGAAGGATTAAGGAGGTGTGGCCTTGTTGGAAGAAGTGTGTCATGCCAGGCCAGTCTTATTTTCTTTCTGCCATGTGCTTGTGCATCAGATGTAAGCTCCAGCACCATGCCTGCCAGCCTGCCAGCCAGCCACATGCTCCATGCCATGATAATCTGCAACTGTAAGCAAGCCCTCAATTGAATGGTCCCTTTAAAAGTTTCCTTGGCTATGGTGTTTCATCATAGCAATAGAATAGTAACTGAGACAGATGGGCCTGAGTGATTTCTTGGGCAAGAGCTGGGGCAAGACTAAACAAAGATGTAGTCGGCAGACAAAAGTCCTGTGCCCTCTGAAGTGGAGACATGGGGGCTAAGGGCAGCTGCTTAATCTGATCCCTGAGAAATCCAGTATTATCTTTCAGAACTATAAGGCTAGCCAGCCTCAGAACTTAGCCAACATACTTCTCCATTGAAGGCACAGGTAGTAAATATTTTGGGCTTCGACCCACTGTTGTGTCAGCAAAGCAGCCATAGGCAATACATTCACAAAGGAGAAAATAAAACTTTATACCATGGCCCTGGGGGGCCTTGTGTGTTGACAAATGATCTAAGTGACTTATCTTGGGTTGTATACATCTTAAGTTGGGTAAGTGTCTGAACTAGGTGGACTCATGGAAACTCACAAAGGAGAAAACAGAAACTATGCATCCAACAGCTGAGCTATGTGGCACCAGAGAGATCAAGGAGCTATCCTTGATAATAAGTCCGTAATAACAGTCTATAATAAGTAAGTCCATAATACATAAGTAGTTAAAGATAAAGACACATCCAAAATACATGACTGACAGGAACAGTACGCAAACCTCAACAGAGAGGATTCTGGGAATATGACCAGTGGGTCTTTGTCACAGGCAGGGGTGGTGGCACACACCTGTAATCCCACTATGTAGGAGGTGGATATAGAGAATCAGGAGTTCAAAGTCAGTCTCAGACAAGCAAAAACTATAGTGCTTCCCCACAGGAAAGTATCTATGAGGGACCAGGCATGTAGCTCAGTGGTAGAGTGCCCACCCATGAGACCCTAGGTCTGATCCCCACACCCACACCCACGAAGAACCATGCAGCCCGTATGGGTTTAGTTTGTGTCCTTGTGATCCAAGAATGTTCTGGCATGAGGCAGCAAAAGAATCATTTAGTAAATGCTTATGTATTTATTTATTTATTTATAGCTAAACATGCTCACATTTGAAATTTTAAATTCTATTATTTAGAAAATACCTATATTGGAAAAATCTGCAGTTATAGACCACGATGGAAATGTAAATGGATGAAACTTCTCAGAGGGACCTTTAATAATAGGACAAAAAACAAACAAAAACAAAACAAAAAAATAAAAACCCTAAAGTGTTGGTACTTGGGTATTATACTTTAAATTTACAACATTATGTTTAGGGAATAATAATAACAATTTAAGAATGTATATGTGAAAATGAGATCAAATTGCTGTTATAAGAGAAAAAACAGAAAGTTAAAAAGTTGAAATATGCCGGGCGTGGTGGCACACGCCTTTAATCTCAGCACTCAGGAGGCAGAGACAGGCGGATTTCTGAGTTCGAGGCCAGCCTGGTCTACAGAGTGAGTTCCAGAACAGCCAGGGCTACACAGAGAAACCCTGTCTCGAAAAAAAAAAAAAAAGTTGAAATATTCAATTAATAAACGTTTGATTAAAAATTTTGACACACTCCTAGAATATAAATTCTATGAATCAGTTTAAAATTGTGTAAATTAATATTAGTAATTAGCATTAACATGTTTATTAGTGGCTTCTGCTTTGTTTTGTACTCTACATTTACAGTTCCTGTCACTGAAGGTGCTTGGGATTCAGCCGTAAGGCTCAGAGTTGCTGCTCAGGGCTGGACCTCCCCCATTGGCTGGCAGGCAGTGCTGAACCTCCCCCATTGGCAGGGAGGAGGTTCTGGACCTCCCCCATTGGCTGGCAGGCAGTGCTGAACCTCCCCCATTGGCAGGGAGGAGGTTCTGGACCTCCCCCATTGGCTGGCAGGCAGTGCTGAACCTCCCCCATTGGCAGGGAGGAGGTTCTGGACCTCCCCCATTGGCTGGCTGGACGATGCTCGCCCACATCCAGAAACTATAAAGTTCAAAGGCGTGAACTGATACAGGGTGAGGAAGGAGAGGAATGTGCCTTTGCATCTCTAGTTGTGGCCACAAATAACAACAACAAAACGCAAAGAAACAAGTATCCCCCTCAACAAGAACAAAAACAACAACAACAACATAATAATAATAAAACCAAACAAATCAAACAAACCCTGAAGGATTCAAAGGGCCTCCTGAAAGGCATTTCAAGTGTGAGACTTGATCTGCCTCAGACCGTACTCAGCCCCACAGAATGCAGATGCCTTAGATTCGCTTTACTCTCTGTCAGACTTCTCCAATCTGGTGCACACCTGACTACACCACAGAACTTGTGTTCCATTCACTAATGACATACATAGACATAGCTCATGGGTAACCAGCTGGCTGCCTTTCTCTTCGTTTTAGCCTCTAACATGGGTGAGTCTGATGCCTTCTTTTTTTTTTTTTTTGTTTTGTTTTTTGTTTTTTGTTTTTTGTTTTTCGAGACAGGGTTTCTCTGTGTAGCCCTGGCTGTCCTGGCACTCACTTTGTAGACCAGGCTGGCCTCGAACTCAGAAATCCGCCTGCCTCTGCCTCCCGAGTGCTGGGATTAAAGGCGTGCGCCACCACGCCCGGCCCTGATGCCTTCTTGATGCATGACCTCTGCTGGCATGTTTTAAAGTCCATTTTGGACTACCATAACATGACATTGCTCCTCTTTTTTTTTTTTTTTTTTTTGGTTTTTCGAGACAGGTTTCTCTGTATAGCCCTGGCTGTCCTGGAACTCACTTTGTAGACCAGGCTGGCCTCGAACTCAGAAATCCGCCTGCCTCTGCCTCCCAAGTGCTGGGATTAAAGGCGTGCGCCACCACGCCCGGCTGACATTGCTCCTCTTGTATCCTTGATTTAGTCTAATCAGTGACCTGCTCCAAACGCCAGGACCCATCCTCAGCCCTCCCTTCCCCCTTTCCTGTTGAGTCAGTTCTCTAACCTTCTCATCCATCTGCTCTGCCCCTACTCTGAACCCTTGCTGTTTTCATGCCGCACCGCTTAGGAGCCTCCATTCCTCTGGTGGCTGGTTGTCCACATAGTATTTCCAGACAAACTCCAAACCCACTGAACCAGAGCCCACAGCTAAGAAAACAGAGGTGACTGAGTGCACAGCAAAGATGGCGCATGACTTCCAAACCCTGAAATCTCTGACTGGTCTGGTCATCAGCTTCTGCTCTTGACTCTTCCAGTAGATCTTTCCAACTGTAAACTATCACTCCCACGTGAAAGAAAAATGGCAGCTTCCCATTTTTCTTAGAATAAAGTGCATTATGTAGTTCTTCCTCCTCTGGTAGTGACTCACAATACTGTGGTCCCTTGTTGGTCTTCCATCTTTGCTATATTTCTTTCAGGACCAAAAATTATGTGTGTGTGTGTGTGTGTGTGTGTGTGTGTGTGTGTGTGCAAGTGTGTGTATGTGCATGCCTTAAGAACAGAACCTAGGAATCTGTCACTAAACTATACTCTAACACACTTTTGAGACAAGATCTCATACTGTAGCCCAGGCTGTCCTGGAACTCATTACATAACCCAAATTTATCTTAAACTCTTGGCAACCCTCATGTCTCCGATTCCCAAATGTTGGGACTAGAAGTATGATTTAAGCTTTTAAAAGTTGATTTATGCTTTTATTTTTTTTTAATTTTTATTAATGGGTGTGTGTGTGTGTGTGTGTGTGTGTGTGTGTGTGTGTGTGTGAAAGAGGAGAGAGAGAGGCAGAAACAGAGAGAAAGAGACAGAGGCTGTCATAACTGTGTGGGTGCCTACAGAAGCAGAAGAGGGTACCAGAGTTTCAGGAGGTTGGAATAACATCTAAACCATTACTTTTTTAAAAAAAGGTTTAATTATTATTATGAATAAGTACACTGTAGCTGTCTTCAGACTCACCGGAAGAGGGTATCAGGTCTCATTACAGGTGGTTGTGAGCCACCATGTGGTTGCTGGGATTTGAACTCGGGACCTTTGGAAAAGCAGTCAGTGTTCTTACCCGCTGAGCCATCTTGCCAGCCCCCTAAACCATTACTTTTATCTTTTACTTTTATGTGCATTGGTGTTTTGCCTGCATGTTTGTCTTTGTGAGCATGTCAGATCCCCTGGAACTGGAGCCATAGACAATTTTGAAATGTCATATTGATGCTGGGAATTGAACCAAAGTCCTTTGGAAGAGCAGCCAGTGCTCTTAATTGCTGAGCCAGCTTTCCAGCCCCTAACCTTAATTTTTAAACAGTACCTACATTTAATGCTTTCCCATCATTTTGAGGACACCTGATAGACACAACTTAAAGAAAGAGGTTTTATTTTGGCTCATGATTTCAGAGGGAATTCAGCCTGTTATTGTGGGGGAGACACAGCAGGTTCTGTCAGGGAGCTGACAGAAGGCAGAGAACATTGTTGAGAGCAGAGGCCAACAATAACCTTCAAAGGCCCATCCTTGTGTCCTCCCTACAGCCGCTGAGCCCCACCTCCCAAAGCAGGCACTACCACTGGGGACCAACTGTTCATCACATGGTCCTGGGAGCAGGGGGCGGGGATTGCTGCTGATTCAAGCCATAACTACTTTACATTAAGAGACATGTAGGCGCCGGGCGTGGTGGCGCACGCCTTTAATCCCAGCACTTGGGAGGCAGAGGCAGGCGGATTTCTGAGTTCGAGGCCAGCCTGGTCTACAAAGTGAGTTCCAGGACAGCCAGGGCTACACAGAGAAACCCTGTCTCGAAAAACCAAAAAAAAAAAAAAAAAAGAGACATGTAGGCAATTGTCTTTTGGGGGGATGGGTGGCAAAGGGTAAATGTTAGTATTCACTTTAGGAAAGAACTATTTCTCAGTTGACATAATTACTTTATGAAACAAACACAAGTGAAATCCCTTTGTCAAACTTGAAAAATCCCTTTGGATAGATAGGACTGAGATCTGAAAGTTGCAAGCAATGGAAACAAAAATTCATTCTAATTTTCTTTTTTTTTTAATGAGGAAGATTCTGTCCTAGACATGATGGCCACTTCTGTGAAAGGCTGTAGTCTGACATAACAAATACGTCCAGCATCCTACTTCAGTTCCCATGTCCAGGGCCAACACAGAAAAAGAAGCTGTTGTCATGGGAACTTCTGAAGCCATGAAAACAAAAACAGTGCAGCGAACCTGTACAATTCAATGTTGTTTTGTTTTGTGAAACCTGTAGCTCAGGCTGGCCTCGAATTCACTATGCAGCCAAGGATGCCCTTGAATTACTGCTCCCCCTCCACGTTCTGAGCGTTGGGATCATGGGTGAGTACCACTGCTCCTGGCGTATTCAGTTCTGGGAATCAAATCCAGGACTTTTTTTCTCAATGTTTTTGAAACAAAGTATCATGCTGATCCCAAGTCAGCCAAAGCTTCAGGCAGTCATCCTGTGTTCCTCAGTGCTGGAGTTACAGGTGTAAGCCACCATTCCCAGGAAAGGCTTTTTTTTTTTTCTTTCCTGCCCTGCTCACTCTGGCCATTTTATTTACTTTATGTATATGAGTACACTGTAGCTGTCTTCAGACACACCAAAAGAGGGTATTGGATCCCATTATAGATGGTTGTGAGTCACCATGTGGTTGCTGGGATTTGAACTCAGGACCTCTGGAAGAGCAGTCGGTGCCCTTAACTGCTGAGTCATCTCTCCAGCCCCCCATGAGAGAGCAAAGTTAATTTTTGAAATTGTTTTTTTCATTTTCATTTCTATTTTATGTTTATATGAATGTTTTGTATACAACTGTGTCTGTGCACCATATGCAAGCCTGGTACCCACAGAAGCCAGAAGAGGGCATCGACATCAGATCTCCTGGAACTGGAGTTCTAGAGGGCTGTGGGCTGCCACATAGGTGCTAAGGATTTGAACCTGGGTCCTCTGCAAGAGCACCAAGTGTTCTTAACCACGGAGCCGTGTCTCCACCCCACAAACTTAATTTTAAAATATCATGTTCGCTTGATCAAATGAAAAACAACAGGTTAGGAATAGAACTCTTACATAAGGCTAATTATGTATATACAATACAATCTAAATACAATCTAAAATACATGACTCAAAAGAGGATCTGGACAGAAGCTCTGAGCCCTGTGCTGTATGCTGAGTTCACAGGGAATTATGGCACTCCTTACTTTATTATTTTATTTTATTGAGATAGGGTCTCACTGTAGCTATGTCTGGCCTGGAACTCATAGAGCGCTGCCTGTCTCTGTCTCCCAGGTGCTGGAGTTAAAAGCATACAGCACCACACCTCACCCTATATGTTTTATTTTAGCAACAGGGTCATGAGAATGGAGCCCAGGCTGGTTCCAAACTCTGCATGTAGCAAATCATAACATTGAACTTAAAAAATTTTTTAATTACCCAGGCAGTGGTGGCACACACCTTTAATCCCAGCATTTGGGAGGCAGAAGCAAGTGGATCCCTCAGTTCCAGGCTAGCCTGGTCTACAGAGTGAGTTCCACAACAGCCAGGGCTGCACAGAGAAACCCTACCTTGAAAAAACCAAAACCAAAAATCACCACCCCTCAAAGACCCAACAATAACAACAACAACACCCAACCAACCAAAATTCGAAAAAAGTGTGTGTGTGTGTGTGTGTGTGTGTGTGTGTGTGTGTGTGTATAGGGGGTAAGTACACATGGATGCAGATGCACATGGGGGCCAGAAGAGGGCGTGAGGTCCCCACCTGACAGGATTCTGGGACCTGAACTCAGAGCCTCTGTAAGAGCAGTTTATACTCGTGACTGATGAGCCTTCTCTCTAGCTCCAACCTCGGACTTTTTATCTTTCTGCATCATACCCCAATCATAGCTGTGCTGTAATCTGGGTAAGATCAATATGCAGTGCTGATTGGGCTCATGACTAGAGCCAAGTGTGCAAGTGCCTCCTGCATATCACACACCTTACTAGCGCAGACCTAAAACTATGATCTCAGAGCTCCTTCTCTCGCTTACTTTCCCTGTCTCAGTAATTTCTCCAGGGAGCTCAGGTCAAAAGCCCAGAGGCATGCAAGCTCTCCTGCTCCTTCTTCCATACCCTACAGAGAGTCTGCTGTCTGCAGTGTGGGTGACTCTGCAGTGTGGGTGGCCCTGCAGTGTGGGTGACTCTGCAGTGTGGGTGGCCCTGCAGTGTGGGTGACTCTGCAGTGTGGATGGCCCTACAGTGTGGATGGATCCACAGCACAATTTCCCTCCAGAGCTTTGCTTTAATTTTTAAGAATATAAAAAGTTTGAAACTACTTTTTAATGAATAATTTAGTGCTTCTAGTAATATGATTCTTTAATAGAGTGGCTGTGTATTGCCCTGCTAATTAAGGTCGAAGGCTACCATTGTCGGGACAGCCTTCTGAAGTCAGCGCATTATGGAGGACTCCCTCATTGGCAAGGCTTCCCCCTTTCCGACCTTGTCTGGAATGTGTCTTGTAGCCTTGGTCAGATTGCAGTTCAACGTCCTTTCTCCCTATAAGAAGCTATTCAGATAGCACCCGAGATTCCTGAAGAGCTTCCCCATGCTAATGAGGCATTTCAGTACCCTAAACCTTCAGCCAATGACCTTTGCCCATCCTGGATGCTTTCATCCCCTCCCGCCTCCAAAACTATTTAAGCCTTGAATCACCCCAAGTAAAATTGGCCTGCCTCTCTGCAGCTGGTCCTGGTGTGACAGCTTCACTGTATGTACTCACAGGGCTTCCAAACCACCCTTCCCCCATCCTGCTGGCAGCACAGCTGGAGGGGTAGCGATACCGAAGCCCTATGGAGCTCAGGAAATTCTATCATGCAGGACTTGGGGTTTGCCCCACCGGGTTTGGGTCTTATGTTGGTCTGCTCTTTCCTTGTTAAGCTCTCACACTCCTTTTCAGAGTGAGAATATTTATCCTGTGCCATCATATATTGGGAGAATAGACCTTCTTTGGTTTTATGGGAGCTATGGTTGAGAGATTGCCTTCGCTCATACTTCTTGCACAGTGTTGGAACTGTGAAGGCGATGAGGGTTCTTCAAGTTGGACGTGTTTTCATGGTGAGAAGCCATGAGTTATGGTGCAAGGGGTGGAAATCATGTCTTAAAAGTGATGTGGGTGGTGTGGTGGGTGTCAGGTTGACAAGGAGTGGATATAATGGTTAATATCGACTGTTAATTAAATAGGATCTATAATCACTGTAGAGACAAACTTTGGGGCGTGTCTGTGAAGAATTATCCAGATTAGGTTAGCTGAGGAGGGATGACCCATCCTACAGCTGGACAGCATCTTACAGTCTGGGGCTCTAGACAGAGAAAAGGAGGAGGCAGGCTGAGCACAGCACTCATTGCTCGCTGCTTCCTGACTGTCCCCTCAGACTGAGCCTACTCAGACATCCCCTTTCTAAGAATATAGAATATTAGGATTTTATCATTTCATTCTTTTAACTTTTCGTTCTGCTTTTGTTTTAAGACAGGAGCAGTCCTCAAAATCCTCTGTCATCTACCCACTTTCATTATTTTTCAAGATGCTTTTTCATGCCCCATGAAGCTGAAAATCCAAACTTTGGATTTGTTGTTGCCGATTTCGCTCATTAACATTCTATGTCCTGTCATTATCCATCCCCTTACTCTTTAGAATATGAAAATCTTCTCAGGGCTGGAGAGAAGGTTTGGTGGCTAACAGCACTTGTTCCCCTTCCAGAGGACTCACCAAGTTCAATTCCTAGCTCCCACATGGTAGCTCACAGCCATCCATAACTCCAGTTCCAGAGGATCCAAAGCCCTCTTCTGAATCTCTTGGGCACCCAACATACATAAGGTGTACATACATACATACATACATACATGCATACATACATACAGGCAAAACATTTGTACATATAAAAAAGTAAGAATAATTAAACCTTTAAAAACAAAACCTTTGGGGTGGAGAGATGGCTCAGCGGTTAAGAGCACTGACTGCTCTTCCAGAGGTCCTGAATTCAATTCCCAGCAACCACATGGTGGCTCACAACCATCTGTAATGAGATCTGATGCCCTCTTCTGGTGTGTCTGAAGACAGCAAATAGTGTACTCATATAAATAAATAAATAAATAAATAAATAAAACAAAACCCAAAACCTTTTCAATACATTCATCTTCTGGGGGTGTCCCCTTTCTGATGGACTTACATCCATCTTGGTGGCTCAGACCTACTACAATGGCTACTACTTAGAACCTGTCCTCTTCAATGTAACCCTTCCCCCCTCCCCCACTTCTCTGTGACTCCAGATTCCCAGGAGCCTCTCTCTATCTTTCTTTCTTGGTTCCTTCTTGTGAACGTTTTGAGACTAAATACTTGAATGTGTTCTTATTCTCCTTTACTGATAACGAGACCAGACAGAGAAATGTAAGACAGAAAGCGTGCTCTCTTCACATCGAGGTTGGTCCATGTCGAGGCTCAAATCCCAAAGGGTATTTGACTCCAGGTTCCTTGGGTTTGTCCTGAAACCAACAGTACCATGATAACAATTCTCCCCCTTTTGGGAAGTTTTAGAATGTTTCTTCATTTTCTGTTCCATGAGACTTCATGACATGGCTTTCCATTGGTGGCACAGTAGGTCCTTTAGTTTGAGATCTGGCCTTCACCCTATCTCCATGTGCACCTGTCACTGTCTTGGAATTTCTACCATTTGAACTTCACTTATGTATTAAACGGGGAATCATGCCCATGGCCTTAGGCATACTACACAAGTGGTCTACCATGAATCATACCCTCAGCCCTTGGGATTATTTCTTAAGAAAAAGACTCACTACATAGCCCAGGCTGACCTAGAATTTTTAATTCTCCTGTCTCAGTTTCCAGGATGCTGGAATAATGCACAGTCCACCATAGCCAGCATTGCAGGGTTATTTCTTACTTGTTCTCCAGTAACACATACCCACTTCCTTTTGTTTGGAAACAATCTCAAATATAGAGACGCTGCTAGAACATCATCACGAAGACCATCTTTCTTTCTAGAGGTCTTTTTTTTTTTTAAAAAAGATTTATTTATTTATTTATTATTATATGTAAGTACACTGTAGCTGTCTTCAGATGCACCAGAAGAGGGCGTCAGATCTCATTACGGACGGTTGTGAGCCACCATGTGGTTGCTGGGATTTGAACTCTGGACCTTTGGAAGAGCAGTCGGGTGCTCTTACCCACTGAGCTATCTCGCCAGCCCTCTAGAGGTCTTTATGAGCTGAGCACACTGCTGACGTAGCATCCTATTGTAATTTTTTTCTTTTTTTTTTTTGTTTTTGTTTTTCGAGACAGGGTTTCTCTGTGTAGCCCTGGGTGTCCTGGAACTCACTTTGTAGATCAGGCTGGCCTCGAACTCAGAAACCTGCCTGCCCCTGCCTCCCAAGTGCTGGGATTAAAGGCGTACGCCACCACACCCGGTTCCTATCGTAAATTTATTTCAACATAATTTTCTATAATTTACATAAAAATTAGCATTTGTATCTCACTACTATGCCATCTTTGGATCCTGTTCAAGTTTGGTTGATTGACCCAATCATGCCTGTTACAACAAAAGCATGTCGACTAAGCATGGGACTAAGCATGTCCCATTCCACAGCTGTCACATCTCCTTAGTTTTCAAATGTCTGGAACAGGTTCCTGAAACTTTTGTTTTGTTTTGTTTTGTTTTTTTCAGGTGAAACTTGAATCCTTGCCAAAATACAGGACCTGAGTTTAATTGTGAAGACACCCCAAGCGAGAGATAATCATCTATGACGTTTCTGACCTGCTACCTTCATAAGGTAATTCACGCATGCTTCATGTTTTCTGGTAGAAGATGGTCTAGGGCTACTGCTGCTTTCTCTGCCTCAGCTCTGGATTTAGCCTTTCTCTAAAGAGCTCTGGTTCCTTTAACGGAGGAGAGTTGCCGACACAGGGATGTCAGATAATCCTACATTTTTCAACAACAAGCCAGGGGACCAGTGGGGGTGGGGTGGGGACCAGTGTACACAGGCACTCATTAGCATCTGTACGCATTTATTCTTCTACCTGGCAGCATCTATTGCCATTGTTACTATGACGATAATAACAAGTGGTGGGGACTAAACCCCGGTAACTAACAAAACCCACCAGTCAACGCCAGTATCTCCAATGCCAAACCAGGGCAAGTCCTTTATCAAGTGTATTCTTTGTATGTATCTTTGTCCTTATGTGAAACCAAACTCCCATTTCTCAATATCTGGGTATTTTATAAATTTCCTTATGCTTATTTAGCTTAATTAACGTCCCTTAGTCACTGGCTTTAAAAGTATTTATTTTTGAGGTAACTACTGTCATATGGCCATTACTTATTTTTAATTACCTGTCTACATGCATGTCTGCGTGTCTAGTACCCATGGAGGTCAAAGATGGTGTTGGATCCCATCAAGCTGGGGTTACAGGAGTGTGAGCAGCCCGATGTGGGTGCTGGGAGGAAAACTTGGATCTTCAGGCCCAGTCCTAACTGCTCATAACTAGTCACACAAGCAATCTCTCAACCTCCGTTCCCTCGATTACATTGTTTAAACTATATTTTATTTATTCACTTTGTATGTGCATCGTGTGTGTGTGTGTGTGTGTGTGTGTGTGTGTGTGTTTGCATATCACAGCGCATGTGTGGAGGTCAGAAGACATCCTCTGGGAGTTTGATCTCTCTTCCACAAGTGGGTGCTGGGAATCAGGACTCAGGATGTTAGACTTCAAGTGACAGGCACATCTGTCCACTCAGCTATATCTCTACCCCCGTAAAGAAACACAATTATGAATCTCACACACATAGCATAAATTTGACAGGTTTAGGCATATGTCTATACCTGTGAAGCCACCACAATCAAGATAATGAATGTGTCTTCCGTCCTCCACAGTCCCCTGAAGTCCCTTCTTAATCCTGCTCCTGGCAGCCGCTGGTCTGAATCTGTCACCCTAGATTTATGCTGTAGATTTATAACTAATTCAGAGCCCAGCCCCTGGGAGCCGGCGCTGTCAAACCAACTCAGAGAGCATGGCGCTGACGTCACAGGCAGCGGCTGAAAACATGCCGCGCAAGCGGGGAAACCCTGACCTGCATTTTTGTTTCTTTGCTCATTTCCTTCTTAGCATATGTCGATGTTACAGGACAGCGCACCCCCCCCCCCACACACACACCCTGGACGTTTTCATGCGTGTATTTTATCCCAGACTCAACTCATCCCTCTCTCCCATTCTCGTCCATTTCCTCTGAATTCTTCTTTCCTTTCACCTAGCCTCTCTTCGAGCTTTCCGTCTTTATTTAATGGTTCGCTTGCTTTTGATGACCCGGTGAGCTTGTTTACGGTTGCTTACAGCATCCTTGGTGAGGACTTGTTTATAGGAACATGCCGTGCTTACCGCTGTCTCCCCCACTGAAGAAAGGACAGACCCTCCTGATCGTATAACACTTGAGCAAACCCCGTGGACAAGCCGACCTAGGCAAAAGGTCCAGGGGCTTGTGGGCTCTCATGTGGGTTACAGAAACCGAACCCAGCTCCTCTGCAAGAGCAGCAAATGCTTAATCACTGCCCCTTTCTTCCTTTTTGACAGTCTCACGTAGCCCAGATAGCCTTGAACTTGCTGCATAGCTTCTGGCCCCCCTCCCCCCCAGTACTGGTGCTACAGGTCTGAGCTGCTGTCCCTAGTTTATGTGGTGCTGGGTCACATCCAAGGCTGTACCTTCAGTCTCCGCTGCTTCCTTTTCATTTCTAAATGCAGTGTCTTTTTCAGTCTTCACAGGTCCGCTTCTTGAGGCTGAGTGCTTAGCTTGGGCCCAGCCTCCCAGGTCTCACTATAAGGGCCTCTGCAATATTTATTTACAGTGCTCAAAGCAGACTAAAGGCCTGGCTGGAAGAATCCCTCCTTTGGCCATTTGTTCACTTTAGAGAATCTCTTCCCTCTCTCTTGCTGGCACCTTCAAAAGGAAGCCAGTCACAACATACACTCTCTCCACTCTTAAACCCTTCTTCCTGGATGTTTCCTGAACTTGGGAGGTTGTGGGGTGAGAGGGGCTAGCGGTCCTGTTTAGGGCCTTACCATGAGACCGAGTTAGCCGAAATCCCTGTGCAGATGGAGTGGATGGTCTCTAGGCTTTGCCCTATAGAGAGGAGCAATGGGCAATGGGTCGCTGCTGTGGGAGGGAGCATCATCGTTTATTGAAGATGCAGTCCCTGATAGGTTTTCGGTGTTCCAGTGCACAGCTTCACACTCATGCACCATGCACATATGGACAAAACTAACTGGACTTAGTGGACTATCACACACAAAAAGGACACAAAGGAAAGAAAGAGGCATGCTGAGAGTATATGGGGAGAGTTAGAGGGGGAAGTTGGAATATATATATATATATATATATACATATATATATATATATATGTATATATATATATATATATGTATGTTATGATGAAATCTTCATAAGTGAAAAGATTGAAAGAGGAAAAACTATTATTATCTCTTCAATTTAAGACAAACCCCCAAGAGAAAGGCAGCTCTTCGAGATTCCATTTCAGATAAAGCAGCCTGAGATCCTGCTAAGGACATGGGAGTAGGAGGTGGGGTGGAGTGGCAAAGGCCTTGGTGGACCAGGGGAGAGAAGGTCACATGTTGACCTATCTCTTGGATCCTTGTTGTCTGTAAACGGGAGTCTGTGACTTGTGCATGAGTCACTACGGTAGGGACACAAGAAAGCCAGAAGGTTTCAAGACAGGTTTGCTTTGTGGCGATGTTGAAGATGGAACCCAAGGCGTCATATACACTAGACAAGTACAGAATGCTAAACCATACCCCAGACCAAGGACCTGAGTGCTTACATCAGTTTTAGGACCATTAAGGGAACTTTGTGGTCCACAGATAGGCCCTGACCTTTCTCTGAGGATTCTGCCCTGGCCTCACTTCCCACCCACGGAAGACATCATCACCACATCCCTGTCCACGGCTCCCACCTCCTGCTCAAGTAAGTCTGGGCCAAGGCAGAAAGCTGTTTCTCAGCATCGAGGACCACTTCTGTGAACAGCCCTAAGTAAGGGGACTTCTGCCCCTGATGTCTCTTTGTTTCTCTCTGTCTCTCTCCCTCTCTCCCCACCTCCCTTTCCTTCTTTAAGTTTTTTGAGACAGGGTCCCACTACATAGCCCTAGCTGGTCTGGTTACAGCTATGGTGGCCAGGCTGGCCTTGAACTCACAGTGATCCTGCTGCTTCTACCTCCCAAGTGCTGGGATTAAAGTTTGTGCCGCCACTAGAATGGCTGACTTCTGCCTCTTGAGTGTGCATTCTCTGGTCCAGCCTCTGCTTTCCAAGCTTCCCTGGATGTCTCTGTGTAAGGCAGTGGCTTCAGGGACATGACTTTAAGTCTGTGGGACCTAGAGTCCTCTCCTTTCTCCTCCTCTTCTTCCTCTTGTCTTTCTCCTTCTGCTTCTTCTTCTTCTTTTTTTTTTTTTTTTTTTTGGGGGGGGGTGGCAGTTTCAAGACAGGGTTTCACTGTGTAGCCCTGGCTGTCCTGGAACTCACTTTGTAGACCAGGCTGGCCTCTAACTCAGAAATCCTCCTACCTCTGCCTCCCGAGTGCTGGGATTAAAGGTGTGCGCTACCACGCCCGGCTTCTCCTTCTGCTTCTTACCCACCTCACTCCAGTGGTGGTGTTCTCTGCTAAGAACTAGAAACCCGACGGGCATGGTGGCGCACACCTTTAATCCCAGCACTAGGGAGGCAGAGGCAGACGGAGTTCTGAGTTTGAGGAACTAGAAACCCTGCCAGACAGACACAGGTTGAGGAGCTGTGACCTTTGGCCCAGACTCTGAAGCTGTAGTCCCTCCCCCTTTGCTGGTTCTCCCAGCATCTGCACTTTCTCTCCTGTGTCCTCCCTGTTTCTCACTGTTTAAAAAAAAACACTACGTTACTACACTGCTGTTATGGGTTCTGATTTTTCCTTTATTGCTTAACTTTTAAAGATGGAAATTGGGAAGAGTCAAATTTTTCAGAGCCAAAGAATATATACTCAAGAGAATGTGAAGGCTTCTCCAGTTATCTCATTGCCTAACTGTATTCTTATTATACAGCAGTACTAAAAACAGAAGTAAGTAAATAAATAAATAGTAAATAAAAATAAAATAAAACAAAATAGGGAAAAATAGAAAGCTGAAAGCCAAAAAATCAAACCAAACCAAAACCAAAAAGAAAAAAAATAAAATAAAAACACCACCAAAGAAAGAAAAAAATCAAGATGGAGATTTCTTCATTAATTAATTAGTTTTTTAAAAAATTGAGGAAAAATTAAAATGAAGATTTTTTTTTCACCAATTAATTAATTTTTATGTGCATTGGTGTTTGGCCAGCATATACACTGGATCCCCTATAATTAGAGTTATAGACAGTTATGAGATGCCATGTAGGTATTAGGAATTGAATGTGGTTCCTCTGGAAGAGCAGCCCTGAGATTCCTTCTTTTAAATGGATAAATATCAGCATAACAACACAGGCATTAGATACTTTCCCCAGATGCTGTTTGGAGCATACACTGCTAGCACCTAGCCATGAGCCTGGAAGAGTCCTCCTTTCTCACACTCGCTATTACTCCACCATCAACCAACAGTGAGTCTGGCTGACTTCCCTGGATCTGATTTTCTGAGCTCAGGTATTCTATTCTTTGGTTCCTGGTCTATTTCTTCAGTGCTGGTTCTGTTGGTTACTAGGTTATGTTGTCCATCATGTCTCCAGCATCTAGAGTTTCTAACATGCCCTTGTTAGTGCTCATGCACGGTCCTGCAGAACAAATAGAAACAAGTGGTCCAGAGAAACAGCAAGGGCCTGGCCTATGAGATTGCACCCTCTGGTTCCTGTCCCTTGTGGAGCACAAGGCTCTTCTGTCCTGTGGGTTCTGTGACCTCCTTCTGAATGTCAACCCACTTCCCGTTTGGGTTAAGTTTGAGCAAGCTAGTTTTCCTTACTTGATACCCCCCAAATTTTGACTCAGGAATGTTGCAGTCACCCCTTACCCTGTCCCACAGCCTCCACTGTGAGCAGTGCCTTCCGATGACTCTGAGCAAGAGGGGAATTACCAGCTGGGCAAGTTGAGAATGTATCAGGTCAGAACTTGCCTGTCACCCAGTACTGCTATTTTAGCCTACATGTATATATACTTTTGTTTTATTTCTAAGCATTTAAAGGCTAAATATGCAGTATATTTATTTACAAGAAGTAAGGACATGACATAAATACATATTTATGTGTGCCACTCTTATTTTAGGACAAAATTTTGCTGTAACTGAGAGCTTTTTAAAATTTAATGAAAATTACATATCTTTCCACTTGCCCAAAAGTCTTTTTTTTTTTTTTTTTTTTTTGGTTTTTCGAGACAGGGTTTCTCTGTGTAGCCCTGGCTGTCCTGGAACTCACTTTGTAGACCAGGCTGGCCTCGAACTCAGAAATCCGCCTGCCTCTGCCTCCCGAGTGCTGGGATTAAAGGCGTGCGCCACCACGCCCGGCGCAAAAGTCTTATTTACAGAAGAAAGAAAACAATAAATAGAAAATCATCTCAGCTGCTGAGGCCACCAAACCTGAAGCCTTGAGTTTGATCCCCAAGCCCTGCATGGTGGTAGGAGGAACTGACTCCTCAAAGTTGTCCTCTGACCTCCACTGTGGAGCATGTCCCCTCACCCCTAATAAATAAATAAATGTAATAACAATAATGGCCAGGCGTGGTGGCGCACGCCTTTAATCCCAACACTTGGGAGGCAGAGGCAGGCAGATTTCTGAGTTCGAGGCCAGCCTGGTCAACAGAGTGAGTTCCAGGACAGCCAGGGCTACACAGAGAAACCCTGTCTTGAAAAAAAGAAAAAAAAACCAAAAAAACCAAAAAACAACAATCCAATAACAATAACAACAAAAACAACAGCAACAACAGAAACAACCCTAAGGCTCTTACTGCTACTCAGTGCTTGAGACACTGGGTTAGTTGTTGTTGTTTTCTAAAAGCTCTAAACTATACTATTAGGTTCCTCCCTAGTTGTGACTTTAAAAAAGCTTTATCACTCAATACATAGACTTTTCCATGAACAGATTCAGTATTCCCATGGTAAAGAGAACCTATCAACGATAGAGCAACATTTTTTTAAAATTTCAGAAATAGCGAGAGAAACCAGCCTAGAACCTTCCAGAAGCTGTGCTTCCACACAAGTTACTTCAGCTCTCAGGGTTCAACTTCCTCCTTCATGAAATCATGAAGTTGGCCAAAGACTACAACTATCCCTTATATTGCTCAAAGAGAAGGTACTAGAAGGAACTGTGGACCTCACACTGGTTTGGAGAAACAGTGGCCCCCAAATTATTTCCTACTCCTTGTCTGGTATCTTTCTCTTCCCATCCTTCCCAGCGCTGTCTTCCCATCATCCCCAGGGCTGTCTTCTCCGTGTAGTCCTGGTTGTCCTGGAACTCACTCTGTAGACCAAGATGGCCTCAAACTCAAAACTCTGCCTGCCTCTGCCCACTGAGTTCTGGAATTAAAGGAATGCACCACCTCACCCAGCTAATTTCCATTTCTTTCCATAAAAGGCATTTTTAATGAGCTCATGACCTTATCTTACTATATTATTATTATTATGATATTAGCAAAGACTATATTTTATTATTGCTGTTGTTTAAGTCAAAGTCTTATTATATGGTTCTGGCTAGCTTAGTATTCACTTTGTAGCCCAGGCTTGCCTAGAACTCATGGTAGTCCACATGCAGCTACCTCCCAATTGCTAGGTTTGTAGGCATATGCCACTGCATTACACAAAGACCCTGTTCTCAAGTAAGAATCCATTCTGGGATTCTAAGAAGAATATATGGATTTTAGATGGACACTATTAAACCCAGAATTTCTCATGAGAATAAATACAAATAAAGAACATGATGCCCAGAAATCAAATGCCCTGTGTACAGGTTCTGATATATGACTTTGAGTCTGATGGAGCTTAATCAAGGGAAGCCAACTCATTTTTCTCACACTGGAGGCTGAATAGCTGCCCCTTTGAGAGAGAAAACCTGTTGAGTGAATCGGACAGATACATGGATGTTTACAGCTGTGTGCAGAGTGCCAGGCACTTAAAATAGCAAATAGCAAAACCATTCTGAATCCAGCAGATTGAAAGCCAAAATACATTCATGTATTAGTTAGTAACTTGTTAAATGTAAGTGTCTTAGGGTTTCTACGGCTGTGTGAAACATGGTGACCAATTTGGCTTACACTTCCATGTTACTGTTCATCATTGAAGGAAGAGTCAGGGCAGGAACTCAAACAGGGCAGGAACCTGTAGGCAGGAGCTGATGCAGAGGCCATGGAGGGGTGCTGCTTACTGGCTTGCTCACCATGGCTTGCTCAGCCTGTTTTCTTATAGAACCCAGGACCACCAACCCAGGGATGGTACCACCCACAATGGGCTGAGCCCTCCCCCATCAATCACCAACTAAGAAAATGCCCTACAGGCTTGCATACAGCCCCATCTTATGCACACACCTTTTTTTTTTTTTTAAGGGAAAGATAGTAATAGATCATACTCTTAGATATTTTTTAAAAATATTTATTTATTGTTATATGTAAGACACTGTAGCTGTCTTCAGATACACCAGAAGAGGGCATCAGATCTCATTATGAATGGTTATGAGCCACCATGTGGTTGCTGGGATTTGAACTCGGGACCTTAGGAAGAGCAGTCAGTACTCTTAACCGCTGAGCCACCTCTCCAGCTCCCATTATGCACACACCTTTAATCCCAGCACTTGGAAGGCAGAGGCAGGTGGATTTCTGAGTTCGAGGTCAGCCTGGTCTACAAAGTGAGTTCCAGGACAGCCAGGGCTACACAGAGAAATCCTGTCTTGAAACAAACAAACAAACAAACAAACAAACAGACAGACAGACAAACAAACAGACAAAATCCACAAAAGGAAAATATACATTTGTCTAGCTATTTCATTTCCAAGTATATTTAATTAGAAAGATATATTCCAGTAAAATTAATAAGTAGTTCATGAGTAGTTAATTAAGGGCTGGGATTCTGTAGTGACTGGAAGACTTTGGTCACAGTCTCAATAACTGGGTGCTTCCATTTCCCAAATGAGGGCAAGGCATGCTTGCTTTCAGGACCCCATATCACATCTGGGGGAGTAAAGTCACTGCTCCCTCCTACCCTCTCATCCCCTCTTTCTCCCTTCCTGCCTTCAGATTCATGGATTTGAATAATTCTCCTGCCTCTGCATCTCAAGAAGCTCTAAGTATAGGTACATACCAGGGCTCCTACTTTAAAGCGGCTCTCTGGAGAGTTGTATCTCAGGTCTGGTTTCTCCTTCTACAGACCTCCAGGCCACCAGCTCTCTTGCCTTCAGCTGGTGTTTGTTTGTGCATAACTCTGGTTCAGTCATTTCTGCTGAGTGCCGACCTTCATCTCTGCCTGCAGGCCTACTTCCTTTTGGTCCCTAGGGACAGAGGTGCTCCTTGTTTAGACTGACACCAGCATGCTTCTCTATATACTCAACGGCTGAAACAGGGTCTTGCTATATATCTCTAGCTGGTCTTGGGACTCTGTATATCCCAGGTTAACTTCAAACTTGTGGCAGTCCCCCTGACCTGTTCTTTGGTCCTGTCTGTATTCCCATTTCTCCCAAGCAGGTGAAGCCTTGCCAAGCAAGCTCATGGGGACATTGGTGACTTACAGACAGGAGCTCATGTTTTCCATGCAGGCCTTAAACTTACTATGTAGCCAGACATGACCTTGAATTTCTGGTCCTCCTGCTTCCATCTCCCAAATCCTGGGATTACAGATTTACACCACCACAGCAAGCTTCAAGCAGTGCTGAGGATCAAATCCAGGGCTGGGCAAACACTCTACCAACCGAGCCACATTCCTAGCCCCATCTCAACACTCTGAGCATACAGCCCTGCTTCCTGCTGCCAGATGTCTCATGATTTTCTTTTAGACCTTACAATACCGTGGGTTTTGTTGTTGTTGTCTTTGAATTTGTGGACTCTCAGTTATGTTATCCAGCTATATTCAGACTTCTGAGCTCAGCTGAATATAGCTTAGCCTCCAGAGTAATTGGGACTGTGGGCGCTTGCTACTACCACTCTCTGGATTTTATTTTTATTGACATTTTTAAGTTACATTTACTTGCATGTGTGTGTGTGCATGCATGTGTGCACTCATGTGCCCTAACACTTTGGTGTTGGTCAGAGGACAACTTGAAGGGTAGGTGCTCTTTTTCCATCAGGTGTGTTCCAGAGTTTGTGCCAGGTCAACAGGCTTAGCAAGAGCCTTTCCTACTAGGCCACCTCACCAGCAGTGGTGGTTTGTATCTGCTTGGCCTAGGAGTGGCACTATTAGGAGGTGTAGCCTTGTTGGAGGAAGTGTGTCACTGTGGGGGTGGGCAATAAGACCCCCTCCTAACCATGTGGGAGCCAGTCTTCTCCTAGTAGCCTTCAGATAAAGGTGTAGAACTCTCAGATCCTCCAGCACTGTGCCTGCCTGGACGCTACCATGTTCCTGCCTTGATGATAATGGACTGAACCGCTGAACCTGTAAACCATCCCTTATAAGAGTTGTCTTTGGAGCTGGCCAGATGACTCAGCAGTTAAGAGCACTGGCTACTCATCCAGAGGTCCTAAGTTCAATTCCTGGCAACCACACAGTGGCTCACAACCATCTGTAATGGGATCCAATGCCCTCTTCCGTCTGATGCTCTTGTCTGTAATGCAGGCATACAGACAAATAGAGTGCTCATATACATACCAGTTGCCTTGGCCATGGTGTCTCTTTACAGCGATGAAACCCTAACTGAGACACCAGCCCTTGTTTCCTTGTTAGGAATGAGAAAGAGACATAACCTTGCTCCAAATCTTTCAAGAACCTTAAACAGGATCTCCATCCAAGTCTTCTACTCCCCACACCCTCCATTCTATCTGCTCTCTCATACCCGGGATGCCTGTTACTTTGATACACCCCTATCTTGCTCTGGAACCTTCTTTCCAGTCTACTGTGTTATTTTTCATTTGTTTATTTTTTCTCTATGGTACAAGCACCATTGAGTATCCTAATACACAAAATTTTATACAACATACCCTGTCTTCTTTGGCTTGACTTTGTGTGTATGTGTGTGAGTGTGTGGTCAAGTTCAAGATAAAATTTCTCTGTGTAGCCCTGACTATCCGGACATTCACACTGTAGACCAGGGTGGCCTCAAACTCACACAAATCCCTCTACCTCTGCCTCCTGAGTTCTGGGATTAAAGACGTGGGCCACCTCACCCAGCCCTTAGCTGCCTTTTTAAAAACAATAACACAGAGTTTTTTTTAAAAGTGGTGATATAGTCTGAGAATTATGTCATTGTTAAGTGTCACTACTAAGTAAAATTACCCCAGAAATGTCTTTACTTAAACTGAGATTGTTTCAATGTCACCAGGCAATATAATCTTATGGAACCATTATAATACACATGTATCATTGGCCCAGACTTCCTTATGTGGCACGTGACTATATCTTGGAATGTGTCCATATGAGGACATCAGTCTTGTTAATAGCTATGGAGCAGTTCATTGGATGGCTACATTCCATGATTTACTTAGTCCCTTACTAAAGAGATTTGGCTAGTTTCCATCCTTTGGCTATTAGGAAAATGCTGTAAGAAATAACCTTGACCAGATTTCATTTTGTACATGTAGAATAAATATGCCTGAGTCAAAGGACATATTGGATAGATCATACAAGCCGTCTAATATACGGCCTACCCAACCTCCTCTAGAGCTTCCTGTCTTGTCCAATAAAAACACACAAGAGCTTTTAAAAGCCCGGGCAAATAATACAGGGCTTGATTTAGTGATTCTGGAAGAGATAGAAAATACCACCACACATATAGACAGGAAACCTTGGTGGGAATGAACATAGTAAAGTGGATTGGCACCAGAGATGGTGGCACACACCTGTCATCCCAGCTCATTGGTGACGAGGTGGGAGCAGGAAGGTTGAGAATTCTGGGATAGCCTGGGATACATGGGGAATCTAAGACTACATGGTAAGACCCTGTCTCAGAAAAGGAAATGTCGGAGCTGTTGCTCAGTGAGAGTACCTTCCTAGAATGTGTGGGACCCTGGTTCAATCTTTAGCACTGGAAAAGTGTTGGATTGAGGATATATTGTTGATTTTCTACAGTAAACATGTCCTTCATAGTCCTCAGAGACTCTTACAGGACAATGATTCTCTCCTTGCTTGCTTTCCCACAGTCTTCTGGACAAAGTGTCCCTCAGCATCCATCTTCCCCTATTTGATATAATTGGGGTTAACTATTGGGTGTGTGGTAACCCCACTAAAGACTACATTTTCTAGAATCCTCTGTAACTAAATTCTAGCCAGTATGATGTGCATAGGAATGCTGAAGGTAACTTCCAGACCTTGGCCCTAAAAGCAGAGGTGTTTCCTTGTGTCTTCCTCTACTCTCTTCCTGGCTGAAATGTAGGTAGTAGAACAATGACCGGGACAGAAGCTGAGGATGCTAAAGCCAGACAGAAGGTCACTGGGGCTGTGATGGTTCTGGAAATGTCACAGAAGAAGTTAAGTTTCCAGCTGGTGTTAGGTAGGGTGTGTGCCCCAGAAAGCTGAGGATAGTGAGTTTGAGACCATCCTTGGCTAGATAGTGAGACCCTATCTTAAAGCAAAACCAGAAACAAACAACAAGCAAATAGATTCAAACAAAAGTTGCGGTTGACTGTCTTAAGTAGGGGATTTCTGTGTGGACGCAGCTGAATCTAAATCCTCACTGACAGATCCGAACAGAGGAGTTGTGCTACTTTTGCCTGGCAATAGCTCATTGATCCATAGAACATGGCAGGTTACCCACTGCCCATTCCTGTACCCACCCCTGCTGCCCGCTCCTCTTCCCAATGATGCTGTGTCTAGGTCTTGGGCCTGGAGGTCCTCTCCTTCCACCCTGGTATTTTCTGGCAGAGCTATTAGAGGAACCTGCTGATTGTTTTAGTAAAATCATTAAAAAACTTAAATATCAAGAATAAAGAGTTGAAGGCAGGACTTCAAGACCAGCCTAAGCTACAAAGCACAATCTTAGCTCAAAAATAAGAACGACAAACAAAAGGAAGGAAGGAAGGAAGGAAGGAAGGAAGGAAGGAAGGAGGGAGGGAGGGAGGGAGGGAGGGAGGGAGGGAGGGAGGGAAGGAAGGAAGGAAGGAAGGAAGGAAGGAAGGAAGGAAGGAGAATCAATACTTTAATGAATAAAAACTGTACCATTGCCAATTGGGGGTGAGGCAAGGCCTCTCACTGAGCCAAGAGCTTGCTGATTCGGTTAGTCTGGTTAGCCTGCATGTCTGGGAAATCCCCAGTCTCTGCTGGGGTTACAGGTGGGCTGTGACTGCTGCCTGGTTCTTATGTGGGGGCTAGGGTTCAAACTCCAGTTCGTACACTTAGACTAAGTGCTACACCCACTAAGCCCCTGTTCAGTTCCCACTGCAGAACTCTTAAATCAAGCCTTCTCACTGGGTGTTTAAGTCATTCTCAACTACTAATTCTTCTTCTTCTTCTTCTTCTTCTTCTTCTTCTTCTTCTTCTTCTTCTTCTTCTTCTTCTTCTTCTTCTTCTTCTTCTTCTTCTTCTTCCTCTTCTTCTTCTTCTTCTTCTTCTTCTTCTTCTTCTTCTTCTTCTTCTTCTTCTTCTTCTTCTTCTTCTTCTTCTTCTTCTTCTTCTTCTTCTTCTTCTTCTTCCTTTTTTGGATTTTTTTTCAAGACAGGGTTTCTCTGTGTAGCCCTGGCTGTCCTGGAACTCACTTTGTAGACCAGGCTGGCCTTGAACTCAGAAATCCGCCTGCCTCTGCCTCCCAAGTGCTGGGATTAAAGGCGTGCACCACCACCGCCCGGCTCTCAACTACTTATTATCACAAAAAATACATAGTAGGAAGAACGGGCAATGAGGGAGGCAGATGGGAGTATGACTCCTGTTTCTGCCACTGGCTTCAGGCATGCTTGGAGACTGTGGCCTTCAGTCTTCTCCTCTGTGAATACTACAATACCCATCGCTAATGACACAGTGACACTAACCAGCTAGGGCACTCATACTGGCAGGCTTAGAGAACAGTAGCTGTAATCCAAGGGGTGATCACATACGTGATTTTCAAACACTGGGTCATTTTGACAAATGAAGTTTTGTAAATGAGATTTCCAGAAGGGAGGCTTGCTGGGTGGACGCACAGAACACTCAACACGCTCCGAGGGTCCTCAGCATCTCTTGGGCTTTGCTTAGCCTTTTCCCCAAAAGAACAAACTGGGGCTCACGGAAGTTAAGCCATCCTAGGGCTCGGTGCTTATAAACTATAAAGAACAGATTAAACCCTTATTTCTTAACTTTTGATAGGAGCAATTCCCATTAAATGTTACAGACTGAGAACAGAGCCTCTACAGTACAGGAACCAGAATTAAAACCCATTGCAATAAGTCAACTCTATGAGCTTCTTGTCTCAAATTCTGCTATTACAACAGAGTAACACATATTCAGTGACTCATAAAGAGTTTATTTTCCATAGACTTGGGGCCAACAAGGAAGATGGCATGGTGCCTGGCCAGCACGAGGACCTTCTTATTGCACCATGATGTGACAGGGGACACGGCAGACGTGAGGGTGTGTGTGCTCAACTCTGTCTTATTTGCTCCTTTTTAGCTTTATTTTGTGTGTGTGTGTGTGGGGGGGTGTTGCCCGTATGTATGTCTGTGCAGCATCCTTGTGATGCTTCTGGGAAATAGACATAGGGTCCCCTGGAACTGGGGTTACAGACAGTTCTGGAAAGGCAGCCAGCGCCTTTTAACTGCTGAGCCATTTCTCCAGCTCTGCTCTCTTCATACAACTCCATCAATGCTATCCTGGGGACGCTACTCTCATGACCTCATTTAACCCTAAGTGACTCCCAGAAGCCCTACCCCAAGAATCATCAATGTATTGATTTGAGAATCAAGTTTGCAACCTATGAGCTTTGGGGACACGCTTCCACTCCAGCTCCTCCTTCATCATTCTGCGTCAGTGCTTCTGAGAACTTTATGGGCATCCGATAAGGAAAGAAGTGTCCCGGGAAAACGATCGGCTTCAGGGACCCAGAAGGCTTGGGACTCTTCCCAGCCTTGTCATCTACACTTCCTGCTATCTAGAGAAGTCGACTTATCTGTAAGGTGAGAACTCTGGATGGTACCTAAGGTCACTTCTAGTTTAAAGTCCTCTGTTGAGTAGGCGATGTGGATGGGTGTGAAGAATCAGGACTGAAGCCTTCTTCCCAGAAGCCTGCTACTAATACCTCAGGGGAGTGAAGCCTTGCAAGTATCAGACAGCTTTTAGCCCAGGCAGGCCTTAAACTCTCTATGTAGCCAAGGATGACCTTTGACATGTGATTTTTCTGCTTCAGCTTCTGAGACAGAAATTATAGAATTAACTAGAATTACAGTTATATGCCACTATACCAGCTTTATGCAGTGCTGGTAGGGAGGAGCCCAGGGCTTTGTGCACGAGAGGCAAGCCCCTACATCTGAGTACTCTAGCACTCTACCAGCTGAGTACTCTAGCACCCTACATCTGAGTACTCTAGCACTCTACCAGCTGAGTACTCTAGCACCCTATCAGCTGAGTACTCTACCATCTTCCACTCCTTAGGAGGATCACTGAAGTTGAATGTTGTCCTTGTGTGGGGCATGTGGTAGGAGGGGAGATGTGTATAAGAAAAACATATATTTATTTGACGAAGACCAGAGGAAGTCTTGGTTGTGGTGTGGGGGAGTAAGAAGAGGTTTTTCTTCCTCAGTTATCCTCAGTATTTTCTATGCAGTAACAACTTCATTATGAGCAACAGCACTCAGTTAGGTGTTGGTGGTGAGCCTTGGTGCTGAGAACTTTGCTCATGTTAAAGGAGTTTCCCTGGGCTGTACATGGTGGCACACGCCTGTGATCCTAGCGCTGTGGAGGTTGGACAGGTTGACAGTTTTTTAACCAGCCTGGACAATATAGTTAGACTGAGTTAGGACAGAGAGACGCAGGAGATGAAGGAGACCCTTGGATCCATCCCAAGGCATCCAGTGCCCTATGCCCTCTTTTGTCCTCTACAGGCACAAAGTACCAGGTACATAAATAGTGCACAGATGTCCATGTAGGCAACACCCCCCCACACACGCACATTAAACTTAAAATTTTAAAAATTCAGCACAGGTAACGTTTGCCATCAAGTTTGCAGACACAGAGAAAGTATTTACTTTATGTGATGTTTTTAATTTTATTCGATGTTTTCAGATGAGAATGTTGAAACAGACCAGTTGGGAAAGTCACTTGCCACTGAGCCTGACAACTTTGTGTCAGTCCCCCAGGACCCACAAAGGAAGAAAGCAAAAACCAGCATACATAAGCTGTCCTCAGATTTCCACATGTGTAAGGTAGCATGCACACTGTGGCATGGGTATCGATGTGCAATGCTAAAATAGCAATGAATAGCAATGAATAGCAATGAATCATGCTTGAGACCAAAGCACATATAGCTCTTGCTCTTTTTCCAGATTCTTTCCGAGAATCTCACAAATATGATTTAATTTTGCTTACAATTAAAAAAAAAAAAAAAAGAACTGGGCACTGGTGGTTCTTGCCTTTAATCCCAGCACTCGGGAGGCAGAGACGGGCGGATTTCTCTGAGTTCGAGGCCAGCCTGGTCTACAGAGTGAGTTCCAGGACAGACAGGGCTATACAGAGAAACCCTGTCTCAAAAAACCAAAAAAAAAAAAAAAAAAAAAAAAAAATCAAATAAATAAATAACCCTTGGCTAGAAAGATGGCTCAGCTGTTAAGAGCACTTGCTGCTCTTCAAGAGAACCCACGTTTGGGTCCCAGCAGCCACATGGGGTAGCTTACTGTTACCTGTTCACTCCAACTCTAGGTTATCTGAAATTCTCTTGTCTTCTGTGGACCACCACACAGCACATAGCAATCATTTAAACGCATATAAGCAAACCCAAAAAGTAATTACTTTAAAGGATATTTTACCCTTTTTAAATCTATACGAGTGCCTCTGTGTGGTATATGTGCACATGCGTGTGTGTAGAAGATGGTGTCCAATGTAGGCATAAATTTTTTTGGCACCCTACTTTTAAGGGTTCAACCTCTCCTCTAGCCCAGCACCCAGCAGAGGTAGTGGGAGAGAAAAGTTATTAGGGTATGGGGAGCATGGACTGACTGGTCAGCATTGTTCTTTGGGGGCCAGCTCGCTCTTCTCTGGCAGCAGTTCAGTCCCATAGCAAACACCAAATAGGACTCAGCAGCCGCAGACCAGCCCTCTAGGCAGACAGACGGCACACACGAACCAAGCAGCTGCAGTCCGGTCCTTTCAGCAAGTAGACGTCAGGCATGAACCGGCAGCTGTAGTTCAATCTTGAAGGAACTGCAAGGCTCGCCAACTCGCCTGAGGTGAGGCTGCACAAGTGGCAAGCTGCCACAGGAACCTCGGGAGGAATTCTCTTGAGTTTCTCTCAATGTCAGAGTTATCACAAGTTGAGCTCAACAATGCTAAGTAAGGCGAACCAATACATGTGCGTCATAATCGAAGACCAGCAACTTGGAGCAAACCAAACCAAGGCTCGGTGCTCTCATTCCTACTGTCTGTGGGGTCATATTTATACTCCTTCATCAAGCCTCCCTTTACATGTCTGTTATATCCAAACATCCTTTCACCCGTGTTCCCCAGAAAGACACCATTTGACATAACTAACTTTCCAAAGAAACTAGAAGTTTCCACACCAGTCAGATCCCCTGGTGTTGGAGTTATAGATGTTGTGAGCTGCCAGACATCCTTATTGGGAACAGAACTCAGGCCCTCTGCAAGAACAGAAAATGCTCTTAACTGTGCAATCATCTCTCCAGCTCAATAAAAATAAATCTTTTCAAAAAAATAACTTCCTGTGCAGCTCTTGTGACCTAGATCTCTTACCGCATCCTTGGCCCATCCAGCCCACACAGGAACCACCCTACCACCTCATGCTCCCATTTACTGAAGAGTTCCTTAGCAACCCTTTGAGATGCAACTTTAGAATCCGCCAAAATCATAAGCATGGCTACTGTTAGGATGCTTAAGTGGCTGCTCTCTCCTGGGAACTCTTTGTCCTAAACAACCCCACTCAAGTTGATGCTAAAATCCTCTTAATAAACCTAACTCTGCCTCATACTGATCTTTCCTGAGATTCTTTTCTGCAGTGAGGTCCAGAGTTCTGCTTTATCCTCAGTAGTGGTCTCTGAGAACTACCTCTCAGGCTACTGAGGAACTGTCTCTGACTTATGTCCCTTACTTACTGTTGGCAACTCAACATCTAAAAAAAAAAATTCAAGAACAGAGATTGTGGCTACATGTAGAGAGCTTGCCCAACATGATATTCTATTTAAAATGTTTTTTTTGTTTTTTTCTGGATGACATTGCAAAAGAGGGCAGGAAGAATGGGAGAGCCAGACACTGTAACCATGAACTCACAGCAGCTGTGGTGACATACATGTACAGGGCCAGCACAAGACCCTTGTCAACAAGTCAATCCCGGGTTGGGGGCAGGGCATGTGGCTCTTACCCGTCCCTTCTAAACTACTGGCCACCCATGGATTCAAGGTGAAGGGTAAGCCTGGTCTTCAGCTGTGTCCTGCTGCTGAGCCTACCAGCCTTCAGTGGTGGGCTGAAGTCCCAGCCTATGGTCACACAGAACAGCTTGGTTAAACCGGGTCATAAAATAAAACAGCAAGATCAATGTGAGGAAAGATCTGTAGAGAGGAGGAGACTGAGGAGGAGGGAAGGGAAACCAGGAGGGCGGAGAGTCAGAGTCATCGGAATGCATTATAAATGTGGATAAAATATGTATATGCCCATACATAGTTGTAAGAAATCGCCAAAGGACAAATTGAATTAATATGGAAGTTTTTCAGACTCTTGTTTCGTCTGAGTGAACACTGTGGATGTGAATTCTACACAAACATATCAATAGTTTGCTACACAGATGGAGTTTTTGAAGTTTCATAGCAGGGGGTCATTTGAGCCCCTGTGTTTCAATGTAGCCACTCGCTATGACAGGTGTTTATGTACCCTGTGACCCAGTCACAGTCTGAGGTCTGCTTCCCCTCCCCCACTTCCTTCATTCACTCGGAAATATGAAGTTGATTTTAGATTTGTGGTTCCCAACCTTGGTTTCTTCACCCATGCCCACTGTCCAAGGAGAATTTACAGATATGTAGGTCATCAGAAACGAGGAAGGTGTAGAGGTCACGTGGTGGTAGAGGGGAGACATTTTCTTAAATTTGTAGTTCACAGAACACCCTCCCCCTGAAGAGAATTACCCAGCTCCAAACGGCCACAGCACTCTAGTTGTGAAACCCTGCTTTGGAGATAAGGGAAGCAAAAATAGGGTGGAGGCTTCTCTCTCTAGTCCTGTAGGCTGCTGTTTACAAAGGTCAGAGGAAGTCTAATGAAAGGACAGCGCCAGTCCCGCAACTCCACCCACTCACAGCAACAGCTCCTAGAAACTAGAAATGTAATGTCTGAATAAAGACCCAACACACACACACACACACATAGGGAAAATCAGACTTTACCCCAAAATGTTACTCTGGTGCATATCCCCACCTCAGGGCTTCTTCATGCCAATCATTCTCAAGAAAGCCAGCTTCTCCGACAAAACCAGTTTCAGCAGCTTGCCCTTGGCAGGTTCTGTTTGCACACACTTTTACATTCTGGATGTTATCCTTGATGCTATCATGGACTCAGAGACTCTGAGTTTAGACAAAGAGCCTAAATTCTAGGTAAGGGGGAAATTGGCAGCGGGCCTGCCTACGAGAAGTTATCAGAAATTATTTGGAAGCTATCCAAGCTGAAACAAGGAAGTGCAACTGATTGATTGACACAAACTCCACCCAAAGAACCACTGAGATACAATGTTTCCACGGGCTTCATTCCAAGCATTGGCTTGATGGCTTGACCCATAAAGAAGAGGAAGATCAAGGACTTGGTCAAAGCCTGGGGATGGGTTGAGGAAAAGAGGTTCAGTATGAGGTGAGATTAGAACTCAGCAAAGGTCACAGACAAGCAGGAGGTTCAAGGGTCCTTCCCCAAGCTAGGGGTTGGCACCTGCTGGTCTAAGAGTTGGAAAATTACAGGCTACTTGCTGCCCCAGGGTATTTATCAGATAAGGCTTTACCTGGATCTCATGGGATGAGAACTGGGAAGAGGCTGTGTTGGAAGAGTGTCAGGATTGTCACTCTCTGGAGTACCAGCCTATGGGAAGCAGAGGTGGAATTTCACAGAGTCAGGGGTGTTAAATGCCAGTCTGAGACAGATCGTCATACCAGCCCTCTTCCCCTTTTCTCTTGCCCGGAATCCTATTCCACAGAATCCTCTCTGGCCTTTGCTCATCTCTTGAGTCTGCTCTTACAGAGTGAACGAGGCTCTTGTTTTTCATCCAAGATGGGAAAAATAACACGGGAGCCATGTGGAGATAGTGTATGGCTGTAGCCCAGCCCTTGTGAAGTGGAGGGAGAAGGATCGAGAGTTCAAAGTCATCCTTGCCTACTTAGTGAGTTTGGGGCCAGCCTGGGCTATATGAGACCCTGTCTCAAAAAAAAAAAAAAAAAAAAGTCTATTACTAGATAGTAGAAAGTGGGAATTTGTTAATTGACCATTGCCTGGCAGGAATAGTTCTTACAATATCTGGCTTCTATGCTTTAATTTTATATTCACTGTGCAATTCTGATCTTGGCCTGTTTCTTCAAAGAAGCGCTCTTCTGCTGACATGTTAGAATGAAGACAGACGGCTTTTACTGTAAATAAATAAACCTTTTGGCCAGGGAATCCTGTGAAAGCTCTGTTCACCCTCAAGGGAGTCTGAGTTTTCAGAACCTATTGTTAAGTCCCTGGTGACCGCTGTGTCAGAGAAGGCCACATAGCTTCCGGGGTGGGGGTGTCTTTCAGAAACCAGCTCTTAACCAGGTGTTTAATGTGAGGGGGTCTTTGGCCACAGAGGTTCACGGCAGTCATGCTCCCTAAAGCCTTGTCTGATCCCCAGCCAACGGTAGCATTGATGCCAAGACAGAGAAGGTCTTCCTGAAGTGTAATCTTATCTTTTCTCTCCTTCAGTGAAAGGATTTTTGTCTCAACAGCCCAGCTAAGGACTCCTGACTGTTTATTAATGAAGAAAATAAAGTAGTAAGGAAACTTGTGAGGGAATAGAGAAAGACTTTAAGACTTTAAAACTAGTGTGTGTGTGATGTGTGTGTTGTGTACAGGGGTGCATGAGAGACATGTGGGATGTGTACTAGGATATATGCATGCTGTGTGTGATGTGTATTGGGGTGCATGTGAGCTACGCATGCTGTGTACTGGGGTGCATGCATGATGTGTCCTGGGGTGCATGCATGCTGTGTGTGATGTGTACTGGGGTGTATACATGCTATGTGTGATGTGTACAAGGGTACATGCATGCTATGTGGGATGTGTACTGGGGTGCATGTGAGGTATGCATGTGAACTGGGGTGCATGCATGCTGTGTGTGATATGTACTGGGGTACACAAATACTGTGTGTATGTGGCTAGAAGGTCAGAGACTAATTTGAGGAACTGGCATGCGACTAGCCTCAGGCTGTCAGGCTCACACAGCAAGCTCTTTAACCTGCTGAGCCACCTTGCCAGCCTGGGAGGACCTTTTGGACCATGGAAGTGGGCCAGGACACAGGAGCTTCAACATAAATCAATAATCACAAGGCTGTTTTTCCTGCCAGGTGTGGTGATGTACACCTTTAATCCCAGGACAGCCGGGTACAGGTAGGTGTATCTCTGTGCTCAAAGCCAGCCTTGGCCCTGTCTAAAAAAAAAGACTGAAGGAGAATCTCAAAAGCAGAATATCCTGAGAATATCAAAGTCAATGTTGTTCTATGTCCTTGGGTCACAAAACAGAAGGAAGTATTCTTGCTCTCAGGCTAACCCTGGGCTCTAAGCTCCACTCTCACCCTGGCCCCTCCCTCAGCTGCTGGAACCTTTGCAGAGCCGACTCCATGGCACCAGACTGTGCCAGGGGAGTTGCCATAGGGGTTGGGAGGGGGGAGAAAAGAAAGAGAGAAAGTGAATGTAAAGAGAGAGAGGCCAGAATGTCTGGACTATATAGGGGAGAATCTCTGGAAGAAGGGCAGCCCAGTCCCTGAGCTGATAAGTTCAAGGTTGGGGGCAGCATATAACAGGTAGGAACTGAGGAATGCTGGGAGAACCTGGAGGCCAGGTCTGCTTTGATATGTAAAGCATGCACCTCTGTCCCTTGGGTCCCTTCCCACCTCCCCCAGGGTCAGACACCAAACAGTGTTATGTATGCCAACATACATGTGAGTGCATACATGTGTGCACATGTCAGGGGTGCACATGTGTGTATTTGCATGTGTGCAGGGGTGTGTATAAGCCAGAGGACAACCTCAGGTACTACCCTCAGGAACACCATTCACTTTTTGGAAACAAATTTTTCACTGCTCTCCAGATCATCTTATTAGGCTAAACTGGCTGACCAGTGAGCCCCAAGGGCCCTCCTAGCACTGGGCTTTTTTTAGGCATGCATGATCATACCCAGATGTTTACATGGAAGCTGGGGATTGAACTTGGGGTCCTCATGCCCAACAGACAAGCCCTTTGCTGACTGAGTTATCTCTCCAGCCCCACTGTTACCATTTTCTCCTTTACAAATAAAAAAGGTTCTGTTTTATAATTAAAATCGGGAGTAAGTGGGGTCTGGAGAGATGGCTCGGCGGTTAAAAGCACTGACTGCTCTTCCAGAGGTCCGGAGTTCAATTCTCAGCAACCTCATGGTGGCTCACAATCATCTGTAATGGGGTCTGATGCCCTCTTCTGGTGTGTCTGAAGACAGCCACAGTGTATTCATATATAAGAAGAGCAAAAAAACAAAAACAAAGTAAGTGAAGAATCAAAACAAAATATAAAATCATCAATTAGAGAATACATAAATAGGTCTGGAGAGATAGGTCAGCAGTTAAGGGGGCTTGCTGCTCTCACAGAGGATCTAGGTTCAGTTCCCGGAATCCCCATGGCATCACAGCCATCAGTAGATCCAGTTTTGTGGGATCTGGTGCCCTCTTCTGGCTTCTGTGTGTACTAGGCAGGCATGTACTATGCATACATATATACATACATACATACATACATACATACAGGCAAAACACACACACACACAAATTAAAAACAATCATCGAGTGGAGAGCGTGGAAACAGGACATGGGTACATGGGTGGGCATCCACTGTGTAGCCCCTCTGCTGTAGAGATGTTGTAATGCCCAAAGTTAACCTGTAAGCCCCACTCACCCATGAACCAGCTAACTTCCTGCAATGCCAGGAGTTGTGTATCTTGGAATGGGAAAGTCCAGTGCCCTATGGGTTTGTCCTTATAAACCCCCTCAACATGTGACTTGAGGCTATTCTCAACTGGGAAACTCCAGGGGATGGTCCTGACCACAGTTCATCTTTTGCTCAGTATTTAATATTTAATATAGCTTGCTTTCAATTTAGCCTAAAATGGTGGAATTGGCTTTTCTCTGTCTAATTTCAGGACTAACAATATCAAGCAAGGGAACCTTTCTACATAGATTAGGAAACCTGGGTTCTGTGAAATCTCTGGATTACTACTAGCTGGTAACTTGTGGTATATGCTGAGCCTCGAAGCCTCGGAACCTCGGAGCCTCGGTGTGAAATCTGCGCAGATGTTACTGGGAGCTTTGCACATGGTCATGTGTTCTTAGTGTCCCTTTGAGGGCAGCTGCTTTCATCATTCCAATTGTTCAGAAGAGGAAATAGAGAAACTGGGAGGTTATGTTGGGCTAGAAAGTAGCAGAGCTTGGAAGGAAGGTTGAAGGAGGTTAGTGGAAGCACAGACCCCGCCTCACAACCCTGCCCACACACGACCCCGGTCCCCCCCCCCCCCATGCCAGGAGGCAGACCTTTTTTCTTTCTTTTTTTTTTTTCTTCTTTTTTTTTCCTTTCTTTTTTGAAACCTGGGAACAATTGTTTTAGTATTTGAGAAGAAAACAACAGGCCAGGCAAGCTGAGAATGCAGGCAGCAGGAGGAAGGAAGATGGCGGTGAGAAAGTCACACCTTGAAAGTTAGTCCTGGAGGTTGCCAAGCAGCTGCAGAGTGGATAGGGTGTGAGTCTTCAGGAGAAACTTTGAGAAGCCCAGGTGTCAGGGAAAGCATGCTTAAATTTTCTTTCTGCTGGTACTTGAAAATGATAAAGAGAAAGGGAAGGGGCCAGCAAGATGACTCAGCGGATGGCTCTCAGACACCAAGTCTGGGGCGAGGCTTTTGTTAAGAATGTCCCCCACAGGCTCGCACATTTTAACACTTGAAAGTTGAGGGCTCACCTGGGCAGTGGTGGCATGCCTTTAATCCCAGCACTTGGGAGGCAGAAGCAGGCAGATTTCTGAGTTCGAGGCCAGCCTAGTCTACAGAGCTACACAGGAAAGGACAGCCAGGGCTACACAGAGAAATCCTGTCTCAAACAAAACAAAACAAACAAACAAAAAACCCAAAATACAAACCAAAAAGAAAGTTGAGGGCTCATAGCCTTGTCAGAGGAAGCAGCCACTGGAGGGAGGCTGCAGTGTTTGAAGACTGAGCAGTTTCCATTTGCATTTTCTTGTTGGTTTGTGCTTCTAGTTCAGGATGTGGTTCCTCAGTTTGCCACTCCAGTTACTATACCTGATGCTTCCCTCTCATGATAGACTCTTTATCTCTCTGGGAACTGTAAGTCCAAATAAACTCATTCTTCTATAGCTTGCCTTGGTCATTGTACTTCATCAACGGAACAGAAAAGTGCCCAAGACACCCGATGAGCTAAGTTTGGTTCCTGGAACTCATGTGATAGGAGGAGAGAACTGGCTCCAGCAAGCTGTCCTCTGATCTCCACGTGTGCCATATGGTAGGTATGCAGAGATACACACACATACTTATACACACAAATGCACACATACACATGCTCACACATACATACACGATCACATGATCACATACATACACACACTCATACATGCACACTCACACATACACACACAGTCATAGACATACACACACACAACCAAACACTCACTCATATACACTCACACAGTCACACACATATACACACATACACAAACATACACATATACACACTAACACACATAAACACACACTAACATACACACTCACATACACACATATACATATACACCTATATACACACATATTGCACAGTCACACAAATGCATACACAACCACACACTCACATGCCCTCAGTCACACACATATACACATTCACATACACAAACATGCACACACATATAACATACACACATACATATACACTCACATATATACACACACTACACATACATACACTACACATAAACACACATATACACACATACACACACTAACACACACATGTAAGCAGGCACATACAAACATATGCAAGATAAATAAATGTAAAAACATTAAAAAGAAAAGCTATGATTTTTGAGTCAGAATGTTAAAAAGTGGGCTGACTTAGTGGGGAAGATCCACGAGCAATTGGCTGGCATGTGAGCTTTCTTTCTCTTCCTTCTGGGGACAGGGTCTCACACATCCCAGGCTGACCTCCACCTAAACTTCTGATCTTCCTGCTTCCACCTTCCAAGTGCTAGATGACAGGCGCTCCACCTGCAGGGGACCGAGCCGTGGGCCTTGTGCATGTGAGGCAATCAATGTTCTGTCAGCTAAGCTGCACCCCCACTCTTCTTTACAAAACATCAAATAATAAAGGTTGGAAGGATCCCAACGTTTCAACCTGTCTGAGATCAGCACACTTGTGAGATGGATTCTGAAGTGGCTCACTTGGGAGAACACTGTTCTTACTGCGAAGGAAGCCCTGTAGGGACCAACATGCTCTCGTGACACATCTGCCGCATGACTCGGGTGTCACCCGACCTTTGAACTCTATGAGCAAGCTTATGAGCCAGAGCTAGGGTTTAGCTATCAGATGCCCGTTGTTCAGATGCCCATTCTGCTGGCTGGAGAATGCTTGCAGCTCACTGAACTACTGAGTCCCAGGCGTGAAGAGTCCCTGGTCTTTTACAGGCCTCTTAGGTGTTTCTGATGTGGGGAAAACGCTGATGTGTTTCTCCATGATTTTGCTCTAGGCCTGTAAAATGGGGCGATCGCTCATGTCAAAGCTCATTTCCCAGGCACGCACTTGACATTTTCTCATCTCACTGTCAGGGAAGCCTGGGAATCCAGCAGTACTTAAGGTAGGGCTGAGATGCAAAGCAAGGCCTACTGCTGGACCTCAGGCCACTCCATCAACAGGTATTTTTGACACCTGGTATTTCTGAGAATCAACCGGGGGGACTCTTAAGTGTAATGCCTAGCACATGAGCCAATGGATACAAAACCACAACTTATTCAGACTACTTTCCAGGTGATCTGAAGCTCTACAGCATACAGAAAACCCAAAATCAAAGCCTTACCTCCAGCGCCGGGTTCCCTGGACCTGCACACTATACATACAAGGTCTTTGAAGTCCTGGCAATGAGGTCTAGGCTTTCCTGCTGGGCCTCTGCCTTCTTGGGCAGACAGAACGGATCACAGGCAGGTGTGTAAGAGCAGCATATGCTGGCAACTCCCCTCATCAGTATTGAAATCATCTGGGGGCTTGGTAAGACTCAGGTTGCTGGGATCATCTTCAGAGTCTCTGCCTCTGCACAGCTGTGGAGGTCTCACAGGTGGGTCTGAGGCTGTAGCCCAGGGACCATGCTCTCTGTGTCTCTATCCTCTCTCCCTCTCCCTCTCCCTTTCCCTCTCCTCTCCTCTTTTTCATTTTTCAAGATAGGGTTTCTCTGTGTAGTCCGAAACTTACTCTGCAGACTGGGCTGGCTTCACACACAGAGATCTGCCTGCCTCTGCCTCCCGAGTGCTGGGACTAAAGGTGTGTGCACCCACACCCTAGGGAACCATGTTTGCTAAGCACCGAATTAGACAAGCAATTGTCATTGTCCCCTGAGCCTTCTGAAGCTGACTCTTGGGGATTCCACGAGGCTACTTCACATGTGGCTTGGCACAGGGAAGTCACACTGGTCACCTTGAGGGACTGAGGCCCATAAGGAATGGTAGGAAGAAGTATGTTTCAGAAGATCAGGGCTAGGAATTTAGGGATGCAAACCAGTGGGATCAGGTTCAAAGCAGGCTGGATAGCACTGATCTTTAGGAACAGCAGTCTTGCACAGCAGCAGTGACTCCAAGTCCGGGGGAGAAATGGTAAGAACACCTTGAGGATCCCAGGGCTGGGGCCATGGCTCAGGATAGAGAGCCTGCAGGAGGTTCTGTCCTCAGTCCCCTTAGAAAGGTCCACGGGCAGCATGTTTTATATATATATAACAAATGCTTATGAGAAGGGACGCTGGCTCCAGAGTGCTTCAGGCAGAACTTGACATACCCGATGCTCGACAATTCATATCCCAAGCTCTAAGAGGCTCACTATAGCCAAATGGAGGAGCCCTGAGTCCTAGGACGTCCTGTGAAGGTCTCAGTGTGCCATGGGAAACTAAAATTGAAATTTGATGACACTCCCTGTTGCATGAGATCGTCTTTTTGAGAAATGGTTGGGGTGGAAAATGTCTGATGCTGAAAGCTTTCTTGCACTGTGAACAGCACCCAAATTTCCGACTGGTGCAGAGGCAGCGATTGTATTGTATTGTGCTGGTTCTATGCCTACTCTGGAGGTGCTAGGTGGCCATGCTCCGGTGGGTGCTCATGTGTGTGCATGTGTGTGTACGTGGGTGGTCATAGGTCAAAGGGCAACCTGAGGTGCCACTTCTCAGAGCGTTTTTACCTTTTCCTTTTTTTTTTTTTTTTTTTTCCTGGGTTTCTCACTGGCCTGGGGCTCACAGGTTAGGAGAGGCTGGCTAGGCCAGAGAGCAACAGGGATCCATCTGTCTGTCTTCTCAATTGTGATGATTGCAAACACGATACCATCCATGGCTTATAAAGCAGTAGTTCTAGGCATTAAACCCAAGTCTTTGTGCACTCTATGAACTGTATAGCATCTCCCCAGCAAGGTTTTGTGCTTTGGTTTTGGTTTTTAAAGGTCGCACCCTGTGTCCCAAGCTGGCTTCAAACTTGCAGCAGGCATCCTGCCTCAGCACCCCATGCTCGAGCAACTGGAAATCGCACTGTATCCTTCTGCACTATGCTGAAGAGGAGCCATCGAGAAGACAACACTGGTTCAGGCACAGTCGGAGACTTTCCCTCCAGGACACTGTGACAGCCAGGTCCAGCCCCGAGCTTCTCCCATACTTCGCCATTAACCATTCAGATTCCCTTGAACAGTTCAGAGTCGGTGAGGACACACAGCTTTACATGAGGAGGGAATGTGACCTCGCCTGGAAAGCATTATTATTTATTATTATTATTATTTATTATTATTATTATTATACATAAAAAGCTATGCTAATTCTTCTTAGTAAAAGATTGTTTCAAAGAACTACTTACTCTTCAACTGATGAGTTGTGGTGTCTGGAGGCCACTCCGCGTGCTCAGGAGTTTCCCGGCACGCAGGTCAAAGGCGGCTCTTTTTTCTTTCTCAGAGCCTCTAATGAACAGAGCACTGTGCTCTCGCATCCTCCATTAGTGAGCAGGCGGCAGCTCCGTCTTGCAAGGGTTGTCTCCCTGATGGAGTTCTAATTGCACCAGAGCCTCTCTGTGCTAGACTAAGGTTCAGGATCAGATGGGAAGGAGAGAGAGAGGGAGAGGAATAAGCACAAAGTGGAACGGGAAAGGGGAAAAAAAAATCTCAGCTGGGATAGCTGACATCTCAGGATGAGCAAGGCTGGGAAAGCCTCCCTGGACTGATAAAGGAGGTTAACATTATAATTCAGCTCAGAGGAGAGATAATGGAAGAGATAAGAGACTTTGATAGCACATAGCACATCTCAGAAAGCATTCTTGCTGGCTCAAAAAAAAAAAAAAAAGACATAAAATGAAATCTGGTTGTTCAGGTTGAAAGTCATTTGTGTAAAACCCCCACAGGAATGGACTCACCACCAATCATTGCCATGTTTCTGGTTGGTCCAAAGCTGGGAGAGAAAAGAAATTGAATGGCTATCCATTCAATCCTGGCTGTTGGAGGACTGCCTGATAGAGGGAGCTCACTCAGTAATGGGCTGGTTGGTTCCTACAAGGAACAGCAGGCTGCCTCCCAGGGTCTCATAGATGCTATTCAGTATAAGATTTCCAGCCTCTTAGATCTTTCTGCTGCAGGTGTCTTTAAGAAAGGACCAGAGACGGGAACTAATGGTGCCCAGATGAGGAACAGGGGTGAAAGAGTCATTTTGTCCCACTATCAAATTCTGAGAGTATAAGAGCAGCCCAGCTAGGGTCAGACAGCAGGGGCTGGTTTGATTTCACTTGCTGCAGAATGCAGGACCCATGAGTGTTCCAGAATACCTCTCTCCAGGGTCCCCACCTCTTACCTGTTCTTCCTCAGGGTGACTTCTTCCTTCTCTGTCTTTCTTCAGTCATTAGCTTCTCTTTCTGAAAGTCTAAACTCAGACTATGAAGTCTTGGTGAGAGATGCACAAAGCAGATGGTGGAGGGGTTGCGTGACCTTTTCTGTGACTCAGGCCTCCAAAGACAAAGCCTGCAGAAGGTGGTAGAGCTTCCATTCAGAGGAGTTCTGGGTTGTGGCTCAGGGAACATTCTAGGAAGAGTGGAAGGAGGTACCGCAGGAATATTTGGTGTTCTGTGAAGTGGTGATGGTGCCTCCAGGCTTTCCGGGCTGCTCTCATACTCTCAGAATTTGATAGTGGGACAAAATGACTCTTTCACCCCTGTTCCTCCTCTGGGCACCATTAGTTCCTGTCTCTGGTCCTTTCTTAAAGACACCTGCAGCAGAAAGATCTAAGAGGCTGGAAATCTTATACTGAAGAGCATCTATGAGACCCGGGAGGCAGCCTGCTGTTCCTTGTAGGAACCAACCAGCCCAGGATAACAGGCCTCATGGGTCTAATGACATCCCTAGTGCCACAGTGCTCAGGGATCTTCCCACAAGCAAGCATTCGGACCAGCAACAGTCCTCTGGGGACACTTCGGAAGCTCTCTGTTCCTGTGGACTCCAATGTGCTGTCTTCATGCTCAGAGGTTGTATTCTGGCCTCAATAGAAAGTCCCAAGTGGTAATATATGCAGCTGGGAACCTGGACGCTACAAGATGGCGGATCTATGTGCTCAGCACCTTCCACCTCAGACTTGACGTGAGTTCACGCGCACAGTGCCTATAAAGTATTGCGGGGAACAGGATTAAAGACGAGGGAGTGGAGACCACTGAATATCTGGTAACTGGCAGTAATCTGCCAGGCCAGTGAGAGACCCTGTCTACAAAAACTAAAGAGTAGTGTCTGAGCTGGGCCGTGGTGGTGCATATACTTGGGAGGCAGAGGCAGGTGGATTTCTGAGTTCAAGGCCAGCCTGGTCTACAGAGTGAGTTCCAGGACAGCCAGGGCTACACAGAGAAACCCTGTCTTGAAAAACAAAAGAAAACAAAAACAAAACAAAAAAAGAGTAGTGTCTGAGGAACAGTTCTCTCTCTCTCTCTCTCTCTCTCTCTCTCTCTCACACACACACACACACACCACACACTACATACATGGACAAGCTTGTTTGGGGTAACTATGGCTTTGATGAGATACCATGTCTTGGGGAAGAAAGGGTTCCATATCACAGTTCAAAAGAAATAAGGGCAGGAACTCAAACAGGGTAGGAACCTGGAAGCAGGAGCTGATGCAGAGGCCATGGAGGGGTGCTGCTTACTGACTTGCTCCCATGGCTTGCTCACCCTGCTTCCTTATAGAGCTCAGGGGAGTGGTATCCTCTGTGGTGGACATCAGTCACTATGTAAAAATGCCCCACAGGCTTGCCTACAGCCTGATCTTACGGAGATGGTTTCTCAGTTGAGGTTCTCTCCTCTCAGATGGCCCTAATTTGTGATAAGTTGACATAAAACCTAGCCATCAGAAAGCTCATGCATGTATAGACACACAGACACAGAGGGGGGGGAAGGAGGAAGAGGGGGAGGGAGGGGGAGGGGCTGAGGGGAGGAAAAGGAAGGGAGGGAGAGGAAGAGGGAAAGAAACTCTACTTCCAAACGAGAACCATCTCTAACTCCCATGATAGGGAGAAGGGCATGAGGTTGAGGTTGGGCAGTGACAGGCTCCTCCTAGGCTAGACTATGCTGCGCACAGAGCACAGGGACAACTCCCCTAAGGAGGACATGGGACATCACATCAGGCAGGCTCCTGCTGGGTGGGACCAGGCCCATCTCATCCATGACACTTCAGACTGACAGGGCTTCTGGATGACTTCACTGTAAAGAGGTGGCTTCTGAGTCTAAGAGGAAACACTCTTGAGTTGTAACATTGGTGAGGGCCTTATTTAACCACCAGAAGATTCATGCCTGTTTGGGAAGGATAGACAAAATCTCTCTTTCTCTTTAACGTGCAGTGATCTGTGTGCTGAGAAAAGGAGTTCTCCCTTCTTTTCTATCAAATGAATTATGTGCTCTTGTTGATATTTCATTACTTGTCTATTTGTGTACAAATACACACACACACACACACACACACACACACACACGATATACATGCATAGATCAGAGGATGACATTCAGTTGGGAGTTGGTTCTTTTCCATGGGCCTGGGGGCTTAGTTGAAGGTACCTTTACCTACTGAGCATCTTGCCAGCCCTTTTGCTTCTCTCTCTCTCTCTCTCTCTCTCTCTCTCTCTCTCTCTCTCTCTGTCCTCAGGAGGAATGAAGTCTGGCCTAGGAGGACATAGATGAAAATCTGTCATGCCACATCAGTGGTAAGCCTGGTGTGGATGTCACTGGGAAGAGAGTGGGGGGCAGGGTTCCCCTTCAAATGACCTTGTTCCATCCCCTCCGTAGCCTAGGATCCTCACCCAGGCCAGAGCAGCCCTCTGACCAAGATGTCTGCTTTTCTCCTTCCCTCAGAGCCTTAGTCCTCCCCCCCCTCCTCCCTCTGCTGGTCCTGACTCACCAGATAAGGTTGCTATAATGGAAAACAAGAGCAAAACCAAATGTCGGGCAGTGACTCAGAGCAGAGCTCAGTCGGTCTGGGAGAAACCCTGCTCTCCAGGGTGACATTCAGGAGAGCACAGAAGCGGCAGGAGGTGCGGAATGTCACCCGCAAATGTTCTCTCTCTGTCCCTCCAATGAGTCTTCTCCAGACTTTGTCCTTTCTGGAAATCCAGCCCAGCCCTCTCCACTGCTCTCAGCACTGTTTCTGAGGTATTCCTAGAAGCCTGTGCCTTCCCCAAACTGCCCAAAGCTTGAATGTGTCGGGGCACACCTTTAATCCCAGAACTCCCCTGACAGAGGCAGGCATGTCTCTCTGGGTTTGAAGTCATCCTGGTCCAGATAGCAAAATTTAGGTCATCTAGTGTTACAAAGTGAGGCTCTGTCTCAGGAAGGAAAGAATCAAAGAAAAGAAGGAAGGAAGGAAGGGAGGGAGGTAAGGAAATACTCTTAAATCAATTGACTGTAAATTGTACCCTTCTATCTCTGTGTGGAGCATGGTGGCTAATGACTATAATCCCAGAATTGGGAGGTGGAGATGGGAGGACTAAGGCTAGCCTGGGCTACTTGAGACTATGTCTCAGAAAAGCAGTAGGGGGTAGGGAGATATCTCTACATGAGAACTTGAGTATGACCCCAGCACCCACATAAAAACCTGAGCATGGTGGTATGTATTTATAATCCAGGTGAGGAAGACAGACATAGGAAGATCCCCGGAGTCCAGGCTGCCCAGGCTGACCGGCAAGTTCCATGTTCCAAGGAAAGATGCTGTCTCTGAAAACCAGCAGAAAGGCTCTTATGACTGATGCTTGAGGTGGCTCTCTCGTCTTTACTTGCATGTGGGATCTACACACACACACACACACACACACACACACACACACACGACAGAGAGAGAGAGAGAGAGAGAACACAAAAACCAATCAAGCCTCTGTCCCTAACAGGTCACTGCAATGTCTTTAAGTCTACCCATGACTAAAATATCAACACGACCCCAACCTCCTGAGCTTTCATTCAAACACACGCCATCATTTCTGTCATGGAAAGTCCCTGGTGGGCAGCTTTCTGTGGTGTCAGTGTAGCCACATCTCTGTGCCTCACAGCTGAGGACTAAGTGTCCGGTGTGGGGTTGCACCTCAGCATGCTTTCATGAACTAGGAATACAAGGGACTTAGGTGTGGTCTGCAAGGAGGTCTGAATCCTGCTACTTCCCGTCTTCCTGAAAACATCTGGTAACAGATAAACTGCAGGGCAGTCCAGCTTGACCATGGCGGTTGGCCAGCTTCTGAGTCAGCTTTGCAGTCAGGCTTGCCTTTGGACACCCAGTCAACCGCATATCTCTGTGGACATCCTGACTTCGAGCACGTAGGTTACGCTTAGTGTAGTGGCCAAGAGGTGATACAAATAAGGAACGTGGTTTAGTTACTGCACCCAACCGTGCAGTTGAAACACAAAGAAACGTGTAATGAAAACCCTTTGGGAATGTGTTCTTTAACCAAGGCACAGATCTTCTTGTTTCCTGGGTCTTTATCAATGATCTGGCATCTTTCTTGGTCATCAAACCTTTCGGTTTGGGAGCTGAAGAAAGTACGTGTGTATTGAGTGTGTATGTGCATGAAAGTGTGTATGTGAGTGTGTGTGTATGTGTGTATATGTGTGTGTGTGTGTGTGTGTGTGTGTATAATCAGGCTGGCCTCCAGCCTGCTTTATAGCCTTGATCTAGCCTTGAACTCACCATGTAGCCCAGGGTGGCCTTCAGCTTACAGTCCTCCTGCCTTAGCTTTTTAAGTGCCAGGATTACAGGTGTGCTCTACATCGGACACATCTCTACTTTTGTGCTTGACTCTAGAAAAGAAGAAACCTCCTCCCACCCCCTCTCTTTCACTCCCTCTGAAGAACAAGGAGATTTGCTTAACTACATAGAAGGTAGAGGACTTTGTAATAATGATGGTATGCTATAACCTAAGTAGGTTTCCGGTGATGACATTTATAATTTTCCCCTGACTCAGAATCTGGTCTTGTATCCAGCTGACATGTCCTTTTATTTTCCCTTAATTAGGGCCACTTCATTAGTCTGATGTTTTTCCTTTAATGCTATGGCATCTTTGAAGAACACAGGCCGTTTCCTTGTAAGATGTCCCCATCTTAGCTCTGCCTCTCATGACTGCAATCTGCTTTCTTCCCGACCAGAACTTCGTTGATCACTTGTGCCATGATTTCTGCCTAAATGACACCAGTCCCTCACCAGTGCCAGGGGTGTGTGTGTGTATGTGTGTGTGTGTGTGTGTGTGTGTTGAAACAACAGCCCATCCCCCATTGCTGATACTCAGCGTGCCCAGGGTCTCCCCACTACACAGTTCCCGGTCTCTCCAGATATGAGGACCTTTAGATGGAGACTGTGTTGTTGTTGTTCATCAGGGGGAAGAGAGAGCAAAGGAGAGGGGTGGGCAGATGTTGGATAGGGGGGTGGCCCAGGGGTAACCTGGAACTGGGATATCGTTTGAGATGTAAATGAATGGAATGATTAATAATAACAAAAGAAAAAAATCAAAAAAAGAGAGAGCAAATGAGGAAAGAGAGAGGAAAGAGACAGAGAGAGAAAGAAAGAGGAGGGGGAAGAGGGGGAGGGAGAGAGGAGAGAGAGGGAGAGAGAGAGGGAGAGGGAAAGAGAGAACGGAAAGAGAGGGAAAGGAAGGGAGGAGAGTGAGGGGAGGGAAAGACAGACACAGAGGGAGAGAGGGAAAGAGATAAAAGGGAGAGAGAAGGAGGGATGGAAAGGGAGGGAGAAAGAGGGAGAAAAAGAGGGGAAGGAGGGAAAGGGAGGGAGAAAAAGACAGAGAGAGGAAGAGAGAGAGAGACAGAGAGAGACAGAGAGGGGGAGAGGGAGAAAGAGGGAAGGAGAGAGAGGGAGAGAAAGGGATGAGAGAGGGGGAGGGACAGAGACAGGGAGGGAGAGAGGGAGCGAGGGAGAGGGAAAGACAGACAAGGGAGAGGGAAGGAGAGAGAGGAAGGAGAGAGAGGGGAAGGAGAGAGAGGGGAAGGAGAGAGAAGGAGGGAGAAAAACAGCCAGAGTGGGGGAGAAAGAAATAAAGGGAAGGAGGGAGTGAGAGACAGAGAAACAGAGAGAGAGATGGAGAGAGACAGAGAGAAAGAGAGAGGGGGAGAGGAAAGGAGAGACAGAGAGGGTGAGAGGGAAAGAGAAAGAGGTAAAGAGAGGGAGGGAGAGAGACATAGAGAAAGGGGGAGAGAGGGAGAGACAGAAGAAGAAAGAGGGGAAGAGAGAGAGAGACACAGAGAGAGACAGATACAGAGAGAGAGGGAGGGAGAGGAAGAGAGGAAGAAGTGAAAGACATAGAGATAGAGGAGAGGGTGGAAGGGACAGAGGGAGGGAGGGAGGGAGGGAGGGAGGGAGGGAGGGAGGGAGGGAGAGAGAGAGAGAGAGAGAGAGAGAGAGAGAGAGAGAGAGACTGAGCCTGAAGTTAATCTAAATTGGGATGTAGTTCACTTCCTCTTTCTTAGCATGCAAAATACCCTGGGTTCAAGTGCCGCCATCACATCACAAAAGAGGCAGTGAGTAATAAAAATAATGCAGCCAGCAATTCTTGTTTGTTTGTGGCAGGGTTTCTCTGTGTAGCTCTGGCTTTCCTGGAACTCACTTTGAAGACCAGGCTGGCCTCAAACTCACAGAGATCCTCTTGCCTCTGCCTCCTCTGGACTGGAATTAAAGCCAAGAGGGACTATACCTACAACCAGCAAACCAGCAATTCCTTTTTGGTTGTTTTGTTTTTGTTTTTTTGTTTTGTTTTGTTTTTGTTTTTCGAGACAGGGTTTCTCTATATAGCCCTGGCTGTCCTGGAACTCACTTTGCAGACCAGGCTGGCCTCCAACTCAGAAATCTACCTGCCTCTGCCTCCCTAGTGCTGGGATTAAAGGTGTGCACCACCACCTCCTGGCACAACTAGCAATTCTTAAGCTAAATGTATGTCTGTAATTTCAAAAGACTGAGACAGGCTTTATAGGAAAAGAAAAAGAAACCCAGTTTGTGTCTTAGTCCCTGTTCCATTGCAGTGAAGAGACACTATGACTGAAGCACTTTTTATAAAAGAGAGCATTTAAGTAGGAACTTGCTTACAGTTTTAGAGGTTTAGTTCTGTATCAGGAAGTAGTTGAAGCTATGTCCTGTTTCACAGGCAAAGAGAGACACTCTGGCCTGCCATGGGCGTCTGTAGCCTCAGTGCTCACCCCCAGTGACAAACCCACTTGACAAGGTCACACCTCCTGATCTTTCTAATCCTTTCAAAGAGTTGCAACCAAGCATTCACATTTATGAGCCTACGGGCTCTATTCTATTGTCATGTAAAACTCCACACCATAGTTTCTCTAGGCAGGAGGCTGGCCACAATCCTGGGGCCAGCCTGGGCTAGAGTGTGAAAACCAGTCTCAAACAGACAAACAAGCAAGCAAACAAACAAACAAACAAATGGGAACTTAATCTGGGGGTGGAATTCTTTTCCTTGAGAGATGAGCAGCCTCTGCCCCAATCCCATGAAGGCAAATACGTTTTAAACCAGACTGGCTTAAAGGTTATGCCTCCCCTCCCCTTTTTGTTTATTGTAGAAAGGCAGAGAGAGGGAGAAGTGTAGAGAAGGCCATGGCCATGTTGGGGGGGGGGGGAGGGAGAGGGGCGAGAATAAGAACAAGAGGGTAAGAGAGGGAGCCTTAAAGGTTAATCTTGAGCAACATCAAATTAACCATCCTATCCAACAAGCTTTCATCAGGGGTCTTACCATCTGTCAATCATTTTAGCCTGACTGCTCACAGAGGAAAGGATTTCCGACTCTCTTTCATCCATAGGTGTATGAGCTCTCTAGGGCTCTTCGGGGCTGGGGAGATAACTCCTGGGATAAAGTCCTTGCCACACAAGCATGAGATCCAGAGTTCAAAACCACAGCATGTACAGGAAGGCTGGTGGGCACAGCACCCCACCGGGAAGGCTGAAGCAGTGTGGTGTTTTGAATGAAAAGGATTAGGCATTTGAACACTTGGTCCCAGTTGGTGGCGCTGTTTGGGGACAGGATAGGAAGCTGCTCCATGCTGGAGGAAGTATATTTGAGCGTTTAAGGGCTCAGACCACTTCCAGTTTGCTCTTTCTGCATTGTCTTGCATTTGAAGATGTACGCCGCTCCTAGGCTCTGCAGCCATGCCTGGGGCTTGCTGTTATACAGAACTCCACCATGATAGATGCTTATTCTTCTTCAGCCACAAGCCCAAATAAGCTTTTACTTCTGTAAATTGCTTTTGATCATGGCGTGTTTTCACCACTACAGAAACGTAGCTAACGCACAGGGGAGTTCAGAGACGCTGGCTACCAAGACTAGCCATATCAGTGAGCTCTGGGTTTGATTGAGAGACCCTGCCTCTGTATAATGTACACAGTGGTTGAGGAAGATTCCCGACGTGTACCTTGGGCCTTACATGAGCTTGTGCTCACTTACACATGTGAACCTACACTCACAGGTGCCCACATACATGAGAAATATACATTGCTATGAACATATCACACACAGGAAAAAAGGAAATAAGAAAGGGCATTTTATATTAAGCTAAATTCTCTGTAAACTGTTCCTCAGTGGACTGGATATATAATTACTACATTGATGGGTATAATTTTACATGATCTCATTTTTCAGAATATTTAAATCTTTGCTTCATTTGAAATTCATTCTCAGTAACATACGAATCCAGCTTAATTTTTGTATATAGAATTGCTCTATTTTCCTATCGCATTTGTTAAAAAGTCAAACAGTTCATGTTTTGTCCAATTGATTTGAGATGACAGTGTTATTACATTTTAAATGGCCAATTATATTGGGCATCCTTCCCATATCTCCCTCCCAGGAAGATTTCACTGTGTACCCTGGGTTGGCCTCTGAAAGAACCTACTGGGAAACCCCCCACTCAATTTCCGTTTGGTGCGCACCCAAGAATCACGAACAGACGGCCATCTTGATGTAAAAGCATGAGGTAGTTTAATGACGGAGCTCTGGGGTGACAAGTATCTCCCGCAGTGGAGCCATAATGGCGGAGCTCCAGGTCGAAACATATCTCACGCATTTCGACCCCAAGGCTTGGAAGCTAGGGGTTTTTATAGAAAAGGACATGATTGGTCCATTTAAACAGCAACAGACTGTCAGAAGGGCGGGAGATAGGGAGGCACCAGGCTAGTCAGGACGTGTAAAGATGGGCCTGCCTGGGCCTGTCCTGGCCTGTTCTGCTATTTTCTCAGCCCCAGGTTTCAAAGCTCACAAACAACTCTTTGGGCTATTTGACATAAATTACATGAATCACAGGTCTCAAGTTTTATTTCCTTTCAGCCTCGAACTGAACACCCTCAGTCGTCATTGCTGTGACGACGCATGCGCGTTGTGCCTGGCCTCGCGCGAGTCTGTTTTCTCATTTCGTTCTCTTGTATCTTTTCGTGTGCTCACAGCACATGTTTGAGGCTTGTTGACCTGCCTGATCTCTCTATGCTGTGCTACCTGCTGTGTGACAGTTGTTTTTGGTTCTCACACTCAGACAAGCTGAAGATGTCTGCATTCCAGACCATTTTTTAAGGAAGATACAACAGATCGCTTGAAGACCAGGGTCATGTCTCCCTGCTACACTTAGCTGGCAGTTGTGTGTTCATTAAGGAAGACTTGATTGCCTGACCTCAGGCTTCTGTCTATTAATACTGCCCCACCCTCGAATTTTCAGAGTCTTCCATCAGCACTGTGAAATTGGGGTGGGCTAATCTAGTGTCCAGGGTGAATAAAAATCCTAATACGTCACAATCCTTGACTTTATAGAATAAGCTCTCCTTGTGTGTTTGTTTGTTTGTTTGGGGGGGGGGGCAAAGATTATTTATTTATTTAAAAACAAAAACAAAAAAACCAATGAGTAGGAACCAGGCATAGTAGCTCAAGCCTTTATTCCCAGCATTCTGAGGTGAGGCAGGTGGATCCCTGTGAGTTCTAGGCCAGCCTGGTCTATGTTGTGAGCTCCAGGATATCTAGGACTATGTAGAGAGAACCTGTTTGGAAAATAATGAAACCATTATGACAGCTCAGTGCCCATGGAATCCAGAAGAGGGAGTCAGAGCCCATGGAGCAGGAGAGAGGCTGCTGTGAGCCACCCACTTGGGTGCCTGGGTGCTAGGAACCGAACTCTGGTCCTCTGCAGGAACACTGCGATCTCAACCCACTGGGCCGTCTCTTCAGCCCGTGGTGCGCCTCTTTTTTTTTTTTTTTTTTTTTTTTTATGTTTTTAGTCCTAGTTGTTGTTTTGTTTTGTTTTGTTTTGTTTTTCTTTTTTTTTTTTTTTTTTTTTTTTTTTGGTTTTTTCGAGACAGGGTTTCTCTGTATAGCCCTGGCTGTCCTGGAGCTCACTTTGTAGACCAGGCTGGCCTCGAACTCAGAAATCCGCCTGCCTCCGCCTCCCGAGTGCTGGGATTAAAGGCGTGCGCCACCACGCCCGGCTTGTTTTGTTTTTCAAGACAGGGTTTCTCTGTGTAGCCCTGGCTGTCCTGGAAGTCACTTTGTAGACCAGGCTGGCCTTGAACTCAGAAATCCACCTGCCTCTGCCTCCCCGAGTGCTGGGATTAAAGGCGTGCGCCACCACGCCCGGCTTCCCTAGTATTTTTATCTGTTCATTTGTTCATGTAAATTTAGAATTTCTAAAACAAAGTCCTTCAGCAAATCAGGAAAGCCTTGCAGGATATGTCCCTGCCCTGTGTTAGCTTTACACATGGATGTAGTGAGAGCCCATCCACCTTGACCAAGGCTTCCTTTTAAACTCATTCTTTAATTTCATAATCTACGTCCTTCCCGAGTTACACTTGAGTGTAAAAAGCACACCCTCCTAAATGCACACCTTAGATTTTCTTTAAAATAAGTGGCGAGAAAACCCCTTTGAGACTAGGGTGCAGAGCAGAGTGTGCGCATGCGCTCTATCGATAATCCACATGCTCTATGGGAGGAATGAGTTACTGACCGCGGGGCAGGCAGCATGTGTTCAGTGCTGGGAGCCATCGGTGTCATAATCACCTCTTCTGTGTAATCACGAGCCTTCACCTCACCTGCTCTTCAAAATCCCAATTCCAAGCACCCTAATTTATGGGAAACCCGAGATAATTCTCATATCGCAGAAATACGATTCACTGGACACCTTCTGAATGTGGAGTCATTAATTTGACTAATGTGGTTATTATCAACTATACATAAAGTCTTAGCCCTCAAACTTATCTTTTAATTGAAAAATCTTTTCATGTTTCTCACTGAGGTCATTACCTAATTATTAACTTTTTTTTTTCTTTTTAACAACAGAATGAGATCAAAAGCCCCGATTATTCAGAGAGGGATCAGAATGAATGGTTTTGTTCTAGATCAGAACTATTATGATAATTCCATGTCCTCTGTCCTTGAAAGTGTTCGCTTCGGAGATTACCCCTGGGGGAGGTGGCTGCAGTCCCTGGCTGTACTGCAATTCAGTATTTGTTTCATTGTAAGCTATTTTTTTTTCTAATTTTCAGTTTCTCATTTTAATATTAAACATCTTGCAGTTTAAGTCATAATGTAACAAAACATTTCAATGATTTTATGGCAATCTGCTAGCCTTTATTTTTAATATTTTGTACGTATTTGTGCATGTGTGTGTGTGTGCTGTGTGTGTCTCTGTGTATGTCTGTGTGTGTGAGTATATTATGTGCCTGTCTCTGTGTGTATATATATATGTGTGTGTGTTAATGTATGTGTTTGCATGTGTGTCTGTGTTTGTGTAAGTGTATATATATTATGTATCACTGTGTGTGAATATATTATGTGTTTCTCTCTGTGTCTATGTGTGTGTATATATATATGTGTGAGTGCGTATGTGTGTGTGTGTGTGAGAGAGAGAGAGAGAGAGAGACAGACAGACAGACAAAGAGACAGAGACAGAGGACTGTTTCTCTTAGTTCTCTTCACCATAATGGGTACTGGGGGTGAGATTCAGGTTATCAAGTTCAATGGCAAGCACCTTCACCTACTGAGCCATCTCACTAGAGTGTTTCTACTTATTTCTTCCTTCCTTCCTCTCTCCCTCCCTCCATCCCTCCTTCCTTTCCTCCCTCCCTCCTTCCTCCCTTCCTTCCTCCCTCCCTTCCTTCCTAATCTTGCTCTGTAGTTTAGGCTAGCCTGGGACTCCCAGCAACCCTCTCACCTCAGCCTCCCAAATGCTGGGATTGCAGGTGTGTGCCTCCATCCACAGGTTCATTTGTTTTCAAAGTGTACATCCACATCACAGAAGGAGAGCTGCGGTTAAGGAGGAGCCACTTGGCAGGGCAACCAGAGACAAGAGCAAGGGCCGTGCCTGGTCCCCATGGGCCTCACAGAGAGAGAAGCCATGGTTTCCAATCTCTATCCAGCTCTTCTCTCAGGTCAACCATCCAAAGAAAACAGCTTCTACTGTGGTTCCTTAAGATTTATCTAAGCAGCTGGGCTGGGCAGGGCATGCATTTCGATCCCAGTGTTCAGGAAGCAGAAGCAGGTGGGTCTCTGTGAGTTTGAAGACCAGTCTGGTCTACAGAGGAAGTTCCAGGACAGCCAGGGATAGACATATTGAGACCCTGTCTCAAAACAACAGGAAGATTGTTGTGAGGGGAGAGTATCATGGTTAACTGTATTCTATGAGTCTTTATACTCACAGCCCTCAACCCTTATCAAAGAAGTCTCCCTTTGCAGCAGATGGAGGTCATTACAGAAAGCCACAACTGGTCAGAAAGCAATTGTGGGGCAACCAGCCCCGATGGACATGTCTACAACATCACTCCTGTACTGTTGTAACCCCTGAATTACAGATACTAGAGAGACTTCAGGGTTGTATAGACAGTTTGCCTCCGTGTTCCCCGCCCGAGGCTCCCATCCTCCCATCCTCCCTCCAGCCCGCAGCAAGCACAATATGCAGACAGCTGGTTTCTGTGCTGTGCCCTCCTGCAGCAGCCCTGCCCCCCCCCCCCAGCATTAGAATGGCACTCAACACTCCTGCTGATAAGCAGCAAAACTCCAGGTGCCTGTCCTTGAGACCTTAGAGAAAAAACAAACTCAAGGGAAACCATGGAAAAAGTAAAAGATAAACAGAGGTCAGGTCACAGACAGTTACGACTGGCCATAAAATTAGTCCTTGAACAGACACCCATTACCCTTCCCCCTCCCGCTTCAGTACTATTCCACCCTCTACTCCCCTTTCTGTGAATGTTCACACTGTTCCTATACTGTATATAAACCCAATGTTTTCTAGACTCAGAGTCGCTTGTCAGCATTCACGCAGTGAGTGCTAGGTGGGTAAACCGAGTTTGAACTTGAAATTATAAGACTCTTTTGCATGTTGCAGTGGACTTTGCAATTCTTGGGTTCGTCTGGGTTTCCCATGGACTCAGGGCACAACATCTGGGGACTCGTCCAAACAGGATTCCCCAGGACCTAAGGCCAGGGAACATAGAGGAAGAGGGGCACAAAGATTGTAGGAGTCAGAGTCTGAGAGATGACCAGGAAGAGATGGTCAGGAAGCGTCACGATGTCACAACAATATGGCTGAACAAGACATGAATAAACACAACACTAACGTGGAGAGGGAATCTCCAGGGGCCCCAACCTACAAAGAACTACAGGTCACTACTGAGAGACAGACAGCCTTCCCCAGGGATAGGTCCCCTAATTGGCTACCCAATATCAAGTGGCCAGCCCTGACATCACCTCCGTACAAGCAACAGTAAACAGACACAGCAGGTTGTATTTATATATTTAAGTGCATATATGCAATAATAATCAATGAAATAGAGGCCATGGGTTTTAAAGGAAGTAAAGGGGGCAATAGTAGCTTGAATAAGAATGGGGTCTCTGCTGGGTGTGGTGTTGCGTGCCTTTAATCCCAGCACTCAGAGGCAGAGGCAGGCAGATTTCTGAGTTTGTGGCCAGCCTGGTCTACAGAGTGAGTTCCAGGACAGCCAGAGCTACACAGAGAAGAATGGGCTCCCTATGCTCATAGATTTGAATGCTCGGTCATTAGGGAAAGGCAATATGTAACAGGGATTAGGTGGTGTGGCCTGTTCGAGGAAGTGTATCACAAGGGGTGGGCTTTGAGGTTGTAAATTCTCTAGCCAGGCCCAGTGTCTTCTCTTTCTTGCTACCTGCTGATCTGGATGTAGCTCCTTCTCCAGCACCACGTCTGCCTGCACAGTGCCATGCTTCCTGCCATGGCGACGATGACGATGATGGACTGAGCCTCTGAACTGTAAGCCAGCCCCAATTAAATGCTGTCCTTTATAAGAGTTGCCGCGTCCATCTCATCTCTTGACAGCCAGAGAACACGGACTAAGAGAGGGGCACAGGAGGGGTTGGAGAGAGAGGACCGGCGAGGGAAAGGAAAGATGGTTTTGCTGTATTCTAATTAAAATAAAACATGATTTCAAGGGGAAGAAAGAGGATTGTTTGAACCCAGAAACCAAGAGCTAGCTAACTTCAGCTGCTTAGCAGGACAGGAAACCTAAAGAACAGGGCTCTCTGGGAAGGAAGTGGTCCCAGGACAGCGTGTGATCTGAGGTGCTGGAGAGAGAGCGCAGGCTACCGTGCATTCCATGGGGAGATCAGTGGTCCTCTGTCCTCCTCAGCACTGCCCTCACCACGGTCGCTCTCCTTAGTTCTACAGCCTCTGGCAGTCTGGAGAACCAGAAGCTGCTATACTGGGATAAAGCGTGTCAGTACACAGTAGCTCTCTGGCTAGGACCTGTACCTCTCCCGCTGATTGGTTAGGACCTGTACCCCTCCCACTGATTGGCTAGAACCTGTACCCCTCCCGCTGCTTTGCTGGGACCTGTACCCTCTCCCGCTGATTGGCTGGGACCTGTACCCCTCCCACTGATTGACTAGAACCTGTACCCCTCCCGCTACTTTGCTGGGACCTGTACCTCTCCCGCTGATTGGCTGGGACCTGTACCCTCTCCCGCTGATTGGCTGGAACCTGTACCCCTCCCACTGATTGGCTAGAACCTGTACCCCTCCCGCTGCTTTGCTGGGACCTGTACCCTCTCCCGCTGATTGGCTGGTACCTGTACCCTCTCCCGCTGATTGGCTGGGACCTGTACCCTTCCCACTGATTGACTAGAACCTGTACCCCTCCCGCTACTTTGCTGGGACCTGTACCTCTCCCGCTGATTGGCTGGGACCTGTACCCTCTCCCGCTGATTGGCTGGGACCTGTACCCCTCCCGTGATTGGCTAGGACCTGTACCCCTCCCGCTGATTGGCTCTTTCACGTCCTTTCTCTTTCTGGAGCATCCTGAGTTTCCCAGGTTGCAGTTTAGCAGGTTGCAGCAATGCCATATAACCTGTGGTACTGGTGGCTCTGTACTTCCTGTGGCCTCTCTAGGTTTACCCTCCCAGCTCCAGCTGTCTGGCTTCTGTCCCAGGAGGCGAGCCTGCCTGAACCGACCAAGGAGTCCCTTGTTCTCTGGTTTCCTACTGACTTCAGCTAACAGGAGATGGGGAGACCTTAGAGGTGGATACCTTTCCAGCTGCCTTGAGTTAGCCAGTTGCCTTCACTAAAGACATCACCTGTCCTCTGTCAGTGACCACTCCAAACCCCATGCATTAGTCAGGGTTCTATGGAGAAACAACTGATAGAATGAACGAAAAACATGGAATTTATTAGAGTGGCTTACGAGCTGTGGTCTGTCTATTCCAACCATGGCCATCTCCCATCAGAAAGTCTAAGAATGCAATAGTTGTTGGGATGATGAGGCTGGCTGTACAGGTGGTCTTCAATATACACCAGAATCCTGAAGATGTAGGCTCTAATACCAGTGAAGGGATGGATTTACCGGCGACAGAGAGGGCAAGCAGGTGAGGAGTAAGCACTTGCTTCCCCCGTGTTCTTCATGTAGGCTGCTACTAGAAAGTGTGGCCCAGATTCAAGGTGGCGTTTCCTGCCTCACGTGATCCAATCAAGAAAAGAATCCCTCACAGGTGCACCCAGCAGCTTGGGTTTATGTTAATCTCAGATGAGTCAAGTTGACAGCCAGTACACGGGACCCACACCACCAAGGGGACCCACACCACCAAGGGGACCCACACCACCAAGGGACCCACACCACCAAGGGGACCCACACCACCAGTGTTGCCCTTCTGGTTCTGCAGTGCAATGCTATTCTGTCACCTCCTTAACGAAGACACCTAGAGATGGTGACCAGGCTCTTGGCCTCAGCTCCCAAACGCAAGCAGGCAAAGAAAAGTCTCAGACATTTGAGGAAATGTTCTGGTTGGATAAATACTAGGAACAAGCGCATCAGAGAAGATTTTTAAAAAGTGGCTTGGGGAAACAATGTATACGGGAAGAAAGATATAAAAATATTATTATCGGGGCTGGAGAGATGGTTCAGTGGTTAAGAGCACTGACTGCTCTTCCAGAGTCCTGAGTTCAATTCCCAGCAATCACATGGTGGCTCACAACCATCTATAATGAGATCTGATGTTCTCTTCTGGTGTGTCTGAAGACAGTGACTATACACACACACACACACACACACACACACACACACATATATATGAGTATATATATATACATATATATGAGTATATATATACATATATATGAGTATATATATACATATATATGAGTGTATATATATATTTGATGCTGTGATCATAAAATATAGCTGGGCCATATTCATTATAGTATTGTAATGAGTAATGATTTAGATTAATGTATTGTGTGTAGGCGTTTTCTTTCTCTCTTTCTTTTTTTGAGACAGGATCCTGATATATCACTCTGGATGGTCTGGAACTCATTTTGTAGCCCAGGCTGGCCTTGAACTTGAGATCTTCTTGCCTCTGTCTCTCAAATACCTAAAATATCCATTTCTGCGGGTCTGTCTACCCTTCCATTTATCTATCTCAGGTTTCATAGACCAGGCTAGCCTCAAATTAGATATATAGATGGGGATGACCTTACCCCTGCTCTTCCTGCCAGGGTAAGAGTATCTGAGGCTGGCCAGGGAGCCCTAACACTGAACTAAGAGTTCTGTGGCGAGCGGGGAAACAGAAGGCAGGAGACTAAACGAAACGTTCATTACAATCTCTGATAGTCAAAGAACACGTGTTCTCAATTTGCAAGTCTCCATGAACATCCGGCACAACAGATAAAAATGATACACCAGACAGATCACAGTGAATTCTCAAATTACAGGTTGAGCGTCCCTAACCCAAATCCTCAAATCTAAAATGCTTAATAATTATCTGAAAGTTCTTGACTGCTGGTATAAGGCTGCAAGTGGGAAATTCCACACCTGACCTTATGGGGCAGGTGGTAGTCAAAATACACAATATAAAAATTATTGTATGAAATGACTTCCAGGGACTGCACATGGCTATCTATGAAGCTGGGCATGGTGGTGCACACCTTTAATTTCAGCATCCAAGAGGCAGAGACAGGTGGATCTCTGTGGGTTCCAGGCTTGCCTGGTCTATATAGTAAGACTCCATCTAAAAAACAAACAAATAGAGCTGGGCGTGGTGGCGCATGCCTTTAATCCCAGCACTCGGAGGCAGAGGCAGGTGGATTTCTGAGTTTGAGGCCAGCCTGGTCTACAGAGTGAGTTCCAGGACAGCCAGGGCTACACAGAGAAACCCTGTCTCAAAAAACCAAAACCAAAAACCCAAAACAACAAAACACGACAAAACAAACAAACAAAAACCCTGAAACTCACTCTACAGAGTCCAGGCTGACTCAAACTCAGAGATCCACTTCCTGTGCCTCCTAAGTGCTGGGATGGACCATCTCCTGACCCTGTTTCTAATTAAAATAAAACATTATTATTAGAATCTCAAGCATGCTGAATAAACATCCTGTAATATATCCAAGGGACAAGCTTATCTAGGGAAAAGGGTTCCCATATACAATGATTTATCTTCACTGCTAACATATCTCTGGGTGTGTCCAGGAGGGTGTTTCCAGAAATGTTTAACTGAGGGGGGAAAAGAACCAACCAGAGTATTCAGGGTGCCATCCATTGGGCATGAGTCCCACACTGATCAAATGTGAAAGAGCTGCCTCTCACTGCTTCCTGAATGTGGATACAGTGTGAGCAGCTACCTCAGGTGTTGCTGTTGTGCCTTCCCTGTCATGGTGGACAAACAAACCTTTCCTCCCATACCACATGTCTTCCTTTGTCACATATTCTGTTGTAATGGTGAGTAACTAAAATACCATATAAAATATTAAATACTGAGCCTGGCATGGGATTTTAATAGCATCATCAAAAGTAGAAAGACAAGGAAGAATGCTCCCCAAATACCCAAGAGAGAACCGCCTTCAACTGGATTTCTGTCCCCAGCCAAGTGCCAATCAAATGGAAGAGGAATCTAACATGTTTTTAGACTTGAAAGATCCAAGGGGGGGAAAGGCAAAAACAGGACGACAAAAAAAAAAAAAAAAAAAAAAAAACCAAGGAAACCCCAAGATCATTTCTACAGGACTCCTCCAGAACTTTTTGTATAAAAGGCTCCCAGATTGGCGTCTTGTAGAAGATTCTGTAAAAACCAACAGAACTGTTTTGGTAGAACAGGTGTAATATTTATAATCATCGTGGACCCTCGCTGTTCTCTAACCTCTTGTTAAGCTTGCTTCTGTTAGCACTTATCAGCAACCACTACTGTTTCGGATTTGCTAATCTGTCGGGCAACCTCAACGCATGGAAAACAGCAATGCGCCACGGGCTGAATGAAAAACGAGCGCGTCAGACATTAGTGAAATGATGCAGAACCCACCACCCGGGAGATGCTTTCCAATTGACAGTCTCCTTCCTCAGTATCCCCCAGTTCAGTAAAGCCCATTACTATCGGGTGCCTCTTGGTGCCTTCCTGAAGAACAGCAAACCTACTGGAATCCCCGACCAGACTAGCGAAGTCCACCTCCGCCCATCTCAAGATGGAAACATTTAGAACGATCAATTCCGGTATCTAACAAGGCTTAAGGTATCTAACAAGGCATAAGATGTTTAAGCAAGAACAATTCCGGAGGAGACAGGGCTGATGTTTACATAAAACTTTTGTTATTTTGTAACCCACAAGTGTACTCTTCTGCCACCTTGTGGCAAAGGTGGGGAACTCCCAGATAAACACTTGAGGGTTGCTTCACTCTGCCGTGGTTGGTCAAATCCCAAGGAGTTGGGCGGGGTGCTCATCAAATGCCTTTACATCTATCAAAGCAGGCAAGGGTGCATCCATTTTGCACTAAACCACACTTAGTATAAAGTAGGTGCTTGCTAAGTATTTGTTGGCAAAGAAGTAAAACAATAACCAGCTTGTATAGAGGACCTACTATGTGCAAAACCAATGCACTTTCTATGTCTGGTTTCATTTTATTAAAGCAACCAGCTCCACTCCGTCCTGGGAACCCCTCAGTCCTGGATACACGAGCATGCAACATATCACCAAGGGCAATACGTCCAGGTAAGCCATATTTCTGGACAGAAAACTGAGCCTCAGAACTGTATGCAATCACTTGCTCTTTGTATTATGCACTTTCCTGATGGCCTGTCCTGAGAAGACACGGCTTTAGAGAGTAAGGGTTCACAGTTCAGGAGTGCAGTTGGCCGTGGTGGAGAAGAGACAACTCATAAGAGGCAAGAGGACCTCAAGTTAAAACCATGGCTTCTACAGCGTAAACTGACCACTTTTCTATGCTGTCCCTGGAAGAAAAATGCAGAGTCTCATAGACATGACTCCTTCCAGCTGAAGGTTTAGTGAGTTCTTCTGTTCCCAGGACCTAAAGGTACAAAGGGAACTGGAGGTGTCCTCTAGTGCTTTCTGAAGTAACTTTGTTAAGCAAATACCTGAATAATGAAGGTGGAGAGAGAAGAAAAGGAGAGAGGAGGGGTGAGGGAGAGGAGAAGAAAGGGAAGGGGAGAGAAGATAGAACACCTTCCTGTAGGAGCAAACATGTTGCTCCCACACTTTGCTTAACTGCCATGTGCTTGGTCTCCTCAGGGGCAGCCAGGAGATGCTGGCCCACTTCCTTTGAGTGCTAGATGAAACAAAGCATTCAGAGCCTTAGGATGGGCCACTCTGAAAGTCCTAATGCCACCTTTCTGGACTGAACAGCCCTTCTGTAGGTCATGAGGGGATCTTGATTCAATGCTTGACCGCTTTCTGCTGCTTCTTTAGCTGGAGGGATCCCACCTCAGCACTGGCCAGGGTGTGGGACTTTTCAAGGAGAAGCCTATGTCTTTGCCATGACCCATAAACCCGTGACTGAACACACAGTCCCTTCTGCCCCCACCCCAACCCCTGCCCTTGCTCTCGACTGTGTGTGATGGTCTCCTGCAACTTCTCAAAGGCCCTAAACATGTCCTCTTGGCATTCCAACAGATGTCCCCTGTGTCCTGCCTCTCTGCCTCCAGCTATGAAAGTGATTACTTCCGTTGCTAAAAGGCCTTTCCTTGGGGAGAAGCAAACACCTACCGCCTCCTTCCACTTCCCAAAGACAAACCAAGGTGGCACCAAGGTTCATTCTGAGGAACCAAACAGTTTGTTGGGTTTTCTTACAGAGCAATGGATACAGGTGACTTTAAAAGAGCCACATGGGGAGATTGGCACCTGGCATGCCTGATGCCCCGCCCATCACTGTGTGGGTGGAGTTCTCTCCTTGAGTCCTTCCCCATCTATGCCTTCCAGCCTTTCCCTAAGACCTGGAGGCCACGTGCAAACAGAATGGCAAATAACTGGTTGGGAGGGGTTGCTGGACACTCAGAGTCTCATGTCTCTCACCATGCCCTCCTTCCAGGATGGACCATTTAATAGTCAACAAGCTATTGATCTTTGGTGCACAGGCCCAGATGAACTGAAGATGGCAGAGCTTTGGCTCAGAGGATGGTCCTTACAATGGCTTTCCTCATTCCTTGAGGCTAACATGCTTTCCGCTGTCCTTTCCTGAGTTGTCCTTCCATGTGGGCAGCTGGTCTCACTCTCTATGTGGCTGAGGATAACGTGAAGCCTTGACCTCCTGTCTCCACCCCATGTGCTGGGATCAAGAGCAAGTACCATCATCGGGTTTTACTGTGAAAGGTGATCCAACTTGTCAGGTCACAATACCTCTAATTGCTGCTTTCTCTCTCCCCACACAAACCATCCACACCCCCAGCGGCCTTTCCATCTCCACAACTTTGATAAGCTTCTGCTGGGGCCTTGAACACTCCCTCCCACTTACAGCTGCAAACCCAGTCCTCCCCACCCCCTACCCCAGGCTCAGTCCCAAGACAAGATTGAATTACAACTTTACTTTCAGGGTCTCTGGGCCTAATGACTCCTGCACACAGGCTAGGTCATATGGTATGCAGTTTTAACCACCACTCCTTCTGGAAACATAAAACAAGGAATTCCCTTTGCTCTTTGGAACTTCAGAATATGTCCCTTCAGGTCTGCGGTCTTGACCTGGATGGCTAACTATCCTGACAAGATCCTCTGAAGATAACTAATCTCAGCTTCCTTTCTACCAGCCAGTAGCATTCTGCTATTTATACAGAATTCATGTCTTTGTACTGGCATTGACAGGCACACACTTTACCAACTGAGCCACATCTTTAGGTGTGTGCCTTGTCTTAAATCCTTGGCACCTTCTGCAATATCTTGCCCATGGCTTCCTTGTTGACTGGACTATTGTCTACACTACCACAATGGTTTGGATCTTAGATGTACGCTGAATTAAGGCTCAGTTGGCTCAGGATAGGTGACCCATACGCAACGGTTGAACCAACAGAACCAAGAACTGTAGAGGAATTTTAGTTTAGAATGTGGCTGCTCTGATAAGAGATCACATCCAAAGACCTGCTAGGTCTATGTGATTTGGCTGGAATACAGACATGCCTTTAATCCCAGAAGACAGAGGCAAGCAGATCTCTAAGTCCAGCCTGTCCAGAGCCAGTTTCAGGTAAAGAAAAACTTAAGTCCAGGTCTTAGGTACATGCCTTTAATCCCAGCATTCAGAGGAGACAAAGGCATGCATATGTCTGAGTTCTAGTCAGCTACGTTCAGTCAGTTCCTGGAACTCAGAGGCAGTTTTACTGGGAGACTTTTACAGAGACTGGTTGTAGAGAGAGAACAAGCTAGACACAGGTGAAGACAGAAGGAGTCAGAGAATGAGAAGGAGCCAGAAGCTTAGAACAGATTGCCAGAGGTAGGATGAGGCCAAGCAGAGCAGTTCAGTCAGAAACTGAGAGGAGCCAGATTGAATCAGTCAGCTTGGAGAAGAGTTGGAGCCAGAACAGCTGAGTTGACCAACCATCCAGAATTCAGAAAGGACTAGAAAGAGTGAGTTTATTCAGAGGCTGAAAACATCTAGGCCTAGATTAGCTTGTACAGAGGCTAGAAGCTTCCAGGACTAGGCTTCTGTTAGCAGACAGAAGTAGTAAGCCTCTGAGATAACAATCACATCAGGAGAATAAAAAATACTTTTACAAAGAATGAGCTCAGCTGGCCACCTCACAACTGCTCCGTTTCAGATGTGATGGCAATGTCTGCAGGTGCACAGAGCTGACACAGAGCTGACAAGGGATGGTGGGTCAGATTTGCAGTGTTTGCCTGCAGAGGGTAACTGCCCAGTCTTGTCCTGTGTGTGTGTGTGTGTGTTTCCCATAGCCTACAGCGCCTTCACAGTCTCCCCTGTGCTTCAAATCCACAGACAGCTTATCCTCAATTGGTCGCACTTTGGTCAGAATTCTCTACCTTACTTGGGGTGCCTCCAGGACCTCCCCTGGGGTAAGCTCTGTGTCATGGGGTCCCAGCTTTGCTCCGAGGTCGATGGCCTCCAAAAGCTGATGCACGCTTGCTTTTCTTACCCAGAGCACCCACTTACTGCTTTGTTTCCTCTTTCTTGCGAGCTCTTTGGGGATAATGGACTCCCAGACACACGGACATTGCTCACTCTGTGACCGGCTCACACTGCACTTTCTCCTGGATGCTCGCTGTGATTCTTTGTGAATAATTATCGAATACCTGTGGGTTGTGGTTTTTAGAAGTCAAATGGGACCTACCATAAATTCTCTCTAGGTTTATAAACTGTAAAACAACCCAGGTAGAACTTTTGGTAGCTTACTGCAGTTTGAGTCACTGAATGTCAGTGGTCTTATCAAAGTTTTGGCCAGTCATATTGGAGTTAAAGTTGAGGCTGAATAGCAGCGGCTGCTCAAATTGGGAGTGACTTCTGTCAGGTTTGGTAGCTCACACTTTTAACCTCAGAAAGCAGATTGGTGTATTTAGTGAAGTTCAGGTCAGCCAAGTCTATATAGTGAGACCCCAGACTTAAACAAACAAACAAACAAATACCTCCACGAAAACCAAACCAAAACAACAACAACAAAAACAAAGCAAAACAACAAAGGAAGTTCTGCTCACAGGTACAATTTGGGGAAGAGACTGTTGGCGCCCTCTGCTGGTCACTGTTCAGTATGTCAGCTCAGGTACGGAGCATTTCTGTGAGTCTGGAGACCAGAAGGCAACCTAAGCTTTGGGAACAAGGAGTAAGAACCCTTGGCTCAGGGCTACGGATGGGTTGGTTCCCCAGCACACAGGTCTGCTTTTGCCAGATTTAGCGACCCCTTTCTTGCTCTCAGGCTACTCACCCTAGGAAGTGTGGGACTCTTTGTTGCAGGGAACCAGAATGGCAGCCCACCACATTCAGCTGCTGTTCCATTTGGGCCTTTAAGCAGAGCGACTGAATCAAGAAGTCTCGTTAGACCAAAACAGACAATAAATCAAATGAAAACTCATAGTGCTCTGAAATTGCTAGTACCTGCAGGATGCCAGAGAGCCTCGTTCCTGCTTGCAGCAGTCAGTGGCCTCGCTGATAAGCTGGGACTCTAGAGGTCTAGGTCTCCCCGTTAGCAGCTGCATTTCATCACGGCTGAGCCCGAACACCCAGGCTACTCTAGAAAGCCTGCTAAAGGTCCCAGTCACAGGGTGCAGGTGAGCGGAAGTAGAAGTGAGAAGGAATCGCCGTTTTGTTTCTTACTGCGGTGGCCCGGAAGAGGGGAGTCGGGACGGGTGTTCAGTGAACACGGGGTTTCAGTTCTGCTGGGAAAGGTCTTGAGGAGACTCATGGAGGAGATGGTTTGGATAATAGTGTTGGTGTGACTTGTGCCAGGATTCTGTGCCCTTAAAATGATTAGTTTTATTTCTTGTGTATTTTACCACAATTTAAAAACTAGATAAACCAGGCTTCCTGCTGTCCTGTAGTCTGTCCTGGGCTCCTACAGTTCTCCAGCCCTGTCACTGACTGCTCTCCCATGCCCTCACTGGCCTCTGTCCCAGCTGCTGCCCTCTGAGGTCAGAGTGTCTCTCCATGACCTCTCTTGGCAATGGCGGTGTCTCCAATCAGGCTCCAGGAGAGGAAGTTAGTGTCTTCCAATAGCACTGCCTCACGGGGGGTGGGGGTGGGGTGGGGGGGTGGGGGGGACAGGCCTCCCTCTGAGATGGTAAAGGTAGCTCTGTTTCCTTGGTTTGCCCTTTGAGTCAGGGTTCCAGTCTCTCATCCCCACACAAGGCAGCTGTAGGTGTCCTTCCCAGGGTGCTGGAAACACTGGTCTAGCAGGCTCCCAGTAGCCACACTGCTTTATTCCCTTCAAATGGCCTCAGCCATTGGATTGGCTGTGTCACGTGACAGGAGATGCTATAATCTCACGGTATCAGGCAGGTTGTGGTAGTCAGTAGATGCTATAGCATCCTGGGGAAAGACTCACCACAGAGGTTTTTTTTTTTTTTTTTTTTTTTTTTTTTAGATTTATTTATTTATTGTGTTTTGCCTGCATGTGTGTATGTGCACCAATTTTCAGAGGCCAGAAGCCCCGTCAGATTCCTTGGAACTGGAGTTTAGATGCTTGTGAGCTACCTGTGGGTTCTGGGAATCAAACCTGGGTCCTTGCAAGAACAGCAGATGATCTGAATGGCAAAGCCTCTCTCCAGTCCTCTTTCTCAGTTTTCTTATGTCAGAAGTGAAGGTCTTGAAGGCTGACTCACCATTATCATAAAGATTAAGATCGGTGCCCTCCGCCGGGTGTGGTGGCGCACGCCTTTAATTCCAGCACTCGGGAGGCAGAGGCAGGCGGATTTCTGAGTTCGAGGCCAGCCTGGTCTACAAAGTGAGTGCCAGGACAGCTAGGGCTACACAGAGAAACCCTGTCTCGAAAAACCAAAAAAAAAAAAAAAAAAAAAAAAAAAAAAAAAAAAAAGATTGGTGCCCTCCTTACTTTTTCTTTTGTCTTCTGTGAGTGGAATAATCCTAACCCACACTATAGGACAGCTGCTGGACTGCACTAGAAGACTGCTAAGCCTGCTGTCTGCACATGCCCAGTGTTCAGTGTATGTTCAACTTTTGTTGTAACAAAAAGGTAAGAATATAATTGTTTTGCAAAATGCATACTGCCTATGGTTAAAATAGCCAGCAGCAGTCAAACTTGAACATTTACTCAAGTATTTTTAAAAGTGGAAAATGGAAGTCTGGGAATTTTCTGGCATGTTGGGAGCTCAGAGATGCAATGGAACCCCACTGTGTCTGGGAGAAGTATCAGCGAAACTCTTAGGGGGAGAGGTGTGAAAGGGAGGCAGGGCTGGGGGGAGGGCTGGACAGGGTCTTCCCTTTGACCTGGGAATGAAGAGTGTGCTGTGTTCCAGGGTGAGTGCTGCAGACCCTCTGGGCCCCTTTGTCTGCATGGAATGGGTCTCTAGTCTCGGGTGGGCAAAGTGTCGGATGGAATGACAGATGCACACAGGAGAGGTTGTGTAGAATCTGAATGTAATTTGTCAAATCGAGCATCAAACTTTTTATACAGAAGAAAATAAGGAAGTTGGGTGACACACCAGCAAGGTACAAAGAGGTTACTGGATTCTTACATAAAACAGAGGAATGCAAACACAGAAGGTCTAACAGGAACCACCTGGGATAGAATTCATTGTTAACAACGGGGATCAAAAGGAGCTCCACCTAAGATTCACTTAATCTTAGAAGCCAGGGTCAAGGGCTTCATGCCCTTGCCATAGTTCCTATTTTAGTCTATTGTATAGTCCACCTTTCCCTTAGGCCATTGTAAATACGTGTGTATGGGTGTAACTCAGCTATCTATAGTTCTAAGTATCTATTCTGGTTTCTCCTTAGGTCTGAAACTTCCTTCTTCCTAGATGATGGTAAATTCCTGGATAGGGCAGTGACCTAGCTTTTATTCAAAGTGATAGTGTAATGCCAGAGGCAATTCTGAATGTCACTAAATAGCAACATTCTTACTGAATTCCAAGCCCATGGTCAGCTCAAAGACTTTCTAGAACTGTTGGAACACTGGTGAAGGCTTGGCTATGTCAGAATTCCATCTTAAAAGGCACTTATAATAAGATAATACTAAAAGAGAGCACGTGGATCCATACACCAGACTAACTCGGGAATGGAACATTAATGTATGGGTTAGAGAGGACGCCAGACTCCAGGAGGTGAGTTTCCGTGAAACTCTTTGCCTCGTGAGTAGCTTCCAAGCCTCTCGGCCTGTCAAGCTGACTCGACCAGAGTGTGTGGCAGGTGAGGAGTCCAGGGTTGATTGGGTCAGAGTTTGTGGAGAGAAATGAAAAGCATTCGGAGAAAAGAGCCCGTGGGTCTGACTTAAGGGGCTCTTAGGACCGCCTTACAGAGCTGGAAAATTGCCCAGCTAAGTGTAATAATCTCATTAGTTCTTCCTCAGATTTTGGGTCTGTGCAGCTTTTATGTGCAACGATGGCCTCTGAGGGTACTCATACAAACATGGCAAACACACACACACACACACAAACAAAAAGTGACTAGGCAGAGCCAGGATAACCCCACAGAAGAGGATTAAGGGCACCATAAGAATGGCCCACAGACTCAACTAAGCAGGGCTCATAAAGGCTCAAAGAGACTGAAGTGACCATCCCAGAGCCTGCATGGGTCAGTGCTATGTCCTCTGCATATACCTTATGGTTGTGTAGCTTGGTGTCCTTGTGGGACTCTGAACAGTGGGAGTGGGGGTGTCTCTGACTCTTTTGCATGTACTTGGGACCCTTTTTCTTCTACTGGGCTGTCTTGTCCTTGATACAAGGGTGTGTGCCTAGTGTTATTGTAACTTGTTAGGCCATGTTCAGGGATATCCCTGGGGAGCCTGCTTGCTTCTCTCTCTCTCTCTCTCTCTCTCTCTCTCTCTCTCTCAGAAAAAAAGTGGATCTGGGGGAAAGGGGATGGGAGGGGATGGGAGGAACTGGAGGAGTGGAGGGAGGGAGGGAGGGAGGGAGGGGAAACTGTGGTCCGGATGTCATGTGTGAGAGAAGAATAAGAGAAAAAAAAGTTTAAAATAAACAAGTAATCTGAGCACAGTGCACACAGCTGTAAAGGGAGGCAGAGGCAGGTGGGTGGTTGTGAGGTGGAGGCCAGCCTGATCTACACAGTGAACTCAGACAGTTAGGGCTACAGGCTGAGATGCCGTCTTGAAACAAAACAAAACAAAAACAAGCAACAAAACAAAACAAAAAAGTGCCAAATGGCTGTCGGATGAATTAGTTCATAATACTTTAGAAGGATAAAGTAGACAAATAGTCATGAATCTAAGAAAACCACAATGGGATGTAAAAGTACGTGCACACAGAAAGATGTCGGTACTAAAAGACACCCACCCCACCCCCAGAAAAAACAGGACCAAGAAGAAATAAACTGATGTTTTGTGTCCCTGACGTTTACCCTTTGTGGGTATTGCTTTGTTAATGCTTTGCTGGTTTCTGAAACATCTCAATGAGCATGTATCAATAATGTAACCAATGAGCATGTATCAATAATGTAACCAATGAGCATGTTTCAGTAATATAACCAGACAGCATAGGAAAGTTTCTTACCATACCAAAGACACACAAACACATATTCTTAAGAACTAGAATTTATTTCAGACCAGTGAAACTTCACAACTCATGACTAACCTTCACTTGAACAGTCTTTTGAATTACACATAATTTAAAAAGAGGTCAGGCAAAGGAGACTAGAAAAACAAACAAACAAACAAACAAACAAACAAAAAACCCCAAGGTAAAGCTATTAGCTTGAATCAGTTGATACTCATTACACACTATTAAAAAAGCCCTCTGTAAATTCAATATTATTTTCATAAAACTGTTAGAAAAAACAGTACTATTACCTTTTCAAAATTAAGTTAATCTGAGCTAAGTTCATTTCCGTGGCAGAAATGTAAGATACAGCCCAGTTTTAAAAAAACAAAGACAAACCAGAAAGTGCATATTATAAATAATATTTTAGCTGGGCAGTTGTGGTGCATGCCTGAAATCCCAGTACTTAGGAGGAAGAGGCTGGCAGATCTCTGTGAGTTCAAGGCCAGCCTGGTCTATAGAGCAAGTTCCAGGACAGCCAGGCTTATACAGAGAATCCCTGTCTTAAAAAAAAAAATTATAGCCGGGCATGGTGGTGCATGCCTTTAAATCCCAGCACTTGGGAGGCAGAGGCAGAGAGGCAGAGGCAGAGGCAGAGGCAGAGGCAGAGGCAGAGGCAGAGGCAGAGGCAGAGGCAGAGGCAGAGGCAGAGGCAGGTGGTTTTCTGAGTTTGAGGCCAGCTGGTCTACAGAGTGAGTTCCAGGACAACCAGGTCTACACAGAGAAACCCTGTCTGGAAACAAACAAACAAACAAGCAAAAAAAATTTTTTAAAAAATTTTTAAAAATAAAAAAAGGCTCCCCTAGAGTTTCAGGTTCACAGCTGTTGGTTAGAAAACTGCTTTGTTATTATTCTGGCTCACACTTCTGAGGTCTTCTCCATGAGGGCTCTGTGGTGGAGTGTCCTGTCCCTTGGACAGAGGTCAGGGCTCACGTTGGACTTGGATCATTCTCCACTTGCCTTCTGCCCTTCACATATTTGTCTGTGAGACTGGTTCCAATGAAGAATATGGGTTTTCCTTTCCTATGCCCCTTTTCTTCTCATCCTCATCAAACTGTGCTTCAATCTCTGCTGGGTTGATGTAGGTGTAGAATCGAGCCATGATGGCGAATATCACGCAGACAACCAGAAGCAATGAGGCAAACAGAATGTACTCAGCCCACTGAAGGAATCAGAGGTGGAGCAAGAAAACAAACAAACACAGGTCACGGTTAACATAGTTAACATGATGTCTCGTGCATATCTTCTTGCTACTTCTAGGTGGAAGATACTTTGAAGTGGAACTAGGAGATGTAGGCCCCCAACAGAGACATTGGCTGGATTTTCTCAAATGCTCAAGAAGCAGTTAACACTTTCCTGCTAACATGGAATGTGGAAAAAAGACTTTTGGGAGGGTGAGAGGAACTTTCTGAAATTCAGGCTGGTGCCAGAAAGATGGGGAGCCAGCAAGGAACAAGTATTGGCCTCGAAAGACAAAGAGTGTGCTGAACACAGGCAGGAAAGATGGGTGTGCTGAACATGGGCGGGAGGGATTGCTCCACAGGCTGAGCATCTTCCAGAAGTCCTTGGTTGTAGTTCTGACACACCTACAAACCCTACAACTCCAGCTCCCGGGACCCAATGCTTTTCTGGCTTCCATGGGCACCTGCAGGTGCATGGTGCATATATATACAGCAGCCCCTCCTATCAATCTATCTATCTATCTGTCTGTCTGTCTATCTATCTATCTATAACTTATATGTGTACATGCATACACATGTGCATGTGTGTGTGCACACATGCACACACACACACAGTTATATGCACATATTTTTTGACAATGTCTGAGCTCAAGAGCACGAAGCCCCATAGCCATTCCTGAAACAGAAAACAGTGTTACTGCTCTGGTGACAGGAAGCCACCAGGCAAACCTTGTGTGCAACAAGGCTGAACAAAAGCTCTGAGGATCATACAAGCCTGTGCTTTATTTTATTTTAAATGGAAAGTTATAAAAATCTCAAGAACATCTTTAACTTATTATGGAGTTTCTGTACAAGGAATCTGGCTTCTCTCTCTCTTCCCTCCCCTCCCCTCCCCTCCCCTCCTCTTCCTTCCTTCTTTCCTTTCCTTTCCTTCCTTCCTTCCTTCCTTCCTTCCTTCCTTCCTTCCTTCCTTCCTTCCTTCCTTCCTTCCTCCTTTTTTCTCCTTCCAGTGTTGGGCTAGAACCCAGAGCCTTGTGTATGCTAGGAGAGTACTCTCCGTGGAGTTATACCCCTAGCCCATATGACTAGTGTAGGGCTCTTAATCTGAATTCACAGAACTGATGGAAGGTTTTTTCTAGTGGACCCCATTAGAGTATATGGACTTTATTTAACTCAATATGGCAAACCTGGTGTCAATTTCCACTTAACAGAAACCTTCAGAGACTCTGCCTGGTGCTACTGGTGATAACGCTAGCTGACTGGTCTGGTAATGTTATTCAGCCAGTGACTCAAATGGATACATATTGATAGATAGCTAGGGAGGATCATGGTGATGACCATTAATAACCAAGAAAACTAGAAGTTCAAAGTCATCGTCTACACAGCAAGTTTGAGGGCAACATGGGCTACATAAGTCACTGTCTCAAGGACCGGAGAGATGGCTCAGTGGTTAAGAGCACTGACTGCTCTTCCAGAGGGCCTGAGTTCAGTTCCCAGCAACCACCTAGTAGCTCACAACCATCTGTCATGGAATCCGATGCCCTCTTCTGGTATGTCTGAAGACAGTGACAGTGTGCTCATATACATGAAATAAATAAATCTAAAAAAATAAATAAATAAAGACCCTGTCTCAAACAAACAAACCTACAGAAGGAAAAAGATATATCCGTACCTGTTTGGGGAAGTGCCCCGCCCCTGCCACGATGAGCACAATGATATTGCCGACCGCCACAGTTAGAAGCCAGCCTGCCTGAAGCACGGACTTCATGTTAGACGGAGCCTGCGGAAGCAACGCAGAATGCATTACAACCTGGATTCCCACTTCAAGCCAGGAGAACGCCACCCACCCACCCACCAGCTCACTTTGCCGAGCACCCCTGAAGTGCAGATTAGAGGTCAGCACTTGGGAGGTTGAGGCACAAAGATACTTGAGGACACCCTCAGCTCCTTAGCTTGGCTCTGCTCTTAGTATAAATATGCGGATAAGTCCATAGAGAGCAGAGGTCTCTCTCTCTCTGACGGTTGATGTACGGAGGATGGAACGCTCGTGATGAGACAGGGAGCATTCCTGAGGCAGAGGCCACCTCTCTCCACACACTTACAGTGTTACCTTAGTAACACAGGCAGACCTACCGGTGCGTGGACTTTGCCTCACAAGTTTCTTGGCAAAGCCATGCTCTCCCCAAAGGAAGACTACTGTGCGCTCCTCTGTGGCATCGCTGCTGTGACCCCCATATTCCTTCCTCAAGTTCTTCCCTGCCCATCACAGCACTGCCTTTGTCAGACAGTGTGGTCCTCACAGAAGGAGATAACTACTACAGATGCTGAAAAAGAACATGGCCACGATGCAATGATTTTAGCTTTCTTTCTTTCTTTCTTTCTTTCTGTCTTTCTTTCTTTCAAACATTTTAGACATTAAAGCTCTAGTTGGGGTACCAATAAAATTTGTCTAATTAACCTAATATACTTACAAGCAAAAACAAAACAAAAAACCAAACCAAAATGTTTTTTTTTTTTCTGAAGTAGGGTGTTACATGTCCCAGCTGACCTCCAGATTCACTATGTAGCCAAGGATGACCTTGAACTGGTTTTCCTGCCTTGACCTCCCCAGTGCAGGGGTCACAGGAGTTCATCACCACACCTGGTTCATACAGTGCTGGGGATTGAACCCACGGCCTGGTGCAAGCTAAACCAGTACTCTATCAACTGAGCTGTATCTCTAGCCTGAAAAATAGGGTGTTACACTTGTTCTTAGCAGTAGATCTGATTGAATGATGTCACTGGGAGTCAAAGAGAGATGCCTACTGGACCTTACATATAACTGGAACACAGTCAAGTACTTAAAGGCCTAGATACTGCCTTTGGGATATTATAAAATGCAGAATCTGCAGCTATGACCCTGGCAGCAGACCTTGGTGTGCTGAACCTTTAGACTCTAGTCTTGTATCTAGTCTAGTGTGATTATGTATCTATATCTATATCTATATCTAGATATAGTAGATATATAGATATCTGCTATCTATTTATATCTATATAGATACTATATCAATATCTACCATCTACATGTACCTATATAGATACTATACATCTATATATAGATATTTACTATCTACCTATACTATCTATCTACATAGATATACAATATAGACAGTGTAATATATATATGTATATATGTGTGTGTATATATATGTATATATATATGTATATATATAGCATATATATACATATATATATGCTATATTCCCACTGAGTAGAGACCTTATTAATCTCATGGTGCTTGTTCTGTGGAAGACACCTGTGGTTATTTGAATGAGAAATGTCCCAGGTAAGATTGGGCATTGGTGCACACTTTTTTTTTTTTTGGTTTTTCGAGACAGGGTTTCTCTGTATAGTCCTGGCTGTCCTGGAACTCACTCTGTAGACCAGGCTGGCTTCGAACTCAGAAATTCTCCTGCCTCTGCCTCCCAAGTGCTGGGATTAAAGGTGTGCTCTACCACGCCCGGCCTGCATTGGTACACATAGCCTTGCTGGAGGAAGCATGTCCCTGGAGGTGGGCTCTTAGAGTTTAAAACCTTGAGCCACTCCCAGCTCACTCTCTCTGCTTTGTGCCGGTGGTCCAGGATGTGTACTCCCAGCCTCTGCTCTGGCCACCACATCTGCCTATTGCTAGTCTCACTGCCATGATGGACTCTGGTCAGAGCCATAAGCCAGGGTAAACTTTCACTTGTATCAGCTGCTTTTGGCCTTGGTTTCTTATCACAGCAGGAAAAAGTATCCGTGATGCTTAGAAGAAGAAGAAGAAAAAAAACATAAACAAGCCATAAGTGGTAGTGCATGCCTACTATTCTAGTACTTGAAAGCCTGAGACAGGAGGATGATGAGTTGGAGGACAGCATGGGCTACGTACGAAGACCCTGTCTTATAGAATGAACAAAACAAAAGGACCTCTAAGCCTACACATATCCCAGATTCAAATCGCAGCCATCAGGGAGGAAGGAACAAGAAACTAGAAACCTGGGAATAAGAGAACTCCAGTCCCGTGACAGAGAAGACCACCTCGCCGCAGGTGAGAAGGAAGTACTGTGGGATCTGCAGAGCCATGTTCACAGTGTTGGGTGGGATGTCTTCAAATTCCTTCACTTCCAGGCAGCCATCACTCTGGACCATCAAAGCACCCAGCAGGCCGTCAAGAGAGATGCAGAGATACGCTTTAGAATAACAACCGTTCATATGGACACACTGAGCTGACCTTCTAAGGCTAAACAGGTGATCTACATAGTCACTGCCCATTTTAAACGTAAGTATTTGGTGCTGGAAGCCTGCCAGCTAAGACCCTGGTCATCACTCAGTCCTGAAGTCACACGACCCAGAGGGAGGCATCAAATACTGGCCAACAGGAACTAAGCCTGCTGAAGCCAACAATAACTGAGAGATCCGGTGAGATGGCTCAGCAGAGAAAGGCGCTTGCCACCAAGTCTGACAACCTGAGTTTGATCCCTGAGACTCACACAGTGGAAAGAGAGAGCAGTCTCCTATAGGTTGCTCTCTGAACCCCACCCCACTACACACACACACACACACACACACACACACACACACACACACACGCAGGCGCACGCACACACACACGCACATGCACACGCACACACATGCACAAGCACACGCACATGCACACACACACACACACACAAGCACACGCACACACACGTGCACACACACACACACACAAGCACACGCACACACACGTGCACACACACACACACACAAGCACATGCACGCGCACGCACACGCACACATGCACACGCACATGCACACACACACACACACACATATGCTAAAACAGAGAATTAGCGGTGAGTTGGGTTGGTTCTAAGACCATTTACAGATCCTAATTCCTCTAGCTAATCATGAGCTCGCCTTGCATGACTGAGGATTCAGGGAGGTTGAACAGGCTGGGATGGGATGAGCTACTAACCGCCCTTTGGATCACATAGGTATACGCGCTGCCAAAGTCAAGGTTGGAAGATTTAAAATCAGTTAGACAGTTTGGTGCCACCGCTGTGGTGTTTATTGTGTAGTGTTTTCTATTAAAAAAAGAAGAACAGGGGTTATAGTTCTTGGTGTTAAAATCTCCATTTTTTTTTTCCTTAAGAAAAAGATGAGATGGGTTTGAATTTGGGAGCAAGTTGCCCAGTAAAGGTACTCACTCGCCAGAAGGGAAGAACTGGTAGCTGCTGGCGTTGTGACTGGTGACATTTTCATATACTTTCCCACTCATTCTGATGGTGACCATCTCGTTAAGGGCGTTGACAAACCTGGAACAAAAAGCCATCTGTCTTTAACCAAATCATGTAATAGTTTATCCTAGGGCACTCATGCATACGGGAGATTCCTAGGGTCTAGAGGCAAAATTAGCTACCTTACAGTTGTTCCTGTCCACCCACTCATGAGGCACACCCTTAAAATAATTTATCTACGAGAATTTATCCATGCCGAGAGCTCAGAAGTGCTGCCTTGTCTCCTGGTATTTAGGGGAATCCACTAGGTAGTCATGGAAACAGATACCGAGTACTTTCTTTCTGGAAGGGAGCCATGCTTTTATGCTGCTCAACAGGTGAAGAACAAAAATATAGAAGTTGCTGGAAGACAGCCACAAGCAAAGCTTCCCTTGGGAAGAGAGAACCTGCCATTTTGGTTACCTCCAAGAGCTTGGGGCAGAGAATGGATATAAGATCTGAGAGGAAGAAGCTAGCTAACCCAAGTGAGAAGAGACTGTCCTGAGTCACTGCCCTCCAATGGGGGAGAGCTGTGTGGCTCTGGAGTGGTACCGGTCAGCATCTGCTGGAATGCAGAGAGGAATGGGTACCCGAAAGGCCTTGGCCCTCATCCCAAGGCTTCTAGCCTTGGCAAGTCCCCTTGCTTAATCCTCAGGAGGAGGTAAGTGAGCTGCCTGTCTTCCTAGTACTATACAGAACGTCATGGAACAGATGGCACAGGTGTTTCCTTACATGCTCTGTGATGTAGAAGACCCTGAAGTTCTTATACTGCTCTAAGGATGAACACATTGCTGCCCTAAGGGAGATCAGCTGTTTGTATTGCCCACCCAATAGGTAGGTGGCAGATCATATCAGATTGTCCAATACGTAGAACAAGAAGCAATAATGATGAACAGTTAAGTACTATAAAGAAAACTCTATCTCTAAAACACAGGGCCAGTTTTACCAGCTCCATAGTGTTGCAGATTGGTTCTAATGCTATTTGTGTTAATTTGGCTCTCAAAATCACACGGGAATCTGCACGTCTGCCTGTAAGACACTGAGAGTCCATGCCCCCATTTGGCTCTAATTGGTAAATAAAGTTGTCATTGGCTAATGGCTGGGCAGGGAGTTGGAGGCAGGACATTAGATTTCCTGGGCAAGGGCCCATCAGAAGAAGGTTTTAGAATCACCATGCCAAGAAAGAAATAGGATGCAGGCATGAGAGCTGTGTAAGACAGAAAAACAGCCTTGTCAGAGTCGGGGAAGTGCGGCTCCAGGGGCCACTCCAATGATTGACTGGGTCTGGGGGAGCAGAGATGAAATATAGATTTTAGTAAGCAATAATTCAGGAATATTAGAGGGTAGTCATTAGCAACATGGAGGTTTGGAAATGCCCAGTCATTGCTGTTTAAGGCATTTTAAAAGAGAAGGCTGTGTGTGTGTGTGTGTGTGTGTGTGTGTGAATCCAGAGCATTTTGGCGGGAGGGGAGAAGTGTGTGTGCACCTGCCAGGGAATTTATAGTGGATTAACATATTACGGTTTCATCATGCACATATTAATTGACAAAACAGTCTATATACACACAAATAATTTTTAAAGTACACCATATCAACATTTAATTTAGTTAATTGGGTGCATGTGTGTGTGTGTGTGTGTGTGTGTGTGTGTGTACATGCAGGTGCCCTCAGAGGCCAGAAGAGGGCATCAGATGCCTTGGAACTGGAGTTAAGAGGCTGAATTGCTTGACTTGGGTTCTAGGAACCTCACTGAGGTTTTCAGCCAGAGTCGGTACCCAGTCTTAACTCTTGAGCTGACTTTTTAGCCTCATGGGTACTATATTCATATATAGTGAATGCAGATTCAACATGTTTTTACCGAATGTGATTAAAAAAAAAAAAAAAGGACCACTTCCATGGAGAAACTACATACATGCAAAGAAATAGGTAAAAAACACAGACTACAGTCATTTAAAAAAAAAAAAACCAGCCGGGCATGGTGGCGCACGCCTTTAATCCCAGCACTCGGGAGGCAGAGGCAGGCGGATTTCTGAGTTCGAGGCCAGCCTGGTCTACAGAGTGAGTTCCAGGACATCCAGGGCTACACAGAGAAACCCTGCCTCGAAAAACCAAAAAAAAAAAAAACAAACCAACAACTAAGAATAACCTAAATTTCCTTGAATAGAGATGGGTAGAAAGATTATGGTGTATCTATACATAGGAAGGCTTCAGTGTAGTCAAGGGAACAGACAGGAGCTGCAGATGTAAATATAGTCAAATATAGATCTGACACATGCTATATAATGTGATTTATAGCATTATTACAGAACAACATATGCCTGCCACAATTCACTTTTATATTATTCTCTTTAAAATCATGCTAAAAAGCACACTGTCTATGGAGATGTAACAGATAGCGACACACAGTGCTAAAATGCAGTGGAAAACAAGGTTAAATTATCAACCAATTTTTAAAAGATATTTATTTATTTTTATTTTTCCAAGACAGGGTTTCTCTGTGTAGCCCCGACTGTCCTGGAACTCACTCTGTAGACCAGGCTGGCCTCGAACTCAAGAGATCTGCCTGCCACTGCCTCCCAAGTGCTGGGATTAAAGGTATGTGCCAGCCGGGCGTGGTGGCGCACGCCTTTAATCCCAGCACTCGGGAGGCAAAGGCAGGCGGATTTCTGAGTTCGAGGCCAGCCTGGTCTACAAAGTGAGTTCCAGGACAGCCAGAGCTACACAGAGAAACCCTGTCTCGAAAAACCACCAAAAAAAAAAAAAAAAAAAAGGTATGTGCCACCACCATCTGGCCTTACTTTATTATTTTATCTATCTGTATGTGCCTGTGTGTGTGCATGGCACACGTGTGTGGATGTTGGCAGCCACCTGCTGTGGGTTTTGGGACTGGGCTCAGCACCTTCACGGGGCAGGAAGTGCGCTTAACAATGGCTGAGTTGTCTCTTCAGCCCCTCAACCTATTTTTGATTAAAGGCTTGCCTATTTAAAAGAGAAAGATGACAAGCTAGCGCCGGATGTGGTGGCGCATGCCTTTAATCCCAGCACTTGGGAGGCAGAGGCAGGCGGATTTCTGAGTTCGAGTCCAGCCTGGTCTCCACACTGAGTTCCAGGACAGCCAGGGCTACATAGAGAAACCCTGTCTTAAAAAAAAAAAAAAAAAAAAAAAAAAAAAGACAAGCTAGCAATTTAAACCTTTCAACTTACTGATACAAAGGTTTATTTGCTTGAAAATTTTGTATATCCTTCCTTTAATTTACACCTTAGTCAGAAAGTCTGATTTTGTGGATTTGGATTTGGTGTTGCTACTCAATAGAAAAGCAATTCTGACCTGCCTATTTCCATATTCACGATGGGAGGGGTCAACATGTCCCCAATGCCATTCATCTCTTTCCTCAATATTCTATCAAAGATTTTTAGGGGGTGAAGCGATAACTCAGTCAGTAGAGCCCCTCCCTTAAAAGCAGGAGCACCCCAGTTCAATCTTTAGCACATTTGTAACCTTAAAGCATTGGGGGCAGAGACAGACATAACCCAGGGGGGCTCACTGGTCAGTTCTCCTGATCAGCACATCCCAGGTGCCATGAGCTGCTCTGTCTTAGGAAACAGCATGGATCTCTGAAGAACAGCATGTGAGAGTTGACTTCTGGGAGCTACACGCATGCACAATGCACACGCATGCACATGCACACACACACACAGCTTTTAGACACTAGTGAGATATCGCAACAGTTAAAGTTGGACGTTGCTAAGCCTGATGACTTGAGTTTGATCCCTGGAGCCCATGGGTGAGAGGAGAGAGGTGACTCCTCTAAGTTGCGTGTCCACACACATACTAAATAAATAATTAGCTTTTCAAAGTTTGGCAGGCAAATTGGTTTAGTAGTGAAAGGTACCTGCTGCCAAGTCTGATGTCCATGAGTACCTACATGTGTAAGATGAAATCGGTTCCTGAAACTGTCTTCTGACCTCCACACTCACACATAACACACACACATAAACACACACACACACATACAGACAAACAAACAAATAGCCTAAATATCATGAGCTACCCTGTCCAAAGTTTCCAGCATTGGGGAATATTTCTAAAGAAATGAAAATATTGTTCCGAGAACAAAATAAAACCCCAGAGATGCTTCTATTTCAGTGTCAAGTACAAGGCACAAGGTGAGTGTGTGTGTGTGTGTGTGTGTGTGTGTGTGTGTGTGTGTGTGTAGTGCATGCACATGTCTTGTACAGGACAAGACGGGCAATTACTAATATCCAAAAGGACGACTATGGACTGAGAGCTGTACCCTTGAAACTCACCATGGTACCTCAAAACGAGGCTTTCTTTGGAGAAAAGGCCTCAGGAAGGAAAAGAAGCTGTTGGGGTGAGGGTGGGGGGCTTAACCTGACATGACTGATTGGTGTCCTTACATGAAGAGATTAGGATGCAAACACACAGAGAGAAAAAGATGGCTATCAACAATCAACCAAGAAGGAAGGCCTCAGAAGAGACCAGGCTTCAGGGACCTTGATCTTGGACCTCCAGCCAGAGGAACTAGGAGGACAGTGTCTGGAGGGACTGCAGAGCATGTGCTCCTGGTAGGTCCCAGAGGGAAAAGTGGTCCCCAGGGAGGACCGTTGATGCCCTGACACTGTAGCTAACTAACTAGACACTTAGTGACCAGGTAAAGGCTAACATTATTTGTGTCATGAATGAATGCTGAATTCTATAGCTTATTTTTCCACACCAGTTGATAATAAATATGATGTGGACTTTCTTCTCTAAGTTATGAATTACGTTGGTTGATCCCATTGTGTATTCTTGGTACACTCTTGACACTTTCACACCCTTGTCACCACTGGGCTTGGTTAAAGGAATGTGTTAAGCTCGGTTAGATGCGAGGAGAACCAGTTTCAAAAGAAATCTCCATACCTGATTCCGTTCTCCCCTTTCTCTGGCTTTTGGTTAAGACCATCTTTTACCTGAGAGAGAGAGAGAGAGAGAAGAAATAATATAAGAATGTTTCTAAGCCGGAGAGATGGCTCAGTGTGTGAGGCACCTACTGTGTAAGTCTGACCCTCTGAGTTCACCTTGACAAGGTGGGAGGGGAGACTCCACTTCACACAGTTTTCCTCTCACCTCTGTACATGCACCACACGTCATGGGTCCATTGCTCTCTTATGTGCCCATCATGTGCGTAGATAAACACACATGCACATACAATAAATAAGCAGATAAATAAAGTGTCCTGGCGCTTAGCTGATTAGGATCAGTTCACAGTAGCACTTTAGACTTTGAGTGCACCATACTGCCCCTTGTCCTGGGAGATAAGATTCTACTTCTTCCTTCTTGGTTTCCCTCCAGGCTAACACACATTTCCCTGTTATAGATCCTTGATTGCCAGTGGCTCCAAAGGGAATGACTCTCTGACAGGTTAGATGGTCTGACCTTCGGACATGGCAACACTGTATGGTTAATACAGAGTTCATGTTTGACCACTGTACAGATGAGTCAGGAAAACCACTGGGAAATTAATCTCACAAGCATGTTTTTGCTAGGCCACATTTACAGCTTTGCTGGGGTGTGTCAACCTGTGGGCCACAGGCCGCATACACCCGATAGAACAAGCCACCCAAGAGCTTCCTTGTTAAGCAAATGGCTGAGAACATTAAGCGCACGTTGAGTTTTTTTCTTAAGTCCTCACTCGAATCCCCTGGCAGATTGCCCGAAGTTCCTTTATTCAGATCAACTCTTCTTGTACCAAATGACGCACCTAGACGTCTTCATTTTGTCAGGTAGTATTTCATGTGTATTTTATTCCTTGTATCTGGTATACATGCCATACCTTTATAAGTGCACATTTAACAATTAATACAATTAATGATATGTTAAGCACTTTACCTCAAAGTCTGAGAATGTACATATACATTCATGTGAATTACATATACACATGGAACCGTACATACACACATGAGCATGGGTGCACGCTCATAACACAGTTATTATTTATTTACCTTTATATTTTAACATGTTTTTGTTTTTGTTTTCAGACAAGTTTCCCCTGTGTAATCCTGGCCAGCCTGAAACTCAAAGAGTCCCTCCTATATCTTCTTCCCGAGTGCTGGAATCTAAGGTGCCTAGCTAAGATAGGGTCTTCCTATACAGTCCAGGCCAGCATCTGCTTCCTGAGAGCTGTTTAAAAAAAAAAGGTATGGACCACCACACCTGGTTCCTACTTTTCTTTTTGCATCGTCATTAACAGTAATCCTCCTTCCCCACCAGCCAGACCTTCACTGGGAGTCAAATGTCTGTGCTCTTCAAGAGTTTGAAATTACCTAAAGCAGTGCTCAATATCGGTAAAGCAAAGCCAAAGCCACGCCAGTAAAAAGCTGTGCCCTGTGGCTGCAGAGATGTCTCAGTGGTTAAGAGCACTGGCTCATTTTGCAGAGGACCTGGGTCCAATTCCCAGCACATACAATATAATTCATAACTATTTGTAGCTACAGTTCCTGGGGATCTGATGCCCTCTCTGACCTCAGACACCAAACACCCATGTAGTACACATATGTACATGCAGATAAAACACTCATACATGTAAAATAAAGCCTAAAGCACTTTTAAAGCTGTGTCTCCGATATTGCAAATAGCCAAGAGACATCTGTAGTGTTCAGAACTTACCACACGGTATTGACTGGGGTTCCAAACTAGAAGGGTGTGCCGGTGACCCTGCTCAAAATCATGAGCTACTGTGGTGACTCCTGGGGATCCAGAGGAAGATATGTTTATGCTTGTCAGCTTGTCTATATCGAAAGTCATGAACGTGTCTGTCTGGAGATGGGGGAAAGAAGGCAGGAGGCAGAGTTAGCACTGTGTGTTTGGACGCTGTCATGTCATAGTAGATAGCATCCTGTGTTGCCAAGTTCATGGTCATACACATCAAAAATACCTTGTAGGGACTTAAGACCTGGCCTCCTACCCTGAAGACACTGTCATACGGTTCTTTGTAGATTGCCACAGGAACTATACTGTAATTTTATTTTCCATAGGGAAAACACATGCTGTGAACATCATTTATAGTCCTATAAGTATACTATAGTATACTATGTATACTATAATATACTATATAGTACTATAGTATAGTACTATACTATAAATATACTATTTTATACTATATACAGTATAATATATAGTATTGTAAATATAGTGCTATATTATACTATATATATAGTACAGTACTATATAGAAGATAAATATACTACATATATATAGTATACTATATAGTGCTGTAAATATAGTATATTATATATAGTATATAATGCTATAAGTATACATCTAGCACTATATAGTATATTATATAATGCTATATGTCTAGTACTATAATACAGAATAGTACCAGAGGACTGGGGCTAGAGAGATGTCTCAACAGTTGAGTATCTGCTCTTCCAGATGACCTAGGTTCAATTCTAGCAATTCACATGGTGAATTACAACTACCTATAATTCCAAGGGACTTGATGTTCTCTTCCAGCCTTTGAGAGCACCAGGTACATATATGGTGAACAGGCATATATATAGGCAATGCACGCAGGCACACACGCACACACACACACCAAAGGAAAAGCCAAAGTTCTGGTGAAATCAATACTGGGCTGCCCTGACCAGGAGTCAGACTTCTAACTCCTTCTTCAAGGTCATCAGCTTGTCAAGGTCGAAGTTCACTGCTCCGACTGTGGTAGGTCAGGAATGAGAGAATATGAACCCACACCCCTGGGGTTAAGACCCCAAGGCTCTCCATGTGACCAGACTCAAGGCTGGAAACCAGAGGTCAAGGGCAATGACCTCCAGAGCAAGGTTTTCTACAGAGTCACTGTATATACGAGGACAGCAAACTCTTGGCTTGGAGACTGAGTGCCAGTACCTCTGGCTTCTATATAAAAAGTGCCAGTAGCACACTCTTAATTTACAGCTACAAAGAATTGTCTGTAGAGTCTCTAAATCTCCTCAGAAATATCAGCACCCCTGCTGATGAAAGTGCCAGAGTGATCAGTACCCACACTCAAGTTAGAGGCCCACGGGTTTAGAAAGCGTTATGAGGTGGACATGGACATGTGCTGATCTTGGACTGCCTTTGGGGTCTATACAAGGACCAATAAGAACAGCTCCTCCGAGCTGTGTTACAAGTCGGGTGGGTACAAGGTCCTGTTTCTCCTACTTACCTGAGACATTTGGGCAAGCGACACACTATTTCCAGGAAAATGCACGGTCATGTTATTGTTTCCGATGTTCAGGACCTTAATTTGGACTTGATTTCCACCAGGGAAGACTGGAAGAGTTTTCTGAGAAAAAAAAAAAAGAGAGAGAGAGAAGAGTTCCACAGTGAGGACTCCCATGGACTGTCATTGTCACCTCAGCCCTGGAGACATTTTCCTCTGAGATCTACAGCTCATCCAGAGCCATGTGCCAAACACCTGGCTCAGCCCACTGGTCACACTGCATGGCAATAGAACTTTATTTAGCCTTAAAAACAAAGGGAATCTTTTTATATCCTCTAAAAAGGGTGAACCTTGAGGGCACTATAAAATAAGCCAATCATCAAAGGGTAAATGCTCTGTGATCGTGGCCATGCAGTTTGCCTGGAGCAGCATCCTAGAGATAGATGGTAGAATGAGGCCTGCCAGGGCCTTGGGGAGACAGATCAGAGAGTTGGCATTGAATGGTGCAGAGGTTGGTTTGGGAAGATGGGGGACTTCTGGAAGCATGTGTTGTGAGGGTTACCCAGTAAAGGGAGCTGCACTAAGCTGTATGCTTAGACATGGCTAAGATGGGAAAATTCACTTACAATTTGTTCACCGTGATGAATTGTGTGTGTGTGTATGCATGCAAGAGACAGAAAGACAGAGACCAGAGACACATAGAGTGAGGCACACACACAGAGAGAGAGAGAGAGAGAGAGAGAGAGACAGACAGACAGACAGACAGACAGAGACAGAGACAGAGGAGGAGGAAGAGAGAGAGAGAGAGAGAGAGAGAGAAGACAGAGAAAGAGAGTCTCCTCTAGTTTTATGGGCCACACAGTCCCTGCCTTCAAGAACTAAGGCCTTATTTCCTGCAGGCAGCACTGGGCTGGCTTAGCACAGATTCACCCAGCAGGTATTAGGATCCGTTTAGGAATTATCCCTTTGTAGAGATATCAGAACCCAAAATGTGATCCCCTGTGAGGATGACAGTTTATGCATTTCCCAAGTGCCCGTTTGTGACAAGCTTCTCACCAAGTCTGAGCTGGAAGCAATTCCATGAACTCATCCCCCATTACAGAGACCGTAGCACAGGTGGAGTCACTCGCCTAGACTTTTCTCATACCGAAGCCCGCCCATTAGCTCTGACCTAGCCGTCGCCCACTCGCTGCACTAACTGATGGACTATTTTGCCCCACCCCCTCCCTGTACTGTTTTTACTCCAGGAATTCCTGCTGCATATGGGGAGTTTCCCCTAGTCTCCTCTAATCCTCCCAGCCCAGAGAAGGGAGATGCTGAGCCCAGGAGAAGACTCACATCGATTTCCACCTGCACAATTGCAGCCACCACAAAGGCCATGGACGCCAGGAACATCCCAACAGTCATCTTCTTCAGGGATCTGATGCAGACGAGAGGAAAGTGAACCCCAGCCTGCATCCCCCAGATGAACCAAGAGTAAACCCTAAAGGAAAATCCTCCTCACCTCACATCCCCTTGGCTTCCCTGCAAAGACAGCTGTATTGGAAGCTGCTGGTGGTGTTCTTATTGTTTTAGGATTTTATGTATGGATGTCAGTGTGAGTATATGCCCACAATGAGTGTGAGGGCGCTCTCAGTATAGGCACACATACATGTGAGGGTGTTCTCAGTATAGGCACACATACATGTGAGGGTGCTCTCAGTGTATGCACACATGCATGTGAGGGTGCTCTCAGTGTATGCACACGTGTGTGAGGGTGCTTTCAGTATATACACACATGCATGTGAGGGTGCTCTCAGTATATGCACACATACATGTGAGGGTGCTCTCAGTATATGCACACATACATGTGAGGGTGCTCTCAGTATATGCACACATGCATGTGAGGGTGCTCTCAGTGTATGCACACATGCATGTGAGGGTGCTCTCAGTGTATGCACACATGCATATGAGGGTGCTCTCAGAAGCCAGAAGAAGATGCCAAATCCCCGGGAGCTGGAGTCACAGCCTTTGTGAACTGCTCCGTGTGGATGCTGGGGGGGAAACTGTGGTCTGTGTGCTTGAGAAGCAAGCATTCCTAACCATTGAGCCATGTCTGAGTCCCTCTCTGTCACTACTCATGACCAGACTAGTGGGGTCAAAGAGAATGCCTATTCACACTTTCACATTCAACTCCTAAAAATCCTATGATCACAGCTAATGTATTCAGGCTTCCATTAATAGCATTTTTATTTATTTTAAAGGGCATTTTCAGAGGCATTGCATACAGACATCTCTTTTTAAAGCTGTGTGTGTGTGTGTGCATGCGTGTATGCTGTATACAAATGTGTATGGATATGTACAGGCCCATGTGTGCACATGGGGAGGCCAGAGGATGTCAGATGTCTTCTGTCCCTGTCCATTTTACTTTCACAAGGCCGGTTTTCTCATTGAACCTGTAGCTCACCATGTTTGGCTAAGCTGGCTAGCCAGCAGCTCCAGGGATCTGCCCATCTCTGTCCCCTGCCTCGGAAGTTGCAGATGCACACTGCCATGCCTGGCCTTTTACATGGGTCCTAGGGATCTGAACTTGGGTCTTAATGCTTGCACAGCAAGCACTCTTACCCAGTGAGATATCTCCCATCCCCCAATATTTCTAAATTTATTACTTTGAAAATTTCATCATCAGCCAAGTCCGGTAGCATAGGCCTATAATCCTATCTACTTGGGTGTTTTGCAAGTTCAATGTCTAACTAGGCTGCAGGGTGAATTTAGGGCCAGCCTTGTCTCAAAATAGAAAGGAAAAAGAGGGCTGGTGTTCTATGTCAGTAGAAGAATATTTGTCTGGCATGTGTGAAATCCACTAGGTTCAATTGCCAGTACTGCAAAAATAAAATAAATAAATGTGCCATCACCTCCGTCGGAGCTTCTGGAAGCAGAACATTTATGAGGCCCTGGACCAATAGCATCTCAGTCAATTCAAGCCAAACAGCCACCAACAGCATCTTAGTCAACTCAAGCCAAACAGCCACCAACAGCATCTTAGTCAACTCAAGCCAAACAGCTACCAACTGCATCTCAGTCAACCCAAGCCAAACAGCTACCAACTGCATCTCAGTCAACCCAAGCCAAACAGCTACTTACGTGAAGTTGAAACCACATTTTGCAATGAGCGGGTACACCACAGCGTCCACAATGGGGACCATGATGACAATCAGGATGGCATTCACTGTCTGCAGAGGAAGTGGAGAGGGGTCTTTAATGCAACCACAGGGAACACATGGGCTTTGGAAAGTGAGCCGAGCCTTTCTCCTACCTGCATCTGGTCCGGCTGAATTTCAATTGCTCCCTAAAAAAGAGGAGGCAAAGTCTTACTGAAAGAAAAAAACCATGGAAGGGAAGAAGAAAGGACTGAGGGACTAAAGCAGGGCGGTGATGACCAGGAAGGGGGACAGACCAGGACAGGCAAACTTACAATTTTCCCATTCATGGTTGTTGCTTGCAGTGTCCATCTGGAACCCTAAAAAATGAACACATTGATTGTGTCATGGAGGAAGTGGCTTTTTAGGATGTGATAATCCACTAGCAAACCTTCTAAATCAGGACTGAAATCTCTAATCTGCCTCTCGGCTCTGTCACAGTTCTAGGAAGACAAAAGCCAGTGGCACATCCTGGGCTTCGTGAAGGACCCCTGAGACAGAGCTGTCCTCGGGAGATATAAAACTGTGTGATTACATGGTACCACCTCTCAGGGTAAGCTCATCAGGGCCCTGTGTTCTACAGGTGCTGGTGTCAGTATCTAGAATATTACAATGGTAAAGAAAGCCAGGGAGGGGCTTTAAATGTTTTATCATAAAGATAGTAGTGGTCTTAAATCAAGGCAGCCTAATTACAGTTCATCTGTCTCTTACACGATGTGATGATTTTTATGGAAGACTAAATGCTTAATGGATCAATATAAATCCATCAGCTCCCCATGGGAAGTGGCCACCCTGCCCCTGTTCGACTCTTGAGTTTGTACCAGTCATCGGGGACTTTGTATGGAATGTCTGATTTGGGCCTCACAGCAGAGGTAGGTGAGTAGGACAAACATGATCAGAAGGGTTCCAAGTGATTAGCCAACATCACCCAGCTACCAGCAATGCCTGCATTCTGAGTGCAAGTCTGACCCCAGTTAGGCTCTTTCCATACTCAAGGTGGCTACTTTGCCCTTGCTAGGCTGCTGCATACTTCATACTACAGACAAGGAATATGTGCTTGCTCAAACGTTCTCCATGGATCGCCTAGCCTTCCAGTAATCCTATCTGTGCATAACACACGCTTGCGCTCGGTCTCTAGAAGAAGCAGAGTCTCCTTGCTTTGACTTGTGAGTACTGTGCACTGGGTTGTCTGACAGGAGTGTGCAGGACTCCAGGGTGTGTCCTATAGATGGCATCGTATCTATGTGCTAACTGGACTTAGGTTAGAATCACAGCAGTCAAGTAGAATGTGAAGTTAGGAGGGACATGGCATAGGGCAGTTGGAAGGAGGTAATGGTGAATGTGTATGATAAAAGACACTGTATATGTGTGTGGATGTTTTAACAATTAAAAGGAAAGTCCAGAGCCACAGGTCTGATCTTGTCAGGAACTGCTTCAAGTACAAGAACTTGTGTACAGTCATTTACGATTCTGTAGGGCACTTCTGGTTTGAGTATTCCATTTTAAAGTGGGAGACTTGAATCAAGCCCCTGTTAATTAGAACAGTCCACAAGTCTCTTCAAAGGCAACACCTTTGACCTTGCTGGGTCAATAGAACAAACTCTCTCTGCCCTCAGTTGTGATCGACAAGGGTCCTAGGTGCTCTTTGAAGAAATCTCCCCAGGGTTACCCTACGGAAACAAACCTCACTGTCTTCACTGATTCACAATAGACACGTGAGTGGATCCTTTCAGGATACATTCTAACCAATAAACTCAGTAAGATGCCAAAAATTACTGGGTGTTTAGGAGCTGAACACCCAGCATAGCTGGGCACATAGCAGTACTTAACTACATTCTGATCAAACAAGAGGCATTACCTGCTGGTCAAACAAGGCCCAGAACATGGGGAGTGGGATGTACAGGAACATCACCTTCGTGACCATCTTAATCTGTGAGATGAGCCGCTCCTGCAGGTAGACAAATCAGCCAGGGCTGCAGTCAACAGCATTTGCTGCTCTGCTGCCAAGTGGGGATGTTTGCATCTAGCTGGGAGGTGACGATTCAGTCTAAAGGATGCGAGCGCGGGTTTCTCTAGGAAACCAGACATTCTAAACAGGTGGCCACGGAGCAAGAGTAGCTGTGTGGGAGGCCAGCCACCACAGCTCCCTAACCCGTTAGTCTCAAGGTCGGTCATCACCACCCAGCCCTTCTCTGTTCAAACTGAAGTCATGTGATCTCATGGCCTACACCTAACAGAAGATGACCCAAGTGAGCAGCTATGAGGGCGTCATGTTGCTTCCCAATAAGTGATAACCATCCTTTTAAAGTCTTTTCAGAGCACTTGTGTTCCACATGCTATTAAATGCTCAGAGGACGTGGCCGAGGGTACTGCCCACGTGCTAACCCTCTGCACTGTCCTTTCCTCTCATGCCCATTTCCTGGAGTAGCTAGGACCACTGCTGTAGGAATATGACTTACGTCGTATTTCTCTTTAGCCCAGTCCAACCAGTGCTCCCTCTTGGGAAATGCCTTACTTCGGTGCCGAAACCTGTTTTTGATGGCAAACTGGAGGAAAGAAAAAAATATTTAAATTTTAAGAGAGAATCAGCTACCTCAGAAAAACATGTTTCAATGAATTCCCTTCTAAAGGTGTGCCATGGGAGAATGGCACATTTTTCACTGGTGGATCCTGTTTGCCTGGGCTGGAGTCTCCTTCCAGCAGTTTGCCCTCCAGTCTGCCTAGAGAAGCATGGTCAGTAGAAATGAACAAATACATGTGCAGTTTTGTTTTCTAGCAGTGAATTAACAAGTAAAAACAAAATATGTAAAAATCCACCCCCAACCCCAGCAGGGTTTCTCTGTGTGGCCCTGGCTGTCCTGGAACTTGCATTGTAGACCAGGCTGGCCTTGAACACAGATCCACCTGTCTCTGCCCCTTTATGCCTCTGCTGGAATTAAAGGTGTATGTCATTACCACCACCAGGGTCTATTTGGTAAGTTTTATAAAGACAAAACACCCAAGTACCCTCAAAATGTAATTTTAAGGAGAAAAATCAAAACTGTTGATTTTTTTTTCTCTTTTTTTAAAACTGAATTTTGGGGGCTGGTGAGATGGCTCAGTGGGTAAGAGCACCCGACTGCTCTTCCGAAGGTCCAGAGTTCAAATCCCAGCAACCACATGGTGGCTCGCAACCATCTGTAATGAGATCTGACTCCCTCTTCTGGTGTGTCTGAAGACAGCTACAGTGTACTTACATATAATAAATAAAATATTAAAAAAAAAACTGAATTTTGATTTAAAGAAGGTGGAAGTTAGAGGGAAGTTCTGGAGTGATTCAGTGAGAGGGAGGGTGGGAGACAGAAGAGGGGGGAAGGGGGAGGGAGAAGAAGACGGGGAAGGGGAAGGAGGAGGGAATGAGAGGAGGATGGAGGGGAAAGGGAGAGGAAGGGGAAGGAAGTGGAGGGGGAGGGGGAATGAGTGAGAGGAGGGTGGAGGAGGATGGGAGGGAGATAGGGAGGAGGAGGGAGAGTGAGTGAGAGGGGGATGGAGGGGCAAGGGAAGGGAAGGGGGAGGGGACAGGGAGGGAGAGGGAGGAACACTTACACCAATGCACTTGGCCACTTTGCCCATGATGTTGCCCTGGGGCTGGAACTTCTTGTACATTCCACTGCCAAGGACAAACACAACTGCACAGGGCAGAAGAAGAGGCATCACTATAGAGTTCCCTGTGGTCTGAAAGATGCTCATTTATCTGCATGGTCTCCTTGGTGGGAGGCATGAGACTGCTTATAGACTTGTCTCCATCCTCACAGATGAAGACCTGTTTCTGACTCTAGAGACCACCAGGGCCTCTGAGGGTCAGGAAGCCTGAGCTAAAGCCTACCACCTCCGTCAATCTCCTCATGAGGAGGCTCCTAGACTTGGCAAAGCTGTTTAAACACAAGTCCTAGCTACTTAAAGGAAGACAAAGGCCATAGTTGCCTCTGCATGTCATAAGAATACATCATTCTACAAAGACAATGAGGAATTTTCTTCCTGCTCCTAAGATTCAGGAGAAAGGTATTGAACGGATGAATCAGACCCTACACTAGGTCTTTCGATCTCCCAGCCACAATTTGATGACTTAAGGGCATGGATGGATCACTTGCTTTCCCCTGTTGAGAAGGCCAAGGCCTTGGCAGCCACTTGCTCTCAGGGATCTCTCCGATTTCTGACCTGTATTAGAGATGTCCTTCACGGCTCACTGACTTGTGCTGTGCCCTTATAAGCCTGTGGTGAAGCGTCCCAACAGGCTGAGCCAGCATTTCTCTTTGCCAGCTTCTTAACCCTTCACCTTTTGGATAAACTAAAGCCTAATTCTAACATAGAAATGTCTAGAAGAGCTGTAGATGCCCACAGACTTTCATAAGAAGTAGAATCTTTCTCTTAAGAATGACTTGCAAGATAAAATGAGAATACACCTGAAGTGCCACTCTCTGCTCATCATCGAGAGGAGAAGCATGCATGAGCCCTTAGAAGAGCAGGGCCATGTTTGAAGAATTATGAGAGAAGACATATAGGACAGGGGTGAGAGGGCTGCACTTGCGTAACATCAAACACAAAGCAGAGTTGTTTCAATATGAGAAAAAAGGTGAAAATGGTTCTAGTTGATCCTGGCAAGACCTAAAAACCAAACCTGGGGAAAATATGCAGAAGCCATGGAGACTTGAGGGGACCACAGGACAGGTTCATCTCACACTTTCAATTTAGAACACCCCAGGTTACCTCTTTGTATATCTTAAAACAACAACAACAAACAAAAAAATGTTCAAAACCATATGTGAGCATACTATATGCATATGTATGGAATCTAGATTCTATTATCTGTCTCTATCTATCTACCTATCTATCATCTCTCTATCATATCTATCTATCTATCATTTATCTACCTATCATCTATTTATTTGCTCATCTATCATTAATCAATCACCTATCATCTATCTATCTATCTATCTATCTATCTATCTATCTATCTATCTATCTATCTATCTATCTATCTATTTAAAATCATCTATCATCCAGCAATCACCTATCTATCATGTAGCTAACATCTATTTTCTATCTATCATCTCTCTTCTATCATCTATCTATCTATCTATCTATCTATCTATCTATCTATCTATCTATCATCTTATCTATATACCTATCTATCATCTTATCTACCTATCATCTATCTAGTCATCTATCTAGTCATCTATCATCAATCAATCAATTAATCATCTATTTCCTATGTATCTCATCTATTCACCAATCATCTATCATCTATCTATCTATCTATCTATCTATCTATCTATCTATCTATCTATCTATCTTCTGAAAGCAGAGGACACTACTATCTTCTGTGCAGGAAGGAGAGCAGCAAGAAGGATGAGGAAGGGCTGGGATAGATAGTGGAACATGAACATGAAAAAGATACAGTGATAACTATGTGTAAAATTGTCATAATGAAACTTGCCATTCTGCACATTAATCTATGAAGAAATCTAAGAAGCCATTGATATAAAACCCATATGCAAATGAATATAACTATTATGTAATACAGTCCTCCTAGCAGGAAAGGATTCTAGTAGAAACCCTTGGGATGATGGATAATGGAGGTTAGATTCCAGCAGGAGCATTCAATGGCCATTGAACCAGATTGGTATTTGTTTACTCAAGCCACAGATGATGCATATCAATGAGTGAAAAAGCTTTCAGTTCCTGGCTTAGCATGCTAGCAGCCTCTTCCACCTCTGCTCACCTGCTTGGATGGATCCAAATGCCCAACTCACTGATGCTCCTTCAAAGCACTTTGAGATCTCATTTCCCATATAACATGGCCACCCCACTTTCTCCTCTCTTTGAGGGAGAGCATGTCAAATGCACAGTGGCAGGTCTTTGCGATACTTTTCATTACAACTTGGTACATGGACTGTGACAAACTAGCCATGATAAATACACAGCCTGATTTGGACATGGGCTTGTGCCAGCCCAACTGATCTACTCACTTAGGGCAACAGCCATGAGAGCCGCCGGAACCCCGAAGGCCAGTGGGTAACAAGCTTGTTGACTGTGGATTCCACACTGTTGAACTGAGGAGAAATAATAATAAAATGCATTGTATTTTTGTTAATGCACTTATTGCTCCCATTTTTAAACACCCTCCACTGATTGTATTATGCTGTTTTTACTCAATGTTCTGGACTTACTTAGCTGATGTCTTAATGTCACTGATGCCATGGCCAACTGAGCAAACCAGTCAAAGGATTTTCTTTTTAAGTATTTATTTGTTTGTTTGTTTGTTTGTTTATTTATTTATTATTCGGTCTGTCTGTCTGTCTGTCTGTCTCTCTCTCTCTGTCTGTGTGTCTGTGTGTATGGATGGAGTGCATTAAGAGGTCAGAGGACAACTTGCAGGATATAGTTCTCTCTATCCAGTATGTGGGTCCAGGAATCAAACTCAGATTGTCAGGATTAGCAGCAAGCACCTTTACCAGCTCAGCCATCTCAAAGGCTGTGAATTTTCTAACTTATGGAGATAAATGTGACCTGGACACTCTAAGTCCAGCATGTGGGACTCAGTGAATTAAAGCTGACACTCCCATTCACTATTGTAAGTGTCCCATATGCACGACAGCTACGCATCATGAGCTAAGGAAGGGCTAGACAGTAAGTATTTTAGGCTTTGGCTCCTCAACTCTGCCTTCACAGGAGAATCAATCTGGACCAGACCCGCAATTTGCCATCCTCTGATGGAGGGTACTCTTAGCTCCCTGATATCTTCATCTTGGTAAGGAAAAGCATTAGGGCTTTGTAAAGGCAACAGAGGATCCCCGGATTGGATCCCACAGGGACTTTGGTCTGCTCTTTAACTAGCTATTCCACTACTTTATAGAGAAAAAAAAACTTAACCATGGGAAAAATGATGTTTGTGTAAACATTTCTTGTCCATAACTGTAAGCATGATTCCCATTCATGACAAAGAAGACCCTGTCCCCCAGGCACTGAGCACTTTCAGCCAAATCCTTGCTTGAACAGATTGCAATGGCGTTCCAGTTCCCCACTAATGAAGTGATAGAAACGTTTGACACATATTCAGTTTCTTATGTCTTCCCAACTCTCTCAAACATCATGAGGAACAAGAGCAGAAGGCCAAAAGTCAACCATAGCCTGCAATATGTCTTCCCAAATGTTGTCAATGGTGTCTTTCCCCATGTAAAGGTTTAAATATTAAAAACCGACGTGGGGCTGGAGAGATGGCTCAGCGGTTAAGAGCACTGACTGCTCTTCCGAAGGTCCTGAGTTTAAATCCCAGCAACCACACGGTGGCTCACAACCATCTGAAATGAGATCTGACGCCGCCTTCTGGTGTGTCTGAAGACAGCTACAGTGTACTTACATATAATAATAAATAAATCTTTTTTAAAAAATTTAAAAACGATGTGAGAAGTTTCCTGTCACCCAGGGAGTCAAGAAAGGTTGGAAGGGGGGAAGCATGGGAGAAAGAAGTTTACGGTTTAGATTTTGACAACTATCCCAGCATGTGCTGCAGCTGGGCCATTAAATAAAAGCAAAGGACAAGGACTAAGCCTGTTTTGTTTTGTTTGTTTGGGGACAGGGTTTCACTAAGTAGCTCTAGCTGGGTTGGAACTATACAGAGCAGGCTGGTCTCCAGCTTACAAGGATCCATCTTCTTCTGCCTCCCCAATTCTATGACCAAAGCTGTGCGCCACCACATCCAGAGGATTTAGCCTTTTAACCTGACTTTCTCTAATCAATAAGAGAAAATCCAAGCTCTTAATAGATGGTTCTTACCTCTGAGTATGGGAGTGATGATCGTCGAGAGCAGGCTTCCCGCGTTGATAGCCAAATAAAAGATGGAAAAGAACCGGTTTCGCTGTTTTTCCTGTCACAGGAGGGACACAGTTAGGTTACTACAACCTCACTGGGAATCATGGGAGATGGTGGGGCCCAGAACCCAGCTCACTTCTGACTTTGTTTGGTCAGTATCCTACTTTCAAGCATCCTGGGAAAGATTAGGAGGGAGACAGAGCTCGAGATCCAGGACGGAGATGGGACTCACGATCTAGGACTGAGCTGGGACTCACGATCCAGGACGGAGCCAGGACTGATGCTCCAGGGATTCCATCACTAGACTGCTTTAGTCACTGACTGGCTCATGCAGTCACGGTCTTACCTGACCCTCTTCAAACTGATCGCCACCAAACGCAGACACACAGGGCTTGATTCCTCCTGTACCAAGGGCTATCAGGGCCAGGCCAATCATGGACAGTGCTCTGGGGAAAGACATGGTTTAAGACCAAGGTGGGAAGTCCTCAGGAAGGCCCCTCCCCCTCTGTAGTCTCCTTACAAGGACTAAGCGCAGTACCAAATGCATGGAGGTTCACTCTCTGAGGAGAAGGTAAGGCGTAAGAAGACAGGCTGAGCATTGAATGAAACCTGGATGCCATGGAGTTGGAGCCCACTATGTTTCGTCATTAATACTTAATTGAAAATGGCTTAAAATCCAAACAAGGACTTACAGATGGACTTTTGGTAGCCTTACCATTTCTTTTTCTTTTTTCTTTTCTTTTAAAAGATTTATTTATTTATTATATGTAAGTACACTGTAGCTGTCTTCAGACGCTCCAGAAGAGGGAGTCAGATCTTGTTATGGATGGTTGTGAGCCACCATGTGGTTGCTGGGATTTGAAACTGGGACCTTCAGAAGAGCAGTCAGTGCTCTTAACCGCTGAGCCACCTCTCCAGCCCAGCCTTACCATTTCTAATGAAAGAACAAGTACATGAAATGTTAGTTAAGGGGCTGGAGAGATGGCTCAATGGTTAAGAGCACTGACTGCTCTTTCAGAGGTCCTGAGTTCGATTCCCAGCAAGCACATGGTGGCTTACAACCATCTGTAATGGAATCCAGTGCCCTCTTTTGGTGTGTCTGAAGACAGCTACAGTGTACTCATGTAAAATAAATAAATATATCTTTTTTTTTTTTTAAAGAAAAGAAATGTTAGTTAAGGGGTGGGTTGCATAGCTCAGGAGTAGAGTAGGGGTAAACAGGCCCTGGCTTCAGTTCTCAGCACACATGCAGACATATGTCAACACACAGATGCCAGTCAAACAAACATAAGCCTTATGTCAATCAAAATGGAGTCACAGTAGTCATTTAGTGACATTGAAAGCATGATTTAAATGCAAGGCAGAATGTCTATGCAGGCTCTATAATCATCTGCGGTTGCTTACACACTGGATGAGGCTAGAGAGACACAGAACAAACGCTGTATTGTTCAAACCACGTTGTGGCACTGAGGGCTATTTATCTTTATCTTAATTTTACTTGTGTTATCTTCTGTAAGCATTTTACCTCCTGAACTGAAAGGTAAAAACACGGGGTGGCAGGGGGATTAAGACAAGTGTAATGACCCATGTGAGAATACCATCAGGAAATCCATTGCTTTGAACACCAACCTAAAAAATTATTTGAAATGGGAAAAAGCATAGCATTTGTGATACTAGAGCTATACTACGGGTTAGACAGCTGAAGTTTGGGAGAATTTATATCTTCTTGGCTGATAATGTTGCTTAAAATATTTAAGCATGGAATGGATATGGCCTCTCTTTGATCTGGGTTCTTCCTACTGGCTGACCAGTGAGCCTCCAGGATCTGCCTGTCTCCACTCCCGTAGGGCTGGGGTCACAGGGATCCCAACAGGTTCTCAAGCTTGCTCACAAGCACTTTACCTACCGTGTCATCTCTCCAGCCCCGTGTCTGTCCTCCTCCCCCCATGCTTTCAAAAAGACAGCTCATCCAAGGTCACCTCACTCTTTTGTGGGAAAGCTTGGCTCAGACCTGATAGTGTGGGTGGCCCACCGAGCTCATAGCTGCCCCTCACCGACACTGCTCTTTCTGGTCCAGGCACCAGACAGGGAGGGCTGTCCTGTGGGCACACATGCATTCAGCAGGAAAGTCAGAGACATGGGCATTACAGCCGCTAACTTAAATCTCAGCTGCATTTACAGCCCACGAGATGACTTGCTCCTAGGTCAAGAAGTTGAAGTATAACCAATCTTAAATTTTAAAAGACATTTTGGAGTTTTCAAAAACTTTGGATTTGAAAAGAAAGCTTGAATATTTTTTAAAGAGACCTTTTTTTTTTTTTCGGTAAACAGCATCCCTCCATGGCCTCTGCATCAGCTCCTGCCTCCAGGTTCCTGCCCTGTTTGAGTTCCTGTCCTGACTCCTTTCAGTGATGAACTGCAATGTGAAAACCCCAGCTTGCTTTTGGCCGTGTGTCTCATCATAGCAAAGAAACCCCAACTAAGAGAAGAGCAGTGCACATCTGCAATCCCAGCACGTGGGAGCCTAGGTAGGAGGAGTGTGAGTTTGAGACTATATAGCTTGGGCTATATATCCCCAGCCTGGGACATATAGATAGGTGCTGTATTAAAAAGCAGTAAGCAAACAATCAAGCTCTGTAATTAGTGCACCAAGCCACACTGCAGGGAAGGAGAATAACTCCAGTAAGAAGAGACCTTCCTGTCAGTAGTTCAGAACAGGTGGCTAGGACAATGTCTGTTAAATAGAATTGCTAAAAACAACCTACTGTGGTTTCAGGGAGAAACTAAAGGTCTTAGGATATTGAGGAAACCTGAGTGTGAGGACCAAGGTCTATGAGAGTTGTGTCCCTCCCCCCTAACCCCCGGGAAGACACTATGAGCACAAAAATCTTCACATGACCACACACTGAATGAGAAGTCTCAACTCTAGTCACAGTGAGCAGACATTAGGATGGGGACATCCTGAAGACACGACTCTTAGTCCATTGAACCACCTTCTCTACGTTACTGAGTAGGGAGGAAGACTTCGTCGCTCTCTTCAGGAACAAGAAGAATCATCAGGTTGCCAACTAAGCAAGCAGTGAGAGGGTGGGGCAGCAGTGACCCCGGACTCACACGTGCACAGGAAGGCTGTCAGGACTGCCATTGTGGTCGTGGTCTGTGAGGTCATTAATTGAGCTCACCGAGATGACTGCCTGTCCAATCGTGTAGACGATGGATAGTGAAACAATTGTCCTGTGTTTAGAAAGGGCAAGAGAGTCCTAGTTAATCGCACAGTAGCTGTTGGCTTCCTTTCTTCCTCCTACAGAGCTTTGAAGAGCCCAATCATGTTTCTACCCATTTTCCAAAACTAGCTAAAACTGGGGACTCCCAGAAAGGGAGAGCATAGGTACATAGAGTAAAATTGTGATTAAAGCCCAGAAAGGGAAAGCCCACCTCCAGATTCCCTCCACCCCCACCTCTGCCAACACGGAAATCAGTATTCGTAGCTTTGGACAATAAGACTTAAAAATCTTGGCAACGTTGAGTGGACTCGGGAATTAAAACAAACAAACAAGACATCAGAGAGGAATATGTGGTAGGGGTAAGAGAAGAAGTGGATGGGAGGAAATTCAGACTGAATGTGATCAAAACACAGTGTATGTATCTATGATATTTGTAGATATCATACGAATATGATGAACAACTATGAAACAACGATGAAAAAGTTTCTAGCGTGTGCCTGGTAGTGGTGGCTGGCCAGGGGTAGAACACCACCGACTAACTTTACAGACTTCTTTAAAGAGAGCTGACTGTTCTTCCTCCTTCCTGTGTTAGCACTTTGACCTAGAAGAACATTTTCCTTCTCTATAAAGTTCCCAGAGACTTTCCCTGGTAATTTTCCTGTCTGGGTGAGTACTCACAATGGCTTCCCACCCATGAAGCCACATGAGTCTGCAGCAGCAAGACCTGAGCATCAGGCAGAGTCTGTTTCTCACCCGTGATAGTCAGGGTCCCTGCCACTATTTCAAAATGATACAGTTTGTTTGCGAGTATGTGTGTGTGTGTGTGTGTGTGCATACATGCGTGTGTGTATATGTGTGTGTGTGTATGTGTGTGTGAACAAATAACAAAACAACAACACCTCGGCCTTCTTGAATTTACAGTGTTACGAGTGCTAGGAATACATTATGAAACAGAAAGAAGGTCACAGATGTCCTATGAGTGTCTTTTCCTTGAGTCCTCCCCAACCCGGGAGTCTACCATCCCAAATCGCAAAGCTCACAGTTTACAAACATCTCTGTTCCCGTGGTGATCAAGTCCCAGTCACTCACTTGAACTTCCCCAGCCACGAGTCTGCGATCAGAGCTCCAAGAATTGGAGTCAGGTAGCAGAGGGCAACGAATGTATGGTAAATGGCCGTGGAGAGATCGTCATCCCAGCCGAGGAAGTTCCGGAAGTACAGAACCAGGAGTGCTTTCCACGGGCGCAGGGGGAAGAGAGAAACAGAGTTAGGGCAGGCTGAGGCAACACCTGCTCTTACAGAAGGGTGAGGGGAGCCGGAAACTTACCTCGCATGCCATAGTAGGAGAATCTTTCACAGAATTCATTGACCACGATGAAGAAGATGCTCAACGGGTAACCGAAGCAACCCTGACAAGCGGGGAAATAACATTTAGACACGTGTCTCACCAGCCCACACTCACACACCAGCCCTGGATGCTACACCGAGATCTACCACACATGTAATAACGTCTCGGTTCCATTCAGACAGAACCAGAGTTGTGAATTTTGTGACTTTTATAGCTGTATGTTAGTTATTCCCACACAGAGACAGCAATGAGACAGATCAACTAGCAGAAGGACATAAACCAAGGACAAATCCTGCATAGCTCAGGATCATCTCTGTGCCCCATGCAGGCTTGACAACTGAATAAGGCACATCTGTGTCTACCAGGAGCAAAACGTTGTGTGATGTACAGGATGAAGACATCAGAAAAGGACAAAGGATACTCACCCGAGACTTGGACATCCCTAAAAGGAAAACAAAACAACATTAAAGGCAAGTTATGATAGTGCTCAGCTCCTCTGGCTTCCCACAGCAGTAAGCCTTGGCGTCCTCTGGAATCCTGACGGAGGGCTCACATCTCATCTGCAGTGGGGAACTGACCTCCTCAGGCAATGCTTGTGAGGTTCAAAAGTGAGAAGCAGTGCTCAGGAAATCCTGCCTAAACCATTTCTTCCTCAAACGCTTCAAAGGCTGCCTCTGCACAAAACCATCCTGGTGTGTTCTTCCTGACCTCACAAGACCAGTGAGGTTCTGTGAGGGTTAAATCAGTGAGTATAACATGCTTTGAGGGGCCTAGGAAAGAGTGAAGATTCAGCCCTTTGGTTCCTAACCCTGCCTTCCTCCTAGCCCTTCTCTGAGAAGACTCCAGTGAGTCTATCAATGAACTGTTTGTTCATTGACTGTGTTGTATGTCTTCTCAAATTTTGTGGCATGGGAGATAGCAGCCTATGGCAGGGTGCCCTATCTACTTAGCACGTTCCTTTCCACTCGAGTGCTAGCACTGGTGTTGACATTCCCTTCACAGTGTGCTGTTATGATGAGCCATTCCCTCCAGGCTACCTGTCACCACTGTGCCCCCTTTCAGGGGGAACCTCTTCTGTTTCCCAGCCCCCACTGACTTCATTTTACAGTTCCTTGCTGCTAGGGCTCCTGAGGCACACACCCTGCCTCTGTTAGGAGTCCACCGACTGCTCAGCAGTCGTGGGTTACAAACTGAGCTGTTCCTGAGATTCTCCGGGGGGCTTGGAGAACAGACTGCTGGGCCAGTGCTGCTGACTCCGGTCTGGCAGACACACGTGACTGTGTTTTCCAACCAGTCTCCTGGTGGCTGCATGCTTTGAAAACTGCTGCCCTGGAGAATTGTAAGTAATCCTTAAACCCCAGTCCTGGCCAATGCGCCCTGGCCGATGCGCCCTGCCCAACGGCAGAGTGAAATATCTGGACAGGGCTTGTTGGACCCCAGCACTGGCCACTGTGTCTTGTACTAAAGAGTTAGAGAGAATCTGGCTTTTAAACAAACTCTGAGATGCCATGGATACTGCAGTCTGGGGAAGCATGTGTAAGCTGTGGTCTCTGGTTTCCTGACATATCTTCCTATGTACAGATGACCACTTCTCTGGCCCCGAGAGCCAGGAAGACCAGCTACCCACAGCAGAAACGAAATGCAGAAGCTGGGCAAGTATTAGTGTCCACCCCTGCTCCCCACCTTAATCTCTCATTGTGTTCCCCATTCACCACTCTTCCCCTCTGACTCTCCACTGTGTACTGTCAGTCTGTGTGGCTCCCTGCCCCCACCCACCACAGGCACACCCCTCCCTGCTCCTGTCAGCTGAACTGAGGCCATTTCCACCTGCCCACTCCACTGAGACCCCAGGGCATCACAGGACATCACAGCAGACAGTCTTGCAGGCTTTTGCCCACTTCAGAGTACATTTGATGTTATTTTAGTCTTTGCTCCAAGGAGGGAGACACCACCATCCTGACCGCCTAGGACACTAGTTCCCAACTCTCTCTGGTTAAAACTGGAGCCAGAGATTCCACACCACAACTGAACTTGGTTTTCTTTGATGGAAGGGGTTGTTTCAAGGTGCAACGGGAGCCGTGGGGTTGGAGCTGGGGTTGAATGTCAGTTCTGCCAGCTGCCACCTGGGACCCTGGGCAAGCCTGGGTAATCACAGTGGAATGAAGAGAAACATCATCTGTTGTGTAAGGTACTGTAAGAGTTTATGAGGGGCCAGCAAGATGGCTCAGATTAGCTTTCCTCTGACTGATACAGTTTATGTGAAGGCTTCTCTCCTTCACTTCATACATTAGTTAATTGGAGACACTAACATCCTAGAATCTTCAGCCTTGAATGACACTCTCCTGAGTGGTAATTAAATGTCACCAGGGAGGACAGAGGAGCAAACCAGGCTATTGGTAATCTTCAGCACCCCAATTTGTTGTAAGCAGCTTTTGTTCTTGAGGAGACAACACACTGCTCTATCTACTTTCACTTCAGAGAACGTGGTCTCCCCAAGGCCTCCAAAGGACCAAGCAAGGAATAAGACTGTGTTCTCATGAGGGAGGGATGTAAGCCCAGAGTCCACAAAGCCAGGCTGAGTCTCACCTCAGCAGTATCTTTCCTGTGTCCCTAGATGTGGTTCACAGGGGAGGAATCTTATCTCCAGAGCAGAGACTGTATATTCCTGTTAAATATTACCTAGCACTGATTTACAGCAAATATATATATATATATATATATATATATATATATATATATATATATATATAGTTACAGGTAATGTTCAGAGGGCTGAGCCCTTAGTTGACCAATCATCAGGCTTAGAACTTCATTATGGAAAAGGAAGTGTCCAACCACACTCAAGCAAAGGAGAAACTAGAAAAAAGATATTAGATCCAGCTTTCTCTCTCCTCTCTCTCTCCTCTCTCTCTCCTCTCTCTCTCCTCTCTCTCTCTCTCTCTCTCTCTCTCTCTCTCTCTCTCTCTCTCTCTCTCTCTCTCTCTCTCTCTCCTTTTCTCCTCTCTAGTGATAGGGGGATAAAGGGTAGAAAAAAAGAAGAACCCACAAAGTAGCTGAGATTGGCTACAGTCAGCCAAGAAGAGCCTTAGTCTCCAGGGAGGACAGCAGAGCAAACCAGGCTGTGGGCATTCTTCAGTGCCCCGATTGGTAGCAGGGTAGCTTGTCTTCTTGAAGCAGAAGCCTGAGATGGCAGGACCCAGACATCCTGCAGGAAGCATTTTGTGTTTTGAAAGGTGTGAATTCCTGAGAACTGCTTTTATTATTCCAGGGCAGAGGTTGCTAAGCTCCTTTTATAGAATCCCAAGCTATCTGCTGGTCATACACTGAAGTCAGCACTTCTTATCTGAACGTACCTGTGTCAACAGGACCGCTATCATAGAAAGGACAAGTGTAGAGCCAGGGGCCACAAGAGACTTGATTTGAACTCAGATTTCAATTTCAACAAGGCTTGGTTTACTTAAGACCACTCAGTGAGCATATTGGGCGAGCCCATGTTTCCGGAACAGCCTGTAGGTCACTGGGAGATGTAAGTATGACCAGGACCACATCTAGACTTCAGACTCCCTTATCCGGAGAGCTCAGTGGTGCCAGTGTGTCTAATCACTGACTAAACATTGGCTTTTGCTGTTATTGTGTCTAATGGATTTTGACTTTTTATTATCTAAAAAAATTTAGACAGAAATCAGTAATAGTAAGTATATATTAAACATTTCTCTCATTGCTAACTTTGGGGTGCAGTGGAGGGGCAGAGAAACAGAAGGAAAGCGAGACTCTAGTGAGACCCACCACTCACTAACACTTCTCCTCTGATGTGGAAATTTCCTGTGATTTACACAGAGCATAATAAATTGAGCCACGTAGGCTTAGAATCTCTAAGTAATATTTTGTTACCTAAAAATAATCAATACAGCAAGAGCTGCTGCGTGGGTACATGTTCTGAGAAACATATTTTATCATTGATGGCAAAGATGATGATGGTGTTTTCATCCATGTTCAAGCACCACAGAGTATATTTGCACAAACCTGAAGGGTAAACCGACCACAGATCTACAGTATACTGTAATCTTACAGCTTACAGGGCATGTGCCCTCCACAGTCAGGACACTGTCATGAGGCACACAGCTGAGCTCCATCAGTGACACTCAGGCTGGAGAGTGCACTTCTGTAAGTTGGATTTGGGATGCTTTGCTGAGGTCTGAGAAAGGAGCTCCTCTTCAGATGGAAAGAAAACTATCTCTTACCATTTCTAAGAGTGCCTGGACCCTAAAGTCTGAACCAATTTGTAGGTGTCTTTCCTACCATGGAAAAGGGGGTCTTTGCTGATATCATTACAGATTTTTGAAATACAGCCTTTATCCCGAGTCAGTCAGTGGATGAGTATAACACAATACAAAGAAGAGAAGTCACGATTAAGACATCAGAGGTTGCCCTGTCTATACCGTTCAGGGCCAAAGCAAGTCAAGCCAGGCATGGTGGTCCCAGCACTCTGGAGGCAATGGCAGGCAGATATCAGCAAGTTCAAGGTCAGGCAGGTCTGTAAAGCAAATTCTAGGACAGCCAGGGCTACCTAGGGAGACTCTGTCTTAAGTAAAAACAAACACCCCAAGAATGAGGAAAGCTACGTAGATGCTAAAAGCATGGAGCTACTACTGTCAGGAGCATTGCTAATGAGAGAGCAAGGAGTTTATGCAATGATTTGGGCATGAAGCCACCCAAGAGGATCAGCTCAGCTCAGTACCAGGGACTGTACCCAAGACTGGATTAGCCATGGTTGGTCTGAGTCCTGGCAGAAGTCTTGTGGCCCTTTCAGAACTAGGGGGAGAAGCTGTGATGAGTCCATACCCCATGCGCCCCCTGAGTCGCTCCTCAGGAGACAGACATGGAACATCAACCCACTTAGCTGCTGCCTAGCGTCAGCTCCTCAGCAGTGGGTCACCTTATAGCACTCAGGGACAGCAGCAGCTCCTGATGTGCCTGTGTTGCATGCAGGACAGGTGCCAGGGCACTCTGGCTGTACGATCTACTTAAGTGATAACGTGCCCTTGTATTTTTCTCATCTATCAGGCAGGCCACGCTTTATCTCATGTGTGCTTGACAGCTGGGACTTTGCCTTCACACCTTGGCATCTATTGCTCAGGCTTGGGCACAGCTCCTGGCCATCATATGCATTTTGAATGGCTAGAATTCAAGGTTTCTCATGCAAGTGGCTCAAAAACAGCCTGGATCCACTGATTCACAGTCTTGGAAGCTGGACGTCTGAGATCAAGGTGTTGGGAGAGTTACCATCTTCTGTGCCTGAGAGGGAGAGTGTTCTGAGCCCCTCTGGGGGTTTCTAGCATTCTGTGGTATTCTTTGATTCATAGAAGCATCATCTGCTATTGCCTTCTCTACACAGCATCCCTCTCGTGTGTATCTGTGCCCAAACCTACCCTATAATAAAGATACCAGTTATTCTGAACTTGTAACCCACCCTTCTCCACTAGGATCTGATATTAACTAGTCACATTTGCAACTGCCCAGCTCTTCAGAGAGGTCCCATCCTGGGTACTGGGGGCCTGGACTTCGCTACATCTGAACTTAGGGGATACATATTACAGGCCACAATGGCCAAAGGCTGTTTGCTGAGTACCACTCGTTACTTTGTGTTGCAACATCCTCCTACCCTTTAAAAATGTTTCTAAAGGACCAGGGAAGAAGCTCAGTCAGACTGAGTTAAGACTCGGACTGAAACCCATGTCTGCTGTGCAAACATGAGGACCTGAGTTCTGATTCTCAGTATTCAAAGATAAAGGCAGGCAGGGTAGACAGCAGTTAAATCCCAGCACTGGAGAGGTAGAGATAAGAGCGTCTCTGAAGCTCACTGGCCAGCCAGCCTAGATGAATTGGTAAGACAGACTCTATCTGAGAAAAATGAGGCAGAGACAGAGAGAGACAGAGACAGAAACAGAGACAGAGAAAATGGAAGACAGTTGACATCATCAGGCATGGCAGCACATGCCTTTAATCCCAGCACTCAGGAGACAGAGGCAGGTGGATCTCTATGAGTTTGAGGCCAGCCTGGTCTACACAGTGAGCTCCAGGATAGGCAGTCACATAGTAAGTAAGACCTTGTCTCAGACAAAACATAACAAACCTAAAAACTAAAACCAAAAGATACCTGACGACAATTTCTGACCTCTGTGAATGTGTGTACCGGCATGCATACAGTCTTGTCTTATAACCATTCTCTGAGCATACCTGTGATTTGCAGGAAGGGTCTTGGTGGGCTACAGGATCCAGCTATCTTTTGACAAGCTCAGAGATCATTCAGTCCTCAACTGCTCCATGGCAGGGAAAGGTCAGGAGGCCAGAGAGTCCCTCAGAGTTAACACGTAACAAAACAGAGGGCCTGGGAAGTGGTGGTCTGACATTCTGCCCCGACATAGACAGATGTGATGGTTTCCCTAGGCGTGGCAAGCTATGGTAGTCTGAATGGGGGTGAACCCCCCAGGTTTATATCTTTGAATGCTTGGTCCTCCGTTACTGGAAGGTTGGGGGGGGGTTAGGAGGCATGGCTTTGTGGGAGGATATATGTCACTAGGGGTGGGCTTAGAGGTTTTAAAAGCCCAAACCAACATTCCCAGTTTGTTCATTCTCTCTCCCCTCCCTTTGTCCCTCCCCATCGCTCCTTCTCTCTTTCTCCTTCTCTCTCTCAAGCTTGTGGATCAAGGTATAAGCTCTCACAGGCCACTCCAGAGCCATGCCTACCTTCCCTTCCCCAGTGGTCATGGACTATAACCCTGTGGACCTATGAGCTCCAGTGAAATGCTTTCTTTTCCGAGTTGCTTTGGCCGTGGTGTTCTGTCGTGGCGATAGAAAAGCAACGGACATAACCCTTGCTCCCCAAGTTGGTTTCTTTATCTATACTCATATTTTTATTGCAGAAGAACACCCTTGGGCCAGGACTTAGACTAAGGCTTAGTGTAAATGTATGTGGTTGAGAGTGAAGAGATGACTATGTCCCTTGATTAGAGAAGAGAGGCTCTTCCTCAGAAAGGCCTCTGGAAGAAGACAGAGGGAAGACATGGTGGGAGGTGGCTATGGGCCGCATGGGCAACTGTCCCCCCTCCAGCTCAGGTTGAAGTCTCCCGACAGAGGACAGCAGCCTGCCTACCAGCAGTAGGAATGTGCTGAGCTGTATTGATACACAATTTGATCTTGTGTATCTTCATAGGAAAGAACAAGGTCCAAACCATCTACACACTGCCAATTAAAAGAAGTCAGCCTTTAGTCTTTTGAGGAGTTTGTTTTAGAGACAACTCAGACTACAACTTTTGTACACAAAGGTTTCCTTTTTTAAAGATGATAAATCAGGACTGAAAAATAAAAACCTGTTTTACTATTGCAAAATCTGTCTGAAAGACTCAAGGCAGAATGAAAATGTTTTTTTTTTTTTTTGCATTGACATTTATATTATACACACCTCACTGCTAAATGAAAAGATAAAAAAATTCTAGGGCTGGAGAGATGGCTCAGTGGTTAGGAGCACCGACTGCTCTTCTGAAGGTCCCGAGTTCAAATCCCAGCAACTACATGGTGGCTCACAACCATTCATAACAAGATCTGATTCCCGCTTCTGGAGTGTCTGAAGACAGCTACAGTGTACTTACATATAATAAATAAATAAATCTTTTTTAAAAATTCTAGACATAAATGTTGGTAGAATGTGTACACTTTAAATTTTGACAGATATTATCTAATAATGCTCTGTGTAAGTGTTCTAAGTAACATTTTTCGCCCAGTCTTATAATCTTGGGATGAACAGGCATGGCAGAGGCAGCTACCTTGAAGATAAAACATGCATATGTGACTCAATAGTATGAATACAGACTGCCTAGAGACTTCACCCTACTGCTCAGCACAGTCCCACTAACAGTATCAACAGAGCATGGTTCAGAGTTTTAGAATAATGAGATAAATTGCCTGTGCTTACTTTGACAGTTTAAGTGTTTTTGATTCCACCTTATATATTTCTGCCTAAGTTTTGAGAGACGGTCTTACTCTGTAGCCCTGGCTATCCTGGAAGTCACTGTGTAGATCAGGCTGGTCTTGAACTCACAAAGATCTGCAAGCCTTTACTGCCACCACACCCCACACAGGTTTCACCGATGTTACCTATATCATGGGGGCAATTGTTTCCCCACATACTTTTCATTACTAAATGGGTTGTTTAGGATTGATTGGGACTGTGACACTAAAGCTCATCTATGTTGCTGGCCACCCAAGATGGCACATGAGATGCTGCTGACCCCAACAGAGTTGAGTCATCTTTATATGCTGTACATTACAACTTAATTCCATATGTATGTGATATAACACATTTTCTTAGTATGATATGGGGGTTGGATAGAGCTTTCCAGAATCTCACAATATGGCCTTCTTAGAAACAGACTTGCTACAAGGATAATTCATCTAGGTAAGGTTAGCTGGAGAAGGAGGGGGGTACGTTAATCCAGTGTGAATGATGTCTTTATAAGACAGAAGAGACAGGAGATAGAGACACAGGAAGAAGACGGCCACATGACAGTGGAAATAGAGGCTGGACAATGTCTCTGAGCCAAGGGCTGCAATGCCACCAGAAGCCACGAGAAAGGCCTGGACCAGAGCCCCTTGGAGCCTTCAGACAGAGCATGGCCTCCAAACATCTTGACTGGACTCCCAGCCTCTGTATCTGTGACACCCTTGTCATTTAGAACACAGTGTCACTTTAGTTATGGGAGCCATAGGAAAGGCACACAGGATGTGAGTTCTTGGGTTTGGCATGAACAGGGGAAAGAATTCTTTTCCTCAAGAACGTCTCAGATCTACAAGTGAACAGAGCTCTTGTTGGGAGTCCTAAAGAGCTTGTTACAAAATCTTGCCGCTCCCTTCCCATTGCAGGCATTTTAATCGGTTTGGTTTGAGAATTTCAGATGAGTCTTCCTATCTAAGAATACTTTGTAGCTTTTCTAGTCCTGAACCTGATTCTTAAACCAGAACGTTCTAGTGAGACGAGTACTAATTGTTACATCTTCCCACATAATAGCTGGTGAAGGGCAAACCTGCCCTGCAGTGGGAACTCCTGCAGTTGGATAGGGGGGCTGCAGGCAGGCTTCACTCTAAACACCTGGGAGACCTTCCTGTTCTGTAGTTGCTAGGGGAGGATCCTGTCCCTCTTCGCCCTGGGCAGTGTCTTTTCTTTTCTTCTGTTTAAAGATTCATTATATTTTGTGTGTGTGTGTGTGTCTCACAAGAATGTGTGTGTCTGTATGTATACCATGTGAGTGCAGGTGCCCAGAGGTGCCAGAAGATGCTGGTAGAGCCCTTGGAGCTGGAACTAAAGGAGGCTGTAAACCACTCAGTGTGGATACTAGGAACCAGACAGGTCCTCTGGAAGAGTAGCAAAGCACTCTTCACTCTGGGGCATCCTCCAGTCCCAGCAATAGCATTTTCTAACTGCTGGCATGTGCTTTTAGCTCTGTCCTGCCAGCCAGTAGCAGCTGTGCTTGTAAACCAAAGGACAAAGTTACAAAACAGAGATTCTCTGGTTCCTTGTGTTGCAACCACAGCATTACAGGATCTCTGAGTCGGTCCTTGTCACTGGCTCCTGGTAACACTGGCCTGTTCTCTGTCATCAGGGAGGAATGTGAAGATGTCCCTCAGAAGTCACCCTTGTTTTCGTTTCCTTATCAGCTCACCGGAGACACCTACCCACTTTCCCTCCTGCAAGGGACAGACTCCACTTGCTATTGTGTAATGGAGCTTCTGGGCCCAGAGTGAGAACACAGCGGGGTTGAGCAGTCCCAGCTTCTACTCACAGTTCATGGTACCCGGCCATTCCGTCCACAGTGGTTTTCCTTAGAGGACAGAATGGGAGCCTGCCCTTCTGCAGGGGAACTCTCCTGGAAGCTAGACAAGCCAAACGCATAGGTGCTTGATCTATTTCTTCTCTGCACTTCGTGAGATGCTTCAGGAATTTCAAGAGCCGTAGGGAAGTTAAAAATCAGAAAACCCAAGAAATCGAGAAAAGATTCTCTTCCACCTAGAGATGCCGTGGAAGTGTGAGCAGCAACACCACAGCTTAGCAGGAGGATGACTCCATATTTATGGCTGCTTCATGTGGTCTCCTTTACCTCAACAACAACCAAGAGGAAGTGCTTCTAAGAGTTTTGGTTTCTGCCCTGAGGATGTAGGATTATTCTATGGCCTTCCATGGGGAGTGAACATCTGGATAAACAGGGACTTTAGGTCCACTCTGCCAGCCCCAGTGGGCCAGTACTTCACTTTGATTCTCCCTGTCTCTACCGCCATTTTTCAAACAGCCACAAATCTACCCATCACAACAGACACATACCCGTATGTACCCAGGGGCAGGCTGGACTAATTATTACCGATTACCACAGTCTAATTTCTAGACCGAGATAGCAACGTTTTGACATGGGTAAGGGATCAAGGAGGAGAAAGTGTTGTCAGTTATGATCACTCAGAGTCACTGTAAGCTGTTATTCTCAGAGTATGGTGCTAGGGCCAGCAGCCAGGGCACTATAAACATGACAATCCTTGGCTCCCACACCCCACTCCCACAGAGCCAGGACCCTAGGGGTGGTGCTCATCTAGGAGATGGGGTGTGTGCTCAAGACAGAAGCCAGTCTAGGGATGAAGCACAATTGGCATTATGCTTGCTTAGCATGGGCAAAGTCTTGGATTTGATTGTGCACACCACAGAAAATGGGCGCTGCGCACCTCTAATCCCAACAGTTGGGAAGCAGAAGCAGAAGGATCAGAAGTTTAAGATAATTTTCCAGCTATGAAGCGTTAGAATCGTGATTCTGTCATCTCAGTATAAACGAACAAAAAGATAAAAGTGAACTTAGAGATTGTCAGCAAGAGCCGGGGGCCTCAGCTCCCATTTCCAAGTCTCCAGCGGATACTCGGCAGCCCATGGCTCACTCCCAGGTTGGAGCAGGACACCAGCTTCCTGGGCACTTTGGCCCTGCACTTTGGTTGAGAATGGGGAAGGACTTTTAAATGGCCAGGAGGGAGGCACCTGCAAGGCTGGCTCATCTTTTCACACCCAAGCAAGAGGCTGACTTGGAGAAACTCCCAAGGCACACAAACAAGGCTGAGATCAGAGGAAGGCATGCGGCAGAGCATGATTCGCTAAGGAAGCCGACTTCTCAGCCCTGGGAGCTGGAAGGGAGTTTCCTTCAAGGAACTTGACTCTTGTACCCAGTCCTCAGAGTCAAGTGCTTGAGGGAACAGCAGCCATAGTTTTCGAGGCTAGAGTGTGAAATGTGTATTTTAGCCCCATCAAACCCAGCACAGCCTTTTGCTAAGTTTTAAATAAGAGGGATTTGATAACGGGAAAGAGATTATGTCTTAGAAAGCTTCAATGAAAATCTCCTCAGCCTCCCAAAGGTGCTGTGGCTGCTCTCTCCTCCTTGAGGCCTCTCCCAGCCTGGGAGAGTTCCTGTTATTCAGAGACTTCTTTCCGGCAGACAGCCCAAGAGACCAGTGAGCCAACAGCCTCTCTTTCATCACCCATATCTTCAGGCAAAGTTCAGAGGTTCGGGGCTGCCTCCAGCTCAGGAGCCAAGAGTGATATATATATATTTTTAAATAATTGAAAGATTGAAGGCGGTTTTGCAAACACATAGAGAAATATATAAATGCCAGGTGTGTTGGCTCACAGTTGTAATCTCAACTCTTGGAAGGTTGAAGCAGGAGGATTGCTATGAGTTTGAGGCTAGTCTGGGCTGCATAGTTCAGGTCTCAACCAGCCTGAGCTACAGAATAAGACTTTGTCTCAAAAACAAAGATGGCTCTGGTATGTGCACACACACATACACAATCAGTAAATAAAATTCAATAAAAAATTAAAAGGAATATTGTTTTTAAAAGACAATTAAAAGTGTAAAGGAACCATATACAAGTTGACATCAACACCTGTAACTGGTTTTATTGGGACAGCTCCACCTACATGTTTACTGAGTGTCTGAGGTTGCTTCTACACCAAGGACAGAGCCCAGGTATTACAATTATGCTCTTCTCTACAAGAGAGTGCTGGTCTCTACTTAAAAACAAGTCAAATGGGCTGGTGAGATGGCTCAGCGGGTAAGAGCACTGACTGCTCTTCCAAAGGACATGAGTTCAAATCCCAGTAACCACATGGTGGCTCACAACCATCTGTAAAGGTATCTGACGTCCTCTTCTGGTGCATCTGAAGTCAGCTATAGTATACTTATGTATAATATCCTGAGCAAGCAGGGACTGAGCACGTGGGGTTGACCGGAGCCAGCAGAGGTCCAAAAAAATTCAATTCCCAACAACCACATGAAGGCTTACAACCATCTGTACAGCTACAGTGTACTCACATACATAAAATAAATAAATAAATCTTTTTTAAAAAAAGTCAAAATTTAAGATTTCAACCATGGGTGTTTAGGTTCAATCATGGGTGCCCACATCCCATTTAGCTGCATAGCCTGTGGGTGCCATGCCTGTCTCTCTCCTTCCTAGTCATTCATCACTTCATCCCCTGGATTCCCAGGGGGAGTGAGGTCCCTGGCATGAACGCTGGTTTGAACCACGTAGGAGTAAGTCAGCGGCTCAGGGCACCCGTTACTCTAAGAACTGTTTCCTGCTCCTTCCATTCTGCAAGTATTCCTAGGGTTACAGTCCATCACACGGCACCTGAAACAATTCTGACGAGCTCTAACCGCCAACCATTGTTTTCACCAGGGGGAGTCACTATAACTTTTAATTATCTTTTCCATTTCCTTGCTCTTGATATTGAAAAGCTGAGACATCTACAAATCAAAGCCTGATTTGATTACAAGTCACTGGTCGCTATTCCCATGCCAAGCAAAACTCCAGCGGAGGACCAGTTAGTTCAATAAGGAAGCACCCATTGCTTTGGGACACTGCGTCCAACAGTTTGTTCTGTATTCTTTTCTTCCCACCAGAGCTATCTGTTAGAAGGGCAAAACGCATCTCGCACAAAGCGGATCCTGTGGTAACTTGGGGACCTGGCATCAGAGTCCAATACAAGCATCTTAAGGCGGCTCTCAGCAAGGTTACAAGCGGCAGCCGGGAGAGGAATCTGGAGCCCCTCTTAGAAGCTGGGCGCAGTATGTAGTCTGATGCTGTTCATCTCAAATGACATGAGAAATCTATTCCGAACAGCAATTTGCTACAGCCAAAGTTCAAGGTGTGACTCACTCCCTTGCTGCTACTTCTCAAACTCCTGCTGTGACCCAGGGGGTCACCAGGCCCCCATGGGCGCTCTGTACTGAGGCAGGAACACAAGGCTAGCAAGGGGCAACATGAACACGATGCAGGGAGAACAAGTTGGAGCTCTGCTGCCAGTGTCCATGAAGCCTGAGAAGCAGGGGTTGCCCATCAAAGCGGAACTTTGGGGGAGTCAGCTTGTTGCCCCAGCTTTAGGGGGACCGGTGGCCTTAAGGTCTGTGGTTCTAAGTCACTCCCAGAGGCAGCTTACTTTGAAGCAGGGCAGGCACCGAGCTGCCTCTTAGTTCATAGGCTGATACTTCTACTCTAGTCTCCTCAAGAATGGGCTGCTTGATTCGTGTGCCTTTTCTGAGGACAGTGGTAGAACCAGGAACGGTACAGAGAGGCGCCAAGGATTCCCATGAGAATTCCAGGGTCACCCTCTTTGCTAGAGGCAAGCACAGAATCAAAGTCCCATGGAGCGCCCTGAGGCCCCCAGTACGCCCTTCCTGCCACCACCGGCAGAAAGCACTCAACTCCAAGGCCACAGACACTTGGCACCGAGAGAATGAAAACCCGAGAGTCTAAGAGGTAGGAGGGCGGAGAGTAGTGCGTTTATTCCCCCAGCCTTGGCGTTTGACCACCTCGGAGGAAACTTCAAGAGTGGCTACCTCCTCCCCAGGTTTCCAGCCTCCAATCAGTCGGTTCCCTGCGGCCAGTGAGGAGTTGTTCCCTATCCCCCACCCACCCCCGGCGGCACCTGCTCCGCAATCTCCCTGAGACAGAAGTGTCCCTGATCCCGGCGACCCCGCCCCAGCTGCCCATGCTCACGTACCCATTGTGGCGGCTCCAAGGCTCCCGACGGGCGACTGGCAAGCAGGAGTTCAGCCTCCCTTACTTTGTTTCCAGGCCCTGCCCAGCTGGCTACCTGTGTGACTGTAGGAGTGCAAGGCGGGGCCGGCTGGGCTCCACCCTTGAAGGAACCGAGGCTAACATCTCTTAACCCTGCTGCAGGATACCTGTCCCTAGGACGCTGGTCCCAGACCCTCTGGAGCAGGACAGATGAAGCTGTCCCAAGTAACGGGGTGGGCGTGGGGGGAGGTGGTGGCAGGGATCTGGGGCCAAGGACTCCCTTTGTGAGTGGTCACTAGGAGGCTTGATTGATCCGGTTGATCTGTGATTGATAAGCGGGTCGCCAGACACCGTGCTGGGATTTACTGAGTCAAGAAAGCAGGACTTGCATGTTTGGCAGTCTAAAGGGCTTGTGCCGCTCCTGGGACCCCACTTAACAAACAACAGCTCAGAGAACCGCTCTACCTTGTTTGGGAAAGCATAAAGGGACTATAGCAGTTTGTGTCTGTGTCCTTGAACTTGCTGTGCAGCCAGAGACCTAGCATCCTGACCCTCCTGCATCTCTCCTCCCCAGCTCTGCGATTACAAGATTGTAATACTTGGCCTGGCCATTTTTCTGCTTTCTGGTCAGCCTTGAAGAAGTTAAGGCTCTGGATGTTTACAGAGGAGCATTAAAGATGGGACATGAAAGTGGGTTTCAATCATTTGCTTATTTATTCGTTTATTTATTGAGAAAGAGACTGCCTCCCCAGCCTCAGCTCATCTACCATCTCAATTTCTCTGTTTCTTCCTCCCCAGTGCTCAGTTATCCCTCTCACACCCCACAGTTGTCTTTGTCAGTGTGATGTACACAGTATTCAGTGACCATCCTGAGCATTAAGTACATTCACCAACATCGTCCTGGCTACAGAACTTCATCTTCCAAGCTGAAGCTGGCCTTTAAACAACAGCTCTGCCGCGGCTTCCCCAGTCTCTGGTTGTCAATACTTTACTTCTTGAGTCAGACACCCCCACCCCCACCCCCAACCCCACCCCCACCCCCAGGTGTCTTGTGTGAGCAGACTGTGCAGATCCTCTGTTCTGTGGCTGGCTTCTTCCAGTTAGCAAAGCGTTCTCGGGGCTCAGCTATTCTTGCATGGGTCAGAACACCCTTTGAGGGTTGATGAGTCTTCCAAAGTAAGGCTTATGCCTCGCTTTGTTTATTCAATCACCTGCCCTCATCATCTGCCCTTAGGAACTCCCAGCCACCCTGCTGGGAGGTGGGGGTGGGGGTGGGGGTGGAGCACAGGAAACCCTTTCTCAAAGGCAGCTGGCACTTGCCTTCCCTGACTTCTCAAGGCGGGGGAGGAAGACGTTCCTTTCACCCTTGAACTGTTGCTACTCCCAGGGTAACAGCTGACTTCGCTGAAAGATTAGTGACTGCATAAGGTGGGAGGTGTTGCCTTGGCCAATGGGAAGGGAGAGCAGACACTGGGTGCTGGCCAGTGGTGGCGACAGAGAGGTGAGGAGGTTTCCTTTGGTTGGTTTCCTCTGCAGGGTGAACTTTGTGTTGTTGAGGTCATAAGCTTCGCACATCTTAGGATGTCCGTGGAAGCACTCCGGCTTGCAATCAGGTTTCCAGTGTGGTCCTGATTCATTATCAACATCTACCCCATCCATGCACGGAGTCAGAAACTCTGGGGCCCTGGACAGCAGCTGGTGACTTGGTGCTCAGGAGGCCTGTGCTGTGTCTCTTCTGTTTACCCTCACTGGAGCAGGGCTCATTTATCACCTCCACGTAACAACATGGTCCTATGTCCACCGAACATGTGTTCTGTGTCCTGCAGGCTGGGTTGCTCCTTGGCGCTGGGTGAGGACAGCAGATCTGGGAGTCTATGTCCTCTACACTGAGAGTCACACTGTGTGGGCCTCTTCTCTGACCTCACTCTTCCAGGTCTTAGCTTCTCTAACAGATCAAAAGGTTCATCAGCTTAAAAATACCAGAATGGTACCATCTCCTGGTTCTGGAGGCAGAAATATTAACCAGGCAGGGCCCTGTGCTCCCTCTGAGAGCTCCAGAGAGGATCCTTTCTGGCACCTGCCAGCTCCTGATAATACCTGTGGTCCCTGCTGTGGCCACTACTCCATCTTCACACAGCCTCTGCCTCTCTCTCCTCTAAGAACATCAGCTCTGGGGAGGTTGAGGAGGGGAATTTAAAGCATTAGGAAAGCAAAGTCATTTGGTCTGAGAAAAACGAATCTGGAGAGATGTTGCTGAGAAACAGGCCCGGGCTGTCTGTCACACACGATAGCTCACTGCTGAGCTATATCTCCAGCCAATGGGAGTTACTGGAAAACAAGACGGAGGACAAGTGGCTAAGCTCAGGCCCCCTCAGTGAGACTCTGGAACCAAGAGATGGCAGAAGAAATGTCTATGCCTATGTACATCAGCCCTCCAGTCCTCAGGATATTAAGAAATGAAACCCAGGAACATGGAAAAGGTTCTTTTTTTTTTTTTTTTTTTTTTTTGGTTTTTCGAGACAGGGTTTCTCTGTATAGCCCTGGCTGTCCTGGAACTCACTTTGTAGACCAGCCTGGCCTCAAACTCAGAAATCCGCCTGCCTTTGCCTCCCGAGTGCTGGGATTAAAGGCGTGCGCCACCACGCCCGGCTGGAAAAGGTTCTTACAGGACTCAATTCTACCCCTGTCTTGTACCAAACTCTGGTGTCCTGTTTACCACATCAAGATGGGGGCCAGAGAGAGGACTCAGGAGTTAAGAGATCTTGCTGCTCTTCCAGAGAACCTGAGTTTAGTGGTACACAGATATACATGTGAATAAAACACCCATACACATAAAATAAAATAACTGAAAAAATTTAAAATCAGCATCAAGATAACTGGGCATTCCATATGCATGTTAACTGACACCTTCTAAACGTAACCGAATAAACTTAAGCCACACGTTATATGTATCATTCTCATGTAACTCCTTCCTCAAAGCATTGGTTTGTTTGGGAAGTTTCTAGAATATAGAAAAAGAGAGACGTATATAATGAGCTCCTGTTTCCACCCCAGCTGGCTTAGGTCTTCAGCATTTGCCAGCCTTACCTCAGGGAACATTGTCAGCTGTCATACATGTTTCATGGATGTGAAAGTAAAGTACATGAAGACTGCACAGATTACCGAAAAGCCATGCGGTTAGTGAGAGGACAGAACTTTTCTCTCCAGTGCCTCCTGTTCCTTTGTGTTGAGGCCTTCTCCAATATCTGCCAAAATCTATGCTCAGTCAGGAGGCTGTTGCTCACCTGACAAGCTTTGCTCTGCTTTCCCTATGTCCTCCAGTTGAAGCATATGGTGGGAACTCAGTCCCACTGTAACAGTGTAGCCAGGGGCAGCTGTGGTGGGAACTTAGTCCCACTATAACAGTGTGGCTAGGGGTAGTTGGAGAAATGATTTAGGTCGTGGTGTCACCAGCAGACACAAGGTCTATTCTGTAGGTTTTTTGTTTCATTGATAAAAACAACTTAAAAGTGATTTAGAAGGGAACGCAAGACAACTCTTACTGGCATTTGACAAACAAAACAAAACAAAACAAAACAACAAAAAACAAGCTGGGCAACCTGGAGATGTCAGCAGACACCGGGGAGAGGGAAATGGGACAGGAGAAAGAGAAATAATGTTTTCAGAATTCAGAAAGCAGGCAGGTTCAGCAGTGAGTTGGGGCAACTGTTAATAGAGGGACTTTGGGGTGTACAGATTTTTGATATCTCATTAATGGGGTACTCATCCTCCCATTTTCTAACTAAGCAAATCAAGGAAAACTCCCAACATCAATTTCAAGCCTTCACATGCAGGCACACACATAAGAAAATAAAGCCAACTTCTTAATGGTTGTTTTTAGAAACCATCCTAAACCATCCACCAATGATGTGGAATAGCCCAGGCATTGTTGATTTATGTGCCAATAATAAATAGTGTAATTTGTTTATCATCTGATACTAGAAATGCTCACACTACAGTCTGACTTAAGCTTAATCATACAATATCACTCAGTTTCACATACTTAGCATTAGTGATGGAGTCTTGGGAATTACTCTGGATGTCTGTCTTTCTAGCTTCATATAGTATCATAAATATATACATTAAATACCTGGAAAATAAAGGTTAACTGTTTGGGGTATTTCTTTCTTAGTACTGTAATAAGTCATCACATACTGAATGAGTCAATAGTTTGCCATCCCCAGACATCCAAGTCTGACTTGGAAACTCTAAGAAATGTTCAGGAATTTACCAGTTGTTGGAAAAAAGCAATCGAAAGATACTGTGTCTGGTTTCCAAATGTCTTGCCTCTAATTAAGAAAAATTACTTTATATTAAATGTATGTCACTTTTTGTGAGGGAGGCCACTAACAATTCTTTACCTTAGCTTCACCTCCCTAAGATGTTGACTTTAAAAGAAAAGTCGTAACTATGGTGGAAAAAAAACAATGATAACATCTTGACCAAGTGGCCCAGGTCAACATCACCAAGAATAAGACGTGACATCATGCCCTAGACAGAAGAGGCCGAGACAGTCATAATACTGATTCTGGAGAATTCCTGTCCCTAACAAACTAAGGAGAAAGACAATAAATGTCCCAAGAACGTACTAGTCCACCTCCCAAATATGAAGTTTCCAAAACTTATCAATAAGTGACCAGACTCAGTAGGCTGAATATCTTTGTATGTTACACAAACACACACATATGAATACGCATGTGCACACACATGCATGTACTCATGTGCACACATGTAATGATAGTTATATAAGAAGAGGTCATGAATGGGGGGATAAGAGAGAGAGGGATGATATAAATAAATACACTATTCTTGTTTGAAATTCTTTTTTTTTTTTTTACCCCCCCCGCCCCTTGTTTGAAATTCTTAAAGAAGTAAATTAAAATATTTCATTTATGTACCAGACAGTGTTTTAAGTATATTTATAGAGCTGTACAACTGTCACCTCAGTTGACTTTAGAACATTTTCATTACCCCAGAAGAAGCCCTATACATGGTGCCACCATTGCCAATAATCCCATTTCCCCAAGCCCCAGCTAACTACCAGTCTACTTCCCACCTCCACTGATTCGTGTTCTAGACACTCCTTGGATCTTCTGGGGCTGCTTGCTTTCACAGCAATTACTGTCTTGTCATTTGTTCTTATAGAAATTAACCTCTGTAATTGTAAATAACATAATTATGCCTCTGCATCAAGATGTATTAGCTCTAAACTCTATGTAATGACCTGCTACTGTGAAAAGGACATTATGACCAATTAAAGTTCTTCTTTTATAGCACCTCCCTACCCCCTTTCAATTAAATAGTTTTACTGTTTTGGTTTTAGATCTGCACCTGTGTTTTTCAATAACTTTATATATGTAATTATTTGTCTTGACAATGTATTCTTGCTTTCCAAAGGGAGGGTACTGAAGTCTTTCATCTAACAAGGTCTGATTCTCTCTCTTTTCTCTCTCACTTTTGCATGGTCAGAACTGGTAGTATTTATGGCATGTTTCATAATAGTCTTTTGTGAATGATTAAAGGATAACCCTAAAATCAATATCCAATACATATCATTATCTTATTTGGTTTATGTAAATGTCAGCTACAGAACCAAGCAATAGAATATGATCACATTTTCTTCTAGATGGCTTCAGCATTATGCTCCAGTGTCACCCCGAGGTGAATGTTTCCAGTTCACTGTCAAACAGATTGCTTTATACAACCCTCTTCTGCCTACTGCCACCACCCTCTCCTCTTCTCATCCATCTCCTCAGCATGGACTTGCTATACAGCCCAGCCTGCTTTTTTCATATCCCTCCCTCCTCAGTGTCCTGAGTGCTGGAATTATAGGTATATTCCCTTCTGCCTAGCCTCCTTTCTTCCTGTTTATAACTGTATTTTTTCCTAATAAAATAAATACATGCTTTCATCTAATTCTGAAGGTTGTCAGGCATTCTTTTATATCAGCCACGGGTGCACGTTGACCCCACAGAGATCTGCATCAATACTAGTCAGCTCTAACCTCCCAACTCCCAGAGAGCTAGTTGTTAAAGATTTACCAACATGTGATTGGAGAAGAGGTTGACCAGGAAGTGTCATTTAGGGCTATGTGGGTGGGGTTTCAACTTCCAGTTTCCCAATAATGAACACATCAGCCCTTTCAGGTATCTATGATCACAGGCCTGGCTTTCATCAGTTCTCTGAATAGATCACACCTCTGAATCACAGAGAAGAACATTTTCTAATTCTAAAATGACAAACATATATTTTTAAGAGCTTTATGTAATTATGTTTCTGTTTTTGTGTTTTCAATACTGCTGTGAAGAGACACCATGACCAAGGCAACTCTCAAAAAAGGACATCATTTAATTGGGGCTGGCTTACAGGTTCAGAGGTTCAGTCCAATATCATCAAGGCAGGAACATGGCAGCATCCAGGCAGACATGGCGCAGGAGGAGCTGAGAGTTAATTCTACATCTTCATCTGAAAACTGCTAGAAAACTGGCTTCCAAGCACTAGGAGGAGGGTCTTAAAGTACATACTCACAGTGACATACATCAAGGCTGTACTCTAACTCTAACAAGGCCACACCTCCTAATAGTCCCACTCCCTGGGCCAAGCATATTCAAACCACCACAAATACTATGAACTAGATTGGGACCTTACCCATAGCAGTGAGCTATCTCAGTTCAGTTGTTGTTGTTTTTGCATTTTTGATTGAAGGCCTGCACCACTGTCAGGCTCAGCTGGAACCTTAAATATTTTTGTTTGTAGTTTTGTTTTGCTTTAGTGAGACATGGTCTCACTATGTAGCTATAGCTGTCTAGGAACTCACTATGTAAACCAGGTTGGCCTTGACCACATAGAGACCTGCCTGGCTCTGCCTTCTGAGTACCAGGACTAAAGGTGTGTACCACTACACCCAGCTCAAAACTTTATATAATTATTATTTATTTGTTTAATTTTATTTTTTAAATTAAAATATACTTATGTAACTTACATTTAGTTTCTTGATCTACTTTGAATGAATTTCAGGGAAAGGTAATGGTGGAAGCTATTTATTTTAGTTGTTACTCATTCTGGATACCCCAATACCATTTGTTAAAAAGGCTGTTTTTTTTTTTTTCTCCCACTGAAAGCTCTGGAAACTTCATAATTGAACCACTGAACAAAACTATAAAGGCATTGCTTTTGCACCTTGCCCTCTGTTCCACTGACTGTGTATATGTCCTCTGGAAAGACAGACCTCACAGCCAGTTTGGAAATCTGGTAGTTGAAGTCTTCCAACTTTGTTCCATTTTTCAAGATGGCAGGAGTTACGTGACAAAACATTTCCTGGAGAGATGCAACACAGTTATCTGTTTACCTCAGATACAGAGCCATGGCAGACCAAGGTACAGAAAACACCCAAGTCCAACTTGGTGAACCATGAGTTTTATTGGGGTTACTTACAGGAAGATGGACAAGTAGAAGTGACTCAAAGACAGCTACATCACCAAAGCCCACCCCAGCACAGGTGACAGCTCACAAAGCTGGGAACCTGGAGCACACCATATGGCTTACTGCACAGCCTATAAGCATCTCAACTGGTTGGAGGGAGTCCTTCCCAGGTGCCTAAGTTGGCCTAAACCTCTTCCAGGAAGTTTGGTTTCTCCTTCTCCCAGGCAGCTGGTCTTGTCTCAGTCTTCTTTGCAGCTTGGCTTGTCTGAGAGTCTTCACAGCTTAACTCTGAGAAGGACTCTCAGCTTTTATGGCATACTCTGGCAGGGAGAGACCTAGTGAATATGGTCAGTTTCAGGGTCTTCCTGCAGCTGTTTTGAGTTGTTTACCTTCCTTCATAAAGAGCTTTCTTGCAACATAGAATGTTTCAATCTTGGAGGAAACTGTTACCCAATGGCAGGGTCCTTCTTTTCATCAGTTGGGTGGGGGTGGGGATACTTACCTGCACAAATATCACAAGTAAGAATTTTTAAGACCAAATTATTTTAGGGAGTAAAAATTATTTAAGCTCCTAGACCTGTGTCCAAAATAGCCCCATTGTTCCAGGATGCCAGGTGTTTGTCATCAAGACCGTTTCTCGTGAGTGATTTGGGTCGTTGCTTCCCCTGAGTCAGAACGTGAGGGAGTCCTCATGCTGTGTGTCTTTCATTTGGTGCATGGGCCGGGAAACTTGACCACCCCTCACACCCGAGAATTGACTTGGAGGTATGGGATCCCCTCTGGAATGTGTGCATGAGTGCTGGCCAGTGTCTGTTCTGAGTGTCTGTTTTCTGAAACGAACATGCACTTGTTGTGTTGGTTTGTTTATCTGTTTCTATTCCAGGATAGTGCAACCAGCCTCCGAAGACTCACTTGGAGGTGAGATTTCTTGTCTGAAACTGTTTCTGTGTGCCAGCAAAGTTTGGAAGTTTCTGATTGCAGTTGCAATGTCTCATGGGAGATGGAGACCTGAGTCTCGAGATGAGACCTGGAGTGTGATCGCCAGATGTGCTAGGATCACCGACTGCCACTCTGGGGGACGCCTCAGAGTAAGGGGAAGGACTCCAGGAGTCCGGCTGGGATGGGAGTGAGGATTCAGTAGTCTTCCTGGATTGGAAGGAATACATACCAGCCCGACCTTCTGCATCCTTGGATTGGTTTTGTATATTTGTCAGTCTTTGTGTGTGTATCTCTTGTGTCTGTTTTGTGTTTTTTATGACTTGGACGATGGGACAGACTGTGACAACCCCCCTAAGTTTGACATTAGACTGAAGTTATGTTGAGGGCCCACAACCTTTCAGTGGAAATCAAGAAGGGACCTTGGCAGAATGCAGGGGCCAACTGAGCCCCCCCGTCTGTTTTCCTGGAGAGGTTAATGGAGGCTTACAGATGCTACATTCCCTTTGACCCGACCTCTGAGGGTCAAAAAGCTGCAGTAGCTATGGCTTTTATAGGGCAGTCAGCATCAGACATTAAAAGAAAGTTACAGAGACTGGAAGGGTTACATGCCATAGATTTAGTTAGAGAGTCAGAGAAAGTGTTTAACTGGAGAGAGACCAAGGAAGAAAAGAAAGAGAGAAAAAAGTGCAAGGAAGAAGAAAGGGAAAATAGGAGAGATCGAAGGCAGGAGAGAAACTTAAGCAGGATTCTGGCCGTAGTAGTTGGAGAGCATGAGGGAAGAGGTAGATCTGAAAATAGACGGACAGGGTACACTCAAAACCAAAAACCTATAGTAATTGGAGCCACAGGCCAGAAACAATATCCTTGGACCACTGCATGTACTGTAGACTTAGGCAAAGGACAAGTAAGTGACTCTTTCTTGGTCATCCCTGAGTGTCCCACACCACTTCTGGGGAGAGACCTTTTGACTAAACTGAAGGCCCAGATCAGATTCACTCAAAAAGGGCCAAGAGTATCCAATGAGCCACGAGGCTAGGGATGGAATTAGGCCACATATTTAGAGACTATTAAGAAACTGCTAATGTCATGGTCAAGAAGATCCTGGAGGCCCAAGGTAATAGGGTCTGAAAACGGACCCACCTTTGTTGCCCAGGTAAGTCAGGGACTGGCCACCCAACTGGGGATTAATTGGAAATTACATTGTGCTTATGGACCCCAGAGTTCAGAACAGGTAGAGAGGATGAATAGAACCTTAAAAGAAACCTTAACCAAATTGACCATAGAGACCGGCGGGAATGATTGGATAGCTCTCCTTCCTTCACTTTGTTCCATGTCAGGAACAGCCTGGGAAAGTTTAAGCTCACTCCCTATGAAATCCTTTATGGGGGGGGGGGCTCACCCACTCATCGAGGCGGGGGGGGGAGTGTTAGAATTTAACTCTAGTCCTTCATTGTTTGCACGTTTGAAAGCCCTAGAAGTGGTCAGAAATACAGCCTGGGAGCAGCTCAAAGAGGCTTATGAACCAGGGGCCCTACATCGTGCTGCTGACCACCACCACTGCTGTTAAAGTAGAAGGCATCTCTGCTTGGATCCATGCCTCCCTCATGAAGCAAGCTCCTGAGCAATCCCAAGATGATTGGAAATTGGAAAAAAGCTGCTGATCCCCTTAAGCTGTGCCTACACTGCCAGCGCAATTCAGACCTGTATCAGCCTATGACTCCACTTCAAAAATGGAACCCTCGGGGGCATGGTGGCCAAAGGCCTCTTTAATAACCACCCTCTTTTCCACTTTGATGGGACCTTTTTGCTGCTAATGTTTGGCCTGCTGATTCTTAATAGGTTAGTGACCTTTGTAAGAGAAAGGATTAGTGCAGTCCAGCTTTTGGTGCTGAGACGACAGTACCAGTCTCTACAGAACCTTGAAAAAGAGATTGAAGTATAGTTCTAAGATTAGAACTAGTAACTAGAAGAAGTGGGGAATAAAAGATCCTGACAGAGAGTAAAAGTTATTTAAGCCCCTATGTGAGTGCCCGACTCGCCAGCAAGAAGGACGCCACAATAGGATCCTTCTGCACATGTTTATTGGGAGAGCATTGACTGCGTAGGCGAAAGACCCTGAGCCCCAGAAATGCTGCTGCTTATATAGGCCTAGGAGTGACATGTCCATACCTGATTGGTTATGCTACCATTACCTCATTAGTATGCCTGGGGCCAGGCAGTGACTCAGCAAAAAACTCTTATGCACATGCGCACATTGGTTGTTTACCCATAATCATGGGCGGTGGCCAGTGGTAGCCAGCGCCATCTTGTAATGGCATTTGCGGCTTCCCACACCCCTAGACCTGTGTCCAAGATAGCCCCATTGTTCCAGGATGCCAGGTGTTTGTGATTTTTTGCCAGGTGTTTGCATCAAGACTGTTTCTCGTGAGTGATTTGGGGTGTTGCCTTTCCTGAGTCAGAACGTGGGGGAGTCATCACACTGTGGGTCTTTCAGGGGCTACACTGTTTTCTAATTCCTTTATGCTTTATGTTTCAAAAATAAAAATCCACTACTCACATTGAACTCCATGAGAAGATACATTCTACTCTGTCATCTCTCAGACCTGCCTATATCTGTCACCAGCTTCATTTCTTCAGATGGAAACAGGATGAGTGGGACAGACCTCAAAAGAGTGCCAAACACTCATGGACAACTTGGGTGACTCAGCTTCCACCTGGCAGGCAGGCAGGGGAGAAAACAACAGGGGACAGAAGAGGATCTTAGACAGAAGCAAGGCAGTAAATGATCCTGATAGCCAGGACTGCTGTTTCAGGGAAAACACTCTGCAGAGTTTTAAGGTCACCCTTGCAGCTCAGTGGTATTTTGGCAAAACCCAGAATTTTGTAAAGAGATGCCTTAACAAATGTTCAGATGGGTAATTTTTGTGATTGTGAGCATACACTGCCATTCAGGCTGTAAAACTCAGCACATAGCCAGTCCTACCAGCCAAAACCCAAACAGAGACCTAATCCATCAAAGTCCCCTGTCTGGAGAAAGTCTTTAAACATACTAACCTGGCTTTTTTAGCTTCAGTAGTTCCACCTCTGGCTAACTGTTCTTGCTAACTGAGGTGTGTCAACCCAGAACGTGGGTTTTGTGCTTAAAAGCTCACCCTGAGAAAGGCTTAGGACTACACTGGGATCCTGAAACACTGAGTGTATTTGCTGGATGGCTAAAAAAGACATTCTATTGGTTTAAATCCATGTCTGAGTAGTCTTCTCTGTGGACACCCCACAACACGTGGACCCTTACTTTGTCCTAACTCAGTGTCCCCCGATATATCATGGGTGACTGGGATTGTGTGCTCATGAGTATTGAAAACACTTTCCATTGATGGGGCAACTGTTTGGATGTGCCTACTGGCCACCTCCTTTGCACAAGGCCTGCTGCAGTGTCTCCCCAGACTTCACTCAGTCTGTGTATGCTCTTTGGTTGGTGGCTGTCAGTGTGAGCCCCCACAGGGTCAGGTTAGTTGGTCTTTTTGTGGTGTCCTTGACCCCTCTGCGTTCTTCAATCCTTCCCCCAATCTTCTACAAGTCTCCTCGAGCTCCACCTAAGGCTGTGAGTCTCTACATCTGTTTTCATAAGCTGCTGGATGAAGCCTCTCAGAGGTCAGTTATGCTAAGCTCCTGTCTGCAAGCATAGCAGAGTATCAGTATAATAGTGTCAGGGGTTGACTCTCTCCCATGGGATGGATCTCTAGTTGGGTCAGTCATTGCTTGGACGTTCTCTCCATCTCTGCTCCATCTTTATCTCTGCACATTGTGTAGGCAGGACAAATTTTGGATCAAAGGTTTTCTGGGTGGGTTGGTATCCCCATCCCACCACTAGAAGTCCTGCCTGGCTACAGGAGGTGACCACTTCAGGCTCTATACTCCCCACTGCTCAGAGTCTCAGTTAAGGTCACCCCTATAACGTCCCAGGAGCCTCCTTCATTCCAGGTCTTGGGCTTGTCCCAGAGAAGCCCTCCTTTCCACCGATTTCCCATCTCTCTCCCATCCCTCTCATCTGGACCCCTGCTCTCCCCACACCTGATCCCCAACCCACCTTTCCCACCCAGTTCCCATCTCTATCTGCTTCTGGTGTCTATTTTATTTCCCCTCATGAGAAAGTTTCAATCATCCTCCCTTGGGCCCTCCTTGTTACCTAGCTTCTTTGGGTCTGTGGGCTGTATCATGGTTATCCTGTAGTTTATGGCTAATATCCTTGTACCAGTGAGTACATACCATGCATGTCTTGCTGTGTCTGGATTACCTCTCTCAGGATAATACTTTCTAATTCCATCCATTTGCCTGCAAATTGCATGATATCCTTGCTTTTAATAGCTGAGCAGTACTCCATTGTGTAAATGTACCACATTTTCTTTATCCCTTCTTTGGATGAGAGACATCTGTTTCCAGTTTCTGGCAATTACAATAAAGCTGCTATGAACATCGTGGAGCATGTGTCCTTGTGGTAATGTGGAGCATCTTCTGGGTATATGCGCAGGAGTGGTATAGCTGAATCCTGAGGTAGAACTATTCCCAATTTTCTGAGAAACCATCAGATTGATTTCCAGAGTGGTTGTACCACTTTGCACGTCCACCAGCAACGGAGGAGTTCCTCCACATACTCACCACCAAGTGCTGTCCTTTGAGATTTTGATCTTCGTCATTCTGATGGGTGTGAGGTGGCATCTCAGGGTCATTTTGATTTGCATTTCCCTGATGACTAAGGATGCTGAACATTTAAGTGTTGCTCAGTCATTAGAGGTTCCTCTGTTGAGCATTCTCTGTCTAGCTCTGTATCTCATTTTTAAATTGTTCTTTTTGAGTTATTAGTGTTTAATCTCTTGAGTTCTTTATATATTTTGGATATTATCTCTCTGTTGGATCAGAGCTGGGGAGATCACTTCCCATTCTCTAGGCTGCCGTTTTGTCAATGCATTGGCACAAGCGACAACTTCCTGAACAGAGCACCCGCAGCTCAGGTTCTAAGATCAACAACTAATAAATGGACCCTCGTGAAACGGAAAAGCTTCTGTAAGGCAAAGGACACCATCAATGGGACAAAGCAGCAGCCTACAGAATGGAGTCTCAATTTCAGTGTTTATTTTTATGTGAAACAGGACAAATTCCTAAATCTTTCTTGGTTTTGCCTTTTTTTCCAATGAGAAGTGGAGATTCAGGTGAGGATCCATTCATGGTGGCAAGGACTAAGGGAATGAGGAATGTCTGTTTCTAGGCTCTCATGGAGCAGTGTTAGAAATGTCTGTTTCTAGGGCTCCCATGGAGCAGTGTTTGGTGTGGTTGCAGCTGTTATTACAAAGAGAGGGAGAGAAAGGGAGACAGAGACGTGTTCACATGAGCAGCAAAGAGTGTAAGCGAAGAGCTGGTGATGCACAGGTCTAAACCTATGGCTGAGTCAATCAACGAGAGCTTCATGAACTTGGATCAGCCACAGTGACCACTGGTGCCATGTGACTAGATTTATGATCACAGGGGACACATCTGCACCTGTCTCTGAGGGTGCTTCCAGAAAGGATAACTGAGGAAGAAAGGCTCACCTTGAATGTCAAGGGCACCAACTGATGACCTGGGATCTGGGACTCAAAAAGAAGGGGAACTGAAGAGTCATCACTGCCTTTCTTCGTCTTTCTTGGCTACATGGTCTGCAATGTTGTGAGCAAGCCTCCTCCAAACAGAAACCTGCCACAGACTTCCCTGCCAGAATGTGTTCTCTGAATTGGCATGGAGATTGGCTGTTCCTCCCTTAACTGCTCAGGTGTGTGGTCACAGCAATGAGAAAAGTATCGAATGTACTTCCCTTTTTCCACATCCGGGATTCCCCAGCCGGGATTCCCCAGCCTTAAATGTAGCAATTGTTGCCTAATGCACCAAGTCACAGAGATTCCAGTTGAGATAGATGTAGAGAGAACCTCTTGTGCAATGTATGGAAGCATCACCTGTCGATTAAAAGCCTATGGCCAATGAGCTGAGGCAGGATTCAAAGGTGGGACATCTGGCAGACAAACAGAGAGGGTTCTGGGAAATAGGCATGGGAGATTTGCCCTGAATGCTGAAGGAAACGGTCCAATGAACCTGGGGAGAGCTAGCCAACCACATGGCAGGACTTAGAATAGAATAAAGGATTAATTAAGTTATGAACTAGTCAGGGAACAAACCAAAGCTTTTGGCTTAGGTATTTATTCTTGAAATATTAAGCCTCAGAGTCATTATTTCAGGTGGAAAAGCATGTTACATATTATATTATATATTATTATATCATATATCATATATCAATTATATATGTGTGTGAAATACTCTAATCAAAATACAAATGTTAGGGAGAGAAATGGGAATGAATATGACCAAAATACATTGTATGAAATTCTTGATGAATGAATGAAAATATTATATGTGAAATTTTAAAAGAGTAAGAGAACTATTCTGTCAGATGAATGCCAGTCTGTCCTTGTTTCCCAATACAAAATACACTGAGGTTTGAGGGGGGAAATGCAAGAGTTAAAAACACAGATATAACTGGGTGTAGTGGTGCATGCCTTAATCTCAGCACTTTATAGGCAAAGGCAGGCGGTTTTCTGAGTTTGAGGCCACCCTGTGTACAGAGGGAGTTCCAGGACAGCCAGGGCTGTTATACAGTTTGTCTGCTTCACAGAGAAACTGTGCTCAAAACCCAAAACAAAAACAAACACAAACAAATAAAAAGCCCAACAGATACAACACAATTGTAAATGTTGACCATTATTAACTAGATTGTCAGTTATTTTAAAACTGTTTATTGGGGAGGAAAGGCAGGGCATGTGCCGCATCATGATGTAGGTCAGAGGACAGCTTTCAAGAGCTTGTTTTCCCCATCAACTGTATGCATCCCAGGGATCAAACTCAGGCCGCCAGGCTTGGTGGCAAGCAGTTTTATCCACTGAGCCATCTTGCTGGTTATTACTAGTTTTGAATCACTTAAAAGAGATTGGCCATCCTTGGAAGGTCTGTTAACAGACCTTGAACAGAGGACTCTCTCATCTATAGATGCTCAAGCTCTGTCACCTGTGGACTCTGTCTTCAGAGTTCTAAAAACAGTGTCCAATTTGCAGTTATTTTCTCGCATACTTAACAGCCTTCATAGTACAGTTTATATACTCTAGTGTGCAGTCACTGTAAGTGAGCCGTGTGCAGTCACTGTATGTGTGCAGCCACTGTAAGTGTGCAATGTGTAGTCACTGTAAGTGTGCAATCACTGTAAGTGTGCAGTCACTGTAAGTGTGCAGTGTGCAGTCACTGTAAGTGTGCAGTGTGCAGTCACTGTAAGTGAGCTGTGTGCAGTCACTGTAAGTGTGCAGTCACTGTAAGTGAGCCGTGTGCAGTCACTGTATGTGTGCAGACACTGTAAGTGTGCAATGTGTAGTCACCGTAAGTGTGCAATCATGGTAAGTGTGCAGTCACTGTAAGTGTGCAGTCACTGTAAGTGTGCAGTGTGCAGTCACTGTAAGTATGCAATGTGCAGTCACTGTAAGTGTGCAGTCACTGTATGTGTGCAGTCACTGTAAGTGTGCAGTGTGTAGTCACTGCATGTGTGCAGATCCATGCCTTTTACTTTGTATTGGGAGGAGGCTACCTTTTTTCTAGTGTGAGGGTGTCTAGACTTTAGTGTTGGTGGTTATCTCATAGTTCCAATGTCGCATGATGTTCTCAGCTGCAGTTTTTGGTTAGGTGTTTCCTGGTGCTCTGTGCTACATGTTTGCTTACATTAATATGTATCTTCTCCCTCTACTCCTTCTTCACCGCAAATCCAGCTTCACAAATATGTTATTTTAGTGTCTGAGCCATAAGAGCCCACACATTTATGTGTTGGCCACTCACTGTCTGCAGATTTAACTGACTGTAGGTCAGAAATTGCATGGAAAACCCATCTGTATTGAACATTTCTAGACTTCTTCTTTGTCTTTGTATGGTAACTTACAAAGTTCCAGGTACTATAAATTATCTATAGATATCTGAATTGTATGAGGGGGCGTGTCATACACAAACACTGCCATTTTATACCATGGGACTTGTGCACCCCTGGGTTTTGGCATCTGCGGGAGCCCTGGAATCGCCCGCCCTCCACAAATACTAATCAGCTTTCAGTGTGTCTTTCCTCCCAGCTGGTATTGATAACGCAATCAGGGAAGCACCCTTCTCCCTCCATCCCTTTTCCCGAAGGATCCTGGCCATTGTGTCTTCTCCAACATCTCAAGAAGGCACACACATTCACCCAAGGTCCTGGCACTTCTTACTTGCTCATGCCTAAAATTTAAATACGTTCCGCTTGTACCAGCTAGTTTATGTCATCTTGACACAGGCTAGAGTCATCTCTGAGGAAAGATTCCCAATTGAGAAACCGCCTCCATAAGGACCAGCTGCAGGCAAGCCTGCAAAACGTTTTCTTAGTCAGTGGTCGATGGGGGAGGGCTCTCTGTGGGCTGGTGGCCCTGGGTTCTATAAGAAAGTAGGCTTAGAGAATTACAAACCGTATAGAGCAAGCCTTGGGAAGCAAGCCAGTAGGCAGCACCCCTCCTTGGCCACGGCATCAGCTCCTGCCTCCAGGTTCCTGCCCTCGGTGCTTTTAATAATGAGCTGGTATATGAAATTACTCGTGGAATAACCCCTTCCTCCCCTGTCTGCCTTTTGTCAGGGTGTTTAATGACAGCCATAGTGACCCTGACTGAGACACCGCTCTCACTGTCTGTCCTTCGGCCGTGATTTCTCAGGTTTCCTTAGATGAAAAGCTTTCACTCACAGTGTTTGCTCTTCAGAGGAAATGTGTTGGGAAACTATTTTTTAATTGTGGAGATAGGTTCTCTAAGCCCAGTGATACGAAAAGCTCACATCCTTCCTGATGATAAGAGATGGGTTCGTTTCCATGTTATCAGCACCATCAGTGGACAATAAAACAGAGCAGAACCAAACGAAACCAGAAAAACTCCCTGCCCTCTCTGAATGTAAAAGTAATATATTTTCATGTTAAGGTTTTGGAGAAGTTTCTGAAGAATGTAAAGAAAGAATTCTTCTACTGCCCAGAGGCAGGACCCTTGATTTCATCCCCAGCAAAAAAAAAAAAAAAAAAAAAAAAAAAAAAAAAAAAAAAAAAAAACAGAGAAAAAACAAACAAACAAAACCTAAAGAAACCAGTAGTAGTAATATTTAATTTATTGCTGTACTTTAAAACTTTTTTTTAACCATATGCCCATGAGCTCAGTAGCACCCAACCACAGCACACACCCTTTGCTGGGAGCTCAGCAGCACCCAGTCACAGCATGCGCCCTTTGCTGTGTTTTACCCATCCTTACATGACAGGAATGCTTCCCATGTCTTAAATGTACTTTTACAATGGGTAGCATACCAGGTAAATTCCTTCCTCTTTGGACCTTTAGGTTGGTTTCTGGTTTGGGAGAACTAAACACTGTAATAAAGTTTGGATCCATAAATGTTTATGTCTCTCTAGTGAGTTTTTTGTATAAATTCCTAGGAATTGGAATTGGTCAAAGGGTTCTTTTCACTCATCTGCAAACCGCCTTCCAGGGATGTGTGCTCAGCTCTGGGGTGTCTGAAAGTAACAAGCCAAGTGCATTGAGCATGGAAGCGTTCATACGAAAGAAGTAATGTCGTACTTACTTTAGAGGCTCCACTTCCAAGATGGTGAGGATGCTTGCTGAGGGGCTGCCGCACCACATGTAAACAAGTGGCCATTGGCTCACCACACACTGCTGGGTTGGCATCCCATCTGAGGAGCCTCTGTGACAGCGCTGCCTTATCCTGACATCTCATTCTGTGGTGAGCACCTGCTCCCACTTCAGCAAAAGGCACAGCATGCATAACTCCCACTCTCGTGTGCAAAGCAAGGGCTGTAGAAGTGGTAGGTTTTACATTTTATTAGTTTTTAAAGATTTATTATTTTATGTGTATGAGTGTTTGACTGCATGTTTATATGTGCATCATGGATGTGCCTGGTAACTGTGGAGGTCAGAGGCAGCATCAGATCCCCCAGGACAAGAGTTATGGATGGTTGTGAGTCACCGTGTGGGTGCTGGGAACTGAATCTAAGTCTCTTGCAAGGGCAACAAGTGTTCTTAACTGCTGAGCCATCTCTCCAGTCCCAGCATTGCTATTTTTAGACAGCCATTATTAATGGCTGAGTGGCTCTGGCTTGGCTCCAAACCCAAGAGAGGAATCTACACTAACTTGAACCTCTGTGAGGAGGGAGCTTCCTCGACTATGCCTTGTCAACTCTGAGCAGCCAATGCTGGGAAGACTGGAGGTCACAAGAAGGAAGGCACACAACTCAAGGAAGTTTTTGTCACCAACTAGATGAGGTAACCTGACTTTGGAGATGCTTAAATGGAAAGCAGGTCTCAGAGTTAGTGAGGGATAATTTGGGTTGTCAGGGGTGCTGAAGACTTGGGACTTTCTATGATGCCACCAGGGAAAGAGACAGGGCAGAGCCAATCAGAAGGGCTCTGAGTGTTTAGCCAAGACCAAGAGGCCAGGAAGTATGGAATGGCAGGGTGGCAATTCATTCACCCACACATGAGCTGCATAGACACAGGCTACCCTTCCAATGGGTTAGACCATTTTGATCTTAACAGCCTGAGTTGTGAGTGTGAGTGTGTGTGTGTGTGTGTGTGTATAGACCAGAGGATGATTTTCTTCAGCTGTTTCTCTACCTTATTGTTTGGAGACAGGGTTTTGTTTTGTTATTTTTTGTGTTTTTTTTTTTTATTTTTTTAAACTAGACTGGAAGTGTGTCATTTCAGCTAGGCTGGCTGGCCAGTGAGCTTCGGGATCCTTCTGTCTCCACCGCCCACTGCTGGAGTTGAAGGTGAACGCCAGACTTTTATACAGATTCTGGAGATTCAGTTCAGGTTCTCATGCTTATGTGGAAAGTGCCCTATCCATTAAGCCTCTCCTGATGTTTTAATTTATATCTCAAAGGTTTTAATGTCTGTTAGTGTTACTATCATCAGTTCTAAAGTCTATCTGATCCCATTAGAATTTCTCTCAATCCATTAGTCATTTAGGAATGGACTTTAAAGTTTCCAACAAATGTTTTGTAGGTATCTTTAAAAACAAATGAGAAACTGTTTTAGATTTACAGAAAAACGGCACAGATAAGACAGAAAAATCCTCTAAACCCTACACTTGATTTCCTGCTGTTAACATCTTGTATCAATTTGATGTACTAGTTACAACTGATAAGCCAGTATTGGTACTAATAAATGTCCAGGCAAGTTGCAAAAGCCACCATCAATAGCAGGAGGGGGTCCAGTCATAGTTAGGATTGTTTTAAAATATTATCACTGCCAAATTCACAATTAGATAGTCTAAACAAAAGGGTAAATCCTCAGAAAGATGCAAACTGACTTGTGAAGAAATAAAAACATGTAAGGAGAGTTATAGAGATACAGAAATTGAATTAGTCACCAAATACTTGCCTGACCAAAGAAAAAGGTTCAGGCTTAGATGACCTAATAGGTTAATTCTTCCAAGCATTTAAAGGATTATCAGGGCTGGAGGCAAGACAACAACAAACACTTTCCAATTCATCCTATGAGTCAATATGTTCCCCAGTATTTTAATACTGTGCCAAGTGAAGATATCACAAGAATTGCAGGCCATCGTTCATTATGAATATAGAAAATTCCTTAATAAAATTATTGCTTTAGCTACATATAAAAATGAATACATTGCATAATCAAATGGTATTTGTTCTAAGAATGTAAGTTTTACCAGATAAGAATCAATTTTATATACTGTATTAATAAAGGACCAAAAAGCCCACTGAAGGGCATCCTGGGCTACACTGAGGATCAGGTTGTCTCCTGCGACTTCAACAGCAACTCCCACTCTTCCACCTTCGATGCTGCGGCTGGCATGGCTCTCATTGACAACTTTTCCTGGTATGACAATGACTACGGCTACAGCAACAGGGTGGTGGACCTCATGGCCTACATGGCCTCCAAGGAGTAAGAAACCCTGAGCCAGGCGGTGGTGGCGCATGCCTTTAATCCCAGCACTTGGGAGGCAGAGACAGGTGGATTTCTGAGTTCGAGGCCAGCCTGGTCTACAAAGTGAGTTTCAGGACAGCCAAGGCTATACAGAGAAACCCTGTCTCAAAAAACTGAAAAAAGAAAAAGAGAAAAGAAAAGAAAGGAAAGAAACCCTGGACCACCCACCCCAGCAAGGACACAGAGCAAGAGAGAGGCCCTCCGTTGCTGAGGAGTACCTGTCCCAATTCGGCCCCCAATACTGAGCCTCCCTCACAATTTCCATCCCAGACCCCCATAATAACAGGAGGGGCCTAGGGAGCCCCCTCTACTCTCTTGAATACCATCAATAAAGTTCACTGCACCTACAAAAAAAATAATAAAGGACAAAAAAATCACACTACACGCTGATGCCAAGATGCACTTGCTGACAGGAGCCTGGTACGGCCATTCCTTGAGAGGCTATGCCAGAGCCTGACCAACACAGATGCAGATGCATGCAGCCAACCATCAGACTAAGTGTGGGGACCCCAATGGAGGAGTTAGGGGAAGGACTGAAGGAGCTGAAGTGGATTGCAACCCTATAGGAAGAACAACAGTATCAACCAACTAGATCCCCCAAAACTCCTAGGGACTCACCACCAACCAAAGAGTACACACGGGGGGGGGGGGGCGCGGGTGGACCATGACTCCAGCTGCATATGTAGCAGAGGAGGGCCTTATTGGGCATCAGTAGGAGGGGAGTCCCTTGGTCCTGTGGAGGCTTGATGCCCAGGGAAATGCTAGGATGCTGAGGGGGAAGGGAGGGGGGATGGGGAAGCACCCTCATAGAAGTTGGGAAAGGGGATGGGGGGTTTAACTGGGAACGGGGATAACATTTGAAATGTAAGTAAATGAAATAACCAATAAAATAAATTTTAAAAATCACACTATAATTTAAGTAGAGGAAGCACTGACCAAACTACAATGTATTTTCCTGTTACAAACAAATTAGGAACAAAGAATTTCTCCATCAGATGTTGGCTGCTTCCTGCCTAAGGTCAGAACAAGACAAGGATGTCTGTTCCTGCCATTTTTATTCAACATCATACCTAACCATTTCACTACTAGCTGTGCCACAAAGGAAACAAACCACAAAGCAGGAACAGGGATCTCCATAGCAGAATTACTTAGGGAAGCAAAAGGTGACCCCCTGCCTCCACACACACTCACCTGTCAGCTGAGAAACAAAATGTACTCTGTGCTGGGGAGTATGACTCAGCCCTGAAGAATCAAAACTGCTACAGGCTGCAACATGGATGAACGTCAAAAACACACCAAGTGCATGAACCCAGACACAGCTGGATACATACTACGTGAATGCACGTACATAGTGTCCAGAAGAGAGAAACCCAGAGAGACGGAAATGGCAATTGTGGTAGCTTGAGAACATGCATACACTCCCCCACCCCTACCAGGTCATTTAAAATCATCCAAATAAATTATAAACCTCATGTCTCCAAAATAAAAAATAAAAATAAAAAAAGGCAGGATTACAGTCATTCACTTTACATGGGCAAGAAAAAGACAAGAGAGATGACAAGACAGATAGACAGATAGACAGACAGACAGACAGAGTCCCACTTGCAGCACTCCTGCTTGGGTGGTGTTGTAGATAGGTTTTCTACTGCACTGATTAAACACCATGACCAACACAGCTTGGGGAGGAAGGGTTCATTTGGCTTCAACTTCTACATCATTCTCTGTCAGTGAAGGAAGTCAGGACAGGGACTCACGTGGGGCAGAACCTGGAGGCAGGAGCCTATGGAGAGACCATGAAGAGGTGCAGCTTACTGGCTCACTCAGCCTGCTTTCTTATAGAACCCAGGACCATCAGCTTAGGGACGTCTCCACCCACAATGGACTGGGCCCTCCCCATCAATCAATAATTAAGAAAATTCCCTATGGGTTTGTCTACAGCCCGATTTTATAGAGGAATCTTCTCATTTGAGGTTTTCTCCTCTCAGATGACTAACTTGTGTCAAGCTGTTATCAAACTATCCAGCACAGTTGGCTATTGAGATCTCTGCTGGCACAGGAAGACAGTCTTCCAGTGGCTTCTTTGGAATTAAAACCTCCTAGACTCTTATGTCACCCATCTCCTGTAGGACATTCCTGCTATGTCCAATCAGGTGCTTAGGGACTGCTGTCTTAGTCTTGGATCACTCTAGGAATGTGAGTTTTTCAGAAGAGGGTCAAATGGCATCTGCACCCAGGAGTTTCCCAGGCACATTGGGAACAGCAGGGCCCATAGGAATGAAGTGACCCTAGTGTTTCACTTTGAAAAGGGGCCGGGAAAGTCAGGGAGGAAGTGGCTACCAGAAATCTTAGGCAGTGAGACAGAGAAGAGGTTATAAGATATGGCACCAGACACAAGTGTGGAAAAACGATGGCCTGACTCAGGCAGAGAAGCCACACTCATCCGTGTGCATGGGTCTCAAGAGACTTCAACATTTTCCCAGGGGAGAAACATCTCCAAGTCTCTGTCCCATAGAGGTCACCTGTGCATCAGTCAGGTGTCATGACAACACCAGCATTGACACTGTCACACAAATAGCCCATGGGACTATAGTCATGTCCCTCTTATGGATGAACACAAAGATGGGACTTTGTGCACTCAAATACGACCAGCTTTACTGAAGTGAAATTACAGAGAGAAAGGGTTTCCTATGATGAGTGTTAGAAATTATTGCTCTGGGCTTCCAAAATAGCTATGCCACAGCCACGAACACTACATCTCTCTCTCTCTCTCTCTCTCTCTCTCTCTCTCTCTCTCTCTCTCTCACACACACACACACACACACACACACACACACACACACACACACACACCAATCTTGGCATTTCCAGGAAGCCAAGAAGGACATCAGTTTCCTATCCCATCTTCAACTTGTAAGGGTTAAGACTCTAAATGAAACCCTCAAAACATGGAGATCCCTTGAGGTCACTACACATGCCCAGTCATTTGCTAAGATAGTTGAACTGGAGCCTCGTGAATGTGAGTCCAGCATCTCTGACCCTGAGGTGAGTTAACACACTGTGGTGTCTGCATCTCAGTCATGGATTTCTGAACTGTTATGCTTGTTACATTTCTCTTAAAGTCATAGTCTGGTTGTCTATTTCAAGATCCCCGGACAGCATTTTTAAGTAATGTAAATAATTCCAAGTGGGTCATGAATTCACTGCAGCTATGAATGCCTGCATGAGACCAAGCCAACAAGATTGGTCAATATTTCAACAGGCAGTACTAACTGGTTCACTGGGTTTTACACACACACACACACACACACACACACACACACACACACACACACACATGTGCACATATACATGCACACACACACACTCACACACACATGCACCCACACACTCGTACATGCATACACATACGGAGGGTTGGAGGGAGAATGTGAATGAGTGGGGAGGGGAGGTGTTACCGGGAAAAGAAGGGAGAAAGATAGTGGTGCATAGATCAAGACATATTACATGTATGAAATTGTCAAAGTAAAGATAGATATTCTATTAAAATGCAAGTGGGAAGCTCCAATTTTGATAAACAAACAAAACAAAACAACAACCAGGCTTATTTACCTGCTGATACCTTAATGAAATGTCTAGGATGCTGAAGAGCACCCGAGGGATCAGTTAGTATGAAAACAGGAAGTTCCCTACAACAGTTGCATCAGACATTTTGACTAACAATAGTATTGACCTCCCTCCTCTTCCTCTTCTCATTCTCGCCTTCTCTGCTCCTCCTTGTCAAGTAACTCCTCCTCTCCCTCCTCCCCTCCTATCCTCCTCCTCCCTCTTTATTCCTCCTCTTTCTGCTCCCTCTCCTCTTCTTTACCATGTCTTCCAGTCACTAGAGCAGAGCAGCTGAGTCATTCTTCCAGAGGACTGGGTGAGCAGACTTGAAGATGAGGTAGATGTTGCCCCAGCCACCCGGTGGTCCCATCTCTGCTTTGCTCTGCACACAGGTCATTTTTCAGAGCTTGGAAGTAGTCCTGTCACTTGCTCTTTCTATCACTAACACCATCCTCTTCCCCAATGACAAAATGAGCTAGTGATTCTCATTGACCACAGGATAAACCCTAATCAGAACACAGCCTGTCATATCTTTCACACTCCACTGTCAGCGTCAATGTTCAGGTCCCATCATTCCACGCTCTGTGTATGAAGTCCCCCATGACCACATCGTTTAGCTCTTAGAACTATGATGAGGGTGCAGCCCCTGCTAGAAATGCCCTTCTTTCTGTTACAGTGCCTGGCCTGGGTTGGCTTAACCCTCCCTGATGCTCTGTGTAAGTTTTGTTGGTTCACAGACTAATGACAAATGTCATTAGGGTGTCCCTCAACTGGCACTTATGTCACAGGATATGGCATGAATTAGTGTAAGCTGGAGAAAGACTTGCAAAATTGCTGCTCAACTTGTCACCATGGGTGGGTGGCTCAATTTTCCTGTGACCCAGGTAGTTTCCCTGCCCTGGTTTCCTCGTATGTTTTGAGCAGGGAAAGAAGCTGGATAGAATGGTGTAGTGAGAATGTTGGTTTCTTTCTTAAGAAACCCAGTTATGTAATGTGAATATGTTTTTGTTTTAACCATGACCCAGGTGTGGGATTGAAAGACCCACAACGTGAGGACTCCCTCACGTTCTGACTCAGGAGAGGCGACACCCCAAAATCACCCACAAGAAACGATCTTGCTGCAACTGCAAGAGGATTTTTATTCGAGAGCGTTCTCGGGCCCATGGTCATACACCACGCAGGGGTAGAGGACCATGGCGCCCTGAGTAGCTGAGTAAGGGGGTATTTAAAGGAAGAAACCACAATTCATGGAGGTGGGGAGGGCGTTGTTGGAAAATACCAAAAATACCAGTTAAGAGTCACAAGGAAGTATAAAGTCACAAGTGTCAGGTTATCTCTCAAGACAGTTTCTAAGAGCCCCTAACAATCTAAGAGCCCCTAAAGATAGCACATTTGCATTGCAGGTTCCAGTAATGGTCAGGGTGCCATTCTTTGAATTGAACCCAGGAAGCGGGTAGGTGGAGGAATGTCGCTATCTGTTTTATGACCAGTACCTGGAGCACTAAGCCACAAAGGCTACACTCCCAAGCCTGGGCCCAAAAGCCTCGAATTTTGTTTTTACTTTGCTATACTTTTTTAATACTTCTTCAGGATGTGGGGCTGCTTCAGACTGTCCACAGCAGCTGACTATGATTTGTCCTGTGCTCTGGCAGGAGTGTGATTCTGCCAGCTGAAGATACTTCATATTTGGAATCCAAGGACTCTTGAGAGTATATAGACGTGAGAACCCTGAGAGGCTTCAGAGGCAGCTGTTCTCGCTGCTGTTGCTTGTGGGGCATTGGGCTATGTACAGACAGGCTGGTCTCCAGTCGAGCTGAGATGCTGAACCCCAGGACCCTGTGGTGATAATTCATCTACATGGGACGGAAGGAGTTCTCTTATGTCTCCTGGAACTCTGGCTCCTGCCTAAGTTACCGCCCCCCAGAGCCCCCACAAGAGAAGCATGGCTAGAAGTCACGTAGGCAATGGCCCAAGCTTGTAACCTTCAGGCTAAACTCCTCCCCAGTTACCTAGCAACAGTGAAGACCATAAAAGGGGCTGTTAGGCCCCCACCTTGCTCTTTACCTCTTGCTTCTCACTCTCTTACTTCTTACTCCTCACTCTTACCCTCTCTCCTCTCTCTTTGTCTCCTCTCCTCTCCTCCCCTCCCCTCCCCTCCCCTCCCCTCCCCTCCTCCCCTCTCTCCCCTCCCCTCCTCCCCTCTCTCCTCTCATTTCCCCTCCCCTCTCCTCCCCTCCCCTCTCCTCTCCTCTCCTCTCTCCCTCTTACTCTCTCTTTCTCTCTAGCCTTTCCCCTCCCCCTTCCTCTCTTCTACCTTCTCTCTTTCTCCCTGCCTTTCTACAATAAAGCTCTAAAACTATAGACTGTCTCTGCTCATCAAGGCTGCGCTCACTCTCACCAGTGTTGGGAACCTCTTGCCTGATCCCTCTCTCCCATAACTCCGGTGGTGGCTTTAGCAAAGTAGCACCAGGGCTCTCAGGTTGGGCTGTCCCTCTGCCCCGGAAGAGTGGGTCAGAGGCTTAGATGTCCACCCAGGGATGAGTAGAAAGTGTATGGCAGCTCTCCCACACCTGACTGACCAGAGCATAGGTGGAACTCTGGCGGGGTGTGGGCCTTCCCTTCCCCTCTTCCCCAGGCCCCCCCATTTTTAGTTCCCAGCAGTTGCTGTTTGTTGGATTGCTGGTTGCTGGTTGTCGATATCCTGACGACAAAGATTGGACTTTCCCCAAGCAACCTGATGCCCCTAATCAGCAGGAAGTAGTCATCTACACCCCTGTTCCCTCTAACCTTTCCCAATAAAGAGAATAAGAGCCCAATAAAGTAGCCAAAAAGTACAGTAACAGGATGGGCTGATTTAAAGAGTGGCTTGTGTGGTCTCAAGTAAAACTTTTCTCAAGTGACTGGTAAGGTGGAACTCAGATGCTGAAAATGGTTGCAGCATCCTGAACAACAGGCACATCTTACAGCCACAGGGCAACTGTGCTGCTCAAAGGGAAGGCCTTAACATCAAACGAAGAAGCTGAAGTTGAGAGGCCATTGAGTATGAGAACCCAGAATTTCCTCCAGGTTTTTACTGAGCTATTCTTTATCCAAGACAAACAGAAGGAAGGCTGTCATGTTGGCCAGATGCTGGGTTTTCCCACAGGGGAGTATGTGGTTTATACTGGGGAGTTGAAGACTGCTCATAGGAGGGAACAGTTTAAGAGTCCCAGAGAACATCTACAATCATGGAGGGGAGACGAAGGCTTTGGGACAGATGGACTGGGAAGTGGAGATGGATGGACAGGGCCCAAGATGTCCAGCTTCCTTCTAGTTGGAAGAAGCAGAGGCCATTAGGGAATGGCTGGCTTGAAGACATGAGTACAACTGAAGGTGTACATATAGCCAGATAGTGGCTAGTCCTTTCCATGCCCCAGAAAGCACACTGAGGCAGCCATCTAGAGAAGGTAATCTAGGAGAGGCAACATGGCCTCAGAGACAAGTTTGAAAGTTACTGTAATATCTCGAAATGGTGAGGTTATCAACAAAGGTAGCACTAAGGAAAAGAGGAGGAGAGGAGGAAGAGGAGGAGGAGGGAGGAGGAGGGAGAGGAGGAGGAGGAAGAGAAAGAAGAGGAGGAGAGAGCTGGGCTAGAGCCATCTGGATGAGCCAAGAGAGTAAGTGTGGGCTTCAGTGGCTTACAGCTGCTGTCTAGAGGGAGGCTCAGGTGGAACAATCTAGAAGGAAGGTGACACTATCTTGCTAAGTCTTGGATTTACAATGGTTGCTCTGATGTTCCAGAAGTCTACATGCCACACAGCAGGAACTCAGGTAACCATTGATGCTCAGCCCCATTCTTCCATTTCCTCCTGATGAGAGAACAGGGTGGTGGGCAAGCATTGTCATTTGCCTATATTTGCTAAGGTGGACACAACATGGACAATGGTCTAAGTCACATACCGCATAAGAAGACAGACAGAATTCAAGTCCAGGCCCTTGGCTGCAGAGAGCAAAGGTGTCATCACTGTGCTACACAGCATCTCACTGATAAATGCTTTTTCTTCTAGAGGGGCTTCAGGAGATGGACAGATGCTGGAGCCTGGAAGATGGGGAGGCCGAGGAAGACCTGATGCTGTGAGGCCAGATTCAGAATCTAGGGTAAGAGCAGTCGAATGCCAGCCAGTGGGCGATAGTCATAGTTGAAACTGGGCCATGACTGTTGATCCTGATAGTTGGGTCAGAACTTCAAATGGCAATTCAGGTCTTCCCTGGAATGCAGCAGAGCTGGGTACCTGGTGCCAGGGCTATGTTGCAATGCCCAGGAGGTGCTGCTTCCGTTGGAGTGTCTGTGGACACGCTGCCTCCTAAGGGGCCAAGGGGGAAGCTTCTTGTTGCGGTAGCCATTCCTCGTCCCTCAGGGGAACGTTGTGTGCTATGTTAGTTTCAGGACCGTGTAAGCCTACACTCACTGACAACTAGGACCCCGCAACTGTCCTCTCCCACCACCCGTGAGATCTCTTCAGTTCCTCAGCCTGTCTTTTTAGCCCCAAGCCTGTTTTCTGCCCCTTACCTGGCTTTGATCTCTGCCTTTGGTTTTCCACAATTACAATCTTCCTGATGTAAGAAGATGTGAAATACAAATAAGCCAGTTAAAATATTAGTAAGGAGATATTTGTTCCCTTTATGTTCCCTATAGCAGCCCTGCAGAACGCCTGGCTCAGGACACAGTGTATTTCTGACTGCCAGGTCCCTCCTTTCCCTAGGGATTGATTCCTGGGAGGTGCAGAGGTAGAAGATGGGAAGAAGGTACTGGGGCCAGGAGCTTTGCCAGCACAGGAGTAGAGTTCTGCTTTGAGCTTCCTGCTGGAGTCTCCAAGGAAGAACATGAGGCTGGTCAGGATCCTTGCTCATACTGGCAGGTCACAGGGTCCTCATGAGGGAAATGTGATGTTGCCTTCCACAGAAGGCTGTGATGAGGCCAGGGTCAGGCCCTGAGCCAATGCCATTCTATGTGCAGATGTACAGAACTCCATGAGATCCATGTTGGCAAAACCAACACTGATGTGTTCAGTGGGTCAGAAATTTCTGAAGCTGCCCCAGTGATATCTTAGTATGGGGATAGTAGAAAGGAGACAGACCCAAGACAGGTAAGTCTCCATTATTAGAATATCAATTCCAGCTGACTTGGGCCTAAGAGAGATAGCAGTGACCAGTCAGCTTGCTTAGGGATGGTAACAGCAGGGTTGTATAGTTTCTTGGAGGGAAGAGGGGAGATGCTAAATTTTAGCTGTTGTCCATTCACAATGAGCTTGTTTTTAAAAGATAAATAGCCTGCCCTTATCCCTGGTGGGCTGAGGGCTGGTGACTTAAAGCAGAAACTATTGAGCCTCTTGTTGTCCAGTTAAAGACTTTTTGGTGCTCTGGGTGTGTCAGCCCGTAATTAGTGGGCACTCTTGCTGCTGCTGTCATTGTGTATGAACTTGGCCTTGTGATAGGGCTGATGGTATTGAGTGATGGCCTTGAGTGCCTGAGATTCCGAAAAAGCACGAGGTCAGGTGGAAGAGACACATGATCACCCAGCATGGGCAAGTATAAGACAGAACGTTTCTCAAATGAACACACATCTCCACGTGGAACAGAGGTAAACCTAGATCCAGGTTGAAGACACGAGAGGTCAGCCAGACACAGAAACAGATGGCGAATCTTCTCCCATCAGGTATGTGAAGGCTTGAGTGGACAATTAAACACATTTAGCAGGAGTGGCCTTTGAGCTTCTGTGAAATAACCTTGGCAACTGCTAGGATAACCCACATATCAGAGGTGTTATTTGTGGTGGAGCTGGCTGGATGCTAATGATGTATTGCTTACTGTGTAACTTCCAAAATTACAGTCTAGCTCTGTGATCTAATCTAGTGTCGATGACGAAGCTGTTGGGAGCACAAGGCTTAGGAACAGAGAAAAACACACCAGGCTTTTAGCAGGCCATGTTAAGGGGCCAGGGGTGACACGCCTTTTGTCTCTTTGTGCAGGTTCCACCTAGTTTCAAGTGGGATGGGAGAACAGTGACATCTAAGGGTCTACGAGATGCCAGGCCCTGCACATACAGCAAGCAACAGCCCTCTGAGGTTGGTGTGGCCAGAGAACGTGACTCACTTGCTCCAAGTCATGTTACTTGCTGGTGGTATGTGCCTGAGCTGTATTCCAGCTCATCAGCCTATCTGCTTCAACACCCTCTGAGAGATGATAAGCTGGAACCAGGCCTTCTCCAGCCTTGAGGTGGCAGCAATATGGCCATGTATATAAAAATCTCATTTCCGTACTCACACCTCACCTTACACGGGGATGGTATTGACTGGTCTCAGAATGCTTTGGGTAGTCAAACACACATTGACTGGAACATGTGAAGATCTTCAGGTCTAAGCTCGTTTCTCAGGTAGTCAGGCCCAGCTGGAAATTTGTAGATGTCTGGACTGGAGAGCTGGATATGTGTAGATATCAAACAGCAAACCAAATCATTAAGGACTTACTTAGGACAGAGGCGATGGAAGCTGTCATAAAGTTTGGCAGGGGACAATGGACATTGCTGTATGGCTCGTATACAAGATGACTTCAGGAAGTACCATCAGGGCCTAAGCCTGGACCAGCTACAAGAGTACTGAGCTCCAGGCACTTGGACACAAACGCCGGGTGGTAGCCAGCGTGCTTATACAGGAGGAACCAGTGATGTAGGAGGGCAACGAAGAGGCTCTCCTGAAGGCTGTTGATGGTGGGAAAGAGTGTGGTTGGACCCACTGCTGGTGAGGGTCAGCAAAGGAATGAGCAAGAGCGAGGTTGGCAGTGATTGCCTTTGCATCATGGGTAGCTCCAACTAGACAGAGTGGCATGCACACTACAGCATCTCTGTAGAGCTCTGTGAAAAGATTCACTTCCCATCAGTGGTCACAGAGCTTAGTCAGTGCTGAGAGGCTCTTGGCAAAACAGTCATAGAGTTCTGTGCCTTTGTGGGGCTGAGGGTCATCATCTGCTATGACCTTCTTCCTGGAGAGTCTGACATCAGGGGCTCGTTGGTTGTTGGACCATAGGGAATAAAGAGGTCTGTGGCTTGCCTCACAGTCACTCTGTCCAGAGACACTTCCTCTCAGGACAGCAATGCCAATGAGACTTAGGCAATGGCTTCAGGGATGTACATGGTGGTCCAGGAAGAACAATTGTCTCAAGGACAAGGAAGCAGGACTGGAAGACCAGGTTGTTCTGTCCAGCATGAAGCAAAAGATGGTGGCCCTCAAAAATAATAAAACAAAGGAGGGTAACTGCTGGTCTCTCCAGGGAACAAGGTGAAGTGGGCATTGTTGGCATCTCCCACCAGGCTGTATCCTGGGGGGAAGGGAGGGGATGAACAAGCTTTCCTGGCAGAATCTCATAGAGGATGCTCTTCCTGTCCTCAGTCCTCATGTGAGTCCCCTCTCTTTACAACATCCTTTTATACTCAACTGTCTCCCTGCCGCACAATGTCCCCATGTGTACAATAAGAACGAATGGACAATTCCATATAGAGTTCCCCTGGTCTAATTATCATGAGGTGGGATTAAAATGTTCACTTTTATGAATGTCATATGAATACAATGTCAAGTGAGAAAACCAGAACAGGTCAAGGAAAAAAAAAAAATCCAGATCCAGGCATCCTTTTCCTTTTTTGAATGTGGTAGTATTCAGCAACACTTTCAATCCCACACAACTTCTAGGGACAATGAGAAAAATCAGATCTCAGTGGGAAGAAGTTTCAACCCACGCAGGCAGGTGAAGGTGGCAGCCAGGGTTTGGTTGCTCAACTTCTAGTTTAAGGGACATGAGCTCCAAGCCTTGGAGAGGTGGAAGAGCTGGTAATTCAAGATGCTTTGACATGGTATTTTCCTGGAACAAAATATCCTTCAGTTGAGACAAGTTAAAATATGTGGGCCACGAAACAATGGGAGACTCAAAGGACAGAGAAACAAATGCTGAAATGCACCCAGGTGAAATGTTTGGCCTTTCATCTGGTAGGGAGGATAGTGGGCATTTTTATTCTAAAAATATTCCTCAACATCTTATACATTGTATGACAGGAACAAATGCTGGCCTTACTATCAGAAAAGATACAAAGGGTATTATTTCCTTTATAAAGGGAGAAGGGAGAGAACAGCTTTGGGGTTTGCCTAGGACATGGGATTGGGCTCAAGAAGGGACTATGTGTATCTTCTCAGTTGAAGCTGGGCTTATGTGGGAAACCTGAAACATCTGGAAACATGAGAAATCTGAGTGCAGAACGTGTTTGGGATGCACGCATTGAAATAAAAATTTAAATATTGTATGATGATTTACTTTTAAAAGTCACAGTGTTCTAGTAACAGTGCTTGCTGTCAACGCGTGTGTCTTTCTTTGTTCTTCTTAGCTGTCAGGATGCTCAGGACGAAATTTGGGGCTGAATTCATGTTGTCTATTCACATGTGTAACTATCTCCTTCTCCCTTTACTGCTGTTTCCTTACCTTTGCTTAGATCATTTCATATGATTTGTGATACAAGCCCCCTAAAAGTCCTTTTGATGTATAAGAGACACAGTAACAAATTACCTCATTTGACAGAAATATGTATGTGAAGTCAATGTCAAAACTCATAGATGGTGATGGGATTCCATGCTTGATGCACTGGAGAACTAGGCCATTGGACTCCTCATCTGGGCCACTTTCTCCATGCCAAGCTAAGCAGTGGGTCAGGGTGGTTCTGTGACATCTTGTCTAGGGTGGTGACAGGAAGAGCCCCATTATTTTCTGTAACTCCTTGACCAGGAAAGGGTGGAGACATGGTAGCTTACCAGGCGACATGGCCCACTTTTGTTCCTCCACTCCCTGGAAGACCTTTCTTAAGTGTCTGTCCAACAAGCCCAGCAAACTCAATGGTAACAATGGCTGTTTTCCAGGATTAGTTTTAAACCAGAGGTTATTTCTCCAAAGACTTGCTGTTCTTATTTGGACTGTGGGCTGGCTATGCTTTCTGCCCAAATCCTCCTGGGGCTTTGGGCCTCTCTCCGTGTGTCCCCAGGGGGGAAGCTTCACACATCGTATTCGTGGATCAGAACTTGTTTCGGTGCTATGTTCAGTTGCCCTCTTGAGGTGTCACACAGGCAACTCAAGACTTAGGGATTGATATTTCCATGGTTCTGGTGGTCGGAGGTCCAAGAAGAGGATCTGGCTGAGTTGGTTCCTTCTGAGGGCTGTGAATTTGCTCCAGGTCACATTAGCTTGTAAATAGCTGTCTCTCTGTCTTCACAAGGTGTTCCTTTTGTGGTGTTTGTGTTTAAATCTCTTCCTCCCTCTTTTTTCCCCTCTATCAGAGTTCCAATAAACCTGGACTAAGGCCACCCTAATAATCTTAAGGAATTGGGCTGAAGATACTCATTCTCACTCCAAATCCAGTTGGACGCTGAAATATTGAGGTTTTGGACTTCAAGTAGGAAATTTTGGTAGATATATCCAAACCTGGGAGATCGAAGACTACAGCCCACAGGGTCCCCATTGTTAGACATTACTAGCAGCTAATCAGGCCACCAGGTCAACACAAACCGCAAACAACCCCAGGTGTCCCACTCACTGAGTATCCTGGGAAGGTTTCTCCATCTGTCTGGATTTGATGCCTATGAGAACATGTCCCATCTGACCTGAGATAGGCAGACTTTTGAAGGGTGGTTGTTCTAAGCTGCTCCACTACAGACAGAGTTGCTGGGTCCATTACACTCAGTTTTGCTCAGGTCCACCTTTGGGCCTACTCCACATGACATAGCGTCTAAGGAAGATCAGTTTAATTCACTTCCATATCATTGGCTGCACAACCTCTCAGGTCTGGACCTGGGTGGTGCTGCTCAACTTGGAAGGCCTATCAGTTCAGTATCACTTCTCTGTCTTAACAGCTCTTAACGGTGTTAAGACATAAGTTAACATAAGTGTTACCACCTGTATGTAACTCCAGATCCATGGAATTCAAGAACCATCTTCTGGTTTCTAAGGGCACCTGCACTGACATGTATGTGCTCCCCCAACACAACACACACACACACACACACACACACACACACACACACACACACACGAGATGTATATACAAGTTAAAAGTAAATGTTTAGAATTTATTTAAATATTTTTAATATAAAATTCTAAATATTTTTTAAAAGAAGCAACTTCATAAGGTGATGGTCCTTATGAGGGGACGTCTACCCCGGCAGGGGAGGCAATGGTGGTCCTTGGCAATGGAGTTGCTGGAGCTCTTGGTACCCGTTTGCTCAGATCCCAGGGTACCAGGAAACAGATGACAAGACAGTCCCGTTTACAGGCATCTCTTGATCTTGGCAACTCCAGAGGGGAAACTGCTCAGTAGCTGCTCCTCCATCCCTCCAGGGGCCAGATCTGTTTTCAATGTATGACAGATTCACTGGGACACACTCTCTTCATAATCTGAGGGAGCATCTATGTGTTGTTATTAATTATAGTGACCACATTATAATTGTAAGGTAATAACAGTGACCACAACTGTAATGTAAACTTTATGCATGGGGATGTCAGTCAAGTGGGGGAACTTACTACTGCTGTTTCTAAATTAACATAGCATCAAATTGCCCTCTAAATATCATATGTTTAGACTATAGACCAATGGTTCCCAACCTTCCTGATGCTTTGACCCTTTAATAGAGTTCTTCATGGTGTGTTGTCTCCAGCCATAAAATTATTTCATTCCTACTTCATAATTATATTTTCCTATTGTTATGAATCATAAGTATCTGATATGCAGGATATCAGATATAACCCTGTGAAAAAGTTGATTCCCAAAGGGGTCACAACCCTTAGGTTGAGAGCCATGGTCACAGGCAAGAGCCACCTTTAGCCTTAATTAGAGAAGTCTCTCTTTGCAGTGAATGGTGGTAAATGCGGCTACTCAAGAGGCTGAGAATAAGTGGCAGTTGAGTTAATCCCTAACTAAGACATTTATACCACCCCATCTAAGGCTCAGGAATACTGCAGATGAGGAAGTCAGAAAAATGAAAAGCCAGAAGATATGGAGAAGGCTGCAAATGCTATTTCCTAAGCATGCATGGTCCCTACAACCATGAACTCACGGCAGCTGCTGTCACATGTACAAGGCCTGCACAGGAGTGGTCACAGATGGGGGATGGGGGATGGGGATGGCTAACAGGGCCCTACCCTGCTGCTAGCTACTGATAGGTTCTTGGAGTGGAACAGTCACTGTCTTCAGTTGTATACTCTCTTCTGAGCCTACCAGGCTCCAATGGGTAGCTCCAAACCCAGGCTATACAGACGGCCCTTGTTAAACTCAGTAGGTCATAAAACAAACAGAAATGTGAGAAAAATATGTAGGGAAGTGGGTGGGAAGGGGACAGACAAGATTGGGAGGCAGTTTGAGAGGGTGGTGTGTGAGAACAACTGGCATGTATAACACACAGGAATGAGACTGTCAACAAGCTTAAGTAGTAAAGCTTTTATTAGGCTCACAGTATCAGAAGCTCAGTCTGTGGTCAGCTGGCTCCGTTGGTTCTCGGCCTGCTGGAAGGCAGGACAATATGGTGGAAGGCACAGTAGAACACATTACTCACCTCATGCCCACCAGGAAGCCGAGAGGACACACCAGCACTGTGGACTTTGTCTGTGGTGCTCTGGCTCCATCTGGACCCTTGCCTTTTGGATGGTGCTAGTCACCTTCAGGGTGACTTTTGCTTAGTAGAGACTCCACATTGGGACTGTCTCTGAGAACTCCCCACAGGCCCACCCACGGTGTGCTTTATTAATCTCGGTGTATCTCAATCCATCTAAGGAGGAAATTAAGAGCAGTCATCCCAAAACTTCCCCTTGTCATCTTGACATTTGAGAACACTTGAAGTCATATTTGCTCTCCATATGAAGACCTGACCATAGTCCTAATATGATGCTGCTGTACTGTACACAACTGGAATGTGCTAACTCCTTCCTCAGGTCTTACCAGCTTCAGTACTGCTCAAAAGTCTGAGTAGAAATCTCCTTGGAGACTCAAGGGAAACTCCTGCCTGGCTATAGGAAGTAGTCACTTCAGAATCCGTATTTCCTACTCCTAGGAATCTTAGAGTCACCCCCTTAGACCTTCTAGGGCCTCTCCCCATCCCAGGTCTTTGGCATGTCCTAGAGATTGCTACCATCCTCTGCTGATCTCCCTTCTCTCTTCCCTGCTCTCCATAGATATGAGCTCACCCCTTTATGCCTAGCTCCCTTCTCAATCCCCTCTTCCACCCACCTCTAATATCTATTTGATTTCCCCTTCTGAGAAAGATTCAACCATTCTCCTTTGTGCTCTTCTTGTTACTTGTCTTCTTAGGGTCTATTGATTATAGCACGGTCACCCTGTGCTTTATTGCGAATATCTGCTTTATAAGTGAGTATATACATGTCCTTTTGGATCTGGATTACCTCACTCAGGATATTTTCTAGTTCCATCCATTTGCCTTCGAAACTCTTGCTGTCCTTCTTTTTAATGGCTGAATTGTATTCCATTATGTAGATATACCACATTTTCTGTATCCATTCCTCAGTTCAAAGGCATCTAGGTTGTTTCCAGTTTCTGGCTATTATGAATAAAGCTGCTATGGACATAGTGGAGCAAGGGGGAAAGAAAGGATTTGGGTTCGCACTTTCCAAGGTTGTCAGCCATGGTTCCATGGGTGGTGGCAAAGCTTGTGGTGGAAGAGGTGGTGGAAGAGCTTGGAGCAGAGGGAGGGCTTGTCTGCACGGTGGGATCCTTTCTAGTTTCCATATTTGTTCCCCCTGGGCCCTGCCAATTGCATGATGTCACCCACACTCAGGGTGGGTCTTTCCCCCTCGGTGGCTGTGCCTCACTGATCGCCTAGGTGACTCTCAATCCATTCAGGTTGGCGATCAAGAGCAACCATCACACGTGCAAACTATTGATTAGAAATGAGTTCACACATTTTTAATATAGAAATGATTTTTTCTTAAATATTTTTGGTTAAAAAAAATCACAGGTTTGGAAGGCAGGTTCTGAAAATCAAACTATAAAAAAGCCTCAGAGGACAAGTCTGTCTTACAACCCTATTCCCTGTGGCATGTCTAACATGATGCTGTGTTCTTAAAATTTTTATGAGGGCAGAACTCCTGCTAACGATTCTTACCTCGAAAAATAAAAGCACAAGTAGGTTGAGGTCACAGCTTGGTGACAGACTTGCCTAGCATGTGCCAGGCCAAATCCATCTCCAGTCCCCCCCGACCCCCACCCCAGGCAAAAAGATTTGGAAGCCTTGGGTGTATTTATTTACATCTGACTCAGATTATATACATTAAATGTGTGTAGACTTTTGGATACAAGTTGATCGTCACTCTGTAATTAATGATTTTTTTAAAAAGCTATACAACTTTCTGTGTTGACATGTTTCATTTATATAAATGACACACCCCACCCCCGTTAAGGCAATCAAATGTGTGTAGCCCAGGCTAGCCTTACACTATCTTCCCGAGTCTGCCTCTGAAGCACCGAGATTATAGGCACAAGTGGTCTTCCCTGGCAGAAGTCAATGCTTCTCCACTGGGGAGTTGCCCCGTGCGTGAGTAAACCATTACCAGTGGGGTTTTTTGCTTTGTTTTGTTTGCTTATTTCTTTATTTTTTGGTTACTTGTAAGTTCTCCTTCAGTCTGGGCTGGCTACACACAGCCACTGCTTTTTCATGCAGAAATCTAATTCCCAGGCATCAAGTGTCCCTAATAAGGACCTAAGTAGAGTTTTAATCCTAGAGTAACTTAAAAATCAATCTTCTCAAAGGGGAACTAAGAAGTTATTGCTCCCTGGGTAATATGGTTTCTGTTTGGGAAGACAAGATAGATGTGGAGATGGGTGTGGTGAAGTTTTTGAAACATGAATGTCCCATCACTGACTGTACATGTGAATGATCAAACGGGCAAATTTTGCTATGTGTACTTTTTCATCAATTAAAAAAAATATAACCTCTGTAACTACTCTAAAATTTACTAGTAATTAGCAATAGTTTTCCCTAAGACACCGCTATTTTATAATTTTTAAAGTTGCTATTTTCCTACCTGTATTTGTAGTATATACAAGGGCATGTGTGTCATAGCATGTGCATGGGTGTCGGAGACAACTCTGTGGTGTTCTCTCTTTTCACTTTTATGTGAGTTCTGAGGAGTTGAACTCAAGACTGTCAGACTTACAGCGTAAATACCATGAACATCTCCCCTGCCCCAGTGTGTCCTCTTATGTGAAAATTAAACTATTTTATATGAACTCTATGAAATGTTTCATCAGCTAACATAAATCTCTTAAACCTTCCCCACTGCCCCTCACCCCTCTGCTGTAGTGACGGGAGGTGACTCCCTTTCTATACCCGAATGCCTCTGGCTTTTCCTCAGTCTGTCTGGATTATGGCCACCACAGAGAGGGCTCCTTTCTCTACTCTACAGCGCGTGAGGATTGGCCACCTTCCAAACAATCTTATCTTCCAGGGACTCTTTCCAGGCTTTTCTTTATCTTTCATGACTTGAAGTTTATGACTCCAAAACGAGGTGTTTATGACTAGTAAATCCAGCTCAATGGCAGGGCTCTTCCTCCAATCTACCCGTGATGGTGTTTGAGCTGAGGCTTATGACACAGGGTTGGAGTGTCAAAGACTCCGCAAATCTACACTAAGCCTTGCCTGAAGCTCTGAGTCCAGATGCTTTGGGGCATCCGCACACCCTTTACCATCTCTAGTTTCTTTTTCCAGTTTCACCTCAGCTCTGAGAGAGAATGTTTCAGACCCGACATAGTCCGTCGTCTTCCATGAGGGTGTGGCATACCGTCATGGCTGCCTAAGGATCTCTGGGAGAGTTGACTAACCACTGGATCCCAGAGTGCTCCTCTCAAAAGCAAGTCAGGGAGAAGACAGAGACTTGCGCTCTGACACAGCTGAGAAGAGGAAAGTCAGACGGAAGCACCTCCTGTTTCCAGGCAGTCACCCGAGTCCTCAGAGCATAAACTCCCAGCTCTGCCTTTTGAAACCTATATCATGGAAGCTTCCAGAAAAGCAGAGCACTGGTGTTTCGATCTCCATCCATTCAACCACAGCTTCGATAACTGCCAACTTACTGTATCCATCCACACTTCTTTTTATTTTAGAGAAAATTATGTAATGTTATTTCACCACTAGGTACCCTGTCCTTTTTTAGGATGGCCAAACAACAAACATTCAGTGTTTATTACCAGAAAATCAGCAATGTTATTTTTAATACAGTTGGGGTACAGGATATTTAATTACAGCAGGGCAGTGATTCCAGTTAAATTAAAAACCTTTATTTTTTTCCCAAATATAAAATTACTAAATTAAATTCTCAAAAGAAAATATAACATGGTGAAAACTTTAAATTATCCCTCCACTCACCACAGGGTTTAAGGTTTACCAATCACTTAGTTCACCATTTTGGCAAAAGGATGAATTTTTTTTTAAAACAGTTTATAAACCTAATATAGCAAAGACTGTATACATCTCCATATTGCACTTCTTATGTACAAGAATAAACAGTGAAGTCCAATGTGTTTGCATATACCGAGAACAGCACAAATGGGCCACGAATAATAAACTTAACATGGACACTGACGTATTAAAAGTGTAGAAATGTGGTGAGTGTGTGGACATAGCGAGGAGGCTGTATTGACAGTCAGTATGTACATGGGGTTTTAGGTTTTAGCATGGGTGTGTTTGCTAGTACAGGCCTTTGGTTCTATGCTGCTGACTAGGCTTAGGCTCACACTCAGCTTCTGAAGTGCTCATGTTGCCAACACAAGGCATGAATATAAAGGCTCTAAGTCTCCTCATTCACTAGTACAAAATTACAATAGGCAATTCCTTTCCGTCATCAAAATTAGACACAAAAATAGTTCTTGTACTCAACCTGAATGTGCCCCAGGGAGAAAAATATTTTCAAGATTTTTCCAGCTTAGTCCCTAGCCCCAGGTTCAGTGCTGCTGCGTCTGCTACAGGTGTCCCAGTCCCAGGACACCAGCTACAGGTGTCCCAGTCCCAGCAACACCTGCTACAGGTGTCCCAGTCCCAGGACACCTGCTACAGGTGTCCCAGCACATCTGCTACAGGTGTCCCAGCACACCTGCTACAGGTGTCCCAGCCCCAGGACACCTGCTACAGGTGTCCCAGCCCCAGGACACCTGCTACAGGTGTCCCAGTCCCAGCACATCTGCTACAGGTGTCTCAGCACACCTGCTACAGGTGTCCCAGCACACCAGCTACAGGTGTCCCAGCCCCAGGACACCTGCTACAGGTGTCCCAGCACACTTTCCCTCTTTTCCTTTAGACCATTTATTTTAATACTATACTGTAAGAAGAATAAAACTGAACTTCAGCTCAAGAGTATCCACATATACCTGTTAAGACATGAGGAAAACTAAATATTGCCAGTGAGATTTAAAAAACTATGTGCACCTTCCCCCGACTCCTATAAAATCTGCTATTAAATATCACAGTCCAGGCTCCTTCTCTCTCCCATTCCCCATGGCTTCTTCCTGTGCTTGGCCACACCAGTGATTATTAGCTCTGGAAGTCATCCTGAGTTTGCACATGACAAAGCATGTCCCCACACACGGTTCATGAGGTAAAATCACACAACTGAGGACGAGCTGGTCAACCCTTGAACCACTGTGCTTGTTGGTGTCCCGCTGATGGCGTTGAAGATGTGCAGGGAATTTGGTAGCACGCTTGTCTTCTCCTCCAGGGGGCAAATCTCGAGGTACAGAAAGACAGTGTTATCAAAGGGCAATGCTCTGGCAGCCGCCACCTCAGGCGACATCACGACTCCCCATCCAGCCGTCGTTCTGCAGAAAGGTATGCACAGCTAGGCTTGGGCTTCAACAGTTTGCATAGATGGTTTAGCTTATCGATAAATGCCCACCTTCTATTCAGATCGGAAGGAGATCATCAAAAAGAATGTACTTTGTTTCCTTCACAGCTTAATGAACAAGAGCCTTCTAGACCTCCCGAATCTGAGGTCTATCTATCTCTCACCTCCACTGTGACAGGAACTAGTCTTGTCTCTGAAGAAAACCTTTGGAAGTGAATGCGGATCACCTGTCTCCTCTTCTCAGGTCTTACAGACTTAAGGGCCTTTTTCTGGCAAATAAGACCAGGAAAGGATTGGGTGTAGGGTTTGATCTCTAGCTGCATGGAGGCTCGAAGAGCAGACCCATGCAGCTCTGGGAAGGCTAAAGGCACCAGGCCAGGCCACGTTTCTTTCTGTGCATGGGCTCCAAAGGGTTTAACCTTCACAGATGCTGAGACAACAGGAAGTTTAGAGACCACTGCAGTTACTATCTGCTCAGTCCAGGAGCTTAACAGACCCAGCCCATCACTCTCTCTACTTCTACCTTTCTTAGTCCTGACCCCTGGTACCCACTGGTCAGGCTCTCCGTCCTACAGGAATCTGGAGGTTTCAAGGAAAAGATCCCAAGCTTTCTCCAGCAGTTTGTTCCCACAGCCTCCTCTCCTTTGTGCTTAATTATTCACACAGTAAGAATTTAATATTTCCATTTTTTCCCTACTTTTAAAAAATGTTCAGAAGAGAGGCTTTTTCCATTGCACATGCACAAACCCACGATTGCTCAAACCTGGTCAGAACCACATGTGATTTGGTTAGGGGAGACAGTTTATCAGAAAAATAAAATAAATGGCATTACCATCCCATCTGAGCACACGCGGCGTGGAGGAGGGAAAGAAAAAGCAAGGATGTTAAAGATCAAATAACCAAGCTAGCTCCCCAACAGATGCATCTCTCACAAACCTCTACACCTAGGGCTCAAACACGGCAGAGGGGTGGAAATATTGTAAGAGCCAGAAGATGAGGGTTTCTGCTGTAGGATGGGGTCTTCTATGAAAGACAGGGAAGGGCCCCATGATATCGTAACAACATGGCTGACATGCTAACACGGATGGGGGAATCTCACAAGACCATCCTTAGATGAAGAGCTAGGGATGGTTAATGGCTGCTGAGGAGGAGAGAATCTGTTTTCTCCTAAGGAGCTCCTGTCAGGTTCTCTAATCCCAGCTGTCAGCTCTAAACACCAGACCTAGGAGTAACCCCAAATAGACTCAGCAGGTTGGATTTACAAATGTATGCACATATACGTAACAACGAATAAGGAACCACAACGTTGAGAAGGTGTGTTTGTGTGTGTGTGTGTGTGTGTGTGTGTGTGTGAGAGAGAGAGAGAGAGAGAGAGAGAGAGAGAGAGAGAAAGGGGTGGGGGTGGGGAGGAGCATCAAGGAGGTAGGTATAACTGTATATCCATATATGAAATTCTCCCCAAAATAAGGAAGAAATTTCCATTTATCATGTGATAGGCAGGCTGACAAAAAGTCCCAGCCTCCATTCCGCAAGACCAGAGACAATAACTCGCGCAACAGACAGGGCGTGAGATCGAGGAGCTAATGTGACAGATACAGTGACTGGGCTTGCTCTGCATGTTCCTTGCCTTGTGGATGTCTCTGCTTGACACCCTGGCCGGAAATGTCCTCTGATGCCTGCTGGGACCACATGGGGGATTCACAGAGGAAGGACAGAAAGCACAAGAGATTGGGGAAGGAAGCCCTTGAAGAGAGAATCAAGGAGTAAGGAGCCCTGTGTGTTCTGGGGTGACAACTGTTCACCTGGAACAATCCTACTTTTTTTTTTTTAATGACAAAAGACGCCTACTGCAACAGATAAACCAGGCAGTCAGCCCTGTTCTATCAAAGGAAGCTGCAAGCACAGCATGGATGTGGTTTCTCTGCCTTGCTGGGGTAGGCAAAGGCAAAGCTTAAGAAACACAGCGAAAGACACGATGCTACGCTACTCCCCTTCCCACCTTACACACACACACACACACACACACACACACACACACACACACACTGCTTAAGGTGACCTAGGAACACGTGCTGCTTGCTTCTCTGAATAATCTGGGTTATGGTACGTTACTTTCTCTCAGAGATGATAATTCTGGAATACTGGAAGACTTAGCTTACTATCAGGAGTATTTCAGACCCCAACACTTCCCACACGCTGCCCAGGCCAGTGTAGTGCTTACCTGCTCACGCATGATGTCGGAGAGCTCCTTGGCCATCTCCCTGTAGTTGGCCTTCATCTCTTCCTGGTACTCCAGCTGGTCTTCTTTAATGAGACGCTCGTTTACTGCCAAGGCTTGACCACAAGCTTCCACAAATTGCCTGAGTGAGGTGAGAGAGGAGAAAGGAAGTAGGAGGGGACGTTGGTCCAGCTGGAAGCATCTGTCTCTTGAACCAGAACAGTGCTATGGTTTCGCTGTGTAACACCCCCAGTCATCCTTTGTTTAGTGTGGTCCCCAGTGTGGTGCTACTGGTGGGGTTTTTGGAGGTGGGACCCAGTGGGAAGTCTGAAGGATACTGGTGGCATGCCAATGAAGGGGGCTGTAGAACTCAAGACCCCTCCTTATTCTCCATGCTTCCTGGCTGGTACACAGGAGACCTGGCTATACGCTCTTCACCACAGGCCCCAGACAGACAATCTCAAACACTGTGTGTGAGCTCGTCAACCTTTCCTCTTTATAAGCAAACTGCCTCTGCTGTTTGCTATAGTAACGGAGAGCCGACAACTGCAGAGAAACACATGACTTTCTTAAAGAGAAACTTTCGGTGGGCTTTACCTGAAAACTTCCTTCAGCAGCTTCACCTTATTGTCAGGGTATCTTTTTGTGTTGGTGTCATCGAGGAAGGCTCGGGCGTATGCTAGCGGACCAGCATTGACCTGGGGAAGAGCAACGGTTTGATAGTGTGTTAGAAGAAAAATGGCTGGTATTGTTTATTTGTGTCAGTCAGTTGCCATGGAGTCCAAAGGCTGTTTAAGCAAGTCAGTCAGGATCACTGACTTTCATGTACATGAAGGCCAAGAAAAACAAGCCATAAACTCAGTTACATCATTATACCTGGCTTGATTCCATCACCTCAGCCATCCTCCGGGTCTTGTGAGGGAATCAGCGTAGGGGACATATGGACTTATTCAGGTCTGAGCAACCAGGGTGCAACACCAGAGCCCAGGTCTCCAAACCCAGGAGGAAAGTTCCTTCAAACAGGGTTTTAGACACTGGAGTTGGTGCTACACTGTACTGAGCTAACAGGTCAACCTGGTGAACCTAGTGAGAGATGAAACATAGGGCAGTGTTTGACTGAGCCATATTCCCAGCTCCTACAAGCCAGGAAACAAAACCAAAGCATTGTTCATTTCATGGGACGGTACAGGCAGCCACAGGCTGGCCATCTTGCTGACTTCAGCTGAATTGCACTGGAGATCAAATATTATCAACACTCAGCAACATGGCAGGATACTGCCAATTCCCAACCAGTCAACTAGAGTTCTCTGGAGATGGTATTAGACACAAGACAGGAAGGCTAGATCAGGAGCCTCAGAGAGCTCAGGGAAGGACTGCCCAATCTCTTCTGGAAGATCCGGTGGGCTTAGAAGGCAAGGGAGGGAAATGCTGATGCATCATGTGTAGGACTGTGTAGCACTCTCAGAACTGGGCTAGGCGACTTTACCGCAGCTATGGGGACACAGGGAGGTGTCGGATGCAAGGCCTCAGCAATGGAGTGCTAACTTCCTGTAGTGACTGAATGTGGCAGCCTCTGCATCAGGTTGTGTGGAAATCTAGCAAATGGGAAGCCAACCCAAAGACTATGTGATGTGTGAAAAGACAGCCCAGTTTTAAGCAGACACAGAGCTGCTGAGTCTATGCAAAACATAATGCAGTAAGATGGTGGAGAGCCAAGCTAAAGAGGCAGAGAGTGCAGTGGCCCTGGGAGCCTCTGGGAGCCAGAGTTACTGAAATGCTGAGGAAAGAAAGCTAACTTTCTTTGGCCTCCACTCCATTATCCAGGTGGGCACCCGTGTGAACTTCAAGTCTTCATTTCAGTATGGGCTTCATTGTTCTTTAAGGTGACTGACTGGGTGTTTTAATAAAACCTCAAAGGCCATCGTTAAATGGTTCTGCATGCTTTACATTCCAGAGAATTCAAGCTCTCTGGCCCCGCCCCTTCACTGGCCGGTGGATTGAGGCTCCACGTTCCCACGTCAAGTCATGGAGTGACATTTTTTACCTACAGAAAATGTGGCCTCTGGCCCTGTTGTACAATCATGTTGTTGCTAGAATGTTGATATCCCTTTGGCATTTAAGCTTGTAGGACATGAGGGAATGGCTGAAAATATCTATAGATACTTTTGTGGTCAATGACATTTGGTAAAATACTAGCTCAAAGCTCATGGTTCCTCACATGTGCCTCTGAAGAAACAGAGAGAAAAACTGATTTCTGAAACTGAGTCCCGGGTGCTGAACTTACACAGTGAACACACCTGTGTAGCCTTCACAGCCTACACCTGGAGGAGACAACTCTGAACTCTAGGGATACATGGAGGAACACACAGGTGCTCGAACTCCTCACGTAAGTATGAAGTTGGTCACTGCAGGGAGCGGACTTAAAATTTACCTGTTACCTAGTTAACTCTCTATCCTGGCTGGTTTTGTTGTGTCAGCTTGACACAGACTGGCGTTATCACAGAGAAAGGAGCTTAAGTTGGGGAAATGCCTCCATGAGATCCAGCTGTTAAGGCATTTTCTCAATTAGTGATCAAGGGGGGGGGGAGGGCCCATTGTGGGTGGGACCATCCCTGGGCTGGTAGTTCTGGGTTCTATAAGAGAGCAAGCTGACCAAGCCAGGGAAGCAAGCCAGTAAGTAACATCCCTGCATTGCCTCTACATCAGCTCCTGTTTCCTGACCTGCTTTCCTAACCCCCTTTAATGATGAACAGCAATATGGAAGTATAAGCTGAATGAACCCTTTCCTCCCCAACTTGCTTCTTGGTCATGATGTTTTGTGCTGGAATAGAAACCCTGACTAAGACACTATCTGAAATAACTTTTAAAAAAAGAACATTTGGGCCGGGCGTCGTGGCGCACGCCTTTAATCCCAGCACTCGGGAGGCAGGGGCAGGTGGATTTCTGGGTTCAAGGCCAGCCTGGTCTACAAAGTGAGTTCCAGGACAGCCAGGGCTATCAGAGAAACTCTGTCTCGAAAAACCAAACCAACCAAACAAAAAAGAACATTTAAGTCTATAGCTTGGTACATTTTCACAAACAACATATGTATCATTACAGGTGCCACCACACGTGCTATGCATTTCTCTAAAAGGACAATCAATCAATCATACCGATAAAACCACTAGTAGTATCCCCAACAGTGTGATTGTCTAAAATCAGACTTGAGAAACGACACACCAACAGACAAGCCAACACAAATGGGGACTCTTAATGACACCCCACCCTAGATGAAGAGCTATAGGCACTGAGAAAAGAAGACTCCTCCTTCTCAGGGGACAAGCCCCTGATAGGTTATCCAGTCCCAACAGGTCTGCCTGAAACACCCACACCCACACACCCACGAACCCCCCCCCCCCCACACACACACACGAGAGAGAGACAGAGAGACAGAGACAGAGAGAGAGAGACACACACACAGAGAATACAACACTGAATGGCTTCAGCGGCTCTGTATGTGTGATAGTTTAAAAATTCCGAGAAGGAACGAAGGTTATGGGAGGAGCTGGGAAGGATGATATAAATACAGTTTCATATATGAAATTCTCAAGAGGAAATGAATTCAAAAAATGTTACCAGCACACTTAACTTGATTGGGCGAAATCAAAATGAAGACCTTCTGATAACCAAAAACAAGACCAAACCAAACCAAACCAAACCCACAGTGAAGGTGAAAGTCAAGGTGTTTTTTTCAGATACAATTTTCATGGAAACTAGAAACCAATGGTTTATGGGAAAGCCTACTTCGATCCATATCTCTCTTAGGCTTTAAGAGTATCTTGGCAACCAGGAACCAACATTCTCCAAGTCACTGAAAAGTCAGGGTTCCAAGAGGAGTGTACTGTCTTTAGCAGAGAGCTCAGTAAGGCCACCAGGTTGTAGGCAGGACTGGGGGTAGGTAAGCCTACTGCTCCCTCTGATAATTTGAAGCTACGGTACCAGGGAAACTGGGAAGTGCCTGGTGAGCCAGGCAGGTAGGACAGATCTTTCTGGTGTGAAGGGACTGGAGCCTATGAGCTGAAGGGAAATCCCTCTACTGTAGGTGCTCTTGAGCTCACCTGGACGTTCACACTGCCCTGCAGGGCTCTGAAGTTCACCTGCAAGCTCACCTGGACGCTCACACTGCCCTGCAGGGCTCTGCAGTTCGCCTGCATGCTCACTGGATGCTCACACTGCCTTGTAGGGGCTCTTCAGCTCACCTGAACGCTCACACTGCCCTGCAGTTTGAGCTGCAGTTTGATCATGTCCACTTCAGCCGAGGAGCAGAGCTGGCGGAGCTCGGCCACCTTCTTGCTCATTTCATCGATGGCCACCTCAATGGGGTTCAGGTCAGTGTGGTGCTGGTACATGACAGGGATCCGCTTCTTCACGTAGGGGAAGCAGTGTATTGCTGCAGAGGAATGGGGGGCCCAGAGTCTAATTAAATGTCTTTCCTGCTGCAGAGGGAAAATGATTATCAGGCCCATTTTACAGCTGAAGAGCTCAGAACTTGCCAGTGTCATATGCTAGTTGGAGCTGGGACTCTTCCTTTTTAACACTGTATGCTTAAGGTTTTATTTACTGCTAGCTTTTTATGTATGAATGGCTTGCTTCCATGTATGTCTGTGCACTGTGTGTGCGTGTTGCCCACAGAGGCCAGAAGAAGGCACCAGACCCTCTGAACTGGAGTCACAGGCGTTGTGAGCCACCCTGTGGGTCCTGGGAAACAAACCCAGATTTTCTTCTGCAAGAGCAGCTGGTGCTCTTAGCCACCGAGCCAGCTCTCTGGTCCTTTAATGTGTTTAATGATTGGTCATATCGTAAGGTAAATAGAACTGGCTACTTGCTATCTCTTGAAGCGTGTCTTTGAAAAAAAAAATCTCTTTCATTATTCCTTGTTTACTTTCTTATCTATAAGTGCCCTAACCCTCCTTGGAAGCTGAGATTCATACGAACAGGATCAGATGGCTTCTACAACACTAACCAGTTTTGAGCAGATCAAGTAAAGAAAAAAAATGCTGTAAGACATCTTTGAGAAAATTCACTTTCCTCTGAAGAACACTGAATCATATGACAAATTTCTCTAAACTAAGATACCAATGAAAAACAAAAACACGAGAATACATTTCTAAGCAAAGCATTTAAGGAACTGGCAAGTCACAAATGATGAGAACCACTGTTCCAGTGGAAAGGTGCTTTAAAACTTCCACTGATAAGAAATAGGAAAATATTTACTGTTTCTCACTCACACTTTTCCATTAAAAGATAATAATACTGTTCTTATTTTTAACAAGCTATCTGACCATATCAACATCAATCAGTTTAACAATTAATAATAATAATAATAAAAATAAAACAGTGGGAGGCTAGAGAGATGGCTCAGTGAGTAAGAGGACCTCCATGGCAGTTCACATACATCTTTAATAAATAAACAAATGAATTAATAAATAAATGGTGTGAATGTTAGGCTCTAATTCACATTTCACATTTCTATCTTCTTGCAGGAACACCTGTAATGCTCTCATTTGCCATTAGATGTACACACATGACCTAAAAAGTTTATATATTTTAACTGTGTGAAGGTGCACATACCACAGTATGTGCGTTCCTCTGTATACTTGGGAGTCAGTTCTCTTCTTCCACCTTGTGGGATCCACGGGCCACTGAGGTCATCAAGCCTATATGATGGCTTCTGTTACTCACTGAATCATCTTCCAGGACTTTTTTTTTTTTTTTTTTTTTTTTTTGGTTAGGCTCTTACTTCAGAGCCCTGGCTGTCCTAGAACTTACTATGCAGATCAGGCTGACTTTGGGCTCACAGAGAACTGCGTCTGGAGTGCTGGCATTAAAGGTGTGCACCACTATAGCTGGCCCCCTTATTTTATTTTATAAGCAAAAGATGAGAGAAGTTGTATTTGAAATCTTTAGTAAATGGCTAGGGAGAGTTTATTCAGGCAGACTTATCACAGGTATATGGGGCCAGCTGCCCGTCCTCAGAGGCATCAGTGACTGGGGAAAGCTAGAAAGATGTCCTCAATGGTCACATTCTAGTTTCAGAAACGTTTTTAGTTAGTCTAGGGACCTTTTTCTGGAATTTCTTGTGTCCTCATGGATGCAACGGCTTTTACGTGGCAACAGTGGGGCTGACAGACCCTTGCACAAAGGTGTCTTCCTCTCTCTCTTTTAAAAAACGAGCTGAGCATCGCTGCCCACTGCCAGGGAAGCGGTACTCTGACCTCAGCTGTCCTTGCACGTGACTGGTGAGGTGGCGCTATTACTTTAAAGAGAAAGCCCCAACTCCAGGCTTGGCGTGTGAGGCATCCATGACTCACCTGATCCTACTCAGGGTTAGGTCCTGACTATTGCTTCTTAGATGGGAACTAGACTTCAAGGGGTCAAAGGCAGGATACTATTCGGAGAAAACTCCAGGTCTGTGCCCATGTCTAGCAGGTCCTAATGCTCTGGTATTCTTGCTGGCCTCACCCTGTCTCCTCTCCCTCATACTCCCTGGCTCCAGCCCTTTTATCCCCAGAGTGCCCAGACAAAGACATTTTGGCCACCCTCATCTCCTTCAAGCCTTGACTCAAATGTCACATTCTCAGTGAGAGCCACCCCATCACCCCATTAAACTGTACCCTGCCTTCAGATTCCATGTTTCTAATCTCCTTGGCATCTATCAGCACATGGGGCATGCGCTAACGTCCCATGCTGACCGTCTGCTGTCTTCTCTAGCTGAGATGTGAGGGGCACAAGGGTACAGACCTCATTTTGGGGAACACGCCTCTCTGCAGTGTGCATAACCACCTCAAAGACTATGTGGAAGAACAAAGTGGCCCTGGAAGGTGGAAAGTCAGGTGGGGACCGGAAGAAGCCACTATATAATTATGCACAGGCCCTGTGCACTGGTGTGTGGCCCTTCAGGAAGACAGAGAATGTGTGTGTCAAGTGTACAACAGCTGGGGGTAAACAGAAGGTGTTTCCAATCCGAGTGGAGCAGGAGAAGAAAGGAGGGAGGTCTAGGAGGGAGCAACTAGAAAGTTTTTTCAGATAACTGGATCAGAGTCACCAACTGGGAACTGTGCAGAAGGATAAACCTTCTGTGTGCAGAGGGCAGAGAAGGCCAGGGCTCCCCTACAACTTGCTAGGTCATAGGTCAGGTTTGCAGTAATCAAGTGGAAGGAACCAGAGGCTGAGTAGCTGAAGAGAAATTCTAGTTCAAAGTCTCCAAAGCCACTGTGTGTTTCTTTAAAGGTTTGCTATGGGGGGAGTACATGCGGTCAGTAGCTTTTATATAAAAAAGTTTTGTCTAACTCTGTCTTGGTTTGCTACCTTTCCACACATTTAGGTATTTCAGCACAAACCTTAAACCTGTTCCTGGTTACACTACTGTCTCTGGCTACATTGTCTTTGACTACACTGTCTCTGATTACACCACTGTTTCTGGTTACACCATGGTCTCTGGCTACACTGTCTCTGTTTACACCAATGTCTCTGGTTACATTATCTCTGACTACACTGTCTCTGATTACACCACTGTCTTTGGTTATACCATGGTCTCTGGCTATATCACTGTCTCTGGCTACAATGTCTCTGGTTATACTGTATCTGACTATACTGGCTCTGTCTCTAGCTACACTACCTCTGGTTATACCACTGTCTCTGGCTCTACACTGCCTCTGACTACATCACCATCTCTGGCTACACTGTGTGTGGTTCCACTGTCTCTGGCTACACTGTCTCTGGGTATGCTATCTCTGGCTACACTGTCTCTGGTTATACCACTGTCTCTGGCTACACTGTCTCTGACTACATCACTGTCTCTGACTATACTGTCTCTGGCTACACTGTCTCTGGTTATACCACTCTCTCTGACTACACTGTCTCTGGCTACACTGTCTCTGGTTATGCTGTCTCTGGCTACACTGTCTCTTGTTATGCTGTCTCTGGCTACACTGTGTGTGGTTCTGCTGTCTCTGGCTACACTGTCCATCTCTGGTTATACCACTGTCTCTGGCATGCTTCCCTTTTGTTCACCTAAAGGTAAAGTTCAATGGTGGGTGAGGTCTGCCACCCCAAGCTCACTTTCTCCCCTCCTATCTGTACTTTACAGGATTATTTATCACAATGAGATGAAGGCACAGGGATGTTCGGAAATCTCTCCAAGTTCTCACAGTGAGACAGTGACCCAGGACTGTAGGAGCCCCACGCCAGGCACTTAACTTCCTCAGCCCGTAAGGTGTGGTGACTGACTAGCTGTTCTCAGAATCAATGTGGCTGTGGCTGCTGTGCCTCTTTTTGAAGCCAGTTACTCTTTGTCCTCTGTTGTGGTGATAGAGCTCCGCTCACATTCTTTATCTAATCTAAAATGGTTCTGTATCAAATGTGAACCGTAAGAGTAGCCGGAAGAGTATGTGCCCAGGGAAAACACCCTGCTATGAATCAAGATTCATGATAAAAGCAAATACCCAGAGTTCCCAGCTCCGAGCGAGCATGCACCCAGACACCCAGGAGTGCTTGCAAGCACAGGAGCCTGGGTATCATCCCTAGTTTCTGATTCAGCAGATTTAGGGGGTGGGGTGGGTAGAGCCTGGGAGTCTTCAGTTCAACTTCCCAGGAGTGGCTGACCTTGGTGGCTCCGGAACACTCTGAGAAATGCTGATTTAAGAAACCAAAAGTGAGGTTATCGCTGTACAGATAGCACCAAAACTGATAATCACAAGAATGTATCATCTCAAAACAATTTTATTAGCTGGTGAGGATCTGCCACTCAGGTGCACATTAGGGAAGCCATCTGGGACTGGAGTTTGTAAGTTACCATGGGTGTGCTAAGAGAGGGCCATCCGTGTGATGGCAATGTGGCTAATGCATTACACATCTTCTTAAAGGGGGAAACTTTACAAATCTAAGTTTCTGTGTGTTTTAAAACCTTCATCTCATTTCTCTCATATAAACTATAAAAAAAACATATATATATATATGCTGTATGGTGATGTCTTGAGCTTATTTTTAACTTTATTTTTACCTTGAGCGCATGTGAGTGTACATGCACATGTGTGTATTTGTATGCATGTGTGTCTGTGAGTGAGTGTGTATATGAGCACATCTGTACCTGACAAGGCCAGGCACGCTTAACTGCTGGGCCATTTCTCTGCTCATATCCTGGGTTTGCTTACTTGAATTCTTTAGGATTTATTTATTTTTACATACATTTTTATGACTCTTTTGTCTGCCTGGATGTATGTGCACTTTGTGCATGCCCAGTGCCAGAGGAAGGCAGAAGAGGGTGTCAAACCCCTCAGACTTCTGGGACTGGAGTTTGTAAGTTACCATGGGGGTGCTGTGGGAACTGAACTTGTAGAAGAACAGAAAGTGCTTTCAGCCACCGAGCCAGTGCCTTTGGTTTATTCTTAGTAACCACACATCCCTACTCTGGAAGAGCTGTGTGCCCGGAGAGGGGAAGCTCACCTGTCAGGATGGTCCGCCGCTTACACTGCTCCTCCACGCCACCCTGCCTCTTCCCGGTCTGGGTGAAGGGCATCTCAAACATGAAGCGCCGGATGTTGTGACATCGTTCAAACTCTGTTCTCCTCTCTTGTAATTCCTTTTCGTCAAAGAATGGGGTCACGTGGGTCACCTGGATGTAGGCAAACTTGGAGTCCAGATCCTTCGGGTTGACCTTTAATGCAATAAGCAACAAGTGAGGCGCTATCCCTGGGACTCTCCCCAGGTTAAACTTCTAATTAGAAAACAATTGGAGAAACATTTAGAAAGGCTGGAAAAAGTAGTAAAAGAATGCCCATGTGTCTGCCACCAGGACCACCGCGGGTGCCATATTGCTGTATTTGTTTACACATACATGTACGTATGCACACACAAATGTGTGGAGACAGTTTTAAATTGATTTTTTAGGTTGGCAAACAAGGTAATGGGTTCTGTCATAACATATTCACCCATGTGTCAATAGGCCTTGCTTTCAGACATTTTTAAGTACATACATATATACATGTATACATGCATCATGAATGTATGCACATACCAAGTAAACACTACACATCATGACATACCACCTACTTTTTTCCTAAAACTGAGAACACTTTCTTCTATAAACATTATGGTATTATACAACACTAATTCTCCTCAGGCCATCTAATTCCCTCAGAAGTGTCTAGATGGACAGAGTCTAACCAATGATGACACCTCACATTTAAATGACTCTTTTTTTTTTTTTGTTCGTCCCTTGCTCCCTCTCTCTCTCTTTCCTTCATTCCTTCCCATCCCCTCCCCCCCCACCCACCTTGCTTTCAACAGGATCTCATGCAGTCCAGTGTGACTTTGAACCCCTGATCCTCCTGGGTTCAATTCCTAAGTGAGTCACTGCACTAGCCTTGCCTCTTACTTGATTAATCTAGAATCCTCTTATTTCTTTTTCATGTCACGGAGAAAAACTTTGAGGAAACCCTTGTAGTTTTCTTGCTCAGGGTCTATCACCCTTGCCCTGCCTTAGTCTGGATTTCTCCATTTTATTTAAAAAATAAGGATCAAATGTTAGGCCCTAAATTACTATTAACTGGTTGTCAGATCAAATGAGACGATGACGGCTGCAGATAACTTCATTTACTACAAGTGCAGATTAACCTAATGTACAATTAGACAGTAACTTTCCTTTCTGATTAACCCACCACACGGACAATTCTGTGATTGAACTGTGAGAGTTTGTGGTGTTCTGGCATCTCACACACGATGAGAAATTACACAGTCATGTTCCACAGAGAGACAAAAATTGATTTCCATTAGCGAGACAGATCAATTCCACATGTTCTAATTGTGTTTAACCCAGAGCAATAAAATGGCCATGGAAGCAATGGCGTGTGCAGCGCTCAGGGCAGCCAGACGCTTTCACCGTTCTGCATACGCTTAGAACAAGACAGGAAATGTCAGCGTGAAAGTGTCTAGTTGTCGAAGGTTAAAAAAAGTCCATAGAACTTTACCATACTTGTCCATTTTATGTTTGTGCCTGTTTGTGTGTGCGCGTGCACGTGTGTATGTGTGCAGGTACATATGTGTGCAGGTACATGAGTGCCACAGCATGCGAATGCATGCAGAGGTCAGACCAGCTCTTTGGGGTTGGTTATCTCCAGGCATCTCTTGGGATCCAGAGACTGAACTCTTAGGCCTGTGTGCAAGCTCTCTCACCCACTGCACATCTGCCTGGCTTGATCACCATACAGCTGCATTTGAATGGATTCAAACTGACTTTCTTCTGCAAAATCAATTTAAAGGCAGAGAGAACGTTGCTGCCTGCCTGGTTCTGGGTGCGCCTCTCTACACTCTATGCATCATGGCTGCTGGTGTGTACAGGCTGCAGAGAGGGAGCACTAGTGGGGAGCAGGGGGAGAGGGTTCTACAACACGGCAGCTCCATCAGGCCTGGATGAAGGGCTGAGCCTGGAAGCTGCCTCTCTGCTCTCACAGGACTGTTCCGCAAGAAGCCTAACTGGGCAAAGCAACTTGATCCATTTGAAAGGATTTTTTGTTTTTGTTTTGTAAATTGTATCTTCATTTTACTTTTATTGTATGAACATTTTGCCTTGCATATCTCTGTTCACCACGTGTGCTCCTGGTCTCTGTGGGGGTCAGAAGAGGGCATCAGATCCCTTGAAATAGGAGTTACAGGCAGCTGTGAGCCACTGTGTGGCTGCTAGGAATTGAACTGGGTCCTCTGCTAGAGCAGCCACCACTCTTAACCACGGAGCCATCTCTCCTGCCCCTGGATGGTGGTTCTTAATGCTTAAGGCCTGGGGAGGCGTTTAGTAAGATATGATGCTTCGTCTCCTTAAGCCACTAGCCTAATACAACATCAAGTATCAGACCATAGGAACTCAGGGGAGGGCGGGAGCAGGGGAGATATTTTAGTGAGATTTTGAAGACTGCCTTTTATGGGGGAGTGGAGCGCGCTAACCTGGGACTCCACAGGTGAGGTACACAGAAACCAGCACAGACCGAGAAACCCAGAGGACCAACATGGAACCGTAAGACAGTGGTGGGAAGAGCACAGGGCAAGAAGCCCCAAGGCTCCATGGCTGCAAGCTGAGCTCCCTCCTCTGGTCCCTTCCCTACAACAGGGGATTGGCCTCTAGGGAAACTGGTCTGGAAACTCAGCAGTCCACTAGTTCAGTCAAAGCAGGAGCCCGCAGACAGAGGAGCAAGGGAGGGACTGTCCTGTCCTCTGCCTCATCCAGAATCAGCTGAAGCCTGCCCCCTCTGCTTTCCTCAACTTTCCCATAGCTCCCTGCTCATCTGAGCATGAGACTGGAGAAAATGAGGGCTCTCGGGGAGTAAATGCTAGACCCTGGGCGGCCAGCAGAGGACTCAGGAATAAAGACAGTTATGGACTTCTCCCTTAGAAAGAAGCAGAGCTTTTCATTGTTGGAAAGACGAAGCACACAGCTGAATTTTTTTTTTTTTTTTTTTTTTTAAGACAGCGAAGGTCTGGCTACACAGGTCAGGCTGGCCTTGAACTCATGGTTTTGCTCTTAGCTCCCCACCCCAATCCCCCGACTGCTGGAGTCCACCATTCCCTTTAGTTAAAACAGGAACATCTTTAAGATGTGACGGTCAGGGTGCCTTTGGCTTGGGTTGGGAAGCGGAGGCACACCCAGCTTCCTGCTCATCGTCTGGACGGGGTGGGATACATGAATGCTCAGGACAACTGTGGAGGGGTGGGAAGGGTCCTCCTGAGAGCCAAGCATCAGAGGAAGGCCACTCTAAAAGAAAGCAGATCTCACTCCTCAGTCACTCTGGCTAGAGAAGGACTTGGTCTGTCACCACCAAGGGTATACAGTCAAGTCACAGACGCCAGGCTACAGGAAGGTACGGTTGAGGGACAACCTTGGAGCCATCTGGGACAGAACATGGCTGAGTCAGTGGTAAGTCAATCACGTGGTAAAAGAGGACACTTTTGTTTCTGGGTTTTTGGAGACAAGGTCTCACTACTTAGCTTAAGCTGGTTTGTAAGGTGTGATCCTTCTGCCTCAGCCTACAGAGTCCCCGGGGATGTAGGCGTTTGCCCCCATCCCAGCTAAGTTATGCAGTGAAGAACAGACAGGCAATTACGAGGGGAAGCAAACACACCTGTCACTCAAGGACAATTCTCCCTACAGCCCCTTTTCACATTTGTGAGCGCATGCTCTATGGCCAATCACATAAATTAAAAAATTGCTCTGAAGCTTATTAGACAGCGGACATACCTTGCCAGAATCCTGTATCATTTTGACATTTTCAGAACCAAATTTATCCGAGTAAAGTTTAAGGAGTCTCTGAGAAATCTCTGACAGAGGCGTGAGCTTGGGCTCTTTGTAGATGTATTCCTTCCCGTCTTCGTCTTCAAAGAACCCCTGTGAGGATTAGCACAGTTAGTGGCGTCCCCGAGTGTGCCAGCCGCTGACCAAAACAGTGAAAAAAAAAAAAAAAACAGGAACCAAAAATCAACAGGAAAATGAGTCCACGGGAAACCCACTTATGCAGGCCGTCCATACAGGGGGCGGGGCTCTAACTCGGAGTCACAGTGCAAAGATAAAGGAGGGCACACAAGTGCAGACTCACAAAGTCAGTCACTAGGTGTCAGGTGAAATGAACGAATGGGGGTCTGGGACATCATGCTCTTCCTTTAATGGGAGTTAATCCTGTTTCACATACCCAAGAGGCTGGGCACACGGGGAAACGACCAGCCCTGGGTGACACACCAGGGACACACAATAGGTCTGGAGTAGGTCAGGAGAAAGGGACATGAAATTCTAGTGAATTCGCTTGTGCTTGAGTTTAGAAAGACCACTGAAGGTCAACAGCACAGAGTTAGAAAAGACTTTCATGACAGCCAGCTATCACTGGTGTAGCACCAATGGCGTGTGCCCACAGCTTTAAAACTGTATGGGAAGTGAAAGAGGGTGAAACTTAAAATGTCCAGATTGGGGGTTAATATTTGAAATTAATGTTCAGAAAGTTTCTCATCTGAAGTAACAGGAAAGGAAATAGTATAAAAACCACAATGTACATAAACAAACAAACAAAAAACCCAAAACAAAAAAACAGGCCAAAATGAAACACACAAAAACACACAAACAAAGAGTCCACATCAAACGGGGAGTTTAGAGGCAGCCACTTCACTGCGGCTCCTTGCTTTAGAAGCATTCAGTGTAATTACCTCCACATCTGTTTCACTGTCTGTAAACTGGTATTGCTATAAAGTTATAAAAGACAATAACAGAAGAAAGTGAAGGTTATAAAGTGCTCACAGAAAAACCACATGCTCTAAGTAAAATGAATGATAATCTATTGCATTTAATAATGTTAGAGCCTGAGGTTAAAACTTAAGTTTAAATAACCCCCCTCCGACAGGGCTGCCCAAGGATTATGGTGGTGACCGCCTGCACAGATGGTGTATGGAACACTGAGATACACAGGCACAAGGAAGGTCTGAGCTGTGGTTTTAAAACATGCAATACTGATGTGTGAGGTGACTGATGATTTCTGTGAATGGAATAAAATGTTAATTTTCTTTTTGGAGTTTGAAATGACTAGACAGTATACATACAAGACTTGAAAAGGAAACTTGCAAACCATACATGAAGAACAAAAGATGATGCTAAGAATTCCTTAGGGAGGAGGGACTTACCGCTGCCTTAAGTAATAAAGGAAAGACAGGAAGAAAGGAAAAAAAAGTAGAGATTTTACAATGGAGGAAGATAAGAACCACCGTACATACGACAAGTTCATCCCATGAGCATTTATGGAACGACAATTCCCAAGATAACACTTTAACAGAAGGAAGAGGCTGAGGAGCAGGCTCCTGAATGGCAGAAAGGCTCACCTGTCCAAAGAAGGCCACCCGGAAGTAGGTCCCCAGGAGCCTGCGGCCCGAGTGCATGACCTCTGTCACTTTGCTGTATGCGCGGTGCAGCGTGTCATACAGATGGGCTAGTCTCTGGAAAGCAGAACAGAACACATTTCTTCCTATTTGCAAATAACAGAATAAAATTTAACATGGTAAATATGATGATGCAGCTGTAAATACCTTAACTTGGAGTAGAAAAAAATCACTGCATGTATGTATAAGGGTGTGTGAGGTGTACATGTGTGTGTGTGTGTAAGGGTGGGAGGCATGCATGTGTGTGTAAAGGTTTGAGGAGTACATAAGTGTGTGTAAGGATGGGAGGTGTGCATGTGTGTAGGGTGGGAGGGAGGTGTACATGTGTGTGTAAAGGCATGAGGTGTGCATGTGTGTGTAAGGATGGGAGGTATGTATGCATGTGTGTGTAAAGTTGGGAGGTGTGCATGTATGTATACATAAGGGTGGGGGTGGGAGGCATGCATGTGTGTGTAAGGGTTTGAGGTATACATAAGTGTGTGTAAGGATGGGAGGTGTGCATGTGTGTGTAAAGATGGGAGGTATGCATGTGTGTGTAAGGATGGGAGGTGTGCATGTGTGTGTAAGGATTGGAGGTGTGCATGTGTGTATGTAAGGATGGGAGGTATGCATGTGTGTGTAAGGATGGTGGAGGTGTGCATGTGTGTGTGTAAGGATGGGAAGCATGCATGTGTGTGTGTAGGGGTGGGATGAGCATGTATTTGTGTGTAAGGATAGAAGTATTCGTGTGTAAGGGTGGAAAGTGTATGTATGCAAGCTATAGGACAAGCCCAGGTGGTATTCTCAAGGCCTGCTCCATCTTTTGTTTTTAAAAACAGGGTCTCTTACTGGCTCAGAACTCATCAAGGAGGCCACGGTGGGTGGCCAGTGTGCCCTAGGGGTTCACCGGTCTCTCTCTCCAGCACTGGGAATTGAAGCATGTGTCACCACACTTGGCTTTTTCATGTGGGTTCCGGGCACTGAACATGGGTCCTAGGGCTTTCAGGGCAAGCGTTTTACTGACTGGCTTATCTCCTTGGTCCCGGGAATGTATTCTGACTGTGTATGTCACTGTGATCATTTCTGGATTGCAGCCTTTTCTGTCTAAAATGAGCACCCACTGTAGAATCTACTCCCAGATACTCTGACATGCAGTGGTGGAGAAGACCCTCTGATGTGAAGCAGGCTCTGCTTTTCACTGACTGACTTCTGAGCCCTGAAATAACAGGACTCTGGAGGAAACTTCTCCAAAGGTCTGTGCTGGGATGAGACCCTAGCAGTTCAAGACAGAGGTGAGGCCTGGGTGTGTGAAGTCTGACAGTCTTTATGGACAGTGACTGGTGGCCAACGCTGAAGTAACAAACGTGGAGAGTGGGAGTCCACCTGGGCATGGCTGGCTTCTGCATGACGTACAGGAGGACAGGCAGTCACATACCTCGAAATCCCTCCGCTTTTCGTAGATGGGGATGATGAGCTTATAGATGTCAGCGATCAGCTCGTAGCGCTCCGCCTTCCAAAGTCCATCGGCACACTGCTCCAGCAGCTCCATCAGCACATCCTGATCAAAGAGGAAGGGCCGGCCGGGGCCAGGAGGGATTACTATGGAGAACCTGCCATTGCATTCCCTGTGGGATGTGCACCCGAAAGGCTGCTAGCGGTGGAATTTATGATGCACGACTCTTGAGCACTAACTTCATGACTGTAACAGCTCCCTACACCAAGTTCCTTAAGGGGCTTTCTCCCCACATCATGCTTACATACGAGAACTAAACAGGTAAACTAGCTGGGGCCCAGGTGGCCCAGCAGTTGGGAGCACTCACTACCCTGGAAAGGGACCCAGGTCCGGTTCTCAGCACCCACACTGGACAGCTCACAATGGTCTATACCTGTGGCTCTGGGGACTCGGATCCCTTTTTTGGCCTCTGTGGGCACTGTATACATGCAATACATATACGCTCACACAGACAAAACACTCATATACATAAAACTTTGGAGGTTGACACTGTTATAGAAAGATTCTCCTTTCTGATGAACAAACTCTGACAGTGTTGAGGGACATGGAGCACTACGAAGGACGACTTCAACTCCAACTGAACGTCTTGAAGTTATCCAGGGATGGTGTATGGTGGGACTTAGGCCTGTTTCCTCAACATTCTTCCCTCCTTCGTTTGGAAATGACCTCCTATGGGAGTGTGGACTGTCCCTGCTTTCTGTGGAGCTCTTGGAGTTTGGAAGTAACACTGTCTATGGCTTAATCATATGTATCATCTTTTCCTTAGCCACACCCACGGGCTCATCATGGTGCTGTGGCAGTCAGTTTTAGGCTCCCAACTTGGAATGCTCGGATGGAAAAGGTGGACACGGGAGAGGTAGCTTAGAGCCTACTGGGGCCATGGAAAGGGACTGAAGAGCCTGCTTCTGCCCCAACCAACAATAGCATTGCTAAAGGCTTGCACTCAATAAGGTAAACCTATTTGTCCCTTCTCTCGACCTGGAACTGGTTCTTTGTGAATCTCACATCATGCAGCCCAATTCCACTCATCTCCCCATCCCTTTGTATCTGCCCTCAACCCTTGTAACCTCCCCATCAAAGAAAATAAACAATGTGTCCAACAGTGTACCCTTTTGTTCATACATCTTTACTTGCAAATGCAACCCTTGTAACCTCCCCATCAAAGAAAATAAACAATGTGTCCAACAGTGTACCCTTTTGTTCATACATCTTTACTTGCAAATGTTCGTTGCAGTGAGTCATTGGTCTGGCTTCTCCTACACTATCAATTACTAGATCCTCACCGGGACTCTTCTTATATCCTGTTGTTGCCCTGTGTTATGGAGATCTTACAGCTTTGGATCAGCAGATCAGATCCAAAGCTGGGCCCCTTCAAGTGCCGCAGCAGTTCATAGATGGGTCAAATCAGAGCCCTGGATCTGGGGCTAGGTGGTAGCTGAGTTGGTCAGCCTGCCAGCTCTCCCACACCCACACCACCTGGGTGAGCTCTCCAACAATGGCCCAGCTAGCTCACCCAATGCTGCATCTGGCAAGGGGCAGGGCCAGCTCTCCTGCCCCAGGGGCTGGCTCATCCTCACCTTTGCCACCTGTAGTCAGATCTACTGTGCTTCCCAGTTGAGGTGCAGAGCCCATCTCCCAAATGCTGCAGTCAGCAAGGGGCAGGGCCAACTCTCATGCTCTCATGACCTAGGGACCAGCTCTCCTACCTGCTACAGGTGGTGAGGGGACAGGGGAGGTTCCTTTTTTATTTTTTTATTTTTATTATTATTGTTTTGAAACAGCTCATGTATCCCAGGCTGGACTCATCTGCTTTTATATGGGTGGAAGACTGAAAACAGGGTTTCACACATACCAGATAAGCACTGTATCAATGGGGCCACATGCCTCACCCATGTGCCTTCCTCCTTCCTCATTTTTTACTAGTTCTTCCAGAATTTCATACAATGTTTCCCAAATGTAGACTAATGTTCATCACAGGTCCAATGCCCATCAATTATGGAGCCAAAGAAAATATCATTTTAATTAGCCTGTCAGATGATACTGTGCAATCAAGCCCACTTAACTCCTGTGCTGTATTTATGACACACATCATAAAAATTGTCATTTGTGGGACTGAACTCTGCACCACCAGTGCCTATAAAAAGGTATGACAGTTGTCTTGGGCTTTATTGTAGTGCTCATTAAAGCCAGATGGACACAGTAACCACCGGAACAGATGCAGAGAACCCAGGGAACTTTTCATAGCCATCCTGTCTCCGTTGCATTTACATTATAAAGATGTCTGTCCTGCTTTTATTTCTAGTCTTTTCTAATGGACAGTCTAGCACACCAAATGCACCTATTATTTCTTCATGTTCCACTGCTTATTAAAAAAAGCTAAACGAGAAAGCAGAAAAATAAGGCTTGTATAATTTCATGGTCACACTGACGTCGTCACTGTAAACAGAATGAGTCTGGGCAGATCAGAAGGAATAGGACCCGCTCCCCAGAATGCGATGGAATCTGTAGGTTCTGTATGTTAATTCATAAGCCAGTTAAAGCGTCTCACATTTCAATGACTACCTTCTACTTTGTATTAATTTTTGCTTAAAAGGATCTTTTTACTACCAGGATGCATATATCCTTTTACAGTCCCTGACATACATAGTCAGTAACCAAGCGGCTCTCAGAAGCAGGCTTATATTATATTTATATCCTCAGTGATGTTGGCAATACCAGGTGCCGGTTACTCCTTTGTGTGAGAGGTATTGATGAGATTTATCAAAGCCTTGCATTTCCACAGATCTTAGGTCAGGCCCACCATGCATATTTCCCAAGCACTGCATCTCGCTGTTGCCATGGAAGCGCAGAGGGGACTGAAGGAGTCTAAGGAAACCGGTTCCCAAGGGGACAGCTTTATTTTCAAAATACTACAGTGTATCCATTTGGGCCCTGCACTCATTCAGGTTTACCACGAATCTAAACTTTCAGTGAAGAAGTACAGCTGGCTTTTCTAGTTGCCACGGTCACACCAGGGAGACAGAGGATGACCGCACCTATTTATTGTGGATCGTAAAAGAACACTAGGTACCTTTAATTCTGTTGCCTTAGCAATTATAGCATAATAAAAATCAGAAGTAAATTATGTTTGTTTTTATCAGGTGCAAAGGAAACTCCAAAAGGCAGTTCATATATCCAGAGATGAGTTCAACCTGGGCTATAGGTACACTGCTGACAGTCAGGTAAAAGCCAGTATCCCCAGGACCTGTGAAGCTGATTCCCCTCTACTAACAGGAGTCATTTCCCTTAGCCCTGGTGGACAGACAGACAGATAGCTATGTGTGGCTGCACATAAGTGCTGCCTCCAGGCTCCCTCAGCATCACCGGTACCTGTTACACACTTAAAGTCCAGTCTCTGGCTGTCCTTATGTCCACCTACTGTCTTACTCAAAGTTCTCTAGAATTCTCTCAGGATCTCAGGTCTCTCCCTCTTTCCGCTGTTCTTTCCCACTTCTCAGCCCTGGCCACTGGCCATGTTCAGCCCACATCTTTCTCTCTCTGTTCTGGACTCTTCCAGATGCCTCTGGCCCCTCCCCCCACCTCTCTCATGTTCCCAGTTTCTCTACTGCACCTTCTTGAACACAGTTCTGAGACAGGAACCCATATAGTCCCAGCATGTCTTGAATTCAGCATCTTCCAGCATCTTCCTCCCAAGTGCTGGGATTACAGACGCATGCCGCAATGTTAAGAATCTACAATGATTCTGATGTGATATTACAAGAAGAGTCGCAAAAATTTTCTCAAGGAGTTAAAAAAGTTGGAAGTGATTTTAAAAAGTTTCCATTCGGCCACTCCCCTGCCCCAGACATTTTAATCAAGCTCTTACTGTGGTGGAAGGGAGCGTGCTCGACACCAGGGATACAAAACCAAATCTACTCAAGTCAAGTCTTTGTCACCGGTAACTGCTCAGCGGATTTCTACCAAGTATGGGGAGTGCATTTTCAGTGGTGTTGTGCTTGAAGGCTCGGTCTGGATGGTAGGGGAATTTTAGGAGTTGGGACATGGATGGGGAATGTGGGTCGCTAGGGAGAAGTTATGCTGGTAAAGTGTCATATATTGTTGGTAACTAATTGAAAGTAGACTTTGGGAGTGAGGAGGGCTTGTCTTAGTCTCAAGTGTGTTTAGGGAGGCTCCCCACCCCCTACCCCCGTGTCAGGGAGAAATGAGAAGAGCAAACAGCTATGGGGTTAAAAATCTTGCATCCTTGAGAACAGCCACAAGCTAACCTGTTCCCAACAGAATGCCTGGGGTGGAAAAGAGAGGCTGGAATCTTTGTGGAGTGGAAGCTCTGCTGGGCCTGGAAACCTCTCAGCCAGGCACCCAGCTTGATGGTTCTAGCGGGGGGGGGGGGGGGCATGGTTCCAGTGGGGGGCGGGGGATGGTTCCAGCGGGGCTTCCTTGGCCACTTCTGCTGGATGTCGCAGTGGCCTGATTTGAAGTTACTTGTGCCGGCTCTCCCCACTGGCTATTCAAATTGTTTTTTGCGGGACGTTCTAAGTGTTAAATACGATAATATAATATATAATATACAGATATATTCTATCTATCTGGTGTCTGCTTCTTGCTATTTATCCTTTTACTCCTGCCACAAAAAAACAAGAACACCCCCCCCCCACTCCGCACTCATTCAAAACCCAAAGCACTAATGTGTCACACGTTCTTTCCTCATGGAACACTAAGGATGTATCTTTGAAGCCCTGTGGGGACTGTCTTGTCCCTGGCCCTCGAACACCCTCTCTCTCTCTCTCTCTCTCTCTCTCTCTCTCTCTCTCATTCCCGTCCACCATCAGGTGAACATTCTGCACCCTCACATCACTTTGACCCAGAAACAATGGAGCCGTTAGACCACACACTGATGCCTCTGCGCTGGTCAGTCAATCTCTCCTCCTTTTGAATGGTTTCCTCTTAAGCATTTGTCATAGAGACAATAAAAGCTTAGGAATACAGACGGGTCTTGTTCAGCTGTGTGGTGGTGGGGTGGGGCGCATAAGGGAATACGCAAGCATTCTTAGCAGGCAGAACTGACACACTGGAGACTCAGAACCACCAACTGGTAGAGATGTGTCACAGAATAGCACATCCTGCTCTGCGTAGGAGACAGAACTGGTAGTGAGTTCTTGCGAGATGTCAGTAAGCGAACTCAGTAAAGAACTCCCAGTTCATCGGGAACTCAGAGGAGTGGCATCCACTCAAATAGGAGGGGAAGGGAAGACAGGCACACATAAGCTTAGAGTCCATTGGGAAGAAAAAAATGCCTCTCTCTACCAGACAGCCCTGTAGGCACAGCTGTGGGGCATTTTCTTGATGAATGTTCAATGTGGAATGACCCAGCCCATCATAAGTGGTGCCCCCTAGGGCAGGTGGTCCCCCAGGCAGGTGCCCCCAGGGCAGGTGGTCCTAGAGTATACCCCAAGAGCAGGCAGAGCAAGCCAACAAAGCAGCATCCCTCCATTGCTCCTTGCCCTAGAGACAGGCTTGTTCCTGCCTCCAGGTTTCTGCCCTGCTTGAGTTCCTGCCTTGACTTCTCTCAGTGAAGGAAGTCAAGCCCTTTTCTTCCCAAGCTGCTTTTGGTCACAGTGTTTTTGTCACAGCAATAGAAACCCTAACTAAGACAGATGACTTGTGAAGAACTGGCACATAGTTTGATGGGCTAGAGAACCTGCACCCAGTATCCAGGCATGAGGAGCTCCCTCAAGGGATTAAAGATTAAACATACCACAGGATTAAACATACCACAGTGGCAGACTCAAAGTTTTCCACATAAGAAAGAAATTAGTCATCTAGTGAAGATAATTTCTAAAAATTGTATCTTTTAAAAATGATTCACACAGGCGTGGTGGCGCACGCCTTTAATCCCAGCACTCGGGAGGCAGAGGCAGGCGGATTTCTGAGTTTGAGGCCAGCCTGGTCTACAGAGTGAGTTCCAGGACAGCCAGGGCTATACAGAGAAATCCTGTCTCGAAAAACCAAAAAAAAAAAAAAAAAGATTCACATGCATCTGCTCGTCTGTATGTGTTCCATGTGCAAGCACGGACTGAGAAGACTAAAAGAGATGCCCTGGAACTGAGTTACAGGCAGTGTGGGTACTGGGGACTGAACCTGGGTCCTCCAGAGGAGCAGAAAGCGTTCTTAACCACTGAGTCCCAGGTGACCTGCCCTGGGGATGGGGGCACCACTTACGAGGGGCTGGGCCCTTCTACATTGAGCATTAGTCAAGAAAATTCCCCACGCCCATGCCTATTGGACTGTCTGGTAGGGATTTAAATACAATTTTACTCTGTCTTAGACAACCTAGAAAATGAGGTGGTTTAAAAAACAGAGCCTGAATTCAAATAGTTTATGATGTGTCATAGGATGTAGGTAGTTAAACTCATTAGAGGAAAATCTGTTACATGTGCACAGAAAGATGCCACGTTCAACTGGAGCCTCCCCAGGGTGGCTAGGAATGGCAAGGTTTGATAAAATAAACAGAAATATCATCACCAAAACACATTCACTGTCGTCACAAATTAGGAAAGAGCGTGTCAGCCACATTTACATCCTGAGGGACATTGGTTCATCCCCCTTTCTTGGTCAGGAGGCATTCAGGAACCATAGCCTCTCAGCCCAAATGTATTTCTTACTGTAAAGAAATGGTGATATATGCTACAAAAAGCAGGATTAGTATAGGCTTTATCAAAAACAAACTAAAAGCAAACAGAGCAAACCTACGGTTTAGTGCTTAAGAGCACTGGCTGCTCTTCCAGAGGACAGGGTTCAATCCCAGCCACCTCAAGACGGCTCACAACTGTATGTAATTTCTGACCCCAGGGAATCCAACAGGCATTCATATGGTGCAGGGACATACATGCAGGTGAAACAGCCATACAATAATAACACATCAGCACCCTAAACCTTTTCCCTCATGGCATCAAGTGTGGATAACTCAACACCAAGGCATCGGTGGAGAATTATTCAAACTAATGCTAATCCTAAACTTAGACAGTTACAGCTCCTCCATGAAGCAACAGGGCTTTGGACAGAAATCAGAGGCAGTAATCACAGATGGTTAAGTTTAATAGACCATATATATCAATATAAAATTACAAGGGTCATAAAACTTAGACATGCTAACTAAACACTTGAGCATATATATATATGAAATCCTAAGCAGAAATTCCATTTACTTTGAATCAGCAATCACTGTCCCTGGAAACCAGAAGGAAGCCACACAATGGGCAGAACAGCAGCCAAGCAAAATGCCGGATGGGCTTCCCACCATGAGCAAACACACACTAAGCTACTTCTCATAATTGTCGACATGCACAGGAACAGGCTGGGGAGGAGGGGTCTGTGTATCCAAGCACACATTTTATGGTACTAGACTAGACTTAAAAATCTCAATCCATACCCGGGCGTGGTGGCGCACGCCTTTTATCCCAGCACTCGGGAGGCAGAGGCAGGCAGATTTCTGAGTTCAAGGCCAGCCTGGTCTACAAAAAGTGAGTTCCAGGACAGCCAGGGCTATACAAAGAAACCCTGTCTCGAAAAACCAAAAACAAACAAAACAAAACAAAACAACAACAACAAAAAAACTCAATCCATGAAATCTATAAGCCATTGAGGAAGTTTTAAAAAAACAAATTAGCCTGTTTCATCCGTAGGGATGTTGTACTAATATAACTGAGGGTGCTGAGCACCTGTCTGTAGAAACATATCACTAATGGTGTGTGCACACACACCTATCACACTAATGGTATGTGCACACACACCTGTATGTGCACAATTAATCACACTAATGGTGTGCACTCTCCCACACCTGTGTGTATGTGTACTACAGTTAATCACACTACTGGTGTGCGCACACACACACACCTGTGTGTATGTGCACTACAATTTCTCACACTAATGATGTGTACCCACACACCTGTATCTATGTGCATATACTGTGTGTATGTGCACTACAATTAATTCCCACACAAGAAAGCGCTTGTGTGTGATACTAACTTTTCCACATACATGTCACTTGTTCTGTCTTAGGATGAAATCAATGTAATCATTAAAATAGAGCCAGACACCATCTCCATGTCTACTGCTCGGGCATAAATGAGTCTGTGAGCAGGGTGCACAATGGTGTACTATCACTGCCTACCTCACACTTGTGCTGTGCAGACCAGGACACTCATCGCCTGGAATGTTAGAGTACTGATCCCAGGGTCCGCAGAGAATGCAAGCCCTTGCTGATCTTCCCAAGGACCCATATTTGGATCCCAGCACCCATGTCTGGCAGCTCACAGCAGCGTAACTCCTGCTCTAGAAAACCCAACACCTTCTTCTGGTGTGTATAAATACAAAACAAAACAAAACAAAACAAAACAAAACAAAAAAAACTGAAAAAAATGACTGACTATTGTATCCCACCCACACTTAACTGAGTTTGGGGATGAAGAGTCCAGAGAGCATAATCAGGATTTATAACAGCAACCAAGCAACCCCTTCGCACATGCAAGTCCGGGCGCTACTGCACTAAATGAAAGTCTTCGGGGCAGGTTCCTTGTTTACACAGCCCCCTTGGCTAGTTTATGGACGAATCAACAAGTCAAAACAGAAATTCCCAGGACACAGGAACTCAGATAACCTCTAATTCTGATTCTTGGGGAACTGCGAGTTAGGTGTCCTTCTTCAGTGGGAAGAAACCATCTGAAACTATGGTTTCATCTTGGCCTGCTTTGTATCTCTATCATGCAGATCACTGCCAAGGAAGCCTAGCATGTACTTCAGCATGAAGGATGCTCTGGTAGCCAGGGACAGAACAACCACACAAGGGGCCCAAGTCCCCTTCTCCTGTGACCAATGCTGTTTGGAAGAATCACTGTCTGGTGAGGGAACACACGCGACTTAGGTCATTCTGGAACACTCCCAATTAAGCCAAGGAGGTAAGATGGAGTTATAAGTGCCGACGCTAGGATGAGGTACAGACAGAATTGCTGACTGTCCGCTGACTTCTGTCTTCTGAGATGCTCTATGGTTGTGAACATTCTGTCTGTTACCAGCAGCTGTTTCAGAGCAGAAGTGATTCTGTCTAGAGGAAACCAGAGCCTTGCTGGGTTGAATTCCTAAGTATTCTTCTCTGCATTCAGTGGTGACTCTGGACAGGTGGGATCTATTGCCTAATAAAACAATAGCCAATATGCTGGCGATAGTCAATTCTTCTAAACCAAGGGGCCAGCTCCATTTTCCATCCATCAGTGAAGTTATGAAGATGAATGTTGGCCAGCTTCTAAGGAAAATGCATAGCTCAATTCCTGCAAGCCTCTAGCTACATTCACATCATCCAATTAATATACAGCCTTGATTTATATGTGTTTCTCTTAAAGACACCCAATGGAACATGCTCTGTTGGTCATTCTCATTAAATTCACGCCCACCAGCCCCAGAACAGTGTTCTTCTACCTAGGGACCACAGACATCAAGGAGTACCTACTACTTGGGCCTGTCTAAACAGAACAGCCACCAACCAAAACCTACACCAATGTAGAGAACACAACATTATCCAAACTATGAAAGAGATGGAAACCTTCTCATAGTACAAGAGCTGAAGAAGGGCAGACTACCACTGGTACTGATTTGGGGTTACGCAGAGGTGAATAGAAAGGATAAACTCTTTTCTGTCTTCTCATCTAGAGTTCCTCTTAGCCCTGAAATGGATACATCCACATGGCTGACCTTCTGACTCCTAGGCTGAGATGGGTCCCAGTTAAAGCTCATATTTCTATCTCCCTCTCTCCTCCTTTAACTTAAAGGGGTGAGATGTAGGCTGCTGTGAACCTAGAGGACACCATATGTGATGGCTAACATTATATCAGTGCAGCACAGTTAGTGTCATCTGAAACAGGGCAATCTCAATCAAGGAGATTCCTCCCTAAGATCAAGCTGTAGACAAGACTGTAGGACATTTTCTTGGTGATCGATATGGGAGGACCCAGTCTGTTATGGTTGATACCATTCCTGGGCTGGTGGTTCTTGGATCTATAATAAAGCAGGCTAAGCAAGCCATGGGGAGCAAGCCAGTTGGTGGTACCCCTCCATGGCCTCCGCATCGGTATCTGCTTCTAGATTCCTGTCATGACTTCCTTTGATGGTAAAATGTGATGTGGAACTGTAAGTAAAATAAACCCTTTGCTCCCCTAGTTTTGCTTTTGGTCACAGTGTATCAGCACAGCCACAGCCACGCTAAGGCAGATACTGGTACCAGGAGGGAGGTATTGCTGTGATAGATCTGACCATGTTGTTTTTGGAAGGATTCTGGAAAGAGTTTGGAACTTTGGGCTCAAAAAAAAAAAGCCCTTGAGTGTTTAGAGCTTAGTGAGTTCTTGCGGGAACTAAGAAGATAAACTTGGGGGCGGGGGGCAGTACAGACAAGGGAGGCCTGGCTTGTGACCTTTCAGAGGAAGGCAAAGACTACACTGAGCCATTTGTGTGATATTTTGCACACATCCGTGGCTTCTGGTCAGCTGGGGTTGAAGAATCTGCTGTGATTAACAGGAGACCAGAACGGCTAAAGCAAAACCTTTGCTTCGCTGGGACAAACAAACTCTAAGCAGTGTTTCCTTAGGGTCAGCACACAGAAGCTGTGTTCCAGAGGGGCCAAGGCTGCATCTCGTGCTGGCAGCTGAACTTGGTAGCCTAAGACTCTCCCAGGTGGCGCTGGCTTTGATGGCATGAAAGGGTCATGGAGAAGAGCTGGCACTTTCCTTGGTTTTCCTATCTGTACTTTTTAAACAAAAATTTTGAGGCAGGATTTTTCTCATTCTACGGCCACCTTGAGATTGCAGCAATCCTCCTGGCTTGCTGCTTGGTGCTGGGACTGCAGGTGCACGTCTTGGCCACCAGGCTTGGCTTCCTTTTTGAATTTCAAAAGTCTCTTTATTAGAGTTTTTTCCACTTTTCCAAATGTACAGCCTCTACCCGACAGGATCCTGTTATTGCATCAGTCACGAAGGGGGTGATTTCAAGGTTACAGGAGTCCAATATAATTCTGGTACCTTTGGGAACTCAGAATCTTCAACCTAGCAGGTGCAAGCCCTAACTTCTTAGCATGCACTGAGAACGAAAACTGGATACTTTGGTATAATCAGTGGCTAGGCACCTGGAAGTCACTCTGTGGTTTCACCAGGGAAGGAGAGATGAGCCAAGCACTCCCTGGGTGGGTCTCAGGCCTCCTGCTAAGACAATTGTGCACATTCAGGTAGCTCCCTGACTGTCATATTAGGGCACTGACGGCATTTACTCATATCAACCTGTGAGGATTTAAGGGGCTATGATTTTTATTACTGGGTCACAGGCTACTTTCCTGTCAGCTCTCATAATTCCTTCCTCTTAGGTAGAAATTGTTTACCTCACAGATTGTTTACCTTGATACATCCAAGCGACCGTCCTGAAGACCAACATGGCAGTTTCTGTTTTCCTGTCACTGAGAACTGGTTACTTCCTGTTATTTTGAATCTTGACAGTAGGACTTTATGGCCCCGCAGTGTCTCATCCCAACCATTATAGACTTTCATGCTCTATGGACCTTGTTAAAGATTTACCCACTTTATGCTTCAAGGACAGGGTGGCTCAGCCATATTCTGAAAACAGCTGATAAAATGGTCTTTGTTGCACGCTCAGGTCTTACCCAGAGGTAGTGCCACCCACAGGGATGTATGCACTTGACCTCAGAGGCTCTCAAAAACTACCTCAGTCTGTGACTTGATCAGACGTGCACACGTGAGCTTCATGTCATCCTGCAGGGCAGGGTACTGGAAACTAGACTTTCAAATCCTTAACGGATCCTAGCATTCCTGTGTTCCTTACCTAATTCCAAATAAAGTTTTGAGCTCCAGAGGAGCCTGGCCCCAGGGTTGATGGGCTCAACCAAAGAGAAAACACGGACATGCCTTCTCTCAAAGAAACCAGTCAAAACAAAAACCAACCAACCAACCAATCAATCAAAAAATGCAAACTACCATCTGTCCAGGCATCTCATGGTGCAAGAATGGAGTAATCAGTATGGAGTTAACAACTTATGTTCCCCCCAGGATAATTGGAAAATTCCACCAACCATGATTAAACCTAATTTAACAGTATTCCTTTTTAAAGATTTATTTCTGTGTGTGTCTTTGTGTATGTGTCTGAGTGTATATACTCATGAGTGCACGCGTGTACAGACACCAGAAGAGGGCACTGGATCCCTTAGAGCTGAGTTACAGGTGGTTGTAAGCTGCCAAGTGTGGGTGCAAGGAATGCAACCGGGCCCTTACGACTGAGCAGCAAGCGCTCTTAATGGCCGAGTTGTCTCTCAAGCCCCACTTTAATATTTTAACTTCATGAAGTACATTCATATATGATCTTCCTTTCTCACATCATACCTTAAATCTTTTTTTTTTTTTTTTTTTTTTTTTTTTTTTTTTTTGGTTTTTCGAGACAGGGTTTCTCTGTGTAGCCCTGGCTGTCCTGGAACTCACTCTGTAGAACAGGCTGGTCTCGAACTCAGAAATCCGCCTGCCTCTGCCTCCCGAGTGCTGGGATTAAAGGCGTGCACCACCACGCCCGGCTCTTAGCCTTAAATCTTGACAACCATTTGAGACTAGACAATTTACAACAGCAGTTCTTAAACTTTTGCCCTGAAGAGCCTCTTGATATATTTTGTTTGCTTTTACGTTTTTGAGACAAGAGTCTCTCTACTTAGCCACCTGATGAAGCCTGGGTCCTGTGTAAGAGGAGTAAGCCCTTATAACTCCTGAGCCTTCTCTCCAGTTCTCCCTTACACAGCTTATGTTTCACGTAAGACTTTCAATTATTGACAGTCCCTGGATCCTCCACCTTCTTCCTCGGTCTACCATGCTTGTTGGTGCATCGAAGGAATCCAGCATCAGACCTGTGCTCAGTCAGGGCCTCACAGACTTCCTCAGATGGACTCAGGAGCACATTTTCAGAAATGGGTCCACAGACTGGTTTATGTCATAGGAGATATTTGTCTGTGGACCCTTCTCACTGGCATAAAAACAATCAGAGCTGTAATGCTGCCTGTCTGCACACACAGTCTCCAAGTAAAGAAATCACAGTTCAAACTGTGGAGGCAGAAATTGGTATGAGCCTCTCTCTGCTGTTGTTTTCTCTCCAAATGAACACGTAGTTAACTTTACCTTTCTCCTGAAAAGAGAGCAGAACTAAAAGGATCTTCTCACTCTTTCACTCCACTCTGGGTTTGTGAGGAGGCGGGGGAGACACAGGTACACACTGGTGCACATAGGCGCACACAGGTACATACAGTGCACACAGGTATGCACACAGGTATGCACACAAGTACATACAGGTATATACAGGTACACACAGGTGCACACAGGTACATACAGTGCACACAGGTATGCACACAGGTACATACAGTGCACACAGGTATGCACACAGGTACATACAGGTATATACAGGTACACACAGGTGCACACAGGTGTACACAGGTACACACAGGTGCCACAGGTGCGTCCCTGCAGCGGAGATTCCCAGAAGAGAGACTGTAGCTAACGCAAGCAGAAGACTGGCATTTGTTCATGTTCCCAGTTTAATATCAAAACCATCTCCTTATACAGAAGTGGTCACACTGCTGCCCTGTTTTGTGAGGAAGTTTACAGAAAATTCTGGGTTTTTAGTTTCTATGGAGGTGGACTAAGGTGGCCCTGGGCCTCAGCTCTGCATGTCTGCCTAGAAGTAGAGACACTGACTAAAATTAAAGGCAGACTAAGACAGTAATGAAACTCATGATCCACAGAGATCATTGAAAGGAGGGCTGGCTAGGAAGGAAGAGGGAGCAGCCCAGCTTTGCCTGCCGCTGGCTTTCGGCCCTCTAGAGAAGCACTGTAGGCTCAGCCTGGGCAGGGCTAGGGAGAAAGGCTCTGAACTGACACACTGATGGCGTAGCCGTTTACTAGGTGATAGGATCAGGTGGGACCACCACTCTGTATGCATCCACGGTGACGGACACGTCATGAGGTGAGAGGCTGCACTTGAGAGCCTACCTGAGCCGTAGCACTCACCTCATTGAAATGGACGTCCTGCATGCCGACGTCTTCCATCATGGAAGCCTCTTCATCGATGTTTGGTGTGATAACCCTGAAGGCTGTGCACCCCTGTCTGAACATGCCTAGGCAGGGAGAGAGCAGAGGAGGGAGCACCGTCAAGCACGGAGGGAGCACCATCAAGCTGAATGTGGCTGGGACTCTCAGGTTCCTCCTGCCTGTGTATTTCCACATGGAGTAAACAGCTGATGTGGAAATCTATTCTGTGTGAGCCCAGCATCCACACAGGAGGCTGGGGACCAGCGTGGCCTCTCTCCAGTCATTTTCCCACACTTCACCTCCAGCCTCTCAAACTCTCTCATTTTTTTACCCACCTTAATCCATTCAGCCTTCAAAAAAACTATATGCTGAAAAATTATGATTGAGTCAAGCTAGTGGCAAATTAACACAGAAATGAAAACCTGATTAGGTGGAAAGATCCTTAGTCGGACACCAGGGAAGCCAAACCCAACCACTGAGACATAAGTGGCTCAAAGACAGGTGCTTCCTCCCAGTAGTCGGGCATCTCACCCATTCAGCAGGGACAACCCACAGACTGAAGCCCTCCCTCCCACCAGACCGACCTCTTCCAGGAACAGGCAGTGGAGCCTGTGAGCTGAGGGGCTGCCTTGGCTGGAGAAGCAAAAAGCAGGAGTTCTGGGCCTTAGAATCTGATACTGTTAGCTACAGTGTATCAGCATTGGGTAAAGGTCAACTCCTTGAGATCAAGGTGGGCAATGGGGACACCATCTTAAGCCAGCTCAGTATCAGTGGTGTGACATGTGTGAGAAAGGCCTTGGATTGTTGAGCAGAGACATTTCTGCTAAACATTTGTTTAGGTTTCCAGTCAATCCCAAGTTAGTCATTTCCAATCAGTCGTGAGTTAGCCAGAATTTCCACCATGGTGCTCTCACAGCCTTGCTTTGATCGGATATGGAAAGCAAAGTTCCCACAGAAAAGCTCTGACCTAGGAACCTGAGGAGACATTAACACCCCTAAAACAAAGACATGAAATCAGCCACTGTGTTTCGGCCAGTGCAACAAAAACCACAAAGCTCAAAGCTCTTTCCTTTCCAGTGCCAGTCACACAGGGATGGCAGAGAGAGAGAGACCCACAGAGCCCAGGTACAGAGGGAGAGACATGCAGACCCTTGCAGAACTGAAACACGCACACACCACCACAACCCTGAAGTGCCACAAGAACAGAGCAGCTGGGGACCCTAGGGAGCTGGGTGACCCTCAGGCTCACCTCCCCAGCTCTTCCTCTGGCAGGTGCTATGGCTGTAGGGGAAGGCAGGTGGTTCCCGCTGGAGTGCTAGGTCAGCTTCTAAACACAAGGAGATGTATCACCTGATAAAATGACTCGGCAGGAAATTCTAAGTGATTTCCTCTCACTCCATCTCTGATGTCTGACAGCCCCATTCTACAAAACAGACACTTCATGACCTTGGCACCCGTGACTTGATAATGCTGCTTCTCACTTTGTAAGAGCACACCTCGTGAGCTTGGGCCCGGGACTGGTGTCCTTCGGTACTATGTGTGTAGACTGCCAGCTTCCCTAGACCCAATACTACAGAACCCAATGTCACCCTGAAGGCTGCACCAGGTAACTACTTAACCAAGCGGAACCATGAATGAACTCATGGGAACAAGTGTATGACACACAACTGTGGAGTATCACCATCCTCCTAAGATCCCCTGCTAGCATGGCTGCCTTCTCCTGCAATAAAGTCAACAGGGTTACATTCCAGAAACTCTGTCCACCAACTTCCCCTTAGAACTGTCACTGATTGATCAATAGTTCTGGTGGGAAGATATCCCAAGGAGAAATAAATTCATTTCAGCTCATATGAGCTGGTCAGGGGCGGCCAGATGCAAAGCTTATTACGAAGCTTAGGATGACATGCCATCCTCTCCATAACACGGGTGCTTTTGCTTTGCCCCGGGGGTGGGGGTGGGGGTGGGGCAACTAAATGCTGCAACCAGGGGTAAAAAGCCAACAACAGTATGTGCAGTGCCTTGCCTTCCGGTCCTCCTGAATGCCCTCTTCTCGGGGCCCAAGCGCGTCCTTACCTTTCCGTGTGAGATATTCTGCCACCAAGGCTGTCACGTGGACATAGCACATTGCCGCCTGGAATAAAAGACAACGACAAACAGCTCAGAACAGTCGCTCAGAGCCTCATGTCTTCAGGAGGCTTGCTCTCTCCTTAGCTCCTATTAACAGCTGAGCAGCGAGACAGACGACAGGCAACTGCCGGGCTTTCCTCCTATTTACAACTGCTGTATCTTAGCGCAAAAGGCAGAACCTGCGTGCTGAGGGTCACGCCACTTTTCTTAAAGCAAGACAGTAAGTACTTAAAGAAAAAGTTTTCTTCCCAGACTCACATTTCAGCTAATAAAAGTCCCTTTCAACTTAACTTATTTTTAAACACTGGTTTTTTTTTGTTTGTTTGTTTGTTTTTTTGTTGTGTGTGTGTGTTTGTGAATCTGTTTGAAATTCCACCTGTATGTGTGTTCAGGTGCCCGTAGAGCTCTGGGTGGCTGTGTGGTGTTCAGTGTGGGTGCTGGGAACCAAACTCAAATCCTCCGCAAGAGCAGTGTGCTCTTAACTGCTAGGCTATCTCTCCAGCCCATGCTCTTCCAACTTGAGCACTCAAGGCTGTACTTTTTTGTTTGTTTTTTTAAAAAACACAATTCTAACCAAGAACCAGGGCTGGGGTGAGGGTAATGTGTGTGTTCAGCATGCCTTACCTTCAAGTTCCTGCCCACAGAGATCAATACTATAACTGCCCTTTAAAATGAGAGAACAAATCACCCCTTTCACTAAGTTACTATCAAAAGTTATTATCAAAATCAAAGGCAAGTGCTGGAACTTAGACCATGAGGCTTCAGCACCAGGTAGTCTATTTCAGGTGGGTGCTGCCACCGTGTGGCACCCTTAGGTATTGGAACAATTTGGAAACAGGGTTGTTGTTATTTGTTAAAAGGAAGTCACAGTAGTACTTGGGTGGGCCTTGAACTCAGTACAACTGTGCTGTAAGGAGAAGAGACTTATGGTAGAGGAGTCCACGTGACAGGGGACGCCAGGGAATGAATGCTAGTAAAATGAGCAGCTAGGAGAGGCAGGGGACACATTCTCCCCTGGATGCTCAGAGAACACGCCCTACCAACACCTAGATCTGGCATCACTAGGTTCCCCACTGTAAGGGGACAAACTTCCATTTGATAAGCCACATCCAGTTTATAGTAGTTTGTTGACAGCTGAATTCTGCTTCTAAGAGACCTGGCTGTATAAATCATGTAAAAAATAAATCTTAGACTCTGAGAATGATAGAACACGACTCTCATAGCGTCCTTTCCACGATAGCCATGTGTATGTTTGTGTTCACGCAGAAGGGACTGTGTATGCTTCAGCACGTCACCCTGATGGACAGTGACCGATCTTTCAGACTTAGGATCTTAATCACTGAATAGCCACAGAGACGTCAAAGTCAAAGTGAATGCTTTCACTTTGGTAACATGGCTGCCATACACAAACGTATCCAGCCACACACCCTGAATTGGTCTCATGGGATCACAAATCCCGTGTGTAGTCATTAAGTTTTCTTGAATTTTTTTTTATTTTACACGATGCCATCAAGGCACAAAGGGCCTAAGAAAGGTCACCGCCTTCACGTAATGGCGGAGAGTTAGGAAATGTGTGTTCCTGGGTTTAAAGTCTGTCTCCCATGTCTGCTCTCAGCCATGCGAGCTACATACCACAAGGTGTCTGCTCTGAACAGTTGGGAACGTTCAAATACCCGCTGTACACCCCAAACAGGAGAACAGGATTCCTTACCGTTATCATAACAGGTAAAGCTAATTCTACTATGAAATCGAACCACAGAGGAGTCTCGGTGCAGGAGAGCACAGAAGTGGCGGGGCAGCTACATAAATATGCAGGTAACCCCTTATGCTCTGTTTCCAGTGACTAAAATGCCCAGACACCTGGGACATCACCCCAAGCCTGGAACTCCTGTTCATATAACGTGTTTAAGGCACCGCACAGCTTCCATTAGCTTGTCTCGATCAGTGGTACAATTTTCCTTCAAAGTAGTTTCAGGAAACAGAGGATAACTATTTCTTAAAACCTCAGCCAAGAGGCAGGCAGGCTCCCTACCTCTGAGAGGTCCCCATTTTTAACGTGGATCCTTGCCATACTGTCCAGCCACGTCTTCCTGAGCTCAGGGGTGCTGGCGTAGGACTTAGCCAGGCTGTACTGGAGGTCCACCAGCATCTCCGGGTCGTTCTCGTGCTCCTTCATCTGGGCTGTGGCCATCAGGACTGTGCGGATCCTCTTGGTTAAATCTTTTACATCAGAGGAAAAGCTTGTGTGCTAGACAGGGGAGAGAGGGAAGGACTCATGACATCACCCAGTAGACAGGGGAGAGGAAGGACTCATGACATCACCCACTAGACAGGAGAGAGGAAGGACTCATGACATCACCCACTAGACAGGAGAGAGGAAGGACTCATGACATCACCCAGTAGACAGGAGAGAGGAAGGACTCATGACATCACCCAGTAGACAGGGGAGAGGAAGGACTCATGACATCACCCACTAGACAGGGGAGAGGAAGGACTCATGACATCACCCAGTAGACAGGGGAGAGGAAGGACTCATGACATCACCCACTAGACAGGGGAGAGGAAGGACTCATGACATCACCCACTAGACAGGGGAGAGGAAGGACTCATGACATCACCCACTAGACAGGAGAGAGGAAGGACTCATGACATCACCCAGTAGACAGGAGAGAGGAAGGACTCATGACATCACCCAGTAGACAGGGGAGAGGAAGGACTCATGACATCACCCACTAGACAGAAGAAGGGACGGACTCATGACATCACCCAGTAGACAGGAGAGAGGAAGGACTTATGACATCACCCACTAGACAGGGGAGAGGGGAGAGGACACATGACATCACCCATTAGACAGGGGAGAAGGAAAGACTAATGACATCACCCAGTCGACAGGGGAGAGGAAGGACTCATGACATCACCCAGTGGACAGGAGAGGAAGGACTCATGACATCACCTACTAGACAGGGGAGATGGGAGGACACATGATGCCACCCACTAGACAGGAGAGAAGAAAGGACTTATGATGTTACCCCCTAGACAGAAGAGAGGGAAAGACTCATGATGACAGGAGGGAAGGGAGGACTCATGACGGCATCCACTTTTTCCTGATGCACACACATCCTATGACCTGGCAGACCTGGGGTGAAAACGGAAATTACTCACCTTGATGATCCGGTCGCTGTTGGCACAGTTGTTGATGATAGACAAGGACTGCTGGAATCTGGTTCCTCCAATGCCAACCACATCTGCAATCAGTTGGCTGACAGAGATGATGACCTTAGAGACAGACACACAAGCAATCAATTCACCTTCATATGACAGCCAGGTTCAGCTACTGGGCTCTGCTTCTGGGATGTGAATGAAGCCTCTGCAAGGGGAGATGTGTGGGCTGGGGAACCCCACAGTGTGGGCAACAGAGTCGGAGATTTGTTTTTAAACCACATCCAAAACTCACTCCAGAATTTGATTGTTTTCCCTAATGCATTTACAAAGGCGAAATCAGAAAGAGCAGAGAAGCGGCAGACACGCCCACACCACTTGGGTTGCCGCTTACCCACTGCATTATGGGTAAGAAGGGAACCCATACTACGCTCCCCTCAGTTTTGTTTTGAGCTCACACACATTAAATATTCAATGGGTAGAAGGCATTTTTCTCTTTTAACAGAACGTGCAGATGTCAACTATGCGATGTGCAATCTGCCCTTGTGGAGTCTATGAAACAGCACAGCCTTGACTCGGGCGCTTAGCACCAACCTGGAGGCCTTCCACACTCTTTCCCTCCACCACACACGAGTACAGCCACTGAGCACTGCCGACTGAACCCCCTCTTCCTTCCAATCTCACCATCCCTCATAAAGAGTCCCATCCTCCCTGACCCAGATTGCACAGCGTTCTCTGTTGATGAAGATTTGGATGTGTGAGAGCATGTCCTCTGTAGATTCTCACCTGTGTTCTAAGCATGAAGGGCTTTTCTAGGTTCCCAGGTGGGTGACTCCCTCAGTGCACCCATGGCCCAGAACACGCCTAATGCCTTTCAAGCCACCCCACCTTCAGCCTCCAGGCTCCTGAGGAGCTGCCCCTGCTCCCCAGCTCCCCTAACCAGGTGCTCTTCCAGGTCCCCTCAAGACTCTCCATGGGATACTGCCTGGCCTTGTGTGCATGAAGGGCCTGAAGGCCATCTTCAGGAGGGCCGGGGAGGACCTGTTCTGTTCCTGGCTGTAGTCCTCAGTCCTAGCACTTAGGTCTGCAGACAATGACTACTACATAAGAAAGGGACAACTACAGATGGGAAAGGTGCTCCCATCTCGTGTCCACAGAAAACACATCCACAAAAGTGTAGACTGCTGTCTCTACGCAGGTGAAGAGATAAGGCTACAGCCCATGATTGGGCAGCGGAAAAAGAAGGCAGGCTGAGAGTTTGAGAGACAGGGCAGAGAGAGACAGAGAGGAGAGACGGAGGAGACAAGATGGAACCTATAGGAGAGGAAGATGAACCTGATCCACGCGGCTGCAAAGAGTCACGGGCAGCTGTGGATATCATAGAAGGACAGTAGAGTAATGAAGGGTGCATTTGCCCCATCTAGGTGTGCAAACTGTGTTTATATCAATTGAGTTTTGAGTTCTTTGTGTGGGCATTTTTGGGGTTGAGAATTTACTGTTGTAAATCTGACTGATAAATTACAAGCCTCTAGAGTCTTCATTTAACGGGGCTAGAGGTTTAGAGTCAGCTGCTGCCAGTCCTGCAGAGGCTAGCAGGAGGTGGATGATCTGAGAAGATACAAAATTGAGTGGACTGACCGCCTCTTGGGGATAGCCATGGGGGCAGGGAGACCATGTTGCCAGCGAGTAGCAGGTGTTAGCGTGGATTGTTTTTAATAATTACATGCTACACAAACGCACACTTGCTGTTATATTAGTTGGCTCTCAGAGCAGAGAATTCTGGATGTTTTAACTGGACAGACAGGAGTTATACTCATCAAACCTATTTTGGGTTTTGGATTTTTAAGGACTTAATATCAAGTACCCTGATCCAACAGAGTATCAGTTAATTCAGTCCTGAATCAATATCTAGATATCGAGCTAATGACGAGACATGCCAGGCCAGGCTCTGTAAGAACACAGGGCATGAAACAAACACTAGCACCACATGTGACCTCCAGCTCCCCACTCGCGGCCTTTGGTGGTACGGTGTTGTTCGGGGTGACTGACCCTTGGTGACACCCGTGCCCTGGTGCAGCGAAAGCACACGCACCTGTAAGTGTGTCCGAACAAAAGACTTCTTTCCTGTGTAGTCGAAGTTGTTCCTCATCAGGAAGTAGAGCAGCTGGGAGGCCTCCGTCCGGATGGAACTGAGCTTGGAGTTGCAGCACTTGAGGACCTCATAGCACAGGGAGGCACACATGTCCGCCCGCCCCTCGTAGAACGCTGAGGGGAACTAGAACCAAGCACAGGGCAGACAGAGCAGCAAGGTCAGTGCTCCTGAGACGGCCTCCGCTCCGGGCCGAAGGCGATAAACCCATAATCACCAGCGAGACCGCTGCCTTGAAGCAACCTACCTTGTAAATTAGAGACCTTAAGGCAGTAAAGACATTTTTTAAAGCCATTTCTGACTGATGTTTTTGAAGGAAACACAGGTAGACATCAAAAACTTTCTTCATGAGGGGATTATGCCCATGATCAGCTAGGAGCTGGTTCTGAAACACATTGGCATCAACGTTAGACAAGGCTAACATCTCTATAATGTGTCATTCTGTGTGTACGCTAAATTACTGTATCTTCTAAGCACTGAGACAAGCAGACTGCTACAAGCACTCTGAGGAAAGTACAGAAAGCTCCCCTAGATCGAGAAAGACCATTGGAACATTTACCACCATGGGGACAGTTAATCTAGAAATCTGCAGCATGGTTCACAGCCACGGTACTGACCGGGTTCCCGGATACTCATTTCTTTTTTCTTTTTTTTCCCAGACAGGGTTTCTCTGTATAGCCCTGGCTGTCCTGGAACTCATTTTGTAGACCAGGCTGGCCTCAAACTCAGTCAGAAACCTGCCTGCTTCTGCCTCCTGAGTGCTGGGATTAAAGGTGTGCGCCACCACACCCGGCCCGGATACTCATTTCTAACTGCATGCCAGCAATGGATATTCGGTGGTATGTGAGTTCTGACATGGAGGTGCCATTATAGATGTCAGCGAATTGATGGGTGGGTGCCATGAGTCCTGCCCTCCCAAAGTGAGGTTCTCCCCCAGAAAGGTTTTCTGGGTACTTAGTAGTCACATGGTTTGGAGGGACAACATGCATCGCTTAAACATGCAAGGATCTGTACAGTCAAACCACTCCCTGACAGTCTCTTCGGTGAACCAGCAGCTCTAAAACTGGTTTTGTATCCCCACTGTCACAGACTGAGGTCAGAAATCCCAGCATGGAGAAATTCTGCCTCAGGCATAGAGCCAGCTGTTAGCTCCTGCTAGCTGTTAGCTACAAGGAGTGGGACACCCCCCCCCCCCATGATGCTCTTGGGCTATATAAGTAGCCTTCCTATCTGTACCTGCTCTGCACGGGTCCCTCCTTCAGTCTCCTGCCTCTTTCCAGGCAGAGAGCATAGAAACAAGCTGCACTGCTGGCCTGGACTAGAGGATTTCGCTCAGCCCAGGTACAGTGCACATGGCTGAACATGTTCTCATTCAAACCTTCGCAGCCTAGGTAAAGACCTTTACATTGAAGCTATCAGGCTGGGGGAAGGTCTTAGCAGAGTGAACTTCTCGAAGTGTGGGGACCTCACACCCAGAGCACCTCATCTGTCACATCAGGGCTTGGGCAAGAGAACTGACAGTTCTAACAAGCTCCCAGGAAAGGCAGCCACAGTGAAGGGGCTCTATGTAATAAGTGCACACTGCTCCACAACCCACGTCTGTGACTATATTTCCCTCTATCTCAGCTGGGTTCCTAGAAATACACTTAGTGGGGGACACGGATGGCTTGGCACCTCAGGAGAGGACACACTATAGTAGAGTGACATGATATTGGGGTGGGGGTCATTATTTTTACTGTCACTAGTAAAGAGAAAGAAAATTTTCTGTGATAGCCCAGGCTGGCCTCCATCTCTATGTAGCCAAGGATGACCCTTGGCTGGGATACCCTACTTCTGTCTCCTATGCGGTAGGATGACGTGTACCACTCCTGGTTTCTGAGATAGGGGTGATCACACCTTGAGCATCATTCTAGGCAAGTATTGTCAACTGAGCTAAGCCCCGTCCCTGCCTAAGAAATACGTTTTATAAAACAGAAAACAAAGGGGAACAGGACTTTGGTTACATTTCCCTAAGACCTTTGCAGCTAAACATATAGCTGCAACATTCATAGATAGTAACACTAACTCAATGTTTTCTGTCTAGACTAGAAATGGAAGGGACCCATGAGCAGAGACGGGGAAGCCTTAGGCTCCTAAGAGACAGAACACGGTACAATGGTATACATGCATAAAAACATTACAATCAAACCCATTCCTTTGATTACTAACTCAATACTTTAAAAAAAAACAAACAAACAAACTGGTTTTGGTCTTGTTGCAAAACAAACCAAAACCAAAACCAAAACAAAAACAAAACAAAACAAAACCAGAACACAAAGGTTTGAATACATGCATCAATGACCTAATTCTTATTTGCTAAATTTAAAAGCCAGACCAAAACGCTTTCGTTTCTTTTTTTTTCATGACATGCTTTTCCATTTAATTTAGTAATAAATAAATAATTTTAGAAAGATGAATTTATACTTAATTGTGCCTCTCTTTTTAAATATCTAATTTAAGACATTTGGCCATTATTTACAGATATTCAAAGCATAAATGCCTGGTAATGTTCCCGTGGTTATCATATGGAGGGCTTAGGAGAAGGGTTTCCTCCTAGCCAAGCCAGCTGCCTACAGGGTCACACATGCAGCACACATGGGCCAGCTAAGCTTTATTACGCTCACGACGGGAACGCTGCATTAAGGGAACCTTAAGACTAACAGTCTCCAGAGAAGCAAAATCAGCTGAAGGAAAAACACACAGCACGCCTGGCTGTGTGTTGGCTGGGTTTAATAAGCTGAGTGGATTTGTCAGATTAAAAACATCTGACCTTGAACAGCGTGCATTTAATACGCACCTTAAAAGCCAGTGTGAAGAGAGAGAGGGTGTCCAGAGCGGTGAGGCAGACCTCAGTAGCAATGTTGGCTTCGAGAAGCGACTGGTGAACGACATCTGCCTCTGAGTGGCCGTAGCCTGTGTGAACCAGCAACGGTGTTACTGTCTGGGGGTGGGGGTGGGGGATACAGGCAACAGGGCCGTGGGGTGCGGCAGTAACAGTCAACTTTTGATTATTTACAGAAGGTCCCTTTTCAGAGTCCTCTTCCCCCTTTGCTCTGTAGGGAGGTGGCATTAATAATGTTTTCATTCATGGGGCATCTATCTGTTTCAGCTCTAGAGGCTCAGTGACAGCAGCAGCCATTTACCGCGTGCTTGCTCCGTGCCAGCTGAGCCCAGGAGCTCCACATTACTCTCCAGTTAGTTACTCGGCAGCCCTGTGAAGTGTGCACCTTGTTAAACACTTTCTGCAGATAGGGAAATGGGCACAGAGAGGCCACAGGACTTGAATGAAGTCGCCAAGGCAGTAAGATGGCAGTGCCAACATGCCCACCAGGACAGACGCAGCCCATCAGCCGCACAGCTGAGTGGTCACAATGGCCAGAGTGCTGACAATGCTCCAAGCATCCTACTAAGCAGGTGACAGTCACCTGATATGGGGCTGATAGCTGGTCACTCGGTCCAGCTGTACTTCTTTATCTGCGTATGGCTTTGGGCAAGTTAGCTAACCTCTTTACCAGTCAGCATCCCCATCTATAGGGCAGGGGTAAAGCTATCCACACTTCAAAGACCTTAGTGAGGATAAATTAATATTGTGAGGTTCATAAAAATGTGCCTCGTACTGAATGAGCAACATAATGCATTAAGTAGGTAGGTCTAGAGCCACAAGTGATAATCGAGAGTTGACTGTACTGCAAATAGTCTTCTACTTGCTTTAACAAAAAGCGTAAAAGCCAGTATATTGGAAAGATATGCCTATGCAGAGAAGAGAACCAGAGGACTTGTCATGTAGATTTAGCTTCATCATATACAATTTATACAAATATTTCAATCTTCAACAGTGGCTGCAAAATCAATTTAGTAATGATATAAATGCAGTTCAACAATTTGAGATATTAAATTATGAAATGGAATGTATTAGCAGAAACACACAGAGAGGAGGTAAAGATGTTACCATGGTGTCTTTGCTTATACAGAAAGATGGCAACACAACAGGACACAATGTAATGACTTTCTTCCAGGAGAGACTGAGAAAGCAACACTTACTAATTGGTCGCTTTTTTTTTTTTAAATAGTCCAGAGAGGAAGGCATTAGTTCAGCGATCCAAAAAATAAAGTACAGAAACCCCATAGAATTTCCTTGAGATTACTAATGGGAACTGTCCCCTTCAACCCAGAACCTACACTCCAAATTTCTATTTGGGTCACTGTACCAGAGGACTGATACAAGCAAATAGGAGGAAAGAAAAGAATAGTAAGACCTTGTTCTGACTGAAGGAAATATGAGCTATAGTTCTACAAATACTACAGAGGAGCTTTTAAAGCCACAGAGATGCTTTAAGACTGCCATGCAAGCTCTATCAAGTGTGTTCATCCAACTCTGCTTTTCAATAGGTGGTTCTGAGCTTTTACATCTGTGGTTCTCTGTCCCCCTTGTGTCAGAGCTGTCTAACTCCTCATGAAGATATAGAATATGTTTAACATTATGTTAATTCCAATTCTTTGTTTTTAAACAAGTAGTTTTCTAAAGAAAAGAAAGGTGGCTATTCAGGTGCATTAAGGACATCTGTATTGCCTTCGCACAAGCTAAGGCATTCGTGTACTGGGCAGGGTGTGGTAAGATAAAGGGAGAGTGAAAGAAAGAAGTATTGAAGAATACTGTTGAAGAGATATAAACGATGGAAAGAGGAGACCAAAGCCAAAAACATCAACACCTGTGATCAGGCCAGCCAAAAGTATGTATACAGGTCAAAGCGACCTTTAAGGAGATGCTGTGGTCTGAGCTAAGATTAGAACATGGCTTAATGGTGATTTTATTGTTTTATCTTTATAGAATTGTCCTTTTCTTTCTATGAAACATACAGGCTAAGGGCATGCAAGTAGCCATTTTAAATAAGATGGCTTTCTACTGAGCAGTTCCCATAGCACTGACCTACTCCTGGTCTAAAGCCTGGAAACTGAGAATCAGAACTTAACATGTGTTGTTTTAAAACAGAATCGATGTGCCAGGCTACCTAAGTGATAGAATTATGTATACATGTAGAGAAATACGGTAATGACAAGATTTCTCTAAGCTATCACACCATGCTTAGCCATGACACCATCTTGGGACCAGCAAGACAGTGGATAAGGGGAGGGGGATGAGGTGGGTATTGGGGGTAGGTACATATATGAGCACCATATAATGGTATACTGGCAAGAAAATGTCAAAGGAGACCAATGCTGTACATTAACTAGAACATTAATTGAAAGTCACAAAAATACCATTACTTCCACTAGGGGGCAGTAGTGTGTTGCAGCACTGTGAATTCCCTCCACCTTGCTCAGCCTGTAGGAGCAACAGGACTTCTCCAAGGGTGACATTTTTTGGTGGCAAGCTGAGGGCTGGTTTGGGAGTCTTCAGCATTCACAGATCAAATCTGTAAAATTTTCAAGCCACTGTCATGCCTACAGTAAGACTTGTTTTAATTTTGTAACAGTGTTTGTGTGTGTACAAGCATGCGTGGAAGCAGAGGTAAGCTCTCAGAGATGTACCATCTCAGATATGTTAACAAATGGCATGTGGCTTTACGAGGGGGTCAATATACTTTATGTAAAAAAATATAAGAAGTGGTCAATAGTCAGTTGTTCCCATTTAACTGCTAAGAAGTTTTCCTCACAGGATAGCAAGGGGTATCAGAGTAAAGAATCATATTCTATGGCAAAATGATGTACAGTTTGCTGGATCCCGTAACGTCACATATGTTCAGAGTTGTCTGTGGCCATGGTCCACGCGGTACAAGGTCACCCGTGAATAACACGGCACCGGCTTGCCTTCTTTGAGGAATAACGCAGATTAAGTGCCAGCTGACTCTGAAATGGTCCTAAGTATGCAGCCTCACACTGTGAAGACACCCAAAGAGCACGCTACACATGCTCATGTCCTTTTTAAGAACACCAAGATAACTGGCTTCAAGCAGGGACTGCCCCTTTCATCGTACATCTGAGCCAGTCCAGTTCAATAAACAGACAGACCACCATCTCAGATGACCTATTAAGATGCACTGTTTTCAGAAATGCTAGTGTCCCACAGGCAGCATACACTGTGGATTCTCCAGGGATTTAGGGAAAGCACAGGCAGCCAGGCCTACAGAAGATGGATTGTCACAGGCCTCTGCTGCCCCCTGCTGGCCAAGATGGTGTCTGACAAAAAGGGAAGAGATGGCCATTGAGAGTTCACTCCAGCCCCTGTGTCTGTCTCCCTGGCAGGCTGCTCACTTATATTGGCTAGATTAAGAGAAGGCATTGTGCTTACTGCTGCGTAAGTTTCTGTTTTGTTTTGTTTGTAAAGGGGCATGCATGGCCCCAAGCTTTCACTGAATATCTACGTAGAGATGAACAGGTATATATATGCATATATATGAGTCATATACATTGTACACATGATAGATACAGGAAGATATTCTCTTAGCATGTTTTTGGCCAGGTTCCACGCGCTGAAACAGAGGGTGGTGGGAAAGGGTAAAAGCCACCTCATCAGAACCAGAGGTCGGGAGAAAGACTGAGTTCTGGAAGACACAGGCCCTCCAGAGGTCGGGAGAAAGACTGAGTCCTGGAAGACACAGGCCCTCCAGAGGTCGGGAGAAAGACTGAGTCCTGGAAGACACAGGCCATTCAGCTATGGGAGAACAACCTCACAGGAGGAGGGACTGGAGAGACACAGGCCAAGGGGAAAGGAGTAAGAGAACGTGGCTTCCTGACCACGCAGGAGGACAGGATGCCACTGAGAACTGACAGAGGAAGGAAGGAGGCAGGGTACCAGCTTCTCCATGGGCTGCAGGAAGGCAGAGGAGAGAGCAGCCCAGCTCACAGGGCTGTTCTAGCTGCAGCCGGCTGTCTCTGTCCTGTAACCCAGGCTCCTGCTGCGGCATCCATCTGCAGCAGGGGGTTGACAGTGACTATGTCTGAGATAGGGCCTCCATCTGCTTGTGTGAAAATCCTCCACAGTGTCTGTGTTTATCTCAACAGGTAGTAAACTACTCTGTTATATAGTCCAGGAAGAAGGAAATCTAGCAGTGCGGCATGTGTGCCACGGGGGGACCGCGGTCTACTGCGGAAACAGGGAATGAGAGCAAAGGTCACGAGACCCTGGGCGTACCCTGCTTTAACTTAACCTCTTGTTCGTCGCGCTAAGAGACAGAGAGTTGAAAACACAAGTACTGCAGCCCCAAGTATGCCGTAGATCTAGTGCAGGCTACCGCAAAGTGTGAGAGGTTCTTTCTGTCTCAGCCCCAGAGGCGGCTGCTGACAGGACCCTGGCTTAAGCTAAGTCTAGGTGAGATGTCTCTGTTATGTTTAACTTTGTTGGTGAAGTGAGGGAAGCCGCTGTATTCGTTTGCTGCTTTATTTTATGGGCCTTTTGAGACAGAGTCTCACTGTGTAACCTTGGCTGACTTTGAGCTAGCCCACAAAGATCCATCCCTCTCCCTCCTGAGTGCTAGCGTTAAAGGCATATGCCACCACACCTGACACGCTGCTGTGCTTTTGTGCCCTCTCACTTTGTGTTACCTTTCAAATACATGGTGATGGGAATATTGTTTTTATACTGAGCCTGCATGAAGAAAAAGGCATGACAACCACAGCGGGTTAGAGATGGTAGGAAGAACTAATAATCATGTATTAAAGACAGTGCTGGGGATGAGAACACGTGATTTTCTAAGATCTAGCTACGCCATGCTTGGAGAGAGAAGGACGGCTTTGAGAAAGCAACAGGGATGGAAGTCAGACTCCGAGGATGACCGTGTTAATTGTTCACGCGCAGCATGGCTGGTGCTTTTAGACTTTCTGCTTTGAGAAACCCTCAGGAAGATTCGAACACCAAAACGTCTAGCAGGAGCACATGAAGGTGTCTGGGTGACTGAGAGAAACGAATTAAAAAGATGGACCCTCGTACTAGCAGACCTCTACGGTGAAGTTAGGAAAGCCCCGCAGTTAGGCAAGATGAATGGAAAGGTCTTGTTTGCGAGTGAAGCGGCCCCAACCTGATTAAGTCTTACCATTGTCTACAGAAATCCCAAGCACACTTGATATCTTTCTCACACTGAAAACACAGAAAAAGTCACTCCGTTACTGGATGCTTTCCACACCCTCACAAATCGATTCATGGGCTTAACGTTCACTTGCGGTCGGGATGTCAGAATGTGGGCACTCAAACCAATTACATGCACCGAGCAAGAGAGGCAACCGAATCTGACCCGGATGTGCCAGGAGGGACAGCAGAGGGTAGAATAAAATGAACAAAAATAGGCATGCATTAAATTTAAAATACGGGCCAATGTCTGGCCACGGAATCTGCTGCATCCTGCCTGAAGTTTGGGCACTTTGAGACAGGTGCTGTAGTTGATTTGGCCCCACATTCTGCTACCCCCCTACCGCGCAGGACTCTCCTCCAAGGAGGGAACTCTTCTTCCTACTTGTTTGGCTCTGGAAGAAAAATCAAGTTGGTGACGCAGTACAGTGTGGCAGGGGCTCTCCCTTCTGAGATGGCTTGGCGGTTACGATGGTTTGGCGTGGGACTTACTGTGGTTAAAAGTGACAGAGTTATCCAGGCTGCCCAGCTGCTGCAATCTGGCATGCATCATTCCTGTTCTGTTACGGGAAACAGGCAATGTCTGAGACTTTCGATCATGACCTATGGGTCCCAACCCCTCCTGGTTCCTGTAACATGAGTGAAATGGGAAAGAAGCAACGTTAGACGCGTTACACCAAGCGAGGCGGGAGAGTTAGTGAAGCTGGAGCGCTGTACATGGGGCAGTCAGGCTACATGCAGCCATGTGGCCAGGGACAGCCAGCCAGCAGCTCCGACAGTGCACAGCAAAGCTACTAGGCCTCGAAGCAGCAAGGTCGAGCCACGGCAGAGTCTCTCTCGTTCTGAGAAAGTACATTCATTAGGGATGCAACTTTTCAGAGAACGTCATTCCAGGATGGAGATAACAGAACTCTGACAACTAAGTAACACTGCAAACCTCCCTGAATTACATGTGGCAAGAGCAGACGATTATGCCAATTGAAAAAAAAAAATCAGTTCACCAAAAGAAGCAGAAGACACTCATGCAATGGCAGGGGTTAAATGAATAAGCTGAACACCTATGTCTTACCCAAGCAGGAGGCAGTGTCACACACTTTGTTAAACTTGTCAAGCAGTCAAGTAGAGAAAACAGAAAAGTGTCTGGGTTAGCAATCAGATAGCTCACTTCCCTACAGTGTACCATTGCCAGAGCAGACAGAACCTGACTGAAGAGCAGGATACCTGTCCCCCGTCCCGGAGCCAACCAAGCCCCTCACTGTGTTACTGTGTGTACAACAGGAACATGCATGGACGACCATCAACTGCATGCTTCGGGGTGACTTTTCAGTGAAGGAGAAGGCACAGTGTTCACACAACCGCACCGTGCAGGGCAAACACTGACAGTGTTCATGTCATGGTTCATCATCTCGGTCACATGCAGCGGAAACCATGACAATTTTTTATAAAGCAGGACGGATGTTTCCACAGTGCCAGGGACAAAGAAAACACCGCCTCTGACCCTGCTCCCCCGCCCCCCCCCCCCAGCCCTTCTTAAACAGCCCACATCCTATGCAAGTATATACAGGGGCTTACAAAGTGACAAGTTTCCCTCCAAACGTTAAATTTGTATCGACTGTGGGGAGGGAACAAAAGAACCGCTTCTACAAAGTATTCTAAAATATTTTGTCAGAGAGGAAACTGTCAGCTTCCCACATTCACCAGCTCGAGCTCAGGCTTTTTATCCTACTCTGCAGAACATTCTCCAGGTGCCTTGCTAAAATGTAGCTGGCAGTAACTGCTGAGAAGGCATGACGGTTGCCGAGCACAGAGCTCTGTGGCGATTAGCAGCTGTACTGCTTGCCCATCGTCACAGGGCAGTATGAGAGTGGAAGTAAGACACGTCTACTGGCATAGAGGCACCTTGTATATACTTGCATTTGTGTACTGGAAACAAACATAACATCACTGTGGTGGCGAAAACCCCAGGTTAAGACTAAGAAACTTAAAAATTACATTTTAGTTAAAACAAAATATTATTAAGAGGAAAAGGCAAAGTGATCTCGATAAATTTATTTCTTTAAAAAAAAAAAAAAGAGGACACAAGCTTTCATTTCCTGACGTAAAACATGATCCTGAAAAGTTGTGATCTGTCCTGCCCCCCCCCGGGGGGGGGTGGCTAGGCAGTGCCGGCGTCTAAGCCAACCACACTCAAACACAGTGTCTGCTAATGTCTGTTCTGTTTCACTTCTGTGAACCATAAGAAAACACATCGCAATTAAAACTAAACTTGGCAGACTTTCTTAAAACAAATGTAGTTTACTTATAATCAAACCGTTAAAAATACTAGACGACTAGGATGCTTCTGACCTCCCCCACCCCTCCCCCTTCCCATCCCGACACAGAAGGACACACAGCAGATACACAGGGTGTCAGGGGAAGGACTGGTAATGATAAGATGTTCTGGGAGGAAATGCCCAAGGGATGGAGCTGTCTGGGCTTATGTCTGTGAGGAACCTGTAGCTCTCCTGAGACAGAAGAGAGTATAGGCCAGGCCAGGGCAGTGGGGAGGGAGACATAACATTCTAGAGAGACAAGGGCACACTGACTGGTCAGAGTAAGAAAACAGGGTACCATTTTAAAGGCCAGTAAAACTCCATACAAATTTGAGACAGGATAATAACATCCTCTTAATTATGGAAGGGAGGTAGGGAGGGAGGGAGAGAGAGAGAGAGAGCTAAGTGAGAATCAGCAGTTTTGTTTGGGAGCAGGGACAAGAACTCACTGAGGGAAAGTATGAAGAGAAAGAGATGCCAAAGAGTGTTAGGATTTGGAAATCAATGAAGAAGGAAGTTAGCAACAGTACAGTCAGTCAGTCTGAGAGGGGACCACGAGACAAAACCAGACAGAACGGGTGTAGTAATGCTGGCGACAGAAATGACCAGACTGGACTCCGTGGTAGCAAGCTAAGGTCGCCAGCACCTGCCAATCACCACAGTCGACCATTAATTACCACACAGCCTCACAGAAAACGGCCTGGACATTTCACAGGATGGCCCACAGTACCTGGCTATGTATCGCTTCCCCATATACTGGAACTGGTGCAGGCAGACTCTGCAGACAAATGAAAACCATTAGAGAGCGTGCAGATAAAACTGTGCTCAAGTCACTGGTTGAAGTCTATTAGCAATATCGAAAAAAGGTATGGATAACTAGCTCGTGGCTTTCAGGAATCTTCTAGAAGGTCATTCTCCACCCACAGGAAAGCATTAACACATCAGGGGAGGCCCACGTGTGTGGCCATCAGAATGGTGGTTGTGGATGGAAAGAACAGAAGAAAAGTAGTCACTCACTCAGGGCGGCCAGACTCGCTCCAGGGCAGCGTGCCTCAGAAGGTAGCAGGCCATCCATGCCACTGAGAGTTAACCCATCCTCGGATGAGTCTATGCAAGGAACTCTCTCTTTTGGCTCAAGTGTGTGGAGTGGTCCCTTCACTGGCATCAAATATAAAACTCTCTTGCTTTGTTTTAAGTAGAACTACAAAACTGAATCTTTAAAACCCATACATCTTAATAAGAGTTAGCTAACAGAACGAGTTGTCCTGGTGTGACTGCCAATTGTGGGAGCAGTCATGAGACTAAACCACTCCTGCCAGCAGGCCAGTTCCACAGGCTTTCCCCTCAGAGAACAAGGTTTGCATCTGAGCTCCTTCTAATATATTTCAGACACAAAGCTGCTTACATCACAATGCATTCAATAACACTAATCAACAATAGAACTGAAGAGTTTTTTTTCCTTTTACCATGGATATAATGTGTTTGATCAAGGGTGCTGTCTGAGATGTAGCTATTGTGGGTTGAGAAACACTAACTACAAATTTTCAAAAACAACCCCAATTCTGAATTTGAAAACTTATCTTCCCTCAACAGTTTTAGAAAAAGTGCTATGGGTCCGTATTTCTAAAAATAATGAGCTTAAAAGAAACCAGAAGCTTATTCTGAAGAGATCAAACAGGCTCTAGATTTAACTTAGAAAAACAGTAGCCACCAACACGGTGAATACATTTTGTGTCGTTTTACTGAAGTGGCTGAACCACAGAGGTATCTCAGCAGCCACAAGCAATTATTTACAATAGATTAAGGCTGGCTACTGCTGACTGACTCGTGAAGGAAACTGTGCCATGCACTCTATTCCTGCCCTGAGGACAAGTGTGCTTCCCACCTCCTAGCTACAGAGACGAAAAGGAGACAGGAAAGGATAAAGCCACTCACTCAGATATTGTAAAGAAATCCATCAATTCAGCAGTTGAAGCTTTGTTCCAGTATGTAAACAGGGCATCTAAAAATAAGCATTTATTTGGTCGGCATCACAATAAACACTATATACATTATAGATAACCATGTATTATGACACGGGGGACAGACCCCAGAGTGTAGGTCTCCATTGCTGCCTGTTTTATATCTGACCAAAAGGTGAACCATGCCAGCAGGTTCTCCTGCATAACACAGGAGAGACTTATTCAAGTCAAAGAACATTTGAATTCCAGAACCTCACTAATAAATTACTTAGTGTTATATTACGGTAAGGACCATTTATTTAACTTGAACACAGCATGTTCTCAAATACAATAATAAGCCGAAGTCTGCCTCTCTATCTCCTTCTACAAAACCCTTCCTTCCTCTTCAGGGAGTTTGATGAAAGTGAAAACATGCTGTTTTGCTCTTAAAGTGTGTGTGTGTGTGTGTTGGGTATGTACACAGGAGTGCAGATGCCTTTGGGGCCAGAAGCTTTGGGGGCTGGAATTACAGGCTGCTAAGAGCTGTCCAATGTAGGTGCTGGAAACTGTCCTCTGAAAGAACAGTGGATGCTCTAACAGCTGAGCCGTCTCTCCGGGCCCTGCCTTCCAGTTGTAAAAAGAATAATACAGGTTGGCTCTACTCAGTTTTCCCAAGCTGCAGAGTACTCTCTATGGGTGTACCAAAATGAAACGAACCAATTTCTATTGATAGGCGTACAGCTCTGTTTTTCTTTCTAAGCTTGTTCTATAATAAGCATGCTTTGCTAAAATCCTGTCACATGGGTTGCATCTACAGGAGAAAATCTTGAAAGATACGGGATATTAAACGCTAAACACATCTGAATCTCCATGTGAGCCCTCAGCTGGGTATAAAAAGTAGTCTCATTTGATATGTGAACACCAGGTCCCTTTTACATAAAGCTGAAAACCAGGTAAAGAGATTTCCTTCCAGGAAAATGTCCAACTCCCTGGGGTCTGAGATGAGAAGAGAGGCCATGGGCTGTGGGTTTGTACTTTGTGCTCTGTCACACTTGTCAGGAGTGGGGACGGAGAGGGAAGAAGCTGTGCCAGGCCGTGCTTCAGAGGAGCCGTCCCAATTTCACAGGAATGTGGCCATGCAATCCTTACTCTCATCCCACACAGAGCACTGGAGTTCTCATCTAGAGATGTAACACCAGACGCTCAGGGAAGCTAAGGACGTCTCCCAGCTCCCGAAATAAAGAGTCATGGCTGAAGCAGGCTGCGTCCAAGTGGAAAAATGGCTCTCAGGGGCAGGTCTGACTCACTGATTAACAGTGAAGGTGTAAGCTTCTTTCTGCCCAGAGAGTTCTGAGCTCAGATACTGCCAGCCTATACCAGGCAGAATGGCCAGTAGCCAGTAGTGTCCGGGAGAGCCTGAGGGAGCACAGGTACTCATTAAAGTGTAAAAGTAAAAGGCAAAGGAGGCCAGAGTGCTGTATGACTGGCCCCATTGTTTCTCTGGTAAACTCCCTTCTGGGGGCATCTTCCCAGTTGCCAATACACCACACACAAAACCAAGACTATGTAGATATCTAGGGTTGACTGTGGACATGTGGAACTGCTACTACCCTTTAAAGAAAATATGGAGAATATTTTTGTGACCTTGGACTTGTAGAACCGGGCACCTCTAGAAGCCCTGGTTTCAGTCTTTGTCATAGCATAAATGGGAAGCAGGTGTGATAGCCAGTGCCTAACCCAGGGTTCTGGAGGTGGAGGCAGAAGGGTCTGAAGTTCAGGGTCACTCTCAGCTGCAAAGGTCCAGCTTGGGCTGTGTGAAACACTGTATTAAAAAGAAATCCCAGTTCCATTGTAGAAAGTATTTGCTGGAATAGAAGTAACTAATTCTCCACATGAAGGCTTCTATTCCTACTGTACTTAGCAAATTAATACACAGTTAAAAAAAAAAAAAGGAAGAAATTCTCAAAAACAAGGAAGAAATTCCCTTAAATACCTGAAATTTTCAACTAAGCCACTAAAGTAAGTTGTTATTCAAACAATGAAAACAAAACATCTGTGTTTTAACTCTACGCACCGTCAGACATGCTTTTCAGCACGTAGAGGAAACACATCAGCAGGCTCTTGATCTCAGACTGGTCCAGTTTGTCGCAGCGAACCACGGAATTTCCCAGCATGCCACTCTGCTGCTGCTGGAAGGGAATGCAGGTAAGTTCTCTACTCCACAATGCACACATCTCCCTTCGAAGAGGAAAGAGTCTTTAACTTTGAGTCAGATCACACAACTGCAAAGGGAGGTAGCCCACAGGCACAGGTAGATACCCCTCACCTAGGTGTGACACACAACTGTTGCTGCCTCCTGCTCACCTGGCACCTCTGTCCTGTCCCAAAGGGACAAGCCAGAAAGCACAAAAATTCCCATTGGACAAGCAGTTATCATCATGTCACAGGGTTAAAGAAAATAAATAAAATAAAAAATCTCATGCAAAAGAAAGCAAGCACATGCATGAGGGCCTGTCGTGGGAGGAAGGACTCCAAAGGTGCCACGCAACACCAAGGTGAGCCCGAGGAGCTGGTTGTCACTCAGGGAACAGCATGGGCATGGTGCCGTGGGCACAAATGGAGAAACACCTGACAGGGACATGTCAGCACAGCACTGCCAATCACCCTAAACCTCAGAGGTCCTCCATCATCAGCTTCGCCTGACCCCAGGATCGGAGAGCCTGGGCTGAGGATGGGGCAGAAGGCACTTTTACCACTACGAAGTAGCAGGTTTACATCATAGCAGGTTTTCATCATAGCAGGTTCACATCGGAAGAGCTGAATAAGAATCTCAGCTCCGGTGAAAGACGAAGTAGATGAGAAATATTTTCGATTTAAATCAAGAACTTTCTTTTCTTTCTTTTTTTTGCCAATTACAAAGTGGAAAAAAATCATAGGAAAAAAAGGTGTTTTTTTCAAGGTGTTGGTGGTCAATTTAAAAAAAAATATATATATATACAATGAGCAGGTTCAACTAATAAGATGTATGATGGTTTTTATTTAAGAAACATAGGAGTCTTTAGTGGTAAAAGGCTAGGGGCCAACTAGGAAGTCCTCAAACTGAGTCAAGAGGTGGTAAGAGAACTCAGTACTTCTTGCGGGAAGAACACGGGTGCAACATGCAAAGTTTCCTCTGGCAGAGGTGGGACTGTGAGGAGGGAGAAATCCACAGTGACCCGGTGTCGCCTGGCTGACGGGCAGCTCTCTTCCTCCTCAGCACTACGCACGACGCAGGCGGAGTGCCTCCGGAGCAGCTTGTCCCTCTACACACGGAGGCATGGTGGGGGTCAAGGGAAAAGTCAACACATCATGACAGAGCCAGGCTGAGATGGTCACGGCTCACACAAGTGTGCCTAAAGACAACCGTGCCGGTGCCAGTCGCAGAAAAACCTGATGCTGAGGTAGAGGAAGGACCTTCTGCAAATGAGCAACACTTCCCTAAATGGATAGCTTGTTTATTGGCAGAAAGCTTTCTTATAATTCGAAGTAACAGGGATACAGAGCCCCAAGTGATACAACTCTACCAGGGTCCCACGTTATTATCAACCTTTATCTTTTCTTACAACGTTCCAGAGAGACTGAAGCTACAGTAATAGAAAATAGAGGATAGAAAAGATTTAAAAAGAAGAAGAAAGAGTGTTAGGGGGTGGGTACAGCCAACCAGAGTGGGTCAGTCATGGCTCTGGTAAGATCGATCCATCTGCTTTGCTGGCCTTGGACCCAAAAGGCACAAAGACTTTAAAAGACACCAGAATCGTTTGCTCCCCGCTGCTTCACATAAACACTGCCTGGATCTGAGACCCAGGAAATGAGATCAGAGTTTGAGGGGACTCCGTGGATACGGGAGCTCCAGGACGCATGCCTGCCTGACGTGAAGAAGGATCTGCTGTCATTACCAGCAGCGACCTAACACAAAGAGACAATGACTGAGCCACAATCCTAGCAGAAGCCCTGTCATCTACCGCATGCTGGCTATGGCAGTTAAAAACACACAGAAGGTCACATGTAATAAACAGCAGAACGTGAAGCGGGTTACACTGGCTACCCCCATCAGAGATCAGAAACCCTGTTTTAAGCAAAAAGAAATCACCTTATCCAGAGAGTTGCTCTTCTCGGGGTTCCTGTCTGGAAGGCTGTTCCCTGAGTCCGTGCTGATGAGAGAGCCTCTGGAGTCGGCATTTCTCACGCTGTTGATGTTGGGGGTCGAGGCTGTATACGGAGAAGCTAAGAGGAAATTAAAGCAAGACCAAGTTTTTGTTAGACAGCACAAAATAAAAATACTAAATTTTAAGAGGAAGTGTTTTTGTGGACATTAATTTTTTACAAGGTCATATGGCTCGAGAGTTGTATTCAACTATTTTGCCTTTATTTTTTTTTTATTTTATGTGTAAGTTTGCTATATATATCTGCATATATGTATTATGGTACACACTGTACCATGTGTGTGCAGTGTCTGTGGAGGCCAGAAGGTGTTAGATGCCCTGAAACTGGAGTTACAGGTGGTTGTGAGTTGACAAGTGAGTGCTGGGAACTGAACCTGGGTCCTCTGCAAGAGCAGCAAATGCTCTTGACCACTGAGCCACCTCTCCAGTCTCTCATTACATCACCCTTCCAAGAACCAGGTGAGTATGGGAGACATCAAAATGACATTTCATATGAGACATGGCTAATCTACTTACTGGAGCTATCTTTGCTCAGATATACATTATTTGCATTATGTCATACGTTATTATAGAATATATTTTTTCATGATTTCATATATTATATTTGTATTATTGTGACATACATTATTGCAGTATATATTGTTTCAGAGTAGAATTCAAGAAGAAAAAAGGATAAATCCATCTCAACCATTCAAGCAAAAGAAGGAAAACTGTACCTATCATAGACCTACAGTATACAACCTGTATGGCAAACCGCCCTGGATATTCCCAGAAGTGTGACAAGACATTCTAAAAAAATCTAAGGACCCAGGGTGACACCTGGCGCTGGCTGGAAACTGCATTTCTATAGAGGGACTGTCTTGGTATTTTGCTGTGATAAAAAGCAAGTGAAGTGAAACAGGAAGTGAAGACAAGAAGTCAAAGTATAGAGGCTGAGCATCCATCCACCAAACATGAGCAACCCATGACTAACAGCCTGGAGCCACAAACGCAAGTATTTCCCCAGGAACTTACGCATATTGTCTGTGAAAGGCCTACTAAGTTGCTGGGGTATTAAGTATGGTTTGTTTTTTAAGGCCTGAATAAACAGAACTGTATACGGACAAGTCAATTCTGATAAACAATGTTATTAGTTTTGATTTGGAGATACGATTAAAAAATTATTATGACAGTTAGACCCACCCCTAATCTGTAAACTGAAAGTACCTGGCTGTGTCTGTTCCAAGAGGAAGGAGGGAACGCTCACTGGGAAACAACATTTTGACATGCATGAAACAACAGTATTTGAAGGTAGAAACTGGCCTCCAGCTTTGAACTATGGAGACTTTCTAAAGCAACGAATTGGCTTCCTGCTTAGACAAGATTAAATAAATTTCACTCTAAAAATGACTCTTTGGATTTGGCATCCTGTGAACCAACAGACCTTCGGCAGGAAGGCCAGGCTCTGCAGACAGCAGCGTTAGAAGAGATCCAACTCACAACGGGCCATTGTAGATTTCAGTATGAAATTGGGCTCTGTACAAAGGCTGGGACATTTCTACAGAGGACAGATGGACAGATGAATGGATGGGCAGACGGATGGATGGACAGATAAAACAAGCCACCTCTGTCTTTCTATGTCTCTTAGCTGTCTGACTTTTAAATTTCATGGCTAATGCTACTCTCAGACAACCTGGAGATGATGTTTAATTATCTTGATTAAAGATATGTGATATGCATATGAATCCTTCTCCCTCCCGACGAGCATTTTCCGGTCACAGGGATGGGTGACAGCTTTTCTAAAGGGAGAGAAAAGAAGTGCATGCTAGGGCCACATAGTAATGATGATTCTCTTAAAATGACCTTAGCTCAGAGTGGAAGCAGGACACGAAAGTCAGACCAAAGGGGTCAAGAAATGGACGCTATACCCACTACCCTCAGACTTTCAAACCAATTCCAAACTGTACTCCTAATTTAAGGCAAACACACACAAATGCTCATTTGTTCTCAGCATGTGTGTATTGTGCCGTTGTTGAGGGGAAGGGCTCTATTTAAAAATGCTTCCAAGTGTTTTTAAAAAACTTTTTTGTTGTTTTTTTGAAACAGGGTTTCTCTGTCCTGGAACTCACTCTGTAGACCAGGCTGGCCTCTAACTCAGAGATCCACCTGCCTCTGCCTCCTTACTGCTGTGCACCACCACTGCCTGACTTTAAAAACCTTTTTTATTACTGTACATTTATTTCATAAATTAACACACTGATGGGTATCATAGGGTCACTTTCACAGGCAATGGCTTCAAAAACTAGTCTTGTGTGTGTGTGTAGCTGCTTTGCCTGCCACATATACACATGCTGGCATGTGTACCTGTACAGAGGCCAGAAGTGGGCATCGGATCCCTTGGAACTGAAGTTACAGACAGCCAACAGTGCCAGGAAGGGAGCCTGAGTCCTCTGCAAGAGCAGCAAGCCCTCCTAATCACTGAGCTGCCTCTCCAGCCCACAGGGAATGCATTTTAAAGACCTTAAAGGACACATGAATGAAACAAGTTTTGGCTCATCTCGCTTCCACTTTTTCCAAAAGCCCACTACGGAACAGGTGGGAGGGGAATTCTGTAGCTAAGAGGGGTTATCCTCTAAAGCACATGGAATCTAGAGAGCTTTTTATCCAGGAATCAGTTCTAGACATTCTCATTTGCATGCTCTGAGGAGGTCTGAGGGACTTGTTCTCAGGATGGTTGGCAATGTGACTTCTTCACGTTTGCCTGGAAGCATCAGCTGCAGCCCTGACGTCATCCGGAGGCTCCCTGAGGAGTAGCAGCTGCTGTAGCACCCAGAACAAAACCCAAACCCGAACCTATAGAACCTGGTTCCCGGGTGGGGCTTCCCTGGAAGATGTTTCTAAGAACAAGGATTGGTGCTGTTAGATGGGAGCGCATAGAGACAGAGCCAAGTAAAAAGCAGCCTGTTGTAGCTTCTGCAAATGCGGGTTCAGGTCTGGAAAACTGATAATCAGTGAAAAGTGACCAGATCAGTCCCCTTTCATGACTGCACCACACACACACACAGCAGTGCAAGTCCCTCACTGCCATTTGAATTGTCACACTGAATTCTGAATAAGAGAATCAAATGAGCAAAATGCCCCACTGCTGTGGTTTGATCACTTCCACAGTCTACAATGTCCCCTTGTGGAACTGTGAGTACCAGGCAGAGAGGACAGAGCAGTAAGATGTTCAAACACGTTGGTGGGCTTGTGGACTCATCATTTGGCTCTGAGAGTGAGTTATGAAGCAAGGATGCACAACACAGCTGAGGTGTATCAATGGTAGCACGTATTTTCCACGGCAATCACCTTGCATCCACAGTGGTAGCTTACAGCTAAGGACACAGAGGCTGCAAGGCTGACACTTAGCAGGAGCAACCAGGCACTGTTGGAGCCCGGATGCAAAGCCACACCTGTCTGAGCCAAGCTAGTGCAAGAACCACTGCAGCAAACACACTAAAGGCCGTCTCCCTACTCACAGCCATGGCTTAGCATCTGTGCAGAGCAGGCCAGAAACATGTGTGCAGGCCCCAGAAGAGAGGAAACTGTCCCACAACAGCCAACATTTACGGGACATTTTATATATATATGGGGGGCATATAACCATGAAAATTATGCATAGAAACAAATGGGCTTCCAGACTAGTACTGATGGTGTGGAGTAAATCTGGACGCTGCATGGGCTCTCCAGTGTCAGTCTACTCTTGCTTCACTGTCTTCTCTGAAATGACGAATTAACATCAGAGAAGGGAAGAACATAGATTCAGGAGCACTAATCCTGTGGATTCAGTGGATAAAAGTGAAGTGGAAAATTCTAGTGTCTTTGGAAAGTTAATTATGTCAAATGATCCTTTGCTGGGGCACAAGGATGTCTTGCTAAAGCAGACACCTGAAAGAATGTTTTACCTGAAGCAGACACACGTGAAAGGATGCTTGGATATAGCAAACATGCGATAAAGGAATATAAAACATGACCTCCCAGACAGTGGGAGACGAGCACCGAGCATTGGTTCGGTTTGCTCCACGTCGCTATTCTTGTTTCACCTTACACAGCTTTGTTAAGCTCAACCTGTGACAATGACAACGCCACTGGGAGAAACTCGCAAAGAACGGATGGCGAGTGAGACTGGTGGATTCTTCAGGGTTGAACTACAGCTGCTGGTTCCTGCCTGGTGTCTGCCTGCCTAGAGGACGAGTCTGCAGCTGCTGAGTCATATTTGGTGTTTGCTATAGGACTGAACTGCTGCCAGAGAAGATGTAGCTCACCCCCAAAGAACAATGCTGAACAGGTCAACTTCCCCCATATCCTAATAACTTTTCTCTTCTACTACCTCTGCTGGGTAGTGGGCTAGAGGAGAGATTGCACAAAAATTTAAGCCTACATAAAAGGCACCACTTTTTCTGATCCATGAATTTGTAGCATTAATGGGTGGTGTAACCACTAGCCACAGTAGAATGCTTCATATTCTAAGTGTGGTTAGCAGAGGGGAACCAGAGAAGACCAAACTGAGAACCCCCTATTAAAATCCCTTGATTACATCTGTGAGTGTGTGCATATGTATGGTGCCGTGTGTATCATTGTCTTTATAAAGCTGCAGCTTAATTAGTCAGAATGTAAATAGGTGCATTTTCCCTCAGAGAGACGTCTCTATTTGAGTCTTGATTTATGCCATCTGTTTTCCTTCCCATGTGGCTGTTTTTCATGGGGGTGGAGCGGGGGAAGAACAGAAGATCTCTGAAAAATAATTTCTAGGACTGGATTCCAGCTACAAACTGTTACCTCCTTTGGAATTATGAACAAGACTGTCACATCTCATCTAGGTCCCATTATTACATGCAAATCCTCCACTCACGCCCGATACCTGCAGATCGCCTGCTTCCAAAAGCGTAACAAAGATCGAAGATTTAAAAGCCAATCAACTGAGGAAGTCTCACAAGACTCCTGATCACAGTGCCTGAACCATTTCACTTGCCACACCACACCAGGAGAATATTTAGGGTAGAAAGTCCAAGTTCTAATTCACCATTAACGACGGATGAGAGTAAAGACAGTGACACAGGACAGGGCTGGTAAGAGCAAGGAGCATTACCAATGCCAGAGATGGCGCCCAAAAGGTCTTTGTGCAGGCTGTGGTCAAGTGTGTTTCCCTTCTGCGGAGTCATGAGTGGATTCCCAGCAGGCACAGCCAGGGCTTCGTCCTTCACAATCTGCCAAGGGGAAGAGAAGGAATTATTAGAGATGGTTGAACGAGCCTCATGAACTTGATCTTGAATCGTGAAGGCAAACAGTGAAGGGAAGCTATATAACAGCTAGACGTGTTCAGCATCTGGAGTGGGTAGGCTGGTGCATAGGGCATACGAGGGACGAGGTAGCAGAGGGACCAGAGAAGGAGAGAGTGGAGGAGGCCAGGGATGCTGCCAGCTTGGCCTGGCTACACTCCACTTCCCACCTCTCCACCTGCAGAGGAAGGAGCCCGTTCCTTTCCTAACTGCAGTAACAGGATTTCCTGTCCTCGTGAGAGGTATCAGCTATGGTCTCTGGATACTCAGGTGGGGACTCCTGTCAGTGGAGAAACTGTAACTGTATTAATCTTAACGCTGTATACTCATTAAAGCGAGACCTTCTGTTCGTTCTCCACAGCACTGGAACAGGACAGGGAGGTCATGTACTGGCCTGCATTAGGCTGCTCCAAGAACACATGTGGAGGACACACATGGGAAAGGTGATCCAGAATAATGCCAGAGCAGTGAGGCTGGGGAGGATAAAGCTTACTAGGCTTGAAACAAAAAAAATGAATATTACTAATCTGGACCCTCTTAGAATTATTATTTAAGAGGGAGGAGTAGTGTAAACAGTTGGACAATGTGTGGGGCTGGACATATGGCTCAGGGGTTAAAAGCTGATCTCCCAGAGGACCTGGTTGGACTCCCAGCACCCACATGATGGGATATGTAACCACACACCACATATGGAATTGGGCTATTAATAGAGCCAGGGCTAAAGGCTTATCGATTGATTCTATCTTAATCGGAATGTAATTGCCCAGGACTGGCTGCTCTTCTAGGGGACCCAGGTCCCCAGCACCCACATGATAGCTCACAGCTGCATGAAGTCCTGTTCCAGGGAGCTGATGTCCTATTTGGGCTTCCACAGGCGCTGCATGTACACAACATGCACATATGTGGGCAAAGCACATATGTAAAATAAGAATAAATACATCTTAAAACTTTTTAAAGAAGGAATGTAATTTTCCAAGGGTATTATGCAGCATGATATTAGCAGAATGAAGGGAGATGTGCAGTCAGTGAGTAGTGTTCCCTGAAATTCACGTCCACCAGTAGCACAGTATTCAACCTGGAGGTCATACTGGGTGAGCCCTGAATTCAGCCACTTGTGTCTTTATTAAGAAAAAGGGGTGGGCTCACAAAGACTGAACTCCACGTGCAGACAGAGACAAAGTGGAATGACCATGAAGAGCAGTGGTGGTTGCCAGCAATCCCGGATGTGAGGAACCATGCCCCCCTTGCAGCCCTGAAGACTCCTTGGCTGTGACTGTCCACGTGAGAGAATAGAACTCCATCATCCCAAGTCACAGAGTCCACAGCACTCTGATTACATCCCCAAGGACAGTGCAGAGGTGTTGTCACCAAGCCTGCGTACTTACACTGCCTGGGTTCACAGGGAAGGGTGACACATCCCTCACGTTGATCCGCTGGACATTTTCAATAAGCAGACCAAACAGAGGCAGGTAGAGAGTGGCTATCCTTGCCTGGTGACTCTGAAAGAAGATACACATGGTAAGTGTGTTCCCTTGCTGAGCACCGGATGGCAGAGGACGTTACACTGGCAAGAAAAAAAGTCTCAGCCCTGTTAACAGGATTTGTCTAAGGGGTCATTTCCTTACACTGCTTGAGCACTTATCATCCCTTCTCTCCTCCCCTGGGAACTACTCACCCTCGAATTGTATCTGTCATCGAAAGAATGCTTTATCAGCAGGTTCTTGAGCATGCTGATGGCGATGACTCGGACCTCCCGGAACTCCTGGAGCGCAGTGCCCACCTCCCTTAGCAACAGTCCCACCAAGAAGTGGTTTCTGCAGAACTCGTCTGTTAAGGAGTAGTCAAGCTGGAGATCTGAGAAAAGGCAAGTGGGACTCAGGTTCAGGGGGGTCCACTGTCGCCAGAGCCCCTCAGCCCACCTCGTGTGTGACAAGACTCTGCCTCACACAGAAAAAACAGGCAATTCTGCAAGGCTGCTCTACTCCTTAACACATGAAATTCCCACAGGAGCCCCGAGCAGATACAAATAGCTGCCCTGAATTTTGAACGTGGAACTGGTTTTAGTGCCTGTTTTTAGAAGATCTGACAGCAATTATGATAAAAACATTATTGATAATTTTTTTTCTAAAAGAATGAAGTTATTGTACTAACAGAAGTAGAGATCAATTGAATAAAACCACATCATTAAAGAGAGGATGAATACAAATGATTTATTTAAATATCATTCACTTTGTGAGTTCAGCTGTCTATTCTCTGGTTATCAATGCCTTCATAGTCACAGTAAAACTCAAATGTATTTTAAATGACACACCAGCACATAACCTATTTATTCTGCTTTCACTGAACAAGTAAGTTATTTCTGCAGTCTTTTCTAAAATGTCCTCCTTAAACTACAACTGAAATGTACAAAGCACCACCCAGTAACTCATTGCAAGCTACATGATAAAGCTGAGAGAGGGCTCATCTGCAAAGGAGGAAGACAGGAATCCCCTTAAAGGAGGATCAATAAAAGCAGTCACACATCCCCCCCCACCCCCCCAGAGGAAGCACAAAGTAAGACTGAGTCAGGACACTGACACCATCATCCAAGAAAGTCCTAGGGACCCCAGTTTGACTTCCAAAGCCTTCCTGGCAGGTCCTTGTAAGTCTCCCCAGCACACTGCAGAAGTCCCTGCGGGGCCTTATCAGTAGGAAGGAAGGGTTTCTCCAGCATGATCATGTTTAGCAGCTTTTTTAGTCCAGTCTCTGCAGACTAAACTGTAAGGCAGGGGCTCCCTTAACGGTCTCTGCGCCTGGGGCAGAGTCTGGCACGAGACCCCAATAAACTGATGTACAGGACCCACTCTCCTCAGTGAGGCCAAAAGCTCGCTGAGCTCAAGTCCCTTCAGACCCAGGGGGTCCAGAGCAGCTCCTGAGGACTCAGCATGCAAACACAAAAAGCTCACAGGAAAGCCATGTGCCTTAAGCTCCTGTCACTTCCACGGACAAGAGCTGTGTTGCGGGAGGTGAGATGTAATCTGGGGGTGGGGTGAAGCGTGACTTTGCTCCCGAAAACAGAATGCGGGGACTCTAGGCAACCCAGGAGCGTATCTCCTGGGTTGTGAGAGCAATGTCTCAGCTCCACAGGAAAACAAATGTACCCATTCGTCAGAATCAGAAAGCCTGGCCAGATACACAGAGACAGTTTTGATGGGACAGTGTACAAGCGGCTGAAAGGCCACTTGCATTCCAGTCTTTAATGGAGGAAATGCAAGGGCAAGTCTAAGCCCCACCCACACCTACCTACAGGACTGTCATTTGACTCCACAGTTGGTGAAAGAGAAGCTAATTTACAAGAGGGGAAAGCAAAACAAACACAAATGCAGTAAATAAGACAAAGGATTTTAAAGTGACAAACAGTCGTGGTGTTTACTTCTGATGAGCCCCGGAAGCTTCAGAATTGCCTCTCATCTGCATGTGTTGTCTCTTGGTTTGCTGAAAAGCCAGTTTCTACGTAAGATTTTTTTTTAGTCAACAATTTTAGAAATGTAAATTATACACACCCCTCATAAAATCAAATCATGGGATGACATTTCAATCAATACTTTTCTTAATTAAAAATGATACGGTTCTCTTCATTAGAAAATAAATCCATGCACAGACGGGTTACCTTGGTATCTCTGAATTCTTCCTTTTCCAAATGGCATCGGCAAATTCAAAGGAATATAGTGCTCGTGGTTGCACACCACACGGAGAAACTCAAACTTGTACTCAAAGAGAGTCTGCAGGAAGAAATGCTTAGACGTGAAAACCTCACTGGATGTTGTATCTAGGATGCTAGTAAACCTACTGGAAGCAAAGAGCATGAGCACTTAGTGGGGACAACGTGCTTGTGTCTTTATGTATGTTAGATGGCTTACAGGCATTTGTGTGAAAACCAAACACACTTCATTAAATAATGCCTTTAGCAGACTTTAAGGCAGTTGTTATTTATGCTCCTCTCTGTCTAAAAAGGATTTCAAGTAGCTTACAATTACACAGACTCAATACAATTTAAAAAATTAGTAAGCTGGAAGGCAATAAAGGAAAATCATTCTACCAGAAAGGTCACATAGTTATAAGGTCTCGGTAAATGATCTGTGATCAACAACTCATATTCAGAGGCTTTGGGTTTCCTAGTTGTTATGTCATCCCACGTGATGCCTATTTCTTTCTCAGGGCTACTTGATCATTAATACCTCATGCTTATCCACACAAATAAGTGCCAGCGTATCCCCTAGGGGGATGAATGAGGTGAGGAACAAAAAGACAATTCTGATAAGAACAGGGGCAGTTCCAGGTGTGAATGGGCCAGCTAAACTCAAGGGAAAGTGCCCAACAGCCATGCTACCTTGGGGTCCCCGGGAGCAAAGCAACTGATGTAGTTGTTGATCTGCTTGAAGACGAAGCCTCTGTCCATGAAGGTGAAGCATCTCTGGGGGGAAAAAAGCCAAGAGCCATTAGTTCAGACCCACGAGTTGTGAACTTTGGTGTCTAGTCTGCTGGTTAAGTTACCCTCTACTGTCAGAGTACTGAGTACTGAGTACTGAGTACTGAGGGCATCACTGTGCTGGGGAGCTACTTAGAAAACAGTGTCTGTCCCCTTCCCCTGGAGGCCCCTACCTTGATGAACACAGCGAGACTGTGATTGGCATTTTTAGATGCTTCTGGGTTATCTCGAAATTTCTGGGTGATATGTGGCATCAGCATGTTCACCACGGTTTCCACAGCGTGATGGTAGGAGGCCGGAAATCTCTGGTTCCGCAGTAACTGAAAGGATTCAAACCCGTCACTTATGATGATTTTAGGTTGTAATACTTAGGGTTAGAGTCCAAGTCCATAAAAACAGAAACAAACAAACAAACAAAAACCCCATAGTTAGCCGGGCGGTGGTGGCGCACGCCTTTAATCCCAGCACTTGGGAGGCAGAGGCAGGCGGATTTCTGAGTTCGAGGCCAGCCTGGTCTACAAAGTGAGTTCCAGGACAGCCAGGGCTACACAGAGAAACCCTGTCTTGAAAAAAAAAAAAAAAAACAAAAACAAAAACCCAGAGTTAGATCAAACTCTTGTATAATTGCATAAAAAGTGAGATATACCCTTCCTAATGCAGTCTGGTAACTTCCCACACACTATTTTATCAATATTTTCAATAACAGAAATCTCACAAGAAAAAAAAATTACCCAATTTTAAAAATCAAATTATAGCACAGTATTTGAATTTATACTATAAAAGTGCTCAAATATAGCTGGGCACGGTGGCGCACGCCTTTAATCTCAGCACTTGGGAGGCAGAGGCAGGCAGATTTCTGAGTTTGAGGCCAGCCTGGTCTACAAAGTGAGTTCCAGGACAGCCAGGGCTATACAGAGAAACCCTGTCTCAAAAAACCAAAAAAAAAAAAAAAAGTGCTCAAATATGTCAAATATCTGGACCTTCTTTGATATGACAAAGAGGGTCTTGGTAGTTTATACAAACAAGAACAGAAATGTTGATCTAAGAGTGTTGGCAGAAAACAGGGCAGGACCCTGCACTTTCTGTGGGCATCTTCAATAATGGGCACAAGCCAAGCGTTCCTCAGACACTTTTTATATTCTTTATTCAAAACTCAAAGAACAAGTTTATTTGTGTTTATACATATATTATATATAATATATGTTATATATTATATATCATGTTATATATTATATATTATATGTGTGTGTGCATGTGAAGGTCAGAGAACAGTTATTAGGAGTTTCACTCTATTCCCACCATGTGGTTCCCAGGGATTGAACTCTGGTCATCAGGCTTGGTTTACCCAGTGAGACATCTTGCTGGCCCTTCTCAGAGAAAGCACTACCTAGGCTGAAGCCCAGAGTATTCAAAGGATACACAGACACTGATGAATGCACATGGCCAGTTTAAAGGGTGTGGCAGCCTTCTGCTTGCAAGTCAGTGCATAACGATCCCTTCTCTCATTAATGCATACCAGAGAAAGTACCAACTGCTGAGCAATCAGCTGGGTTACTGCCATGTCTCTACATGCCAGCCACTGCACCACACACTCCTGGTTACTTCCCACCCAATTCTATACGATCCTTATGACTTATTCTGCATGTTACCGGTTGAGGGACGGTAGAGATGCATGCTTAGTCACACAACTCAAATGACTCATACTCAGATCTACCAGGAGTCCAAAGTCTTCTGACACGTGAGACCACACTTCTTTTCCCAAGGCCACAAAGGAGGGAGGGAGCATAACTAAAAACTCTTAGCCACTGGATTTAATTTCAACAGCCACAAGAATGGAGCACCCCAATCTACAAATAAGGAAGCTAGTATTTAACAGCTCAGTAAAAAGTCCTATTTATCCTTTCCTTTACCAGCCCTTTTGCTTCCCCTCTTTGGTGACCAGACCCCTTTGAAGTGCAGGAGCAGTGGCTGACCAGGTAGACTCTATTTCCCAGCCTAACTTATAGCTTGATGTGGGCCACGTGACTAAGTTCCATCTAATGGACTGCAGAGTGACAGGTGCCTCCTAGACCACATTCATGAAGGAAGCAGATAGCTTTCATGTTCTTTTCTTTCCTGTGTCTGGAATGTGCTGTGAGGTGAGCCAGCCACAACACTGTGGGGGAGAAGGTAACAGCCTAGACTGGATAATCAGATGGGAGGCTGAGTCCCTGCATAAAGCTGTCCTTTCCAAACTACCCACCAGCTCACGATTTTCCAAAACAGAAAGTCAGGTTTCCTGTCACATTTGAGCCACTGTTATCCTGGCCTGTTGTAGAACCACCAGGGTATCACCAAGCAGTGGCACATGAGACTCAGGGAAGGCCATGGCAAGCAGTAAGCTTCCTGGAGGTGGCCCACTGTTTTGCCTGGCTGTGATGGGTGAGCTCTAGAGAGGCACAGCCCCAGAGACTTTGTCCCAGGATTGCTTCTCACTGCTGATGTGCCTGCCCTTCCTGCCATTATTACATAGCCTAATGATGCCTGGGCATCAGCCCACCCTATTGGGAAAATTTCCTGCAAATCAGTATGAAGATGTACTTTCAAATTCTAATGCTGTTTAGATGAGTTAATGACTTTACGGAACTACTGATTTGATTCAAATAGTTTTAGGAAGAAAGTTTTAAGAGATGGTTTTAGTTGTATTGCCTGAAAGATGTAATAAAGTTAGAATCAAGAAAAGAATGTGCTCTCTCCTCATAGAATAGTAAGTACAGGTTGCATAATAAGGAGTGCAATGAGCTTTCACAATTACCCTAAAAATAGAAATAGGCTTGGGACAGATCTGTGATCAAGGGAAAACATTCATTCTAGGTCAGGTCCAGGGATGAGGCCACAGGTGTGCACCATGATAAAGCAAGGCCATGTGCAACTGCTGCTGTGAACTTATACTGAGCTTATAGAATGAAGCACTGCTCTGAACTTACTGTCTACATCCTTCTGTAATTCCCTTTTGTGTAACATCTTATCTGTGAGTTAATTTTATAAAGAACTTTTGTCTAAGAAGCTATAAGGAGGCTGAGAAAAGAAATAAAGTATGGCTGTTGGGGCTCTGCTCCATCCACCAAACGTGTATATATGATATATGTCTGTCTGTACAGTATGTATATATGTATGTTTGTCTACATGTGTGTAGATAAGTGTATGTATATAAGTATGCATGTGTATGTATATAAGTATGCATGTGCATTTGTGAAACTGATGACACTAGCGGTCGGGCCCAGCCAAGCGTGTGTTTGTGTGTGTGTGTGTGTGTATGTGTGTGTATGAGAACATGCTATCATTGGGAGTGGGGGCTGGGGGTAGAGAGGGATATGATTGGCTGCTATCATCGGGGTGGGTGGGGCAGTGCATGATTGGCTGCCATCAGCACCAATCCCAGTCGCTGACACCACATCTCTCTGCCTCCTTTGGTTACCTGGATGTTGAGCTGGCTTTCCACAAAGCAGTACATACTTAAGACTGAAGCCAGAATCTGTGTGTTTCTAACATGAAACCGCATGATTTTATGCACTAAACACCAGGTCTCATTATGATGAAGGTTAGACATATTTGCGTTTTAATCATTTCAGTTTTCAAATCAACAGTAAGAACATACAGAGTCAAGAACCCAGTGAGGTAGGATCAAGTTATAAGAATACAAATTAACTCTCAAATACCACAGTTTTTTTTTTTAAATCATGCACATTGAACTAAAAAACAAAAACAAAAAAAATTCCTGAATCTGAGCAGCACATCAGCTAAATGTAGAACATGGACTTTACATTCTGACTCAGCCGAGCCAACTGTAAAGTGACATTTTGGGGACTCCTGAGGGAAGGCTGAATATAGCTTAGGTGTTAGACCATAATGGAGACTTATTGCTAATTTTGTCTCAGAGTCCTGTAGTAGTGATGTCTTTTAAACGCCTTCCCCACTGGAGAAGACATAGAGAGTGAGAGTGGGGGCAGAAAGCAGGAATTGCAACACTGTTGCTAACTGCTCAGGCTCAACTGCTGGTAACAATGAATCCATCACAGCACCTGCTCTGCTCTGCCTCTCAGAAGATCTCTAAGTCAGTCTGTAAGCGCTGAACAGCAATGCTGCTGCTGTAAGGGCCACTAGGAGTCTTTGGAGGCTACAGATGCCCTTCTGACAGCGACAAATGGCTATAGTAAGCAACTCTACTTTGACAACAAACAAATTGAGGCCTTTTAACTCACTAAGACACACATTTGGAGGCAAGAAAGGTCATAAAGACCTAGGTAAGTAGATGCTTTTTAAAAAGATTGATATAAACCGAACTGAAAGGAAAAATAAAGTCTAGGATAATGGGCTGGTGCACAGAGTGGGAATAACCAAGCACAGCTCCGAGGACAGAGCCCCCCAGACATTGGCTTCTCAGGCAAGCAAATTCCCACTCTTTGGCCCCACAAGTTATCACTTCTGCAGCATCCCTGCTGGCCTAGGCACTGCCACCTGCTGCCCTAATGGATGCTCAGACTCCTCTAGCTATCCACTGTGCACACTCTACTGTAAATGTGCTAACTCTGTGCCCTCCCGAATGGGTTCTCCCTGAAGACCCAGCACTAGCCTAGCTGTCACAGTCCTGTGGACACTGCTGCTAAAACCAGGGTTTTACAGAGCCAGATCCCCTGGAACTGGAATTATGGTTGTGAGCCACCATATGGGTGCTAAGAGTTAAGCCTGGACCCTCTGCAAGAGCAGCAGATGTTTTTAGCCACCACGGAGTCATCTCTCCTGCCTCAGACTTCATTTTTCGAGCCTCTGCTTTGCCTTGAAGTATCAGCTAGACTTGAATTCTCATCTTGCTTCCCCCGGGCTGGATTACAGGCAGGCACTGATTAAATTCAGACTGTCCAAGTGCAATATTTCGCAACCTTTGACAGGCAAAACAGAGTTGCATAACCACCACAATCAAGGAGCCAGCCTCCATCCGTCCTCTGTGCTTGGCTCCTGACAATGGCCACTCTGTTTTCTATCCCTGAAATTTTTCCTTTTCAAGAATGTCTTAAATATAAATGAATCCATCCATGTAATCTTCTGGGTCTGAATTTTACTTCAATACTTCTAAGAGTTGCCCATATTTTTTTTTTTGCAAGAATGAGCATTTTGTTCCTTACTATTACTAAGTGGTATTCCATCATACCGAGTCACCAACAATTTATCTACCCATTTCCTGACCAGTGGGTATTGAGCTGTTTCCAGGTTTGGGCTTTTGTGAATAAGGCTGCTATGCACATTCATGCACAGGTTTTTGTGAGGATACATGCTCTTATCCCCCTTCAGTAAATACTGAGGAGGGAGTTGCTGGGCTGAATGAATGGCTATTTTAACATCTCTTATTCATTCATTATTCATATTGCTGGGTAAGCCTGTTGCCTGTGCATAAGACTTAAGTCTCCTGTCCCCTAAGTGTGGCATCCTTCAAGGTTCAGGTAAAGTTCATCTCTACCTCCACCTTTGCCTCATGCTCAGCTCACACAAATACCTTCATATGCCCTGTTTTTGTTGTTCCAACTGAATATCTCCTTTCCTCAATGTCCAGGGTAGTTTCAAGGTGGGAGATGTGTCTTTAATCCTTTTATGTTTTTCTTCTGCCTGGCATACCTATAAAAACCACTCAAAACACTTGAGGGGTGGAAACATGGGGGTTAATATTCGGTCTGTCATGGGAATGTTCAGATTTGGTTTGGGGAAAGCCCTAGTAGTCTGCTTACTGTACTTCATAAATAAAAATTCTCATCTTCCTTGAAGGCAAAGCAATCAGACTTAGAACGTTCATCCTACCTCTGTGGGTTTTCTCACTCCGTTCTTAAGGACAGACACCTGTGGGATGCCAGTGCTCAGCCCAACATAGCGTGGGAAGAAGGAAGTGGAAGGCAAGTCTGTGGGAATCAGAGTTATAAAAAGAAGTTCCCAAAAGCGTCGCCCACAGATGCCGAGTCAGAGGAGAACCTCCCAGCTGGCCCTGCTGCTGTGTGGCCTTTCTCAAAAACCCCTCCTTGTAACTTCCAAGCACCTGCCTCCTCTGATGGCCCCAAGTCAAACTCCGTCACATTCACTGTATGGGAAGCTACAGGGCCATCTGCTGGAGCTGCTTTCTGATGCTACTTCATTGAATGTGGTATGCCTGGAGACTAGAAGGTTGACACACCTCCACCTTTAGCTATGACTCAGCAAAATGGTTTGTACATTAATCAATCAATCCACGTTGGTATGTGTGGGTAGCGTCACCCAACTACCAATAGGCATGTGCACAGACGTACACTCAGTTCCTCCAGGAAAAACAACCAAAGCATCATCAGCTCATGTCCCAGCCCAAGGCCCAGGGGCCCCTACAGGATGAGTCGGTATCTCGTTATGGTACTTTCAGAAAGGCTTACTAAATGATGGAATCAAAGTCTGCAACAGAAAAATATCAGAACAAATTCAGAATATTTAACATTAAAAATGTAAAAACCCAAGAGGATTTGACCCAAGTTTTAGAAAGAAATCATGAATAATAAAAGAACTTGTTCCCTAAACTGTGTGGTGTGAACGCATGCGTATGCATGTGTATATGTGTGTGTGTGTGTGTCCAGAAGTTGATGTCAGGATGACTTTCCTCAGCTGTTTCTCCACTTTTTTGTTTGGAGACAGGGTCTCTTATTATATTGGGCCTGATGAATGGGTAACCTGTGGGAAGCAGGTTGGGGCCTCTAGCACAAGCCAGGCAGGGAGAAAATGGAAGAGCAGAATCTTTTACAGTGCCAGGATGGACTCCCAAATCTCTCCTCAGGGTCAATTACACTGTGGGTCCACATTCTTCTTTTGGAAGCCAGAGCTCTCTTATACGCACAGCTGCACAGAGATTTTTTTTCTAAGACTTCTAAAAATCCCCCTCTAAACACTGCTTTAGGACTAAGATACAATTAAGGTAGGGAGAAGGCTCTGCAATTCCACAGACAGACTCGCCATTTCTCAGAGCAGAGGTGCAGGGAACCCGCCACACGGCTGGGAAGGGCGGGACACCTGCAAGTGGCAGGTCCTGGGCTCCAGGAAGCCACATGGTCTCAGAAGACCATTCCGAGGGTCCGTCTGCCTTGTTGTCTACCTCTGCGATAAAGGGGAAGAGCTGGTAAGTGAACCCACTCTTAGGCCACTATTATCTCTGCTGTGATGTTTTAATTTAGCACCGAGAACAGACACAGGCCACTAACGTCCTTTCCTAATTTCCTAGCCCTTGAAACTGATGGCCAATGGTGTGCCCAGTTCTTTCACAAGTTGTCCCAAGTGCTCACAGACTTCTGGATCGCCTCTCAGGTGGCCTCTGCTGCAGTCCTAGGCAGGGAGGGGGCAACTGTGATTCCCTGTGACAGGGGCTCCCTGCTCTTCACCACCCTGGTTCTTTTCTCCTCCTAGTCTGTGTTCTTCCTCAGGCCAAGCAGATGCCTCTACGCACCAGAATCCATCCGAGCACAGTCTCCCTCTATCACACACTCCTCTTCTCACCACCTATGCCCTCCTCTCATGGTGACCATCATGAGGGTAGGTAGCCACCAAGCTACACGTACACGCTCTACCTACTTTATTTTTATAACACTGAAGGGTTATTTGCTGAGCAAAACCAATACACTTAAAATACAACCAAAGCATCTCAACCTCTGAAGTGATCTCTCTTTGTTAAAATTACCTCAGGGCTCTTTTGTAGGTTGAACTGCATCTCCAGATTCGAATGTTAAAGATGAGTTTTTCCTTCAGTGTTTGCTCATGCGCTCTTCCCATCCCCACCCCAGGCTCTCATACACACGCCATACTGTGAACATGGGGGACAGCCTCCAAGGGACACTGACCTTTGCCCTCTACCTTGTTTGAGGGAGGTCTCACTACAACAGCGCTGGAATGAGAGACACATGCTAACATGCCTGGCTTTCCATGGGCTCTGCAGATTTGAAATTGGGTCCCCATGTTTCCAGAGAAAATGCTTTCCCGCTGGGTCACTGCCTAGCCCATGTGCTTAAGCTGTGGCACCCCAAAAAGTCCCAGTGGGGGGCTGTATTTGAGGCAGGGTCTTTAGAGAAGAGACTAAGGTAAAGTGATGTCATCAGGGTACACATTAGTCCAGTGTGGCAGGTGCCACACAGGAAGTAAACCTTTGCAGAAGAAGAGACTATTGGCAGAGTAGACACCTCAGAGAGGTCCAGCCCACAGAAACTTTGACCTAGATCTTTTAGCTTCTTAACTTTGAGGAAATGAATGCCAGTGCTCTAATCCAGAGGTACTCTAGGGTGGCAGCAACAGAAAACCAACAGAGGCTATAATCCTGTTGCACTTGTAACATACTTAACTAAAAAGTGATACAATGAAATCCTGTGTGTATAAGAGCACACACTTGTATACTGCCAGGGAGTCAATCTGCTTGATTCTTCCTTGGCAGGCTGCCCTGGCATAAATACAGAGGGTGCATATCTCCGTGCAAGGCAAATGCCACCCACCTCCATCTGGCATCTCCCTATGAAGTAAAAAATCAAAGTTTTTAAGTTGGATTGGAAAAGGAAAAAACAAACAACCAAAAAACAAGGAAACTGGCCAGAACCAAGGCCTGCTCAACATGTAAGTATGCCTTCAGGCACTGGGCCACCAACTTTTTGTTCTGCTTCTAATAAAGCAGAGCCCTTGAATAAACGGATGAGGTCTCCATCCTCTGGTGACCTCTTCCAGACCTTCCCCGCTCTCTCCTTTCTCTCTTTCACTCCTCCCTCTCTCCCTCCCTCCTTCCTCCTCTTCCTCCTCCTCCTCCTTTTCTCTCTCTCTCCCTCCCTCTTCCTCCTTCTTCTCTCTCTCTTCCCCCTCTCTCCCTCTCTGTCTCTTTCTGTCCCTTCCTCCTCCTCTCTCTCCCTCTCCCCCTCCCCCCGCAAGCATCCACAGGGCCCGTGTACCCCTACCACCTGAAGCCCTCACAGGTTCCCCCTGCTCAGTCACCCTCTCATAGCTGCAGTATGGCCACAATTCACAGACACAACTCCCAACTCCTGCATCAGAAGCAGGTCTTCCAGTCATCAGAGAGAAGGTAACATTGTCAAGCATGCCCTATATTAGTCCTTCATTAAAAACCTAGAGCCTCAGAGAGCTACAAGGCCATGCCCTAACAGGAACCACCAGTCCAGAGACAAGACCAACTGTGTGGGGGATGAGCCTCATGAGAATATAGAGGCAGAATGTCCCAGTGGGAACCAGGGGGACATGTCACAGAAACACACACCCAGGTACCAGCAAAAGGAGAGGCAGAATTTGAGACTGTGCACAGGTACCTGGTGAGACTCAGCCATCTGTAATCAGAAATATCTACGGTGGCTAAGACAATGCAGCATCTTACATTAGTACTCAAGCAACTGGTCCCAGTTCAGAAAAGCTATTCAAAGGATAACCGTAGTTTTCTTTGGATTTAATAACCCTGTAGGTAGTGAGGAACCAAGGCCTTGGAGCTAGATGCGTTAGCACTCATTAACTGCAGGACTGAGAGCAAGTAATAACTCAAATACTCTAGCCTTAGTCTTCTTACCTAACCAATGGGCATCCCTCACAGGACTGCGGTGAAGTCGAAACATGCTACTAATCATACATGAAACAAGTCTGTGCCCAGCGCACAGCGAACATGAATAGGCGTGAGCTTTCAACCCAGCAAAAGACATCTTCCCCCCAAACAAGTCCCCAGTGGAGTAACATACCTTGACTTTGTTATTTTCAATCAAATGCTGAGCCATGGACTTTATCAGCACATCAAAGAAAAACCAAGAGTACTGAAAGAAAAGAAAAAACAAACACAAAAATAATGCGTCACTAGGAAAGAGACCAGCTCTCCTAGGCTGGCCATACTAGCTATGAGAAGCAGGTTATGGGCGGTGAGACACACTGGACAGCTTCTCATCAGATCCAAGAGGTGGGTGGCAGACTTCTGCTCCTTGCACACATTCAGCAACACGCAGCTGCACCCACTGGGAGACTGAACACCCTCTCCCACTAGACGCACGCCTGGATCATTTGTGGAGTCTCCTCTGATGATTTCTTGTTTAGGGAGACTGTCTATACCATCTCTCGCAGTGTCCTCCACACTGAGGAGGTGACAGTGAGACTTTGGAAATGGTAAACTTATCTTTACAGCTTTCATCTGAGACCAAAACTAGCAAACTTGGACCTGGAGAGATAATTCTGATCACTCAGATTTAGTAGTGATGGTGACAACTGCCATCAATGTCCACACATGGTGACAACTGTCATAAATGTCCACACACAGGCTTAGCTGGTCAGGCTATGGAGTATGTGGAATTTATACACACACACACACCCCACCCCACCCCACCCCACTCTGCTTGGTGTTTTCAGCTGAAAACACTCAGATTCCCACTCTGGTTGCCTGCTGCTGGGTACGTCTCCCACCATTATATTATGTACTCTAACCAATCTGAAACCAACCTTAAGCTAAACTAAACTTGGCTCATGAAGTCGCCTCTGGTCAAATTGCCAGTCACAGCAACAGTAACTGATACACACTCCCTCCCTCCTATTTAAGAGTCCTGGGTAGTGGGCACCACAGGCAGGTGCTACCATGGCTAGCTCTCAGTTTACTTAACTGTAATATGATATGTGTGCATATCATTAGGGCAACATGTAGTGCTTTAAGATGTTTAACTGAGGTTATCTTAAACATTTTCTTTCTTTTCTTTTCCTTTCCTTTCCTTTTCCCTTCTCTTTTTCCTTTCCCCTTCCCTTTTTCCTTTTCCCTTCCCTTTTTCCTTTTCCCTTCTCTTTTTCCTTTCCCCTTCCCTTATTCCTTTTCCCTTCCCTTTTCCTTTTCCCTTCCCCTTTCCTTTTCCCTTCCCTTTTCCCTTTCCCTCCCTCCCTCCCTCCCTCCCTTCCTTCCTTTTTTTATGGTAACAGCTTTCTCAAGGGAATGCTCAGTACATCTGTTTTCTGTTTTCTGTTCCCACCTCGCTGTGCAACAGCACCAGGAAGCTTCTCCCTCTTGAGCACTCTTAGTACCCACTCACTGACCCTCCCAGCCCCACCCTCCCATTCATCAGATATGCTACTATTTGGGCAGAAGAGAACCGGAGCCTCACACAGGGCCACATAAGCCTTGGGCAACGGAGATCCATCCCCAGCCCTTGAAGATCAGTTCTAAAGCTGCAGAGCAAGGCTGACTGCCTGTATTACCTTCAGAAGTTTGTTGCTGGTAAGGAAATCGGCAGAAGGCTTGAGAATGGTGGTCATGGATTTCGTCAGTTCCTCGTGCACTGTCTTATACTCAGATGCAACGTACGGTTCAGCCTTATAGGCAAACTTTGAAAAGAAAGAGAGGAACTCTACAGCATGGGTTCTTCCATGGGAGGGGCAGAGAGCTTGTGAGGCTCCCGAGAATGGAGATCCGGGACTGAGGTGCACATTCAAGGGTGGGAGAAGGGATGGAAACGAAGGTGGGAGGGTGACTGTCATGTGACAGAGAGAGGGTGGCCAGGATGTCTCCAGAGAACCCATCCAAGACATGACAACCGTACAAGGCAGCTCAGAGCCCAGCTGGCACACAATTCCATCTGTAACAGAACCTCTAGGAATGGGCTACAGGACACAGTAGCAGATCCTGGAGAATCTAAATTTTAGTTTGCAGAGTACACAAAGCCACAGTCCACGTATAAGAGGATGTGTAACTCTTTAGCAAAGTGTTTGTTGTATGATTATTTAACAGTACCTATCAAGAACCTATTGCTATTGACGGTTTAAAAAGGAACATGAAGATTGCTAATGAGTAACTCTACCCAAGATCAATTAAAACAATTCTTATTTCACCCCCCTGCCAGTTGAGTCACACTCATCTTGCAAAGGGTGAAATTAGTTAATGAATGAATGGCTGCCTGTCTTCCAACTCCCCTGGTTCAGGTACAAGCCCTCGCAGAAGGGACCAAATTGATTCACAGGTATTAAATTCCAAATGCACCCCTGAATTATGAGGCTTGTAGAAAGAAGTCTTTGGAAGGAAACTTGGAGAGCCACAGCTGTAAGTGATTGTAGCAGCTTGACTTATTCATTTATTTATTTTACATACCTTAACATATGACCTCAAGTGGCTCTCCAATCCTTCCTCATGGCACTGGGCAACCACATGAATAATGACCCTACACACCACAGGAATGAATAAAGCAATGAGTAGTGATATGGAAATGGGAACATTTCGTTATCTTCACAGCAGCAGAACGATGATGCTGTTGGCACGTAGCAAACAAGAAGACAAGGAATCAGATGTGGAGCCTATGTGCGAGAGTAAGACATTTCTCCAGTAAAATGTTCAGCACATATACTAGCATTTCAGAGAGGCTCCAGGTGTGGACAGACTGAAGGGAAGAAGAGCATCCAGCTATCCATCCATCCACCCATCCATCCACTCATCTGTCTGTCCATCTGTCCATCCATCCATCCACCCATCCATCCACTCATCTGTCTGTCCATCTGTCCATCCATCCATCCACCCATCCATCCACTCATCTGCCTGTCCATCTGTCCACCCATCCATCCGTCCATCTGTCCATCCATTTGCTTGTCTGCCTGCCTGCCCATCCATCCATCCATCCATCCATCCATCCATCCATCCACCCACTCATCCATCCATTCACTCATCTGTCCACCTATCCATCCATCCATCCATCCACTCGTCTGTCTGTCCATCCATCCATCTGTCCATCCACCCGTCTGTCCATCCATCCATCCATCCATCCATCCATCAGTACATCCACCATGCCCCCATTCCCCACCTTACCGTGTCACGTTCACAGCAACCTCCTCCTGGGTGGCTCTTGTGAGGACTCTGAATAGCTGATTTAAAATGGTCGGCAAGAAGGCGATCATCACATGGCCTTCCATCGCATGCAGACTCTACACAGAAGACATGGTGAAACGTTGTGTTATATTTAGAAAAAAAAAGTATTTTATTTCAGTTATTCATTTTGAGATGGGGTCTTGCTATGGACCCAGGCTGAACTGAAATTCCTGACTGCCAGTGACTCTCACAGCTCAGCCTCCCAAGTCCCTGGGTCAACAGGTACACACTAAGGTGCCTACTACGCTATTTAAGGTAATATCTACTTCATTTCAAGGAAGGATAGAAGGACTCCCTCTAAAATGAGTGGAAGAGGAGGGCATACACAGTAGACTTCAAGGATGCCTTTGTCCTAAACTGCAGGGTCGGTGAAGATGTTCCACAGGGCAAGGGACTAAAGACTGTTAACTAGTTGCCGTAAGCCAAGGAGCAGTCAGTGGAGCAATATAATTGCAAGAGCTCTTTAAAACAGAGAGAGAGGCAGAAGAGGAATCAGGAGGAGCTGTAACCAAGAAGAATGGTCAGAGAGGTCTCACGTGATCACTGAAGTGTAGGAGAGGCCAACAGCCAATGTACCTGTTTTCATTTTCGTAAATATGTAGATTGTTTTCTCTTGATTAGAGCAAAGTCTCTACCCAATCTCTGGCATCTTATTTTGTCCTATGCCTGGAATGTCATTTAGTGACTGTCTTCAAAGTACTCTTCTATAATCAAGTTCTATATCAAAGTCCCCCTCTCACTGCTTCGCACTGGCTCCAGGAACATACTCAGCTCCTGCACACGGCTGGGCCAGGCTAGATGCATTACCTCTGGCTACCCAGGATGCTGTGGTCAAGTTAGTATTATCTCCTATGACTGAGAAGTTTTCTAAGGGTCAGGACTGTTAGGATTTGAGTGTGTCCTTCACAAAGTCTGTGATAGAAACTTAATCCTCAATGCAAAATCGGGAAGAGGTGTGGTCTAAGGTGAGGCAATCAGGCCACGGGGACTCAAGCTTCAGGAACGGGTCACTGTGCCTGCTCGAGTGGGTTCCTTAAAAGTGATGAGCTTGGTTCTCCTCTTTCTCTACTGCCCAATTCTAGCCTTGATGCTTTCACGGCCCTCAAACTCCAGTTTCAGGTATTCTGTTACAGCAGCAGCAAACGGGTAAGCCAGGGCTGCTTCTTTTATGCTCAGCAGCAGGTAAGTGTAGGGCAGTGGACTTTGTCACCAGGCAGCTAAGTGTGGGGCAGTGGACTGTGTCACCAGGCAGCTAACTGTGGGGCAGTGGACTGTGTCACCAGGCAGCTAAGTGTGGGGCAGTGGACTGTGTCACCAGGCAGCTAAGTGTGGGGCAGTAGATTGTGCCACCAGGTAGGTAAGTAAGTGTGGAGCAGTGGACTGTGTCACCAGGCAGCTAAGTATGGGCAGTGGACTGTGCCATTAGACAGAAGAACTGGCAAGGTAGTAGTTCAGAATCCGGATAAAATTTATAATTGAGAATGGCAGAGTTTGGACTAGCTCCAGACAGGATTCCTGTCCTGGAGCACACGACCATGACACCACACTAAGAGGACCATGACAACCTCTCACACAGCATCAAAACCTAGAGTTCTCCATGCTGAATACAGCAGTTTGGACAAGCAAGGACTGCCTACTTCATCAATAACCAGTGCAGGGAGGCCTTCATCATACAGAGCCCAGCCTATGTCTCCTGCAGAAGGCCCCTCTGCACTCCTGGGACTCACTCTGAGATAAGCTGGACCCCAGGCTCATTGCAGGCCTGCAGGCTCCATTCGCAACTCCTCGTGGTCCTCTTGGCGTCTTGGGTACACAGGAGTTTGAGAACCACAGTCTCCATTCCAGCCCCCACCGTTTCTCACCCAGAGAAACATGGGCTAAGACCCCTATCTTAGACTGCCTTTGCCTCCCTTGAGCAGCACATCGGCAATGGTCCAGTACCCCTGAGTTTCAGGCAGTGTTCAGATTCCCCAGTGATGAGGTAAAAAACAAACAAACAAACAAACAAATAAAAACCGCAGTACCATGTAAACATTCAGCAAAGGTCTGTATCGAGTGAGTGCAAGAGAAATGGTTTTCAAGGGAGCATGAGGGACTAGCACACAGGCAGGAGCAGAGCTACATCTGAGTTCACTCCGGTCCACTACTTAAAAGCCACATGAAATCACCATGATCACATCCAGGTAGAAACATCCACACAGAAGCTTACAAAGGGGCAGTAAAAACATTCACCACCAAAAAGGAAACCCAGTTTACTCCCAAAGACATTTAAGAGGGGGATGGAAAACCATCTGGTACCTTAAGGTATTTTACTAGTTCACTCCCTGAGGCTTGGGCTCCAGATTCCGTTTTCTGACAGTATTGGAAAAAATTATGTAAATGTTGATCCTAGATTGAGGGGCGGGAGAGGGCAGGGAGAAGGAGAAGAAAGTCTGTTAGTAATTGTTTCTAGACACAAGAGAATCTGCTACATGTAACAAACATGAATGGCTTATAAGTATTTGAATGTGTATGTGTGTGTGTGCGCACACGTGTGCGCACACGTGGGCGCAAGCTCACACCAGTGTGTACTCAAGATGCTAGAAGAGGAAACTGGGAGGCCTCTTCCTTTGAGGCAGGGTCTCTTCTCTGATTTATCTTGACTGGGCTGGAAGCCAGCAAGCCCTAGAAACCTCATGCATGTGTAAGATGCATAGCTTGTTACACGGGTGCTGGGCACTCTGTGGGAACTCATGATTTCATACCTGCTGCTCTTAATCAGAGAGTCATCTACCCAACCCCACAAATGGATTTTAAGATTTTAAAATTAACCGTGTACAAACTACATCTAAAGATTTTTCATCAGAGGAAAATAGTTGAAAAATCTCATAGACTTATAAAGTATTTGTTACGTATACCAGTGTATCACACGTAAGCACCTTCTACGTACTTTCTTCAAATACAGGTCTATAGTGTAAAAATATACTCCTAAGTCAACAGGATTCTGATTCACACAGACAAGACGTGCAAGCAGTCGCAATCACTGGAATGTGTGGCACACACCTGAGTGTACACTGTGGAAACCAGATGAGTGGAGATCTTCAACAGTGGCTTGCCTCCTTCCACCCACTTAACCTCTGGACCATAATGCTGGGGGGGAAATGGGAAAAAGATCGGAACAGATTAGCTCTCTTAGCAACCAATGAGGGCACTGGTGAAGGTCTGAGGGCTCAAAGGGCTGGAGAGCTACATCTGGTCACAGCAGGAACGCAGCTGTGTCTGCATTCACAGCAGGAATGCAGCTGTGTCCGAATTTGTCTTTGCCAGTTTCTTCCCCTGAGCATACTCTTCCTCCTGGACGTTGTAAGTTGTCCCGTCTGCTGCAGCTATCAGAGACTGCTGTCCATTTCACTGGGAATGGGCCCTACTTCACCAGTGTCTCTTTATTTTCGGAGACAGGGTCTCACTATGTAGCCCTGTCTTGACTCTATATAGACCAGGCAGACCTCAAACTCACAGAGATTCACATCTGCCTCCTGAGCACTGGGATTAAAGGTGTGCACCACCACGCTTGGCTTCACAATTATCTTAATGAAGACCTAGTAAGATCAGGGCTCTAAGAAGCAATGAGGATGACTCCAGACAGAGCAGAATAGCCATGTGGGTAAGAGATTCACCTCTTGGGGTCTATATCAACTGGAAGGAAATTCCTGACACAGTTACTTCTCAGGAAGGCCCACACCAGGCCAGGAACCTCCGTGTCTCTCTGCTGCAGCACTGCCAGACCAGGCTTATAAAATGCCTGAACTATAATTCTGACGCCGTGTTAAGCATTATCAGAAGCAGCTCCTAACTGTGCACATTTACTTCAAAATTAATAAAGAAAACCAGATGTCAGGACTGATAAAAATCCTGCGTGCTATCTTTGCTGTGTGTTATTGTTTTTAGCCATTCATATTGTTTGCTAAAGAAACTGAGTTAAACCAAACAATCTTAAATCCTCATACCCTGCCCATGCCGAGCTCCTGGTAGCTGAGGTAGCCAGATGGCAGGTTAGCTGAGACGGGGATGTGCTGCTCATTCGTCAACACCCTTCCATCTTTCAGGAGAGGCAGCCAGGAAAAGCCAACTGTTGAGAACAAAGAACAACAACAACAACAAGAAAAATCCACCGTGAGCTCATGGACTCCTGGCAGGAGAGCCTGGCAAGTCTGAGCAACAACAACCGTCACCACCAATCAGAGCGGGTGATGATGCGAAGGCCTTGAGATAGCCTCTAACATCGAGTCTCTTCGGGGGTCAGACCACCATACCACTGGCTAGAAACCCACCAGAGCAACCCTTCCCAAAAGGGTGGATATTAAGACTCAAAATACGAGTAAGAAACGCTACTGTGCAGATGATGAAATGACAAACGGCTACAAAGGAAGGAAGGGAAGCTGGAGTCCCACCCTGCGTTTCCACAGCGTCCTTCTTCTTCGTGCTTCCTTTGGTGGAGTTATCGCAGCTGACGTGGAAGAAGGTGAACAGTAAATGGTGCCTCTCATGCAGCTGGGCGGGCAGCTCTATCTTGATCTGCAAAGGCAGAAGGACACTCGCCTGACATCCCATCCTGCAGTTCCTCTCTAAGAGAAAACCCACCGACTGATACACAGGACGATGCCATAGTGACCGGGTCCAAGGATGAGTCTCAAAGGAGTTTTGCTAGAACATTAGCTGTGGTACTCAAGGTGCGATTAAGAATTTTCTTTCATTTATTTGCAGTTGGCATTTTTGCTTTTAGCAACAAAGGTGTTACTTAAATTAAAAAAATATATATATGCAAAACAAACACCAATCCTAATGCTATGACTTTAGCATGTGAGGTAGTTTTTCTTGCACTGGCTGTGACAGGCAAGTAACTTCAAGCCTCTATTAAGACTGGTCAAACTGTGTCATCCCTTGAAGACATCGTTACCTCATCGTAGAATTCTGGGTTTTGTTGATGGTGTAGGACCGCGGCAAGGGCACTTCTCGTGAACACCGGGCCACCAGGTCTGCCATAAATGCACTAAATGGGAGAAACAGCATAAGCCAACACTGGGTTTCAGTGGATGGGGAAATTGGTCGTGTGTTTTACAGAAAGTGCCTCCTTCAATAGAAAGTTAACTACTCAGACTGCATCTGCCTGAGAGAGTCTGGGTCTGCAGGATGCTTCATGCTGGGGCCCTAGTGAACTAGAGATCTTCCCCAGTCAATGGCCCACCCCTTCCCATTCTGAAACCTTGTGATTCTTTTCACATGCCCACCCACACCTTTGCTTATATGATCCTTCTGTGCAAATGTCCTTTGCTTTTGAATATTCTCAAGAAATGAGCAACTCTTGAAATGGTACATACTCAATCCTTCTCCTTAGCAGGAGAGACTTTTCAATTACTTATGCCATGGCTCTTAGTGCCTAGTCAAAGTCTCATAATGGTGGGTATTTAATACACACTTACTGAGTTATGCACACAGAAGAGATCCCATCTCCAAAAAACAGCAAGAAAACATACAGTCAATTTGGACCAAGAACTTAACCTACACATTCTATGGCATTTAGCACAGGTTGTTATATAGTATAGCACCATATTATTTTGGGTTGTGTTAATCAAAATTAAAATGTGCCAATTATTTATATATATTTAAAAGACAAACCTTCAAGGGTTGAGAGTCTTCTTCATCAGAATCCTTGAACTCAATGCAGATAGCAATGTTTCTGGCCTGCAGAGGTAGATATAGGGGGTAGATATAGGTAAGAGAAAGATATAAGGGGGGGGGGGGACCAATAACTATAACCATATACACACACACACACACTCACACACACAAATATTTATACAAGAGCCTAAGAGCTAAGTCATAAAGGAGACTTTTAAGTCTGTGCACTTGCCTTGGCAAACGACTTCTGGCTGTCATATTTCAAGTATTTTGGGTAAACATAAAGGTGATTGCTGTAGACTGTATAAGGCTGGGTGTGCTTGGGTATGCAGGGCACAAACTCCTCCACTTCAAAAGTGATAGGAGATTTACTGCAGGTTTCAAATTGCCTCATGGGAATGTATGATGAATTTAGATAATCTGAAAAGAAATGCCGAATCACACAGATCAGAGGAAAATCCAACTAAGTAAAAATGTAGGCTGTTTATTACACAGGACAGAACACTTACTAGGGAAGTCACAGGAAACACTGTCAATTGTAATGTCTAGATTGCCTAAAATCACTGGGAGTTTGGCCATCTTCTCAGGTCTGCAAACAAAAGAGAAAAAAATCAATATTATGAGGGAGGTTAACTGTGAAGTCTAAATTCTCAAGTGGCATTCCCAGGAAAAGGATATAAGTATATATTGTTCCTGGTAAGCGCTGCCACCGTTGTCAGAGAAACCAGCACAGCCCTTCTGACAACAGATCCCGCTTCCTCATAGACGGAAAAGTCCCTTCTCTCAAGTGTTTGCTCATCAAGGGTCCAGGAAAAGTTCCTATTCCTACCACCCACAGCTACCACACCATATTTTCTTTTTAAGATGGCTCAGTGGTTAAGAACACTGACTGTTCTTCCAGAGGTCCTGAGTTCAATTCCTAGGAACCACATGGTGTCTCACAACCACCTGTAATGGGATCCAATGCCCTCTTCTAATGTGTCTGAAGACAGCTACAGTGTACTCATATACATAAAATAAATAAATAAATCTTTAGGAAAAAAAGATTGGTTTATTTTTAGTCATGTGCACATGGGTATGGGGGAGAGTGTATGTGCGTGCGAATGCAGGTGTCCTGGAAGGCTGGAGGCATCTGATCCCTTGGAACCGGAGTTATAGGTGGTTGTGAGCCTGCCTGATGCAGGTGCTGAGAACCGATCATAGAACCTTGGGAAGATAATATTCACTTTATACGTTGGGACCTCAGAACAGGACTTATTTTTGTTCTGATAAAATTTCATCTTTTTATGTTTGAGCCATTTATAGTTGGCCCAAATATTCCTGAATCCAAGTTCTAACATCAAACATCTCTGTTCTGCCTAAGAGCTTCATGCCACGAAGGCATTTAATCAGCACAGTATGTGTTCATAACCGTCACTGATTATAACCTTATATTTCATAGAATACTGCCAAAAACGGGTTCTTCCGTCCTCTATTTCCATGTGGACACTAGCTCATTCATTATCCCTGACTAGTTACCCCAACAGTTGAACAGCTGCCCACTCATGCACTGACTCATTCATGGGATGTCTGTCACATGTAACCATGGCAAACACACTCTGCCAGGGATTTGCACTCCTCTGTGGCACTGGCCTAGCAAACCAATTTAAAAGAGATGTGCTCAAGATGTATGGCATGACATGTGCTGTTCCTGGGAAACAGGATGTTCATACATGATCTTTATAAGCCTCCTGCTTAGTCATGTCTTTCACTGCATTACCAAGAGACACCAAAGCTCAGGGGTACACTGGTTAGTTTTGTCAACTTGATACAAGCTAGGGTTATCCGGGATGAGAGAACTGGGAATACGCCTCCATCAGGCTGGCCTGTGGGAAAGGCTGAGATGTTTTCTTTATTCATGATTGCTATGAGAGTACCCAGCACACTGGATGGTACCACCCCTGGGCAGGAGGAGGTCTTGGGTTCTATAAGAAAGCAAACTGACCGAGCCATGAGGATCGAGCCAGTAAGCAGAATTCATCTGTGGCATGTGTCACAGCTCTTGCCTTGGTTTACCACAATGGACTGTGACACAGAAGTGTAAGCCAAATAAACCCTTCCCTCTCCGGGTTGCTTTTGGTCACTGTGTTTATCAACCACCCTTAGAAAGAATGTGGAGATGTAATTGTTAGTAAAATTAGGCACAGATGTTTTTGTTAGTGGTCGTGATGTAGAAAATCCAGGGGAACAATGTAGAGTTCGGAAAGGCACACACTTGAAAATTGAGCCAGGGATTTTTTGAGGTCAGGGAACAAGAACAGCGGCAGCCCAGCTAGTACCCGCTGACATGCCTTTCTTGCTAAGGCTGGGCTGGTGATAAGATGATTAATTTCTTGTATCCATTTTTGCCCTAGGCTTCCTAATATGATTTAGTAAAAGAATGTTAATGAGTAGATGTGCACCCTGAGGATTTAAACTAAAAAGGACTGGTTTTTTATATAAAACTTTAGATTTGTGATTAAGATTTTTTTTCCATAAAACTACTTTAAGGTAAGCAGTGACTGATCCCTTCTTTGTAACTTGTCGAAGTTGGCTGCGATAACTGACACTAAAATGACACTCAAACAGGGGCGTGAGGAGGTACACACACACACACACACACACCAGTGTTTCCATGTGGATAGGAGTCTCAGCTAGGGTACTGCAGACCACACACACACACACACACACACACACGCACACGCACACACACAAGTGCCAGGTTAGGACAGGTGAATAATCTAAGTTGATTCCTATGTGTTTCCCTTGGGATAAGGTAAATCTAAGGAAGTCGGTTCTTCATGAAACATATTATTAACATATACAGGAGGCAGCACATTCAACATTTGGCTGTATTCCCAATCTCAAAATGTTCCAACCTCCAGCTTTTAAGACTCTTCTGGCACTGCTATTACCCAGTGAGCAGCCTGTCTTAGAAAACTTGATCACCTGAATTAGATCATCATTCAAAACCCCAAGTTCTTCATCCACTATGATCAAAGACAATGTGGATGGAATACATACATCTTGGGGTGGGGTATCCCACAATCATGGGAGAGATTCTCATTTCTACTTTCCTTCTGTTTGTACTTGGGTACAACATCAGCTCCCTGACATCCCCAGAGCGAACCGGTCAGGAAGGCACTATCTCCACACCCTTGGCTTTCAGTTGGAAAGGTTCTGACCAAGAGAACTTAGGAAAGCTCAGTCTCACCCTGCACCATGCCTCTGTGCCCACTGTGAGAGATGTGTCGAGTGACCAGCAATGGGGACAGCAACTCTCTCGCGCTCCTCACCACCGTACACTTCCTCAGTGACACCCCCACAAAAACTCTTTGGGGAAATCAATACTCAGGCTGTGAATTTTATGCAAATATAAATTCTCTAGATGCACAGGGCCTTCATCTGACTCTTCATGTGAACAATTTAACACTACAACATCCCATTCAACAAGGAACAAGCCCCAGCCAAAGCTGTGAGGCTAAAGCTATGGCCGTACTATTTTCTTCAATGACTCGGAAACTGTATTATAAATAATACTTTCAAATGTAGGTACCTAAGAGGAGTGAGCTGCACCTCTCCCTAGTATCACCATCCACGAATGAATGGCATCTTTACCTTTTTATATAGATTTCCTTAAGAGGCAGATTTCAAATGATCGAAGTTTAGTTCAACAATCTTCACAGGAAATTTCTCTATCCTATATCATTTTTTTTTCCTGCCCCAACTATATGTGGGAATGACTTCTGAGAAACGATGTTTGAAGCTTGCCTACACAAATTCAGTGGTCATTCACCCATTCTGTAACCAAGATAATACTGTGCTTTGAGATATAATTGTGTTCCATTTCTTCTCACAATGTGGGGGTCAGCCTGTCTATACCTAATTGACCATTGAGAACAAACTATCAATGCAGAGAGATTATCTTGTGTGTTGTATGGATGCATCACCTGTCAATTTAAAAAGCCAATGGTCTATGGCTTAGACAGGAAATAGAGGTGGGACATCTGGGAGACAGAAGGGATTTTGGGATAGATCCAGGCGTGGGAGTTCGCCTAAGAAGATATAAGGAGACGAACACAGGGCACCTGAACACAGGTAGCCAGCCAGGTGGCAGAAAATAAAACAGCATATTTTAGTTACAATTTAGTCAGAAGTAGAGCCTAGCTATATGGCCAAGGTATTTGTCAGTATATTCCGAGTCTGATTCTTATTTCTGGGAACGTGAGGCTGGGAGAAAGAGTCAGGCCAAATTTCAACAAAATGGCACCCAACATAGGGCTCCATCTGTAAATGGGTTATTCTTAATATAAATGTAAACAATGAGTTAAACTGGTGGCTGTATTTCTTTACCTTATGCTGGCCCCCACTAACTACACAGAGAAGCCAAGATTTATTTAAAGCTCTACCACAATTGCTGAGCAGTGAAATGGTCTACCTTCCCTTTCTATGTTAGTCTTGTGTGTTTCCATAATCTCTCTCAGGCCCTCGTCTTCATGGCTCCAAACGTTCCAACCTCGCTGGTCTCAATCGCCCTCACTCTTTCCTCTGGTTGGCAGACATCATGCCCTAGTCTCTATTTTGCCCAGTTGTTGGGTGACCAACACTTACTGACAAGGCAGAGTAAGAATTGTAAGAATTGTTTACACAAAGCGGGAGATTATTTGTACAAATATTACGATGTCGTGTCTGGATTGAAACAAGATATGAGGGCAAAGAAATCAGCATTTGAGTAACACAAGGGTAAACTTTATACAGTGTACAGAAACATTATTCTTACACATCCATGTCACTATGCTCTGAGCTTCCTGTGAACTAACTCCTGAGCAGCAGGGAATCCACAGTTCTGGACATGTAATCTATGTTCAGTATTTCTCCGTTGTTACCCATCACAACATATGTGTGTATAAGATGTGGTAAATGGACTTAAGACCATTCCTTGAAAGCCACACTTCCCTGTCCAGACAAAACTGAAAGCCAACGTGTAGAGATAGGTTGAGAGTATCTGCTTATGTCTTTGTGTGCTGCTCTGAGGCACCTGTGAAAGATTAAGACAGGGACAGACAGGAAGATGGCCACTGGAAGACAGAGGCAGCCTGGAGTGATCTGCTACAAGCCAAGGAAAGCTCAGGGAACCAGAATAGCTGGGGGAGGCAGAAAGAATTGTCTCCTGCAGACCAGGGGAAGTGGTCATACCAACAGCCCTTTAAGCTTTTAGCTTGGAGTACCTTTCTTGGTATTATTAAGTGACCTGGGTTGCTGTAGTTACAGAAGCCTCTGGAAATGTATACACCCATCGATATGGACATTTAAAGTAAGGATTATGTAAATTATCATTTCCCCCACATTGGTTTAGAAGTACCAGGGGAGCCTTCACTCAATCTTGCAAGTCAGAAACCTGCCAACTGTTTATCTTTGTTTATCTTTTATCTCTTCTTCCTAACACCCATCAGGAAGCCACGGGCCAGTGACTGTACCTCTGACAAGTTGAAGCAGCCCACTGCTTCTGATTTCCTCCTGTAGGAGCTTTGCAGCAACCTTTCCATCTGACAGGTATCCTTCAAGTAGGCTCCACCCTGCCTGTGCTTCCCTCTACCCCACAACCCATGCCATGCACATCCAGTGAGAATTCAAGTTAAGAAGAACCATCCATCCCTTGTCCTTGAGGAAACACTCTGTTCACACGCACTTCTCTGCCCTGTGAACTCTGAGTGACATAATTTATACGGCTGTCCCCGTCTCTCCCTCCCCACCACAAAGCTCCTCGGGTAGACAAACAAGCAGCACCGTCAAACTCACTTCCGGAAGTCTGCGAGCAGCTTGAGCATGTCATCATTTGAAAGCTTATTGCTGTCTTGCCGGTAGATGGCAGAAAATCTGGCGTTTTTATCCAGGTTCCCAGAGGTGTCTTTAAACAACGTCCTGGAACAGAGAAACAACACTTCAAGAGCTGGGTTTCCGAAGACCAAAATAAGGACAGCTCTGGTCTCTGCACACAGACGAATTATGATTCCACTGGCTGTGGCCAACAGAAATCTCATTATCCCTCCAATGTGGTACGTATTAATGAGGATGACCACAACTAACTCAATTTACACAGAAAACAGTTTCAGCCAAAAGCCTGTACTGAGGAAACAGCACACACATTCATATGGGACACAGGAAGGGACACAGAGAGAGGACGCTCCGGGACTCTCCAGCTGCACCATCTGAGCTGCAGGCACGTGGCCAGGGCCTGGGCTCTCTCAGGACAAACCTCCTGTCTGCCCTACTGGAGTCCTCTCGGCCACGGGCCCTTGCTACGTGCATGTTCAGAATGGGTGGTTATTTACTTTTGACTTCACCAATTTAAATCTCTGACTCGGGATAATCAACTCAATACGTAGGCCTACTTGTCTGTTGGTCTATCTGTCCATCAGTCTACCCCAGTTATAAAGGGCGTTCTCCCTTACCTTGCTGCCCAGGCGAATGGCATCCTGTACTGTCCTAGTCTTTGGCATGCCTGCTTGGCATTCTTCAGCACCTTCTGGGCAACCTGGAACAACATACAGCCGTGAAATGCTCAGCCACAGGAGAACTGAGCCCTCACCATACCACCAGGCCCGGCTTACAGCACTGATATGGCTGAATTCAATCCCAGGGCAGACTTCTTTATTCAGCCCCTGGCAGTGAATCTCAAGGTTACAGATGTTACTTCCAAGAAGCTCGTATACCCTATTGGTCTTTGCAAACAAGAAGCAGGCTACTCTTTGGCCAGCATCCTTCCTCTGGCAGACTTTATTTCTTTTTGACTAAGGGCTAATTATAAGCCACTGAGGTATCCATGCCCAAATATCTGTTTAATGAATTTAATGACCAGAATGCTGTGTGTGTAAGAAGGAGCCTAAAGTCATTTATGCTGTGTGTATCAAAGTCAAACCAGCTTTTGAAAAACTGCTTACATCTGGGAGCCTTTGTTTCCTTCTAGGCTGGAGAATCAGGGTCACTGTCAGATAGCCTTGGCGCACGGCCTCACTATTCTGGGCCAACATCTGTATGCTGCAGGCCCTCCAGTGGTCTGCATATACCATCAAGTGTGAGAAGCACTCACTAAAAGACATAGGACAAGGGCAATAGAGACGCGCATCCAAAGGTCCATCAGAGCAGCTCTGTGCCTCTGCAGATCAGTAGATCAGTAGGTCTCTACGGTGTAATCCCTTCTCACTGAAAACCTCTGATTCTTCTACAAGCATGCTGTGGAAGACATCACTGTCTTCAAGGGCGAACCAGAAAACAATCCTGGTTCAAACAGACATCAGGAGAGTGTCTAGTACACCCTTTCATTTTAGTGTGTGTGTCTGTCTGTCTGTCTATCTCCCTCCCTCCCTCCCTGAGATCTGGGAGTACATGGTCTATGAACAAAGACCCAAGGCTTCCTCCCAAGGGCTTACATTAAAACATGCTCAATTTAACATTTTTTTTTTAAGATTTATTTATTTATTATATGTAAGTACACTGTAGCAGTCTTCAGACACTCCAGAAGAGGGCGCCAGATCTCGTTACGGGTGGTTGTGAGCCACCATGTGGTTGCTGGGACTTGAACTCTGGACCTTCGGAAGAGCAGTCGGGTGCTCTTACCCACTGAGCCATCTCACCAACCCTTAAGATTGTTATTTAGGCATCATAGTGCACACCTGCAATCCAAGCACTAGGAGACAGAGGCAGGAGGATCTCAAGCCAGTCTTAGCTGCATAGTAAGATCTTGCCTCAAACAAATCACTAAGGAAGGAACGGTGGCCTAGCACACCCAAGAGCCTGGATCTTATCTCAAGCATCACAAAAATTCCCTAAAAGGATTGAAGCAGTCATGAGAAAGTATACAGCAGGGTAAAATCCATGCCACACACAAGGGTGTAATAGATTTACATCTTCCTTTGTGGAGAATGAGAGTCAACTAAGGGCGCAGATAGAAAATACTTGTGGAAGCAGGAACTCAGTGCATGAGTCTCCTCTGGAGCCCTCCCCAACCCTGCACAATGAAGACCTGTTCCAAGTGATGTTCCAGGTGAATACTGCACAGCTTGGACAAAAGGAAGACAAAGCTTTAATTGGCAGAAGATAATATCACCATGGCAATCTATCCCAACTTCTCTCCGAGTGTGAGATGAGGTGAGCCTTGAGCCTTGATTTACTGAGACACTGTGGAGGAGTGAGTCATGCTGGGAAGCAGGCTGAAGAGAGGTTGGCCCACCATGATGCATCAGCATGGGCTGCCGGACTTTAGCTCCTACACGTGCAGGCAGAAGAAGGAACGTGGATGCATATGCACCTTGGAAGTGCGTTCTGCCAGCACAGCCTTATCTGAGGTCACTGTTGATTCACCAAAATAAAAAGGCTTAAAAGAACTTCTTAGCCAATGTTTTCCAGTCTTGGCTTTAAATACTAAGATGGCTCCTCTCCAGGAAACATATTCTACTCAACTTTTATCAGCCGAAAGAGTGTTTGAAGATGCTTGGTAGGTGGGCTTTTACTTGATGGGGGCTGGACTCAGGAATATTTTCATGGGATGTGTGGTGTTCTCAGCACTGCCTGTTTCGTGCCTGTGTGAGCCTTACCTTGGCCCTGTGAGGAACACAGGCTGGGCAATGTTGTTTTACTCACATGTGGGACACTGGGGCACAGAGGTGAGAGGCATCAGAAGTACCCTGGCAATGCTGGCCCTTGGCGCTCAGGCCTTCTTAATCCACGAATGTGTTCTTTAACAACTACTCTATACATCCTGGTGGCTGTGCCTAGGATGTACAGGTAGCTGTAGGAATGAAGTTTTCAAATCTCTGAGCCAACCTGGTAAACCTCTGCTTGAGGTCTGACATGTCCACTCACACTGGTTTGGCTGACCAGTCCTTCTTCATGCACAGAGGCCCTCTCTCAAATGAACACTTAATATCAAACCAAACCAACACCCTCTGAAAAGCTAAAACTGGCGTGGATGGCAGCACTCAACAGCTTTGTCCAACACAAAGGAACAGCTGTGAGAAAGCCACAGTCAATTGTCCTTTGCCACACCAGCCATGGGACAGCAAGAAAACAACTAAGGAGGTGTAGGTCTCTATTTTCTAAGTTTCTAGACTCAGTAACTTCTGATACTTAGTAACTCTATAATGTGGGTTACAATATGACTCCAGAACCCAAGGGGCACATCAACAATGGTTGACCGCAATACATGTGTTTTTAAACGAGACAAAGTTTAGTATCAAGCCGATAATTCCTTTGAAATACGAATTTGTCAGAACAGAATAGCAAATGATGTGTTTTATTTACATGTGAGAAGGCTTTCATTAAGGGCTGGAGAGATGGCTCAGTGGTTAAGAGAACACTGTTATTAAGAACTGGACACATAGGAGCTGGAACGTAGCAAAGGGACAGAATATACACTTGGCATGTGCCTACACCTGGGCTCTTCTACATGGGCAAAAAGAAACCAGGGACATAAAATCAAAATGGACAATCAAAGCCGGGCATGGTGGTGCACACCTTTAATCTCAGCACTCAGGAGGCAGAGGAAGGTGGATTTCTGAGTTCGAGGCCTGCCTGGTCTACAAAGTGAGTTCCAGGACAGCCAGGGCTACACAGAGAAACCCTGTCTCAAAAAAAAAAAAAAAAAAAAAAAGGACAGTCAATAAATATGTGTAACTGCACTCTATGTTTTAATATTCATTTTTTTCATGTGTGGTGTGCATCATGCCTGATGTCTGCATGTGTAAGTAAAGATTGTGTACGTGTGTGTGCATGTCTGCACAAGTGTAAAGATTGTGTACATATGTGCATGTTTGCACATATGTATAAAGATTGTGTACATGTGTGTGCATATCTTCATGAGTGTGTAGAGACTGTGTACATGTGTGTGCACATCTGTATGAGTGTGTAGAGATTGTGTACACATGTGTGCACGTCTACATGAGTGTGTAGAGATTGTGTACACGGGTGTGCACATCTGCATGAGTGTGTAAAGACTGTGCATGAGTGTGTAGAGATTGTGTACATGTGTGTGCACGTCTACATGAGTGTGTAGAGATTGTGTACACGTGTGTGCACATCTGCATGAGTGTGTAGAGATTGTGTACACATGTGTGCACATCTGCATGAGTGTGTAAAGACTGTGTACATGTGTGTGCATGTTTATGGAGGACTGAGGTTGAATGTGGCATTGCCACTGATGGCTTGCCACACTGTTTACTGAGACCTAGCTCTCACTTGAACTTAGAGCCTGCTGATTCTCGCCAGTCCAGCAAGCCCACTTACCTTGTGGGTTCACTGTTTCATGAGTTCTGGGACTAGAGACAGGACAGATGTGGGTACTGGGGATTAGAACCCCAGTTCTCACACTTGCACGCAGAACCATCTCCCCAACCCAACTATCAAGTACAGTTTACCTCTGACCTCCTAGGTTTGTAATTTGGCACAAAAGCCATTCCTTACATTGTTACTTTTAAGTAATCACAAAACATGAAAGCCACTCATACCTTAGAAGAGTCTGAGCTTTTCATATACGGTTCAGCACAGTGCGTGATGCTTCCTTGGAGGACCTTCTCAATTCTGGCCACAAGAAATATGTCTGGGTGAGGACACGTGACTGAAAATATTCCCTAAGGAGACAATGGTTCTCTTCAGTCAGGAGAATCCACAGATGAATGGGAGAAGTCCCCTCACCACCAAAGCAGCAGAGGATAGTGTGACAGTCCAACCAGCGAGGAGACCAAGGCGGAACCCCTCAGGGGCTCCTCAGCCCATATCTGCTCAAAAAGTCTGCTTGGTGGCAAAGGTGAGCAGGAGAAGCCTTATGGAAATGAGTGACAGCCAGACCCCTTCTCCCTCTGTTTGCTTTCACTCCATAATTATATATATACCTTGCCCGATAATTACTGACCAAAGCTGCCCACCGATGCATGGCAAGGCCTCACTGAGCGTGTTTAATATGTAACAAGAGGAGTCTGAGTAGTGCAAATGCCCCTACCTGCTTCGGATACTGCATGGCTGTATGAAGGGCATCCTGGAAGGCAGGTGGGCTCTGGCCACCGTTCATCAGAGCTGGGGATGTGGGGGCCAGCATCTGCCGCACTGAGAAGTGGTTCAGGTCCACGTGGAAGTCAGCAGAAATCTTTCGGTTGTATTTTATGTCGAACAGGGACAGGGTGACAAAGAAAGGCTCGACCTGGAAAAAAAAAATAAAACCATCAATAAAACAGCATGATCATAAAGCCAGTTTGGACAGATGCTGCTGTATAAGGAGAGCGATGAGCTGTGTTTGTGACTGTCTCCTGGAGAAATGACTAGACGTGAAAACTTTTATCCCTTGTCACACAGACTGAGGCTATAAAGCATTTTTAAGAAACAAAACTTTCATCCCCGCTCCATGAGCTTTGCTATCAAATGCATGCTCTGCAGATAAGACGGCTGACCTCCTTGGAGCATCTAAGATGAAATCCATACCCTGGGACATCTTAAATCTGCCATCTTATTTTTGGCTACAACACCCCCTTATCCCGCCCCCACACACCCCAATGTAAGCCCTGCACATCTCTGGGCAAGGTTGGTGCACCCTGGCAGCAATGTAAGGAGAAACCTGTGACACCTGAAATTCTTCAACATTTAAAAGAAGAAACATTTATTCTTTTAAAATTATTTTGAAATTTGAGGACATTTTTATTAGAATTTAAATGTAAAAACCCCTTGGCAATTTAGCTGTAGATGTCAGCAGCTGCTCAGGGAGAACAGAGGGGAGAAAGCCATGCTTTTTAAGCCAGCAAAGAGGTCAGCTATGAGGTGGACAGGCAGCCGCGTGATGGGGAGGGGGCTTTTGAGAAGGCCAGAGTATCAAGAAAAGCACTCAGGTTCTGATAGCATTTGAAAGAAATCCAGAAAACGTGGGGAAGGGTGTAAATCCATGTGTGTGTGTGTGTGTGCGCGCCTTTGTGTGTGTGTATGTATGTATGTGTGCTATGTGTGTCTATGTGTGTGTGCTATGTGTGCCTCTGTGTGTGGATATGTGTGTGTGCTATGTGTGCCTCTCTGTGTGTGCTTCTGTGTGTATGTGTGTGTGATTCTGTGTGTACCTGTGTGTGTATGTGTATGTGCTATGTGTGCCTTTGTGTGTGTGTATGTGTGCATGCCTGTGTATGTGTGCCTCTATGTGTATGTATGTGTATGCCTGTGTGTGCTGTGTGTGTGTGTGCGTGTGTGTGTGTGTGTGTGCCTCTGTGTATTGTATATGCACACGCATATCCAGCGGAAATCTGTGGATGATTAGTTTATGTCGTGACTGTTCTGGGATTCTGGGAAGGAGATAGAATACAGTACTATGGAAGAGCTAATGATTCCACCTTTCTCTTCAGCATGCCTTAGGGTGAGCCAGAGGACTGACCCGCCCAGCCCAGGGTATAGACTTGACCTGGACTTTACTGCCCCTCTAACATTCTCTTCTCTAAAGACACAGAGTTGGGGGCAGGAGGAGACTCTGGTCCCTGCATGCTTTAGGCTGACTCTTTTTTAAAGCCTGACTTTTGGAAAGGGAAGTTACGTTTGTCGTGGGTCCTTCCTCGTTCTCTGCGACACAGCACTGCAGGTTAAAGGACAAATCGTTGCACTTGACGAGAATCCTTTTCCCAAACTTTTCTTCAAAGGGCTTCACTTCTGGTTCAGCGGATGAGAAGTCAAGTTTCTTTAAAAAGAGAATGTGGATATATAAACACGTGGCACTCCCACTAAAAATTCCAGCATGAATGCTCTAGGCTCCTAAAACCTGGAAAAGCTGTATACATACATCCACAACAGTGCTGCAACTTTGTTTTATATTTAGTAGACATATTTAATAGACAGATGCTATTAATCATGACAATCACATATATAAGGATATACCTGCTTAGACAGTCACATATGTGAGGATATACCTGCTTGGTGGATAATTATACAGGGATTAATGTTATAAACAACCTAAACATACATTGTGTAAGGACACATACATTGCATTATATATGTACAAACACACATGCATGTGTACATACAGGCATGCATACTCAGTAATAAAAAGGAAATTCAGGGCTGGGCCTGGTGACACATACTTGTAAACCCAGAACTAGAGAGGGAGAAGCAGGCAGCTCTCTGTGAGTTTGAGATCAGCCTGCCTTACAGAGTGAGTTTGAGGCCAGCCAGAGATACATAGTGAGATGTGGTCTTAAAAATAAAAGGAAATTTTGGATTGGGTAGACTGTGTGCCATACAAGCCTGAGGACCAGAGTGTGGAGAGAACCAACTCCTGAAGTTGCCCTCTGACCTCCATGTGTAGCTGAGGTTTCATAGCTCATGCGCTGCCTAACACACAGTAACAATCAATCGATGAACAAATCAGGGATGCTCCTTGGAAACATGTTAGGTAAAAGAAGATACAAGAGACAGACAGGTTCTGCAGGATTCCACATTGATGAGCTTGCTAAAATAGTTAATTCATAAAGATAAAAGGTGAACAGAGATGACTGGGGCTCAGGGATGGCAGGCACAGGGACTGCTATTGAAAAGAGTTTCAATTTGGAAAGACGAAAACATTCAATTCTTCTGGAAACAGATGGTGCAACAGTTGCAGAGAACTTATTTAATACCACCGAGTTGGTTTGTTTTTAATTTGAATTCTATTTTTCAAATGGCTAAAATTATAAGGTTTGTGCTATAGGCATGCTACCACAGTAAACGGCGTACAAACAGGAAGTCAGTGAAGAAACATAGAAAATGTTTATTATTAAAGCTAAGTGGGAGAGGCTGTTCTATTAAAGTACCCAAATGGGGGTGGGGGGGGTGGGGGGGGTTGGACAGCATTTAGGATGAAATATACCAGATCCTTGTCCCTTCTTGGCACCTCTGTGGCATTCGTCGCCCTGGGCCCTGAAGATCTTTGTCACAGTGTTTGGACACAGGTGTGGGTTACACGCACTCCCAGGCTTCTGTCAGGGACTGAGGCTAGTTGAGAAGTGTTACTGCCTCTGGGTGTCTGCAGTGATGTGGGCCATGCTCTAATGGTTATTTTCAGGGGTAGCTTATACAGATGGTCACTGTGGACCTCAAGATCCAGGCTGGTGCCTTTCCGGAAGCTGGCTAAACACTGCTCTCAATACTCAACAGTACTGAATATCAAACATTCATGACCTTTACATTTTAAATATTGAATTAGCTCTTACCTGGGTATCTGGGTCCAAGTAAAAAAGCTTCACTCTGCTCTCACTTTTCAATTTGATCTCTGCTTCTCTGGTGCTCTGCGGACAAAATAAAAAGTTTCTAGCTAACAAAATCCTTTGTTCTCCACCTCCCAGAGGTATTGAGGTATCTGAAAGCTGCCTGTGGTGGTTTAAATGAGAATGCCTGCCCCCCACCCCCACCTGCCATGAGGTTCATGTCTTTGAATGCTTCACCCCCAGTTGGTAGAACCGGGAAAGGAAGTATTGTTTGTTTTTTTTGTTTGGTTGGTTTTTGTTTGTTTGTTTGGTTGGTTTTGTTTTCTGTTTTTTTGAGACAAGGTTTCTTTGTGTAGCCCTGGCTGTCCTCGAACTCACTCTGTAGACCAAGCTGTACTGGAACTCAGAAATCTGCCTGCCTCTGCCTCCCAAGTGCTGGGATTAAAGGCCACTACTGCCCTGCTGGGAATTATTGTTGAAGGAGCTGCAATGCTTGGGGTGGGATTTGAAATTTGGAAAGCCCACACTAATACAAGCTAGCTTTCTCCCTCTCTGCTTTGAGCATGTAGAATGAGATGTGAGTTCTCAGCTATTGCTTCTGCACCAGGCCTGCCTACTTGCTGCCATGATCCCAACCACACACTCATGGATTCTGACCCTCTGAAGCTGTAAGCAAGCCCCAAACAAACTCTTTCTTATATAATTTGTCTTGATTGTGGTATCTCTTCACAATAGTGGGAAAGTATGATAGATTCATCTACAAATGTGGCCTATGAGACAACGCCACATGGTCTCTGGGAGGCAGCGGCACGCCAACCATGGTGGCATAGGTAGCTTGGGCTGTAATGCTGTAGGAGAGACACTGCTGGCACTGATACCCCAGGAGGCTTTGCGTATGGCTGTGTCTGTGAGGTTTCCAACTGGAATCTCTCAGTAGATGGACACAGACTGAGTTCCAGATTTGGAGACCATCACCGTGCAGATGAGGACAGAAGACTTGATATGATTCCTCAGGGAGAGTGGAGGTGAGATGGCAGGCAGAGGAGAAGCCACAGACAGACACAAACGTACGGTGGCATGTCAGCAATGGAGACGCAGGACTTGGAGGGTGTGTGTGAAAGAGGCTTCTAGATTCACCAGACTCAAGCACCTTTAACCTCCTTACTGATCTTGCCTGTAGTTTGCCATTCGTTTTCACAGATACTATGGACAATAATGTGCTCTCATCATCTGATACTTTCCCCACAGACAGACATCACCTCTCTGCCCTAGACAATGGGACAGTGACAGCCACAGTATCTTCTCTGTTGATGGCTGAGTGACGTCTATTATTGTGTCTCTAATTGAAGCTGACGAGAAATTAAGAATCTTACCAATTTTTCAGTCACTAAGTTGTTATAATGGGTCCTTGGCTGTGGCTCAAAACTCCCATGACTATATTTAACCTATTTGCAAATGAAATGACATTCATAATGAGCTCTCTGAGCCAACTGGCCTCCCTCTCTGGACTTCTGGTTTCTGAGGAAAAAGAATGTACAAGATGATGCCCCAGGCGGTAGCCACAGCAACTTTTATCGTGGTAGCATTTTTGAGTGACCTCTTGGAGGTCAGGGGGGCTCTGCATCTCCTGTTCCTGCTTCCCATGTAGAATACGTCCCTGTGGTAGAGGCAGGCTCTCTCCATACAGAGTATGAGAGCGCTTCATCTCACTACATCTCTCTCTCTTTTTTTTTTTTTAACACACACAAAAAAAACTGGACCACATGTAAGTGGAATTTACTTAAGTGACCCCAAAGAGCATGCTGTCAACTGTGGGGAGATTCTCTAGAGCCATGGTGACTGGAAGTGGCAAGCAGTACTGTATGCTAATCCTGGATTGAGTTCTTCTCAAAGGCAAAGACTGCTGGACACAATGGCTGGTGTCTTCCTGGAAGCTGCTTGCTATCTAAGTTGACTGTGCCGGGAGAAACTAGCAGAGGCCGCAAAACTACTCTGAGGTCTTCAGAACTGGAGAGCGAAGAAGATGTATGCATTAAAAAAGAAAAGTATATTTGTAGCCAAAGTAGACACAAAGCTTCCAAACATGGGCACTGCCACCCAGGGAATATGTCCTGTTAGGAAAGAAGACAGATTCTGAGGAGCAAAAGCCATGATCTACCTCATACAGCTGCTGGGCCACGAGCTAGACAAAAAGCAAGACCAGATTCTTAAAGTTCCTGTTGTCCCTCCCAAGGCCCAGAATCACTCATCAAACCAAAGGAAAGCACAATACATGGTGGCTGAAGGATATTAAGTAAGACAGGATCTAGGAAGCAAGAACATGGCTCAGGGCGGGCGAGGCTTCATGAAGGAAATAATAAATGCTTGGAATACTAATGACTACAAAAGCTGATTTTAGTTGGCAACAGCCAGTATCTATTGCTAGATATTCTCCTTGATGCCCATTTAAGCTTTCATAATCTGAGGCTGTAGTAACAGCACATATCCACCATGATGGATGCCTCCTCTACCTTAATCCCCAGTACCACAAGATAATAACTGAGAAATTACCCAGCCTTCAAAGGCTGGTACTTTTGTTATCCCTGATCATCAAAGACAAGGTGCTAAGGCAGGGCCCTAAGTGATTTTTCCAGTTTCAACATCAAATAGAATCTCATATTTTAACGTGTGCCATCTTATTTAAAAGCCCAGATCTTTAACTATTCCACAAGACAAAAAGGGAAAAAATATTTAATAAAATGAAGACTACAATAAAAAATAAAGAAAAAGAAAAAAAAATGAGTGGATAAGTTAAACATAAAGCAGAAACCCAAAGAGCAAATAAACACATAAAATCACAAAACCAAAAACCACAACAAACAAATAACAACAACAACAAAAACAGTGATTGGCAGAAGACAGATGTTGTAGACTAAAATAGTCTTTAAATAAAACTTTGGAAATAAGGCAGAGAAACAGGAATATAAACTGTCATATTCTTTAAGTCCAAAACCTAGCAGTATCTAAAACATCAAAAACACAACATTCTTTGGCCTAGAATCCCAGTTTGGAAAGGTCCTTCTGAAATAGGAGTTCACAGATGACACGTCATAATGCTTACCGTACAATTTACAGAGGCTGAAACCCCAGTATCACCTAAATGTTCCTAAAAGTACATGGCTGAATAATGCATACACTATCCACCAACGAACAACCTTGACTTGTGCGTGGTCCATCTTCAAAGAGACTGTCCCCTCTGCTGACACAGAGACGCCCATGAGATACGTTTTAATGGTAGAAAAACTATCAAAGTAACTGGCAAATCACGAGCACACTTAGGAAGTAGATAAAAGTCTTGCGCATGCACATACACATTCTCTCTGTGCCCAGTGTGGCACTAGAGGAATCACAGCAGGTTACCACTAGAGTTCTCAGGAAGAGGAGGACAATCATGAGGATAAAAGAGTGACTTCTTTACCCAACACGGGCAGTTTTACTGACAGGAAGCATAAAAGCAAAATCTTAATCAATGTTTGGTAAGGATACGTATAATATGCACTTTCACAGCCAAGGTGCCCACAAAAATACAGCTGTTAAAAAAAATTATCCCAAGACTATGCAATTGAGCGCATTTCAGGGTGGCAGGATTCAGTCCTGCTCTGAAAATAGACTGTGGTCGGCCAGTCCAGAGTGGCTCTAGGAGCTTCCTTCAGACAGCCGTGGCTGCATCCTGGCCGCGGCCTGCTTTCTATTTTAGATTCAGTAGAGAGAGAAATGTGCGGGGAAATGGACAGGAGCAGAGCGACTTTCCCTAGAACCTGTCACTTGCACACTCGGCAAAGAGAAGGACTCAGCCAAAAGAGCCAAACCAAAACAAACAAACAAAAATACCTCCTATCCCACACAGTAAACCTTAAGCTCAGTCACCGACATTCTCACGTTTCCAGAAAAGACAGTGATGTATCTCTAGTTTTCTGTGAGCCGAAGAAATGATTTAAAATGAAAAATCTATGGGCAATTTTACTTATTTGAAGGTGCTGTATTACACGAAAAATACTGTGTTGAGTCATTTAGACAAAATGAAATAAAACAGTTAGCAAAATCCCCTGAAACCAAAATATGTAATTCTTTAAGAGACTGTTATGTGCATGGGTTGGTTTGACTGTATGCATGTCTTTGAACCATGTACCCATAGACACCCGAGGACAGTATCTGATCCCCTGGAACTGGAGACTCGGATGGTTATGAGCTGCCATGTAGGCGCTAGGAATCTAATACGCCCCCCCCCTCCCCCCAGAAGAGCAGCTCGTGCTTTTAACAACAGAGCCATCTCTCCAGCCCCCAGATTAATTACTTTAAAAAATTTTTTTTATTTATATGAGAACACTGTAGCTGTCTTCAGACACACAGGAGAGAACATCAGATCCCATTACAGAGGGTTGTGAGTCACCATGTGGTTGCTGGGAATTGAACTCAGGATCTCTGGAAGAGCAGTCAGTGCTCTTATCCAATGAGCCATCCTCCCCCCCACCCCTACACACACACACCAATTATTTACTTCTTAAATTAAAAGGCTACCATAACACATATTTACTGCATATATGAGATTTAACTCAAAAGGACTTACATTTCACCTCAAGACACAAAGCCAGGCTAGAACTTTCTAGAATTAGAAGGCTTATCAACGGAATGACTGCCAAACTGCAGCCAATCCCTCTGTGTAATAATGGCATCGTTTTCTGGTTTGAGACTTAGGGAAGGAAGTGTTTGTTACAAACTTGGCTTTAAAACTCTTATTAAAATGTGTCCAGGAAACCACACGGGTTCCCACAAGTCCTGTTGAGCATGGTCCCCAGCCCTTATCCAGCCTCAAAGAGACTATAAAGTTGCAGACACCACTTTCTCTGTCCTGTATTCAACTATGAAAGGTTTACCTGTAAAGAAAAGTTCTTTGACTTCGAGATAAAATGATAAGAAACTGAATGGAAGCTTTTGGAGTCACGTGAGATGCCTCTCTTTCAGAATACAAGATGATAAGCTGTGATGTTTGCCCTACTATCCCCAGAAGAAAATAAAGGAAGAGAGTTGAGGTTTTCTTCACATCTCCTCTACACAAGAAGGCAACACACACCCTCCAGCCTCATCTAACATCAAGGCAATCAGAGGGAGGAGCTCCCCGAGTTCTAGAAGAAACCAACTTGCTGGTTCACAGAGGCCTTTTAAATATAAATACTTACAATTATAGACTGATGCTATGTGTTTTGTTATATTTACAATAAAAACTGTTTGCTTCCCTGCTAGACAATAGGAGGAAAAGATCAAGTTTTAGGGTAAATACAGTCTGTCCCTGATATGGAAACAGTAAAGATGCGCCTATTCTCCAAGAATAAGCAAAGACTCCAAGAACACACGGACAACCCTGAAAATCCAAGTCGGCTTCACTCACATCATGAGGCTAGTCCATAATATTCCAGAATGAAGCATCAGTTATTTTGCACTGAAACAACTTCCCGTCAGACATTTCCTGTTTGTCCAAGTGTGGGTCTCAGTGGAGAAAACAAAAGCCAGAGGAACAGGATGAGTTAGGCAACGACAGCTGTCCAGAGAGGATTTGGCCATTAAGTTACCCCCAGCTACCTTTGCCTGGCCCCATTGTCCCAGGCATCCTCCCTTTACAGTCTTCACACTGCCTAGGCCTCCCATCAAATGCTTCCTCACCTCTGCTTCCCCTACTTCTTTACCCAGAGAATATTCCCCATCTCCCCCTTACCACACACACTTCATCTGACTCTGTAACATGGGACTCATTCCTCCTGAAAACAGGATGTCCATTTGCTAGCCAGTTCCCATGCTCCCTCAACAAATGAGCACTGTAACAGGAGGCGATAAACAGCTGGGCTGACCACAAAGGGACCAGGCATAGGCAGGCAGCCTCCAGGTAAAGCCTGGTCCCTCACAACACAACTGTGAAAAGGTCAGCATTCTGAAGGCACAGGGACTGACAGATCCACAGGTCCAGCGATCCTCCCGGGAACACCTGGGAGAAGGACAATACACTTCCCCCTTTTGTCCCCTTTGTTTTCTGCCAGGTACCAGAAGACAAAGCTAAAATTCCTATGCATCTTCATAGGGGAAAAAAATTGGATTTCTTTGTTGGCTTTGCTTTGGCCAAGACAGAGTTTTGCTATGAGCCAGGCTGACCCTGAACTTGCATTCCTCCTACTTTGCCTCCCCAGTGGTGTGCCGCCATGCCTGGCTTGAAAATGCAGGTGTTAAATAACCAATGTGGGACTCAAAGAACCTGAGCTGTTTCTTAGGTGACCACGCTGTTCACTGCTAGAAAGTTCTTTCTGGTTTATAGGTTGCATAAGTGTGCTGCTTCAATAAACTAAGAGTCAAGCAGTTCTAACCCGTTGCTATGGGGTCCTCTGAGCATCCAGAAATAAAGATGCATGCATGTATGGGTGTCAAACGAGGCCTAGGCTTCCTAACACGATGGGGTGAGGGGTGCAACTCAGTGATAGTGTATTGGTCTACCATATCCAAGGCCCTGGGTTTCAGACACACACACAGACACACATACAGACATACACACAGACACATACACATACAGACACACACAGAGACATAACACACAGACTCAACACACAAACACACAGAGACAGACACACACATACACAGACACACAGACATATGCACATACACAGAAACAGACACTCACACAGAAACAGGCATGCAGATATACACAGGCACACAGAAATACACATACACACACAGGCAGACACACACACAGACACATATACAGATACACACCACATACAAACACACAAAAACAGACACATGCACAGGCATACAACACAGGCATACAGAGACACAGAGACTGACACATGCACACACATACACACACACATACACACACACACACACACACACACACACACACACACACACACAGGAGGAAAAGCAAGAAAATAAACATAGAAGCCAGAACCCAAAACTCCTCCAGGCTAGGCATAGGTTACAATGAGGGCTCTAAAGTTAGCTTTAATAGGCAGGTGCTAAAAACATTCTGTGGAAACAGCTAAGTCCTGAGGAAAAACAATACCCACAGTTCCAGCCAGGAAAATTTATATTGAGAAAGGTCAATGCTGAATGCTAGTCTAGTTGCAATCCTATATTGACACAGCATGATTCTATTATAGTGCTTAACATGTGGGTGTGTACAGTCACCATTTTACTTTATTATTAAAAAACAAAACAGAAAGGTAAGGACACAAAAAGAATGAGGGAGAGTGAAGACAAAGGCGTCGCTCATTTAAAAGAATCATGCACACATGCACACACGCACAGACACATGCATGCACGCGCACATACATACACACACACACACCCATATGCACATGTACACACAGGAGATCAGGCCAAGGATACTCATTGTAGAATTGTTCGAAGTAAGAAAAAATGGAATTAGCCTAAGAGCTAAAATGTTTCTACAGTACAATAAAAATGACTGACCACATCTGTACCCGAAACAAGGCTAAATGAGATGGTACTGAACATCAGAGCAAAGTACACAGAAAAGCAACTTTCAAACATCCAGAATCAACACCCTGCGTCCTCATGGTGAAATACTTGTAAAAACACGGAACGCAATGAAAGTAAAAGGTTTGTGGCTGCGGCTGGGGCTGTGGCTCGAAGGAGAATGGGAGCAAAGGCAGTGCCTGAAGGATGCGCCTGCCACTGAGGTGGTGGCAGAGGCAGCACTGGCTCTGGTAGAGAGGCAACACAACATGGCTGTTTTGTTTTCCCTTGTGCTTTCCAGTGACTCTGGGGTTTTTCAAAGTTACAAAGCACGCACGAAGGGAAGAGCCCAGCTTTGCGGTTGTTCTCCTGCTGATCCAGGTGATCTGGCCACACGCTTCGTAACCCAGCAGCTCCTCTTTAGTGGCAGTGACAAGATTACCACAATCACCCTCTTGGGAACTGTGGCTATTGAGTAGATAAGAGCACCCAAGTGTGCTGGCTCATTTATGTCAGCTTGACATGAGTTAAGTCATCTGAGAAGATGCCCTAGCCAGGCTGGCCTGTGGGCTAGCCCGTGGTTCATTTTCTTAACTGATGATTGATGAGGGAGGGTCCAGCTCACTATGGACAGAGCCATCCTGGGCTGCTGGTCCTGGTGCTATAATAAAGCAGATCTGAGTAAGCCATGGAAAAGAAAACCAGCCAGCAGCGTTACGCCATGGCCTCTGCTTCAGATCCTGACTCCAGTTTGCTGATCCGAGTTTCTGCCCTGATTTCTTCCCTCAGTGATGGTGTATGGCCTGAGAGTTGTAAGCTCTTGGGTCACCCTTTCCTCTCCAAGTTGCTTTTGGTCATGGTGTTTTTCACAGCAACAGTAGCATTAACTAAGGCACCAGTGAACATAATTTAAGTAAAAGAAGTCTGAACAGAAAGAATACGTAGGAAGACAGTACAATGGCAGCATTTAAAAAAATAGCAACACACTTTGTAGGGTATTTTCTGGAGAACAGACTGAAGTGTCTGTCACTCGTGTAAAATAATTCCCACCCTCTCACATTCACCCCAGAAAGCAGACAGTGGCAATCACAGCAACAGTGCCGCCATACAGGAGAGCCATGGAATGAGAGGCACCCAGCCCTCACAGGAGGGTGGTGTGTGAGGATAGCCTCACCTTGGCAAGTTCAGGCAGGTAGCTGTCCAAACCGGAACCAGAACCTTCCAGTTTGCTCTGCTCGTCATCTAAATGGCAAAAGAGATCAACTGAGTTGTATGTAGTTGATACTTTCTCGTGTAATACAAGCAAAGGAACCCAAATGCAGTGGTTCTCAGGTCTGAAAGAGCATTCCAAGCAGCTGGGGGCTTTGGAGTGACACTGATGGCAATGCCCAGCATGGAGAGTGGTGGTCCAAGACCTTGTACAGCTAAAATCCGCTAACCTCAGCTCCCCTCACACTAGAACTGATGTCAGCCACACTCCATCAGTCAGAAGCTAGGGTGGGACCAAGGGTATGAGGGAACAGCCAGGGCTGGGGATCTCTTATGGGCTTGAAGTACAATATGAACACGCATCAAAAACATGGCCTGAGTGCCCTGCAATCTGGAGTAAGAGTCTTGCCATGTTCACTTCATCCTGAACATTCCAAAAGGGGATAACAACAGGAACTTTCCCACTTTAAAGATGGATTTCCCACCAGTGGCTGGAGGTAGTTATTCTTTTCTTTTTTTCCTTTTCTTTTTTTTTTTTAATTACTTAAAAACTTTTATTTTTACGTAAAGATAGGTTGTCGTGTAGCCCAGGCTAGCCTTGAATGTGCTGTGTAGCCAAAGACGACCCTCTGATCCTCCTGCGCCACAGGTGTGTGCCACCACACAGGGTCTGTGCAGTACTGGGAACCTAAGGCTTCATTCATGACAGGCAAGCGCCCCACCAACCCAACTACATCCCTAGTTCATAGTCCCATTTCCAGGTAAAATTCGAGACTCATAATAGTTTGTCCCAGGTTACATAGCTGAAGAAGTGCCTGCCCCACCATGAGTGTGGCTGTTCCTGTTACATACTCCCCACACAAACTCCAAGGTACTAACTCTTTCTGTTTTTTGTTCTTCTGAGACAGGGACATTATGTAGCTCCAGTTGACTTGAAACTCCCTGCACAGTTGACTGGGCTACCTCAAAACCTCTGCCTCTTGCCTCTGCTCCCCACATGCTAGGATTATAGGCAACACCCATGTCTGGCTTCAGGGCAGTCAAGTCTAATGTGACAGAAACCTTTGCTGACAAACTGTGAAAGGCTCACATCTTCCTACCTCTTGTGGACCTTTACAGTCAGTCCTCCTTCTTCCTGGGGAAAGTAGGAGTGGCCACGCAGTGTGCGCGCTGAGGGAAACTGCACCCACCTACCTTCATGAGAGTCCCCGTTCCGCTTTTCTTGCATTGCGGCTTCAAAGTTGAGCTGGAGGATCTTGTTGAGTACAGTGACCCACTCCTCCATCTCTGCCTCGCTGTCTGCGGCCAGAAGGTAACTGCTTTTGTCTTGCATCTTGAGCTCAAAAGCGAAGCGCCTGACTCTGTTGTTCTGAGGTAGAAACCAGGAAAGAGACAAGTCGGGAAGGGGCTCAAGACAGTCTGCCATACTTGTTAATGGTGCCATCTTATTGGCTCTCCGACGCCCCATTAAAACCGAAAATCCCTCCAGAAGTCACAGTCCACCTCTTCATGTGATTAATTAACTGTCTTTTAAAACTATGTATTTAGTTTACATATTTGATTTGTCTGCGTGTATGTATATACACCATGTGTGTGTGTGGCTTGTCCAGAAGGTCACAAGAGACCAGCAGATCCCCTGGAACTGGAGCTACAGATGGCTGTGAGCCAGCACGGGGTTCTGGGAATGGAAACCTGGTTTGTCTGAAAAAGCAGCTCACGCTAGGGCTGGAGCGATAGCTAAGAGCATTTGCTGCTCTCTCTCTCTTTTTTTAATCTTTAGATTTATTTTTATTTATTCTAAACTGTATTTCCATGTGTGTATGTGCAAGTGAGTGCAGGTGCCTTCACAGGCCATCACGGCTCTGAAGCTGGAGTTAAAGACTTAGGAGCCGATTGACATGGGTATGACGCTCACATTCATTCATCTCTCTGCTCGGGGGGGCTCTTCTACATACTGCACTGTTTGCAGCATCCTGGCCTCCTCCTACCACATGCCAGTGGAACAGCTATGGGTCAAACATCTCCAGACACTGACAAGCATGTCTGGAGACAAACACCCCGGCCGGACCCAGGACACTAGACAGACTCGTCTCTGAAGAACAGTCCACACAGGCTGAAGGAGGAGGTGTCATAGGAGCAGTCAGTCCCACTGACTGCTGTGTGGTCAGAACACCCCAACACCCCCTGAAATCTCAGACAGTTATATGCAGTTTGTGGACCCTTCTCAGTGTAGCGCCCAGGCACAAGGTGACCCTCCCAAAGGCCCGTCACTTCTGGAGCTGTTTTTAGAAGCCTGAAGCTAAGTGCTTCTCTGGGCAAGGCTATAAAACGACTTTGCACAGACCATCTGCCACCGGCTCGGTAAATGCCACCTTGGGTCTCCATTAAATGCAAAGGTAGGAATCAAAGAAGGAGTGAAAGGCTGAGAATGGACTTCTTCCCATGACAAAAAAAAAAAAAAAAAAGAAAAAGAAAGAAAAAGAAAATATCCCAAAGTACTTTTTTCCCCAAAACCACTTAAATCACAACTTTTTGTTTCTGTTTTTGTTGGAGACAGGGACTCATGTAAGCCAGGCTGGCCTCAAACACCCTGCGTAGCCAGGAAAGACTTCAAACTCTGGGACTTCTTGCCTCTACCTCCCAAGTGCTAGGATTTCAGGTATGGAAGACTATAGGGGTGTGCTACCTCAGATGGGCTTTAATTACAATTTGATGCTCAGCTTCAGAATAGGCAAGGATACAAAGGAAATTTTATTCTTTTGGAGGCATATGTGACTTAGCAAACAAGAAATGCTATGAGCTACACACACAAAAAGAATCTGAAGGAAGAAATAGGCATTGAAGTCAGACCTCAGACCTCAGAGGCTGAAATACCCAAGTGGCTAGAGGCTCGATGAGGGCTATCCAGCTTATGAACATCTGTGTGCGGTGCAACAGACTGGAAGCAAGGCATTCCTGTCAAACAAAACGAATAACTTCCTACTTCAAAATGAGGATGGAAAAAAAATGCATCTAGTTTTGCTTTCAACTATGCCAGAAAATTCAGCTGAAAAAAGTAACTCCAAGCCGGGCGTGGTGGCGCACGCCTTTAATCCCAGCACTCGGGAGGCAGAGGCAGGCGGATTTCTGAGTTCGAGGCCAGCCTGGTCTACAGAGTGAGTTCTAGGACAGCCAAGGCTACACAGAGAAACCCTGCCTCGAAAAACCAAAAAAAAAAAAAAAGTAACTCCAAAGCTTCTCAGCTTCACAGAGATAAAACGGAAGCTTGGAAATCTGACACAGGAAACAGATGAAGTGTCATCAGTGAACCACTCTGATAGTCTGATTTACACTGTTGGTCAACATGCTTTGATAAACTTTGATTTACTTTGTTATTCACGCTGGCAGCCTCCAGCAGAGGAGGGGCTGCTGGCATAGGAAGCCACCGGCTGACTGGCTGTTGGCTGAAGATACTTTTTCAGGGAATGTGAAGTCATGCCACAGTCTGGATCTAAGGCTCAGATTCTGTCCCGTGGCTTGTAGGTTTCTAATAGTTAGAGATGCTAAGATCCAACTGAAATCCTGTGTTTTGGAAAGGGCAGTTCTCATCTGGTTTCATTAGCTGGGGTATATGATTCTTCTACTTAGGAGCCTGGCAGGTAGCCCTGTCCCAGTTCCCAGTGTCCCTCCTGCTGCACTTCCAGTCTCTCCTGCTACTTCCTTTCATTCTGGGCCCTGCATGCTTCTAACTAGAGTGCTAATCTTCACTTCTGACCTGGATGAAGCCTGATTGTTGGAGCACTGGACAAAACAGCTGAAAACACTACTCTGGAATAAGGGTAGGACCAGCATGGCTGTGAGCCCCAGCAGAGGGAAAAATCAATGGAGGACACCTGACTTCAGCATCGGTCTGGGCCCCAGAACAGAGACCCAGACAGGGCCTCTGCCATTTTGGCAAAGCTCATGAAGACCAGAAGGCAGGACACACAGGGAAGCCTCTGAGATGAGATGCAGGTGAAAGACAACGGACAGACAGACAGACAGTGGAGGAATTCTCCAAGTTCCACATCTGTTGCAGCTAGTTTCTATGTGTGTATCCACCTTAACAAAAAAGCTTGCCAATTAACAAGAATCAAGACAAAGCAACCTAAACTTCAGGAAACACAAGCCAAGACCAGGGCCAGTGAGAATGCTCAGCAGGTAACAGCATTTGCCTCTCATGTCTGGCAACCTGAACTTGTTCCCAGAACCCATGTGGGGGTGGAAGGAGGAACCAATTCCACCAAGTTCTTCTCTGGCATCCACATGCTTGGTATGGAATTCACCACCATGTCCGCAATCCCCTCCTACAACAAATCAATAATTCTTTTTTTAATTATAGAGAGATGACCACAAAAATCAGACGCCCCTAAACACAATGGAGTTGAGAAGACGCTGTGATGCTTCTGATGTTAAGGACTTTTGGGGATTCCTAAATAAATAAATAAGCTAGCCAGACAGACAGACAGACAGCTGGCCAAGTACACCTAGAATAAAAGGAATTTGCCGACAAATTAATTCAGAAAGTTACCAACTATTCTGTATAGAGTTCCTTAGGCAGATACTAAAAGGGTTGCCTCCAAATTAAAAATTAAAGAAAATCATAATAACAAACAGAAGGGGAGAGCAGAGGCTGGCGATGCTGGTCCGCTAGTAGAGTGCTCATCCAGCAAACCTGAGGCCGGGGGCTGGATCCCCAGCAGTGCACAAGTGTGCATGGTTGCCTGTCTCTCTGGGCAGCACGTGGGAGGCAGAAGCAGGAGGATCAGAAGGACCAGGTCACCTTTTACTTGGTTTGAGGCCAACCTAGGCTACGTGAGACCCAGTATATAAAGGAGCACAGCAACAGGGTCCTGGAAGCAGAGCGTCCTATATGGTAAGGAAGGGGAAGAGAAAGGGTCTACAGGAGCAGCTCTGAGGGTGGAGGGAGTCATCAGTCTAGGATGGTCCTGCCTTCTAGCACAGGAGCCATGGATAAGGAGTGAGGTGTAAGCACCTGCAACTAAAGAAACCTGAAAATGACTGCTTCAGATGTGCAGGGGTGCGGGTATGCAGGGGTGCAGGCATTCAGGGGTGCGGGTATGCAGAGGTGCAGGTATGCAGGAGTGCAGGGGTGCAGGCATGCAGGGGTGCGGGTATGCGGGGGTGCAGGCGTGCAAGGGTGCGGGTATGCCAGGGGTGCAGGCATGCAGGGGTGTGGGTATGCAGGGGTGCAGGCATGCAGGGGTGCGGCTATGCAGAGGTGCAGGTATGCAGGAGTGCAGGGGTGCAGGCATGCAGGGGTGCGGGTATGCAGAAATGCAGGTATGCAGGAGTGCAGGGGTGCAGGCATGCAGGGGTGTGGGTATGCAGGGGTGCAGGCGTGCAAGGGTGTGGGTATGCCAGGGGTGCAGGCATGCAGGGGTGCAAGGGTGTGGGTGTGCAGGGGTGTGAGTAAGCAGGGGTGCAGGTATGCAGGGGTACAGCACCTCAGCTCTCTCTGTTGCGATGAGATGAGATGAGCATATTCACTAGAGGATGACGATGCAACTGGATTTTAGGTAAAAATGTAAATACCAAGGTAGAAAGACCCATGGTCAAACCGAAGAGCAGCGTCTCTGACTTCATGCTAGCCCACCACACAACGTCCTTATAGAATCAAGCTCCAAGATACTGCCACTTTGAGGGAGGCTTCTCTGGTGACGCTGAATCCGTCTACTGTCTACTTGACAGGGAGACTGCTCACTGGCCACAGAACCTCTCTGTCTGAGGCCCAGAAGGGATATATTCATGGTCTTCATTCTGCAATTACTCGGGCGGATTCTGATGAGCCAGGCCGTTTGTGAATTGTGAAGCGGAACAAGCCTCCATGTTAGGACGGGGACATCTCAGTTTGGAGGGTTTTGCTATGTGACGTAGGCTGGCCTTGAACCTAAGATCTCCCTCTGCCTGGCTGTCCTGAGGACAGGGTGTATAGGTGCATGCCATCTTATCCGAGTTTTAAACATAAAACCTCATACACTAAAGGACTCCTGTCTGCCACAATATCCTGCCATCTTCAAAATGATGAAAATCAAGTTTGTTTTCAGATTATCTTTCTACCATAATTACAGCCTCGTTAGGAAGCATTTCCCCGAATCTGCTCATTCATGCATAGTGCCACAGCAGACCAGAAAACCTGCCAGGCCCTATTCCTACTCACCTGGATCACGCCCATGCAGGAATCCAGGAATATGGACCCTTTCGGTTCCTTGGAGATCTTCTCATCTTTATAAAAGTTTAGATTATAGGATCCATCGCCAAGTTGAATCAGGTGGAAAAACCGCCTCTTGAATGACTGAAGAAAGAAACACAGACAGTTCATCTTCCTAAATGGACAGTGGGAACTGGCAAGCCACCGGTACTCTTGAAAACCCAGCCAGCATTCTCTAAAGTTAATGGGATTCTAGCCAACACCACTGGTGACTGGATCCGCTGGGGAAAGACTCGCCACAACCGTCTTCCTGCCTTCCTGTCACAGGACATTGTTTCTCGCCCAGAGAGCTTGAAATTTTATGCAACCATCCAAAAGTACGGAGGGGACTTCCAACTTTGGATGAAGCCCCAGGAAGGCAGAGATCTGCTCTCAAATCCCCAGAGCCCTCACTCACACAACATGGCTGTCCTCCACTCATGACCTGGAAGGACTTTGGACCTCAGAATCCCCGCAGGCAGCACTTCCCTGGTTTGGTTTTCATCTCCACATTCACCTTACCATCCTCACTGTGTCTCTTCTCCTTAGGACTCGTCCTGCTCTCCACTGTGCAACTTCTTAAAACTACTTTTTTTTATTTTAATTTTTTTCCCATAGCTAAGTGTCTGTCTGTGTGCGGTATGTACATGAGTGCCGGTGCCTGTGGAAGCCAGAGGTGTGGGATGCCACTGCAGCTGGAGTGGCAGGCGGCAAATGCGCCAACCCCTGGGTCTCCTTTCCTCTTCTCTCCAGATTTCACCATCTTTCTTTTTGACCCTCACTTTGGCTTTACTCGACTCTGTCTCAGGATGCGTCCATAAGAGTGCTTAGGTTTACCTTAGGAGGTCTGAAAACACACTATGCACTCAAGACAAGGAAGAAAACCCCATCAGTGGTACCCCTCACCTCAGCCCTATGATGAGCTCTTTATGCCAGGGCTCAGGAGGCTGTGAGGGAAGCAGGAGGACAGGGCTGTGACAACAGTGGGGCCGTCACCAGGAAAGCATCTTAGGAGCCAGACAGTATCCCCTTTGTGGGTAAAAACAGCAACGCCTGTTCATCTGGGGCAGTCTTCTCAAGACTCAGAGAGAGGGCTGCACGTGAAGGAGAAGCGGGCTGAGGCGCTCTTACCCTCATCGTCACGCTGATGGCGCTGTTCATGTTGCCTTTGTACAGCCAGCCATGCTTGGTGATCCCGCCCTTCTGAGACCCAAGGGAAGCAGCATCCTAGGAAGGAGGGGCACAAACACAACAGCATCAGTCTTCTGCCCTTTCTCTGAGTGTCACCAGTAGGAGAATCATTCCACCTGTGCCACAGTGGGCGATTACCACTTTCTGGGACATTGATGCCTCAGTAAAGTCCAGTGAAGAGAAATGAGGGTACATTTCTAGAACTCCTGTTCTGTTAAAGGTCAGGTTAGTGCCAGGCCAAGCTCTTACTTTCGGGAGTTTCCTGAGCCGCAGACCACACTTAAACCGCTCAGTTGTGTGGCCCTGCCTGGTTTCATGAAGAGAGTTTTCAAACTACACTCCTCTGTGGTTAGACGACAAAAGGAAATTCTTGAAAATTTTTCCAGAGGCTTGGTTCGGGGAGAGATAAGCACAATACAGAACAGGACAGGGTGAGGGAGACAGGCAGAGCTACTCATAAATAAAAGTCTCTGAACTAAGACCTCTCCAGTGGGAGCTGGGTGTGAGGTGATGGGCACTGAGCCGTGGCCCAACACTAAAACTTTATTAGGCGTGTACCGTGCCATGGCCCAACACAAAACTGTGAAATCACTTACAACTTTTTGAGTGCCCCCCCCCATAACTCCACTGCACAGCTCTCAAGTATGGATTATATAGATGGCAACATCAGGTCACAGTAACAAAGGCTAGAGTCACTAGAGTGACTGTAAACAGACAAAGGCAACGTCACCTGCAAATGGCGAAGTCTTTTGTTACAGAATTGACATCTGCAGAAAGGCTTGGCTCCAGCTCTGCTTCAGTATTTGTAGCATTAGCACTGTTATTATTACTGAGAAAACACTTACCTGTCAAGGACTTCCTAAGCTACTAGGCACTCTTCATGTACACTTTCACTTGGTCTTCCTGCCCCTATAATGAGCATCTTAAAAAAAAAGGACTGAGCAGCCCCAGGTGGCCCAGAACTCACAATGTAGACCAGGCTGGCCTTAGAATCACAGAGATCCACATGCCTAGTGTGTGCAGGGATTAAAGGTATGCTCTGTGAGCACTCATGACTAGCAACACATTTCTGAGAATTAATTCTAAAACAGGTTGCTGCATGAATACCATTGTTGTCTATCAACCAACAGTCAGTACTGTACTCAGTAAACAACTAAGTAAAAGGGACCGTCTAAGCTCACACCGGGAGGACGAGAAATGCAGAGACCTAAGGCTCTGCCCACTTTTCTCCAAGAGTTAGGGAGCTTGTTGAAGTTACACAACCACTGGAGAGACAGCCATTTTACTTCTACCACCTGCCAATGAACGATATCCTGTCAGAAAACAATCTAAACTTAAGATCTTGATATCTTTCAACAGTGAGCCAGATCTGATCCAAGCCTTTGCAAATGATCTCAGAACAAAAGCACGCATCAGAGACCATGAGATGCTAAGCAGTCCAAATAAAACAGGGACCTTAAGTCAATCAATTCAAAAGTACATTTAAAAAAATTTTTTTCCATTGTTTCACTAAACATCCCAATTCCTGTTTGGGCTTAGAGGTCAGCACGTCCCTCAAAGCCCTCACAGTCAGTCTCGAGGGAGGAGAGAGGCAGGAATGAACAGAAACCCCACCTCATCTTTGTCGGCCTCCTCATCGACTTCATAGACGTGGACCGGAAGTTTATCCAGCTTGGGCACTTTGCTTTAAAAAGAAGAAAGAAAACTTGCTTAGTAATTGCATCACCAATAGTTTGTTTATCCATCCATCCATCCATCCATCCATCCATCCATCCATCCATCCAAGGAACAAGCCCGCAACAAGTCCAACTGTGGCCACTGAGATAAGGAGTTACACAGTCTACACCAGTGCTTCTCAAGTGGGCGAGCCACGGGACTCCTGTAGGCAGAGTTCCCACTGTGAAAATAAGCCACAGCCTGTTGGGGCTAGGAAGCCAGCTAAATGTAAGAAAATGGAATGGTTTCTGGTGAAACAACTGGATGGGACAATTTTTTAACATAAAATATGAGAAAGGGAAATAGGGTCACTGAGTTCTAATGATTACTGATGGAGGGTGAGGCGCAGTTATCGATGGATGATATTGACAACTATAACAGCAATAGCTACAGTTATGCAAACAGCTGTATGCTAGGCACACATCCTGGGCACTTTGCACATGTCCTCTGGAGGAAGGTAGATTAACTGGATCAAACAGGAATTATCTTCAAATCCCCAAGTGAACACTGAGCAGCTATCAAGCTCAGGCACCGATCAGCGTAGAGAAACTATTGGCAGAGAGTGTTCCCTCTGATGTTTAAAGAGTCGATCAGGAAGTTGACTGAACACTCTAAGGAGTGGCTGGGCCACACACATAGAAAAACAAACAGTGAGGTCCTCTGAGAAGAACACAAGAGGCTCGGAATCTCATAGGCGCACCCAAGCCAAAGGACAATGTAGTACCTTGGGTACTAAGATTTCAGTGGAGATGGTGACTGAAAACAACCTGTCACCGTTTGCTGTTTCCCTCTGCCAACTGTTTTCTGCAGACTCTCCACCCTGATTCCCTTTATGACAAACCAGCGTGAACACTATCACTTCTGGTCTGCTTGAGGGCCCGTTACAGCTTCAAGGAGGCAAGGGACTGACCTGGGAAAACACTGCTTCATACTGACTTTATCAAAGCAAAATGTATTTAATGTAGACAGTCTTCACACATTTCTTTTCCAAAATATTGTTTTGAACATACACACACACACACACATATATATATATATACACACACACACACATACACACATATACATATACACATATACACACAGACACACACATATACACAGACACATACAGACACACACACATATACATACATACACACACATATACACACACACACACATATACACACACAGACACAAACACACACACACGTACACACACACACACGCCACTATTCTCAAGAATACACTGGAGTCAACCCAGGGATCTGTGAACAGGGAAATGGATACTCATGATGAAATTTTTTTTCAGTAAAGAATGAATGCAACTGGAAATACTCACATTACGGAAATTAGTCCAGTCTCAGAAACACAAGTACATGCTTTCTCTCATATGTGCAGCATAAACTTTATACAGATACATAAAGCCATGGAGGCATAGATGACATAAAAGAATGTGCCTGGGGGATGTAAAGACGGACGCACAGGGATGGGAGAATAGGGACAAGCAGAACTGTGTATGTTTGGATGTAAGTGTGACTATGACCCAGGGGGGCACACACAGCCAGTGTGTCAGCAATAATGAGGGGGTGAGCCCCAGATAGTGGAAGTAAGTGGGTCTTGAATATAGAAGAAACAGAACAGTTGGGGGAGGAACAGAATACAGCCACAGGGGACTGAAGATGATCAGAGAGCATTCTATATGTGGATGAAATGTCATGATGAAAGCTGTCACTTCATACGATTAATAAATGATAGTGAAAGTGCTTGATTTAATAACCAAAACCACACTGCAGAACATTTCAATATACCGGCCTTGTCCCTTATATATCTCCATGAAAACTTTCTGGTTCTCCAGAGTTTCAGATCAGAATTAAGTCACCCATATGTCCTTACTGCTGCTTATCCATAGCAGAGTATGACACTGGGTCTATCGATCAAAAGCTATACCATGCACAGAATTTGTCTACAAGCATTCTCGAGAGTACTCTGACTGCACAGATGAGCACACACACACACACACACACACACCCACACACACACACACACACACACACGAGCTTACTTTGGAAGCTGTCGGAACTCTCCTGAGTAATCTTCATATTTATAGGTCACAAGATGCCAGTCAGAGTTGTAGGTCTTGATGCACTGGTGGGGGATTTAGAGGAAACAAACACAAACAGAAAGTCAGATAATGACTTCTGGGGAACATGAGGAGTTTTGGGAAGTCAGGCCCTAGAGACATATAAAAGTTCAGCTGTCAATCATCTAACATCACAGAGACTCCTGTGAGACACCAGACTCTGAACCAGTGAAACACGACCGTCGGGAGCAACTGTGTCAAGTTATCAATATCAACAACCTGACAGCAGCTTTCCTATGGCAACACTGAAATAGCAATAACTATTCCCGGCTTATAATCATTTGTTTTTATAAGAAATGGTTTATGTTGCTATGGTGGTTTGGATGAGAATACCCCCACAGGCTCATATATTTAAATATTTGGTCCCTAGTTGGTGGAACTGTCTGGGAAGGCTTAGGAGGCGTGGCCTTGTCAGACAAGGTATGCCACAGGATGGGGTAGAGCTTTGAGGTTTGAAAAGCCTGCACCATTGCCAAAATCTCACTCAGGCTCATACACGTGAATCAAGATGTAAGTTCTCAGTACCACACCTGCCACCATGCTCCTCACTACGATGGCCATGCACTCACCCTCCGAACTGTAAGCTCCCAGTAAGCTCACTCCTCTATAAGCTACCTTCATCATGGCGTCTTACTACAGCAGTCAGTGGAAGGGTTACCAAGACAGTTGCATATGATTTATTTGTGTGGGGAGGGAAGCACATGCCATTGTACTCATGGAGAAGCTAGGGGTCAACTTGCCAAGGTTGATTCTCTCCTTCTACCACGCAGATCTGGAAGATCAGACTCAGGTCAGCAGGCTTAGCAGCAGGTGCCTTTACCCGCTGAGCCTTCTACTGCATGGTGTTGGAAGAGGCCATATGTCTCTCTACTGGGACATGAGCGAGAATATCATGTGTGAACCTAGACACTTCACGATACCAACTTTAGAACTAGTGCTGTTAGTTACTAAAACCATTTAAATTTGTCCTCAGTTTTCTTCACATTCGTAAGTGATAAGGTGAGATTATGTGCAGGAAAGATGTAGACTTCAACTCACACGGCCCCATGACCTCTTTACCTGTGTACCTTTGTGTGTACATGGTCATGTGCATGCATGTGAGTGTGTGTGCACATGAGCTTGCATGTGTACTATACGTGGCACTCATTTCACTGCTAAGGCTTCTTCTAGTGTCACTATGGTTCACACACTATATCAGAACTACCTCACTACATGACTACAAGGGGCCAGCAGGGTGTCCTTCCTCTACCTTCTTGGGTGGCTGTGAGATTCTAGTTAGCTCTTGACATACACAAAGCTGATAGAGAAAAAGAACACATGAAAACCAACAAAGATGTATTTGTGTCATACCATTTTTTTTTTAAACTGGCTCGGCCTACCTTCTGTGGCCAGGCAGGTCTCCCAGTGGAGGGATAAGGACACCAATCCACCCACAAAACCTTAGACCCAAATTATATCCTGCCTATGAGACATGCAGGGACAAAAATAGCAGACAGAGGGAATGGACAACCAATGACTGGCTCAAATTGAGAACTATCCCAAGGACAAGAACCAATCTCTGATTATTAATGATTAACTATTAAATTAACTATTAATGATACTCTGCCATGCTTACAGACAGGAGCCTAGCATAAGGGTCCTCTGAGAGGCTCTACTCAGCAGCCAGTGGAAAGAGATGCAGAGACCCATAGGCGAACATTAGATGGAGCTCAGGGACTCTTGTGGGAGAGTCGAGAGACCCCAAAGAGGATGGAACTCCACAGGAAGTCCAACAGAGTCAAATAACCGGGACCCTTGGGGTCTCCCAGAGACTGAACCATCAACCAAAGAATGAGCATGGACCTAGGCCTCACCCCACACGTAGGTAGCAGATGAGCAGCTTGGGTGTCATGTGGGTCCCCTAATAACTGGAGAAAGGGCTATCCACTGGGCCACCTTGTCCAGTCTCAGTGAGAGAGGATATCTCTAGTCCTTGATGAGCCGAGGGAGGGAGGATCTGGGGAGAGGTCCCTCTTCTCAGGAGAGAAGGGGAGGGGGAGTAGGGAGGATGGGGTGTTCTGGGAGGAGAAGGGGGCTAATATTAGGATGTAAGTAAATTAATTTTTTAATAATAATAAAGTTTTAAAACAGAAAAAAATGGCTCACGAATAATGTTTTTTGAACAAAGCCCCTATTCTTATTCCGCTTCATTGACATCAATTGTTTTGTCTGCGTCACAACCTCCACCTGAGCAGCCACCAACTCAACAGAAACAACAATGGGTGCTTGCTTTGTTTTTTCTCTACACCCCCTCCCCCCCGCCCCGTAAGCATTTTTCTTGAAAAGATGCAAAGGGAAGGAAGTATGGGTATTCTAGATTATTCCTTGAAGGTGAAAGAAAATGAGAGAAGAAGGAAGAGCAAAGTCAGTTAGGGGAGGTGAGCATTCTCCTTTGACTATGTAACTGTAAACATTTTAATGTTATTGTAGCCTTAGGAATACTTTTCACAGTTTCCAGCAATACTTTCACACCTGGGCATCAGGTATGAACAATTCAAATTTACATTCCAAAGCCACCAAGTAAGGTTTGAAAGTCGCACACAGTTCCAGGTTTTCCACAGCGGCCCCCATGCAGGTGGGCCTGGCTCTGTGTGGCACACGCCCTTTCTCTTTATCTGGTCATGATGCTCTGAGCATCAAGAACTGCATCTGCCATCACTGAGGCTCTAACAGGACATCCTGAGGGACAGTGTGCACACAGCTAACTAAAAGCAAGGGGGTAGGGACAAAAAGTGAATAGTGTGAATATTTTCACGAATGAAATATTGTAATTCCGACATGTTCACAATCTTAAGCAAAATGGGGAATTATAAATATTTAAAATTATAAGAAACTGTGTAGTACGGACTGGGCAGTAAAGGGACTGGTCACCAAGCCTGATATCCTGAGTTCACCCCCCTGAAGCTCCATGGTAGAAGAGAATAAGCTATTGAAAGCTGTTTTTAGATCTCCATGTGTGTACTGTGGTGCACACTTGTGTACACTACACACACACACACTGTAAAATTACAAGAAACTGCAAAAAAAAAAAAGCAGCAAATATTCCAAATTACCTCAGCTTCATTCAAAAGCGCTGTTGCCTGTCTAGTTATGGGCACTGCCTAACTCTCAAGGCAGATGCACAGAGTAGAGCAAGCCCCACCCCGTCTGGCTCCAGAAAGTCTCAGACACAACAGATTCCATCAGAGATCTAACAAGAAAACTGTGTGCTCAAATGGGTAGGGACGTGAACCAGTACTTAATTCACCTTTCAAACTTGGGAACCTCAACAAGAATTTGAAGTTATAGTGACGGGCTCACAAAGGCATTTTGTTTTACAAGTTCATTGTCCTCCATACTGGAGGGTGGAGAGCAGATGGCAGAGGCCCAACACAGTCCAGTCACATGGGCTTTAGCAGCTCAGGGTGAAGCAGGGATTGCTTAACCTGCAGGGGTTAAATACTGAGAGGCTAGAGAGATGGCCCAGTGGTTAAGAGCACTGGGTACTCATGCAAAGGACCTGGGTTCAATTCCCAGCACCTACATGATGGCTCACGACTCCAGTTCCACAGTACTTGATGCCCTCTTCTGGTCTCTACTGGCACTGTATACACATGGTACATATGTACTCATGTACGCAAGCTCACACTCTCGCACACACACACACACACACACACACAAAATTAAAATAACTTTGGCTAGAGAGATGGCTCAACTTCTAAGAACACATGTTGCTCTTGCAGAGGACCCATGTCATAGCTCATAACCATCTATAACTCCAGTTCCAGGGACTCCAACACTCTCCTCTGATCTCCATGGGCACCAGGCATGAATATGGTATACATGTATACATGCAGGTTAAACACTCATGCACATAAAAGGAATTAGAAATCTAAAGACACAATTTCAAAAAACAAATCTTTAAAAAACATAACTGAGGGTTACACCCACTCACAATTTCTTAAGGAGTTGGGAGAATGAGTAATAATTTTAATTTTGCCACATGCTCTAAGACAGAAGTTAACAAGCATTCTGCAGAGGTCTACACAGTCATAACACCACCAGCCTTCAGGGCCACAGGATCTCTACATCTCTACTACAAGTTAGTTGTATTATGACTGCAGCCCAACATGTAAACAGATGGGCAAGGTCGTGTACTATTAAAACTTTAGTCATAAAAAATAGGCTGCAGGCCAGATTTTGCTACAACTTGCCTTTAAAAATATGTCTATGCCTATATAAACATCCCCAGTGTGTATGTGTAAGCCTATATAAACATACCTAGTGTATGTAAACCTATATAAACATCCCCAGTGTGTATGTGTAAGCCTATATAAACAATACATAGTATATGTGTAAGCTTATATAAACATCCACAGTGTGTATGTGTAAGCCTGTATAAACATACCGTGTGTGTGTGTAAGCCTGCATAAATATACCTAGTGTGTGTGTGAGCCTGTATAAATATACCATGTGTGTGTAAACCTATATAAACATACCCAGTGTGTATGTAAGCCTGTATAAATATATCTAATGTGTGTGTGAGCCTGTATAAATATACCTAGTATGTGTGTAAGCCTGTATAAATATACCTTGTGTGTGTGTATAAGCCTATATATACATACCCAGTGTGTGTGAGATCCTATATAAATATACCTAGTGTATGTGTGTAAACCTATATGAACATATCTAGTGTGTATGTGTGTGTAAGCCTATACAAACACACCTGGTACGTGTCTGGAATTACGGATACTAAGGTGGTAGAAAAGAAAATTAAGCGGGACATCATCATTACACAGTAACAGAACACCGCTTTAAACATTTTATACACAGACTTAATCTTTTCCAAAATCTCAAGTTAAGACAAAATATTGTTATTTAATTTGTCTTTACTTATAAAAGCAAAACTTACTTCCAACTAGGAAGACTGAGTCTAACCCATTTTTTAATATATTGGAGTGTGTGTGTGTGTGTGTGTGTGTGTGTGTGTGTGTGTGTGAAAGAGAGACAGAGAGAGGGAGAGGGAGAGAGAGGAAGGGAGAAACAGCACAGGTGTGAAGGTCAGCACAGGTGTGAAGGTCAGAGGACAGACTATGGAGTTAGCTCCCTCCTTCCTCTTGTGGGTTCTGGGGCTCACACTCGGGTCACCAGCCTGCTTCACCTACTGAGTCATCTTCCTGGCCCCCAAACTCATTTCTAAAGGATGAACCACTTCAAGAAACAAAACTGTAGCCACTTAGTTTCTTCTACCCCAAAACAGCAAGAGGAATAGACAAATACAACAGGGCAGGAAAGCCTCCCTATCTGGTAATGACTTCTCTTTGTTCAGATTATTATTTGTATGTTCAAACAAGGAGGAGTGTGATTACCTCACACACGGGTCAGGGAGAGTGAGATGTGGCTACACCTGGCTCTAGTCCTGACCTAAGTTGCAGAGACAGAGGTACCAGTGAAGACAAAGACCCCATAACGAACTCATGGATCAACCTTTACAGATGGTATTGATGACAAAGGGGTCAACAGCATTTCCACTTAAGAGGTAAGTAACCCTTTAGTCCCCGTCCAGTTAAACTCTGGAGACATTGATATTCGAGAATTACGAACAAGCCCTCTGGACATTCCCACCCATTCTATGCTCTGACAATGTCTCATCATAAAACCGCCATTACTTCTTTGACACTATTTAGAAAAATAATGAGAGTCAAGGAGACGTGGTTAGGTAGAAGGAAATGTCTTTACAATGTCCAGGGCGCAGAGGAAGTAAAAACCTCACCTCAGTGACAAACAGGCTCTGTGCTTCCTCCTCTGCATTTGCAGGGACCGTGGAGCGTAAGTACCGCCCCTGCCGCCTCAGGATGGCCGTCTGTGGACAGAACAGAAGAGCTGGTGAGGACAGAAGGCCACGCTAATGGTGCAGCGGATGGGCCTGCAACAGGGCCAGAGCCTATGAAGTCCCTCCAGACATCTGCAGATGAGGACAGGTGCCTCCTGAGGTCACTTTGACCTTCTAAGTTCCCATTCCAGACGAGGTAGCAGTGCAGGCTCAATGACCACTAATTACTAAATGAATCTTCCAACTAAGAGCCTCTCCTTGCCTCTGAAGAGCAGAGCTATTCTTGCTTCCGGAGATTTCAGTCTTACAAAAAATTTTAATTTTATTAACATTACACACTAAAAACAGTGGATCTCATTATGCCATCTCCATACATATATACTACATACTGAGACCGTGTTCACAGACATCTTTGTGACCCTCTCTTGTCCTTTCTCCAGCTAGCCTCTCTTCCCAGACTCTTTAAAAAGCAAAGTAACAAACAACAACAGAACACCTCTAGATTCTATGACAGAAAATTGTGTGATGTTTGTTTCCTGAGTCTGGCTTCCTTCTCTTACCACCCTGAGCTCCATTTCTGTGAAAACACTGGGCTGTTGTTCTTCATGGCTGCATAGTACTCCACTGTGAACGGCAGCAGATTTTCCTTATTTGCCCAGGCTGATCGGCAAGCCGGCTGTTGTGAAGAGTGCTACAGCAAACAGATATCAAGTATCTCCACAGTTCACAGACTTCAGTAACCTACGCATAAACCCCAGGAAAGTCACAGCTACATGCTGGGGTAGGTCTATTTCTAGATTTCCAAGGAATCTCCATGCAGACTTCCATAGTGGCTGCTCTAATTCCCTGTCCCAGCAACACTGAATATGGGCCCATTTCTCCCCCAAAGCATCACCACCATTTGTTGCTTGCTTTCTTTCTTTCTTTTTAAGATTTATTTTATTCTATGTGCTTGCGTGTTTTGCCTGTATACATGTATGTGCACCATATACATGCCTGGTGCCTACCGAGGTCTGAAAGCATCAAACCCCTGAAGCTTGGGTTAGTTACAGACGGCTGTGAGCTTCCTCGTGGGAGCTGTGGGTGGGGTGAGGTAGAATCTATATTTGTTTTCCCTGGTGAATACTTTCAACATTTTTTCCCATGCATTTATCAGCCATTTGTACTTCTTCACTTGAGAACTCCTGAATTAGTTTCCATATTAATTGGATTATTTTGTGTGTTTAATTATTTCAGTTTTTTAATCTGGAGATTAATTGTAAGGAGTAGCTGACAGGCTCTCTCTCTGCACTGTGGGAGGCTCATGACTGTTAACTGTTTCTTCTACTGTGTTTCTTCTATTTCTTCCTGCAATCCCATCAATTATTGCTCTTGGCTGTCTTGTCCCTCAGTTTCAGATGTCCAGATCTTGCTCTGGGCTGTCTTCTCCAAGTTGCTCCCCTGCTCTCATGTGCAACACGCCAGGCTTTGAGAGATACCTTAAACCCAACATGTAGACAGTGGCTTCCTTCCTATAGAAAGCAACATTTGTACCTCCTGTCCTCCACTCAAGCCCTGTGCAGGTGAATTCTTCATCCATTCTGCCTCCAGGGAGTGTCTAAGACCCAGGATCCTTGTTTTTAGTGCATATTTCAAACAAATTGTGACCTTTGTTGCAAAATCACTTTCAAGGAATGCTACAGAAATATATTCTCATACACAAGATCATGTCTATCCAGACTGCCAAACCTGTTATGAGCCAGCCATGATCAGGACAGAGGAAACTGCCCATCAAAGCCTGTGCATGGCAAATGAGGGCACACGCTGTGTCCTTAGACACTGTTTCCTTAGCTTGATTTACTTGGCTCTTTCCACATCTTAAAAATATAACTATTTATGTAAGACCTTCACCAAAGGGTTCATCTGAAGAAAAGATGACTGTGACCAGCATCACCTCAAGCCCATTTCTCATCGCAGCACCAGGAAGAAAGAAAATTTGTTGTAAAAATTTTCACAGAATTATGAATGCAAGAACCTGTCATTACATGACATTTTTCCCCTAACACCCTTCTGGGGTGAGAAAAATAACTGCCAGTAGGTCTTTTAGATTTTTTTTTTTTTAAATAGATAAAGGGCTGTTGTGTATGTATGCTCTCATCTGAAAAAGAAAACAACTTTAAATCAACAGAGAGACTCAACGCCAAGCATAGTTTTTCTCGTCTATAACTCTGAAAGGCTAAGGCATGAGGACTGCTGTATGTTCAAGGTCAGACACATACCAGAGCAGTGTCTCAGAGGGATAGGGGTGTGTGTGTGTGAGAGAGAGAGAAGGGGGGAGACAGACAGACAGACAGTCTTGATTCAAATTTGTGGCTACATACCAGCCATTGTGATCAATTCCTAACTGATTTTGACCAACCACTCTCTGCCCAGATATAAATGTTTCCACCCACTAATGACTTTATTCAAAACAGCACATACAACAGAACCAGGTTAGATGTGCTTCCTCAGCATAATCTAGTTGAAGTGTATTTTTTAGTATTTCTTGAGCTACATTGTATCCGATCCTTTTGAGATCTCCTCTAAAGAAGGCTTCAGGTGGCTGGACCACATTGCAGACATGCTGCAAAGGTGGACCCTATTTCCTCTTCTTCTGCAAACAGGCTGGACTAACCAAGCGTAGAAGTCATTGTGCACATGCCAAAGGCAGACTTCAGGAAGGCAATCAGACTCCCTTTGTCTTCCTAAGCTAAGCTGAGCACCATATGAAGAATTCTCCTGTCTCTGCACCTGTCAGACCTCATCTTCCTGTGGTGGACACTGCTTAGCATAGAAATGCCATTGGTCAAAGGTCTATGACACACACCAGCCACACATGCGGCCATGAACACTGTCAGCCACAAATGGGGCATGTACACTACACCCACCCAAAGATTCAAGGATGGATGACATTGGAGGAAGGAGCAGGAGGAGGGAGCAGAAAGGCTGATGGAGCCAGAGGTCGGGGAGGACTGACTAAAGGAGAAGTGTCTTCAGGGCCTGACAGGATCAGTGCCCTCATGAACTTACAGTGCACACAAGACCAAACCAGCTGGCATTCTAGCATGGAAGGAGGAGGACTCATAGCTCCATCTTTAGCTGAAGAGCTGCTGAGAGTTGACTGTTGCCAGAGGCCCTGGGTTAATCAGATTTCCTTAAGGGTGTAGGCCCTGGTTGGTGATCATACTTCAGTGACTAGTCCTACAATCCATGCAGATGCAAGCAGCACAAACTGGACTCCAACTGAACTCAGTGGGGTTATATGGGTTATATGGGCATGAAGTTGGGGTGGGATGGGGGCTGAATGTAGGAAGATGTAGGGCAAGGAGTAAGCGTAAACATGATCAAACTACATTATATTCATGTAATTAAAATACATTGTATACATGTAATGAAATTCTCAAAGAATGTTAATTAAAAATTCTACTACCTTGACACTACTTACCGAGAAACAATATCAGATGGCCATAGAGAAGGACCATGTTATACAGAGAAAATTGTCCTGCTATCCCAAGGCACATATATCATATCGACGAGGAGGCCATTTTAGATGTGGCCTCCCTAGGTAAAAGCTAAATCGGAAGAACCACTGAGCTGAGCCTTGATGGGTTCAGAACTGTGAGAAATAATCGATTACTGTATTAGTTACTAGGTTTTGGTTGATTGGTTACTCATTGTGGTTGTAAGACCGCAGGCACAGCTCTACAGTACAGTGCTGAAATGCTGTACTGATCGTGCAGAGCATTAAGGACCTGGTTTCCACGATCACCTCCTACCCAGTCAGCACCCTAAAGACATCAAGTAAAATAGATAAGAAATAAATATCAGCCAGACCCCAAGGGTAAACTGGGATGAAAAACATTCTACTAATCATTTTAAAACCTAGCATAAAGAATTACCTATTATCCCAACCTTGTCTGGGTCCCTGGCCTTCCTCCAGACATGGATCTAATGGCTAAGGGTGTAACATTTAATAAAATGCATCTGCCGCTCTTACTGAGCACATACAGTCTGACGGAGGAGGAGGAGATACGTTTATAGTATGATTAGTATTCTATCTAGAAGGACACGCAGAGAAGACCAGGGGATTCTAGGAAAAGAGCAGAGGGTCTAAATCCAACAGAAGACAATAGTATCAAACAAAGTGTATCTAGGGAAAGATGGTGAAACTGTGAAGGAGGAGTTCAAATTGTACTCAGAACAAACGAGAGAGATAACCTCACCCTGGTGATGGAGACAGAGCACAAACAGGTTAAGACCAGCTTTGTTAAGGAGTTAGGGCTGGATTAGGAATGTAGCTCCTTTGGTAGAGTGCTCGCCTAGTATGGACAAAGCCCTGGGTTTGCTCCTGAACCACAGAATCTGGGCCTGGTGGCACATGCCTGTAGTCTGGAAGGTGGAGTCAAAAGTTCAAGGTCACCTTCAAATGCTCAACAAGCTCCACAAGCCTGGGTTCCATGAGATTATGCTTTGTTTTCATTTTTAAAGGCCTAGAACGAAACATATTTGCTATGTCAAAAACTGTCTTTGAACTCCAACTGACTTCCGATTAAACCCTAAAACCCTACCACTTTTAATCAATCGGGTCATAGAAAGAACAGGAGCTGCACAGTAAGAGCATCAGGTTAGACCCCGGTGGGTCTGGTGACTTGTCACGAATGGAGCAGGCACCACTAATGCCCCGAGCTCTCCGGTCCTCACTGTCTTCACTCAATTCCAACCACAGCAATCCACTTGCTTATAACGTGCTTCCCATTTCAACATTTCTACCAGGAAGAGATGCAAAGCCAACAACACTTAGATGCTTTATTGTACTTTCTGATGTACTTTTAAAGTAGTATTTTGCTTTTATTGTGGAGTCATCAAATGAGTGTCGGCTCCCTTGAGTCTGAACAACCCTGGTCACATTGGTCAAAATCTGGTCTACAGACCTGAAAAGCTGATATTTGACCCTATAAATTGTTGGCCTTAAAATAAATGTCCCCAAGACTTGTTTTAACAGTTGATTCGATTATCTACTCTAATGCAGGCATATGCCTTTTCCTCTGAGGCCAAGAGACATCTCTTCTTACTTGTAAATGTTTCAAGAACGAATGAATAAAACAGTCAATGGGGATAGAAAAGGGAAACTGCCAATCACCATCCATTACTTGAATATATGGCTTTTCCTATTAAGACAAAAGCTCTCTGATCCATTACAGAAACTGACAAGGGATGTCCATAGCACAAGCAAACGTTCTATTTTAACCTCTCTATAGATTTTGTGTACTAAAAGTCACATTCAGACCATACTCTATGCCAAACCAATTAACATTACATTTCTATAGTTTCACTTATTAGGCCTATAAAAAAGTCCAAGTCTATCTCCTAAGAGTTATACTTAGTGAGCACCTAGGCCCTCTAACAATGGGCGGAGTTTCTTTCTAGTACTGTAGAGATTCTAGTGGTTGTGTGGAAAGCTCTTACCATATAGCAAGGCTGGCCTGGAATTCATAACACTCCACACGGTGGCCCTTAGTTCATGATCTTCTTGCTTCGGCCTCTGAGCACTGCTGAGACTAGGGGTGTACACAACCACTCAGAGCTTGTCGCCTTATTTCTATCCATTAAGATTCTTATTCCAGCTAAAGGCTGGACCAAAAATCAACATCAAAAATGGCAAAGAATAGCAGAATAGATTGTTCTTTCCCTTCTCCTTGCTCAGTAACATTATGCAAATTACCTAATCTGTCACAGTTTATTTTCCTCATCTATAACAAAGGGGACAACCACTACTCCTTCTCTGGGGGAATCTGTAGAGGTTAAAGGGAATGCCCAACATAGCTATACAAATTTAAGGTACTTTATAACATAGTCTAATACAAATGGCTAGCCCCACTCTTTTTATGTTTAGAAATAAATTACAGCTATCCTTCAGTGACCTTGAGGGACTGGGTTCCTATATCTATATCTATATCTATATCTATATCTATATCTATATCTATATCTATATCTATATCTATATCTAAGATACCCAGAGATACCCAGGTCCCTTATCCTAGGTAGGTTTTGCATTGAGCCCATGCTATTCCCCTGTGTAATTATCAACGGTCTCCCATTACTTTTAACACCTCCTCCAATACAAGGTGGTCTGTATAGCCGCATGCTGCACCATCTAGACAGCAGCATGCTCACACACCCTTCTTTTCTCTAAGTATTCTCAGCCTGATTTCTGAATCCAAGGGGGGGGGGGTGTCTGGGAAATGGAGACCCAATTATACCTCTATCCTACTGAGGAAGCTTTTAATATGAAAGGGTTAGAGGAAGTTTTTCCTACTGTGGAGGGTATGAAAGTGTATCTGAAGACTAAAAACTATGTATTGTTAGCATCTCAAATAACCATTGAGATGGAAATCTCTAAGTTCACAATGCAACTTAGAAGAAAACTTCCCAGCTGCTGTCAGGCGTAGCTTTTGTACAGTTCCTTAGGTTAAATGCTGGCAGTCTTTGACATAGGAGACCCTTAGTTACCTTGTCCAGGGACAGACAAGAGTCTCATGAGGAACTCCACAGAGCCACTGCAGTAGCTGAACCAAAAGAGAGGGCAGCACATGTCCCCTCTGACGCACTGTGAGGGGTGTGTGTGCACCTGGAACCCCCCAGATGAACTTCTTATTTCTATGAAATGAAGTGGTTCATGCAGCCATGGTTCCCGGACCCTAACAAGAAGAGTTGTTAAACACACAGCTATTTTCCCGGTCTGGCCTGAAACTTCAAATCTCAAGTAGATTATTTTTACTTTAAGAACTTATCTGTTGACTGAAATGATTCCCTCCAAACACTCTGCTAGCCCTGAGCTACAAGGTCAGCGTTGGAAACTTCTGGGCTGTTTGGGCCAGCTGGGGGATGGTTGGGGGACAGGGACACAGTGAGGCAGCAGGTGCCTTACCTGGCAATGCCCCAGCCTTACTGCCCCAGGACCTGCAGCACTCCTATCTTCTGAGCTTAAACTCAGCTCCTCATTTTTAAACTAACCCAAGTCCAGACCCCAAGGGGATGATGCAGGGGTCTATCTTACACACATGACCTTGAACCCCTTATCCCCACCCACCCCGCCAAGAGGCTCAAGTTTCCAAGGAGGAGAAATGTGAAGCCAGTCATTTCATTAATCTTCACGTTGTGGAATCTGAGAAGGGACATTGAATTGGGAGCTGGCTGGGGAAACCCTGGAGGTGTGCCTTTCCTGGGCTGGCTATGTAATCCCGGGGAAAGCCTGAAACTCCCCCACCCCTCACCCAGCCCCCACACATCCGCAGACAGGCCTTCTAGGACCTTCAACTTCCTCAGTGCCTCAGAAATTCCAGTGTTCAGTGAACATAGAATTCTAAGCCCCGCCTCCTTCCCAAGGGGATGAGAGACCAGACAGGCAAAAGAAAAACGAGATGAACCCTGACATTCCTTTGACTCACTACTACCCAAGTTACTTTTCACTACACAGATTTAGATAAACACTACTGTCCCCAGCACACAGTTATGTCATCTTGATTTTTCTAAACCTCTCCACTCACACAAGGCTGGTTATTTACTAATCACTTCATGATGGCCTTCAACTATTTAAAAATACTCGGGTGGGAATTATGCATATCCACTGGGCACACAAATCAGGTTTTTATGATTTTAATTAAAAGCCTGAAACAAAAGGCCCACCCTTCCTCCAGAGACCCTGAGAACAATGAACTACATCAGAGATCCCACTGTAACCTGAACCAGCTGCAAGGATAGGGACCAAGTATTTGTCTCTTCTGATCCAGGAGCAGAAAGCTGGGAGTGGCCTCTCTCAGACACCAAGAACAGACAGGAGAGGGAGTGTGGCTGCTTTCCCAGTGGAAGGGAGGTGGGATCCCAAACAGACAGCCCAGGGTGGGGTGGCCTTGCCTAAGCCACTACTGAGACACTGGGTCAGAGAGCAGCAGCAAGCTCTTCTCTAGAAGGCAAGGTCTTATGTAACCTATGCTGGCCTCAAACTCACTAGGTAGCCAAGGCTAGCCTTGAACTTTAGCTCCTTCTGTCTACACCTCCCAAGGGCTGGGATTATAGGAATGTGACACCACACACAAAAAATGTGACCATCTTTGCAGAGCCCGCCTAGCAATCTGTTATAAAGCATTCCAGCCTTGTCATCATTTTGGCTTTATTTAGAGAATTATCCCTTCAAACCTCTGCACACTTGATGCAGAGGAACAGTGCTTCAACATACACTGAAAAGGACAACCCCTGCTAGGTGTGCAGTACCTGGGGGAAGAGAGAGGCGGGAGTACAAAGCATGGCTAGGCCACCCAGAAGACACTGGCCCAGCCCCCACTGCCTTCTCACACAAACAGCCCTGGCTTGATTTCTTAATTATTAATATGTTCAGCCAGCCCAAAGGAATGCGGCACCCACATCAATGTTTTAAAGTTATCTCCAGTTTCAGCCTACTGTCTATTACCAGGATGGCTCCCAACTGCCCTCCCATCCCCTACCCCGACCCTACCCCAGGCCTGAGATCAACTGGATGGTGTCTTGTGTGTCTAAAGCATCTCTCCCTTTGACGTCTGCTTAGAAATGCCACGTGGCTGGATCTCTCTGTACATTGGGCGTTTTTTGGATACAGTGCAACACTGAAACCATAGCAGCAGAGGACACTGGGAACTGCTGCAGCCAACCGACTGTGCACAGGGTATGGCATCTTTCCAAGGATCTGGAGGAGGCATTTGTCTCAGAGCACAGGAGTTGCTCATGAGAGGCTCCAGCACCAAGCTAGACTAGAAACTCAAATAGTGTGGGGCATTCCCACACCACACCTCAAAGCTCCACTATCGGCCATTAACTCCCATTTTCTGTTCATTTTTGACAATGCCATGCATAGAGAAGCTGACCCAACATACAGGCATGTGTGCACACGCATGCTCGAGTACACTCATGCACATGCTCCCAGTCTCCATGTTTAATTCACCTGTTATTAAGGAGATGAACAAACTTGGGACAAGAAAAAGGCCCAAAGAATTCCATTTAGTTTCTGAGGAAAGTTTAAACTCCCAAAGCTCGAGGGATGGCTCATTGGTTAAGAACTTATATGCTCTTTGCAAAGTTCAATTCCTAGCACCCCCTTAACTGGAAGATTACTAACAACTGTCACTCTAGCTCCAGGGACCCAACACTCTCTTCTGGCCTCCTCAGACAAGTGCATACATACACATGCATGAACACTTTACAAAATAATAAAGTCATGTTAAAAAACAAACAAAAATTCCCCCAGGGCTGAGCCGGCTCAGAGGTTACAATTCTCTTCCAGAAGAATTCCCATTCAGTTACCAACATTCCCATCACTGTGGCTCACAACCACCTACCTGCAGCTGGGGGGAATCCTACACTTGTAGCCTTCTTCGGTACCTGCACTCACATGCATAGACACATACACAAACACATTGTATGGAGAATTTAAAAGTAACCGTACAACACCAAGAAATCCAAACAACAATAAAAGCAGTCCAAAGACCAAGTCACAGTGCTAGAGAAGATGAACCCGATGGAGGGAGAAGAAAAGTTCACTCTCAGGACTCTCCGAGCCTGCTGTCACCTTCCGGTGACATCTGGGAATGGGCCGGTGGGGATGGTGTATCTCTTCCTAGCTACTCAGGACCCTCAAGTTTCCACCCTTGAGCCCATCTGTTCATTTCAGCAGTGAATAGAGGCAAGAGTGAAGGTAAGATGGCTCCCAAGGGACGTCTCCCCTGGGTTTTAGTTTTGTTTTGTTTTAGGGAGCTAAGATCAACCCTGAGGGGCCTCTCCTGCTAGGCCAGCAGCTCTAGCTATTACACTCTCCAGCCTGGGTCCCTGCAACACATCCTGTCCTTCAGTGTCTGTCCCTCCTCCATAAGCTCGGTGCTCACCAAGGCTCTGGTCGCCTGCAGTGAGAGTTAGACTTCATATTTCTAGAATAGGCACTCACGGGATGTGCTTTAAACTTCCTGCTTCTTACGAGCAACCACGATACACTCATTCTCCTCTCCTCGGGATTCTGAACTGTATGTACGGCCCTAAATACCAGGCAAAGCTAAGCCCCTCCCCCCAGGCTTCAAGTATTAAATACATTCGCTCTCAACCCAGCTGCACAGCCAGCTTCACGAGACTGTTTTCTTTCCCAAAGCGTAGATGGGAAATGAGATCGGGAACTTCCAGGCCTTTGTAAGTCCTGGCACTCGGCTTCCTCTTCAGGTTCCTGGTTTGTACATCATTGTGGGTTGTGTGTAAGTAAAAGAGGAAAAGAACTGGTGGGGGAGGGCAGGGGAGGGGAGATAGAAGTCAGGATGTTGCCGACAGAGACTGGAGCAGCCACATTTCCCGAGGCTTGTCCTGACTCTGAACACCTAGAACCACCAACCCTTTCCATCCTCACTGACACCTTAAATCCTCTTGCACTCTTGGTTACATAGCAAGTCTGAGGGTAGTCTGGAGTACTTGAGACCCTGTCTCAAAACAAACAAACAAAAATACCACCCCACCCCACCCCAAAACAAGATACAAATGAAACAAGATGTTCCATAGAAACCTTAATATCCCACAATGGATATACCTTGTGTGCGAATGTAAACTAATATCGCACACGGATGACACCCTGACGCTGCACACAGTTCTATGACTGACCACTGCACTTCCACGTTTAGCTAGAAATCCTACAACCGCAACTCTTTTAAAGAGTGTGGTATGCTTGGGTGTGGCAGCACAGGCCCATAAGCATCTCCTTCCCCACAAGTAAATACTGTGATGTCTTGTTGCCTTCATCTGTGGACAGACATCCTCTTCTTCCTGTGACTCACCACCTAAGGAGCATCTTGTGTAAGTCATCTTTGTATCTCTGTCAGGTCTTTCAGGTACATACTCAGAAGTCGAGGAAACACACCCTTTCCTTTCCCACGTATCCACGGCTTATACTAACAACGAATCTAACTTTTAGGAAATGTGAGTGGGACCTATAAACTGCCTCCAAATATCCTTTTCGGTATTTACTGCCTTTTATGCTCTATGACGATATAAAATTGTACCTAGGGCTCAATGTCAGCCTGCCCACTTGGAAGCACACTAAGGCAGCACGACCTCCATGTGTACGTATGATGAGCATTTGCACACACCTGACAGACATCTACGCCATGCTCTGCTACTGCAACAGTTAATGACAGCTGCTCATTGAGGGCGACTGTCACATTCGCGTGCACTGCGCTTACTTTACTGTCTAACCCCTTTCCTAAGCTTGTCATACTTTTCTGTATGAGAAAGGATGCTTCTCCCTGACGAAGTATGTTTACAATGCCTCCAGAAACAATTATCAGGGATGCTTCTACTCTGCCTACCAAAATGGAGACAGGGGGGGATCTGTGGCATTGATAAGTCATTAACTACACTGCAATTAGACAGCTAATATCATCACTGAGACAGATCAACAAGGAAGCACGGGATAAAGGTCTCTCTCATGACAAAGTGGCAGTCTATATGAGAACAGTGCCCAAACTCAGCTGCAACCTGTCACTACTGCTAGGATGTGGGCCACGGCCGACATCCAAACTCCTTCAGCTTTGGAACAATTTTCCTACAACAGAAACCAACACTCCTTCACTCATTCTCGGCCAGAATGGGACGGTGAAGCTCTTTGTCCCTTAGATTATCACAGAAATGGTTTTGGGCAAGAGAAGTGCGTGGATTTCCTCCAAATTTTAATCTTTTAACTTTACACTGTTTGTCCCTGGGAGAAAAGATGATACAAGACACTAATGTTGGATTTTTCTTTCTTAAGCAATTTTTTTCAAGTCTATAAATATAGCTTTTGTAAGACTAAGAAACAAATTTATTCCTGAACACCAAGAGAAACACACACTTCATGGCCTAAGAAACCTCAGATAACCTTTGGCTTTCTCTAAGGAAACAGTTTGGAAACGTCCAGAAGAACAGGACAGAGAACCTCTGAGCAGACTGCAGTGGTCCTGGGTCACTAGGGAGATGGTTTACCTTGCTCCTTACTAACCTCAAGGCTTCCTGTCTGTCACACAGCTGTAGGCTAAAAAACCTCAAGCATCAACTCAGACAGCAGGGGAGGCAGGAGCTTCCTGGGTGTTCCTGCTTCCCCCAAGGAAAAGACACCCAAGTCCTGCCACTGAGACAGACTTCACTGCTCCTGCCTCGCTGCCCTTTCCTCTAGGAACCTGCAGCTCAGGGCTTCTCGTGGCAGGGTCCACAGTTGTCATCCTACAGGATGCACGACAAACTTCTGCTGCTCCCAGCAGATTCTAGAATATCTGGTTTTAAAAAAAATAGCAAACTAGGCTTGTAGGTATATACCTCAGTAGTAGGTCACTTGCCTAGCATCCTGAGTTAATAAAAAAATTTGGTTCAGCATCTCCAAAAAATGTATTTTTGAAGACATAAGAGGAACTTGTAACTTCTAAGTATATGCATTTATTTTTAACATGAAAAAGTTAAGAATATGAAGTCATAATAAGGTACACAATCATACATGCTGCGTAAGCACTCTGCACCCCAGAACACTTTCGACTTTTTATTTAGAGATAGGGTCCAGGGTGGCTTTAAAATCACTTTGTACCTTAGTTAGTCCTTGAACATAGGCTCCTCCTACTTCTGTTCTCCAAGTAGCTAGGAATACAGAGGCCTGTGCCACCAGGACTGGCTCTATTCCCATCTTTAAAAAATCACGAATTCACCAATCAAACAGCCATTCAATATGTAGAATAATATGTATAATCAAATCTAGACCACAATATTTTCCAAGGTTTCTACGATAACACAGATCTATTGACAGTGGCAGCCGCTGACCTGGAAGTCATCATAAGGGAAGAGGAGCATCTCCCGCAGGCAGTCATTTAGGATCTGCGTCTTCTTCTGCACGATGACATTTTCGTAGTCGAGTGGCTCGATCAGCTTTGGCTTTGCCTGGAAAACCAAGAGAGTCGCAGTCACTGAGACGCTCCCACTGAGACGCTCCCACTGAAATGCTCCCTTCTTCAGTGCACAGACCTCCGTCTGTGTGAGACAATCTCACAAGTCTCACATTGTAACTCCAGGCTAGCCTCAATGCTGCGTGTGGCCCTGAGCCCTGGATGGCTTCTTAGTGGTTATCATTGCCTACTTGAGAAAAGCAACTTCTTAAGCGAAAGAATTTTATGCAGCTAAACTACAATATTTCCCAACTTTTTCATTCTTAAAACATAATGAAAGAAGAAGTGTTTTCAGAGGGGATGTGTTCATGGCGTTCTGAAAGAGTGGTACTTATTCCATTATTTAAGCAACAAAGAGACCTGCACTCTGGTGGGATTTTCAGGCCATCTCTATCATGAAAACAGTGCCATCCTCTGAGCTGGAATTGCAGACTTTAGAAAGAAAACAGAGGCTGAGTGATTAATTCATCTCCCAGGGGTTCCTGACCGTAGGCTTCATGCTCCTGCCACCATGTTGTCTGCCTCATGCTGCCTTACCCTCTCTATGCTTGACCTCTCACAGAACCTGGGTCTGCTGCTATCAGGACCATACACACCACTCAGGTGTCAATCCCTCTGAAGGCCAGACAGTGGTAAGAGGAGGCGGGAAGCACAGTCGTCGGGGGCTGCTGTTGGGTCAGCTGAGTTAATGCACATCAACAGCAGAGCCTGGAGGACCACAGCACACACGAAATGTACCTTGTTACTATAAACACACTTCAGTCACTGCTTGCAATGCATGTCCTTTCTCCCTTTTAGTGGAGGCTTTGCATATACTTGACTCTACCCCGAAAGGCTCAAAGATAATTCCCTCCACTGACTATGTGCCTGTGAAACAACCAGCCAGCAATGGCAGAAACATGCAGAAAGACAGAAAGACAAAAGGCCTAAGAGAGAGAAAAACCATAATAGAGATGACACTGCTACCCAGGGCTGAGCCCAAAGCTAATATAAAGAGACACTCACATTATCAACTGAACTGAGTACTGATGCAGTTCGTGTCAGGGAGGGCTGAGAACACAAGTGGGTGTGGGCGGGGGAGGGGAGCGAGGTGCTCAGAGAGCCTCTTCTGTTAGAGCAACTCCACCAAAGCAGCGGGCTGCCACTCAAAAAGCGAGTGAGTGGTCTGGTGTACATCATCTATCCTGGCAAGATGGAGGTAAATACTGCAAGGGCCCGCAGGCCCACTACCTACAAACGGTTTATAAGTATGGTGTCCAAGTAGTCTCATAGGAATGGCCTGACTCAAGGGCCATGGGGTAAGAATGGCCTGGGAAAAGTGTTCCTTACCTCAACGGACAGTGAGAACACACATTAGCTATGGATAGGAAAATCATAGCTTTTCTGAGGTTCTGAACACAGTTTGAAACATCCCTACTGTGCTCATGGATTCAAGAGAGTGACACCTCTGTACCCTGCTGCTAACTGATCTTCCGGGTTCAGGACCCCTCCCTCCCACAGCACAGGCCTGCTTGGACCAGAGGCCTATATTCATGCAAACTGGAAATCCAGATAGAACGGTAATCAAACCAGAAAGTCTTCCTGGTACCAAGAAAAAGGGATGCCTCTGGAAGCCAGCAGGCCTGGAGAGTGATTACCCACAAAATAGTTCAATTGTGGCCCAACACGAGGACTGCAGGGCTAAGGGAAGATCAAGTCTCAAAAAACAAACAGAGTGATCCCCCCTGTGTTCTTCCCTCGGTCACAAGGACTTCCTGTGAACTTTCTAAACATTTCTTCTGTCTCCGTTACTGGATGTGACCATGTATATGAGATCCTGAATGCCACTTCTTAAAACAGCAGACAGAGGAAGCGGCAGCTCTTGAAGGGTTCTAATGAGACGCTCACTCCTGCTCATGAAGAATTTAGGACTTTCCTTGATTTCTCTCCATGAGGACGAAAGCTATTAAACGGCCGAGATGAAGACTCATGAAACCCTAGTCTGTTTCCCAAGACATCTGCTGGAGATGGGGACAGGGCAGGCTGCGCCTCTGAACCAGGTGCTAAGAAGCCTCAAGAACCCTCCTATGGAGTCTGTCCACACACACACAGAGGACTCCTGCTTATCGACGGCTACCTCCAACTTCCTGAAGTTGCGAGGTCTTGCTAGAGGACTCCTTGTTTTCTCGCCATGAGGGTGAGCATAAAGAACTGGCAGGCTCCCTTTCTGGTGTGCACACATTATTATCAAGGTGTATCCCTGCTCTCTGCAGATATTTACTTAACCTGCCCATGTTCACCATACCAGGCCTTTAGGACAACAGGGAGGTGAGGAAGATACAGCCTCTGCCCAGAAGAGCTCACAGCCAGAGAGACACGAGGTATCTGTGAAGAAGAGCTAAATGAATAACATGGTAGAGACCCGGGCTGGGGCTTCTGACCCTACAGAAAACCTGACCTGGTCCAGGGAGGTTATGGATCTCCCTGAAAGCTAAGGCATCTGTTTGCTGCATCTCCAGTACCTGGAACTGGCCCTGGCAAAGTGCAGGACCACCTTGTTCACTATCGGGGATAAATGAGGCACCCACAACATGGTGCTACCTGAGGAAGCTTCTGGAATAGAAGGAGCCAGCTGAGCTTAAGGGTGGACTCCAGAGTGCATGGCATATAGGTGTAGATGTATCCGGGGCAACCTAAAGCTTAGAAAGTTATATCGGGATGCCATTATGAATACAAGCTCATGGACCACCAGCCCAGCACCATGTGGCCTAGGCAGGGAACAAGCCTGAGACAGCCCAAGCCTGGTACCACATGGCCGAGGCAGGGCATTGCACTCAGAGATGACCCCATACACCCAGAGGCCCCAGGTTCCTCTATGAGCAAGTAAGGGGGGGGGGGAATGGAACAGAAAGAGAAGCAGAAAGATGTAAACACAATGAAGAGTGGCAGAACTGGAGACTCCAGGGTAGGGAAGAACAGTCTGATGTGAGTAGCTGCTGATGCCATCTTAAGGCCATGGGGAGGTCCTCGCCTGGGCTGCCCCCATGGTCCATGTCTGGATCTCTGGCCCTGCAACAGCAGAGATCTGTTACCACCACGGGCCAGGCAGACGTCCCTGGTCTGGGCGGCCACCTAAGGCCATGCTGATGTCTAAGGGCTGTGCAGAGCTGGACCCACCCCTCTCCTGAGCATGCTGGGAGAACTGGTCCCCAGCTGACTTGAGAACAGGAAAGGTGATCCTGTCCCTTGACAGCTACAGCACCCAGGAGAACCAGACCTGCGCCTCACCCAGGAAGCAGAGTAGAGCTGCCCTGGTTTTGGGAGTTTCGGGTTGAGCTGGCCCTAAGGGTGTGAGTGTGGGAGAGCTGGCCCTGCCACTCCTCTGCCAGGGTGACATGCACAAGGGAGAGATGCTCCCCCTCCATGGGAAAGCTGCCCCCCCACACACACAGTCATGAAAGCAGGAGAGCTGACTCTGCTCCTTACTGACTGCGACATTAGGTAAGCTAGCTAGGGCAGAGCTGGAGAGCTCGCCCCGGTGGTGTGGGTGTGGGAGAGATGGCGGCTGACCAGTTCAGCTACCACCCAGGCCCAGACCCAGGGTTCTGAGCTCGCCTATCACAACCTCGATCCTGTCTATGAACTGCTGGAGCTTGTGAAGGGGCCAGTCCTACAGAGCTGCAGGATCTCCATGGCAACGGCAACGACAGGATATCCAAGATGAGTCCCAGTGAGGTTCCAGAGTTGATAGCGTAGCAAAGCCAGAGGCCTCAAAAACAGACCAATGACTCACTGCAGTGAACATTTGCAAGTAAAGACGTGTGGACAAAAGGGCATACTGTGAGACAGACACCCTGTGACAGTACAGCTTCCACAACAAGATTTTTTTTCCTTTGGGGAGATGAGTAGAATTGGGGTACATGATACAAAAAAATCTCAAAGAATCAATGAAAAGTTAACAAAACAAACCAACAAACTGATAAACATGAACTGCTGGTGTCCCAGCCCCAAACCCCAAGAGAGGGAGCTAAATAATTCAGCTCCGTCAACTTTATGACAGGTTCTCCTTGGGTTTAATGAGTACAAGAAACAACCAGTTGCTCAAAAAAGTAGACTGTGGGGTGGGGGTAGGGAGAGGTGAGGGGTGGGGCGGTGTTGCAGGAGACCTGGAGGACACTGGTGCACAGACAGTCTAGGTTACTGGGAATTCAATGTGAGGGAGAAAACATCCAAGGACTTCCTGAAAAGCCTGGGGCAGACAGTGAAACTGTGAACCGTGGCTTAAGGAACAAGAAACATCTAACAGTGTGAGCCAGCTTCCTCTGAGCGGGTGGGAGGCACTGGAATTCAAAGGAATGGCTCCTATGGAGGAGTCCTTGCTCGGCTTGTTCTCAGTCTCCTCCCTAAGGTGCAGGCCAGGTACTGTTCAAACCTGGGGTGCTCACCTTCAGTCTATAGCATGTACGGCAAGATGAGACCTAAGAGAAGATGGACTGCAAGAGGCCACGGGCAGGAGAAGCGCAGGAACGACGTGCGTGCATACACACACACACACACACACACACACACGCACACACACACCTTCCAGCATGGGATACCGACCTCCCATCACGGAATGAGAGATGCATTGTTCTTTCCACTGCCCATGGCATTAAGACCAGAAACTGCCAGCATGCCAACACACTCAAGGCTCAGGCTGGAGTTTCAGGCTGACCTGGGCTACACAGTGAGACCTTGTCTCAAAACAAAACCAACCGCCCTCTGAGATCACAATAAACATAGATAGCACAGCCCCATTACCATTTGGTAGCTCAGGGTCTGGGAAATTGAAGTAGGTGTGCATGTGTGTATGTGTGTACACGCGTGCACACATGTACACACATGAGTGCGGGTATCTGCAGAGTCCAGATGCCCTGGAGCTAGAGTTTCAAGTGGTTGGGAGCATGGGTGTTGGGGATCCAGCTCAGGTCCTGTGTAGGAGCAGTCTCTCAGTCACTGAGCCATGTCTCGAGCCCCCTTGAAGTACACGGAGGTAAAGACAAGTTTGGAGGGCTGGTGAGATGGCTCAGTGGGTAAGAGCACCCAACTGCTTTTCCGAAGGTCCGAGGTTCAAATCCCAGCAAGCACATGGTGGCTCACAACCACCCATAATGAGATCTGACTCCCTCTTCTAGAGTGTCTGAAGACAGCTACAGTGTACTTACATGTATGGAAACTTTCATACTATGTAGCTGTGGTGTTTGGATGAGGATGTCCCCCATGGACTGAGACGTTTGAATACTTGGTTCCTGTTTGGTGGCATTTTGAAGAGGTTGAGGAAGTTATCTTTGCTGCAGGAAGTATGTCACTGGGGGTGGCTTTGAGGTTCCAAAGCCTGGTGCCATTCCCAGTGTCCTCTCTGCTCCTGCTCCTGCTCCTACTTCAGAATGGCATCTCCAAGCCCCAGCCCCAGCTGCCATGTCTCCACTTTTCCATCACACACTCCTTAAAGTCCTAATAACCTTTTTTCTATAAGTTGCCTCAGTCATGATGTCTAGTCACAGCAGGGGCAACGTGATCACCACAGTGTACCACAAGCTTGTGCAAACATCTGGACTTGAGGAACACCATTGTAACGTTCCTGTTAGAGATGTGCTCAGAAGGAATGGACCATCCTGAGTCCCTCAGAGAAGTCTGCAGCCCTGGGCAAGGCTCTCCCCTCAGCTCCCACCAAAGCACTGCAGGCAGGCACTGTTCGTTTTAATTTCTACACTGTGATAAACACAGGAGGCAAATGAGAGCTTACCTAAACGTAGATTTGAAACTTAAAGTGCACCCATGAGGATCTGGAGACGACAGCCCAGCACACAGGAGCACCAAATTCTCAGTTGTGCCGAGTCACCTTCAAAGCTGCCTATGCCAGCAGTGACACCCTTGTGCTGACTCTTCTAGCTGTGACACACTAGTGCTGACCCCTCCAGCAGGGACACACTAGTTTTCTGTGAGTTCGGCTTTCTACCGTAGAACCAAGAACATGTCCAATCCCCACCCCCCACCTCCCCATAGGGCACACTTCTAAAAACACTCACATTATAGAACTTGTCACTGAATGGTGATTTTATTGATCAAGTATATCCATTTAATGATCACTGGCCATTTAAAACAAATATGATAATAGATGACCAGGAGAGGTTTTAATGTTGCTTTTATAAGAAACCACGGCTTTCCAAAATTACTCATCCACTTCTTAGATGAACAGAACTAAAGAAAACTGTGACCAGGCAGTGGTGGCGCACACCTTTAATCCCAGCATTTAGGAGGCAAAGGCAGGTTGATTTCTGAGTTTGGGGCTAGCCTGGTCTACAGAGTGAGTTCCAGGTCAGCCAGTGCTACACAGAGAAACCCTGTCCCAAAGAAAAAAGAAAGGAAGGAAGGAAGGAAGGAAGGAAGGAAGGAAGGAAGGAAGGAAGAGAGAGAGAGAGAGAGGGAGAGAGAGAGAGAGAGAGAAAAAGAAAGAAAGAAAGAAAGAAAGAAAGAAAGAAAGAAAGAAAGAAAGAAAGAAAGAAAGAAAGAAAGAAAGAAAGAAAGAAAGAAAACTGTGTATTCAACATCAAATGGAGATTGGATAAAGCTGAGGTCAATACCAATCACCTCAAACCCATTTAACTTCTCCCATTGATGGCTGTGCTCAGTGGGGCTGCTGCTCAGAATATTAATGAAGAGAAGAAGACAGACAGGAATTTAGGGAACTTACTCCCTGCCCAGGAGTCACATGAGAAAGAGTGCTGGGCTTGTTCTCTGGCAAACAGAGCATCAGGCACTGCCTCTCCCTGACCCCAGCTGTCCTGGGGAAGAGGGGAAGCCCTGTATAACCCAGCATGCTCTGCTTCTGCCTGCTTCCTATAGGTGAGAAGTGCTGGGTGATTCCATATAGATCCAGACTATAGACTCTTTCACACTACCTGTGTTTTTCCTTCACTAACATCATAGCCTCGAAGTTATTAATTCTGAGACAATGGGGTCACAAAAAGGCTGTAAAAGCCGACTCTGTTCCCATTTCCTCACAACATACCCTAAGCGATCGAGGCTGAAGGTAAATGTCCCCGGGATATTCTGGCTCACAAACAAGTTCCTGCAGGCTTAGAGGCAAAAGACAGCACAGAGACCAGCTGTGGTGGAGCAGGTAGTGTTGGGAGCCAGAACTTAAATTCCAGTCCCCAAAATATCTAGTAGTACTGAAGATGTATTGTGTGGACTCATCTTAGCAGTCCAGGGGATCCCAAAGCTTAGCCCCAGACATCCAGCATCCGCATCTGGAAGTAGCACCTGGGAATGCAAGCTCACCCTGCCCCCCCACCCCCACCCCACCAGTGAATCAGTAGCTCTGGGGTGCTTTGCACAGAGCAAGGAGCCAATATATTAAAGGCAGGTTTATTGGGAAGCTGCTCTAGAATGGGCTAATTCAGTGGCCCCAAGAAAGGAGGCCAGGGAAATGGCCATGGGTGAAAGGGGGAAGGGAGAGGGAGGGGGAGGGGGAGGGGGAGAGGGCAGAGGGCAGAGGGCAGAAGGAGAGGGGAGAAGGGAGAGGAGAGAGGGGAGAGGGGAGAGGGGAGAGGGGAGAGGGGAGAGGGGAGAGGGGAGAGGGGAGAGGGGAGAGGGGAGAGGGGAGAGGGGAGAGGGGAGAGGGGAGAGGGGAGAGGGGAGAGGGGAGAGGGGAGAGGGAGAGTTCAAGGCTGGGAGGGAGTGTATGTCAGGTAGGGACTGAGGGATGCTGAGAGAACCTGGAGGCCAGGTCTACTTTGATATGTAAAGCATGCACCTTAATCCCTAGTCCTAGGGTCCTAAACCAAACAGCAAGCAGCCAGTACAGTCAGTCAACTTCAGTACAACCTTACCCTTCAACTGGCACATCTTTCACCAGGCTACATACATTCCTATCTCATAGAACAAGCTCAGGGGAGTGAGATGATTTAAGGAAGGCCGCACAGATGGTAACCCTGAGGTGTCATCCTCCCCACCTCCCCCCACCTCCAGTGCCATACGCCTCAGGTCTGCACTGAGCACCTCCCTGCTGCACACACACAGACATGGATGGCACAAGTGCAGGGCCTTTCTGATCAATGCTGAGCTCTGCTGAGCCAATCCTGTGCCCAAGGCTTGACAGTCTCACTCCACACAAAGAGAGTGTGCTTGTTCAACAACACTCATGTCCCAGATGAATATTAATAATCTTACTCTGAAGTGCATGCTCATGTTCGTGGATACACACAGATGCTACCAGGCACTAGACCTCGCATGCATGCAAGAAAGCACTTAGGCGTGAACTTTGCAAGGAACACCTTGATTTACACTAACATCATTTGTTTTCTTCCTACAGATTCACAGATACGTTGTTACCTCATCCAGAGACTCACCCCTCTCCACAACACATTCCTATTTGGAGACTAAATGTGTAAATTTATGGACAAGTAATACTTAGTGGTATTCAGTAAGGTGGCTACTAGCTACATGTGACTGCTAATTATTTAAAATGTAGCTATTCTGGGGCTGGAGAGATGGCTCAGTCAGAGAGGTGTTTGCCTTGTAACATGAAAAGAAGCAGAGATGGCGTCATATCTATAATCCCAGGCCAAGAGGATGAGGCAGGGAGGTCCTTAGGGCTTTGCTGGCCAGCTTAACCTACGGGTAAGCTCCAGCCCAATGAGGGTACACAAACACACAGTGACTGTTATGAGTTCACATGAGGTATAGGCAGAGACTAAGTGTTAGTGTCAGTCTGACTAGAAGAATGCATAACTACCTTGATATTTTTATAAAGATTAGAAATATTTTATTAAGAAATTCTTGGATAATAATCAATGACATCTGTTTCAGGCTACCTTACTTCAGCTATCAAGAAGTTTAAAGTATATACTAATTACGTACTATTTCTGGGTTTTTTGTTAGTTTGTTTGTTTTTGCTTTTTGGTTTTTTTTTTTTTTTTTTTTTTTTTTTTTTCGAGACAGGGTTTCTCTTTATAGCCCTGGCTGTCCTGGAACTCACTTTGTAGACCAGGCTGGCCTCGAACTCAGAAATCCGCCTGCCTCTGCCTACCAAGTGCTGGGATTAAAGGCGTGCGCCACCACGCATGGCTATTTCTGTTATTTTTAAGGTTTGGTGTCAAAAAGAAAATGTTTACTTTCTGAAACTCTCTTTTGTTTTTTAAAAACCACCACAGTAGAGATGGAGTGGTCAAAGCTGTCCCCATGAGGCAGAGCGGGAGGAGGGAGAGCCTGGGTCTCTGAGAAGCCCCTATCTGCAACATCCTGTCCTGGTAACAGCCATCTTCGTCCCTGTCTTTCCAGTCTCCATCAAGCACAGAATGGATCAGAATAAGTGGGAGCCAACATGAGAAGGTCGCTCCTAGTGTTCTCTAACACTCACATGGCTGCAAATTTCAGCTATGGCTTCTAGAAAGATACAGGTACAGGTGACAAAAAGAATTACCAGCACAGAGGGACTCAGGAGGGCGCGTCACTTTGGGGATCTAAGTTTGCCCTTCTGCAGCCAAGTCCAGTCATAAACATTAATTAGACTACCAGTTTCATTCAACTCGACTAACCAGCGACAGCCTTGCTGCTGGGGACATCAAACTGAAGTCCAGCTGCTGCTTCCTCCAGCTCTTTTTAGCAACACAGCAGGGTGCTGGCAGCTGATCTCAGGTGGGGGAAAAGGAACAGGAGAGCAGCCCTCAGTGAGTGACAGCAGAGCCAAGTTCAAAGCCAGCCTCTGTGTGTCAAGGAGACCATGCTTCAGAGTCTCTGTGAAGGAGATAAGGACAGTCAGGACCGTGGGATGCTGAGCCCTGGGACAGGCCATGCTGAGCCCTGGGAAGCGAGGGGCAGCTCCTACCTCCAGGGAACTGTCCAGACAATGTACAGTACAAGTGTGCCTCCTTAGCACAGTGCCAGGCCCTGGCAGTCCTTCCCTGGGGAGGAACTGCCTCCACAGAAATGAAATCTGGATACAACCCCAACCCCGATCCGGGAAGCTGACAGGCTCCTTATCATCCTTCTGGTTAGAGGTATGTACACCTGTAAGGAATGAGGACCCTCCAAACTTCCTCAGCCTCGGAACACCTTTCCAGGAAAAATTCTGAATTAGTTGTATCAAGTTACAGGGTATTTCAAACTTCTAGAAAAATTTAATAACAACTATAATCCAAGACATCTTAGTTCTAAAATTACCTTCACCGGTAGTTTGGAGGCTCAAGTGGGACTTCCAAAATCTCCTATCCACTGTCCCAAATTCTGCCTCCCTTCTACGCCTCTCCTGACTCAGTCACTGACCATGATGAGACGGCACCCCAATTGTTCTATATATGGTACCTGTGCTGACTAGTTTTATGTCAACTTGACATGAGCTAGAATCCTCTATCTGAATCTCAATTGTGAAAATTCCCCCACAAAATCTGGCTGTAGAGCATCTTCTTAATTAGCAATTAGTACAGAAGGGCCCAGCCCATTGTTGGTGGTGCCACCCCTGGGCAGATGGTCCTGAGTTCTATAAGAAAGCAGGTCGAGCAAGCCATGAGGAGCAAGCCAGTAAGCAGCACTCCTCCATGGCCTCTGCCTCCAAGTTCCTGCCCTGTGTGAGTGCCTATCCTGACTTCCTTTGATGATGAACCTGGAAGTAGAAGTGTGTAAGCCAAATAAATCCCTTCCTTTCCAACTTGCTTTTAATCATGGTGTTTCATCACAGCCATAGTAATCCTAACAGGACAGTCCCCCAAGCTAAACACTTTTACATAAACTAAGCTTAAATCTCTATGATCTTAGTCCTGCCCCCAACCCTGGGCTGTTCTAGGAGAGATATGAAAGGCAACCTACCCACTACCTCTCACTGCACAGATGAAAATACCAAAGCTCTGCAGGGGGCGGGTGGGGGTGAAGGGATGACCTGAAAATTTGACAAGAATATTTCTTCTGTCTTGTTGGGCCAACAGAAACCTCTTCTAAACACTCCAGGTTCCTTGGTGCCCATTGCACCATTAGGGGATAAACATTCAGAATTGTCCTGGCTTGTGCTGTAAAGGGGTGGAAAGGGGAACCTAGGGTGGAAAGCCACATGTCTGTACATTTTCAAAGTCTATCATTTCTGTGTACCTTTCTGGGAAGATGGTCCATGTAACAGTGAGGTAAGAAAGACACCGGAGGACAACTATACTTCTTCATCTATAGCTCCAGACGCTTTATATACAACGAGTATTTATTTCCTTATCTATATAATTCAGCCAGATGTTCTGACCGCCAACAGTCTTCATCATGTTTTAGGGTGCGTGTGTGTGTGTGTGTGTGTATGAGTGAGTGTGTCTGTGTGAGTCTGTGTCTGTGTCTATGCCTGTGTCTGTGTCTGTGTATGTGTGTGTGTGTCTGTGTCTGTCTGTGTGTGTGTGTGTGTGTATGAGTGTGTCTGTGTGAGTCTGTCTGTGTCTATGCCTGTGTCTGTGTCTCTGTGTGTGTGTGCCTGTGTCTGTTTCTGTCTGTGTGTGTCTGTGTATGTGTGTGTGTGTGTGTCTGTGTCTGTCTGTGTGTGTGTGTGTATGAGTGTGTCTGTGTGAGTCTGTGTCTGTGTCTATGCCTGTGTCTGTGTCTCTGTGTGTGTGTGCCTGTGTCTGTTTCTGTCTGTGTGTGTCTGTGTGTGTGTGTGTCTCTGTGTTTGTGTGCCTGTGTCTGTGTGTGTGTCTGTCTGTGTGTGTGTTTTACTTTTTAAGATTTGTTTGTGAATATGCATCTACATATGCCCATGATGGATGTGTGAGGACGCCCCCTGGGAAAGAAGGTGTCAGATTCTCTAGAGCTATGGTGACAAGGATATAAGTCCTGGGACAGAGCTTCAGTGCTCTATAACATCCTGCAAGCACTCAGCCACAGAGCCCTCTCTCCACCTCCAATTTTCAAGGTTTTTTTTGTTTGTTTGGTTTGGTTTGGTTTATTTGTTTGTTTTAGTTTTCTGAGACAGGGTTTCTCTGTGTAGCCCTGGCTGTCCTGGAACTTACTTTGTAGACCAGGCAGGCCTCGAACTCAGAAATCCGCCTGCTTCTGCCTCCAGAGTGCTGGGATTAAAGGCATGCACCACCACTACCTGGAAATTTTCAAGTTTTAATGAAGACCTTTTTCCCTTTCTACCTCTCCCTTCCCAATGGCAGGCTTAAATGACTATCTTTATCTTTGTCTGTCTGTCTCTCTCTCTCTGTCTCTCTCTGTGTGCATACGTACGTATGTGCGTGCGGGTGTGTGTGTGTGTGTGTGTGTGTGTGTGTGTGTGTGAGAGAGAGAGAGAGAGAGAGAGAACTCACGAAACCTAACCAGGAGTTGGCTATCCTGGTTCTGTAGTTCTGAGATGCAGGTCCAATTACCAACTAACCCCCTGCATACAAGTTTCCTCACCTGTAAGAAAAACACAGATCTTCATATCTACAAAGCAAGGAACCTAAAGAGCTTGGCATGAAAGGGAGGTGGTGACAGAGGCATGTAAGTCCCTGAGGGACACCATTAGGGCAGTCAGTCTCTCTGCTCTTTCTAGGAATGTACTCCATAAAGACTCCCTTCCTACACTACTAAATAAGATAGGTGTATAACAGTGGGTACCTTGCCTGTGCAAACAGTTCTCGGAACAGTGGGGAACCCCCGTCCTTACTGGAAAGACTACAGCTTGTATGAATGTTTAACTTTCACACAGTGTGGCCTTTTCTCCGGCTAGGGATGAGTTAAATTTTCTCTGAGTGTTTGGAGCGAGTGGGTGAGATTAGCACACACTGTGGCTACATGTGAGCGAGCTCCTTCATTACTCAGGCCTCAGTGACCACCCAGCAAGCCTGGTGGAGCTCAGGTCCTATACCTGTGGCTGGATGAGCTAATGGACAAACAAATGAAGCAGAAAACCAGAAGATGGGCAGAGTCGTGCAGAGTATGCAGCTCCCAGGAAGTGCATGTCCTGATGCTGGCCACCTTACAATGTGTCATCACACAAATTGACAGGAACATTCCTAAACCTCACAATATTGAAACACAAATGACCAAGAAATGACTCATTAAATAATGCCAACTGTTGTCCTTCCTTGTACCGTAGCTCATGCAGATGCAGCCCTTTCTTGGTGTGACTAAGTCTTCTGAACTATGAAGTCCTGGCCCACACACCGCACTTTAGGACCTGGGTCTTCCTTCACTCAGTGTGCTGTATCCATGAACAGAAAGGCCCTCGCCTCCTAGCTCTGCTGTAGGAGCTGGGCACCAATGGGGCCACTGGAAGCCAAGTCCTCTCTCTCTACAAGGGGCACATGGGCAGCCGCCACACTGCTTAGTGATCACATGCAAACATTGGAGTCAGAACTCAAATCTGCTAACATGTGTTATGTCCCACAAAGATATGAAAAAGCAAACATGTATGTGGAAACAGGACTCCATTTGCATGTGAAGTTTAGCTCCTCCCTGTCCACCTCACAGAATTAATCCCACCCAGGAGCTCCACTGAGTGATCTGCCAAATTCCACTCCAGGAGCTCCACACCCTTTTCCTCTCAAGGGCAGCAAAATAACAATTAGAATTAGGTCTTTCCAAGAGTTAGCATTTGGAGGGGAGAAAGTGGTATTCAGTGTGAGCAGACAGCCCTCAGACATCAAGAACACCCCCAGCGCTCCCCACACATCACCCACAGTCACAGAGTCACCACCGATGGTTTGGAAGTTAACCTGAGTGGCACAGGGACATCTGTCTCTTCTGCTCTCTAGAACTATGCAGACAAGACCCACCTACAAGACAGACCCTTTGGTCTCAGAGGTTTCCTGACATCTAGGCACAGGATCTTGTTGAAAGTACTGACTTCCAGCAGGTGTGGTAACCTGCACCTATACTCCAGCATTGGGTGGGAAATGAGACAGAAGGTGCTGGAAGTCAAAACTCAATCTAAAAACAGAACCACCACCAGTGGCTTTTCTAGCCCTAAAAGGAAAACCTTAAACATGTCAAGTCTGTCAGGCCAGAGGAAAAGGAAGCACTACGGCAAGGCGAAACTTCAAACAGTTTACAGGCTAAGTCTGCAGAAAGCACTTTAAGATGCATACACCAGTACATTCACTGTGGCATTGTGACTGATGGCAAAGAACTAGTAACAAACTGAATAACGACACAATTAAAGTAGATATTAAAAGGGGAAAATTACATTGCCATAAAAAACAAGTCATATATGGGTCGGGAGGTCAGGTAAGCGCTTGCCATGCAAGCCTAAGGACTTAATCTGATCCCCAGCTCCACGTGCTAAAGGCAGATGTGGCTCTGTGTTCTTACAGTCTTAGTGCTGATAAGATGGGGACAGGAATTTAAGCTCCTGTCTTTACACCTGAGGGATGAGAACTGAGCCAGATTTCTGATAGACATGCATACATGCATATCCTCATGCAGGCACACATACACACACACACACACAAACACACACACACACTCACGCATGCATAAATCCATACATGGTTCTGGAGGTGTTCTGGGAGAAAACACTTAAAAGATTCTGTATTCGTGGACTTTCCGAAGCAGACAGGTTATGGAGACTTGTGCTTTCTTAGGCACAGACAGGACAAGTCAGGAGTACACAGAGCAAGTTAGCAACAACGGCAGCCTTTGAGGGGTTGTCTCTTTCACTTAACTATTTCCAGGGGCTGCAGTGTGGCTCAATGGTAGAGCATTTGGGGACCTGCATACATGAGACTTTAAACTGGATCCCACCCCAGGAGTAACGGGATGCAATTTACATTCTTTATTAACCATTAGTCGTCCCTTCTAAATTGTTCATTATTTTCTCCTAGGGACTACACGTAATAACTAAATGTTACTTCCTAAATGGACTATGTTCCCTGTGGCTAAACATCTCTCCATATAGTTCACTCGATTACGGGCTCAGGGATTCTCACACAAGTTCAGGGGCTATCAGTGCTATGCTAGTGATCAGCACCCCAACATACTGATCTTGGGTCTGCACACTTTAGAATGCTCCCCTAAGAAGCAAACTGTGCTCTCAGCAGCTTGCTGCATTCTCATTTACTGTGGGCAGCTGTCTTCACAGACAAAGAGATTCACCCTGGTTAGGCACCCCCTAAACATCCTGGCTTCTATCTGATATTCCCCTCTTATCTTGTTTACCTCTGTGGAAGAGAAACTCCTGCAGATAAGAAAGCTGTCTGGTTGTATCAGTTTCCTTCCCTCTCCACACCCCTCTGCAGGTGCACGGAACTGGACCACTCCATGGGACCAGAAGTTTCCATGTCCCAAGAAGCATTTCCCCGTGTACAGCTGTAGCTGGCCCAGCCTTGTCTTTTACAATTCCCAGTGGAACCATCTGGACTGAGCTAAACAAGGAACTACAGCATACGCAGAAAACATGAGAACACTAGAAAGAGCAGTCAGTTTTGTTTTTTTTTTTTAAGAGAAGTCACTTCTACATTATTTGAAAGAAAAAAAAAATCAGAACATCACTGAAAGCTACTTAGTTCTTCCAATAACGAGTTCTGCACATCCAGAGAACCACGAAAAAACACATTTCAGGATATTCACCCAGGAAACCCAAACCACACAACATCCTTCATCTTCCACTCTAGGATTTCACCCTAGGAGGCATGCAGGTGACTCAAGCCATGCATGATACAATGAGCTATCTATCAGGCTTGAAGATAGGATCTAAGATAAGGAGCAAACAACTGTAAACTTTATATTCCAGAAAAGGGGCGGAGGCGGTAAATCTGTATGTTAAAAATGGACTGTGTGTGTGTGTGGCGGGGTGGGGTGGGAGGGAAGCCAACTTATTTGACTTTCAGTCAAGAACAAGCAGTACGGTTTTGAAGGCAGGGCAATACAAGTAAGCTAACCTCCCTCATCACAAAGGAAAGCCATTCGGTCAGGGTGAAATATGCTCTTGGAGAGTTTAAGCTCCCATCCTCACAGCTGTTAACTGCCAGTGCAGTAAACTGGAAACCAAACACTAGAGCACTAGAGCAGCCACAACTGAACTTCCATGTTTGGGGTGGGGAAAGCTACACAGAGGTACTAGGCACTAGCTTGACAATCCCTTTAACAGCCCGTGTGAAAGGCTCAATTGTCCCCTCGGCAGAGCACACTGGTGGTTTCTGCAGCTTGCTTTAAAAAAATTATGTGCCTTTATTGTACTAAAGAAATTCCAAACGGGAAGCACAGCCTACTCATTGACGGTTAACAACACAATTACTTTACACGGTCTTCCCTCCCAGAGTCTAAGAAGGCACTTGAGTTTGTTCAAACTACTACGGGTTTGGCTAATGCTAAAACATCAACTTTGCCGTCAGCTGAGATTCGTTCTGACTCTGTCCAACACAAACTCCCCTGATAAAAATAAACAAGGGGGAGAGACCTGCGTGCACTCCTCAGCACCTACCTGCCTTGTTTTCTTACTGACATAAATAGACAATGCACAGAAGGGTTTAAGTCTGCAAAATACTTCCTTTCCAACTCCCAGGGTGCTGTTAAAACCCCCGCCCAGTTGACTTCTGAAAAAAAAACGTTGTGGCTAGGTGTGACAAAATTTTTGAACAATACTAAATTGTTTTATGCAAAGTTCCTCCCAGAAACCTGTTCACCCACAAACTTCAACATTTCTTTCCTGAGGAAGGATGGAAGTAGACTTTAGGTCAGTCTATAAGGAAAGGTAGAGAGAAGGGTTCCCTAGAGACAGGAGGAGCCAAGTCAGAAAGTCAGAAAGTCAGAAAGAGCGGCGGGATGCAGCCGGTCACTGACTCATTCAGAAGCAGTCACAGTCCCGGGACAGGACGACAGGACTGGACTCTTACCAATGTGGAGCTCTCTGCCTCCGAGTCTGCCTGAGCTGCATCCTTGTACTGCAGGGGGGACTCGATGACCAACTCCTTCTTGTCATTTCTACCACTCGTCCTGTACTTCTCAGCCTGCATTCTCCACGCAGACCACTGTCAGAAAGCCTGCAGCAGGGACAGCTGAGAGTCCCCCACCAGCCGCACCGCTGGCCAGAGAAAGGAAAGGAAGCCTGAAGCCTGTTTCCCAGGCACTGGAAGTGCAGAGCCTGAGGGGTGGGGAAGGCATGACCGAGAAGGCCAGCCTCTAGGGGTGTTACTACAGCTAGGAGAATGGGAGGCTCCTGCTCGCTGGCCAAAGAAAAACAACCCCCAAACAGAACAATACACAGTGTACTGCCTCTGCAATGAAAGACCAGCCTCATTGTGTCTGTTCCACACAGCGTGGGCCAAATCAATGTGAATCCAAATAGTGCAGCATTGAGAAGGAAGCCTGCCGATCCCAGCGAGGCTCCCTCATAAGGACTTCCGATCTGAAGCCCCCAGCTAGGTGACCTGGCTGGTCTAAAAGTTGCAGTTTCAAAACGCTTTCGTTTGTGTTATGGCTAAGCACCAAGAACTTGGCTCCTGATCAAAGCAGGACCAAACAAGCAAGCACCGGTGTTCCCAGGAGGCACAGTTCAAGAAATCATTTTTCCTTGCAGGACAGACAGCAGCAGACAAACTCATGTATCTACTGTTTTATGCCAGGGAGATGATACCATGCTGAATAAATTAATAATGCAGCCAAAGCATTTACCATGGACATTTTCTTTGCACACAACAATGTGTGTGTGCCAGGATGTAGTGTGCCCAGTGCTAAAGGATGGAGAAGGTCAGAGTGGAAATGTAAAGCAGAAAGTCTCTTCCCTCAAGAATAGGAAAAAGATGGGAAGTCCAAAGATATCCTGAAAAAGAGAGATACATGGATGTTCTTGCAGAAGTCTGCTATCTTTATTGTTTCCTCATATTCCCTGGTGGAGTAACTTTTTAAAAGATCAACTAGCAAAAATCAAAATACAAGCATCCGAGAGGTTCCCTACAAAGATGCACGGAGGGGTTTGCTACAAAGATGCACGGAGGGGTATGCTACAAAGATGCACGGAGGGGTATGCTACAAAGATGCACAGAAAGCATATAGTACAGGTGGGTTAAATGTAAAGATGCCCTTCGGGTGGAACCCCTCCCATTTAGTGCCTGTTTACTTCTTTGAAATCAAGAAGTATCTAGTAACAGATACAAATATTATAATAGTCAGTAAATAGCATCCACAGTCTCAATGTACAAAATAGTCTAAGCCTATTAGGACCAGAAGCCAGCAGAAGAAATGCAGGTCCAAACCCACCCAGCCCCACCATCACTCTGCAGGCACCAGGATGACTGAGACTGCCAGAGCTCAGTAGGACTCAAGTGGAAACTGAGAGGCCACACAGTGCCTAACTGCCCTCCCTCTTTCCCTTCAGCACCTGCCACTGTCATTTAAACACCAGAAATCCTTCTGACTATGGTCACCACTGTGTAGTAAATAAATTACTGAGTCCATTTAAAAAATAGTTAACTTGCTGGGTGTGGCTGTTCACACCTATAATTCCAAAACTCGGGGATAACTAAGGCAGGAGGATTGCCACCAGTTCAAGGCCTGCCTAGAATAAAAAGTGAGCTCCTGTATCAAGAAAAAAAAAATCAAAACCTAGCTTTTCTAATAAATACACTTTTAAAGAGTTGGGAACATAGCTCTGTTGGTAGTGTTTGTCTGGCACGCACAAAGCCCTGCGTCCAATCCTTCTTAGCACCACATAACTCAGAAATTGGGATCCATGCCTGTAATCATAGCACTCTGGAGGTGGAGACTGAAGGGTCACAACTTCAAGATCTTTCCATCGCTAAAACACATATGAAGTTCAAGGCCCACCCATCATGACCCCATCCCCGAAAAACTAAAGAAAAGAAAGAATAAACTATCCAAGATTTAGAAACTGGGTAGGTTACGGTGGTGACCACTCTTTTACTCTCTTCGCTCAGGACACAGAGGCAGGCTTCGGAACTCCGAGTTTGAGGCCTGTCTACTCTACATAGTAAGTTCCAGAACAGCCAGGACTTCACAGAGAGACCCTGTCTCAAGAAAGAAAAGTAAATAAATAAATAAAATAAAATAAATAGAAGAGGCTAGTTTATAGATTATCTTTCAAGGCAAACTCTGGCGTTCTAATCAAAGCTGCATCCCAAAATAATAGAATCCATGAATTTGAAAAACCACTCTAAGGTTACAGAGGAGCAGGAGTAGAGAGTTTCACTTACATACAAACAAAGCCAAAAGAAGAACGAAAATTAAAATTTAGAGGTGTCCTAGAGAAGAGGCTAGAAATCACAGCACAAACCACAGACATGAGCAACAGCTCACAAACCTTCTAGGTGGCTCACAGGATAGGCCTAATCTTCCTCAGATTTCCACTGCCACTCAGCAGCCAGCAGCTAAGGAAACAAGCTATCCAATTCGTTGAGTCAAACCGCAGTGGTATCCATAGTAATCTGCAGGGTAAGACGTTACCTGAGAAGCACCGATTGCCCTGTACAAAGCACTGCTTACAGTCTGCAGTCTTACCTACTCTTGGAAACTCTATGTCATTTAGCCCTGTTTCTCACACGGGCAAACTGATTCGGACTTTAAACATACATATTAAACAGCCTTCACACAATGACTTACAGATGCTCACTCGGGGATAACTGCTGTTGCTATTCCCAAGCTGAAGAATATACTTAAGTCTTAAATTCGGGACTCTGGCTTTACGGCCTAAAAGGACAATTCCACCAACTATGCTGTTGCAATACCTTACAAAGAACCGCAGCAACTGAAAATAAATCCTTTAGTGGCTGGGGGAATTGGGATGGTACATCGGTAGTCTCATCACCTCGGGCTCTGAGTTCAAAGCAGCCTAGACTACTTTTCAAGATGGCGTCTCAAAGCCGCAAAGAGAGGGCTATGGAGATGGCTCAGCAAGCATGAGGTCATGAGTGTGGATTCCCCAGTCCCCACATAAAAGCCAGGTGTAGCAGTGTGTATGTCTGCAAACCAACTGCTGATGGAGGAAGGGACAGGAGGGTTTTGGAGCTAATTTGATAGCCAGTAGCAGAATAGAAGACCTCCAGGCTCAGTGAGAAATCCCATCTCAAAAAAGTAAGGTGAAAAGCAATCAAAACCCTAACAACCACTTCTGGTCTTCATGGGTGCTCACACTCCTGAATGCACACAAGCTCACACCTATGTACACACACACACACCTCTCTCATGCGCATACACACTGCTAACTATCCTCTCTGCTGAACCTGTCAGTTGTTTTCAAATACTTGTTTGGAACACCACATGTTCATGTTATCAGATAGGCATTGTCTTAAGGATTTTATGTATTTTCTTTAAAAAAAAAAAAAAAAAAAGCAATGGCTTTAAATGTCTTTTATAACCAAGGGGAGGGGAAAACACTGAGCTCCGAGGCAGCCAGGACAAAAAAGCAAACAAGATCAGTTCCATAATGTAAACCATCCAGAGGAGAAAACATGCCAGGTTCTAAATGAATCTTGTAAAAAGTTTCTCTGGCAGAGGTTTATGTCAGAAGAGCTGTTGAATGTATGGCAAAGTTCTCAACTGTGTCTATAGGATGTGCACTACAAAATTCTATTTACACCACAGACCAAGTAACAGAGTCACCTTCCCAAGATAGCCGGCCCCCCTCAAGTGGCCCAGCTCACTGAACTGGAAAGTTCTGAGGCAACTCTGTGTCACCCCAGCCACCGTTTTCTGCTCTCTTCAAGGGAGCTGCAGGTAGAGTCACCAAGGAAGCTGAAGGCAGCGCATGCACTCTCACCCTGAGCCTTGGAAAAGGATGTGTTTTCTCTATGCCTCAGGACAGCAGAGGATATCTGAGCAGTACAGCCCCCAGAGGAAACACCATTTCAGAGGACAGGAAGCAGGTGGCCAGGTTTCCCTTCACAGTGGTCTATAAAGAGGTCCATGTCAGATCTCTGGATTCCAGCTACAACAATGTCACTGAGCTCCTGGACTTGCTGACCTCAATGGTTTCACATACCCACTGGCTAAACCCTTCCAATCAAGAGACCCAGGACTGTACACTGAGAAGACATTAGAATATTACAGTGGAATAGATTTAACTCTGGACCCAGTGAATGCTTCCACAGACGAGGGTTTAGTTCTCAATCTTAACACATATTCATCCCTATCTACTGGGTACTCAAAACTATAAAAGTTTACAGGAAATTTAAGGAATTTTCCTAGGGTTTTTTTTTTATTCTAAGAAAGGTTAGCCCTAGACCTTATTTCTGTCTTCGTCCTCCCATGAGAGTGTCCGCCACAGTTCTGAGAAACTGCAGGTCCCTGCTCATGCTCAAACCCATTTCAATGCCTCCTATCCCAGAAAGCCTCCCTGATCCTCCCAGGTGGGATATTTCCCCCTGTTAACCCTCTGGGCACCACCCGTGGCTCTCCAGGAACATTTCCCAGCCTCGTACCTCTAACCTCTCACAAGTCAAAGCCCAAGGGACAGTTTAGTAACAATTAAAATGTCCCTTTTTCTCAGCTAAGAAAATGTTATTCTACAAAACTTGCCAGGTGTTTTGTGTAAATCCGCTGTATATCAACACAGTATAGTTGGGCTCTTAAAAAGCACTGACAACGGGTGAGGAGTTAGCTCAGTGGGGAAAGGCACACGCTACCAAGCTTGATGACCTGAGTTTCATACCCAGGACTCACAATTAAAGATAGTTTGACTCCCTATGTTATCTCCCTAATAACGGCAGCCTAAGTCTGAAGCTCGACTCACGTATCTATTTGATTGAATAACCACAGAAATGAAATCCACATTACCAGTGCTTCTTAGTTAGGGATCTGTGAGACTTCTACCATGGTGAAGCTTCATGTGACCGTGAGCTCTCTGAGGCCCCCGGAGCATATCCAGTTCTCAGAGGAAGGCTACAAGAGGGCCTGCCCACCACAGGAAGAGGAGACTCACCAATCTCAGGACATTGACAAGCCCAGGTTTCATGTTGGTAGGGATAGCAGCAACTTAACTGCCATGAGATAGCAGTCAAGACTGTCACCATGAAGACAAGTCTAACCTGCTGCCTGAGGCCACATCAGGAACCCTCAGGACCTATGGACAACTGAAGGCCAATATACAACCCCACTGCCGGATGATGCTCTTGAGAGAGTGCTTACAGATTACATTTTAAAGACATTTTAAGGTTTATAAAATCTCTATTTGTGCCTGTTAAATTGACCTAACATATTTCCATGGTGTTTACAAGGAACCAAGCCAACAGACCATCAAACTTTATAGTGAGAGACAAGCTAACGGTAGGTGGTAGGTCATGTAGCTCTAATGATTCCCCAGAGGCATAAAGGCTGCTGAGGACAGGCCTCTGGGCAAACCCAGGGGCACCTTCCTCCCAGAAAAAAGTTGAAGGGAAAAGGGTAGAAGGGAAAGTCCACTTTGAGGAAATTATGCAAACAGGTTGAAGCCTTCGCCCCAGCTCTTCCGGCTCACATTAGCTTGTGCTCAAGACAATGACCATGTACAGTAATACCTGCTTCCCAACTAGGAAGTCTTCCTATTTAAAACCCCATAGACCACATCCCTTCCTTAAGATAACATCAGCAGCAGCGATGATGAGACCCCACCTTGTCCTGCTGCTACACCGGGACCAGTGGTATCCCCCATGCTCTACTGCCTATTGTAACTAACTTCCCATGTGAACGGATGAGACGGACGAAGACTAGAGAACACAGCCAGTGTTTGGGACTCACTCATGTCACTCCCGGGCAATGCACCCCGAGAAGTCCCAGGACCCTACCTCAGTGCTACAGAAACATGTAAGTAAACCAAATGAATGTCTTCACTGTTTGCATATGACAGTACAGAGAATCGAAAATAGAAACACAGTCAACGAGGAGGGTTAAGTATAAAGAGGGTGGTCCAGGATCCCCTTCTCTCTGCTTCTAATCAATCAAAGCATGAACCACAGAGCATAGATGACACCTATGGCCACTGTGAGGACAGAGCTACAGCCGGCTTCATCAGCTGTCTTCCACAGCTGCCCCAGCAGTCTGATGGTATGTGGGTAGCATGTCCACATAACTTCAAACATTTTGCAAGGGGTGGTGGCACATGCCTTCAATCCCAGCATGCGGGCAGGTCTCTATGAGTCTAGTCTATACAGTAAGTTCCAGGCCAGTCATGGCTACAATAGTGAAACCCTGTTTCAAAAAAACAAAAATAAATAAATAATCCCTTAAAACTAGATTTTAGACGTTTCCTCATATACAAATGATTTTTAAAAGCACGAAATAGTAATTCAATGTTTGATTAAATCATTCTGCAATATAAACACATTCCAAAACATCTCACTGTGCTCTATAAATACATACGATTATTGTCAATTGGGATAATTCTTTTTTTTTTTTTTAAAAAAAAGGTTTATTTTACTTTTTAATCATGTGTACATGTTTGTGTCCGCATGTATACATGAGTATGAATGCAGATGGCCTCACAGGTCAGAAGAAGGTGTGAGATCACCTGCAGCAGAGTCACAAGCAGCCGTAAGCCACTAGACATGGATACTGGGGATCAAACTTGTGTCCTACGTAGCAAATACAAACTCTTAACCACAGAGCCATCTTGCCACCCAAAAAATAATCTCGTCACTTAAATTTTTCATTGTATTTACTGTTTGTGTGTGTGGTGTGTCTGTGAGTGTGTGGACCCAAAAGGGTCATTCTCTGGGTCTGAGTCTCACCTTCTATCACAGGTTCCAGGGATTGAACTCAGGTCATTATGATTTCGCATCAAGACCTTTGACCTAATAAGCCACTTTGCTGTTCCTAAAACACAATTTAAACCATAGTTATGCGTGGAATACAACGGACCCTCTTTCCTGTCTCGGGAGGGCAAAGCATGATGGAATGAATAGGATGATTAATCAACCTCTGAAAACGGAGGTCTGGAGAACGGTGTGCCCAGCCAGGTTGAGCCTTTTGTGTGCTCAGATGAAGTTAAATACAAAATAAATGATGCTTCCAACGCTGCACACAGCAGCAAGGGCTCACCTAACACGCTTTTCTATTTATGCTCTGCCAAAGCCTCAATGGGGGATGTGGAGACTTTTTTTTTTTTAATTATAATTGTGGCAGGGATATGCAAAAAATAAAAAATAAAAATTTTGCCCAGTCTCCAGGCACTTGACACACATTCTTGTTGATTTCAATCCAACTCAGCCCCTTCAGCATCACAGTGAGTACTATTGTTTACAGAGACTGGGTATGCCTCAAAATCAAATAGCTTAACCTAAATTCACACTGTGCCATAGTTTTGAGCTGGGGTCCTACTTAATCCGAGCCATGGTGATTAAGTAGCTTTCAATCGTTTTAGCTTTGTTTCAGACAAAATTTTACCTCCCCCTTTTGCTCACATAAGCATCTTAGGGGAGGCATAAAGAATACTGGAAATTTTTCTGTGCCTGAAAAGAAAGGTCTGGAGAAATTAAATAAAAGTCAGTATTAATAACGATTATGTTTGAAACGGAGAACAAAGGGAGTTCTTTCCTTCTATTTAGCCAGATTTTTAAAATTTTCTTTAATAAGCATGAATTACATTAAATTAAATACTTTACCATTTCAAAGCCATTTGGGAAATAATTTAAATGCAGTCATGGCCAATGCCTGTGTGCTGCTTCTTGTGGAGCTGGTACCAGAGTGTGGTGACTCCTCAGTTCAGTTATCAGATTTAACAGAGCACCGGGGGAATGCTCAGAAATCAAGGAGTAACCCTTAAATGAAATCCTTGAGCAAAAAAATAAATAAAACATTTCCTCTAAAACCTGCGGTCCACAAAGCAAAGCTGGAAACATAAACTGGTTTTGCCTCTTTCTTTTACAAAGCAGGGTTTCTCTGTGTAGCCCTGGATGACCTGAAACTCACTCTGTAGACCAGGCTGTCCTTGAACTCAGAAATCTGCCTGCCTCTGCCTCCCGAGTGCTGGGATTAAAGGCGTGCGCCACCACTGCCCAGCTGCCTCTTTCTTTTGCTTCTTTTGCCTCCTGGGCCAGTTCAACTAACTAAAGCCAGACGCCAGGGCACAGGCAATCTCTAAACAGACTTATGTGCGTGGATCTTTTATCCCTTGACCTTGATAAAAATCAACTGACTTCAAAAGGTCCAAGTGGCTAGACGCTTGGAAGACATCAGGACCTGGGAGTTAAAAACTCAGCGTTCTCCGTCAGAAGGTAACCAGCGCTCTGGGACAGTCTGAGCCGCAGAACCAAGCCACACTCTTGGAATCCTTGTTTCCTTGTTCAGCTACAGCCAGACCTACTAAAGGCTCTGAGAGGAAAGAGGACAAGGAGAGAAGGAACAACAAGCTGGGTTGTGCTCCCAGACAAGGCGCCTTCACCTCTGCCTCTGCCGTCACAGGTGATGTAGCCCACGGACCTAGAGTTCCTGTTCTTCTCTTCCCGGAACTCTTGCACAAAGGTCACAAGGGCTGACGTTGCTGCCTCCTGATGTCTCACTTCCCTGTCTCTGGAAAGGCAAGCTGTCAATCTGGAATGCTCCTCCACCACCTCAAAGGCTGTCAGATGCCTGCTCACCTCTCAAACTCCAGTGTGAAGGTTCTTCCTTTTCATGAGGCCCTAGAACACTCAATCCTGAGGAATGTCTTCCTGGATCAGCCGAAAGGAGGTGAGGCAAAAGCCTGTCTTAGAGTTGTTATACCTGGTTGTCCACTGACTTGGAGAGTTTTAAAATAGCAATAAATAAATAAATAAATAAATAAATAATAAATTACTACTATTATAAACTATTATTATGTATTATCCTAATTAGCATCTTGAGCTGAAAGCCAGGACTCTCCCAGGTGAACGCGCTGCAGGCTGATGCTCACCTATGTTTGGAATTGCTGGGTTTGCTTTAGTAACTTGAGATCCGTGGAAAGCAGACATCCACTTGCAAATGAGGAATCAGGGTAGGTCCAGGATTGCCTGTGCACAGGTATGAGGTAAGGGGTTATAGGTGGCAAAAAGCAGGGGTTAAACTAGAACGGAGACTGAAGCTGGAAGTTTACTGTCTTCTCCTGGATGAGACATACATAAGCGTTACTCAAGTGTTCCATGATTGACTGTTTCCTATGAGTCAGCTTTGGGGGAGACTCAGTCCCTGACCCCCCCTGCAGGTTTGTACCTGCAAGAAAGGCCCTCCAGGACAGGAAAGGGGCATACATCTCTCAAATGCTTCTAATGCTGTGTCACACATGAAACCCTTGCTTAGCAGAACAGTTTCCCAGAAGGATGAAGAACAAAGCCAATGCTAGCATGTGGTTCCCTGTCCACAATGCTACTGCCATCCCCTTTCTCGCCTGCAGGCTGACTTACAAGCTTCCACTCAAGTTAAGCCTGTGACTCGTGCTAACTCCCAGCAACAGAGAGATTCGGTCAGAAAAGAGCAAACTGAGATTCCAGGGCTTTCCAAGAGGAATAAAATGACATCTTCCACGAGCATCTATAATTCACCGCAATTCAGTCAGAAGAAAAGGTGCTGACATTACAAGCTATATTAGTGTCCTTTCGAAAGAAGCCTGCTCCTCAGACTCACACTGTAGAGCTGCATCCTTCACGAGCCTGTCAATTCCCTGACATGAATCTCCTAAGAATGCAGGTAAAATAAGAAATAGGAAATAAGTTTAGTTTGTAGCATCTTCATTTTGGCTTGTCTACTGGCGGCTGTCCAGGTTAGTTTTATTGTCAACTTGGAACAACCTAGAGTCACCTGGGAAGAGGGAGTGTCTTCCTTGTTGATTGACATAGGAGGGCTCTGCCCTCTGTGGTTGGTACCATGCCTAGGCTTGGTCCTGGCTCCTGTAAGGGCACCGACTGAGCCAGCCAGAGGGCAAGCTAACAGCAGCTGCTTGAAGTTCCTGTGTGGGTTCCTGCCCTGATGTCCCTCAGTGACAAGCTGTGATCTGGGAAGGTAACCCAAAGAAAACCATTCTTCCCATGTTGATTTCAGCCAGCGTGTTTTATCACAGCAACAGAGAAGCTAGATGCATGCGTGGTGGGTTTTCTGGTTTTGGGACATGGTCTGGCCTGGAACTTATTATGGCCTTGACTACACCACAATCCTCCTTGCCTTCGAGTGCCGTGGTTATAGCACTCTCACACTGCCATGCCCAGCTCCACATTGTATTTACTTTATTGAGATAAGAATCTCAGTGAGATGTGACCAGTGACCTTAAACAGCAATCCTCTGTCTCTAATTCCCCGAGTGCATTTAAAAAGTACAACGAGCCGGGCGTGGTGGCGCACGCCTTTAATCCCAGCACTCGGGAGGCAGAGGCAGGCGGATTTCTGAGTTCGAGGCTAGCCTGGTCTACAAAGTGAGTTCCAGGACAGCCAGGACTATACAGAGAAACCCTGTCTCGAAAAAACAAAAACAAAAAAAAACAAAAAACAACAAAAAAAGTACAACGATGTCAAACAACACCTTCCCTCAACATCTCATTTCTGGAACAATTGCAATGCACACTACCTTAGAGGCCATTAACACGGGGCAAGACAGGGGTCTTCTACATTTACTACTCCGTTAACAATGGAGTTAGAACAACTACAGCAGCTGCCAGAGGGCTGATGTGTCACCTCCTGGTCACTGTTCACCTCAGGGACACAGAGTGAAGACACCACAGCAGCAAGCAGACAAACATCAAAGCCAGAGTTGACCCGGCTCACTTTACTCTTCTACCGCGGCACTGACTTTGCCAGACTCTGCGTGTCTCATTTCGTTTCGTTTCATGAGACAACACTTCAGAAATGTCCACCAAAGCGGTCAAGAGAACCAAAGTGTTCCTCTGTATATACTAATCCATTCACAGATGAAACTCCTTGCTGTTCAATTTCTCTGACTCTGACACACAAATACACACTCATACTCTCTCTCTCTCTCTCTCTCTCTCTCTCTCTCTCTCGTGTGTGTGTGTGTGTGTGTGTGTGTGTGTGTGTGTGTGTGTATGGGGGCAGGGGGTATATGTGTGAGTGTGGAGGCCAGCAGACAGCCTCAGGTGCCCTCTGCCTTGTTGTCTCTGCCCACCCCTCCCCCCCTCAGCCCTGGGATTGTAAGTGTATGCTAGCCACCCCCAGTTATGTTTTTCTAACATCTGTTGTTAGGTTTCATCTCAGGTCTTTGTATAAGAAATGGGATGTCCATGGAGCATGAAACCTCCTGTAGGAGGCGTCTACACTGGTCTAAAAGGAATGCAAACAAGCAACTTTGATACCAACTAGGGGAGGAAATGGGCTAGGCCTGCCCTGTCCAACCTCGTAGCCACTAGCCACATGGGTTCTCAGACACAGAGATGTCCACAACTGAGTTTCAAAGACTATGTAAGACAAGAACAATGTAAAATATCTTTATAGTGGGAGAAAATGCAACTGGGAATTGCAGCTAGGGCCCTCTGCATGCTAGGCAAATACTGCATGGTTAAGCTGTATCCCCAACCCTTTTTGACTTTGAGACAGGGTCTCTCTAGTTTCCAGGCTTAAATTTTCTGTACTATCAAAGGAGGTCTTCAACTTGAGATCCTTCAGCCTTAGCCATCAGAGTACAAGCCTGGGCCACAAAAACTAGCTTATTACTAATCTTTAGTCCTATCTTATCACTAATCTTAGTATTAAAACTAAAAAGTATTTTGAATTTACTAGGTTTAAAAAGCATACTATTAAAACCAATGTCATTTGCTCCTTTCCCTGTTTCTAATACAGCTACCAAAAGTACAAAATTATATATGTAAACATAAATACACACACAAAAATATGTGCAACCACACAGGTAAAACTACATACATAAAATATTATGGTCCGGGGGTTTACCTAGAGACAGAATACATGTCTAGTATATGCAAGGCCCTGGGTCTGATCTCCATTCCTTTAAAAAAAAAAAAAAACTAATAAAGTAAAAATAGTTACAGAACAATGCTGGGTTGTTCAGAAATGCCTGTCAGTTTTCCCTAGGCAGAAAACACTCCCTCTCCCTCTCCCCTTCTCCTCCCCCCACCCCACCCCCATCTCCTTGATACTTAACAGACTGAAATTCTCTTACACAGAAGCAAAAGGAACTGTGCAAAGGCAAAGTCTAAGTTCTGCCACGAACCCGCTGTTCTCCCTCTTTCTCCACCTGTGCGTCTGCTGGAGGCAGCCCTAGCAACAAGTAGTGAGGCTTCTGAGCCATCACACAAGACCACCCAAGGTACACCTGACAGGATCCAGGCACAAGCAGGAGATAACACTGGCTGAGTAAAGTTCCTGCAGTTTGGTTCCAGGGGACAGCCTGCCTTGTCTAGTTACCTCCCTCTGAGAGAACATCACCACCTGACAGGAAGGATGACTGACTAGCTGCTGGGATGTACTTTACAGATGAGGTGTCATTAGAATGGCATCTACAAGTATTGCTTCCTGACTCCGCAGTGCCAGGATCACCCAAAAAAAAAAAAAAAAAAAAAAAAAAAGCCTGTTAAAACACAGGCTGCTGGGCCCTCTTCTAATCCTCTCTAGGGCGATTCAACCATGGAGGTCTGCGTAGGAGGGGTTGGCCCACCAAGGGCACCTAGGCTCCCCCTACCCAGGGGAGCTCCCCCTCTGAGCTAACAGCTTAGCCAGTGCCTCCAAGTCTCAGGGGCTGATTGACGGCTGCTGAATGCCTTTGAGATCAGTTCTAATGAGCTCCCCAGGGCAGCTGCTGCTGGCCCTTTAAGGCTTGAAGTAGGTTAAGTCTTGGGGCTTAGGCAAGATTCTGTGAAGCCTTGAAAAGAACACAAGGCCCTGAAAGAGAAACTCCATATGTGCGTGTGGTGTCTGCAGGGGCCAGAAGAGGGAGTCAGATCCGGGGGAGCTATGTTACAGGTGGTTGTTAGGCACCCAACCTGGGCAGCTGGAACTAAAGTCTGAGTCTCTCTGCTGGAGCACATCAAGTACTCAACCACTGAGCTATCTTGCCCCTTATGGGAGGCTTTAACTCAGACTCCCCACCCCACCCCCATGCTCCTTTCCTTAGCACAGTCAGTGGTAAAAGCAATCATTCTAAAGTGACCCTTCCCACAGTTCCCAAGAACACAACCTGGACACAGTGCAGCAACTTGATCACTACAGAGCAAGCGCAGGACTGTAGAGTCATCATCCTCTTGAAACTGCCACCCCACAGTACACTCTCACATGACCTTGCAGGCAACTGGCCTGCCACATAACTGCTGTGTCTGTGTCCCCCACAGTTCCACACCTGCCCTTAATCTCTTTCACAGCTGCCTTTGTGAGACTGGATGGGAAAATAGTTCTAGAGAAAGGTGTATGTGTTTACATGCAAACTGTCCGCTAATTACCCAGCTATGGCTCAAACAGGATGAGATACAAATGACTAATGGTCCTGAAGGCGCGCGGGGGAGGGGGGGGGGAAGCTGCCAGAACTAAGTCACAGGAAGGAAGGGACAGGAGGGGAGGGGAGGGGAGGGGAGGGGAGGGGAGGGGAGGGGAGGGGAGGGGAGGGGAGGGGAGGGGAGGGGAGGGGAGGGGAGGGGAGGGGAGGGGAGGGGAGGGGAGGGGAGGGGAGGGGAAGGAAGGAAGGAAGGAAGGAAGGAAGGAAGGAAGGAAGGAAAGAGGGGAAAGAGGGGAGGGAGGGGAGGGAGGGAGGAGGAAGGAATATGGGTGGCATGGTCAAGAAAAGCAGAACATGACTGACAGGTTGGAGGCTTTGTATCACCGAGTTCTCTTCTGAGTGCTCTCCTTCACAACAATGAGTAGAGACCAAGACTAAATGTTTCTCAACTTAACCACACTCAGGTCAAAACTGTATGTTCAGCCGGGCAGTGGTGGCGCACGCCTTTAATCCCAGCACTTGGGAGGCAGAGGCAGGCGGATCTCTGAGTTCGAGGCCAGCCTGGTCTACAGAGTGAGTTTCAGGACAGCCAGGGCTACACAGAGAAACCCTGTCTGGAAAAAAACAAAACAAACAAACAAGCAAACAAAAAAACTGTATGTTCACGCTGAGTCTCTGTAAGTCATGGTGTATGTTACAAAAATCCTAAGGTCACGGTGAACAATGTTCCACAAAAATCACAGCTCCGTTTCTGACCATTGAAAATGTCCAACCTGCAGGATACTCAAACAGACCTGGGTCCGGGACCCAGTGAACGTGAGGGAGGAGAGTTCAGTAAATGTGTCTGTATTCAAGAAGCACTCTTAGGGTCTGCATGAGAGAAATAGCCCCTACAAATTAAGCCTATTCGTGATCACTTAGAGGAAGTGATTCAAGATGCTCTTAAAGGTTTATTAAATGGTTTTTTCCCTCACTGTAATTAGAATTATATAGCTAGTACATAAAATGTCCTTATGTTGGAAAGCAAGAAGTTAGTTACCACAAAAAGAAAAAAAAATGATGTGCAGTACATTAAAAATATATATATAGCTTCAGGGGCAGCAAGATGGCTTAGTGGGTAAAGATCCTTGCTGCCAGACAGAACTGACTTCCTCATGTGCGAAATGGCCCCCATGGACCCACTCTCACACATGCACACGCACACAATAAGCAAACGTAATAAATAAATATATGTGTGTGCACTTCCATGTCATTAATGCAATGTGAACTACGTCTAGTATTCTATATCCATATACAACTTTTTCCAAGTTTCAAGTAGTTTCATGTGTATTAAGAATCTGATTCAGTGCCAGGCAGTAGTGGCGCACGCCTTTAATCCCAGCACTTGGGAGGCAGAGGCAGACAGATTTCTGAGTTTAAGGCCAGCTTGGTCTACAGAGTGAGTTCCAGGACAGCCAGGGCTACACAGAGAAATCCTGTCTCAAAAAACAAAAACACAAAAACAAAAACAAACAAACAAACAAAAAACAAAAAAAAAAAAGATTCAGCACCTTCTTGTTGGCTTCTAACATATATTATTATGGCCAAGCAGAAATACTAAAATTAAACAAAACCACCATGACTGTCCGGGTCCATGGCTACACAGTGGCAGCAGTCAGTGCTGATGTCTGAAGCTTACCATCAGTGAACATGGGGATGTCCCTGGTGGGGCAGCTGTGGGGAAATACAAGGATGTCCAGGGGCCATGCAGAGTCTGCCTGGCCCCTCACTGGCTGGGATACTCTGGAGAGCCGGTGCCACCTCTCACCTGTCATGGCAGCACTTGGGAGAACGAGACATATGCCTTGCCCAGGCAGCACAATGGAGCTGACTCTGGTGAGGGTGAGGGAGTCGGCCATGGGGGTGTGAGTATGGGAGAGCTGACTCCAGCAGTCAGGAAAGCTGCCCACAGGTCAGGAGCACAGGAGAGTTAGCCCTGCCCCTAACCAGCTGCAGCACTCAGGACAATGGGCCCTGCACCTTGCTTGGGTGACACAGTGGAGCTGGCCCTGATGGTAAAGGCACAGGTGAGCCAGCTCCAAGGGTAAGAGCAGAAGAGCTGGCCCAGCCCCTCACAAGTTGCGACACTTGGGAGAGTGGGCCTCATGCTTTGGCTGGGCAGAACAGCAGCGCTGGCTCTGGAGGCATGGGTGTGGATCAGCTAGCCCTGAGGGAATGAGAGAGAGCAGAGAGCTGGCCCTGCCTCCTGCTGATGGCAGCATAGGATGGCATTGCCAAAGCAATGCTGGAGAGCACACCCTGTTAGATACCACAGAGCCAGCAGGCTGACCAGCTCAGCTACAACCCAGGCCCAGATCCAGGACTCTGAGTTGGTGCATCCCAAAATCTATATGTGATGGTATGTATATCCTTGGACCAGGGAGTGGCACCATCTGGAGGTGTGGCCTTGTTGGAATAGGTGTGAACTGGTTGGAATGGGTGTGGGCATAAGATCCTCACCCTAGTTGCCTGGAAGTCAGTCTTCCACTAGCAGCCTTTGGATGAAGACATAGAACTCTCAGCTCCTCCTGCGCCATGCCTGCCTGGATACTGCCACGTTCCCTCCTTGATGATAATGGACTGAACCTCTGAACCTGTAAGCCAGCCCTAATTAAATGTTGTTTTTATAAGACTTGCCTTGGTCATGGTGTCTGTTCACAGCAGTAAAACCCTAACTAAGACACTATATCATCTGCAAATGGTTGATATGCATGAAAGGGCCAGTCTGTTGATCCAAAGCTGCAGGATCTCCATGATACGGGGCAACAACAGGACAATCAGAAGGAGTCCCAGTGAGGATCCAGTATTGATGCTGTCCCAGAAGTCAGAGACCTCAAACCAGACCAATGACTTACTGCAGTGAACACTTGCAAGTGAAGATGTGTGGACAGAGGGGTATATTGTGGGACACACTGTGCTTTTCTATGGTGTGTGTGTGTGTGTGTGTGTGTGTGTGTGTGTGTTTTAAAAGAGAGACATCAGGAAAAATCTAGGCCCTATAAAACAGTAACTTTTTTCCTGTCAAAACTATGTAACTATTGGGCTGGGGGACGCTAGCTCAGTCAGTAAAGTGTCTGTCCCTAAGCATGAAGGCCTGAGTTCAGATCCCTATCACCCACATAAGACTGCAGCGCTGTCTCAGTGCAGTGACCATGGATGCAGAGCTCCCAGGAGCCTGGGGCGGGGGCAGAATGTGCATCTTACATGATGCAGCGCCAGGACTATTAAGAACCGCGTGTCTCAATCTGAGCTAAGCAGAAAGTCATCAGAAGTCTTTCTAGTAATGGCCACACTCATGTGGACACAGGGACACCAACCCTCAGATGCAGAAGGTCACAGACAGGCAAGTGGGGGCTAAAATGATGAGTGAATGACATCAGTAAGCAAGAGGATGCTGGTCAAGGACAGAGCCCTTCGTGACACACTCTTGTGCACGTACACACACATGCACACATGCACGCGCACGCACACGCACACACAGGCATGCACACACTCACACATGTGCTTGCACATACACATGAACATACAGGCATGCACATACACATGCATGCACACAGGCGCGCGCACGCGCGCGCACACACACACACACACACACACACACATGCCATTCCTTCTCACACTGTATCCAACCATTGTGTAAACCTGACTTAGCGACTATGTCTTCCAGATGCTCAGTACATCCAGGATGAACGCATGCTCTCCACTCATCAAAGCCTTCTTGGCTTGAGGTCCATTCAAGCATAACACAGCTACTTAACACTCCACACATCAGGCTTCCTTGCATTGCCCACGTATCCCAATAGCCCAATTGCAAATCAAGAATTCTGATGGGAGATTTATAATCCATTGCCTTCCTTCGTCTTTTCAGAAAATCCCGCAGGTGGTGTGGCAAAAAGTGCAGCTTTCTTCAAGGTGGAAGAGGGGTGGTTTAAAAGAATCCACAGAAACCCCATGTGTGTGAAGTCCACACTGCAGTCTGCTCTCAGCCTTTCCGTGAACCAGCAATTTATTCTAGAAGACATGACTTTATGGGGTGCTGCTCTAGGGCCCACACAGCTGAGGGGCTTTGGAGAACCCTGAAGAATGGCTTGGTAGAGGCTCCTGTAGATGATGCCACACCAATCATTTGGTTAGGTTTTTGTTATTGGGTTTATTGTTATTGTTTTGGTTTGGTTTTTTCGCTTTGTTTTTGTTGTTTGTTTTCGAGACAGGGTTTCTCTGTGTAGCCCTGGCTGTCCTGGAACTCACTCTGTAGACCAGGCTGGCCTTGAACTCAGAGATCCACCTGGCTCTTAACCCTGCTCGGCCACAGTGGCCATTTGTCTCCCAGATCCTCAGTACGAATGACTTGCAAACCCACTGGGTCCCATCTCAAAATGAAGCTTTTATTTTATTTCAACCAGCCCTCACTTCGGAGATGAGATAACGTGTTTCCTCGTGGGCTGCTGGACTCCTAGCTTGCCACAGCTGAACTCAAGGCAGATGTACGGTAAGGATGTGAGGTGAATCCATCCGTGTACCCAGCCTTCTCCCTGTGTTCTCAGAGCTTCCCTCCATCCACATTCAATTATTTCCCAGGGCTCTGCCACCCACAGCATCACCTTTTCCTTCTGAGAGTGCCTTTCTCATCTCTGATTTAGGACTTCAAACACTGGGTGGTCAGAAGAACTCCTGCCCCCATAAAAATAATAATAAATTAAATTTAAAAAACACAGTTCTGTGTGGAAATACCAAGAACAGTTTAGAAGCACACTGTTTCCTAACCCCATGAGTTGAGAGGGTTTTTACTCTGCCTAAGGGTGATACTGGCCTAGTTCTAACCTTTACTAACAAAGCAAATGTCTACTGTGTCACCTGAAACTGAGGCTGAGGCAAGTTGTTTCCTCCAAGATGCGCGTGCAACACCAGAAGCTTCACTGAGGTGAAAGAGGCTCCAGTCAGGCACACTGCATTCTCCCCCTTGCATTCACAGGTGAGAACAGCTAGTGTGGGCCCTTGGTAGACAGCTACAGCCAGAGAAGAGTCTCTGGGAATAGTACCATCGAGTCTGGGAAGGGAGCTGCAAGTTCCTGAGGGTAGGAACCACCCCTCCATGCTGGCTCAGGAAGTGTTTACCCTCTGGATATCAACTTAGGCTAGTGGCTTGTCTAGGCAGGCAGTCTAGCAAACAGAAAATGTGTGTTGCCAATTATGTAATGAGCACTTGAGGCCCTTTGTAACCTTGAGTGCACTTGCAACATTCCTGGCCTCCGTTTCCATCCACACGATGTTGGAAGAATCTCTGGCCAACCTGCCAAGTTCTTAAAGAACTTCAACCTCCAGGGACTCGAGAGACTCCATTAAAGAAGATGACCCATGGGGACAGGACCCATGATGGGTGGGAACAGAAGCCACACTCTCCGGTAGCACCTCCTCTTTGTAGGCCTGCCCCCATACTCCCCCTACAACTGAGCCCCCAGAAGGGAACTCAGGAAGCTATTGGTAACTCAGCAAGAACTGAAGGCACACCAAGGCTGCTAGATTACCCATCTCCTTCTGCTCTGCTTCCCAGTGTGGTACAAATTATCCATCAGGGCAGACAATCCAAAGCCTCTGGATGGCAACCAGAGCCACCTTCACGTTGACATTCCACTATGGGTGATCAACATTAGTTCACAATCCCAAAGGCACACACTGTACAGGAAGAAAGCCATCCTATCCTGGGAAGGAGAGTCACAGTTTCGCTGTGAAAACTGCCTGACCATAGGCCACAGTGGTTTTGTTACACATTCTCTGTGTAACTGGGTGAACAGGAAGTAAAGTCAGAGGTCAGCCCCCTGTTCCTCTAATAATAAGACGGCTCTACTCAAAGTCACACAGACACAGCAATCCCAGGCCCCGTCTGTCTTAGAGACAACCTCACTGGTACAGATTTCCTGAGTTCCTTCAATAGTCTTTTCCAACTAATCAATCTATGAGCACTTTGAACTATAAGCACACAGGCATGTGCACATACGCATGCATATGCAAATACACGTACTCAGAGCACACATGAAAACACATAGGCATGTGCACACATACTCACATGCATAAGCAAATACACAGAGAGAGACAGCATAGGATACACATTCTCTCTCTCTCTCTCTCTCTCTCTCACACACACACACACAGCATAGGATACACACACACACTCTCTCACACACACATACACACACAGCATAGGATACACACACTACTCTCTCTCTCTCACACACACACACACACACACACACAAACACAGCATAGGATACACACATTACTCTCTCTCTCACACACACACACAGACACACAAACACACACATTTACATGCATGCACAGACAGAGACAGCACAGCATACACATACACACACACAATACAGCATACACACACACAGTATAGAATATACACACATACAAACACATACAGAGACAGCACAGGATATACATACACACACAGCACAGCATACACATACACACAAACACAGAATGGATATACTCACTAATACACTCATACACAGAGACACACAGACAGCATAGGATACATATACACACAGCACAGGATATAGAAACACACATACACACAGAACAACTTACACACACACAGCATAGGATACACATACACAGGCACAAAGGCACACACAGCTAAGTGGGGGCGGGGAGCCTAAAGAAGAGAAACCCAAATATATCGTCTTTTAAAAGTATGTATGTATGTGTGTGTGTGTGTGTATGAGGTTGCATGACAGCTTAAACAGCCCTAAAACTTACCTTCTCTGCTTCATGTCTTCTTCCTAATGTTTATTATTAGTTAGTTAGTTAGTTAGTTAGTTAGTTTTCTGAAACAGGGTTTCTCTGTGTAGCCCTGGCTGTCCTGGAACTCACTCTGTAGACCAGGTTGGCCTCGAACTCAGAAATCCGCCTGCCTCTGCCTCCCAAGTGCTGGGATTAAAGGCGTGTGCCACCATGCCAGGATTTATTTTTTAAGAGAATGAAGGTGATTAAAAAATTTACACAAACAAATGAGGCTTTAAATGTCTGTGGTAGCCAAAGGTTGTTTTCAAAATTAAGACGGTTCCTGCAGACTTTGCCTTTGTACAGAGTCCAGCTTCTTTTAGATAAACACACATCTGCACAAATGATTGGAGTTTCCACCAGTTTTACAAACTGGTCACCAGAGAGTCTAATTTGGACAGCAGCCTGCAACCTTCTGTGATACAAGAGCCCAGCCCAAGAGGCAGCTCACCCCTCAGGCTGACAACTGAAAGTGGAAAGGAGACCTTTCTCTGCTCCCCCACTGTAGCTCCCAGGCATCCCCAGCATTCCCATATGTTCTGGGACAACGAAATCATGGACCCCCACTGGGGAAAAAAATAAAAACTAAGGGGGCTGGGGAGAGAGCTCAGCAGCTTAGAGCACTTGATGCTTTCCGGGAGGACCTCGGTGTGGTTCCCAGTGCCTACATGGTAGCTTACAACCATCAGTAATTCCACTCCAAAGGATCCAACACCCTCTTATGGCCTCCATGGGCATCAGGCATGCACATGGTACATAAATAAACATGCAAGCAGAACACTAGTACACATGAAATAAAAGGAAAATCTAAACATGAAAACAGCAGTGCCTATTTGCAGGGAGCAATAAAACACTTAGGGCTTTGCCAGCCTTTAATGCCTCAGCCCTGCACATCGACCCCCAAATCTATTTACCACCCCCAAACCTATCTACCACCCCCAAATCTATCTACCACCCCCAAATCTATCTGCCACTGAGATGGTTTGGCCTGACCCAGGCTGAGAGAGAACACGGGGAGAAGGTGGCTCTGCTGACCAACTTTAGCTGTGAACAGAAGAGGCTCTTTTAACAATCCTTTGCAGTTTCTCCTGTTGCTGTGTTATGTTCTGGACACGAAGCCATGCCTAACGCAGACCCAGCAGGACACAGAGCTGAGGACCTCAGTTACCAGGCCCTGGAGTTTCAGACATAACAATGTACCCAACAGGCATCTTCCATCAAGAGACCAGCTAGAGCTTCCCAAAGTGAGGTGCCAGATTCCCACACTCACCCTCCTGTAAGCATGGGAGAGAGGCTTAGAGGAGGCAAAACACCCTCAAACCTATGCCTTCCCCAGTCAGCCAGCACTAGAAATACGCTCCAGAAATCTAAAAGGGGAAACTGCTTGAAAAGAAAGAAGAAACGTGAGACAAGGTCCTTCTGACATTAAACAGAACGCAAACCCACACACAGGGTCTGGGACACTGCAGGCTCTGTTCGCTCTGCCAAAGCCTCTCGGGACGCCTCCAGGGCCACCCTAGTGAACAAACTCCCTTCTGAAGTGCAAATGTGCTTTGGCAGGTACCAGTCACTTAGCTATTTATGTCAGGCCACGTGACTCCCTTACCATCATGTAAGACCTAACGTCAAGCTGAGATCATTCACACTGAAACTGTTAAGTCCTGACAGTGAATAAAGGGGGCGGGGGAGGGGTAGCTCTGAGCACCTGCAGTGGGTGATGAGCATCCAGAGGATGAGACATGGGAGATGGGGGTACTTTCAAATGCCAGAGTGTAGAGTGGGGAAGGAAGCCAAGGAGCTCCAAGCATCTTCAAAAATGCCTTCCTACTGACAGAGTACCAATGGCCTCCAGGCCAGGAAAGGCAGCAGGTCTATGGATGCTCAGACTTCCTCTTCCCTCCTACTTTACCACAGAACTCATCCCCAGGTGTTACTGACATCACTGTCCTGGGTCCTGCCTCTCCCTCACTGACTGCAAGGAGATCGCTACAATTGGGTTAAGAAACTGTCGTCCAGGTGAGGCTTTTGAGGTAAGATAGCCCTCAGATGCCTTTAATTAATCAGACTCTGGAGTCACCTGGTCCCTGCTACAGGCTCCTCCCTCCTGCCTCTGTCTGAAGAGCCTTAGACTTAGTTAGCAATGGGAAGGAAGATGTCGATGGCACCGCAGCCCCTCCAGTACTTCGGAGGCAGGGGGCTTTCCTCTGGATTTTTCTCATGTTAGGAAACAGCAGCAGAGACAAAAGGGCAGCCATGGTGCCAGGAACCTTCTGAGACATCACACTAAGAGACCTTGGGTTTACCTGAACTAGTTAAACAAGATGACTACCAGCTGAGGACTAAGAAGACGAGGCCAACATGAAGCATGGCACAGCACCGAGGTATCAGAGGGACACTGTCTGGGGCAACCCAGACCCCAGGCAGGGGAGAGCAAGGGGAAGCTTCTCCCGGGGTCCTGTGCTCTTCCTGGTATTCGATTTTTTTAAGGCAGGGACTCCAACTTGGAAAAATGATGGGCCTAACAAAAGGTAGATCTGTCTCAGACACTCAAACTCAACCAAATCACAAGTACGTGCCCTCCTGACCTGCAGCACAGCCACCTCCTGGGGGGGGGGGGCGCTCCAGCATGCAGCAGTCAGGTAATCACACTTCAAAACATGCCCTGACCCTCCAAAGTACGGAGGGGAGCTTGCCGTTATCTCTAGCTGATAGTGACCCCAGTTTGATGTGATAGAACACGCCAGCCCCCATCCAGGGCTGTGCAGGCTTCAGATTGGCACACGCACTGCTCAGCCCATAAGGCTGCTCTGGCTGGCTCATCCTGACTTGCACCATACGACCTGGGCGTTTGCCTTTATCCTTCAAAGCCTGGCTCACGAGGCTCCCCTCATCCCTTTTCTGCCACTCCTGCTCAGCGGGTACACACAGACCTTTTGATCTTGGAGGGAACTCTGCAATTTTTTCCCTCATGTTCATGTCTGTTTCCCACGCTAGACCAGGACAGGCTCCTATTCAGCTGTCATCTGTCTGGCTTTCCGTCACTCAGCTGGTGCTGGTGCTCATGTTGGAATGCTTTCCCACATTGCTTGCCTTGACTTGGCTTTTACACACTGCCTTCATACCCTGATGCTACACTTCCAGGCACACTCTGATGTCGCGAGGCACCTGGTTCTGGAACCAGACCACTGTCCTGAAACTTGGCCTTCTTCCTCGGTGAGCTGCAGGACTTAAGAGGACTTTGGCCTTTCCCTTTGTCTCTTCATGGAGAAGATCAAGGCCTTCGCCTTAGCCCATGGCATTGTCCTGAGAACTAAAAGAGTAAACAGAGGTGCAAAAGGCCTTAGAACCTGGTGGCAAGCAGTTACCACCGCCAGGCAGTGCCGGCACTCACCTTTAATCCCAGCAGAGCACTGCACACACAGCATATTTTGTTAAATGTTTCAATGCATCATAAAGATGTGGCACTGGTGAGTTAGAGGCAAGAGGCTTAACAGCCTACACACACACACACACACACACACACACCCTGGAGATCATCTGAGGCGGAACGCTTTCTCTTCTTTCCTGTCTGGTTTACCTGCCTAGCCTCTGGCTGAATTTCCTTAAATCCGGGTCTGTTCTCTCCATCTCTAACAGCGCATTAGTTCAGCCCACTGTAACCTGTCACTCTGTGCGAACGACCTCACCCCTGGATTTCCCTTTCTCTAATCCACCAGCTACTATGCAGTCTTGAGTGATCTTTTTAGAACAGGAATCTGACTATGTCTTTTTCTTGTTTAAAATTTTCAGTTATCAGGATTGCAATGCCAACACTTGGGAGAATCGGGCAGGAGAATAATAGATAGTAGCCTTGGCCACTGAGTCAAACATTGTCTCCAAATAATCATCTCCATCTCCCCCCCCTCCTCCTCCTCCCCCTCCCCTCCCCCTCCCCCTCCAGTAGATGATTCTCTAAAATACTAAAGACCCACTGTGGTCTTGCCTCTGCTTACGTCTGCGGGCTCTTGAGTCCCCTCTGTGCCTCCACACTTGTCTTCTGGACAGTGAGGCCCCCCCACCACACTATGCACTTAACTAGAACCTCTGCGAAGGCTTCAGCGTCCCCCGTGGCTCCCCTCTAGAAATGACTATGTCCTGCACTTACACCTTCTTCAGTTCTTTCCCCAGGGACTTCAGGGGCTCTCCTGTCACCCAGTGTCCCTCGAATCTCAAGTCGATCTACCCGCTAGCTCTACAGGCTGTCTGGGACCAGCATCTGTGGTTTCTCCTGTCTCAGCACCCTATGGTTAGCAGGGATCCATTACCATTTGGTAATTAGAGAAATCATGGGGTCAGTGAGCGGGAAGGACAACGTTTGAGGCATCCTTCCAACTGTTCTCCAAAAGTAAAGCACAGAGAAATACTAAGGTCTAAGACCAGACCTCCAAGAGCATTACTCATGTCAAAGCCTGGAGGGCACACAGGGAATGCCAACGACATGAAAGGGTTAAGGTACTTAGCTTGTGGGCTACAACCATCCCCACATCTGAGAACCCCACAAATCCTCCCCACAGAGGGTGAGTACAGGCGTGGCCTACCTTCTGAAGAAGAGAAGAGAGCCAGGTCTATAGGAATATAATCTCAGCACTTAGGAGGCAGGGGAGTTCAAGACCAGCCTCAGCCACACAGGACAATCTCAAAAGATAGAGTCCAATAGGAGAGCAGAGAATGGGGTGGGGGAAGGGAGGAACCTCAGCTAGGGACTAGTTCTGAATCGTCCCTCCCTGAAGTTCATAACTCACACCTATTGTTTTCTAGGATATTTTTCATTGGCTAAAAAAATGTTACTCAGAAAGTATGTTTAGAGAAGGTTTTTGATTAATTGATATTTGAGAATGATAACATAGCCTTTTATTCAACATTTTAGTTTACATCTAGATAAAGGGCGTTAACTATCCTTAGAATGCACAGGAGTTACAGAAGACATCAGCATTTACTCTGTCTCTGTAACGATGCAGAGTCTCCACTTCAGGAGGCAGGTGTGTGTGTGTGTGTGTGTGTGTGTGTGTGTGTGTGTGTGTATTTGTGTGTATTTGTGTGTATTTGTGTCTATGTGTGTGTGTCTAGTGTGTGTGAGTGTGTGAGAGTGTGTGTGTGTACATGTGTGTTTGTGTATGTATGCGTGTATGTGTATATGTGTGTGTGTATGTATGTGTGAGTGTGCACGCACACCTATGTGTTGTCTGTATGAGTGTATGTGTATGTATGCATGTGCCTCTGTGTGTATGTGTTCATGTGTATGCACGCACACATGCGCAGTGCATTTGTGGCTGCCTGTGTACATTTGTAGGTCTGTCAGTATTCTTTGGAACCCTCTCTGACCCCTTTGTTCTATCTGCTGACATTCCTGTGTTAGTAAAGACAGGAAAATGGAGAAACAAACCAAGATTACTGGAGGATGCAGCTGCTAGAATGGAATTTTTCTTTCATCAGAATAAACCAAGAATCCCTATAAATACTAGTGTGATCTGCTTTATGAACAGGCTATTTCCCTTAATGTGGGAATTTACAAATGTACTCAAAAGCTAACCCTTAGCTCTAGGATTCTAGCCAATGCATGCTTTATCAGACCACTTATATGTCAAATCTCTGTCTATAACTTCAAGAAAGTACTTAGTTCAGCAACTTATGCTGCATAACCTGTTTATTCTAGTATTTTTTAAAGATTCAATTATGTTATGAATAGTTGGAGTGGAGGTATAAGTAGGATGTTGGATTCCCTGAAATTGGAGTCACAGAAAGTTGTAAATGACCTGATGTGGGTGCTGGGAACAGAACAGAGGTCCTGGGGGTGGTGTGTGTGTGTGTGTGTGTGTGTGTGTGTGTGTGTGTGTGAGCGCACGCGCGCGTGTGCACGTGGTAAGTACTCCTAACCACTGAACCATCTCTCCAGTCCCCTGTTTATTCTATATTTTAAAAATATGAATTACGAGGCTAGAGAGATGGCTCAGTGGTTAAGAGCACTGACTGCTCTTCCAGAGGTCCTGAGTTCAATTCCCAGCAACCACATAGTGGCTCACAACCATCTGTAATGGGATCTGATGCTGTCTTCTGGTATATTTGAAGACAATGACAGTGTATTCACATATATAAAATGAATAAATCTTTTTTATAAAACACATACATATATATATATATATGTGTGTGTGCTACATACATATGTGTGTGTGTGTGTATTTTTTTTCTATAATGCAGTTAAACTGGGGGTTGGGTAAGAACTCTGCCTTCTCTGGTACATGCAGGCAAAGACCAACGCATGAGAGAGTAACAACGAGTATGGAGTGGGCTTTCCACAAGGGTTGGGGGAAGTGGATAGTGGGGGTAAGTAGGGAAGCAGGGATCCAATTAGTATCTCAGTTAAAGCATGCACGTAAGGATATCTGAAGTCGACTGAAACAGCAAGCTTCTATGAGGGCCAGCCAGCAAACGTTCTTAATCTACTGCCAAGTATTATGAGGTTCTGTCTTAACAGCACAACTCTGCCACTGCTAAGGCACCAGACTGCTATGTAAATAAGCAAAAAAGCAGCTGGACAATAAAATGCTATTTATAAAAACAAACGGGAGAAGAGATTTGACCCACAGGGTTATTATTTGCTGATCCTTAGACAGAAAAGGGAGAAAATAGACAAAAGACCCTAGGAACCAAAGAGCGGGTGAATATCTGATCTCAGGCAAGAATATCTACACGCAAAAGTCATAGGCAAAGCTGAAGAGAAAAAGGCTGTGTTCAGGTTCATCTCCCCGCAACATCTTGCTAGTGAAACAAGAAATAAGGAAGTAAAGGCTGCTAAGACGGCTGAGCAGGTAAAGGCAACTGCCGTCAAGTTCGGTGAGTTCAATGCCAGGCTGCCTGTGGTAAAACTGGAAAGCCAACTCCTACAAACTGTCCCCGAGCTCCACACCACACTTGACAAGCATGCATGTGTGCATGATCATGCACGCACACTAAACAGACTGATGCTGTTTAAAATAAATAAATTAATTAAAGCCAGGCAGTGCCTACACACAGCTTTAATCCCAAGCACTCAGGAGTCAGAGGCAGGGGGATCTCAGAGTTGGAAGTCAACCTGGTCTACAGAATGAGTCTCAGGACAGACAGAGCTACACAGAAAAACCACGTCTGGAAAATAAGTAAACAAATAAACAAATATAGTGCTGTGAATTAAAGGCTTTTTAAAAACTTCCTTCTGTGTCTAGAGAGATGCTCAGTGGTTAAGAGCACTTGATGTTCTTCCAGAGGACATAGGTTTAGATCCTATCATCCTGTGGCAGCTCACAATCATCTGTAACTCCAGTTCCAGGGGATCCAATACCCTCTTTCTGGCCTCCAGGGGCAGCAGTGGATGGCTGTGGGGGTGTGTGTGTGTGTGTGTGTGTGTGTGTGTGTGTGTGTGTAAATGAAGGTCTAATAATGCATAAAAAAGAATAAACTTTTAAAATCACTTCTATCAAGAGCACACTAGAAGCCGAGGCATGAGGAGCACAAGTTTGAGGCTAGCCTGGGCTACATAGTGAAAACCAGTCTTAAAATACAATAAGAAAGAAAAGTCCTTCTTGCCTTAATAATTCACTTTTATGAATCAGGCCTACAGAAATAACTGTGTAGTCACACAGTACTTTGGTGTAAATCTAATTTACAACAATCTAAATGTATTAACAGCAGTATCTAAAAAATTATAGTAATACCTAACAATGGACATATATGATGTATATATTTAATCATATTTTAAAAGCTGTTCCGAATATAAGAAATTGTTTGTAATAAAGTAGAAGTTAAAAGGACATCAGAGACTTCTAGAGTATGACCCCACTTTTAATATTTGCACATGCAGAGAAAATCATTACAAAGCAATATACTGCGCATTAGGTGGTGGTGATGCCCAGCCTGCTGGGTTATGGGTGGCTTGTTTCTCTTTAATCTCTGAATTTTCTACAATAATTACATAGTCTCTGTATAAAAATAACAAATGATCCTCTGAAAAAGCCAGAAAACCAGAGCTGCTCTCCAAGGCTAGGAGAGCGATGTGACCGCCCACCCTGCAGAGGGCAAGGCTGGAGTGGAGCATTAGCAAGCACACTCATCTGGCTACACTCCTCTGTCTTTGGGTCTGCTGCTCTCTCCTTCTGAATCTGCAAGAAAACAGCTATCCCAGCCCTAAAAGGGCGAAGACCTCCCAGAACAAACACATTCCATCCTTTCAATGGAACATTTCAGAATTCTCCCAGGACATGGAAGAATGCTAAAGCTTCCAGAGGCAGAGGCTAAACCAAGGCTGATGTTACTCGCCAAAGCAGACCGGGATCCAAGTCTCTGCAGTCTGTTTAACAGGGAACCCCATCAGCAGCTGAACAGAGGGTGAAACTGAAGGCTGCCCTTCACAGGGGGAGAACACAAACTTGTTTGCCTTGAGAAATGTGTTTAAACGTATTACTATAGGGGGGCAGAGACAGGAGCACATGCTACAACACAGACGTGAAGGTCAGAGGATATGAGTCAATTATCAACTTCCATCACGTAGGTACTGGGGACTGAACTAACATCATCAGGCTTAGTGGCAAGCACCCTTACCTACTGAGCCATCTAATAGCTCTTCTCTTGAATTTTTTTAAACTCCTTATTTTCTGCCAAACAATCCACAATATAGACCAAGACCCTTTAAAAGTAAGTATTCCACCGGGCATGGTGGCGTACGCCTTTAATCCCAGCACTTGGGAGGCAGAGGCAGGTGAATTTCTGAGTTTGAGGCCAGCCTGGTCTACAGCGTGAGTTCCAGGACAGCCAGGGCCACACAGAGAAACCCTGTCTCGAGAAAAAAAAAAAAGTAAGTATTCCCTGACCTAACTATTCCAGGTCTAGAAGTCACCTAAAAAGCAATCTGATAAGCATTTAAAACACGAATATAAGGATGCTTACCATAATGGGAGGGGGGCGGGGGAAGCAATCATGAGTACTGATTAAATGAAATGTTCCAGGGCTGGAGAGATGGCACAGAGGTTAAGAGCACTGGCTGCTTTTCCAGAGGACCCAGGTTCCATGTTCAGCACCCACACAGCAACTCACAACTGTAACTCCAGTTCCAGGTGATCTGAACCCTCACACAGACATGCATGCATGCAAGACACCAATGCACATAAAATAAAAATAAATGAAAAATTTCCCAGCACTTGGGAGGCAAAGGCAGAAGGATCCCTATGAGTTCAAGGTCAGTCTGGCCTACAGAGCTAGTTCCAGGGCAGTCAAGCTACACAAAGAAACCCTGTCTCAAAAAACATGAATGAATGAATGAATGAATGAGTAAATAAATACATAAACACAAAATGTTGCATACATAAGATGAAATACTATTAAGAATGAGATGTGGCCCCAAATGCCAGCCCTGGTTCCACTGGCCCCTGAAGTGGCTAGAAGAAAGACATCCAGGTACCTGCCACCAAGGCCCATGTATGGTTTGGCAGTCCTGTTGCAGCTGGCGTCTGTGTCGATGTCTGTGGCCCAAGTTACCACCAAAAGCCAAGCAGATATCTGGTCTGGGCTGCCACCAGAGACTATGTGGGATATCTGAGGGCCATGCTGCTGTAGGGGTAGGGATGGGGGTGGGGTGGGGTGGGGTAAGTCTAGATCCAAGGTCTTATGGCAGTTGAGATCAAAGCCCATGCAGATATCCTTGGTCTCGATGGCTGCCTGAGGCACTGTGCTGATATGGTCCCACCCCTTGCCTGGGCAACACAGTAGAGCTGACCCTGACTGCAGGGGAGTAGGTGGGCTGACCCGAGGGTGTGAGAGTAGGAAAGCTGACCCCGCCTCTCATCTGCTATAGGGTAGTGGGGCAGGGAAGAGAAGCTCCCCCACCCCACCCCCCATCCCTCAATGCCTGCAGCAGGCGGGTGAACAGCCTCCAAGGTCAAGAGCCAGAGAGGTGGCCCTGCTCCTTTCTAGCTGTAGAACTCAGGAGAGGGAGCCCTATACCTTGCCTGGGCAACACGATAGAGCTGGCTCTGGTGGCAAAGGCAAAGAACAGGCATATGAATCTGGTGGGGCAGAGAAAGACACAATTGAGACCCTACTAAAATCAATGCTTTTTTTATGAGCATATCTGTGATCTATATATATGGATGATACCCTGAAATATTTTGTCTTGAAATATTTATACCAATCATTTTCTCTGTACAGTGGACATAAGGCTGCTCAATTTCCACAATCAGTGTTTTCTGCCTGTTATAGTTTAATGAGTGCTAAAATAAATAAATCTCACTGTTAAGTAAAATGGTGCATACTGATGAAGCCTTGGAGCAGGTCTTCCTCTGCAGTAGACAGGCCCCGCCCTCTCCCCACTCTGCAGCAGGCGGGTCCTGCCCTTCTTCCTCTGCAGCAGACAGGTCCTGTCCCCGTCTCCTCTCCAACAGACAGGTCCCACCCCTCCCTTCCTCCTCTGCAGTTTGTTAGGACCTGCCCCCTCCTTCACTGCAGACAGTTCCTGCCTCATCTTTTTCTGAAATAAATAGGCCCCTCCCCATCTTCCTCTGCAGTTGATAGGTCCCGCCCCCTCCTCCTCTGTAGACAGGTCACATCCCTCCTCCTCTGTAGATAGGTCCCGCCCCTCCTCCTCTGTAGTAAACAGGTCCCGCCCCCTCCTCCTCTGTAGTAAGCAGGTCCCGCTCTTTCCTCCTCTGGAGCAGACAGGTCCTGCCCCCTCTTTCTCTGCTGAATGTAGGCTGCACAACCTGCAACTACACAGCAGGGTACCCTGAGCTAAGATGCAGGGGAAAACTCAGACTGAGAGCCAACTGCTCCTTGAAAACATCAGCCTAACTCACTGCAGTGATCTAAACAGAGAGCAGAATCCACTGAGCATCATGAGGAAAGGCACTGAAGGAACACACAAAACAAACTATCCACAGCCAAGGTCCTGCAACCAGCGCTGGAACCTTGCAGGCAGTGCTGAGGCGTTGGTGGGTGCCCCAACACTGGAAAGCCAAGAGGCTCCTCCCACCAGATGCAGCAAGGCAGGCAGAGGGTATTACTGAAGAACAGTTATAACAGTCAAAGCCCAGCCTTACTCTTCCCAAATGCCTCAAGCTCCTTAACACACCACCATTTTGCATTTACACCTTCTGCCTGCCCGCTAGTTCAATGCACCCCATCCCAAAGATATATACAGACACACATCAGAAAGACTGGGGGTTCTTAGTGGCCAAAGAGAAGGGTGTCATCTATTCTGTGCTCTTTAAACAGTATCCAATGTCAAATGGCTGTTAATTAGCATACAAGTCAAAAGACCTTCACAGTCAACGGTTTTTGTAAGAACTAGAAAGGACCAAGTCTGAAGGAAGCTAAAATACTCAGAAAAATCTTGATGCTATGAAAGGCTAAATTCTATACTAGTTTAACCATGAAAAAACTTCAATTTTAAGGTAATAGGGACAAAAACTAAAGTATTAAATTTACAATGGGCAAAATAAAGAGTTGCATTATCCCAGTATGATAATGGGATATAAATAACACGATAATAAATGATATGCATAATGAAAGAAACTCAAGGGTCTGGAGAGATGGCTCAGTCAACAAAGGCCCTTCAAGTAGGACCTGAGTTCAATCCCTAAGAACCACATAAAAATGGCAGGTGCACTTGTAATTAGCACTGAGGGGTCAGAGATAGGCTCGCTGGCCAGTCTGGCCTTAGCAGTGAGCTCTGGGCCAAGGAGAGAACCTGTCTCAAATGAAGTGTACAGTGTTGAGAATGGCACCAAGGTTTTCCTCTAGCCTCCATGTGTGCAGCAGAAGTACATGTACACACAGGAACACACACACACACGTGTGCACGCGTGCGCACAGACACGCACACATCAAGAAAAATTGAAGACTAGTCGGTTTATTCTCCCTTTGTGCCCTTACTCCTGGTATGCAGCAGCAATCCAGTTCTAACTGACCAACCTCTCTTTCCCTCAGCTATGATCAGCAGAAACACGATATATCACACACAGTAACACAAGAGGTGTTTACTTCTCCCACAATTACAGAAAGGAAGTCAAATATGACAGTGCTGGCCATGAGCAGAATGGGACTTTCTCAGAGGAAGAAAGTGGAACTGACAATGTCTGCTTCAGCTTACGCTTTCCCCGCTGTGGAAGGTTTAGATGGACTGGCCTCCTGCCAGACAACCTATGTGCCACCCTCAGATCAGCTACAGCAGCCTGGATGTGAGCATCTCCAGGGCTGCTGCTTGCCCAGCAAGAACAAGCAATCAGGACAAACTCCCAACGCAGTGAGCTAATACGTCCAATTACTCTGCAAAGCAAAAATCCCGAGGAAAAATCTATACTCAAGAATGAGATCCCAACTCAATCTTCCACATCAATTGTGCTAAAATTGGCAGTCAACATTTAAATGGGAAGACTAGGGAAAGGTCTCAGATGGAAGCAGAGGAACCCGGAAGCAGTGTCATACCCAGAACACACCCGCACACCCGCACTCGTATGCATATGCACACATGCGCACACACACACACACACACACACACACACATACACATACAGTGGCATGCACCTGTAGTTCCAGAGCTGGCAGTTAGAGACAGGCATATTCCTGAGAGTTGCCAACTAGCCTTAGCTACTCTGCAAATTCCAGGCTGGTGTGAGACACTGTCTCATAAAACAAACCATAACATAGATGGAGCCTAAGAAAAGCATCCAAAGGCTGTGCTCCGGTCTCCACACATATATACAGGTACTCCAGGACACACATGTGCAACCACACAGATAGACAGATAGATGATAGATAGATAGATAGATAGATAGATAGACAGACAGACTGACTTGAACTTCAATCATTCTACACTTACCAGATAAGTTCATTTTCCAGGGTAAATGGAGAGGATCCCTCGTTGTTTAAATATAAACAGAACCTTCCTGTAGACACTTTACATTCCCCAACCTTACAAAGCTGGAGACTGCACTCAAACATCTGTGCTTACTTGCTTCTCTTGATGATCACAGGGAGGCTCCTCTTCACCATATAGCTCTCTGCTTGCTAATTTACATACTGCCTTATTCCAAAAGTGACTCACACACATAAGATCAAAAAAAGCAGATGGGACAAGGCGTACTGTCACAAATGATGACCATGAAATAAGAAGCAAGAGTTAATCGGTTAAAAGTCCTTCTGGTCGGTACTTGTACCTGTCAGAGTAGAGAGGGTCTCTCAGAAGTCTGAAACCCTATCAACTTCAAAAAATAGCCAGGTGTGGTGGTGCACACCTTTAATTCCAGATCTCAGGAGGTAGAGGCAAGTGGATCTCTGTGAACTTGAGCCCAGCCTGGTCTACACAGAAAGTTTCAGGTTAACCAAAGCTCCATAATGAGACCTTGTCTTGAAAGAAAGAAAGAAAGAAAGAAAGAAAGAAAGAAAGAAAGAAAGAAGAAAGAAAGAGAGAGAGAGAGAGAAAGAAAGAAGAGAAGAGGAGAAAAAGGAAAAGAAAAGGAAAGGAAAGGAAAAGAAAAGAAAAAGAAAAAGAAAAAGAAAAAGAAAAAGAAAAAGAAAAAGAAAAAGAAAAAGAAAAAGAAAAAGCAAAGGCAATCAAAGCAAGTTTCGAATGGTGGTGCATGCCTTTAAAACAGCACTTAGGAAGCAAGTGAAATTTGAATCATACCAAGTTCCAGGCCAGCCTAAGAGACCCTATCTCAAACCACCCTCCACCCCCACATAAACACACTAATGCAGTTGTTACTCAGGAAAACACAATCACTAGGAATATGGTGAGAAGAGATTTCTCTCCAGGCTTGTCATAAAGAAGATACCAAAAAAAAAACCCCAAAAAAACAAAAAACAGAAAAACAACAACAACTATGCAACTGCTTACAATTGGCACAACGGGGCCCACCCTGAGAGCCTGGGACAAGTCAGTCACTTAATACGCTGCGATAAGTACTGTTTTATCTGAATTCAGAAGATAAAGAGCAGATGAGAATGAAGAGCAGACAGATGACGCCCACAGTCACACAGCGAGGAAGTAATGGATGTGGGTTTTCAACACTGAAGGCTGGCTCCAGAATCGCACTCTTTAAAGAAATAACAGTTCATTAATATGTATGTACTTATGTGTGTTTGTGTACAAGAATGCGTATGTGGATGTGGGTATTAAAGGAGGCAGAAGAAAGTCTCAGAGCCAGTATAGAACAGGAGAAAAATCGCAAAACTGGTCCAGAAGAAACTTCGCTGAGACCAAAACATGGCTGTGAGGGCATCCATCTGGCTCTGGCTGGTGAGCGGATCCTGGAGATTTCTAGTCTCTACAGTTAGGGGGCGCTCATGTTTTCAGCCTATCCCACCATGAACAACACAGTCCCTCCTCCTAGAGGGTTTGGTATGCACTGAGTGGTTAGAGACTATAATATAAAGCAGTAGTCCTCACCTTCTTAAGGTTGTGACCCTTCCTTTAATACAGTTCCTCATGTGGCGGTGACCCCCAACCAAAAACCACTTTTCGTTGCGACTTCATTACTGTAATTTTGCTGTTATGAATTGTAATACAAGGATCTGTGTTTGCCGATGGCCTTAGGTGACCCTATAAAGGGGTTGTTTGATCCCCTCCCAGGTGTCAAGACCCACAGGTTGAAAACTGCAGCTGGAAGGGTGGATGAAGTTCAGTTGTTACCTGCTGACACTTGTGGCAAAGTCACAAGTTGGAGGCATCACCAGGGCTACAGATAAGACAGACACCTTCCCAAACAAAGCTGGAGGCCCTAGCAAGGACCCACATGTATCTGAAGATTAGGTCAGGGTGTTTTTGCATGGAGATGACCCAAGGTGACAGTGGGTAGGTCTTGCTGGGATGCTCTGGAGTAATACTGGGCATCTGTAGGTGCCTCACTTGAGAAGAGCTACCTGAACAAAGACCTGGGAGAGCCCAGGCAAGAGCCATGCAAAGCCAAGATGGAGATGTCCCAGGAAGCCTTGATGGCCAGAGTGAAGTGAATACTAAGGAGAATCAAGGGAAAAGCAAGCAGATGGAGAGGAGGAAGTGTGGGGTGGGTGGTCCCATTGTGGAAACAGACCTCTATATGGGTTCTGCAGCAGAGGAGGAACGTGACCTGACTTTCATTCCCAAAGACAAACTCTGCCTGATGTGCACAAAGAGGATCAGGGAGCACACACAGAATCCAGAAGTCCAGTGGGGTCTTTCCACCTAGCGGCATCTTGGTGGACAGCAGTGGCCCACGCGGTACATAGGAACTGTGTGTCAGAAACCCAGGCCTGACAAAGGTCTGACAAAGCCAGAAGCAGGTCACTATTGTCTGGTGCCATCAAAAAAAGGAAAACACAGGGGTGGGGTGGTCATCAAGTCAGGTTAACCAAAGACAAGTCAGTCTGGCTAGAAGGAGCAAAAGCCTACAGCACAGGTTGGGAGCACCACTGCGCAGGGTGGGAGCACTATTGCGCAGGGTGGGAGCACCATTGCACAGGGTGGGAGCACCATTGCACAGGGTGGGAGCACCATTACACAGGGTGGGAGCACTATTGCACAGGGTGGGAATACTGCCCTGACTAACCCAACTCAGGTAGGTCCTAAGCTTGGCTGGTTATGGGTAGGTGATGGGAAAGCGCACCGTAATGGGCTCTAGTCCTTCTACTCTCTGACAGCAGTTATTCTCCAAAGGATATTTCAAAATATGGCAGAGCTTAAAATATTCAACAGTTAATATAGCACCACTTCCATTCCATACCAAATATAACACTGACTCCTAAGCCGCATCTGACATCTCATATGCTGTTCTCCCTTCCTCCTCCTGAGCCTTCTGAGTGCTGGCCACACAAGCCCCTCAACAAAACCCCACGCCCTCCCTGGGCTCCTGCAGATCCAATTCCAAGGTACATACAGGGCACCAACACCCCCTCCTCGGGCAGCATTCCTGCCTGTCTGTGTGCCTCACCCTACTGAGCAACCGCCTGCCAGGCTCACACGCAAACTCACACATGTCCTTGTCCCCACTCATACTGACAAAAACTGCAGTTAGAACAGAAGGGAAAATGGCAAGGCGTCCTGAGGGAGGAGGAGACCAATATGTGCTTCCTAGCAGCCTGGTACAGAAGAGGTCACTGAGAGACACACCCATCTGTGACTTGACGCCTCTTCAAGCACGGGCACAACACGGAAGCGCCGGGTCATGACCCATACACATTAGAATTGAGTTTTAAGAAAAATAAAACTATAAATATTTGTCTCTGTGTCCAGCACAGCTTTCTTTCATGATTCCTTTACTGGGCTCTCCCTGAATGAGAGGTCTGACCACAAGCCATTAGTAAGACAAGCCTAGCCAAGTCAAAGGCTGAGAGATAAAGAGGCTGGATAATTCACCATCAGTGGGGAAGGGGGTCACACGTGAATGTCTGAACATGCATTTTGCTACAAATGACTGCTAAAACTACCAAGAACCCACCCAGAAGGCTGTAAACTGCTTTAGAGAACTAGTCTAACGAGACACCGCTCTCCATCTCCTGTCTGCACTTACCTTGCATTAATACACAGCATCCTCACACATGCAAAGAGGTGCTTCAAATTTAAATTTAAGATTACTGGTTACTCATTCATACAGACAATATATGCATATTTACATATATACATACATACACATATATATACATATACACACACACACACACACACACACACAAGCATATGGAAACAGATGTGAGCTGCTTCACAACTAAAGACTAGCTTTATGCTAACACCATTAAGCTACTTGTTAATTAAATGAGACGGCATTTTACCAGGCAGAAGGCGATCGATAGTTCAGAGTCTTCCTTTGACCAATCGTATGCTGTATATTCAAGGGCATTACCCTCTCCCGGCTGCTTGCACATGTAAGCACAGTTTCTCTCAAAAACGGTGCGGATGCCTTTGAAGAGAATCACACTGGTAGTGCAGCCCATCCCCGAAGTGTGCACATCCAGACTTCTAGCAATCTCTACACCATCCCCACATCAGCTTCTTTGGCTCATCAGACACAGGCTTCCTCTGTACCATCTTCACGACAAGCAGTTACCAGCACCGGAACAGAAGGAAGCGCCAGGCTGTTACACTAGAATCCGTTCCTGCCCAACAGCCTCACAAAAAATAAAAAGGATCCAGGCTCCCCGTGTAGAACAGGAAGGGTGGGTGGTGCAAAATCAAGATGACACACCTCAGATGCACCAAGACTGTGAAAGTATCGTTTCCCCCCCCCCCCCCCCCAGCAAACGGCCTCACAGCTAATACACGAAAGCAAATGTGCAGAGAGGATTAGCATGGGCTGGTGGGAAATGCTGGCACCTTGGATCTGCCTGGGACTGCTCTAAATCTCAGAACCTGCCCAAAATGCAAAAGGCAGTGCCAGACAGCCACCCTGCTGCAGATGATGCTGCTGCTGCTGCTGAAGGCACAAAGGATTCTCGTCTGCTGCAAGAAATCACTCTCCCAGAATGCTTCGCCTAGCATCTCTATTAGCAAACATCTCTTTCCTTGACCTAAATATGCTGCTTGTTTAATCTTGCATCAATGAGAAAACAGACAAGCCAAGGAAAGGAGGAAATACAGTCTAAAAACGGTGAAAATGCCGAGATGCCTGCTGCCATGGAAACACGTGTAAGCAACTTCAGACAACCTTTTACACGTAATGGTAACAGCCTGCTGGCAGTAGAGCATAGAAGAACATGCGAAGAGTGTGGTCTTGACTTCTGCACACCTCTCCTCTTCACTAGAGTGCTAACCAGGTGGGTGCTGCTTAAGGTACCCAGAGACATGAACAGGAACATGGACAGAGAGCTACCCCATCTGGCTGGCCATGTGTCTCTAAAGCAGCACTCTATATAGTCTGCAAAGGCAGGTCTGTGCTGTAGTCTCATTCACAATCAACATTAGTATTTTTGATCCACAGCAAATTCAGGTCCTTCCACCACAGACTCAGTGACATCACAGTGAATCACGTGACTCTTAGGGAAGGGATGATAGAGAAGTTCTTGGTTGACAAGAATACATTTCCCTGTTTGCATGTAGGGCACACCCTCCCACTTACAACGCATATTTAGAAAAAGGCTGCCATTCCAAGATATAACAATCCTTAACTATAACAACTGAATACCCAGGGAAGTATCAGAAAGCCATGTACAGAGTAAGCAGCTCACTGTCCTGTCATATGATCCCCAAATGACTAGATGTCGTGTTTTATCCTCTGTCTGTCTCTGTCTGTCTCTGTCTCTCTCTGTCTTTCTCTCTCTCTGGTATTCTTTGAAAATGCATCTAAATAGCCACATAAAACCAAAGCAGTGAAGGCACAGCCACACACAAAGGACAGCGGCTCTGTGGGGTCTGGACTGCAACACCAGGCAGCAATGCCATTAGAAGACCAGGAGCCACGGGGATGCTCCATATGACAGAAGGGCAGGCGTTCAGAGCCCCAGAACCTTTGTAAACACTGGATAGTGGCCACCTATCACTTCCTAGCACTTAGGAAACAGACAGGGAATCTAAGGAGCAGGCTAGCTAGCTGGGCTAGCCAGAAATCAGTGAGGTCTACATTCAAATTGTTCTTTAATAAATACAGTGGAGAGTGATGGAAGATCCTTAGCATTAATCTCTGATCTCTGCACTGACCTCTGTTACCCATACATTGAACCAGGCTTGAGTGCATGCTCATCAACATATATACAAACACACAGCACAACACACACATACAGAGTACACAACACGACACATAAAGCACAACACAGCACATGCACACAGCAAAACATACACGCACACATACCCAGACACACGTGCATACACACACATATACATACACAGCACAACACTGCACACACCCATACAGAGTGCACACCGCATAACATACCACCGCACAGCACATGTACATGCACATACACACACACAGCATGCAGGACAGTACACAGAGAGCACAGAATACACACACACAGGGCAGTACATACAAAGCACAGAATACACACAGGCAAGACAGTACACATACACGCATACACAAAGTGTGCACACACATACAGCACAGCATAGGCAGGAACACACACACACACTATAAAGCTCAAGACTGTATTGACTACCTGACATCAGAAGATCCAAGCCTCCATGAGCCACTAACAAACAACATGTCAGAGGCAGGCAAACAACATGGAAATTCATCGACACAAACTTAATACTGGAGACTCTAAAACTCCAAACATGTAGATTGTGATGTAATTGTCTTGAGAATTTAGGGAAAAAGTCTATTTAGTTTGCTTTCCACCACACGTTACATAGAAATAGAAATGGTACCAGGAAATTTTAATTTATTGTCTTCATCAATTTTAGATATCCCAGGCACAAAAACAAGAGATCCCTGAAGACACAAAGATTATGATTGAAAATACAAAGAATACTTCAAAATGGATCATAAATTATGAGGAAATTTTAAGCTGTTAGTACACTTTGTTCGGTTGAACCTCCTTTTAAGCCCTGTTTTAATAGGCATGATGAATGTCTGCTATCCCAGGACTCGGGGATCTGGACTTGAGGCCACCCTGATCGACGTAGTGAGCTCCAGGCTGGCATGGATTACACAGCAAGAACCTATATCAACAACTACAATTGACACCTGGTTTAGGAGCTGTAGAGATGGCTCAGTGGTTAAGCACACTAGAAGCTCTTTAAGAGGACCCAGGTTCACTTCCCAACACCTACATGACAGCTCAATGTGACTCTAGTTCCACAGGATCCGATGCCCTCTTCTGCACTTCTGGCTTCCATGAGTACCACGCACACACGACACACACATGGCACACATACACACACACACACACACACATATAGAGAGAGAAAGGCACTCACGCATAAACACTCCACAATATAAGAAGAAAGTACCAGTGCATGCCATGTGAATGGATCTGAAAAACACCAGGCTAAGTAAAAGAAGCCGGTCATAACTTGCATGGCAAAATTCCATTTAAATGAAATGGCCAAGATGAAATCCACAGAGACAGAAAACACAGCTGAGCATGGTAACTCATCCTTCAAAGACCACTCATGCCAGCACTCTGGGACTGAGGCAGGAGAAACATGAATTTGAAACCACCCTGAGCTAGCTACTCATGAGATAGAAGAGAGGAAGGGGAGAGTGGAGGCGAGTGCTTACCTACCTAGGATCATAAAAATGTCCCCAAACTAGAGCATTCCTAATACATAAGCGTTCTATACATGACCCACAGTCTATGTCTACCCTAGTAATGTGACTCACACTAAGAAGGACTTCTGCGCTGAGCTCAAGAGCATCTGAACTCCATTTCTGTCCAATGCCAACACCTCATCTCGCTGCCCCATCTGAGCAAGCTGACAGGAGAGTCAGGTGAATCCTTTTTTTTTGACATCAGTAAGAAATTAAACAACGGAATGAACCCTGACTCCCAGATGGCCTTCTCTGTCCACTCCATAAGCTGCCAGGTCCAAATCAGTAACAGGAGCAATCATAACCAAGAAGTTTTGAGAGCACAGCTGCACCTCTTTCTTGTTCCACACGCCACGAGGATTTGCTCTGTGGTCTAATGCAGTCATCGTCCCTGGTGAGCCGAATGGTTTTTGAAAGCTGCTCAGGGCAAGGGGTTCTGTGACCAACAAGCCACCAGAAAGCCCGATGGACTGTCTGTTCAGGCTGAGCTCTGCTGACCTCTTAGTGGTCACAGAAGGCGCTGTGGTGCAGCTGGGGCCCACAGCAGGCATGATGTCCCAAGCTTAGAGCCCCCTCAGTCTGGAGCAATGGATCCCATCTGTAGCACTCCCTTGCCAGTGTCTGTTTTAAATGTCTTCTAAAAGTCAAATCAAAGATTTCCCTATTGCTCTCCCAGGAAATCTAGATAAAGAACCGGGGGGGGGGGGGGGTCTGAAAGTATAAACTGAAGCTAACATGTTTCAAACCGAGCCATATTCTGCTAGATTAGCCTCTGGTCTATTTTGGAGATGAAGGAGCGGTGGATTCCCTCCTGGCTTAAAAAGATGAAGCTCCTCTTACGCGACGACAACAAGCCACAGTCACAAAACCTCAAGACAGAACCTAGAATCCAACCCAGCATGCCAGTCACTTCTCTGAAATACCACCATAACAGTCTCCTTCCCCCCGCTGGCTGACTCTCAGAGCTCTCAGTAGCATCCCATGAACCCCGTGGAACAAACCTTACATAAGCTGACCTTTGCATGTCCTGTTCATTAGATCAACCACACGACCCTGTGCCCACCACACGTTAACAAGTTGGATCTTTCTTTCCTTTTGTATCAAATTTTTTTCCCCAGTCATGAGGATCAAATGCAGGTCCTCACACATACCAGGCAAGTGCATCAGTAAGAAGAGAACACTAGATGTCTAGGAATGGTACAGAGAGTTGTGTGGCACACGTAGGTGCTGGGAATTGAACCTGGGACCTCTGGAAGGGCAGCCAGTATGTTTAACCTCAGAGCCATATCTCCAGCCCCTATATAAAGGGTTTCTTTTACATAAAGGAGATAAAGGTAAGGTACTGACTGTATTCCCAACATCTGGGAGTCAGAAGCAGGAGGACCGCTACAAGTTCCAGTTCTTCATGACCTATAGAGCAAACACCATGCCAGCCCAGACAACAGAGTGACTCTGTCTCAGAAGGAAGGAACAGCTGGGCGTGGTGGCACACGCCTTTAATCACAGCGCTCGGGAGGCAGAGGCAGGCGGATTTCTGAGTTCAAGGCCAGCCTGGTCTATAAAGTGAGTTTCAGGACAGCCAGGGCTACACAGAGAAACCTGTCTCAGAGGGAAAAAAAAAAAAAAAAAAAAGGAACAAACTCTCTTAGCATTGTGTGTTTTAAGCCTCAAAGATTTAGGCTTATTGTGTATTTAATATTTTGTGTATATATAATGTATTGTTGCATTTAAAAAAAATGGAAAGGTCATACCTGAAATCCTGTCTTTTAAACAGATATAATTTTTAAATGAAAAACTGTCAACAGGGTCCAACGGCCATTAAACTTGAGGACATTGTGCTACGTAAAATAAGTCAGACACAGGAGATCACATGGTTTTGCTTACATGAGGGGCTGGATCAGTGACGTTCATGGCTAAGGTGGTCCTGATTTATGCCACACTGAAGAAAACCAAGCAAAGAAAGCTGAATGGTTACTACTTTCCCATCTCTCTGGAACAAGCACGGTGTAAGAACAGCTTCCCATGAGGGTAACTAGCCTTTTCCAGCCCTCTCTCCCATGGTGCCTCGACCCTCACAAGGGCAGAGACGCTGGAGAAACAAGCTTCGTGGTGTTTATTCCCTACTTTCCCTAGGTCCTGGCCTCCTGGGAATAGCCCTTTGAGCATGCATCATCCGAGGAAAGGGTAGCTGAGACTTCGAATTCTGACTCACACACGACTTCAGCCCCTTTCACTGGGCTATAAAGAATGAGGCAACAGAGTCCCATGGATCGTTAACCCCTCAGCTCTGGGAGACGCCAGAGCAGCCAGGCTTCAATTACAGTTATGAGAGGTCGCAGAGCAAAACTCACGCTACTGAGGGAGCTCAGATCTTTACAGAGAAACCAATAAATCCAGAAATGCTGATCCTGTGTTAACTGTAAGATGCTACTGAAGGAGCTCAGCCACTGGCCTCAGTGCCTCTCTGAACACCCCGAAGCAAGGTGCCAGAGGAAGGAGGCTGACTACATAAAGGACTGAAGCCAGGCAGGAAGCGCCAAGGGCCCAGGTATAAGGAGAGTAGAGGAAAAACAGAGAAGCAGGGTAAACTGTAGGGGCCAAAAGGATTCTCTTTTTTTGGCAGACATCTGAGAAGGTCCAGGTGCAGCAAAGCACCCTGAATTTGAATAACAGACACAGCAAAGAGAGCACATTGGACCCTCCAAACAGTGTGTGTTCACAGACAGAGTGACAGCCGCCGAAAGCCCTGACAGGCAGACACAGACTGACATTCAGACTACCCACTTCAGTTACTTTTAGAAGCTGAGTCTTCCCCTGTTGCTGTAGTGGCATGGAGACACCGTGACCATGCTCCTCAGAAAATGTGAGACCACACCAAACTAAAAACAGTCATAAGGTATGTTTATAGCATCTTTAAAAAAAAAATCATTACACATTGCGTGTGGCCAGAGGAGGTGCCTTGGTGGTTAGGAGCACTGGCTGCTCTTCTGGAGGATCCTGGTTCAATTCCCAGCACCCACAAGGTGGCTTGCAACCATCTGTAAACCCTAGAGATCTGTTCCAGAGATCCGATGCCTTCTTCTGAACTCCACAGTCATGTGGGCAGGCACAAAGTGCACATACATAAATATGCACACATAGATCTTTCAAAAGCTTTTAAATGCTGACACAATTTAAAAAAATTTTTTACAGTTTAATCAGGTTTTCATTAGCTTCATCAAGATAGGGAACAAGAAGGGCAGCAGTCACCTCTCAGAAACACAGGAGAGAGAAAAAGAACGTTTTTTTTTGTTGTTGTTAAGCAGAGTCAAAAGACAAAATACACGTTCCTCTATTTAGGCTTCTAGTGAAGTCAAAAAGAACTAGCCTAGTCTGTGTCTTTGCTGACGGGTGAGAGAGTACTCCCTGAGAAGCTGAAGCAGAGGGACCATCACTCCAAGGCCAGCATGGGCTATGTACAAAGGCCCTGCACCACCCCACTTCCCGCACACCCCCTCCCCCCCCAAAAAATAAAGAAAAGAAAGAAAGAAATTAAATCATTTCTCTAATGCCTTCAAAGTTTTATTTTCAAAAAGACAAACCAGTTAGGAGCTTCAACAATTCACTCTTTGTCTCTCTGCCCATCTTTCTCTGCTCCCTTCCCTCTCCCTCCTTGGTGTTTCTTATAGAGTCCCACGTAGCACAGACGGAGGCCACCTCTGAACCCCTGATGCTCCTGCCTCTCCCTCCCAGGGGAATTTTCAAAATCATTTCTATATGAGCCAGTTGAAAACCACGGCTTTGTGCTTTTGCTTCTAGCATGACTTCACTCAAACATTCCCTGATATGAACGTGGATATAACTAGGTCAGAGAAACGGAGTAAGACCATGCCATCCAAGCTGATTAAAACTAGAAAGGACCAAAAAGAGATATCCGGCATGTGGGTGAGAAGTCACTGGGGAAATGCAAATTAAGGCCACAATGAGATGATTTCAGCATCAACTGACAGGTAAGTTTTAAATAGAAATATAGTTAGTAATGCTGAGGATGTAAAAAAAAAAAAAAAAAAGCTGGAAGTTCTGCATACTGCCAATGGAAATATAAAACAGCACAATTTCTTCAGAACCAATATGGCAGTTCTTTAAATAGAGTTACCATACGATCCAGCCAGGCCACTCCTGATGAAACACACAACTCAAGTAGAAGGCCACGTCCACACAAAAACGTAAGCATGACTGTTCTTAGCAACAAGCCAAATGCTCATTCACTGATCATCACACAAATAAGGTGGGGCACAAGTGGAATGTTCCTCTGACATGGAAATACATAGAATACTGACAGACAACCTTTGAAAACATTCCCAGTAGAAGCAGCCAGTGATGAAGGTCTGTGCATTTCATCAGTTCATTTCCAGAACAGGCAAGCGCACAAAGAAAGAAAGTAGATGGGGGCTGGAGAGATACAACATGTGCTGCTCAATCATGAGGAACAGGGAGGAGGGATCCCAGCATCTACCTCCAGTGGCTCAAAACCTCCTGCAACTTTGGTTCCAAGGGATCTGATGCCCACTTTTGCCTCTACTGCAGCTGTACACACATGGGCACATAAATTCACATAGGCCCATAAAGTAACTCTTTATATTTTTTTTTCTTTTTGGAAAAGAAAGTAGATAAATGGTTATCATAGAACTAGGTTGGAGGGTAACAGCCAAGAGGTCCAGAGCTTGACTGGAGAAGGACGCATTAATATCCTGAGAACCAGTGAACAATGCCTTTAATGAGTGAGTTACATGGTATGAGAATCACAGCTGACAAAGGTGTTAACAAGACAGGACAGATACAAAGCTGCATTTCTCTTGAGGGTACCCCGTGCCCCCTCTAACACAGCCGATGCCCCAAGCACTCCTGGAATCATACATGTGGGAAAAAGACAGTGCAGGAAAAGACAGCAGGATTGTTTTTTGATCAAGGGCCAGTTAAAGCTATTGTCCTTAATATTTACAGTCCACCTAACAGAACCCTCTCGTGTGGTCAATAACTCTGCCTCATTCATTATGGAAGGCAAAGTTTAGACCTAAGTTCCTGGCCATCTATCCCAATTTGTCCAAAGAAATTTCTTTTACAGACATTTTCCCACAAGATATTCATCTTGGCTTTGACCACAAGGCTCTCATGATCCAAGACAAAAATACCGTTTGGAGAAAAAGTCAGAGGATGGAAAGAGATTAATAAAGATTTTTTTTTTTTCTTAACTACTCATGTCAGAAAACCTGCTATATTTAGGCTAGCCTAGTCATCTAGCCAGTTAGGAAATGTAAATGTTAAAGGTAAACGTTAATAAAAGCCCACTCTGTGTACTCGGGAACTGTGCCTTGCTGTGTCTGGTCCTGGGCTCAGACTAAGTCTCATTACCTCAATTCTACCAATTCAAAACGTTAAGCTGTGTGGGTGACACCCTCCATGGTAGCCAGCCTTTGATTTCCACAGAATCCCATCCTCATGCTCCGATCCCCTGAGGGGTGTGGCCTTCTGCCCACTGCACCAGGTGTGGAATCAGACTGAGACGCCAACCCTAGCAAAAGCATCAGGAGTTAGAGAACACACAAGGTCAAGCTTCTCTTTAGATCAGGAGCTTGCCAAGTACTGTCAACCATGGGTCACACTGAGAAATGCAGCTTAGATTGTGGCCTAGCAAATGTGTATAAAGACTTCTACTTTATAACACGTGCCTCATGGCGACTTACCATTCCAATCACTCAGCTTTATTATAATTCACTAGAAGGTAGAAGGGGGAGTGGTCACTGCCCACTGAACTGTTTCCAGAGCCAGTTCACAGACTGCCATTTAAATCCCACTAAATGCACCAATTATTAAGGGCATCTCCAGCAATCAGAAACACATCTGTAGTGGCTGGCTCAGTAGAAGGAAACTGAACACAATTATGAAAAAAAAACACTCTGGAAGGCAGAGTCCTACCTCACATGACGCTGCATTTGCTTTGAATCAGCTGTCTCTGAAAACTCGAAGACACTGGTGGGAATGCCCTCCACTGCTGTAACAACCCACTCAACCCACTCACTGCTTCTTATGCCCGCTACCCAGAGGTCCTGGTTTTAGAAGAATGTTCCCATCAAAGGGAAACAATGTTTTCAGTGAATTAAAGGCAGGACAGTCACTTGGTCATTTGGAACTCAAGTCTTCAACCACGCAGAAAGGACAGTCTGCAGCTCTAAGTGCTCAGTGCTACCTCCTGAGCATAAGGCACACCATGCCGTCCTTCTTCAGGGCTTTCATTTCTGAGAGGCCCAGAAAGGAAGCTGGGAACCTAAGCAAACCTAAGGATTGGGGCCTTCAGAAGTCCATCAAATAAACAATCCATCAGGGGAGGCCCCAGGAGAGACACAGGAAACATGTGAATAAGGAAAGGACATAAATACCTACTCCCAGTGGTGGATGGCTGCCTCCTGTCAGTGAGGTGGAGACACACTCTGACCTCTCCTCCTTACTCCTCATGGTGCTGTGGACAGGAGCAGCCCGATAGGCTCATGTATTAAATGCTTAGTCATTAGGGAACAACACTATTTGAGAAGGATTTCACTGGGGGGGTGGGGAGCAAGCTTTGAGATTTCAAAAGCCCAAGCCAGGCCCAGGCCCAGTGTCTCTCTTTGTCTGTCTCTGTCTCTGTCTCTGTCTCTGTCTCTGTCTCTGTCTCTGTCTCCCTGCTCTCTCTCTGCTGCCTGTGGATCCGGATGTGGAGTCTCTACTGCTACTCCAGCACCATGTCTGCCTGCATGCCACCATGCTTCCCGCTATGATAGTGGGACTAAAACTGTAAGCAAGCCCCAATTTAATGTTTTCCTTTATAAGAGTTGCCACAAGGACTGGAGAGATGGCTCAATGGTTAAGAGCATTGACTGCTCTTCCAGAGGACCTGAGTTCAATTCCCAGCAACCACACGGTGGCTCACAACCACCTGTAATGGGATCCGATGCTCCCTTCTGGTGTGTGTGAAGATAGCGACAGTGTACTCACATACATAAAATAAACAGATCTTAAAAAAAAATTAAAAAGAGCTGCTGTGGTCATGGTGTCTCTTCACAGCAACAGAACACTGAGACACTCTCATGTAAGCACCTTGGACACTAAACTCTACAAATCAGACTTTGTGCAACAGAATTGGAAGCAAAACTGAAAGACAAAGACTAATTAACAAAGCCCAAAATGATAGCAGGCCTCTCTCCCAGAGACACACTATGAACAGAGAGCTGGTGACTGGGGTGACAGGAGTGACACGGTGACAGGGGTAACTGGGAGACGGGGGGACAGGGTGACTGGGGTAACTGAGGTAACGAGGATAACTGGGGTGACTGGGTTGACAGGATGACAGGGGTAACTGGGGTAACAGGAGTGACAGGGATGACGGGGTTAACAGGGTAGCACACACATCCCCAGGTCTGATTCTAGATTAATGGGGCCTCTGCTGTGAGCTTCAAGGGTTTAGTGACGAGGCCTCATCTGTGCACCGCAGAGCCCTGTCGGCTGCTTCCTTCAGCAGCTCCCTCTGTTGTCTCCACGGTTTTACTTTTGTGTACAGCAACACTTCTGTGTCATAGTGCAGCCTACTAGACCAGGCTGCAAATACAGATTTGAAAGACGGATCACCGGGGGACACAGGAGAACGGCCGATAAAGCACGTGAAAAGATACTCAACATTAGACATGAGGAACAAAATGCAACTCAAAACTATAATAGTATCTCATTACTCACTGATTAGGATGCACCAAATTTAAGATTGGTCAGATTGATGGACCAGCAAACCGGCTCAGCAGGTTAAAGCACTTACTGGCAGCCTAAGTTCAATCCCTTAGAACCCACAAAATGGAAGGAGAAAAGTAATTCCCGAATATTGTCCTATGACCTCTACATAGCACACACACACACATGTGCACACATGTGTACACACACGGTTAAAAGAATTGCCAAATTGAGTGCTGCAAAAGATTTATAACCAGTAGAACATGTGCACACTGCTGCTGGATCCACTTTTGGGAAGTTTGCCAATGCCTCAAAACAGTTCCCAGATGAACCAGCTACTCAACCCTTAGGTGTTAACTCAAGAAAAAAAGGAAAACACAAGTCCACACCATAGGCTTCTCTTTTGAGAATAATAGAAATGTCTTAAAACTGGGTTACGGTGTTGACTGCAGATACCTGCAGATTTACTAGGATTCAATGGATTGTACAGTTAAGCTCTGAAATGAATGTCAGGCTTTACGCACTATACTTCAGTATCGTCGAGAGATATAACACTCTAGGTTAAGTAAGCAAGAACCACGCACGAAGTGACTGTGTCTGTGAGAACTCCACGTGGCAGAGGCAGCACCTCAGGACCGAACCATCAAGGCAGAGTGGATGGCTCCCACTCCTAGGATGAACTTAGGCATGAAGTAATAGAGAAACAGACACACAGAATGAAGGATGGTTTTGATTGCTTCAAAACATACTGAAGAGTTCACACATTAATGAAAAGATACCATTAGGAAGCTGGGAGAATTCTGTCTCATATAGGAGGCACTTTCCCTTTTCCTCAGGGAAGTGTTTTGACAGGTGATATGCACCACAGACAGCCAAGTCCGACTGGCTGGCCGCTGGAGTCACACGCATCTACACATAGCACACGTCACTAGAAACAAACCTGGGTGTGACCAAGTACTACCCTCAATGAAGATCTAGCCACTTGAAGACAGGCAGTATCTTTTATAAATGGATGACCTGAATCTTGAATTGGTTTGCCCAATCCTTGATGATGAAAATAGTCTATACTTACCATAGTGAGTTTGTCGGGAGAAAAACTAAAATTTAACCAAAAGTTCAAGACATTCATATTTTAAAAAGAGTTGCCAAAAATCCATGTAAAATTTCTTCAAAAGGAGTATTACTAATGTATGCGTGTACACACACAAAATGAACATCCTGCTTTCTGTAGTTAATGTTTTTAAAGTAAATATTTAAAATTATTTTGGTACGTTATGATTTAAAATTATTTTCTTAAACATCCCAGTATATAACTTTGTATGTAAAGAAAAAGTAGGGGAGCTAGAGAAAGTACCCAAGGAGCTAAAGGGATCTGCAACCCTATAGGTGGAACAACAATATGAACTAACCAGTACCCCAGAGATCTTGACTCTAGCTGCATATGTATCAAAAGATGGCCTAGTTGGCCATCACTGGAAAGAGAGGCCCATTGGACATGCAAACTTTATATGCCCCAGTACAGGGGAACGCCAGGGCCAAAAAGTGGGACGGTAGGGGAGTGGGGGGGAGGGTATGGGGGACTTTTGGAATAGCATTGGAAATATAAATGAGGAAAATACCTAATAAAAAATATAAAAAAAAAAAAGAAAAAGAAAGAAAAAGAAAATTTAAGGGGTACCATTCCAACACCACCCAGAAATCAACTAAGCCACAGGGCACAGGTTGCTTACCACTGTCCAACTACAGGACTCAGAAGAGAAGAAAACGAATTTGACCAAAGTCACACAGTTTACATGTGCCGTGTGAACAAGAACCCTCCGTCTCCTAAGTCCCCGCTCTTTCTGAGCTGTCACTAAATCACACTAACAATGACAACACAAGAAGAGATGATGATTATAAGGCTCTTACCCTGGTGGGATTCTGAAGGGAAATATGAAATTGCAGTTGTTATTTAATTACATTAATTCCCTGAGTTAGACCTGCCCTTCTAACTGGGTGACCAAGAGGACATCCACAACACTGCTCAGCAAGCGTCCAGGCATAGCGCTTCCTATCCCAGACTCCCTATGAGCCCCACTAAGATAGCAAAGGCGGTTCGTGTATAGCCAAGGTAAGCACATGCCAGAAGGACCTGCTTCGCGCTCTACTCAGAACACAACATGGAAACCGAGGCATTAGTCCTCTTGTTCTTAATGAGAACCACAGTAAATTCAATGACAGATTCCTCCAACTTCCGAAAATAAACAAAACCAAGGCCATTTCTGAGGAGACATGTGACTTAATTTCATAATAAAGAGATTGAACAAACTCATTATGAACCAAAGAAATGTCTTGCTATTAATGCATTTCCTTCTTTTAACTCATCGGAGACACCAGAGTGGGTCACTCACCAGCTAGAAGGCCCAAGAAGACGATTAAGTGTTGTGCTAAGGCCATGCCAATGAGGTCATGTGCTATTAAAACTGATTCTAAGGGGAGCTGGAGAGATGGCTCAGTGGTTAGGAGCCCTGGCTGCTCTTCCAGAGGAACCAGGTTCAATTCCCAGCACCCACACAGCAGCTCACAACTGTCTCTAACTCCAGTTCCCGGGGATCTGATACGCTCACACTAATAGATATAAAATAAAGTTAAATAGATATTTTTTAAAAATGATTGTAAAATCCATTCAGATACCAAATTCCTTAAATCCCTCCTATTTACAAAAGATAAGAATAAAGCTAAGCCTTTTTCTTCCACAGAGATAAGAAGAACTACAAATAACTAATTTATCTGCTACAAATTAAAGGGGTTTGGTCTTCTGTCGCTTTTTCACTGCAAATGTCAAAATCTGCATAATCTAACAGGATTACTGAGAGATATGTCTTCAAACATAAAACTTTTTACTCTGGGTAACCCCAGTCTGTCAACCTGTGTTACAAACTCTTTAGTTTAGCAGATGCCTCCTTAATTAGGGGAAAAAAAAAAACTACCTAAAAATAAAAGTTTTCATTTCATGCCATTAAACGCTTAGTAGCAGATTCCAACTGTCTAAGATGCCCTGAGGCACAATTGAGCTCCCAGCCGCTACAGTAACCGTTCCTCAATACTCGAGGTAAATGCATGAGGGTACAGGATGCTCTGCTGTCTCTGAACATACAAACCAGACATCCGTGTACACCCGTGCTTTCCTCCACTGTCTGAGAACTAACCCTGGAAAGGTTCATACCGTGTGTCCTGCTCCCTGCAGATCAGTTTATCCAGTAACAATGCAGATTCCATCTTGGTTCTGAAACAAAAAGTCTGAAGGTGAATGATCATGCTGCAGCACGAGCTCCCCTAGAAAGGCCAAGCCCAGGACGTAAAGAAATTCCTAATGGCCCATGTTGTCCTCAAGTAGGAAGGAGGGAAAGGAAGCTGCCGCCCCAGGAGACAACCACTGAGTGAGGGAAACATCCAGGAAGCAACCTGACCCATGGTACCCTGCATCTCTGGTCCTGCAAAGCAAGGGCTTCTCTACTCTATAGGCACTGGCTGTGACTGTGATTTCCTCTGGGAAAAAGCAGGGCCATTGTGTTACTGTTCGTCAATAGTGGCCTGATGGGATGGCACAGAAGATGCACCATCCTACGGTTTGTATAAAGTATACCTCATCTACTGTGCAGTGTAACTGAGTCACAAATGAGGGCTGCAAGGTTCAAGACCCCGCTGAGTCACTGAGTGTCTACACTCGGATGTCCGTCATGTAGCCACAGACATCCAGATTAGGCTTCTTGCCACATAATACTTCAGTCGGGCATCCTAGAAACTTCTGTATTAACATGCTAAGTAGAAGGAACATTTTATATTAATAGAGGGGGTGACAGATCAAATGCCTGGCCAACGTCAAGGGTCCTCAACATGGCTCGGACGCAGGGATTCTCTTTCTCCCAGCCTCTAATCACAAAATATATTCAAGATGCTCCATCTAGTGGATTGTTTGAGGATCCTCAGGCTAAGGAAAACACTCGTTTTTAACAGCTCAGGACATCCACACATCCCACATCCACAGCCAAACCGCATCCCTGGAAGCCAAAGATAAAGCCCATAAGAAGTTCTGCCACGCAATCCCAGTGGAGGGAGGAGCAGGAGGAGGGTCGTGGCTTCCGTGCTTCCTCGGATCAGGAAGTCACCATGACTAGTCAAACACAGCTGCACCCCTAAATCACTTCGCCCGATTTCCCCGGTTTTCTCTGACACAGTAGGAACTGGCAAGGAGATTGCTTCAGAAGCAACAGTAAAACCACTGCAAATGAGATGTGGCAGAGGCGGTGTCTCGTGACCCTGATCACTGTACCTATCCAAACAGAACTTGGCCCACAACTGTGCATAAGCAACTTTATCTGTAATGACCAACCACTGGAAACATGATTAATGAATGATAGGTCCATCAGTAAAAGGAAGCAAGCAAGATAGAGACCACAACATGGGTGGCCTCAGGATCACTATTCTAAATGAAAGATGCAAGACAAAGCAGAATTCATACCACACCCCATGTTCATAAAAACTCACAGTAACAGAAAGTAGATCTGAGATTTCTTAGAGACGGCAGAGAAGCCACACAGACGGATGACAGATGGGTCCAAGGCACTTGAGCCAGGGTGGTGGACGTGTTCATTACTCTGAATGCGATGGCAGTTTTCATACGTGGGTGTTTAACTTATTTTAAGTATGCACAGCTTCAAGTATTTCAATTGTTCTCAGTAAAGCTACTTGGTGGGAAATGCCTATTCTCCCTACATTCCACACAACAGACTCTCGGGCTAATATGCGCGTCTGTTTTGCTTTAAATCTGTTCAACCCGAAATTTTCTTGTCTTTAAGGGGAAACAGACTAATTATCAAGCAGAAAACACTGTTTTTCTACCACTTTTACGTCGACACAAAGCTGGCTTCTGAAAAGGGGAAGGCATATGCACATTCCACAGTGTCTCTTGAAAACCTGGAGGATTCAGCTTTCCCATGTGCCGTTCGTTTGAGGCCCCTGACACGGGAAAGCGCACTTACACACTCAGCCATGCACGAGTTTATTATGTGAAGAGAGATTCAGGGAGGAAGGCCAAGCTCACAGAGAAATCCCTGCACGTCAGCAGATTAGTCCAAGTTCTTCCACTTCTCAGCACCAGGAAGAATTTAACCTCTGGAATGAACACGGCCCACATCTGCAGCATGGCGTCAGTGACTGCCTGCTCGCTGAGTGACTGTAAGATGAAAGGATGGCCTGGCTTCACTCCATTCACGTGCCCTTTTCCAGAGAAGTCCTAAATTAGGTCCGTAAGAGTTCATCTTACTACATATCCAAGGTGGAGAAGGGCCTTCAGAAAAATAACTTCATTTCTTTATTGGGGTGTGTGCCACGGATGTGTGGGGCAGACAGGGGACAACTGGTATTAGCATTTCTCTCCCTTTGTATGACTCATAGGAATGGAACTCTGGTCCTCGGGTTTAACAGCGAGCACCTTACCCACTATCTTACCAGCCTAAAAGACATCCTTTATGGATTAATTTTTATATAAAAACAGCATGCATTTGGAAAATAGATTCAGTAAACCTATTACTTTTCTTCCTTGAGTTAGATTTTTATACATATAGTGATTATGGTGAAGTCTCCAATATACCACATGTTGCAGGGATATTTGATCACACTGTGAACCCCAAGACTGTGTTATTTACTGAAAGAACTGTTTCTAGTTGTGGTGTGGCTCAGCCCTTAGCACCACACACTTAGTACACACCTTTAACCCTAAACAATGGGCATAAAGTTAGCTTGTAGAAAGGAAGCACCTGGGGGCTGGAGAGATGGCTCAGTGGTTAAGAGCACTGACTGCTCTTCCAGAGGTCCTGAGTTCAAATCCTAGCGACCACATGGTGGCTCACAACCATCTATAATGAGATCTGACGCCCTCTTCTGGTGTCTGAAGACAGCTAGAGTGTGCTTACATATAATAAATAAATCTTTAAAAAAAAAAAAAAGGAAGCACCCATATTTGAAAGTGATTCTATTTGAATGGCAGACCAAGTGGTGAATCAGAGAAAAATTTGACAGAATAGGATATGCCCAATTCTCACAGGAAGAGAGAAAAGAGAAGGTATTTAAGAGAGCACAGAGAGAGGGGAAAAAAGAAGGCATTTTTACCAGGGGAGCTGTACAGAGACAGGTCGCAGAGAGATAACAAGCCAAACACAGATGAAGACAGAGCAAGCCAGAGAATGAGAAGGAACCAGAAAATTAGAACATATTGCTGGGCTGGAGAGGTGGCTCAGCCGTTAAAGGCTAGGCTCACAACCAAAAATATAAGAACATACCGCCAAAACTAGTATGAATCCAAGCAGAGCAATTCAGGAGAGGCTGAGAAAGAGAAGCCAGATTGAATCAGTCATCTTAGAGGGGAGTTTGAACCAGAACCTCTGAGTTGAACCAGCCAACTAGAGATCAGAAAGAATAAGAAAGGGTAAGCTTTCAAGAGGCTAAAACATTCTAGACCTAGATTAGATTGTATGGCGGTTAGAAGCTTCCCGGACTAGACCTAGGTTAGCAGACAGAGGCAGTAAGGTTTTGAGATGACAATTAATACAGGAGAATAAAACTCACTGATACAAAGACAGAATTCTAAAAGTCTTTATCTTATAGTTCACACAATCACCCATGACTTGTGGGTAGTAAATGATGCTACTGATAACCACAACTCACAGCAAGAAGAAAATATTTTTCGTGTCGTAACACTTAAAAAAGAGTCTTATTTTTAACTATCAACAAACTAAAACTTTGGAGCGGGTACAGGCTGCAATCTGTAACACTTTAGCTGATCAGTACTAATAATAAGCAGAGTCTATTCTCTGCAAAACGATGCCCTGGGGTTAACTATCCACTCACCAAGTGAAACAGTTCATCTCTGTTAAGCCTTCATCAAAGTAGAGGTTTCTACAAAACAGGAAACATGAGCCCATTCTTGGCAACAGACTCAATCTTCCCCACTACAGCACACCTTTCAGGGCACTGACCACCACCACCACTCGAGTTTGATGGCCAAATGCTGCTTGAACCACCCGTGCGGAGTTTTAAATTTCTGGATACCGGGATGCTTTAGATTCAGAATGCTGTTGCTTGAGCCATCCCTGATCCACCTCCTCATGGCACAGGACCCGTAAGAGGTGACACAGGAACACGGTCGTACTTGGGTCAGCTTAAAACTCCATGTACTGACCCCTAACCCCTGTTGTCATGGGGCTTGGACGGGGATTTGGATGGTGATGAGATCATGGGGATGGAGCCCTGGTAAGAACAAGGCCAAACATGGCACATGCCTATCATCCCAGCACTTAGAAGCCAGGAGCAAGAGGATCTAGAGTTCAGGTCATCCTGAGCGGCATGAGTTCCTATACAAAGGGAGGTGGGGGGAGGGAAAGAGGGAAAGAGGGAGAGGGAAAGAGGGGAGAGGAGGGGGACAGAAAGCAGGAGAAAGAAATGTTTATGTATGTGTGTGTTCTATTCCCTTCTCTCTTCTAAGCTCTTCCCACAACGTGAAGCTACCATGATGAGAGGTGGCATATATAGCCAGGAAGTCAGCACTTATAGACACTGATCTATAGGTACTTTGATCTTAGACTTCTGGCCAGCACAACTGTGATATGCATACGTGGTGATTAAAAAGTAAAAAGATGTTTGTTTAATCTCTCGGGCAATGGTATTATAGCAACCTAAATTAAGCTATGGTCAGAAAGAATAGGATGGCACACAGCTGTAATTCCAGTACTGGGAGGTCGAGGCCCAACCTGGGCTACACAGCAAGAAAGAACATCAACAACAACAACAACAACAAAAAATAAACCTGCCAACATTGTTGAGATTTGAGTGAAAAATAAAAAACAAAATTACCAAAACTACCTTGGTACTGGTTTTCTGAGACACAAAGGGCACCACATAAGAAATATGCACGTTTTAAGAAAATGTACACATGGAGACTGTGGTGGCTTGAATGAAAATGGCCTTCACAGGCCCAGAGGTTTGAATGTTTGGTCCCAAAATGGAGGAAATGTTTGGGAATGACTAGGAGGGTAGGGCTTGTCGGAGGAGGTGTGACATGGCAGGCTATCTTCCCCAGTTAGTGACTTCTCTGTTCCCTACTGTCTGTTCCCATCCCCAGCCCTGCTCTCCCCCTCCCCTTCCCCCCCCCCCTCAGCTCCTCCTGTACCATGCCTGCCTGGATGCTGCCATGTTCCCAACTTGATGATGATAGACTGAACCTCTGAACCTGTAAGCCAGCCCCAATTAAATGTTGTCCTGGTTGTGGTGTCTGCCCTCAGTAAGACACTCCTTTGGTCACAGTGTCTCCTCATAGCCAACAGGAAAGTAACTAAGACAGAGATTATGTGAATAAAGCAATTCCTCCTCAAAATCTAACCTAAACATCACACCAGACACCTGGAAACAGCATAAACTGTTCACGGATCCTACAAAATCTAGGCAGCCCCTTAAAACATTTCCAACCTCTGCTCTCAAGCAGATAGGGGAGACACAGAGCAAGGCAGAAACGGTGGAAGGAAGACCAGAGAAGAAAGGAAGGATTCAAAACTGAAAATGTCCTGGCTCCGGCTCTCGCCAGGATGCCCAAAGCATGTCTTAGTGAGCAATAAGACCAAAGATCTCTTTATCCCTCTATACAAACAAGATGAAAACTGGCTCAGTAACCCACACAAAACTCTGAAGTTGATTTTTCTGAACGCTGGTCACTCTAGTAATACCCACAGTGGGCCCTGCAGAACCCCTTACCTGCAGATGTCTGACTCACCAGTTAACAAAACACAGCCATGTAGAGTGGAGGAGCTCTGGACATGTGGCCAGAGATGAAATGGAAACTTAAGTCTTCTTTGGAAAGTCAGTGTGTTAGATGGTGTTTAGATGGCAAACACATGAAGGAACATTTCACTGAAGCAGACACAGGTGAAAGGATATCCTGCTAAAGCAAGCACGTGAAAGGACACATGATGAAGGATTCTTCACTAACAACACAGATGTATGGGTCCACCTTACACCGTGTAGTTGAGGTGCATTTGTTGGGACTCCTTAGAGAGAAATTCACCAAAAAACTTCTGGTTGTGTGCTGTGGCTTCTTGCCACTTCTGTAGACTTGGGCTGACTGGCAGAGTGATGTCAGCTGAGACTGACTCACATGAAGTTTTGTTAAGACAGACTCTGGTGCTAAGGCAAGACATGTGGGAAAGCAAGACATGTGGAGGGCATGTGATGTTTGGCGGGAGTATGAATAGGACTCAACGGACTGGCAGAAGGGCTTGGCTTGCTTGTAGAGCTAGCTGTGCAATGCTTGTTGGTCTAGAGTCTTTCCTGATCTTTGCTTGGCTGAGAGAGGCACAGCTGAGAACTTCTCCTATCGTCCCTGCAGGTCCAAATCCCTCCTGCTGACTCGTGCAGATTTGTCTGAGGCCTGGCTGTCTCCGCTAGGTTGTACCACCGCTGCTGATTCATGTTTGCAGTCCTGACTCTGGACCTACCGATATATCTGTGAAGTGTTTTCAAGTGGATTGAGCTGCTGCTGCTGCTGCTGCTGCTGCTGCTGCTGCTGCTGCTGCTGCTGCTGCTGCTCCTGCTGCTGACCTGTGAACTAACTGCTGATTTCCTGACAGCCTAGATGGTATTTGTTCCAAAGAACAATCTCTATACGGGCCCACTTTTCCCGTATCCTTTCTTTTCCACTACCCCTGGTGGGTGATGGGCTAGAAGGGAGGTTAAAGCATTTAAGAACCATCATTAAAAGTAGGCTTTGAAAAAAATTAAAGCTACAAAGAACACCTCCAAAGAGAGTAGAGGAGGCACACAGGAGAGCAGCAGACTGTCAGCTCCCATTCCACCAGTACACAGCTGTACACCTCAACCCTAATCCTCTATAGCACCCCCCACCCTGTACTTTTGCTGTCTATGGGTTTTCTTTTTATTATTTTATGTGTGTGTGTGTTGCCTGCATGTATACATGTGTGCCAGAGAGGTCAGAAAAGATGACAGTTGGGTCCCCTGGAACTGGAGTGATAATAGTTGCGAGCTACCACTTTAGTGCTGGGAACCAAACTTGAGTCTCTCTGGAGGAAGGACACGTACTCTGTTTCCTGTTTAATTTTTACACCCATACACACACCCTTTATGTGTGGGTGTTTGCCTACATGAATGCCTGTGAACCACATGTATGCCTCGTACCCAAGGAGGCCAGAAGGGGAAATTAGATCCACAAAAAAATGGAGTTATAGATAGATGGTTGTGAGAACCCATGTACGTGTTAAGAATCAACCCTAGGGTCACTAGAAGATCAGTCAGAGCTCCTAACCTCTGAGCCATCTCTCTATCCCAAAGCTTTTTTTTTTTTTTTGGGGGGGGGGTCACAGGGGAGGTGGGGAGGTCCAGACAAAGTCTCACTACATAGTCCAGACCGACCTCAAGCTTGCAATCCTCCTGCCTCAGCCTCCCAAATGCTAAGGCGAGGGAAGGCATTTCCACCAGCATGTTCTTCTCTCCTGAGGAGAGGATCACAAGGTAAAAATGAACCCCACTGCCTGAACGAACCTTCCCCAAAGGTGAACAGCCAGAACTCATGGATGTTGCTTTGCTGCACGGGATCTGGAGGTAAGATCATACCACGGTGGCCCTAAATCCAATAATGAGTGCTTAATAAGAGACAGAAGAAAGAAGAGGCTTCTAGAAAATTCTTACTGCTGCAAAGTTTTCAGTTTTAATCATATTGATCTTTGCATTTGTTTCCAAATGTGATAGCTCAGAGCAATAAAAATGCATTTTTACTACATTTCTTTATTGGAGCGGGCCTGCATGTGGAGGTCAAAGGGCAACTTATAATAGTAGGGTCTCCCTGCACAGGATCAAACTCAGGTCAAGTATGGTGGCAAGTATGTTTACCCACTAAGCCATCTCTCACCAGTACACAAAACGTTTTCTTGTAGGCCAGAAGTCTAAAATCTAGCAGGACTGTGCTCCCTCCATGGGGTCAAGAACCCTTCCTGACTCTTCTGTCTTTGGTGGTATCTTTGGCTTATGGCTGTCTCATTCAAATCTCCGTGCCTATTTTAGCCAATAAATTCTAACGAGTTGCAAATCAGGGGTATTATCTCCATCCTGCACAGGCACAAGAATTAACGCACGACGTCAGGCAGAAAGATGTGCTGTGAGAGCATCTCCTGACGCTCCTCCTAACGGCAGCGTCTTCTTCCTATACTGCAACACGCGTGAAGGCCGAGGATCCTCCTTTACCTTCCACAGAGAGTAGTTTGCCTCCCCTTGGTCCCGCTGGACAGTTGTCCCTCTAACTACTAAATGGCAACCATGAGTCCCAGTGGACCCCCGTGTCTACAACGATGACCCCGATACCAACAGAGACAAGGCAGGCTTAAGGGGCAGCGACTGAGCTCAGGACTGCTGGTGACATCTCCTTTCCTGCCATCCCACCCCTGCACCATCCACTATAGCTTATATGTTGGTGCCTCTCATGGTCACATCCTTTCCCTTGCACATCTGGTGAGGAGTGAGGGCAGTGACCCTCATCAAAGAGGAAGGAACTGGAAAATATTATTAAACCGACTGAAATACATTCACAAAATGAGTTCCTATTCCCCAAGCATTTACATTTTTAGGTGTTTTACTTTCAACTATTAGAAGAAGAAGAAAAAAAAAGATATGTTCCTGTTTAAATGGGCTAAAGATAGTTTATGAGCCTCGGTATGTCTTCCCTGCCAACTGACACAGTTAGCACAAATGCCCACTGACATCAGATGCAAAGCTTTATCTATTCAATCATATCCAAAATGGACTAAATGAGCTTATTAATAGCCACTTAGCCATCTTCACATAACCCTGTGAGACTTCAACCTGACAGCTGTTACCCTCTGATGAGATGGGTCCCTGTAAGACCTTGAGGAGCCATGGCCTTCTGTGTCCTCCGACCAGACTCATCAGTCAGGCAAGAGACGGCCCCCTTACCCTTCATTCCTTCACTGGTCTCAGACAGTGAGAGACATCTTCTCTCCGGCCACCTCATGCCAGCACTGTCCAACAAAGCCTGCATGTCACCATCTCTTCCCTTCACCAGTCCCAAACCCTTGAACCTGCCACAGTCACCTCAACAGCCCTTTAGGCAAAGGGAAAAAAGGGGATGAAATTATCATGGGTATTTCTCTTGCCTTGGGGGAAAAAAAAAGTCCCTTAAATTGACCTGAAGATAGCTGACCCTCAGAGAAAAGCTCCAAGATGCCTGGGCCCTGTGGAGACTGCAGCCAAGTGCTCTGTCCACATCCCAGACACCCTCCTGACACCCGGCTCCAGGCCAGCAGGCCCAGGCAGAAGGGGTACTCTGTGATATTTTCCCAGTCTTCCACTCTGGGGTGTGAACCCTGCTGGCTTTTCATAATTTAGCATGCAGAGCCCAGGAGTTAAGGGTTTAAGGTAAAGAGGAAAGGGGCAGATAGCCAGGTGTACTGAGGGGAACCCAAAATAAGGCTGACTGACACACCTGAAACTCCAGAGGACCAGAAGCTCAAGCCTAGCCTGGGCTACATAATGAGTTTCAGGCTAGCCTGGGCCACATAAGATCCTGTCTCAAGAAAACAAACAAACAAAATGGAGTGTGACTACTTTGATGGTCTACATCCTTACCCAACACCACTGGTAAGGAAAGGGGGTTTAAAAAACATCCCAAAGAATTACAAGGTTAAATAGTGTGTGATCAAAGAAGAAGAGGTCGATTCCTTCACAGTGAATCATCTTAGCCACAAGCCTTCCCATGCAGCCCCTCCCTCTCGTCCTCCCCTTTGAACCTCCAAGACAGCATGCAGGAGACGCCAAATGGTCCTATTGCCTTCTACCTATGCCATTATTACAGCTGAAACAATACTAGTGTGACCCTCCTTCTCCTCAGGCCCTAGAAGAGCACCTCACACAAAGCCTGGCGCCAGAGGCCTCCAATAAACGTTGGCTGAAAGAATGACTGTGAACTCACTTACCACTGACATTTAATTACCATGTAAGCCAATTGTGAGTCTTACTTATAGGACAGATTACCGTGGCCATAAAGTCATCTGCCAACAATAGCTCCGGGAGCCCCGAGCATAACAAAGCATGTTCAACTGCTCATGCAACATTGCACAGCTTTATAGCTGGGAAGTCAGGGCCAACCCAGAGTTCTGATAAACAAACCACGCTTACACAGGATGACACTGAGCAGAGCCATCAGCCAGGGCGGCTGCACTCAAGTCTCCTAGAACCACCAAGCCAAGAACCTTCAGGCCATTCAGCAGCAGCCAGCTGGTACTGTTCATGTCTGATCCGCAGAGCAGCCAGCAGGATGTCAGAATCGCAGGAGGTCTTCCTAAAGCTGTGCTATCAGGTTGCCTAGCAACCACAAATGCTGCCCCATCCTCATCTGGGCTCGATCCATTTAGGACGACGTCAACTAGAAAACCAACACTGGCTTCCTGGCTGTGTGTGGTTTTACATGTCTGTAATCCCAGCAAACAGGAAGATCAGGTGTTCAAGGTCACAGCTTTAAAGCCAAGTTCAAGGCCAGTGTAAAACTACCTGAGACCTTTCTAGGGAGGGAGCAGAGGGAGTTAGAAGGGGAGGGAAGAGGAGAAGGGGTTAGAGGGCAGGGAGGTATAGGATAAGGAAGAAGGTTTTAGTTTTGTTTTGTTTTTTTAAGATTTACTTCCTAGCATTTATATTATAGCAGTGTTAATTGCCTATTCACTAATATTTTATAAAGGTATTCATCTAACCACAATAAAAACAAAACAAAACAGTAACAAAGAAAACCCCACAGTTTAGACTTCCTTAGGCAGCTACCATAGACTGAAGGTAGGCCAAGTGTCCTCCCAAATAAAATACAGATGTCACTCACAGGCCCTGCCTAACCAGGGTCCTTAGGTTCACCATCAGGAAGGCCCTACCACGCTCCCAGCTCAAGAATATCCACACACATCCCTCCTCCCAGTGTGACCACACTGAATAAATCCCCCTCTCCTGCCTTCCACTTTCAGTTTGATTATTTTAATTGACTATTTTAATTGTCTTGTTGAGGACGGGGGTAGCAAGGGTTAACCTGGGGCACAGGTCGATGTCACACAGGCGATAATGTACCCAAGGAGAGAGACCTTCTTCAGTAGATGCCTGGTAACTGTGAGGATATGGAGAAACAGGAAGTACCGGTGGAAGTTTAAATTAATACCGCCAACATGGAAAACAATTTAGCGTTCGAGACTTTATAGATGAACAAGCTACGGTGTCCCACGTTAATCCCATTGCTCAGCAGGTGAGGAAGGCGGGGACCTTGAGTTCAAGACTAGTCAAAGCTATAAAGCAAGATCCCGTACAAAAAGAGTTGTTTTTGACACAACTACCACATGATCACGTGATCCTATTACAGAATTTATTTCCAAAAGAGAAGCTGACGCGTGTCTGCCTGATTCTTCTATTGCTGTGATAAGATAGTGACCAAGGCCATTAAGAGAGGGAAGGGCTGGTGTGGCTTATAGCTCCCAGAGGTCCTGGCGCCTGTCATTGGCAGGGGCTGGGAGGAAGTGAGGGGACAGCAAGCATGGTGGCTGGGACTGGAAGCTGAGAAGCTACATCTTGAACCACAGAGCAAGGTGCAGGAGGGAGAACTGGATTTGAAAGTCAAAGCCCACCCCCAGTGACATACTTCCTGGAGCGAGGCCACACCTCCTACGTCTACCCAATCAGCACCCACCCACTGGACTAAGAAACCAAATGCCAGAGCCGCCATCACAACAGCTCCTGCTGACAAGACAGCCTTATTCACAGAAGTAGTAAGGGTATACACACGGATATTATTAAGGTTCAAAAAGCAAAGAAATCCTGGCGTTTCCAACGGCATGGATGAAAGTAGGGAGCATTACGATATCTTGATAATCATGAGATTATCAAATATGGGGCAAGCATTATATAATGCCACTTGTATGTAGATTCTAGAAAAAAATTAGACTTTACAAAGTAGAGTGGAAGGGTGGAGGCTGGGGAGATGCTGGCTACAAGCTACATAACAGGCCATTTCACTGAGACAAGAGGTCAGTTCGAGAGACCCATTATCCAATTCTGTGGCATTCATACATTAGCTGCCCAGGGCGAGTCAATCATGCATATTTCAAAACACTGTGAGACGCCTTCGTGTGTTTACCGAGTTTTAGAATATCATTATGTCTCTGTCACTAATAAAACACCAGAGAACAGCTAAAGCAAGACAGGAAAGACAGGAGCCCTGATTCCAGCACAGGGCCACCCCAGGCTCAGCCCACAGCTACGGACACAAGCCAGCTGAGTGATCTCTCTGGCCAGGCATTTCCTTGCTCCCAAGGTGGGGGTCATCAACAGGTTCTACTGGACTCTTGAGTAAGATCTCTGAGTAAGAGGAACCTGACCTCTGGGCCACCATGGCGCCTCACGTAACTAAAGGCAGGTCTTGGCTTAGTCACCTGCTCCTCTGAGATTAACACAGGAAGTCAGGTATTGGTTCCAGGATGCTAGGACTCTCGGCGGCACCCCGGGAAGCAGCAATTAAAGGTTGCCAAATCTGAGGGACTTGTTTCAGCAGCAAACATCCCATGGAACTTGGGTGGTTACCAGGATGCACGCCTAGCAGAGAATCGCTTGCTTCCCAGAAGGGGTGGTCCTCAAAATCAAATACACACATCCCAAAAAAACTCCATTCTGTTTCAAGTATTTGCTCAGATACAGGTTATCTACCTTTTTACATATTTTTTTTCATCCATGTATCTAATTTGTGGTACAGCCCTCAGCCTTTCAACGATGTCACCAGAAATATCACAAGTGTTTAACTTTATGTGTGCCTTGAACCTACAACCTGGAACAGTGGGTGTGTTTTTGAAAGTCTTAGGATTTCCAAGGAAAAATCCACTGTAAAATGTCCTCCTATCCCCCAAGAATGAGTGTGAAGAGAACAAAGATTCATATCTATCGATGTAAAATATGCATTTAACTCAAGAGCACACAGCCAATGAAGGTACTCTGATGGAGAACAAGCCTGGGCTGGCTCACTGCTCGGACGGGACCTCCCCTTGAGGCAAGGCCTTTTGATGGATCAGAGCCTCTTCTAGACACAGTGCTCCTCAATTACAGGTTCACTATTTCCAAACATTTCCTATCAAGAGATGGTAGATGAAACAGCTCACAGGCAACCCTTGTATCCTCAACTTCTAAGTTCCCCGTAGTTCTCATTATAAGCTTAAAAGTAATCAGCTTGCATCTTGTTATTCCATCCCTGGCCGTTTCTCTTGATTCCCCACCTTTCTGGGTAAAATTGTCAGTGGAATCAGAATCCCCAAAAAACACCTCGCTACTCAGCAGCAGCTGACGAACGAATGATACAGATGAAAATGGGAAGAAAATGAATAGTTTAAGATTACGTTCTGTTGCAGGGCGTGGTGGAGCACGTCTTAAATCCCAGCACTTGGGAGGCAGAGGCAGGCGGATTTCTGAGTTCAAGGCCAGCCTGGTCTACAAAGTGAGTTCCAGGACAGCCAGGGCTACACAGAGAAACCCTGCCTCAAAAAAAAAAAAAAAAAAAAAAAATTACATTCTGTTGGGCTAGTGAGATGGATGTCTGTCGAGTATAAGGCCTGACTGTTCTACATAGCCATTTTCAGGCCAGCTACATAGTGAGATCCATTTCAGGAAAAAATTAAATAAATAAGAAGTAAGAAGTTCTTCTGCTTCTGCAGAAGAACCAAGCTCAGCTCCTAGCGCTTACACCTGGCAGCTCACAAACTCCAGGGGACCTGATGCCTCCTCTTCTGACCTCTGACCTCTGACCTCCACAGGCACAGCACTATGTATATAAGGCCACCTATACACATTAGAAGTAAAAATCTTTAAACACGTATGTGTGTGTGTGTTTGTATGTACTCAAGCCCTCACACACATACATGTATACATATATGTATATATTATGTAAACACATGTATCTTTGTGATCAGGTATACTGTTGCATGTCTGTAATCCCAGCCTTCAGTTGGCTATGGCAGTGGGATTGTCAACTCCAGGCCAGCCTGTGTGTGCCCACCCACTGTACAGATGTGAATCCATCACTATGGCGTTTGTGTAAACCATCCGTCTCCCCCACGGCCAGCCTTACTCAGTCCTCTCATTAAGAGTTCTAGAGATGAGACAGTGCTGTGAATAGCATGTGTACTTAAATGGTACCCTAAATTCATGTAATTACGCTCACAGCACCTCTGAACTCGGGAGCCCTCCTACTGCCTCAGAATATAAATTATGGGTATAAAGAATGAAACATCATCTGTGGGATACAGGGAAGATGGCAGGTACCTGCCTAGCATGCATCAGTCCCCGATTTAATCTCCAGCACCACATAAGGTTGGGTGTGGTGGTTAAGATCTGTAACGCAGCATCGGGGAGCACAGGCAGGAGATCAGTCATCCTTGGCTACACCTCAAGTTGTAATCCAGCCTGGGCTACATAAGATCCTGCTTCTAAGTAAATACATACATTCATACAGTGTCACAGGGGCTCACAGAGACTGAACCACCAACCAGAGAACATGCATGGGAAGGACCTAGATCCCTTACACAAGGCAGCTTGGATGCTCCTACTTCTACTGCAACTTGATATGGGTACTTGCCAAGGCAAGTGCCAAGGCGGGTTCCTGGGAGGCCTTTCCTTCTCTGAGGGAAAAGGAGAGAGGGTTGGGGAGAGGGAAGATGGGGGGAGAGGAGGTGGGAGGGAGGGAAGGACTGGGCTGCGAGAAGGGGAAGCTTTGATCAGGATGTAAAGTAAATAGATTAATGAAAAAATAAAAATAAATGAACGGAGTGGAAGAGGAAATGAGGGAAGTTCTCCCCTTCTGCCAAGTGATCCGGGAATCAAACTCCAATCAGGCCGAGCCAATGTAAAAGCCCCCCCCAAAAAAAATAATACTATATATGTATGTAAATATATGTGTGTGAAGTATGTGTGACAGAAGCAGAGAGAAGAGGGAGAGAGACAGGGATGGGGACACATGCATGCCACAGACATGTGGAGGCCGGAGGATAACTTTATGGAGCTGGTTCTCTGTTTCAACCTTTGTAGAGACTCTGAGGATCAAATTCAGGTTCCAGGCTGGCCCAGCGAACCCCTTCTGGGCCGTCCACCTCACTGACCCTTGATTCATTTCATAAAAAAACAAAAACAAAAACAAACCAACAACAAAACTGTTTTATTAAGTAAGGTTCCCTATCACATAAGACTAAATGTCACTATGAAGCGATTGCTCTTCCCAGATTACCAATGGTTCCAGAAAGAACACTGTCAGCACCCCTAAAAAGGCAGGCGATGAATAACTACGGATTTATAGATTATGTTATTTATGTCTACGCAAGTACGGATGGACACACAAGGCACACAGTAACCTACGACCTTTCAAACTTTACAGAGAAGACCTAGGCTTTAAAATGTAAACTGAGTCAGGCATGTGGCGCACACCTTTGATCTTAGCGCTCAAGAGACAGAGGTAAGCGGATCTTAGTGAGTCCCCGGCTAGCCTGGTCTACACAGTGAGACCTCGTCAAAAGAGGTGAAGGGGGCAGAAACAAGATGACATCTGCTTATGTGTTGGATCTTCTAAAACATTTCAACCAACAGAATCCAAAGATATGAAAGACACGTGGAATGTGCCGTTTAGTTTGTCTTAAAGAAAAAAAAAAGGCACTTCCTGAGGAGGGGGCCCAGCCCAGCAGGGAAATGTAAGGACTGGAACTCAGATCCTCAGAACCGACATAAAAGCTGGGCAGCCCACGGGAGCGGAGATGAAGAACTCAAAAACAAGCTGGCTAGACTCAGTGAGCACTGGGTTTAAGTCACAGACCCTGCCTTAATGTGTAAGGCAAAGAATGCTATTAAAAAAGACAGACAGACAAAGGAAAGGAAAGGAAAGGAAAGGAAAGGAAAGGAAAGGAAAGGAAAGGAAAGGAAAGGAAAGGAAAGGAAAGGAAAGGAAGAAAGGAAGAAAGGAAGAAAGGAAGAAAGGAAGAAAGGAAGAAAGAAAGAAAGAAAGAAAGAAAGAAAGAAAGAAAGAAAGAAAGAAAGAAAGAAAGAAAGAAAGAAAGAAAGAAAGCAAGCAAGCAGGCAGGCTGGCTGGAGAGATGGTTCAGAGGTTAAGAACACTGACTGCTCTTCCAAAGGTCCTAAGTTCAAATCCCAGCAACCACATGGTGGCTCACAACCATCTGCAATGGAGTCTACAGAGAGCAATGGTATATGGTATACTCATATACATAAAATTAATAAATCTAAAAAAAAAAAAAAGCACCTGCCATTAACTACTGGCTTCCTGGTTCTCGCACGCACATACGAGTACAAGAGGAAAAACAATAGCATCTCACGCTTTCGCCACAACCTAGGGTCCTATAACTCATCCCAGGAGCTCAGGCCTACAGGACCACACAGAACCTGTTTCCATGGTATTCTACTGACAGAAACCTCCGAGAGGCCAGGAACCTGGAGCAACTGCAAACAGTTAATTCAGGGAAGAGTAATTAGCACCCACCACACTGCAGCCACAGGGACGCAGGTCCCAGTCCCTCGCACAGCAGCCGGGCACCTTCTGTTCTGAAAGGAAGTCACTTCTTGTGGTGACCTCCGAATGCTGAACTCTTAAAGCAGAGGTCAAACCTGTCAGAGATGGCAGGTGCCAGTGCAGACACTGGGCACCACCAGCTAATCTTGCACACGTAAGTGTAGCCAAGCTAGAGAGGAGAGAAGAGACAGATGGCTCGGTGGTTACAACCGCTTGCCGCTCATCCAGAGGACCTGAGTTCAGGCCAAGGCCCACACTTCCTCTCCTTTATTTGATTTAATTTATTGTGTATTTGATGTGTGTGGACGTGCCTGCCACAACCAGCATGTGGAGGTCGGGGGACAACCCACAGGACTTGGCTCTTTCCACCATGTAGATCTTGGAAATCAAACTCAGGCCTGGCAGCCAACATCCTTAACCTGGTGACCCATTCCCCAGTCTACTGAAACTGGACCACACCAAGCCCAAAGCTTGCTACTCATGACTCAGTTGACCACAGCATAGACTCACATTCATACCCAGCATCCATCCAACTCATCTTCATGTGGGGACAGACACCAAGTTCCCAAGGACTTTCCACAACCCACCCGCCTCACTTCTGTTCAGCCTTCCCACAGAATGTGAGGTCTGCAGAAAGCAACACTCAAGCAGAAGTCTTTCAACCTCGAGAACTTCAAGGCAGCTGAACGCTTTGACAAGCTGGCCGACAGTAGACACAGAAAAGCCCCAAGCAAACCAAAGAAAGCAGAAATGTATGTAGACTTAATCTCAGCATGACCCCGCTGTGAGGCTGAGCTCTCCACATGGCCAACCACGCTCACCCTTCCACCCTCAATCATCCCAGCCCCCACACACAGGGCCCCAACTTCCCAGACCACTCCTCAGAATTCAAACGCTCCATTTCCAGCTTTAAAAGGCAGGGGTGGTGGGGAGAGACCCTCACAACACGTGGAGTTTCTTTCATTATAAAACTGCCCACAAGACCCTTCAGAAAGGAAACAACTCACAGGAAAGCAACTCACTGGCTTCTTGAGAATGGAGATGACATTGAAGGGACAATAAGCACTGATGCTCAGCCCACATCAAGATTCAAAACAGCCCTAACGACCTGAGGTCACGAGCACCAGGTGTGAACATTTTTCTTGGTGTAAGTGCTTCACTGTCCTCATTTGAATCTCTGTTGCCATGGTAACACCATTGACGAAAACCAACTTGTGGAGGTAAGTGTGTATCTGGCTATCATGGTCCACCACTGAGGGAAGTCAGGGCAGGAACTTGAGCAGGAGCAGAAGAAGGAACCGTGTAGGGGTGTTGCTTACTGGCTTGCTCTCTATGGCTTGCTCAACCTGCTCTCTTATAGTACCCAGGGCCATCTAACCTAGGAGTGGCACCACCCACAGTGGGCTGGGTCCTGTTATATCAATCACCAATAAAGAAAATGCTCCACAGACACGCCTACAAGCCCAGCCAATGAAGACAATTCCTCAAATGAAGTTCCCTCTTCCCAGATATGCCTACATTTGTGTTAAAAGCTGACAGAAACTAACCACACAGTAAACTTACTAGAGCTTCAAGTAGAGATGACAATCGAATAAACATACAACCCACGGAAGGACCCAAGGAAGGCCCAGTGGGGATGCAGATGTGTGTAACAAGAACCAGAGTTAGCACCTCCTAATGGTGGCGCCTTCCTTTGGCAGAGGATCCCCCAGCTGTGGGCCATCCCCCACTGCCTGAGGATGAGGAAGTATATGGAGGAGGCTCATGGTCATCACACCAGCACCACCCATGGCCTCCATGAACTCGGTTCTGAGCTTTCCAGCTTCCTTAAGAACTGACATTCAACACGCAACGTATTCTGTTCACCTCCACAATTTCGGGGTCTCTATTTCTTCATTCATAGTCTGACTACCCCTCTCGAAGAAAGACTACATTGTTTATTCTAAAATTTACCCAAGAATACTTTGTTGTAAAAGACCACTGGGTATAACTGTATTAAGCTATTAATACTGTTTTCAAAGATATTCTTGATATGTTACCGGAACCAAAAAAGCACCTGGTTTTATTTAAGGGAAACAAGGACTTTCTGAGACAAGGGAAACCTGGGACTCAGACACTTGCAGAAGAAATAAAGACATGAAGAGGGCTCCAGGTAACCCTGGAACATTCAGCTTCCTGCCATGGGTTAAGGATCAGTTACTGTAACTAAGAAACCTCAGATTGTTACCTGGTCCCCACTGATAGTACAACATGGGGCCTGGGCCCATCAGATAGCAGAAACACGAGTTATTACAGAGGAGAACAAGCAGGACTCCCTCCACCCCACCCCCACCCCAGCCCTGCCTGCAAGAAAACATCAGGCAACTTTTAGGACAAGATTAAGTCTACAGTAAAAAGCAACATAAAACCCATAGGAGTAGGACTTCCTGAATCCATCTCCACAGGAACCAAGGGAGAGGCAACGTGAGGCGGGCCAGGCAAAACCCAGGCTGAGTTCCCTACAGATAGATCAGTCTGTACCTTCACTGCTTTTCCACAGAAAAAGACCCTGTGGTGCTGGGTCTCAAATGACATGATTTGCTCTCAAATCTAGTTCAGGGATGATTCAGGTCTTTTATGAATCCCACTGTCTGCAGAACCCCAGAGATTTGTGGTCTCACCTAGAAAGAGACTCTGCATAGGATTCATAACTAATACCACCCTCGTCTCTCTCAGACATTAGAGGAGAGTAGTTCTTGGCCTGGTTGAAAATTCAAGAGATGAGCCCACTATCCCTTGCCACTCTGGGGCAAGATAGCTTCACTCCAGATCATGGTAAACCCTCAAAACCAGGCACAGCCACTGGGTTCTTGATAACAGAAAAGACTGCCAAGGTTTACAGAACAGTGTGGGAAACCACACAAGCCTACAAAATACAATTAAGTTCCTAACTGGATAAGCCAGACACCAGGGCTGATGTGTGCTGGACTGGCAGGAGGACAGGGGAGGACAGGGAAGGGTCAGAGCTCATTTTGCTTATTACCTTTGTCCCCAGTGGAAGGGACAGGGTTTGATGAGACTTGCATCTCTATTTACCCTGCTACAGTGCTCTCTGCTTTGCTGGGAGATTCTACTCCAGTATCACCCTCGGGCAAGAAATACCAAAGAAGCCTCACCTTGGCTGAAGAGGAGGCGAAGGGAAGAGGAGGATGTAATCAAATCACCTTTCCTCCAAGCTTTAACTACAAGCCTCTTTTAACAGTATCCAAAGACAAGGAGCGAAGACTATTGAGCCCTCTGCTGTTTCCATTTGCTTTCCTATCTCAAGAGGCTCACTCAGTTCACAAACCAACACACAAATTAGCTATGGCTTCCTTTAGAAGATAAAAAAGCAGGGGAGAGCTCTCTCACAGGGTTCTGCTATGAAACTGGTTGAATGACTATGGATGGATGAGTGGATGGGTGGGTGGATGGATGGATGGATGGATAGTTGGGCGGATGAGTGGATGAATGGATGTGTGGGTGGATGGATGAATGAGTGGATGGATCAATGAGTGGATTGATAAATGAGTGGATGGATGAGTGGATGGATAGATTGGGTGGATGGATGAATGGATAGATGGAGGAGTAGATGGATGGATGGGTGGATGAATGATGGATGGATGGAAGGATGAATAGATAAATGAATGCACGCATGTACTGCTCCACTAGTTGGAAATCCAATGACTAATTGATTCTATTTAACTTATACAAACTCACAGCAAGCTTGGAAGAACAATTCCAATACCATGTATACGCATACCCCAGAGATACTGAAAGCAGGGGTTAAAATAGACACTGTGCAACAATATTCAAAGCATCATTATCCACAAAAGCCAAAGATGAAACCACCAGTGTCTGTGGAAAAACGGATACACAAAATGAAGCAGCTGTATACAGTGGGATGTTATCCAGCCCTTAGAAGGGGAGAGCGTCCTGACACATGGATGACCCCGCCAAGAGCAAACCTTGAATGAAATAGGCCAGTCCTAGAAGAACAAATACTGTAAGACTCTACTTTTGTGAAGCTCTTAAGAGTGGTCAACTTCACAGAGACATAAGGTAGAATGGTGACTGCCCGGGGAAGACCCAAAGCGGGTGGATGTGTAGTTACTTGTAAAGGGAACAAGAGTCCTGGAGATGAGAGGTGATAGCCAAACAGTGATGTAGGCATCGCAGTGCCAGTGAGCTGTGGACTTACAGTAAGATGTGTTGGGTTTGCTGGTACACAGCTTTAAGCCCAGTACTGAGGAAGCAGAGGTAGAAGGATCTCTGTGAGTGCAAGGCCAGCCTCGTCTACACAGTGAGATGAAAAGCAGCCAGAAATATGTGATGAGACCTTATCTCAGAAAAGGGGGGGTGGTGGATAAGATGGTAAATTTTTGTATGTATTTTGCCACAATTTCAAAATAAAAATTAATTAAAATGGTAACATTTAACCTATATATATTTTATCACAATAACAACTGATGATAACAAAACACTAAGCTGTAGCTTCACAGGGTAGACTATACACACACACACACACACACACATATATATATATATATTATATATATACGCACACATATATACACACATATATATGCATATGCATGTATTTGTATATATATTATTTTATTATAATATATATTTGTATATATAATATATATTTTATTATAACATGTGTATGTTATATATACATATATTTATATAAATATAATATGTATATTTATTATATATGTATATATACATATATATGTGTGTATATATATACATACACACACACACACACATAAACTATGTGCTACACTGGGAAAGCAAGGGAGGAGAGACTGGAACAGCACTCCTGACTACCTGACAAGACCAGCCCAGCTTCAGAGCTTGATGAGAGTCCATGATGTCACTGGAGCATTCCTGGGCCCATCTCCTGCTTCCTCCTGCCAAACTCTAAAAAAACCACCATGGGCCCGCCTTTTCTCCACACTCTCTCAAGTTATGCTGCAGCCCAGCACACAGGGTGCAGGGCAGCCAGAGTGGGAGCTCATGACTGGAAGAATATGAATTTCATAAGAAAATCCCCATTATATCACTCACTGAGGCTCTTACCATCTCTGCACTGGGGGGTGGGGGTGGGGTTCAAAGGATGAAAGAGTAACTACTACTTGGCCTAAGTGCACAAATAAAGCACAAGAGGAAATTACACAGAAAAGGAAAGAAAGGAAGGCTCCCATGACTGAGCAGATGTGACACAGAAAAGACGAAGAGCAGAAAAGAAGAGAGATTCAGTTCATACCTTTTTGTGGGGAGGTGTGTAGTCAAGAAATGATCTACAATGTGCCTTAACGTAGACAACTGAGGCAGCTGCACAAAGGAGAATTCTTTAGACTATTCCAGAGAGAGACAGTGACAGACAAACTGGCAGACAGACACAGAGAGAGAGAGACAGAGACAGAGAAACTAAAATTAAAAAAAAATAGTAGAGGGTTTAAAACATGTCCTCAAGTAGGATTCCATCAGAGACCCACACTGTAGAAATGTTCTAGAAAGCTTCAAAAATAAAATCTGTGACCCTGGCTAGAAGCGGGAAAGGGGGAATATGTGAGGAACCGGAAAGGCAGGAAGAGAGCAGGAAACGGGCACTGTTTGTGCTGGCTGGGGATGCCCCAGCCTGCACCTGATAAGAGAAGGCTGGCTGGGCTTCTCCCTGGTGAAGGGAGAGGTGAATGGGGGCGCAGAGGTGAAGGGAGGCTTGTCAGGCTGCAACACATCTGCTGCCAGAGCCAAGACGACGCAGCAACAGGCCAGGAATCTGGATGGGGGTTCTCATGGAAAGCCACCCGCACCTGCACATGGCACTAACTACATGTGACTGACTACATGCATACAGCTATGCCTGTCCCCGGGTTCTTCCTTCAGGCCAGGAATCTGGATGGGTTCTGATGGAAAGCCACCCGCAACTGCACATGGCACTAACTACATGTGACTGACTACATGCATACAGCTATGCCTGTCCCCGGGTTCTTCCTTCAGGCTGACATTACTGACTAACAAGCCTGCACAGTGTCTCTCCAGTCTTAAGGGAAGACAGACTCCAGACTGGAACCCCGAATGCTAGAGCAGATCCAGGGTCCATCATAAATCCCCAGCCCAGCAGCTGGGCTCTCTCTGCAGAAGCAAACCCAGCTGTACTGAGCTCCACAGGGCACAGTCTCGGTAATAAAGGTGTCTTTGTGGCTGAGTGAAACAGAGCCCAGTCTGCTTACTGCATTCTACGCCAAATGCTCTGAAGAGGACAAATCCAAATTCCACAGGCTCTTCTTCCAAGCCAGAGAACACAAAGTCGGTTCCTGTAAATAGTTATTCCTATAGGAAGCACCAAACACATGTCTGGGCCATTTTGAGAATGTATGAGAGTTTGAAGTCATCCTTGGCTACACAGTGAGTTTAAGGCCAGCCTGGGCTACAAAACAAAACAAAACAAAACAAAAAACAAAAAACAACCCTCTCTCAAAAAAACGAGAATAATTTAAAGATGTTTTCAGCCTACAGATATAACTGATAACATGAACAGGAGATCCAGCTGCCCCGTGTGTCCAGTTGCTCTTTCTGACATTGTGAGGCCGTGTGACATGGCGCTGAGAAGCCAAGCATCGTGGCCCATACTTGGGAGGCTGAAGCAAGAGGTTGCTATGAGTGAAGGCCTGTATAAAGTGAGAGTCTGCTCAAAAGGGAAAAGAGGCCGTAGGGAGCAGGAGGGGCTGGACAGACAGCGTAATCAGTAAAGCACCTACAACATAAGCCTGAGGGTCCAAGTTCAAATCCCCAGTACCATGGTCAGGACAGTAAATACCTGGAATTCCAGTGATGGGAGGCATAGGCTAGAGGGTCCCTGAGCTCCACTGGCCAGGCTAGCCAGCTCCAGGTTCAGTGAGAGACCCTTCATGATACCAGTAGTTTTAACGTGTTTTAAATGACTAGACTCACTTGTGTATGTGTGAATGAGCAGGCACATGCATGACACGGTGAGTGTGTAGAGGTCAGAGGACAACCTGCAGGAGTTGGTTCTCTCCTTCCCATCACGTGGGTCTCCCAGGTATCCATGCAGGCCACAGGGCTTGGCGGCAGGCACCTCTACCTGCTGAGCTACCTTGCAGACCCCAGAGACGATCTTTTAAAACAGACCTTCACAGAAAGCACCAAGAGTTAAAAGCTACTATTATGCAGTTAGTATCTTTATGAAGGGCAACCAACATTATATATTCTAACTCTTAAGAGGGAAAACGCTATGTCCATAAGGAGTCATCTGGACACGACCCAGGCCCTCCTGAGTAAAAACCAACTGTCAGTTAACCAGACAAAGACACATGAATCCAAAAGTCATTTCTGGGTGGACTTAAGGTTTATGACAACAACTGCCTTCCAGCTCTAGGTATTTTTGTTTTGGGGGGTTTTTGTTTTTTTGTTTTTTTTGTTTGTTTGTTTGTTTGTTTGTTTTTTCAAGACAGGGTTTCTCTGTATAACCCTGGTTGTCCTGGAACTCACTTTGTAGGCCAAGCTGGCCTCAAACTCATAAATCCACCTGCCTCTGCCTCCGAGTGCTGGGATTAAAGGCGTGCGCCACCACCGCCCAGCCCAGCTCTAGTTTTTAAAGAAGAAAAAAAAAAGAGCTTCGCAAAGGGACACCTGTTGTTGGTTGGCAACCTCTCCTCCACCAATTGTTTGTTATCCCTAGCCCGTCCCTGCAAGGGGATTCATTCATGAAGAACAGCCTGCCCCATAGGCCTTCCTTAGGGCCAACCAACAGCATCTGGCTTTGAGGAAGGGCCTAGGTTGAGCAATGGGGCTCCTGGGAGCCACGATCTCTTAATAATGACACAGCAAGGGAACCACACAGTAAGGGACACAGTGGAGAGTTCTAAGAGTGGGCATCAGACCCAGTTCCTCACCAGCAGGCTAGAGCTCAGTCTGAGAGAGGGAGACCTGTCCACTACAGAAGACAGAGCATGTGTGGAGGTCACATGACCTTTAAGCCGGGACCCATCTTGACTTCCCCAGGGAAGATTTAGAACTGGGAAGCCCTAAATACACTGAGCTGAACCCCTGAACAAAAAGGAATTCTGAGAGACACTGCCGCTTTAAAACACACATGTCCAGGGCTAGACAGGGTTAAGAGCCGTGACTGATCTTGCAGAGAACCAAGTTCAATTCCTAACACAATTGCCTGTGACTCCAGCTCCAGGATCTCTGGCGTCCTCTTCTGGCCTCCACGGGTACTGCATGCACAGATGCAACCATTCATAGAGGATATACACAAATATCAAAAATAAGATCTCAAATCACAAATGCTTTTATGCTTAAACTGATTGAGTACCTGTCACTTGCAACTGAAGATAATACTGTTATCAACAATAACAATATTGACAACAATAACACCACAACAGATAATCCCCTTAGCATACACATGAGAAAAATGTTTCAAAATACCAGGAGGAAATGCACCAGGATTTCAATCTAACAGCACAAAATAGATAAACATAAAATAAGAAAAAAGCGATAATTCTAAATTCTAATTCCTAAACGGTTATCTAGCTGTTCGGGTAGGAAAATCCTGGCTGCACTGGCCAGTCAACGGTATTTCATTTGAATCCCAATGTGTTTGTGAAACTACAGATTCAGGGCCTTTGCATACATGGAATTTCCACATCATTGCAGTTGCATAATATTCCCCAAATAAAGTAATATTTGCTAGCACTTAAAAGTTTCTCTAACACTAACTTGACACCTTAAATAAGAAAAAAGTGAATGCTGTTTGTAAAAGTGAAACTTGAGAGGGGGAAAGGCTCCCCAGTAAATCAAACAGCTTCTAAGCTCTTAGAGGCAGTAACTTCCCTCTCCTTGGAGAGGGGCAGTTTTGAAAACCCAGATAAGAGTCTCAGGCTGGCTTCTGACACACTCAGCAGTCAGCAGGCGCTCACTCCACTTAGGACAGTAAACTAATTGCTATGCTTTAACAACGCTGGAAGATAACACCATTCATGGCCATTTCTCTTCCAGTGATAACACAGTAATTCTGTTATCCTGGAAACTGATGAGCCCTAGACTGCTCAGAGAATCCTACAGCTTCTACCAGACGGGAATTCAACAGGCAAAAGACCGAAACAGGAAGGGTAGTGCCTCTGATTATCTGTATAATCTATATCTCTCAACACCTAACAAATGACCAACAAATCAAGAAAACAGAATCCCCCAACTTCAAAAGCCTGGGCCTAAGGGGTTCAGACCCTAGCACAGTAGTACTGGATACCTTAGTTAGCGCAGACCATCCCACAATCTACCAGACAACGGAAGAGGCAACGAGGTACTGGGGAGGTGGTTCAGTGGTTAAGAGCCAGTACTACTCACGTGGAGGAGCTACATTTAATACCCAGCACTCGCTTGTGCTTGCAAGAACATCTACAGCTCCAGACCCAAGGGGCTGTGGTGCCACTGTGGGCATTCCCACTCAAGTGTCCCTTCCACAAATGATTTTTCCCTAAGAGCTAAAAGAACCCTCATAGGACCCTCACAGCCAGGACAGACCCACTCTATGGGTTCTCCCTAGGCTGGGACACCCGTTAAGCACCCCGTAACAGACAGACAAACTCTCTCTCTCTCTCTCTCCCTCTCCCTCCCTCCCTCCCTCCCCCCTCTCTCCTAGAAGTCCTACTGAAGCCCCTTAAGGAATGGGGCAGAGCGCAGTCAGTCCGGTAGGAAGCACTTGGCCACCTCTTGGAGGACCTGTGGATGTTATGTGGCAGCCACACGCTGGCTGCAGCGAGCCTCCGCAGACTTACTGTTTGTCAGCAGTGCAATGCACACGGTACCTCTTACTCAACAGCCCAGAAGCTGAGGGTACCCCAGGAATACAGCTTGCTTCTGTAGAGTATCTTTCTTCCCTGGTTTGGACCCACAGTCCCCTCGTTACCAGAACACTTGTAAAAGCTCCACATACCCTCCGCTGGGAAATCTTGTAACCTCCTCTGGCTTAGAGGGACATCCACCACAGGCCTCAAACGTTAGGGAGATCAACTTTATTCATAAATGTGTACCTCAGGGCACTCTGGGAAAAACTCAGAAGTCTGTGAACCGACGTGGTGCACATCCGTAGGAGCAGGCACACCTCATACGCATAAGTAAAATATAAGTCACTGATCGAGCAGAACCATTGCCAACGCTCCGTTCCCTTCCTCGCCCTACGCCATCATCACACGAGTTGTATGACTGTGCCTCTGCGTGAAGTCCTGGCATCAGGGAGCGTTCCATCCGGTTGGTTCGTTCCTGAGACGATTTGTGCTGTTCTAGGCTACCTGCAACTCCATACAACACTTGCTAAACCCACACTGGCTCCCATGGCCATCACATGCACGAGGCAAAGGCAGAAATATAGTGCTCCCCGGGGGAGGACTACTAGATTGACAACGTTAAGGTGTAATTTGGGAATCGGAGATGCAGTACAGTAGGTAGAATACTTACTTGCTGGGCATAGGCCGCCAAGTTCAGTTCTACACTGGATGTGGTGCACAAGCCTAGATTGCCCTTTACTCCCAGTGCTGGGGGTGGAGGGCAGAACCCTATGCGTGCTACTTCAGATTTTTCATGTTTTCATATACAAATCAGAAACTTCTCTTGTTAAATCTATTCCTGGGTATTTAGTTCTCCGTGATAACACTGTAACTGTCTCTGTTCTCTCAGTTTCCTCTCCAGTGTGTGCTGGCTACTTTATGGAAACACAGTTGAGACCTGTATTTTCATGTCTTGCATGACTGCACAACTCCCGTACTTTTTTTTTTTTTTCTTTTTTTGATTTTTTCGAGACAGGGTTTCTCTTTGTAGCCCTGGCTGTCCTGGAACTCACTTATTGTAGACCAGGCTGGCCTCGAACTCAGAAATCCAACTGCCTCTGCCTCCCGAGTGCTGGGATTAAAGGCATGCGCCACCATTGCCCAGCTTTTTTTTTTTAAATTAAGTTTTTTGGAACAGGGTTTCTCTGTGTAGCCCTGGCTGTCCTAGAACTTGCTTTGTAGACCAGGCTGGCCTCGAACTCAGAGATTCCAACGCTGCCTCCAATTCCCTTTAGTGGGAGCTGGGATTACAGGCGAGCATCACCTCCTGGCTTTTCCATGCATTTTTTAACGTCCTGCAGGGTCTTTTACACTGGGCTCCCATCCCAGGTCTGGGGCTTACCCTAAATTGGCCACTCCTATTGGCACCACAGGCTGCATTTATTGATCAGTTTCAGTTCCTATTTCATGCCATACTTTTTCTTGCTTCGGGCCTTTGTGCTGTTCCCTGGGGCTAGATTGTAGTAACACCTTCAAGAAGCCCATTGCCCTTATCTTTCCAGGCCTGGCCTGTCACTGTGGCCTTTCCCAGGACACCACAAGATACTCCCAATGTCTCCTTTTGAAGTTTCTGCCTCTCTTTAAAGGGAACTGATAATCTACTTACATCCTGACCAAAGCCTGTCTCTGGGGTCTGTCCTCGGCTGATGGTAAAGTAACAACCTTCAGTAAATGTTTTGTTAAATGGGTCCAAACCCACACTTCTCATCTGACATGTTAATCCAACAATCCTTAAAACGATTAGTCAATTTGTTGGCAAATGTATTTTCACAGACAAAAAAAAAAAAAAAACGCCCAAGACTGTTAACCTCAGCCCATACGAGGATCCGTCTTGTAAAACAAACGGACTTGGGAGTTCACACTGCTGACAGGAGCTCTGTAAATATTTACTGAGGTAAAATAGTGGGACCCACACTCCAGTCCCTACAACACCCAAACATCTGTCAACACAGCAGGACACTGGGAGAGCAGGAAGGGTAGGGACACAGAGGGACAGGAAGACTGCAGCCTGATTATGGCCTGAAGACTGGTCCCCTACAGAGACTGCTAACCACTCCTACAATATAGTTACCGGTATGCAACAAACCCACTCCATCCATGCTCAACTCTATATAACAATCACACTCAGTTTCTGGGGGTATTGTCCTCTCCAAATGAGAGCCCAGCCCACCTGATCCTGTGTCCCTGTGTCTGTCCTTTTTTTTTTTTCATTTCATTCCCTCTGTCACACATAGTTGAAACCCTGGAGCCCTGTAAGGCCTGGGCAATGATCTAGGCCTAAGGCAGGCCCAGAGAGAGGCAGGCCACAAAGGGTCATGGAGCCCCGACAGGAAGTGTGACATCAGGACCAGGCAGCTTGCTGAGGGTCCCAGCTAGGCCTCCCCATCATCCCTGCTCACGAAGATCTTTCATTTTCCACTTCCAAGGTCTCACTGTTGAGATGCCAATACGTTTCCTGATTTTTTCCTTTACTGTCGATTCCTCTTGTGGTGAAGGAAAACTTCTTTAAGTATCAAGGAATGGCTCTGGCAGCATATGACAGCCTAACACAGCAAGAATTCTGGCTTCTTTAAGAGACTCTGCAGTTTAATGTAGGACTTTAATATAAAGTTTACATTTGCCCCCACCCCACCCCCAGGCAAACTTAAAATGACCTCATGCAGAGCAAAGAAGGGGAGGGGAAAGAAATCTGTCTGGCTTTTCTAATTTGTCAAGTTTATAGCTCCATGACTGCCTTTTAAATCACCAAGCATACATTTATACATTTATAACATTCTCATTAAACACCGTAAATAAAGGGAAAAACCACGTGGAGTTGGCCTGCCGAGTGTCCAGTTGCCTTCCCAGCTCCTCGAAGGCTGGAAAGAATGAGGCGCGTGTGCCTGCGTCTGCAGGGCCAGCCTGCTGGACAGGATGTCTCCGTCCCCAGCCTGCTTTGCTGCCTTTTGTTCGATGTGGAACAGGAAAACCTGCTTTTCCTGCCTTCTCAATACTAAATGGGTTGGTCCTTCAAGGGAAAACATCCCCTCTGAATACACCCAAGGCTGCACAGAAGGCAAGAGAAACAAAAGCTGGTCCTCAATATTCCTCAGCAGCCATCGGAGGGCTGCCCCCAGGACTGTGGCTCTTTATCCCTTTACCCTGGCAGAAGAGAAAGAAAAAATGAGGAAGTCACAGAGTCAGAGAGGCCCAGAAGTGGTTCCGCCGATCTAAGGTCCACTGTCACCCCTCAGGACTCCAGAAAGACTAACTGGCCACCGCCGGATAAAAGATGGAATTAGGAAAAGGCACAGGCACAGGGAGGCACTTGTCAGAAAACCCAAGGTCCACAGGGTACTCACTCTCCACAGGAACTGCAAGTTCCAGAGAGGCTATCGAGTCTGCACACCACATCTACAGAGTCGAGGTATAGAAGATCAAGGACAGAAAGATCAAACATGAGCTTGGGTACCTCAAAGGCATGCTTCCCTATCCACAGTTAGTGAGCCAAAAGGTGCTGCTGGTGATGGCCCAATGTGGGAACCCCTTGGTTCAGACTGTGGGAAACCCAGCCAAACAGGGGAGCTGCGCCTGACCTGATGTTAGTGCCTGCGTATCCATCCACTCATCTCTCCCACTCTGTAACTCCCTTCTCAAGTCACCAGGGACCATGTCATGAGGGGTCCCACCACAGAGGCTAAGGAGAGCACCCGTCTGCCTCCCAACTTCTGCATGTATTCCTGCTGCCCGAACTGACCACTACAAATAAAACACCCCACCCAGCTTCCCCACAAACCTGCACTGCACTGTGCAGACCAAGTGTGGGAAAGGGACACTTTCTCCTCCAGTCTCCTGGGGACCTATGCGTTTATAAAATACACACAGGGGTTAAGTGAAATAAACAAAGACATATGAAATATCAATCCAAATTCTTTATCAGTTTCAACAGATTATAAGTATCTAAATATTTGTTCTTCTTTTTTGTTTGTTTGTTTTGTTTTGTTTTGGAGACAGGGTGGTCTCTACACAGTTCTGGCATACCTAGAACTTACGATATAGACCAGGCTGGCCTAGAACTCACAGAGATCTCTCTAGAGTGCTTAGGATTAAAGGTATGTGCCAACACACCCAACATATAGATATTTATTCTTCATTTGTATACATATCTCACCACCACTCAGTAAGAAACAACTCTCGGTCCAACCCCTCCATACACAGTTCACACTGAGCAAGACAGCTGTCAACATGAAATGGAGAGGACTTCCTCGCTTCCTTCTACTGAGACCCATGAATCTCCTTCCATTCGGGATAAATGCTTACTGTTCCTCTTCCAAACAAAATCTCCCCTCAGCTGCTTTTCTCCCGGACTTCACAAATGTCTTGGTAGAGAGAATGTTGAGTAAGGAAGTTATCGGAGACAGAAGGATGCAACTCTGAAAGGAGACAGGACAGGGTGTGCCCACTTCTTCTAGGGAAAGGCTATGGGCAACCGAAAGGAAGATATGAATGACAGTTAGCACTGCAGCCATACCAACTGGGAGGCACGTAGCAATACGGTATTAGGGTACCAAAGGAAGACGGTGTTTCCAAGAAATGAGATCTACAATCATATGAGGCAATGGGACTCAAGAGGAAGCTGAGAACACCTGTTCATCTATAATTCATCTGTCTACATAGTGACGCTGCTTGTACTCGAAAACACTGAAGACATTCACATCCAAACAGAACTAGGCCGCTGTGCACAAGACAGCCACATTTCTTTCCCCTTACCTAGAACAAGTCCAGCAAATAAATAGGACAGTCCGTGAGGTGGGAACCAAGTCATCAGGGTACGCATTCCCACTCTGGATGACTGTATATGAGTCTGCTGTTTTTAAAGTTTCCTTTCATCTTTCCATTTAAGAACAGAATGGAAGCCAGGCATGGTGGATCACAGTTGTAATTCCAGGACTCCGAAGGCTGAGGAGTTCCAGGCCAGCCTGGGCTATATAGTGAATTCAAGGTTAACCTGGGGTACAAGGGATGGAAGAGAGGGAAAGGGAGGAAAAGAGAAAAGGGAGGAAGAAAGGAGTGGGGGAGAGAGAAACTGAGATTCCTCAAGCTCAACCAACTTCAGAACTTTGGTATGAATTCAGAATGTCAGCCTTGAAGACCTATCTATGGGTGGAAAAGCAGCTGGATGTGGGGGGTGTCCATGGCTGAGGCGGCATTGACTATGACTGGGTATTTTAAAGTGGACTAGCTAAAATGGCTTATTAAAACTGTAATAAATGGAGGCCCCCTAATGGCTCACTGCTAATTCTTTTTTTGGTGATGGTTTATAATGGGAGATAAGAGTCTCCTCTGTCTGTCTGCCACAGTTTATCTGGAAGCACCTGGGAGCAAGGAAGCAGAGAATTCTACACTCTCCCCAGGCCTGTGAAACAGGGGTGGGTGTTCTCAGATGTCTACCTCACAGCTCTCCGAGTTCAGGTCATGCATGGCTGAAACCTAAGGCTATACCTAATACCTCCTGCTCAACACTCCTCTCACCTAGCCAGAGAGCACCAAACTTACCACAGCCAGGCAGCACCGAGGGTGCTTAAGAAGTTATCTCGTGAGACCCTCCAGAATGCACCAGAGAGAGACCTGGGAGGTGAGAGACTCTCAGGACTCAAAGGGAGGGACCTTAGATGAAATGCCCAACAGTAGGGGGAGGGAACTTATAGAGCTCACCTCCAGCAGGGAGACAGGACATCAAATGAGGGATGGGGTCACCAGCCCACAGTCACACCTCTGACCCATAACTGTTCTTGTCTGAAAGAACTACAGGGATGGAAACGGAGAGGGCAAAAGAAGGTTCAGCGACAGGTCCAAACTGGGATCCAGCTCAAGGGGAGGTCCCAAGGCCTGACACTATTACTGAGGCTATGAAGTGCTCACAAAAAAGGACCTAGCATGACCGTACTCCAGAAGACCCAACAAGCAGCTGAAAGAGTCAGATGCAGATATCTGCACCCAACCAATGGACAGAAGCAGCTAATCCCTGTGGTTGAATTAGGGAAAATCAGAAAGAAGCTGAGGAGGAGGGCGACCCTTTAAAAGTGTTGCCTTGATCATGGTGTCCCTTCACAGCAGTAAAACCCTAAGACATCCTTCAAATGCAGCTACTTAGCCTATCAATGGAACCCATCCTGTCCATCCCTCTACCTCAGAGCATGCAGGCTTGCCTTCAAACACTCCTGCTCTGGCACTAAAACTTTAGCCTTGAAGGGCCTTTATCAGTGTGATGGGTCCTGATTCAAAAACCTCCTACTGGTAAGCCCTCCTCTCTCAAGCCACCCCACACACATTACAGAAATCGCAGCAGCAGCATGTCTGCTCAGGCTAGACAGCATATTAACTCCTCCAGGAAAACCTGTGGCCTTCTGTGTGGTTAGTGGTGAACCAATAAAGTCCCTTTAAATACTTGATATCTGGGCCAGTGCGACTCAAATGGGTAGCAATGCTTGCTACCAAGTCTTACAACCTGAATCTGATGCCCAGGACACACAAGGAGAAAGCAACTCCTGGAGGCTGTCCTCTGACCTCTTTGTGTACCACGGCACCCACACAGAGAGAGCCAGAGACAGACGGAGAGAGACAGAGAGAGACAGAGAAAGGCAGACACACACAGAGACAGACAGACACATATATACAGAGAGACAGACACATACACACAGAGAGACAGACATATGCACACAAAGAGACAAACACTCGAGCAGCGACAGACAGACAGACACATATACAGAGAGACAGACAGACAAAGAGAAACGCACACGAGACAAACACTCGTGCAGAGACAGACAGACAGACACATATACAGACAGACAAAGAGACAGAGACAGACAGAGAGAAACCTGCTACCCAAAAATTCTAATCACACTCTTCATTGGTTTTTCACAGAATCGTCTCTACGGAATTCTGGGAATTTTAAGGAATTCTGACATATACAATCTTCAGATTCACAAGAAATAAAATCATATAGAATACATTTCCTAGGGGGGAAAAAGTCAACATTCTTTTACCACATTAATGGAGACCTCTGTTTTACTTAGTAAAGGCCTAAGTAAAAATGAGCCTCAGAGACTGGACCAGGAGTCCATAAAGCAGACTCAGTTTTTGCCTCTAACACTACCAGCTATGACCCGAGATAGACCCCCACCTGACTCTAAAATGAGGAAGCTAGACCTGATAACCTCTGTAAGTGATCTTCCATCTACAAAAAGTAAGCTCATATCTCCATCCCACACACTTCTCTCAGCCCAGGGAATTCTAGGTGCTTTCCAGAAGATTCATGTTCGGCACTGAAGAACTCTCACAAAATTCTGATCCAGAATTGGTATCTTGTAATTTCAGGACCCAGAAGCCTGAGGCAGGGGACTGTCTCCAAGTTGAGACCCATCTGAGCTATATAGTGAGTTCAAGGCCAGCTGAACAACAGTGTTAACCATCGAAGAAGAAGAAGAAGAAGAAGAAGAAGAAGAAGAAGAAGAAGAAGAAGAAGAAGAAGAAGAGGAGGAGGAGGAGGAGGAGGAGGAGGAGGAGGAGGAGGAGGAGGAGGAGGAGGAAGAAGAAGAAGAAGAGGAGGAGGAGGAGGAGGAAGAAGAAGAAGAAGAAGAAGAGGAAGAAGAAAAAGAGGAGGAGGAGGAGGAGGAAGAAGAAGAAGAAGAAGAGGAAGAAGAAGAAGAAGAAGAAGAAGAAGAAGAAGAAGAAAGAAAGAGGAAAAGAAGAAGAAGAAAGAAGAAGGAAGAAGGAAGAAGGAGAAGAAGAAGAGAAAGAAAAGGAAAAAATACACATAAAAATATACAGATACAGACAGTCTAACCATTTTGTTAAAAAGAAAAACATAAATTTTAGCTGTGTTCCCCTGTCCTTCGATTTTCCCAATTAAAAAAAGAAACAAAATAAAAATAACTTCAAAAAACAGATAATTAAAATCATCCATATATTCCAGAGGCTCAGACAAGATGAGTTTTGGTTTTGATTTTGGGGGGAGGAGTGGGGTATAGACATTATGAAACTATCAAACACAAAACGTCATGGTTTCACATGAGCCTCTTTTCTAAGTAGTGAATGTGCTGGGCAGTGGTGGCTCACGCCTTTAATCCCAGCACTTGGGAGGCAGAGACAGGTGGATTTCTGAGTTCAAGGCCAGCCTGGTCTACACAGTGAGTTCCAGGACAACCAAGGCTACATACACAGAGAAACCCTGTCTCGAAAACCAAAAAAAAAAAAAAAAAAAAGTAGTGAATGCTAGGTTCTTAGCTGGTTGTCAGGGTGTATGTGTGCACATGTGTGCATGTGTGTGCATATGTGTGCACATGTGTGCATGTGCTATCAAGATGTACAGGTGCTTGTGGAAGACAAAAGACAACCTTAATGTCACTCCTTAGAATCCATCTGCCTTCTATTCCAAGGAATGTCTCTCCCTGGGACATGAAACTCACCAGTTAGTATTCTGTCTGGCCAGTGAGCCACAGAGATCTTGTCTCCACCTCCTCAGGGAAGGGACTGCAAGCAGGCACCACTGCACACCACCACTCAGGTCCTCAAGCTTGCACGGCAAGCACTTTACCAGCTGAGCAATTTCCCCAGGCAGGGCTGACAATATTTTGCACCAAAATACACATGTGGCCTCACCTCAGGAACACATTACCACGCACATCTGTATAGGCACCAAGATACACATCCTTGATGGATTATTAACTCATGAAAGCAGAACACCTGAGAATCTTCAAGCACGCAAAGAACTGCATTCCTGCCTTTTCCTGTGTTTCCCTTCTTGCAGCTGACAGCTCACGTGGCTACGGTTACGTGTCCTCCAACACCACCCTTACTCAGTATTAGAAATGCGCACCAGGAATTGCTCTCCATGAGCAGGGTGCTTAAGGGTCACATGGTTGTCCTTTATCTGGTCCTCAGGACCAACAGCAGCAAGCATTTGTGGGCACTTACGTGGGCCAAGCCCCACTCGAGTGCTAATACGCTAAGTGCTTAATATGCAGCTGCTCCACTCTTGACAAAGATCTCTTGGATAAGTGCTATGAGGGTGTCCATTCTCTGGATGAAGAAAAAAAAAGTGGGAATGGAGGAGGTGGTTGGAGCCCCCTGAGCCCAAGCCCTACCATCCAGCCACTGCCATCCAGGACAGGAGCACTGCTCTAGAATCAGGAAACAGTGCTTTACCATCTACACACGGGTGTTGTGGAGTGCAGGGAACATACACCTGACCTTTAATCTAGTCCTACAGCAAAGACAGTTGCCATTGCATCTGTGAGCTCGTCAAGTGCTGTCACGGGCAAGATGTTGCCTATTCTTTTTCCAAGTAAGTCGTTTCGTGCACAGACCGCCGTAACCTGTTTTTAACACGGTAAACATCCTTCGTTAGAACCTTTCTAGATCCACATGACTGAACACGCATCCTCTGACAAGGCAGAATTTCTAGGGGCTGGAAAGATGGCTCAGTGGCTAAGAGTGCTTACTCGCAGAGTCCCACGTCCAGTTCCCGGCACAGACCTGCTGTAACCCCAGTTCCAGAAGATCAGATGCATTCTTCTGACCTGTTCCGGCATCAGACACTCACATGGTACACTTACAAACAGGTACATTTACATATAAGTGGACACTCATTCACATAAAGTATGACAAAACTTTGTTCTAATTTTTTAAAATACAGTATGTCAAACTAAGCACAGAGTTTTAGGATACACCCCCAAGAAAGTCAAATGAGATCCCAGGAAGCCCTGCCTTCACCCTGGCCTTCACTCTCAGATCAGCAATCAGTAAACTAGGAAGCAGTCTCAGCCCATATGATAGCTACGTTTTGTTTATCCCTGTCAACAAAAAAGGGAGGTCAGCCTGCACTGTCACCATTCAAATCTGATCAGATCAGACGTGCCCTTAATGTGGGATGATTCAAGCTACGAATAGGGGTAAAAAAAAAAAGTCAGAAAAGATGAAAATAATAACTAATCAAAGCATTAAAGAGAAGCAGTTGCCATCCTGGTCTGTGAAATTCATTGTTCAATGAGAGTGCAACATTGCCAATGGTTAAGCGGACTTCAGCTTTCGGCAATCCTCCTGCCTCAGCGTCATCACAGCTTGGACTACAGGCATGTACCACCATGCCTGGTTTTTAACTGGTGATATTTTTTTTTTAAGATTTATTTATTTATTATATGTAAGTACATTGTAGCTGTCTTCAGACACTCCAGAAGAGGGAGTCAGATCTCCTTACAGGTGGTTGTGAGCCACCATGTGGTTGCTGGGATTTGAATGCTGGACCTTCGGAAGAGCAGTCGGGTGCTCTTACACACTGAGCCATCTCACCAGCCCCGACAGTGTCAGTCTTACAGTACGTATACATCAGACACTGTGGCAACAAGAGACCAGCATACTGGATGAGAACTAGAGACATAGGTCTGACACCAGGGTAAGGTACCATGAGGCCAATAGAAAGGGCACAAGGAAGGGAACACAGAGGACTCAGGGACTGAGGGGGAAAAGAGACCTGGCAGGTGTGTTCATCTTCAGTGTTTTGTTAATTCGATGAGGGGCATAGTAACTCACGCCCATAATCCCAATACTCAAGAGGCTAAGACAGGAGCATGGCCTTTGAGCTTGAGGCCAGCCTAGACTACAGTGGGTACCAGGCCAAGGCTGGGCTACAGAGCAGGATCTTGTCTCAAACAAAAACGTTTACATACACACATCACACACTATGCACAAACACACACATACATATACACACATATATACACACACATACACAAACACACACACATGCACACAGACACACACATACATATACATCCACATACACTACACACAAACAGACACATATAGACACACGCATACACTACACACAAACACACACATATAGACACATACAGAGACAGAAACACACACATATACACTACACACAGACACACACATACACATATACATACACACACACACCACACACACTACACACAAACTTATGCACAGAGAGACACACACATATATACACACAGACACACATACATATATATATATACATACACAGACACACATGCACACACACACACATACATACACATACTCATACACACACACACACTACACACAAACACACACAGACCACATACAAACACAAAACAGAGACACATAGTTTGCTGTGTGTGTATGTACACAGGCACTAGGGAAACACAGTAAGCCAACAGACAGTGGGACAAAGAGATTATTAAATTCATACACAAATAAGCATAAAGCCATGCTGATCAGCACAAAGGAAAAGGAGAAGACAGTTCATCTTGGTGGAGAGGAAGACTGAGTTCAGGTGTGGAGGACCTGGGGCATTCCTGGAAGCTGATGCGACCACCAAGAGCCCAGTCAGTGATCAATGGGAGGGGTGCCTCCTAAGGGTACCTGAGACTCCAAGGGCCCTAGCGAGCACTGGGTGTGTCTTCAGATAGAGCACCAAGCCCATAAGGATGAGGTAAGAGCTGTAGCACGGAGAAGAGGGAGCCCAGAGAAGAAGGACCCTGGCCTCAGCTCTGCAGAACAGGAGAGGGAGAAAAGGAGATGCCAGGCTGCAGCACCCATTGGTAAGGCTCACCAAAGACTTGAGTTCTCCTTTCCAGGCTTCCAGAAAAGACTGGCTTTGTTGGGTGTGACGATACCTGCTTTAATCCTGGCATTACAGAAGCAGAAGCAGAAGGGTCGTGAGTTCAAGGTCATCATCCAACACAGATGAAACTTGGGATCAGGGTGGACTTCATTACAAGATTCTCTCAAAAATAAACACAGAGAGGACTGAAGAACTGTCCTCCATGCCCTTTAGAGTTAGGTGTGGCCACAGGGCTCCCTTTAGTCAATGACATATATGCATGGTAAGCCCAAGTCACCACAATCCTTTTTTCTCTATAAAGATTCAAGATGGTGGCTGTTTCCATCAACCCAGGTCACAGGACAACACAGACCTGGGCACCCAACCTAGTCTCAATGCTGAGGTAGTTTGATCAGAAGTATGGTGGCTCTAAGGGCTGAGGCCACAAGGACTGAGTCAACACAGAACATTTAAAGTCAATGGTGATTTGGCAAAGCTCCTCATTAGGAAAAATAAAAATGGCTGGTCACAGTAGCACACATCCCAGCACTTCAGGAAGCTGAGGCAGAAGGATCATCTGTGAGTTCAAGGTCAACCTTGTCTTGTCTACATCCAGGCCAGCAAGGACTACAAAGTGAGCCCCTGTCTATATGTTCAACAGGAATGAAATTCACCAGTCTTCCTGCAGCCAATCTACTGACCACATGTCACAGCATTCTCAGAATCACCTGCTGCCAATCTTTTCCAAAACAGTAAAAATGATCACATAAATTCTAGGACTCAAGAAGGGGCATGGACGGGATAAAAAAATAAAACACGAACTTGCCAAAACTTCGACCATTACCACATTGCAATCTAGTTTGTGTTGAAGGCTGCAACGGGCACACACACACATAGATTTGTGCCAGAGAAAAGGATGGTGCCACAGACACCCCCCTTCAACCTCGTTCTTATGAAACTACACCCCCTATCACATTGGACGGGTTATGCCCAAAATCATGTGTTGGTTTGTTGTTGTTGTTGTTGTTTAAATCTGAGTTTCTTGGGAATGAATATACATTGTGGCTAAAAGGTTTTTCTTCATGTCCCTCCCAAATGTTCTTCATTGCACTGCATAGACTTCATAAAATCACATCTTGGTCCATACTTATAAATATTCCAATGTGGATTTTACTTCATTTTATAGTGACTTTTAGCTCCAGCCAGCCATAATACTAAATTTTACTGTGTATCAGAGTACTCTGGGAACTCTGACAGAACTTAGTCATTTAATCCAAATTCTACTCTGCAAACCGATACTATGTGCACACTACTAAGTTCACATTAACTATGTGCACTATGTGCACACTAACTATGTACACACTATGATGTGCACACCCAGTTTTCACACATGAAATGCTGGCCCTCAGAAGGTCAGCACTCTTCATCACCTTGTCTATGGGTCAGTAACAAAGCAAGGGTGTTACAGAACAGCATGAGAGGCCGAGTCCAAAGACTCAGACCCAAGTCCACCATCACCTCATGCTGCCACGTAAAAATATTCTCAAGTTGTTCTTCCAAGACAAAGCTCTGGCAGCTTTACAAGTGGCCTTCGTTTTATTAAGACCAGTATGAACTTTACCCAGCATGCACATGGTCAGCATTTCACAGTTTTGGCCCTGGATGAGCAACACTGCCTCCGGTGCACATTTCAGGCCAGAAGTGTCTGTGAAATTTACATACAGGGCACTGGGATGGGAGCATGCTATGGTTCTTGACTGATATATCAAGTGCAGAGAGGCTACGCCAGCCATCACGCTATGCAGTTCTCATAAAATAAACACCGTGTGAGCAGGGACCTGAGGCTGTGTCTCGCTGCACTGTGAACCAAAGTGCTCGCTCACTCGCTCACTCCTCGGAAATACATACATCTTTCATCTTAGCAAATTTGTCAGGCAGAAATGGTATCTCATTTTGGTTAATGTTTCTTTGTTAGCAAGAATAAATGTCTTGCTGTTTGTTTTGCTATAAACTGGCTAACTATAGTCTCTCCTTTGAGAAACTGCCTATTAATTAATAGCTATTTCTATTGGAGAGTTTTTCTTTTAAAACTCTGTGTAAGATTCATAAGATTTTTTTAATTAGAGTATAATTACATCATTCTCCCTCTTTCCTTTCCTCCCTCCAAACTCTTCCATGCACACCCCTACTTCATTCTCAAATTCAAGACTTCTTTGTATTATCATTACAGCCAGCCAGCCAGACACACACACACACACACACACACACACACACACACACCCCTACACCTCTATATACAGTAGCCTGCTCAGTTCATTGAGTGTTTCTTGTATGTATATAATTTCAGGACTGTCCAAAATAGACCACTGTCCAACCAATCAGGGCCTCATCCCTGGGGAAGCCTCTTTTCCAGCCTCCATTGGGCTCTGCTCTGTTTTTAGCTTAACACTACAGCAGAGATTGACCTACAGATAAGGCCAGAGGACAGCACTGTTGAGTTTACTGACTGCTCACTGCTTGTGATGTAGAACAGAGGTTTCATGGTAAGATGGGGAAGCAGCACGCAGAGTAGCTAAGAGGTAAAGGTAAGAAGTTTCAGGGCCTGGATTCAAGACCCAGCCCTTCCAATTACTGGGATGACCTAAGCGGACTTGACCTTCCCACTAAGGAAGTTCTCATACACGTCTGAGAACACTTTATGTGCTATGTAAATGCTGTCTCCAGATTTACCTTATCAAGTCCATTCCACACAAAGATAATAAGGTCTTACGTCTGTAAAGGATTCTGCATGCCTTGTTTGGGGAGCTTTGGGTTGTTTTTTATGGGTCTTACTTTGTGGCCCAGATTGCCTAGAATTTACAGATCTGCCATCCTCACTCTCACGAGTGCTGTACTTAAAGCTGTGCACAACCGCGTCCAACCTGTGCAACCTGCATGCGTTTTCTTAAAATCTTTTGATGTGTGATTTTCTTTTCTGATAGGCTCTCATTCTGTAGCCCAGGCTAGCCTCAAACTCTTGGCGCTTCTCCTGCCTCAGTGTTCTGTGTGCCAGGGTTACAGGTGTGAATCGGCATGGCAGCCTCTGACGCTTTTTAGCAGTGTTCCTTGCACCGTCATCCGGTTTACCATAGGTGACTACAGTGTCTGCCTCTGAAGAATGTACACCCTAACAAGACAAAGAACTTCTTTTCTCCTCTGTGTGTGTGTGTGTGTGTGCGCGCGTGTGCGTGAGTGTGTGTGTTTATTCTTTGTCAAATTTCAAGTACTAAAGGAACAGGGACTTAATTGAGGGACCTTTATTCTATCCCATTGATAAATGTGTCTGTTTTTATTCCATTAACATGCTGAATTTTACTTCTTGAAAACAAACGTTTTATGTTTACTAGTGCATATGTTAGCATTTCTTGACTGATTTTCCTGTTTGTCTTAGTCATTGTTCTGTATGTGAAGAGACACCATGACCAAAGCAACTCTTATGAAGCAAAGCATTTAATTGGGGCTTGCTTATCATTTCAGAGGTCCATTATCACTGTGGCAGGGAACATGGTGGCAAGAAAACAGTGCTGGAGAAGTAGCTGAGAGCTACATCCTGACCCATAGGCCTAGAGAGACCGGGTTTAGCTTGGGCCTATGAAACCTCAGAGCCCACCTCCCAGTGACATACTTCCTCCAACAAAGCCACACCTCCTTTTTGCTTTTGTTTGCTTGTTTGTTTGGTTGTTTGTTTTTCAGACAGGGTTCTCTGTCCTAGAACTCACTCTGTAGACCAGGCTGGCCTCACAGAGGCCACCTCCAAAGAACTGTTGCTGCAGCATCTTCTGGCAGCCAGCAGTCCCCAAGCTCAGAGTACACATCTAGGATGTGGGTAACAGTTCCACAAAGTCTCTTCTCCCTGCTCAACCAGATTTGGGACATCACTCATTGCCCACACTGCCCCTAAAGTTCTAGTGCGCTAGGAACTAAAAAAAAAAAAAAAAAATGGAACCTGTTGTTGATTATCTAGCTGGAGATGGGCCTCCACCCTGCTTCCTGTATTTTGGGACATTTCTGTTTGTTAGGACTCCACCAGAGGGTGGAGAGAGACAGCAAGGGGGAGCCCAGGCTGGTTCAGTTGTCAGTGTACTAACATATCTGATTTAAAGTTATAGCCAAAAGGAGGTTTACCTTATCTGAGGATTTCAAAGCACACCCCTAACTCTGGTCTCAGGTTACCTCAGATAACACTGGACAGGGAGGGAAGCCTCCTCCACAGAGCGCAGGATATTATCTCCCCACGCCTTTGGCCTGCCTTCCTTCTCTAGTAACACAAAGGAAAAGCCAGGGATGACCTGACCTGGGTCACCTCACTTCTCATTGCAGCATCTCAAAGGGGTGTGGAGGGTATCCCTGGCACGGGCCTGACATCCAAGGAGAGTCTGAAGCAGAACACATGGAGATAAGATCAGGAAGGACACAGGGACAGGCAGCCAGATGACTTGTACATTAATACCCGAGTGTAGGGCCACCTGCAAACCCGGCCAAGGCGCCATGACACTCACACAAATCTTGTTAAGAAAAAAAAAAAAAAAGGCACTCTTGGCGTGGTATATTTTCTTAGATCTGGGCCATTACGATGCTGTCTTTTACGAAGCAGACAGCCCTGGGTTAAAATTTCTTCAGGAATTCCAAAGGCAATCGCAATCCCTGAGCAGGGGCTTGGTTCTAGGATTCCTGCTGGCAAGCGTACATTTTAAACCAAAGCCCAAGGCCCTCTGGACTATTCTAAATCAGGGAAAGCAAAGTCTGCCTTTGTGAAGACTCTCAGTCATCACCGATTGCTTTTCCTCCAGCTAGGAATACTACCAGTAGTATTTCTACTCCCCATAAAGTCGCTTAGCCTGTTGAGTTCAGGCAAAGGTCTCTTAAAAACAATCTAGTCCAACCCTTACCTAACAGAACAAAAGCCCAAGGTCCAGAGAAACAAGCAACAAACTTAGCGAGTGTAAGGAGCTGCCTGAATACATGCTTACACTAAGAGCTTTTAACTGTACTGTGCATTTAATCTTCCCTGCAACTCTAAATATTATGCCCACTCTGCAGATGAGGAAACTGAGGCCAGGCCTATAAAGGTTAAGTTACACACTACGGCTACACAGTTGGTAAGGGACAAGGCCAGGACTACAATCCATGCTCTGAACTGCTAAACTTCAAGGGTTAAAAACTAGAACCCTTATGAAGTCTTTCTCCAATATAAATAATTCTAAAGCTCATGAATAAGTGAAACACATATTTTAAAGGCCTGCCACCAAACTTGTGTGAATTCTTATAAAAGCTAACAACCAAATGGTTTGGGTTTTTTGTTTTTTTGTTTTTTTTTTTTTTTTGGTTTTTTGAGACAGGGTTTCTCTGTGTAGCCTTGGCTGTCCTGGAACTCACTTTGTAGACCAGGCTGGCCTCGAACTCAGAAATCCGCCTGCCTCTGCCTCCCGAGTGCTGGGATTAAAGGCGTGCGCCACCACGCCCGGCTCCAAATGGTTTTTTTTTTTAATCAAAGAAATTTGAATAACAATTATGTTATGAGGGTCATAAAAAACATTACAGTCATGTAAGAAACTATTCCTAGTTTCTAAAACCAAACAATACGTATATAGCGGTGAAATGTGTTAAAAGGCCTAAGACTCAGACACCAGTAAGGAAGGGGGAAAGAGAGAAAGTTTAGAGAGAGAGGGAGGAAGAGAGGAAGCAAAAGAAGAGAAATAGGGAGAGAGAGAGAGGGAGGGAGGGGAGAAGGGAGGGAGGGAGGGAAGGAAGAGGGAGGGAGGGAAGGAAGAGGGAGGGAGGGAGGGAGGGAGGGAAAGATGCACATAATCCAAATTTGGAAAAACCTCGGTAATTATTCAGTTAATATGATGAAAAAAAGTCTGCCACAGCAGAATCAATTTTGTATACTTACCCTACGCTCCTCAAATTAATACAGAATGACTTAAAAGGGCCCACAGATCTGAGTCCATAAGAAGGAGGGGAGATCTATTCAACAATGGCATGTGTATAAGCACATGTCAAACCCTGGCATCGCCTGCTGCCTTGGGCCATCTTCAGGGCTGCTTTGGGCATCTAGGGTGCTGTGGACATCAAGCTAGCACTAGGCCAGGTGACCAAAGCAGAAAAGATCAACACTCTCATCTAAGCAGGCACCAACGGACTAAGGCATGGCCACCTCCCAAGAGAACCGGGATTACTGTCTCAGATGCTCACAGGACAGAGATGGGCCAGAATTTATGTGACAGGTGCACCTGCTGTGACTTCCTGGCAGACACAGGAAAAGAGGGTGGAAGGTGAGATTCATGGGTAATTTTTAGTGGCTTGAAACCTCTCCCAGACTCCTCCCATGTTCTGCATTCCCCCGTCCAGGCCAGGAGCCTTCTCTGCACCTACGTTGTCATCAGCTTCCTCATATTTTGTAACAATTTCACCATAGATTATATCAGACAAATGACCACAGACAGACAGACAGGTAGACAAGACTAAGAGTTGAGACACCTGCAAAGTGCCTGGCTATATTTAAGAGTGTCCAAGGAAAATTCATACTACTAAAAGTTTCATTAGACCAAAACAGCAGAAGCATGTCACACATGGGGATACTGTCAATGGGTCACCCTCAAACAGGAATCAGATATTCAAGGGCTGCAGCACATTGATTAGTGTGGCACCGTGGAAGTCACAGCACAAGAAAGTGTATCGTTAGTTCCAATTTTTCCTAACATCCCTGATGATCACAGCACCCCAATTAAGAAAGAGTCCCAGCTGAGAGGAGAGACGGGGCCACAGAGGTTGAGACTACTCCCTCCTGCAGCTTCGAAAAGCAATGATGCTTCCTCAACAGAAGTTAATACAAGTTATCAAAGACATGGTCAGCCAGGTTCTGGTCCGTTCCTCAACTGACCAAGTTCTGTAAAACTGAAAAGTAAAATCCCTGATTATCGCAGATCAAACTCAATTTTGAGATGTAGGGTGAGTTGGCAGGGCTGGCAAACGACAGAAAATCCAAACTGAGCTGACCGGATATGGAAATCAACACAAATCTCCACCAGCATCGTTCACACAATCCTGTCTGCCCAGGAAGGGCTTCGATCTGCCACGAAAGCGAAGCATCTGCCCTGTGTTCATAAACAACGCTCCTTGGCAATCCCACACACACAGCACCACAAGGCCACAGACATTACTTTCAAGGCTCATCTCCTCACATGTTCCAAGGAACACACCCACAAACAAGTCCCCTTCAAGAAAACAAACGCAAAGAGCTGCTAAAAGTTTCCAGCTGCCTTGAGGAGCTCCCTCCAGCACAGACTGCTCCTCTCCCGGCACCAGCCCAGCATCTCAGCGTGCCCTCTTTTCCAAATACAGCAGGGCCGTCCCTGGCTGTGAAAAAGTTGATTTTTAAAACTTCACCTTTCTCACACCCAGAGGCCTGTTCCCAGGAGTCACTGACACGACTGGGTTCATCTTGGTTTGCCTTGCTATGCTTGCCTCAAGTCCCCAGACTTCAAAGTAATTTGTACCAAGGATGAAACGAGCAAGTTCACCCCTTGCCACTCAAAAGAAGCCTCCGGACACCAGCGCAACACACTGAGCAGAGATCTGCCCACCCAAACATCCGCGGGGAAACCTACTCGCTGGACCATCAGATGGGTGGTAAAGACCCCACCTCTTCTACACTCTACAGGCCCGGGCACCTGCCAAGCCCCCCCCCCCCCCCGAAACACCGAGGATGCGGTAAGGACAGAGAAACTTCCCAATTGGCAGAGGACAGGTAACGTGGGGGCAGGGAAGTGGACAGAGGGCGGAAATTTCCCAGGAGGAGAGGAAAAGCCCTAGGAGGGCAAGCTCTGGACTCTGGAAGTTGCGGCCCCCAAAGAGCTCTCCCCGCTGCCCGCCCGCTCCCTTTCCCTGTCTGCTCCGGATTTACCAAAGCGCTGGCCAGGCCCGCCCGCCACCTGCGCGCCTCGCTCACCAGGAGCACCGAGCCGCGCACCACCTCTGACACGCTCTGCCGCAGCTCCGCCGCCGTGCCGGGCTTGCTCAAAGCCCGGGTGAACTTCCGAGTCTCCGTCGACACAGGGAGCTGCTGCTGCGCCATCCTCCGGCCGCCGCTGCGGGATCCGGCGCGCGCGGTCTGGCCCGGTCGCGCCGCCGCCAGGTGCGCCCCCGGCACGGGAACCCGCGGTCCCTGTCGGGTCCTCAGGCGCTGCAGCCCGGGCCACGCCCTCTATGCCGCGTCACGCCCCGAGGTGTCCTCCCCGGGCCCGCGTGCCTGCTGCGGCGCCTGGGCTCGCTCCGGACGATCCTGCGCGCAGCGCTCGCCGCGGCTCCCCCATGCCCCCGACCTCCCTGCGCGGCCGCCTCCTAGGGGTGGGGCGTCCGGCAAGGTGGGGCGGGGCCGATGGGCGGGGCGCCCTGTGGGGCGGGGCCGATGGGGCGGAGCCGGTGGGCAGGACCCGACTCTGGAATCTGGTGCTTCCTCCGCCCCGAGACTCTTTCCCCCGGTCCCCAAAGAGCCTGTCGAAGCCCCAAGGAGCCGTGAGGGTGCGGGCTCGCTGGCACCATAATGCCCTGGACGAGGCACCCGGCAACGTAGTCTTTATTTATGTGACACTGAGAAGATACAAGTCCTCTCCCTCGAGACTAGTCGGGCGTATTTGGGTCCACCTTACTGTGCCCAAACATGTGGCTCGCGGTGGAACTGGACAGCGTCGATCCGGATGGGCGTAGGGCCCAACACAGACCTCGGGCCGCGTGCTGCGTCACCTAGGACGCCAGCGTGACTCCTGGACCTCGATTATTTCAGCTACAGCCTGAGGACAGCGAACTGATGTGACTCAGCTGCAGTACCAGCCGTCTACACCGCGGGTGCCGAACCCGGGACCTCCGGGGTCACCGCTGCTGACGGCGTACCTCCGAGAGGACCATCTCCTGAAGCCTCTTCTGCCTTCCCCCAAGTTTCCTTTCTCCCTCGTAAGGCACAAGGGCACAGCCCTATCCCCCGCTAGGAGAGCGCGCAAGCAGGAGGGGGCTTGGGGCTCCGCATATGCGCATGCTCTGTGGCTTCCATCGGGGCGGGCTCTCCGGCCCAGAGTCAGCCTTCAGGAAGGCTCACTGATTGGCCCGGCTACTCCAGCCACACCCACTACCCACTGATGGACAGCTTCTTACCTGCCTGGTCAGCTTCCGAGGCTTAGCCTTGAAAACCAGAGACCAGGGGGATTTCTTAGGACGCCTCCTGATCAAGTGTTAGGAGACTTTTTGGAAAAAAATTGGGATTGCGTCCCACCTCTTCAAAAACCCAAATCCCTCGCCTAAAGCTAATCTTAGAGCTGAAGGGAGAAAATACCTAGTTTAGAGAGCAAAACACCACCATTCTGGGATTAATGAGCCGGCCTGGCACGTTAAGATTTATAGCTCGGGTATGCAACTGGTACTCAATAAATGCTTGCTGAACTGGATTTTATTTATTTATTTTTTTGCACCCTACTGAGTTGAGTCCACAAGCTGTAACATTGAACAGCGTGACGGGTTGAAAGATTTTTTTTTAATTCCTTGTTTAGTTTTTGCCGTTTTGTTTTAAGTTTCCGTTTTAGTTACATTGTGGGTCTGTGTACCTGCGTGCAGTGTCCATGGAGACTAGAGGCTTTGAACTTTTTTTTTTAATTACACACCAGCTTTTTTTCTCCTCTGTGTAAACCTGGAATGTCCTAGACTTTTCTCAGAGTACGGCTATGGCTACGTGATAATAAAACAGAGGCAGGCCAACCACGCCCTGCTTTTTGTGGAAAAACTAACACATTTTATCTGACTGTCCGGGACTTTTGTTTATGCCTCTGAGCTACACTGGGGACAGCTGCCCTGTTAAGTGAACTGAGATACACGTCTGAATCATAAAACTCTCTGAACTCAATCTCTAAAAATCCTACATGTGTTGAAGGAGAAGCCTGATCTTTTCCAAAACCAAAGGAAATTTTCTTTTGTGTAGTTGATGACTCTAGTAAGTACTGAAGAGATAATCAGGTTTGAGATTTTGCGTACAGATGACTACTACAGACAAATATTTACAATTCAAGCATTTACTCAAATTTTAACGACCTTACTGGATGATGTCTTATTCACTTGAAGATATGCACATGTTCTAATGGCACATGAGTTTTGTTTTTCAAAGTATCTCCTCTAGTTAAGGCCGGTCGTGATTCATGATGCACCAGCCTCTGGCTCCCAGTGCAGGGATTACAAGCAAACATTCACCACACCCCTGAAAATATAACTTCCTTTAAATAGCAGAGATACCTTGAAAGAGAACTTCTGTGTTTAGAAGAGAAAAGTAAGTAACCTGTTCAGAGGAGGCACTCCCAGGACCCGGAGACATGGTTCAGGGTTAAGAGGACCGGCTGCTCTTCGAGAGGGCTGGGGTTTTCATTCCCAGCACCCATATGGAATATCTGATGTATCTACCAATTGCTGGAACAATCACAACTGCATGTAACTCCAGCTGCAGTGAGATCCAACATCCTCTTTAGGCTCTAAAGACACCCACTTGTACATGCACATTCATACCAGCAAACACATATATACGTATACATAATAAAACTGAAAGTTAAATCTTGGGGAAAACCCTACTATTCAAGAAAAGGGATAAATTATAAACAGCCAAAATGATATCCAGAATAGTGAAAAGTGAGATACATTACAAAAACCCTCACAGAGGCATAGCATGGTGTTCTATCTAAAACACACACATACAAAAACCTACTAAAAATAATAAATCAGGTTTGCAGTGTTGTACGATACAAGATTTATATTCAAAAGGCATTTTCTTTTATCTGATAGCAATTGAACAATCCAAAACAAATTAGGGAAACAATTCAATTTACAGTACCATCAAAAAGAATAAAATGTTTATGCCTAAAGCAAACACAAGACCTGCACATTAAAAACTGGAAAATGTAATTGGAAGACAGTATGGAGAAACTTGCCATGACACTGGATTATAAGACAGAATCTTATTAAAAGGAAAGCAGAGTGCAGTGGGATGTGCCTATAATCCAGCATACAGGAGGCTGAAGCAAGAGGATTATACATTTGAGACCAGCCTGCATGAGATGGTATGTTCTCATAGAAGTCACATGGAAATGCAAAGAGTTCAGAATATCCAACACTGCCATAAGAATTAAAACTGACCTACATAGTATTAGCATAAGGACAGAAATCCACACCAGCGACATGCCATTAATGATTCCAAAATAAACCATTCCACTATGGGCAGAAGCAACATAGGCAGAAGCAATATGGCCACTAGATGGGCAAAGGATGTTCTTTTTAACAACTGCTGCTGACACAACTTAATATGCAGAAGAACAAATCCATACGTGTGTGCCAAATAATATCTAATTATGTGTTATAGTATAACACACCAAAGATGTGAGATGAGCTAAAACTACAAACACTTAAAATGGAGGCGTATGGGTTTTTATGAACTTGAATAACACATTAGCTTCAAGCAAAAAAAAAAAGCCAAAAATAAATAAATTGGGATTCATCTAAATTGAAAGCATGTTTCAAAGGACAGGTTATGCAGGACTAGCTCCAAACCAGACTGCTGCCATCTTCAGGAGTTCGGGTGCACTTGCTCACCAAAGATCAACAGAGCTGGGCTTGGCTAAAAGCTGAGGCTCCACCTCTTGGAAGGAGGGGGTGCAGAAGGGTCCTGGAACCTGCACCTGAGTACCCAGCCACCCCTTCCAACCAGATGTTGCAGTTCTGCCCTAATTGCACATGGTCTCAGGGGTCTCTGGAAAGGGCTAAGGGATATAGGTGGGGGAGGCTTAAGGGAGAGGCCTCCTTCTACACAGCTGTGGGAGAGTTATTATCCATGCAGGATGCTGACCTTCAGTGTGGCTGCTTTGAAATCATCCCCACACCTGCTGAGAGGCTCCCACCTGCTGCTCTGTAAGTAAACCTTATGAATTCACTGGTTCCTTAGTGAACTTGGTCACTGGGACTTGAGGAGGAGAAGGGGGTTGGGGGGAATGGGACAGCTACCCAAGGGGAAGAACTGTAGCACCGGGACACTATCAAGAAAGTGGAAAGGAGAATACTTGTAAATCACATACAATGACCCGGTCTCCCAACTGTGTAGAGAACACATAACTCCCTGATCTAAGGAAATTCCATCTTAAAAACGGACACAATGACACAACTGTCCGTTTTATATATTTCTCCGGGTATACAAATGTCTCAGAGCTCATGAAAAGACCTCAAACACTAGTCATTTGTAAAATGCAATTTAAAAACCACAATAAGATACCCTTTTACACACTCTATAGTAGCAGTAAGTGAAAAAGAAAACTGGACTAAAGCCTGCAGGCAAGGTGTAGAGATATCAGAATCTTCATAGATGTGAAATAAAAAAGCTGTTTGAAAAAACAGTTTGGGGATTCTTCAAATTTTTAAACATGCAATTAACACACTGCTAAACAATTCTACCCCCTAAGCAGACACACAAAACCGAAGATAAATGTCCACACACAAAATCATGCACCGAATGTTTATAGAGGCTGTAGCATTGTTCATTCTAGCCAAAAACTGAACTCAAGCTGGGCAGTGGTGGCGCATGCCTTTAATCCCAGCACTCGGGAGGCAGAAGCAGGCGGATATCTGAGTTCGAGGCCAGCCTGGTCTAGAGTGAGTTCCAGGACAGCCAGGGCTACACTGAGAAACCCTGTCTCAAGAAAAACAAAAACAAAAACAAAAACTGGAATCAACCCAAATTCCATCACTGAGGAATGGTGGTGTTTGCAAACACGGGGATGCTATTCAACCATGAATAAGAACATACACTGCATTAACACATACATTGTGTTATAATGTATATGAGCGTTAAACACATACTGTTGAGTATCAGCAGACGCAAAGCAACTTTACATGCGATTTTACATATACATAGTTGTCGATGCAAAAGGTCACAGCTCTCACCTTAAAGGGAATAGAAGATAGTTTATCCTAGACCGTGGCCTCAAATTTAGGTTCCCCCAAATTTCATGTTCCAGCCCAGAAGCAGTCTCATTCAGTTGTATCGCTTCATGGAACTAAGAAAGTCTTAAATCTAGGCAAGTTTAAAATACATTGGTGGGTGTCTTTGCTCAAGATGTGGTGGGAACTGGGAGAGTAGAGCCTAAAAATGAGCAGGACCATAAAGACTCATGCAATAGCCAACTTTGTTCAGGGCATTAGACAGTTTGTACTTTGAGCGTTAAGACAAGTCACCTGAGTAAAGTGTTCTACCACAAAGACAAGCGGCCCACCGCAAAACCATGTTTTTCCATAGAAGAATAAAAACGACTGACAACAGCCAGTTGTAATGAATAATCTGAAGTGAACTCACTCCTACCTGCTACAACTGAGACATACAGTCCAAGAACAACTTTGTGTTTTGAAAAAAATCTGAGGTCACAAGACTCTATCTCGTCTGTTTTCTTGGAGTTTTCTCACAATCACTCAGAATTCCCCTCACACTCTGTTCTTGGACTGTGTTCTGACAGGTGAGCACATCGGAGAAGCGGTCACAGCAAGATGGGGGACTTTTTTTTCTACAGGCCTGATGACATCCTTAGCTTTGAGGTTGGTGGAGGCTAGAGGTCTGCTAAGTTAATAGGTTCCAAAAGGTTTTTAATCTATTAGTCACGGGATGCTAGTTCTGACACAGGTGTGGAGTACTCGTGGGCTAAAGCTAGCTGAGATATGGTAATTAGCTCTGGACTGCAACATGCCTACCTTTCGGTATCAGCACAGTTTTAACTGTCAGTGTTTGCAGACACAGCCCTTTTCCCCAGGAATTCTCGTCCACAAAATGTCCAGAACCAGAACAAGTAAATCCATAGGGACAGAAACTAAGTTTGTGGTTTCCAGCGGCTGAGGAGAGAGACTCACGGAGAAAACCTGCTAATGAGCATAAAGTTTCTGCTCAGGGAAAGGAGAATGGCCTGGAACTACTTACGCCTTGAGCCATAAGACACAGACTTGGGGACATCTTAGAGGGCACTGTGGTGACTCTGAACTTGACTCTGTGTAAGTTGGAAATCCACTGTTGGGTTTTGAGCCTAGGAAATAAGTCAGTAGATCCCCATTTCTTTTCCTGGATGAACATGCAGAAGACTGCATTTTCTGACCTCCCTCATGGTGGGCTAGGATTGTGTAACAAGATATAGTTAACAGATATAGTTGAAGTGTTATGTGGAATTTTTATGCCTGGCCAACAAGCTCCCTGCCTGGTTCTTCAAACTCTTTCTTCCATTTGCCACAGTAACCATGGGAACCAGATGTGAAGGTGACTGGACCTCTAAATCATCCCATACAGGAGAGCGACTGTTTCCTAATGAGCAGGGTTCATATTGGACTGGTATGATCAAAAATGGAAACTTTGTGTCCAGCCTCAAGGTTAGGTAGGGTGGTTACAGCTGTGTTAAGAATAGGCTGAGGCAGGGGAGAATAGGAGGCATTCCAGAAAATCAGATTAAAAGAGACCAGACAGAAACCAATGGGGATTATGTCTATTTATTAATTGATTTGTAAAAATTAACACACTTCTGCAAATCTGCTTTACAGACTAGTGTGGGAGACAGACATACAATCTGACCCTGCTAGGCTGGGGTGGAAGATGGAGTGGAGAAGTAATGACTGACTTTACAGAGATGAGCCATGAGTGGCCAGCTTCATCAAGAGGACAGGCCTTTCAATGAACACAGGCCTGTAACCAATATCCACAAAGGCACAGCACAGAGGACCTGGGGTCAAACAGGTTTACGTGATGACGTGTAGAAAACACCCAGCACGCCCTTAATAATCTGAAGTGAACTCACTTCCACTTGCTACACATAGGGAGGCAGAGGCAGAAGCAGGAGGATCTCTGTGAGTTCAAGGCTAGCCTTGTTTACAAAGCAAGTTCCAGGACAGCTAGTGCTACACAGAGAAACCTTGTCTCAAAAAGACAAACAAAACTCCATTAGCCTTCCAACAGTATATTATCAAAAGTTATTAGCCACTGGGGTTGGGGAGACAGATCTGAAGTTAAGAGCATTTACTGCTCTTGCAAAGGACCAGAGTTGGGTTCCTGGACACACGCGGTGGCTCACAACCATCTGTGATTCCAGCACAAGGGGTTCTAAAGCTCTCTTGTGGCCATAACAGGCACTGCACATGTATGATGCACATATGCATGCAGGCAAAACACTCATGAACATAAAATAAAAATAAGTAAGTGAGCCAGCTGGAGAGATGACCCAGAGTCAAGAGGATTGACTGCTTTTACAGAAGACCTAGGTTTTGCTCCCAACATCTACAGTGGCTCACAACCACTGGTAGTAAATCCAGTTCCATGGCAGCTAAGGCCCTCTCTTGACCTCTGCAGGCACCACGTGCACACACAATGTACACATACATACATGCAGGCAAAACACTTACCCACATAAATAAACCTTTAAAGCGATTTTCTCACCGTTTAAGGATTTTTTTGTTTTGTTTTGGTTTTGGTTTTGGTTTTTCGAGACAGGGTTTCTCTGTATAGCCCTGGCTGTTCTGGAACTCACTTTGTAGATCAGGCTGGCCTCGAACTCAGAAATCCGCCTGCCTCTGCCTCCCGAGTGCTGGGATTAAAGGCGTGTGCCACCATGCCCGGCTAGGAATTTTTATTAAAACAAGAATTTTATAATCTAAATTACATTTCCTTACTCAGTCTGTCACTAGAGTCCTGGGCCATTCAACAGTAATAATTACAAAATTAAAGGACTGCTTTAAATTATTGTATTTTGCTTTTTTATTTTTTTTTTAAAGTCTCAGGTTCTATAAAACACTAATTTGTTTTTATATTTTACTATGCGTTGTATTTTTTGTGGTTTTAAATCAAGTAATCTAAGGCTAGCTTTTTTTTTCTTTTTTTGTTTCTTTCTTTTTTTTCTTGGTTCTCTGTGTAGCCCTGGCTGTCCTGGAACTCACTCTGTAGACCAGTCTGGCCTTGAACTCAGAAATCCACCTGCCTCTGCCTCCCACGTGCTGGGATAAAACAACTTTTAATAAAGAAATCTTTAAACAAAAGAGAGAAGGTTTCAGGTCTTCTTTTGACAAATATGATATCAAAATATGTGGTATTAATATAATTATATAATGTAAAAGAAAAATTATAAAATAAATAGATATAATAAAAATCATTTTATCTTTGTGACACAGAATCTCATGTAGCCCAGGATGTCCATGAACTAGGTAGGAAGCTGACAATGGTCTCGAACTCCTGACCCTCTTGCTTCCACTCCCAAGTGCCGGGGTTACAGGTGTGCATCCAGCCAAGCTAGGGAGTTGTCATATGGGACAGATAATCGAATTGGCCCCATGTGTGGAGACAGAAATCCTAGAATCTGCCAGTTACAGCCCTGGAGACCTGCAAAGCTGATTGGTGCCGTTCTAGAACCCGAAGCCCAAGGTGGTACATGTTCCAAGATGAGGTGTGGGAGTCAGTCACTAGGGACAAAGGCCGAACGTCCTTGCCAGAGCAGAGAGAAAACGTCCCCCTTCCTCAGGTTCTTACATCTAGTCACAGCAGAGACACAATATGTGACCTACTCCTGGAAAGGCCAACTGCTTTATTCAGTCAGCTCCTCACACCCTCCCTAACTTCTTCCAAATACACTTTCACAGATTTGCATAAAATAATGTCTGGCCAGTTATCATGGTAACGTCTGGCCCAGTCAAGTTGGTCTATAACATTATCCATAGGGATGTCAGAGGAAGCTGCTGAGGTTCAAACTGGGCACAAATGACTGAGGGAGGCACATATATTACATACCACATATATATATTACATACCGCATATATTACATACCAAAGCAGACCTAGCTTCTGGGTTCTCCCAGCATCCCTTGGACCCTACCTGCTATAGGACATGACTGGCTATCTTGCCCTCTGCCCTGAACTTTCTAGCATTTCATACTGTGTACATGCCTGCACATGCTCTCTCTCTCTTTCTCTTCTCCACTCCCTCTGTCTCTCCCTCCATGGCAACTTCCCTGGCCTTGTTCCCTAGGATCAGTGAACCCATTGGAGAGTGGCTTCCCAGTAAACCTCCTTTATATACTTTGGTTTGGCCTGGATTGGCTCATTTTGTTGCTGGAGAATGACTTATAAGAAGCAACTAAATCTTTCTCCTCAGTGACTCCCCTTGTTGGCAAGGATCTCCAGGAAGCTATTACAGCAGATATTCAACAACAGCTTTGAATGACTTTAACATAAATATTGTCTGATTGAAACAGCCCCAACCTAGTTTCCTATGGATAAGACAGACCTAGTAAACCTTGCATAGCTTTTCTAGAGAATGCAGTAAAAAATACTGAATTAATGAATTAGAATTAGGGTGGGAGGACTTTGATAAAGCCCCTTTAAAACATATTCTCAGTGCAGAACAATACTAATCTCAAAGTCTTTTTCCAGGTTTGAGACCTGGAAGAATGTTAGCAGAATAAATCCAGAGGGGTGTGGCCAAGGAGAACCCTATGAGCACAGCTGGCTTGGCGCCCTCAGTCTTCCCCTGGAAGCAGCTAAGGCGGGTCTCTCTTCTTCTGGGAAACAAGTCAATGTCTGAAAGGGCATTGATGATTCAAGACTGCCTAGTCACTTGAGGAGATCGCTATGAAAGGGGAAACATATTTTTGATAAAGTATTAAGAATGTCAAAAGTAAGGGATCCATTTTAAGTCTGAAGCCCCTTCCTCCATCAACCATTAACCCTATTTACACTGAACCAGGACAGATTCAGAAAGAGTAATCCCCAAGTGTCAGGGAGGCCATTAGAGTTCTCAGGCACTAACTGGTGACCAACCAGTAAGGATGCAGTTTAATGATTGGCAGACAGGACCTACAGAACCAGCTTTACCATAGCCAGATACAGAAATGGCATCACCGATGAGTGTCAATGAGAACAGTCCTTGCTTTCAGATAAATAGGAAAATGAACAAGTATGCAGAACAGACCTCGACAGAATAGAAATGCTTGCATAGACAGTAAACTCTAAGATAGAAGTGACCAATAAACCCACAGAGCTGGGATCTGGGATGTCACCCAAATACAAACATGGACAGGTTGATAACCAAGGGAGAGAGAGAAAAACAGAAGAAACCTATAACGAATCAATGAATAGCAAAACCAAAGGGCCTTGTTACCATGTTCTAACCATGACCACATAGCTGGCCAGGAAGAGAACAAGTGTAATAGAGAAGCCAGAGACACTGTGTAAATACTTGCCCAGCCAAACCACATCAAAATATAGATTGATTGATAGATGATAGGTAGGTAGGTAGGTAGGTAGGTAGATAGATAGATATCTCTATATATGTGAATCAACCCCAGCCATGACATAGAACTATATTAAAGGTCTTCATCAATTAGAATGGAGACTATAACAGAAAACAGAGAGAGAGAGAGAGAGAGAGAGAGAGAGAGAAGGGGGAAAGGGAGAGGGAGGGAGAGAGAGAGGTGGGGAGAGAGAAAGAGAGGGGTGGAATTGCTGAGGATATGATAAAACTATAACCCTATGCACTGTTAGTTGGAATTAAAAAAAAAAAGTGGGCCCTGGAAGCTCTTGAAGGTCAGCTACCTCCATTTGGTCCCCTGGCTCTGCTGTCCTCTCCCCAGGATAATTATTTGCTTCTTGGGCCATGCCCTAACACAGGATGAACACTGAATTCAACATCATTAAATCACAACATGAGAAGACAATGGTGGATATGGAGAAAATGACCAAGTCCATAAAGGGTTCCATGGACTACTCCAAGGAACTGATAGAGGATAATTATTCTTACAGCATCAAGGAGCAACACCTCTTTCGTGAGTGCACTCAACTCAATGAAAAAGTAAGGATATTACTGAATGAGAACAGAAAGCTGCTGGTGGAGCAGGCTGGAACACAAGTGTCCTGTGGGGAAGAAAAGAGGTTCTGTGAGGAGGCCAGCAAGAACATCTGTGTCCCAAGTGCCAAGGAGCAGCAGTGTGAAATACTCCAACAGACACCGGAACATGGCACAGACCACGATCTCCCTCAAAGAGAAGTGCTGGAGGAGGAGCACTGAGAGTGTACCAAAAATACACCACTATTACCTCTCATCCCTAATAACCATGGCTGTAATGGGCTGTATGCTCTTCCTTTATTTTGGTTTCTTTGGTATGAACAGGCCTTAATTTCATCTAGCCTCTGGCCCAGGAAGAGTGCACATTTAAAGGGACTTAGAGAAGTGCTGAGACACATCAACTGCTACTGGGCATCCATGAAGACTGTGAGTGCAAATTTATCTTTTCCTGATGGGTCATCATGAATAATTACATGGAGATCAGTCAACAAAATTGTATAAACTGGGACCCAATTCTACAACATCTGTTCTGTTTTGACTTGGGAGGCCATATCCTTCAGACCCACACTCTAAAAGGAGAGTGTTGCTTAAATTTCTCCTGCAAAGATTGCTACCTCCAGGAACTGCTTTTCTATTCAGTTGCCAAACAGCCACAGGCTGTAAGTCTGTGCTACAAAATGTGCAGACAAAAATTTTGTGTTACACAATTTTTGTGGTTTGATTTTGGTTTGTGTTTTGATTAGTTTAGTTATTTGGTTTTTCATGTTTTCATTCAAAGTTTTGTTATATATTGGTTGTTTATTTGTTCTTGTAATTAATTTGATATTTTGATAAGGCTATACATAGTACATATTGACTGTCAGCTTTGAGTTACAATTGAGTTCATTGCATTTATTCTTATGACTAATACAGTGATCTCCAACTCTTCACTCTTAAGAACCTTATTATTCAGGGGTGATCATGAAATCCCACAGATATTCGTCCCAGATGGATCTCTGCATTCTTCATGGGACTTGGGCCCCATAGTTTCTTCCCAGACAGACTGAGCTACAAAGTCCATCATACATTCATTGTGGAGAGTGTGTCAAACTCTCTGGATAGGAACTTAATGTTGGAAAACTTACCCATGCTGCATCCTTGTTGTGAAATATTTAGCTACTGTGAAAATAATGTGGATGACGGTGTTGAACACATTAATGGCAAATACATCAGTATTTCTGTAATAGCTCTCATTAAGTCAAAGCAGAGTCTAAGGGAATAAAAAGCTGTCAGAAAACAAAAAACAAAACAAAACAAAACAAAAAAAAGTGGTGCAGCCCCGTAGAAAACAGTACATAGGTTCCTCAGAAAGTTAAAAATAGAATTAGTGAGACTGGAGAGATGACTTAGCAGTTAGGAACACTTGCTGTTCTTCCAGGGGACCTGTATTTAATTCCCAGTGGTCACACAGCAGCTGGCAACTATCTGTTTCAAGGGATCCAGCAGCCTTTTCTGGACTCCTTGGGCATCAGACACATACAAGACACACAGTAAGGCAAAACGCCCATATACATGTGATCTGTCAATTCTACTTCAGAAGATAGATGTAGATTTAATGTGTGTGTGATAGATGATATACATATATATACTTATATATGTATAAATCTCATATAAGATGGATAGATAGATAGATAGATAGATAGGATCTCCAAAGAGTTAAGGGCAAGCACTAGAAGAGATATTTGTATCCCACACTAACAGCAGCACTAGTCACAATAGCCAACCGATGGAAACAACCTAAGTTTCCATTGACAGGTACATGGACAAACAGAAGTAGTATGTTATTATTCAGCCATAACAAAGAAGGAAATGTTGACACATGTTTCAATATGGAGTAACCTACTAGATGACATTAGCTGTTTGCAAAATTATAAATTCCATATGATTACATTTTAGAAGACAGACACCTGGAGCCGTCAGCTTTATAGAAACAGAAAGAAGGGTGATGGTTGCAGGCATGGGCGGGAAGGATGGATTCAAAGAGTCCAGAGCAAGATGCATAGACTTGTCCTGTGTGAGCACATGAGGACAATGGTTAACAATGTGAATGTGTTCCTGTGTGAGCACATGGGGACAATGGTTAACAATGTGAATGTGCCTGTGCACACTTATAATCCCAGCACTTGGAAGGTGGAGGAGGATCAGAAATTCAAAGATATCCATAGCTACAGTGTGAGTTTTTGTTCAGTGTGTCTGCCGGAAACCCTCTCTCAAAAAGAGGAAAGGGTGAATGTAGTCAACGCTACTAACCTACACAGTTAAAATCGTTTTAAGATGGTGCTTTTCGGTCTGGAGAGATGGCTCAGTGGTTAGGAGCACGGACTGCTCTTCTCAAGGTCCTGAGTTCAATTCCCAGCAACCACATGGTGGCTTACAACCATCTGTAATGGGATCCAATGCTCTTTTCTGCTGTGTCTGAGGACAGCTACACTGTGCTCATATAAATAATAAATAAATAAATAAAAATTTTTTAAATGGTGCTTTTCACACAGCCCTTAATACAATTAAAGCCATATATAATACATATGTATATGTATATGATGCATATGTATATGATGTACATGTATGTGTATATACATATATATTAAGATGGTGCTTTTCTCACAGACCTTACTACAATTAAAGCTACATAAACATGTATATGTACATGTATATGTTAAGATAGAACTTTTCAGATAGACTTTACTACAATTAAAGCTACACATACCGTAGGATTCTACAGGATTAAAAGATGATAACCAACTGTCAGGTGCTTTTTCAGCACTCACAACACATTTTTTCTCATATTCAAAAGGGAATTTCACCCTCTGTGCCAGGAAGTAAACGGGCTTTTTTTTTTTTTCTTAGCTGTCATGTTTGGAGACAGTATCTCATGAAACTCAGTCTGATCTCAAATTTGCTATGTAGCCATGCATAGCCTGGACTCTCTTGATCCTCCTGCCTCTCTCTGCCCAGGTGTTGGGATTCCAGGTATGCACATAATAGTTCTAAAAGGCAGTCTGGGATGGAGGAACATAGCTCAGTGACAGAGCGTGGTGGCCCTGGGTCCACAATATTGGGGGAGAAAAATAAAAAGGCAGCAGACTCATTGTTTCCATGAAACGTTTCGGAACAGAGATGAACACGCTCCTGTAAAAGAGACTTTTAATTGCCAGAAGTAATTGTCATCTGGGAGACTTACTGCAGAAGAAGCTCACCCTTTCTAGTTCTTCCTGAACTCTGGCTGGCTGGTTCAACTCAGCTGTTCTGGCTCAAACTCTTCTCCAAGCTGACTGATTCAATCTGGCTCCTCTCAGCTTCTGATTGAATTGCTCTGCTTGGCCTCAAACTGAGTCTGGCAATTTGTTCTAATCTTCTGGCTCCTTCTCATTCTCTGGCTCCAACTCCCTCTGCTGACCTGTACTGCATGAACTACACAAACTGAATGAACTCATGAACAAACTCAACTGAACTCAACTGCACTGATTGCATTGATCCAGCTCTGACTCCCTCAGGGATGTTCTTAAGTAGCCACTTTTCTGTCTGTTTTTGTAAGAGTTGAGCATGTTTGTGCCAGAAAGCATTTGTGAACCCCAAAAGACCACCAAGGAGCCATCTCTAATGCAATAGCATTAGTGTCTCTTTATTCCAAGCTCAGGCTTGTGTCGGGGTTCACCCAACCCTGACACAGCAGAACAGGAAGGGAAGGTGGAGCAGCCATGAACCCTTAGCAGGGCAAATTTCTAATAGGAGCAAGGAAGGGGATGAGGGAGGGGGAGGCCAGTCTGTCAAGCATCTAATAGAATGACTATAAGCCAACAGGTGGCTACTCTGAAGCAAGGCCCTATACAATCACAAATGGTCTGAAAGTCCATCTAAAACAATCAGACTAGTCTTTGATTAACTGTTTCTAGGAAGTAGCTAGGAGTAACTCTAGCCAAGGACAAGCCATGGGGTCCTTCCTGGTATGTGGGTGCAGCTTGGGTTCTGCTGCAGGTCAAGTTGTCAGTTTTCTTTTCTTTTTTTCTTTTTTTTCTTTTAAGATGAAGGCAAGTCCCAAGATGGAGTAGGTTTGACCTCTCAAGCATATCCTACCTCTGACTCATTCTGTCAAATCTTTCCCTGATTCATCACTTTGTCTACCCCTCAGTTAGATGTCACTTTCAAACATAGCTGCTCCCTTCTACAGATGAATTTTACCTTCATTGTTAGGGATTAAAGGTGTATACTAAGGGTCTGTATTCCAGCCAGATCATACTGTAATACAGGGCCTGTCTGCATTCTGCCTGGATCACACAGACCTAGTACATCCATGTTGCTGCATTAAAATTCCTCTGCATACTCCTAACATGCACTCATTAATTACTTTCATCATCGCTGATCAAAGATGCCTGATGAGGAACAACTTAAAGGAAAGAGGGTTTTCTTCAGTTTACAGTTCAATCTTAGAGCAGGAGCAGCCAGCCAGGATCAGAGAGCAATGGCTGCTGGTGCTCAGCTCTTTCTTACTGTTTCCTTTACTCAGTCGGGGACCCTACTGGGCAGATCTTCCTACTGTGAGTAACCTCATCTTTATCCTCTCTCTGCCCAGAGGTCAGACTAGATTCCTCCAGTTTGATAACTGAGATTAAGTATAACAGACTAACTCTACAAGATAACAAAACTGTATCGGCTGTAAAAATGAGAGTATTACCAAGTTCTCTCCACAATTAGTACCTTATAATCTATTTTATCATGTTGATGCCTATAGTTTTCATATGTTACTTCTCTATTCTTGATCTTTGGGCCACATATATTCCCTAGCTTCTCTCTTTATTTGCCACATTGGGGGAAACTTTCAAAGACCAAATTCCAATGGGTCTAGACAAAGCCTAATGGGTGGAAGAGAGAGAGAGAGAGAGAGAGAGAGAGAGAGAGAGAGAGAACGGAAAGGAAGGGAAAGGAAGGGAAGGGAAGGGAAGGGAAGGGAAGGGAAGGGAAGGGAAGGGAAGGGAAGGGAAGGGAAGGGAAGGAGAGAAGAATATAGATGAATTTGTATAAGAAATATGAATAGATATACTCATAGAATAAGAATGGAGAGATGGTTCAGTGGTTAAGAGCATGGACTGCTCTTCCAGAGGTCCTGAGTTCAATTTCCAGCAACCACATGGTGGCTCACAACCATCTGTAATGGGATCTGATGCCCTCTTCTGGTGTGTCTGAAGACAGCTATAGAGTACTCATATACATAAAATAATTTTTTTAAAAAAAGGAAAGATGGGTAGATAGATAGACAGACAGACAGACATAAATTGCATGTTAAAACAGAAATTCAAAAATTCTCCATAGAATTTAAGCAAGACCTACACTTGATTTTGCTGGAACATTTAGGCAATAATGGTTCAGTTTTTCTGATAGTTAGGGTCCTGAAGGTTTTTTTTTTTCTATGAAGGACTAAGCAGTAAGTATTTTAGGCTTTGTAGACCATACAGGCTCTGTTGCCACCACTGAACTCTGTCATGGTAGTCCTAAGGAACCATGGGCAATATATAAATTATGAGCATAGTTGTGTTCCAATAAAGCTTTATTTATAGTCATGGAAAGTATATAATCCTCACTTGGCATAATTGTGTATCCTTTTCATTCTTTTTTGGTTTCTTTCTTTTCTTTTTTTTTTTTTTTTTTTTCTTTTTTTTTTTCTCGAGACAGGTTTTATCTGTGTAGCCCTGGCTGTCCTGGAACTCACTCTGTAGACCAGGGTGGCCTTGAACTCAGAAATCTGCCTGCCTCTGCCTCCCAAGTGCTGGGATTAAAGATGTGCGCCACCACTGCCCGGCTCATTCTTTTAAAATAGAGGTTTTCCCCCAGAAATTTCCTAATATAAAAGCCATTTTTAGGGGCTGGTGAGATGGCTCAGCGGTTAAGAGCACTGACTGCTCCTCTGAAGGTCCTGTGTTCAAATCCCAGCAACCACATGGTGGCTCACAACCACCTGTAATGAGATCTGACGCCTGCTTCCAGAGTGTCTGAAGATAGCTACAGTGTACTCACATAATAAATAAATCTTTTTTTAAAAAAAGCCATTTTTAGTTTATAGGATGTGCAAAAGCGGGTGACAATATATATTAAGAGCAACACATATCCAGGGGTTGAGGAGGTGGACCTGGGTTCCAGCCTCAGCACCAAATAAATAAACCAAGCGTGGTAGCGTTAATAATCACGTTAATAATCGCAGTTCTTAGATGGTGGAAGCAAAGGGTCAAGAAGAGCTCATGTTACCCTTGTGTGAAGGTCTGAAGGAAAATGGTCTCCATAGGCTCGTGTGTTTGGGTGCTTGGACCCTAGTTGATGGGACTGTTTTGAGGAGCATAAGGAGGTGTGGCCTTGTTGGAAGAGGTGTGTCACTGGGGGGTGGGCTCTGAGGTTTCAAAAGCCTGAAACAGCTTCTCTTTCTCTGCCTGATGGAGCAGTCTTCAGTTACTGCTCTAGCACTATGCCTGCCTGTTGTCAGAATCCCCACCATGACCGTCATGCACTAACTGTAAGCAAGCCCCCAGTTAAATGCTTGCTTTTGTAAGCTGCCTTGGCCACGGTGTCTCTCCATAGCAATAGGAAATTAATTAAAGCACCTTGGCTACATAGTGAGTTTGAGGCCCAGCTGGAATGTGTGAGACCCTGTCTCAAAACAAAAAACAAAACAAATGGTAACAAAATATATATCAAGCTGGGCAGTGGTGGGTGGGGCATGCCTTTAATCCCAGCACTTGGGAAGCAGAGACAGGCAGATTTCTAAGTTCGAGGCCAGTCTGGTCTATAGCGTGAGTTCCAGGACAGCCAGGGCTACACAGAGAAACCCTGTCTCAAAAAAACAATCTCTCTCTCTCTCTCTCTCTCTCTCTCTCTCTCTCTCTCTCTCTCTCTCTCTCTCTCTCTCTCTCTCTCTCTCTCTCTCTCTCCCCAGCTATTGTTTTTCCAGAAGTGAACAAACTGTGTGTAAGTGCATTGTGTCATGGCATTCCTGTGGAGCTTAATAGACAATTTTATGGAGTTGGGTCTGTCCTTCCACTTTTACATGGAGTCTAAGGCTCAAACTCAAGTTGAAAGAGTCTTAACCTGAAGAGCCATTTGTTCCCCTTTAAATCTTCATGGGTATGTTTTTATCTGTGTAAGTGCATGTTTGTGTGTGTTCATATGTGCTACAGGGTACATGTAGAGGCCAGAGGACAACCTCAGGTGTTGGTCCTTCTCTAGCAGCTTGTTTTGAGGCAGGGTCTCCTGTTCTCTGACATCTATGCCAGGCTTGTTGTCCCCCAGTGTTCCAGGATTCTCCTGTCTCCACTTCCCACCTTGCCATGGGAGTGCTGGGACTGAAGACAGGAGCTATCCTTCTAATTTAAGGTGGCTTTTGGAGATCCAAACTTGAGTCCTCATGCTTGCCTGGCAAGCATTTTGTCTGCTGATGTTTCTTTCTTTCTTCTTTTTTTTTTTTTATTGAAAATATTCTTTTTGCCTAGTTGGTGGCACATGCCTTTAATCCTAGCACTTGGAAGACAGAAAGGCCAAACTCTGAGTTTGAGGCCAAGAGTTTGAGGCCATCTTGGTCTACACAGTGAGTTCCAGGAAAGCCAAGACTACACAGAGCAAATCCTATCTCTCAATTCCCCACCCTCTCAACAAAACCCAAAAAAGATAGAAAGAAAGTAGAAAGTATATCTTGATTATGGCTTCCCTTCCTTCAACTCCTCCCCATCTCCCCTCCCATCCAGATCCACTCCCTTTCTGTCTCTTGGTAGAAAAGAACAGGCTTCTAAGAGATAATAAAATATTACCAAATAAAATATAACCAAATATAATAAGACAAAACAAGAACTATCGCATCAAAGTTGGAAAAGTCCCAAGACAAGGCACAAGAATTAGAGACCCACTGGTTTGCATACTCATTAATCTTATAAAAACACTAAAACGGAAGCCATACTATACATACAGAGGACCCGGTGCAGACCAGTGCAGATCTGTGAGTGCCCATGTTCAGTGAGTTGTATAGGTATTATCTTCTGTAACCAGGCCTTGTTGCCTGCTAACAAATCCTTTGCTGAACATTTTTTATTCCTTTTGAGGATCTTCACCTCTATTTGTCTTCAGCACATTTTCATATCAAGCACTTTAAAGGCGTCCCTGCTAATCCCGTGCCTGTGTCACAACTGTGTGACATCTGTGTCACATCTGCATGACAACTGTGTGACTTCAGTACTGTATCTTACTGCACTGGTTGGAACTTTCCTGGTACGTTTGTACGCTGGGTCATTTTAGGCTGTAATCTGGACTTTAATTAGAAGACACAGGGTGCTATAAAAATTTTTCTGCTTGTGTTCTACTATAGTGTTCAGGCTATGCTTTTGTTTTAAGTGGTTGTTGTTGCTGTTGTTGTTGTTGTTGTAGACAGGGTCTCCTATGGTTGAAGCTGTCCTTGAGTTCCAGCTTCTTCCTCAGCCTCTCAAGGGCTAGGTTACAGGAGCGAACCCCACACCTAGCTAAAAAGCATTTGTTCTTTTTGAGGATCGAATTCGGCCTCACACATTCCAGGAGAGTCGCAAACCCATTTCGAAAGTGTGCAGCAGACTCAGATCCGTCCTCTTTTGTGTGTGTGTTAACTATGTCATTTAAGTCAGAACCCTGTCTGAGTCTTGGATGTGAGCCTAGGCGTTGATGAACTTCCCCAAGGTGCTCTCTTTCTGTGCCTGTGGGGGTGGGCAAGCCTGTGTGATTTTTGTGTGTCCCTGTTGGTGTTGTTGGCCAGTTTTCTGTTTAGGAAGCTGGAGCATTAGTTGCCATGTAGTTGCCACGTTCTCTTGTACACTTCTCAGAACCCTGCCCATGAGCTTGACATCACAGCTTGGGAGGAAGGCCCCTTTCCTCAGGGTGTCAGACACCTACCAGCTTCTGCTCTTGTTAGGGTTGGAATGACTCAGGGGCTGGAACTCAAGAGAATGGAGAAATGGAGAAAAAGACAAGGAAAGAGGTCAGGTGGTGGTGGCACATGCCTTTAGTTCAGGAGGGAGAGGCAGGAGGATCTCTGTGAGTTTGAGGCCAGCCTGGTCCACAGAGTGGGTTCCAGGACAGCCAGGGTACACAGAGAAACCTTGTCTCAAAACACCAAAAAACCAAACCAAACCAAAACAAACAAACAAACAAACAAACAAACAAAAAAACAGATGCTGTCGAGGATGTGGAGAAAGAGGAACACTCTTCCATCGTTGGTCGCATTGCCAGCTGGTACAACCACTCTGGAAATCAGTTTGGCGGTTCCTCAGAAAATTGAACATAGTACTACCGGAGGATCCAGCAATAAATCTCCTGGGCATATACCCAGAAGATGTTCCAACTTGTAATAAGGACACATGCCCCACTATGTTCATAGCACCCTTATTTATAATAGCCAGAAGCTGGAAAGAACCCAGATGTCCCTCAACAGAGGAATGGATACAGAAAATGTGGTACATTTATACAATGGAGTACTACTCAGCTATTAAAAACAATGAATTCATGAAATTCTTAGGCAAATGGATGGATCTGGAGGATATCATCCTGAGTGAGGTAACCCCATCACAAAAGAAGTCACTTGATATGCACTCACTGATAAGTGGATATTAGCCCAGAAACTTAGAATATCCAAGATACTAGCCAGACATGGTGGCACACGCCTTTAATCCCAGCACTTGGGAGGCAGAGGCAGGTGGATTTCTGAGTCCAGGGCCAGCCTGGTCTACAAAGTGAGTTCCAGAACAGCCAGGGCTATACAGAGAAACCCTGTCTCGAAAACAAAAACAAAAGCAAAATAAAAAAGAATATCCAAGGTACAATTTGCAAAACATAAGAAAATCAAGAAGAAGGAAGACCAAAGCATGGATACTTTATTCCTCCTTAGAATAGGGAACAAAATACCCATGGAAGGAGTTAGAGAGACAAAGTTTGGTGCTAAGATGAAAGGATGGACCATCCAGAGACTGCCCCACCTGGGGATCCATCCCATAATCAGCCACCAAACGCAGACACTATTGCATATGCCAGCAAGATTTTGCTGAAAGGACCCTGATATAGCTGTCTCGAGTGAGGCTATGCAGTACCTGGCAAATACAGAAGTGGATGCTCACAGTCATCTATACAATGGAACACAAGGCCCCCAATGGAGGAGCTAGAGAAAGTACCCAAGAGCTGAAGGGGTCTGCAGTCCTATAGAAGGAACAACAATATGAACCAACCAGTACCCCCCAGAGCTCATGTCTCTAGCTGCATATGTTGCAGAAGATGACCTAGTTGGCCATCATTGGGAAGAGAGGCCCCTTGGTATTGCAAACTTTATATGCCCTAATACAGGGCCAAGAAGTGGGATTGGGTGGGTAGGGGAGCAGGGCAGGGGGAGGGTTTAGGGGACTTTCGGGATAGCATTTGAAATGTAAATGAAGAAAATATCTAATAAAAAATTGAAAAAAAAGAAGGAAAGAAATATAATTTTTACCCCAAATTTGCTTTCTAGATGCTAGGGCCTGCATCCAGAACTAAAGAGCTCTTTCTGGAATCTGTGAGCAGGGCTACACCTGGATTTAGGACTACCGTAAGTTCTTGTCTGAAGGAACCTATCATAAGTTCTCTCTGGGGGAAAGAGACTCTATCTGGATTTAGGGCTACCACAAATTTTCATCTTGGTTGAAGGGACCATGTCTGATTTTAAGGAATTCATGTATGGGAGAAAGAGGCAAAAACCAGGAAAGGCATCTGTATTTGGGTAGGAATTAACATTCTGGCCTTTCTCCCCAAACTACCTGCTACCATTTACTTTAGTAATGGTAGCTCCCTCCAGGATAGCTGATCCATGCAACCTGGGGAGAGAGGCAGGAAAGTCACACGTTCTCCATCCCATGTAGGTTCAGAACTTCAGTACATACTGTGAGCACCCCACTCACCAGCAAGAACGATGCCACAACAGGATCCTTCTGCACACGTTTATTGGGAGAGCTTGATTGCAGAGGTGAAAAGACCCCGAGCCCAGAACTGGTGCTGCTTATATAGGCCTAGGAGAGGCGTGTCTCACACCCGGATTGGTTATGCTTTCAGTACTTCATTTACATATCTACATCCAATTGGTTATGCTCTCAGTACCTCATTACCATACCTCATTTACATATCTACACCCAATTGGTTATGCATTCACTACCTCATTTACCTGCCCCGGACCAGGCAGTGACTCGGCAAAAAAACTACTGCACATGCGCACGTTGGTTGTTTACCCAAACTTACGCGTGGTGACCAGCGGTAGCCAGCACCACCTTGTAATGGCATATGCGGCTTCCCACAACATACTAATGCTTCCAAGAATGTACCTAAATGTAGTAAAATCTGGGGACAATGACTTGATTTTTTTTTTGAAACTTATAAAAATATCTTTATTCTTTTGGGTTCTTTTTTTAAAGGTTTATTTTACTTGTATACTTATAATTTAATTGTATAATTGTTTACCCACAGACACACATGTATCAGGTACCCACAGAGATCAGAAAATGGTGTTGGCTCCCCTGGCACTAGAGTTGCAGGTGTTTGTGAGCCTCTGATGTGGTGCTGAGAACTGAACTCAGGTCCTCTGAAAGAGCAACAGGCACTCTTAACCATGGAACCATCTCTCTCCAACCCCTAGAACTGCCCTAACATATCAAAGATGAAATTTCCCTTGGTGTTTGAACTACAAGCATATCATACAACCACATACATGAGCCTAACCTGTTATCTTTAAATGTAGTGATTTTCTCTTAATGTCTATTAACTCTATGCCTTGACTGAGATGCTGGTATATTGAAAATACAATGCTTTATTAGAAATTGTTTACCTTCTATGTCCCTCCATGTTATAGCTGGACATCATCTTGATGTTTTTGAAATGACACGTTTTGATAGATTAAATGTGACACTTGATCTTTTAACACTTTTTGGTGGAAAGCACTTAAAGGTTTGGCGAGACATCTCAGGGTAATTCCAAGTGTGGTCTTGTATGTGATGCTTTGGGGGTCGTTGGACTTCTCGCATGTCAGCTTGGGGTCCCACGGGTGTTCCTGGAGCTCCAGAAAGTTGCTGCAAGAAGCACTGGACTCCCTAAACCATTCCCCAGGGGCCTGTCTTATGGGGAGAGCTACTCAGAGCTGGTAGATGTAAGTGTAAGAGGATGTCCTGGAGAGTCAAAGCTCCCAGAACTCCAATAGATGAAGGAACTGCTTAGCACTGCATCTTTCTAAAGCATATGTCTATATATGTGTCTATTTGCACATATGAGTGCAATATGCACTGGATTCTCTGGAGCTAGAGTCACAGGTGGCTGTGAGCCTTCTGACACCGGTGCTGGGAACTGAACTTGGGGCCTCTACAACAGTACATGATCTTAACCACTGAGCTATCTCTCTAGCACTTGGCATCACTAACTGAATCTGTACATGTTGCTTAGGTATGTCATGCTCCTTGTCCCAGATCAGCTGTCAAGGATGTCCTTCAAACACATATAAAATATAGTTTTTATAACTATTACAGTGTTAAGTTTTGTAGGTGATAAAATTAACACCTGGCTTTTGTTCTCTGATGTAAGAACAAGTATGCAGGATTAAGGTTAGGACCCTGGCTCTTACTCCTCTTACAGAGGACCCAGGGTTTGGTTTCCAGCACCCACATGGCGCTCACAATGAACTCTAACTACAGCTCCAGTTCTAGCGCCCTCTTCTGACCTCTTCAAGGACCAACACAAGCATGGCCACATACATACTTGCAGGCAAGCACTCATACACATAAAAAAGAAAATGTTTTTAAAAAGAGACCAATCATGAGTCAAGAATGAGACACCTGTTCTTTTACTTACAATGAAAAATCAGAAAGTAACTTTTCAAACTCCAGGCTGGGGCAGACTCCTGAGCTCCATCCCCAGAACTCCAGGACTCCTTATTGGAATGTCCCTCTACTGGTCCTGCATCATCAAGAGATGTTTCTTGCCAGGCGGTGGTGGTCCTCGCCTTTAATCCCAGCACTTGGGAGGCAGAGGCAGGCAGATTTCTGAGTTCAAGGCCAGCCTGGTCTACAAAGAGAGTTCCAGGACAGCCAGGGCTATACAGAGAAACCCTGTCTCGGAAAAACAAAACAAAACAAAAAACAAAGAGATGTTTCTTTTTCTGTTTTCCTTTTTGGCCATTCATAAATCCATCCTAGTTTGCTCTGTGTTTTTTTATTTTCTAAGAACTTGTCTTTCTTTTTGTTGTGAGCTTCTCTTTAGTTTTGAAATATATAAATCCACATCTTTCTCCACTACAAGAGACAAAGTCACGCTTGTGGGCAATATCAGCTTTGCTATTGCCAATATTTCATAAGAAAGAGAAGGGTGCGTTTTGCGGCTGTCCCTGTTATGTGTTCCTTAGCTAGCACAGCCCTTTTCTAGAAGTAGGGCATAACCTACTTCTTGTCCATTTCTTAAAGATTTAAAGAAAGGGGAAAATACTCCTAACCTAATTTTTAAAATAGCTCCTGTTTTTAGCAGTGTGGGGGGTTGTGGAAATGGAGTTCTCAATAAAATGAAGAGAAAGGAACCCTCACATATAAACAAATAATAAGTATACATTAGTCAGATTCAAGGGCAGTAATATGGAAAAGGTCAAGAATAGAGTTTTGCCATCAAGACTGATTAGTGTGTGTGAGTGTGTAGATGAGTGTGTGTGAGTGTGTGTCTATGAGTGTATGTGCGAGTGTGTGTCTGAGTGTATGTGAGTATGTGAGTGTGTGTGAGTAGGTATGAGTATGTGTAAGTGTATGAGTGTGTGTATGTGTATAAGTGTATGTGAGTGTGAGTGTCTGTGAGTATATATGTGTGAGTATGTGTGAGTGTATGTGTGTATGTGTGAGTGTGTATGTATGTGACTGTGAGTGTGTGGGAGTGTATGTGTATATAAGTGTATGTGTGAGAGTATGTGTGTATGTGTGAGTGTGTGTGTACATAGATACATATATGTATGTGGAGACCAGAGGACAACCTTGTTGTTGTTGTTGTTGTTGTTGTTGTTGTTGTTGTTGTTGTTGTTTTAGACAGGATCGCTCACTGGCCTGGAACTTACCAAGGAGTCTCTGTGGATGAGCTGACCATAGAGCCCCATCTCTCTCTCCAGTGACATTGTCAACCTATACTGTTGGTGGGAACTGTGGAGAGTCACTACTGACATTATTCAAACTCTTGTAACATGAACGCCAGCAACAGCCATACTAGGGAAAGCTCCGGTTCTTACAACTCAATTTTGGGATGTCGGGGGCTGGGGGGGGGGGGGAGTAACCCTGTCCCTTTCCTCTGGCTTCTTCTTGTGGAATCTCCTTTTCTTGCTCTTTTTCTCTGTCTGCCGATTCTTTTTTCCCCCTTTGCTGTGGGTGCCTGCTGTAACAAGAACACACAATTTTTAATTTCCCAGTAACCTATAAACATGCAATTAAAACGAAATTGAAAATGTTCAGAAGACATGTAGTTCTTCCGCCTGTCCCGTCTGGCTGAGATGGCTTCCTGCCTATGTCTCTCTGAGTGGGAGGTTGTAGGGGATGGAAGCGTTGGGGGGTGGGGGAAGGGAGAGGGCAGGGGGTAAGAAGAAGGGGTAGAATGGGGGTGGGGTGGAGGTGAGAGTTGGGAGGATGGGGGGGGTAGATAGAGGTGGGGTGGGGGATGGGGGATACTGCAGAGTACCAGGAGCAACAGAAGGCTTGCTTCCCTTTTTAAAAGAATGTAAGAGTATCGTTTGCCAAAGTCTGGCCCTCACATGCCCCAGGGCCCACATACCACACGTATGCCTCACATTCATCCGTGAAGACAGTATGGGAAGTTGGAGGGCGTGGACAATAACGGCTTTTGGTTTCTTATCCTCTGTGTTTGGATGAGATGGCAGCTTTGCGCTTTAACGTGCTTTGTCACCAAACATTCTCGGAGCATTTCAGTCTAAAAATTCAGTATGTTATACATTTCAGACAACATAAAATGAGTTACATCGTTAGCTCAGGCTGGCCCACTAAAGATAACCATGAGGGTAATCCTTGGCCTACACCTCCCAAGTACTGGGATTACAGGTGCCACACTCAGGGCCTGGTGCATGCTAGGTAAGCATGTAAACAAACAAGCCACGCCCCAGCCCCAGATAACATGCTGAACCTTCATGTATCATTTCAACCGCTTCACAGAGTAACAAAGTACTTATGTTTCAAGGGCCTAAGCAAATGTTGAGGAGAAGGCCCTCCCAGCAGCGGAACAGAACGGGAACTCCCAGCAGCAGAGTGCAGGAAAGTACCATACTGGACCCAGTACAGTGCATACATAGTGAGTCTGAAAGGGAAGTGTGAGGTCAGAGGTGAGGTCAGAGGCGACATCTTTGACAGGAAAGCTCTCCAGGCACCACCTGTGCTCGCCACAGCCTTGCCTTCCTGGAAAGGCTCGGACCAACTTATCTGAAACCAAGGAGGGGACATTAGTCACAATGTTTTTATCACAACCTTTCTAATATCCCAGGACATCCCAAAGAGAACTGAAGGGACTCCAGCCAGCCCAAGCATCAAACATGGCTCTGGCAGGCCTAGCCCTTCTCTTCCATTCCCCCTGCCTTGCTAAAAACCATTAGATCCCATTCCTAAAGCTAGCCCCCAAGGTCTATTCCCTTATTGGGCCACTTCCTCCTCCTGAGGGTGACCACCAAGGTCCAGCCATCATATTGAAGTCTAGTCATCAGAAGACCCCTTCGGTTTACCGAATTAACTTACCCAATTAAAATTAAACACCTCATCCTAACATGGGTTTTCCCCTTTTACCTTTATAAACTGCCATTTTCCCATAGGCCATGTCTGTCTCCTCTCTATCCAGAGGCAGTCCTTTGACCCTCCCTCCCCCAGGACAGATATTCCTCCCCCCTTCTCCCTTGTTCCCTGCCCCTTCTCTCCTGTCCTCTATCTCCTGTTGTCTTTGTCTCTGATTCCCTGCCCTCTCTCCCTCTGGGGCAAATAAACCTCCTTTGTGGTGAGAACTTGGTCTCCTCCTGATCCAAATGATGGGCCAGGCACTGTGTTATAGACAAGAACGTTCTGCGGACAGAGACTGTAAAAGAATTATAAAAAGGCAGCAGTAAGACCAAGGAAAGGTTTGAGGGATATGGAGAACACCCTAAAGTCCAGAGAACACTCTAAAGCCAGGACCAGTCCCCCCACCCCACCCCACCCCCATCCCCCCTCTCAAACCCATTTATATAAAAGTCATCTCCACCTGTTGCTGAGATGCGGGCCCTCTGAATTTCGATATTCTCTCCAGGAAGGAGGAGGCAGTCTCAGAAAGTAAGCAGAGTCACGAGCAGGGAAGAAAGAGAAGGGGGAAATCATGAGGTCCCCTCCCCATCAGTAAAACACGAAAGGAAACAGTTGCGGGACACTGAAACTGTCTAGCCAAAGTGCAGAGAGAGAAGTTTGGACTAGGGTGCTTTGTCTGCCAGAAACAATCAGGACTCTAAGGATGCACTTTTCCAGGGTTTTCACAAGAGTTAGGCTTTCTGCTGATGCAGCTGGTTTGGAGTCATCCCTGCTCCCTGTAACCAAGTCCCCTGCCCTGGTGTGAGTTGACGCGCACGCGTCTGCATGTGTGTGTGTGTATGTGTGCACACGTGAGCTGCACCACCCCAAGAAAAGTCTGTCCCAGCCGGACGAGGTGGCGCACGCCTTTAATCCCAGCACTCGGGAGGCAGAGGCAGGCGGATTTCTGAGTTCGACGCCAGCTTGGTCTACAAAGTGAGTTCCAGGACAGCCAGAGCTACACAGAGAAACCCTGTCTCGAAAAACCACAAAAAAAAAAAAAAAAAAAAAAGAAAGAAAGAAAAGTCTGTCCCACAACACCTGCCCCAGCACCCAGCAGCAAACACCCTAAACATTCTGTTCTCCACAGCTCAGCCTTGACTGTTCTCAAGACCAGATCAGCCCATTGCCAGATGGATCTTAGCTGCCCCTCCCTTCAAGCTGTTGGGCGTAGGCCAGTCTTGGCATCCCTTGCACTGGCCTGAGTCACACTGCCTCATGACAGAGAACACACTTCTAGGGGAGCCTGGGATGCTTCCTGTCCTGAGTCTGTTTTGCCCTCTGAACCCTCCCACTAGGCTCCCTCTGCTCATTTTCAGTGAGTCTTCCTCTCAGAGGGGAAGGTAGAAGTCCCCGCCCCCAGCTTAAGGTTTAACCCTACACAAGGGTTTTCTCTCTGGGGAATGGCTAAATAGTTCAGGCAGCCAGCTTCAGAAGGTGGGAGTTTCCTGTCCACTCCCGGCAATCACATGTGTCAACTGGTGAGTTGTCAAAGCCTGGCACCACAGACCTGGTCACTGCGCATGTGCACCTCAGCGTACCTCGGGTTTGCGCCCAGGCCTTTAGACTTGTCACCCCTATTAGAACAAGATTTTGCCATTTTCTCTTGTACTCCTTGCCCACTCCAATAATTTATGAAATAAATGGATGGATGGGTGTCTCTGCGGGCTCCCTCCAGCTAGAGGTAGCCATGGAAGCTTCGTGCTTAATGTCTTTCTACACAAGTGCCTTCTGTGCCCCGCTCCTAAACCCTGTGGCATCCACTTCAGCATACAGCAGATCTGAAAGCACCACTTGAAAGCTTTTGTGTCTTTGGAACACACTGTACCTGTGTGTGGGGAATTCAGACGCACAGGGAAGGTAAGTCTTTTTAAAGATTTATTATATATATGTGAGTACACTGCAGCTGTCTTCAGACACACCAGAAGAGGGCATCAGATCCCATTACAGATTATTGTGAGCCACCATGTGGTTGCTGGGAATTGAACTGTGGACCTCTGACAGAGCAGTCAGTGCTCTCTCTTAGTTACTTACTGAGCCATCTCTAGCCCCTGGGAAGGTTATTCTTATAGGAGCATCTTGAACTTGAACTTGACCGTATGAGGATTGGCAGACGAATACTCACCCGTTCCATTCCCTGGCCTTGGCTTTGCTAACGCTCAGACCTGGTTCTCAGAGTTCTCTAGTGGGAGTGAGTTGATTTTTTTTTTTTTTTTTTAAGTTTTGTGCGTTGAGGCAGGGTGCCATAATTCTCCGGTTAGCCTCAAACTCTTACGTAGCTCAGAATGACTTTGAACTTCCGGTTCTCCTGCCTCTACCTCGGATTACATTAGGATTACGCTCGCAGTTTATGAAGTGCTGGAGTTGGAACCAGGGGCTCAAGCACGCTAGGCATATCCTTAGCCCCTCCCTATTGGCGCTGAGCGCCCTTTACCCATAGCAGCTGGCCTGCCACTACCTTTAGTTCCTTGATGGATCCTTCTGTTCACTTGCAGACTTCCTGAGACTCTCAAATAAACAACTTGCTCTTTGACTCTCTGTCCATTTCTGTGAGACTCCACGTTTAGCACACGTCAGCCACGGCAGGCACTTGGCTAAACCCCTGCAGATTATCTGATGTGGGATTTCTGCATTGCAGGGTGTGACTCTTGACTGTTGAAGGCTTTTCTTAGGAACAGTCATCTTCCTGTTGAGGGGGAAAGGATTTCCAGCCACAAGTCCTGAAAAGGGATCTAAGAGATGAAATGTGAAAGGAAGGAAAAAAAAAAAGGAATTCTCTCCCTTCTGTGCCAATGTGCTTTCAGATGTGGAGTGGACTCTCAGCTCACAGGTTGGTTATGAAATCATTCACCCTGGGAAGCCAGCATGCTGCCTTTTATGGATGCTGCCGCTCAGAATTTTGTACCGGGAGTGTTTTTCCATCATGTTCTCTATAGAGTTCACAGAAAAGCCAAAAATAATATAAGATATTCAGACCGACCCTAGACAGGAGTGTAGTTTCATAAACACTTATGATCAAAACCATCCGTGAAATAAAACCGATAGCCCCATGACCAGAATTCTTGCCCCACCCCCACCCCCTTACAGCAGGTTGGCACCGAAGTAGTGTTTTTGTGTTACCCATGAGGAAATGAGTCAGAGAAAGGACCCGCTGAAGACTCCAAGGCTGTTGTCAGGAGAGAGCTAGAAGACAATGTTCTCCACCACCCTTCTCACAGGCTGAGCCTGACAGGATTTCTAACACAGCTTCAAGTCTTCCTGATATACCATGTGGTGAATGAGAAGGATAATAGGGAAATTAATAGAGTTATATATGGTTTGGGTCAAATGAAAATACGAAAATCAGGGGCTGGAGAGATGGCTCAGCGGTTAAGATCACTGACTATTCTTCCGAAGGTCCTGAGTTCAAATCCCAGCAACCACATGGTGGCTTACAACCATCTGTAACGAGATCTGCCGCCCTCTTCTGGAGTGTCTGAAGACAGCTACAGTGTGCTTACATATAATAAATAAATAAGTCTTTTAAAAAAAAAAGAAAATACGAAAATCAGATTTTTTAAAAAAATAATTATTACTGGGAAGCTGGGTGGTGGTGGTGCACACCTTCAATTCCAGCACCCAGGAAGCAGAATTAAGCAGATCTCTGGGAGTTCAGGGCTGGCCTGGTCTACAGAGTAAGTTCCAGGACAGCTAGGGCTACACAGAGAAACCCTGTCTCAAAAAAAAAAAAAAAAAAAAACCCAACAAAACAAAACAAAACAACAACAACAACAAAATGAACAGGCATTTACTTTTTGCATCACTGTGAATATTTTTGGTATAATTAAATATTAGTATAATTAAATAAGGGTGTCTATCTCCCCAGGTTGGACCCTGGGAGTCTCTGGACTCTACATCCTTTCTAACCAACAAGAGCCTATGAGCCTATGAGGGTAACAAGACAAGACAGCCTGCCTCGTGCAGCTGGAATCCACCCAGACCAATGAGGCAAGGATGAGGATGAATGTCTGGGGAAGGAAGGGTCACGGTACAGGCAGTACTTTGTCCAATGAGAGCAGCCTTTCTGTCAGTGCTGATAAAGAAGGAGATGTAGGTGATATGTGGGCTGAGGCGTGGCGGCAGAAGGTAAGGGACAGTGGTGATCCAATCAGACAAGCAATGAAGGTCAGTCGCCCTGGGACCAGGTAAAGTGACAGTCACGTGTCGGGCTACAAGGGTGAGTTCAGAGGTCAAGGAACAGTTGAACTCAGCACTAAGTGAAGAAAAGTTGCTCAGTCACCAAGTCTTAAAAATCCAGTAGGGTGGCAGGTGTGGTGAGTGCCCTCTGATCTGCTGTAGCTGAGGACAGAGGGGACCAAAGGAGAGATGAGAGTTCTCTCTCTCTCTCTCTCTCTCTCTCTGTGCGTGTGTGTGTGTGTGTGTGTGTGTGTGTGTGTGCGTGTGTGCCTATGTGTATATGCACATGAGTGTGTGTGCCTGTCTGCATGTGCCTGTATGTGCCCCTGTGTGTGCCCCTGTGTATATGCTTATGTGTGTGTCTGTACAAAAGTCTCTGCTCATACATGAAGGTTAGAGACTGATGCTACATGTCTTCCTCTGTTCCTCTTCCTTATCTGTTTGTCTATCTGTCTATCTATCTATTAATTAATTTACTTATTTGAGACAGGGTCTCTCATTGAACCTGAAGCTCACTAATTGACTGGACTGACTGGCCAGCAACCTCTCTTGTACCCACCCTCCTGTCCCCACACCCAAGACTGGGATTACAGGTGCGAGCTGCAAAGTCTGGCTTTTTAGTTAGTTGCTGTGACTCCGACTCAGTCCTCCTGCTTGCATAGGATTGTGTGTGTATGTATAGAGATGGTTCAGAGGTTAAGAGCATTGTCAGCTCTTCCAGAGGTCCTGAGTTCACTTCTCCACAGCCACATGGTGGCTCATAACCATCTGTAATGAGATCTGGTGCCCTCTTCTGACCTGCAGACATACATGCAGGTAGAATGCTGTATACATAATAAGTCCTAAAAAAAAAAGATATCAAGGAAAAACTGCACATATGGAGAGATATTCCATGTTCATGGATAGGAAGACTTAATCATCATAAAATGTCAGTTCTTGCCAATTTGATTTTTAGATTCAATGTAGCCTAAATTTAAATACTGAAGTTATTGATAGGTTGGTTCTGAAGTTGGCATGGGCAAGCAGTAATAGCCAACACAATACAGAAGAAAAAGAACGATGTTGGAGGACAAACACCACTCAGCTTCAAGACTTACTATAAAACTACAGCACCCAAGACAATGAAGAATAATGAGAAAAAAAAAAAGAACCATTAAATCAGTTAGGAAGAGGGCTCCTGTACATAAACCAAGTGCCCTTCGACAAAAAGGAGGCTGTTGTGGAACAGAACTGGAAGGCCAAAGCAGGAAACATTGCAAGAGAAAGATCTCTCTATGCTACAGAGTGAGTGAAAGACCGGCCTGGGCAATTTAGCAAGACCTTGTCTCAAAAAAATCTTAAAGGTATAAAAGGGGATAGGATATATTTCAGAGACACTTGGACAAGGATGGCAGTTCTGTCACCAGTAACAAAACCAAAAATAGCAAAGGCAAGACAATGGAGGAAGAGGGACCTTTGTCAAATGATGCTGGGATACTGGGCACCCGACACCAAAAGTAAATACAGATGCAGATCTTATGCTCATCATAAAATTTAACAAAAGTGGCTTGTCAGTATAAAATAAAAGAAAGTAGTAAAACTCCCAGAGACAGCAAGATTAGTAAATTGGGCTTCCTTCAAATTGAAAGTCTTCTCTCTGAGAAACTGCCATGTGGATGAGAAGATGGGCCCAGGAAACAGTGGTGAAAGGGGCACCTGGAAAAGAGCTATTTTCCCAAGTAAAACCCAACAATAAGAAAAAACTTGATTTAAAAACAGGCTTGAAGATATTTTCTAAAACTCTTTTGGGGAGTTCATTTTAGCCTACCCTGACCTTGAACTTGCTATGTAGCACAGTATGACCCTGAACTCTAGATCCACCTCCTGGATGCTGGTGCTGGGATTACAGGTGTGTACAGCTGTATCACCATGCCTGGCTGAAAGACCTTAGAAGACCCTCCCTAAAGAAGACAGACATGGGGCTGGTGAGATGACTCAGCGGTTAAGAGCGCCGACTGCTCTTCCAAAGGTCCTGAGTTCAAATCCCAGCTACCACATGGTGGCTCACAACCATCCGTAATAATATCTGATGCCGTCTTCTGGAGTGTCTGAAGACAGCTACAGTGTACTTACATATAATAAATAAATAAATGAATAAATATTTTTTAAAAAAAGAAGACAGACATACAGGTGGCAAATGAGCATGTGGAAAGATGCTTCACACCTTCTATCAGGATGCTTCACACCTTCTATCAGGATGCTTCATACCTTCTATCAGCAGGATGCTTCACACCTTCTATCAGCAGGATGCGTCTCACTTGAGACAACTCTGAGATCTTGCCAGCACTGCTTGAATCCAGAACACCAAGGCTACAAATGCTGGCATGAAGCAGCAGGCACCTCTACTCTCTCCTGACTGGGTCTGTGTGGGGTTGAAGGGAGCTGTTTCTAAGAGTCTGGGGCATTTGAATCCTTGGTCTGCAGTTGGCACAGCTTACAGAGGTTTATGAGGCCTGACCTTGATGGAGGAACTGTGTCACTGGGGGCAGACTTGGGGGTTTCAAGAGCCACAGCACCATTTCTAAGTCATTCTTTGTGCTTCCTGCATGTGACTTAAGATACGAGCTCTCTGCTTGTGGTTCTCTCAGTGTGGTTTGCCTGTGCAGTACTCCCCGAGCAAGACAGTGAACTGTAAGCCCCAAATAAACCTTCCCTTCTGTAAGTTGCCTTGGTCTTGGTGCTTTATGGCAGGAACTGAAAAGTAACCGATACAGTCTGGCTTCTCTACGTGACATTTTGGCAATTTGGTTTTTACTCTTTAAATACATGTGTGTGCACTTGTTAACATCGTGGGGGTATCCATGTTGGGGGTGTGGATGAGCCTGTGTGCACATTCACGGGGATGAAAAGACAACCTTGGGTGTCATTCCCAGGAACTCCTTCTCCTCCTTCAGTCAAGGTCTCTCACGGATTTGGAGCTCACCATTAGGATTGACTGGCTGGCCAGCAGGCTCCAGGGATCATCTCGCCTCCACTTCCCCAGCACAGAGAATCCAAGTGTGCGCGGACTCAAGGCGCACTTTCACACGGGTTCTGGGGGCCAAACTGAGTCCTCTTGTTTATGGGGCACACACTGACTGAGTTATCTTCCCAACCTCAATTTTGGCAGTTTCCTATAGAATTAGATGTATATAAATTATATGACCCAGTAATTGCACTACTTGACCTTTACGCTAAAGAATTCAAACTGTGAAGACTTTACGTGGTGAATAAGGAAGCCGGAAGTGGGCCTACCGCTCCTCTTCTCAGGCTGCCAGGAAGATGGCGGACTTTCAGACAGAGTGTGCTTACCAAACCAGCCTACAATCTTTCAAAACAAGAAGTGTGTTTTGCTGGGAGAAACCGGCAAGGAAAAACTCCCTTGGTGCTACAAGAACATTGGTCTAGAACTCAAGATGCCCACGGAGGACATCGAGGGCACCCACATAGACAAGAAATGCCCCTTCACTGGTAATGTCTCCATCCGGGAGGTCGGATCCTGTCTGGTGGTGTAACGAGGATGAAGATGCAGAGGATCATTGTCATCCACCAGGACCATCTCCATTACATCCGAAAATACATTCTCTTTGAGAAGTGGCACAAGAACATGTCTGTGCACCTGTCCCCTGTTTCACTGTTGAAGAGTGCAGGCCCCTGAACAAGATTGTTCTGTTCAATGTGCTCAAGGTCACCAAGGCTGCTGGCACCAAGATGCAGTTTCAGAAGTTCTAAGGGGACTCTAGCCAATGCCCTACAGCAAATTCAGTTACTTTCCAACTTAAGTATATATATCATATATATATATGAATTGAAACTATGTTCACACACCAAGTTCCACACTGATGGTTCTGTCCATAATGTCGAAACTTTAAAACAACCAAGAGTTGATAGATGAATTGTGGTGCATCTCTGAAATGGACTATTACTCTGTGATAAAAATGAGGCCAGCCCAGTCTACAGAGTGAGTTCCAGGACAGCTAGGACTACAAAGAGAAACCCTGTCTCGAAAAACAAAAAACAAAACAAAACAAAAATAATAGACTATGAAATAAGGGAAAGGTATGGGATGAAGTGCATATTATTAAATAAATTAAGTGACTCTTAGGCTGTACACACTACGGACACAACCAGATGGCAGTCTGGGAGTTCTAGGCCAACCTGGACTATGGACTGAGTGAGACCCTTTTTCAAAAAAACAACTTGAAAAAGAAGCTGAAAAAATATGGCAAACATACAAAGAAATTTAAATCATGGGAGAAAGCTCAGTTGGAAGATGTGGCCAGAAGCAATAACACAAACCCAGCATGATCTGGAAGAACAAGAAGACAGCTTTGCTAGACAATAGGTTCAGATCTCCTATGCTCTCACCACTTAGGGGATGCAGTGAAGAGGCAGGGAGGAGGTGGGAAAGAGAGAACAACTTTATGGGTTCACTTAGAGAGCGGGCTACCTGTTCACAGAAAGTGCAGCATTTAGGCCTCCGGTGCGTTCAGACGGGTCATACCAAGTGCTGCGGTTTACATAGCTCTGCAGAGGGAACAGAATGCACAGTGTAAGCAGTTGGAAAAAACAGTTTTAGTTCTCCCCCCCTCTCTCCCTCCCTTCGTTTATTTGGGGGGGGGGCTGAGAAAGGGTTTCTCTGTGTAGCCTTGACTGTCCTGGAACTCATTCTGTAGACCAGGCTGGCCTCAAACTCAGAGATCCTCCTGCCTCTGCCTCTCAGGTGCACAGCATTAAAGGTGTGTGCCACCACCACCAGGTAGTTTTCTTTTCTATAACATTTTCAAAGGCAGTTTGAATAAGTTTGGTCATACTATTACAGTCTCTCTCTCTCTCTCTCTCTCTCTCTCTCTCTCTCTCTCTCTCTCTCTCTAAATTGTTGATGTACTTTTTGACTACTTTTTCTAGGACTTAATTTGAGCCTATGAAGTTCAAGAATAATAGGTTCTCTATTTAAAAGCAGATGTGGCCGGGCGTGGTGGCGGATTTCTGAGTTCGAGGCCAGCCTGGTCTACAAAGTGAGTTCCAGGACAGCCAGGGCTACACAGAGAAACCCTGTCTCGAAAAACCAAAAATAAATAAATAAATAAATAAATAAATAAATAAATAAATAAAAGCAGATGTGATTCATAGTGGCGTGTGTGCCTTGGTGACTGAAGAGGACAGCCCGCTCCTGCCCTCCCTCACTCCCCTCCTAACAACTTAGGAGACCGAGAAACTCACAATCCTGGGTGAGAGCCCAGAAATCAAAGCTTTAGCAACCGGCATCTCAGCAAGGCAGAAAGGGAGAAAAGCGAGGGTGCCATGCTCCTTAATGAGAGAGTAGAGCTGTTAAACGCACTCACTCTGTTGTCTAATTGTAGCTTTTCCCGTTTGACCTCAAAACCAAAGCACCTAGGTGAAAATTGGTGTGAGATGGGGGAAAGATAAACAGAGGGGGCTGGAGAGCATGGCCGTTCAGTCAAGTAGATTCTGACCAACTTCATAATTCATCATTTTCCATGAGAGGAAGGCACAAAGAGTAGGTGAGAACAATGTGTGTGTGTGTGTGTGTGCATGCAGATCTTCCAGAAAACTGTCAGCTCCAATTTTCATCAAGAGTCAAGGTGAGCACATAATTTTCATATGGTAGAACATGCTGAGCACCACAGGCTCCTGAGTGTATAGCGTGGGGGAGCAGCAATGAGCTAGCTCTCAGGAGGCAACAAGCAGGTAGGAGCCAATGACTAGTCCAGACCAAGAAAAAAAGGTAATTCCAGGTCACTTCCACCAGGCTCCCTGGTGGGAAATCATGGGAAAAGAAAAGAGAGAATGGATGTGCAAAATGTCCTCTGTGATTGCATGTGTGTATGTGCACCTGTGTACCTGCCAATATGTAAGCTTTGGGTCAATGTCAAAAGCAGGCTTGGCCATAGCTGAAGTCATCAAGGCATGTAAGCTCTTTGTGGATTTTTAAAGGTTGTTTTGTTTTGTTGTTGATTTACTTTACCTTTCCTTTTTCTTTCTGGTGCTGGGGTTGAACCCAGATCTTTATGAATGGTTGGTGTGATGGTTTGAGTGAAAGCAGCCCCGTGTGCTCATAAGGAGTAACATTATTAGGAGATGCGTCCTTGTGGAGGAAGTGTGTCAGAGAGGATGGGCTTTGAGGTTGCAAATGCTCCAGCCAGGCCCAGTCTCTCTCTCTCTCTCTCTCTCTCTCTCTCTCTCTCTCTCTCTCTCTCTCTCTCTCTCTCTCTCTCTCTCCTGCCTGCAGAACCTGATGTAGAACTCTTTAGCTACCTCTCCAGCACCATGTTTGCCTACACACAACCACGTGTCCCATCATGACGATAATGGACTAAACCTCTGAACCTGTAAGCCAGCCCCAATAAAGTGCTTTCCTTTATAACGTGGAGCACATGCTCTGATAAGAATGTTTAAAAGCAGGCAGGTGAGATGGCTCAGCGGGTAAAAGCACTGGACTGCTCTTCTGAAGGTCCTGAGTTCAAATCCCAGCAACCATATGGTGGCTCACAACCACCCGTAATGAGATCTGATGCACTCTTCTGCTGTGTCTAAAGACAGCTACAGTGTACTTATGTATAATAATAAATAAAGAAATCTTTTTTAAAAAAAGAAAAGAAAAGAAAAAAAAAAAAGAAAATACTTAAAAGCCAGTCCTCCCAGGAAACCCAGGACATGTGGCTGCTGTATTTCTATCTTAGTTAGGGTTTTACTGCTGTGAACAGACATCATGACCAAGGCAACTCTTTTTTTTGTTTGTTTTTTTTTGTTTTGTTTTTTCAAGACAGGGTTTCTCTGTGTAGCCCTGGCTGTCCTGGAACTCACTTTGTAGACCAGGCTGGCCTTGAACTCAGAAATCTGCCTACCTCTGCCTCCTGAGTGCTGGGATTAAAGGCGTGCGCCACCACACCCGGCAACCAAGGCAACTCTTATAAGGACAACATTTAATTGGGACTGGCTTACAGGTTCAGAGGTTCAGTCCATTATCATCAAGGCAGGAACATGGCAGCATCCAGTAAGGCATAGTACAGAAGCTGAGAGTTCTACATCTTCATCTGAAGGCTGCTAGCAGAATACTGGCTTCCAGGCAGCTAGGATGAGGGTTTTATAGCCCACAGCCACAGTGACACACCTACTCCAACAGGGCCACACCTTCTAATAGTGCCACTCCCTGGGCTGAGCCTATGGAAACCATCACACCAACATTTTCTGACCTTGGTACCACCAGCACGTTGGAACAGGCAGCTTTGTGATCCTGTGTTTCTCTTGGCCTCTTTTCTCTTTGTTGCCTTCTCTTTTCCATCTTCCCCAGGGTAGGTGGCGTCAGCTGTGACTTCTCTTTCCTCTCTTCTGTCCACCCCTTTGTTCCTCTTCCCGTTCTCCTCTCTGGCTTAATCTGATCCCATAATGGTAGGACCTAATTCCCAAGGTGAAATTCAAGTGAATTGTCTCCACTGGCTGTTGTCCTTGGAGCCACAGAACCAGATCAATTCCCATCTTACAAATCCACTTCTCTTCCCTGAAATTCATCACCTAACTTCAAATATGCATTTTCAGTCTCTCCGTGTGGACTACTTTCTGGCACCTTCACCTGAAAGTGTCCAGGAATGTCTTCTCCAGAATGTGTTCTGCTCTTTGTTGGTAGAGCCCTGGTGTTACAAAGCTCTGGGACATCATTTTTTTTAATTCCCTCTCACATGGTGACTTGGTTCTCAAATTTGGACCATTCTGTCTGTGGTGAGTGAGTGTGACTGCACCTCTCTGGGCTCCCTGGCCGTCCTTCCTACCCACCGCAGTCTTCAGGTTCTCTTCCTGCCTCCATGCCTTCTTTCCAGCCACCTGTGCCTCCTCCTAATTCCCACATTTCCTCCATCTCAGCATCGACCCCCCCCCATCCTGGTCTTCACACATCTTCAGTGATTCTAGGAAGAAGTCCAAACTCTATTTCAGTCTATCTTATTCGTTGTGACCTCCAATGGCGTTTGTGTTTAAGTCCTGTGTGTTCCCTTTCACGTGGAGAGAACCTGTGACTTCCTGTGGATCAGGATGTAAAGCTCTCAGCTACAGCTACAGCACCATGCCTGTCTGCATCCCACCATGATGCTAATATGCTAATGGACCAACCCTTGGAAAGTGTAAGCAAGTCCCCACTTGGAAGTGTTTTTCTCTTATAAGTGTCCTGGTCATGGTGTCTCTTCACAACAGAAGAACAATGACTAAGCCAGCCAGCAAGAAGAATAGGACCCTGTACCTGCAGAAGCAGGTCTGTGTAAGGAGATGAAGATTTTAACAACCATACAAACCTGGAAGTGAAGCTTTTGCAGCAAAACCTCAGATCTTGACACCCCCAACCCCCAGGTTGGCCAGCATCTGAATTTCAGCCTGGTAGGATTATAGGCAAAAGCCAGTTAAGCCACGCCCACATTCTGACCCACAGAAGCCATGCTGTGATAGACCTAGGTGTTGTGGATTTTGCCAAATGATGCTTGTATTATGTTAATGTGGCACCCTAAACTGCACAAGAATCTGCACATTCACGTGTAAGAAACTGAGGGAACCCTGCCCCCAGCTGGGTTTGATTGAAGGGAAGCAGAGGGAGGGGGGAGGGGGAGGGGGGAGAGGAGGAAGGTTGGGGGAGACTAGCCACCAAGCCAGGGAAGGAAGAGAGATACTGAGAAGGTCAGCTCAGGGACTTTGGGAAGGTCATGGAACACTTGCCCCTCTGGAAGGGAGAGGCTAACATTCCTCAGACCACAGGGCAGGGTGGGGACACATTCCGCAGGACTGACTGTTGCCCACCTTCAGACAAGGGAAGGCCTTGTCACCTCATTCCCAATCAGTTTAAAGGGTGCACTGTTCCACCAATCATTGTGCCTAGTTGCTGATGCTCTATTCTGTCCCTGGAAACCATATAAAAACTCGCGGAACGAGTGCTGGGGGTCGCTGCTTCTTCTTCGGGTCTGGGACCACCCCAGTACACTGGAACAATAAATTCCTCTTGCTTTTTGCATTGATCCTGGATCCACATGGTTCACTCAGGGGGTCCCCGGTAAGCTAAGGCTCCCTGGAGTCTTACTACACCAGGCCTGAGAGGTGCAGAACACAGAGAGATAGTCATCATGTAGGTGCTGGGGAATGCAGCCGAGGGGGGCTGCAGGTCTGGATCCAAGGCAACAAAGATGGACTATAGATTTTAGTAAGTAATAACTCAGGAATATCAGAGAAGGGTACACCAGCCCTGTGGAGGTTAGGAAGTGGCCCAGCCATTGAGCTGTTTAAGGCATATGCAAATATAAAGGTCATGTGTGTGTGTGTGTCTTTCATTTGAGAACCCAGAACATTGGGGCAGGTAACAAGGAATGTGTACCACCTCTGAAGTCGACTCCAGTAACCTTAATTTGGTTCAGCAAAACCTGGGCTGTTTCAAGGTTAGCTTTGTGATGATGTGATACTCAGCAATGTGAAACTAAACTGGCCCTGGTACAAATGGTAATCAAAGCAGGTAGAGTAATAGAGGGTTCAAGGGTAGCCTGGGTTCCTTAAGACCCTATGGAAATAAGGAAAAATAGAAGGAAGGAAGGAAAGGAAGGGTGGGAGGGAAGAGAACTAACATAGGCCTCAGTTTCTGGGTTCTTTCAGTTATATGAAGTGGACAAAAGTAAATGGGCTTGGTGCTCTGTTTCAGAAGCTGGGGGATAAACAAGTTACTGGAGGGTAGCAGAGAAAGGTCTAGGAATGAGGGCAGAGGCTGCTGCCTGGGGAAGCCCATCCCAACTGACTATCACGCATATCACATTCCCTGGAAGGAATGCGGAGCTTGGAAGCGAGGCCTTGAAGACTGCTACACAGCTTCCAGTGTGTGCAAACCAGCCTGAGCCAGATCCATAACACAGACACAAAGCCATCTGGAATATGGTTCAAAGCCTGGAAGGACTCTGAAAGCAGACACAGAAGAAAGACATGCCCCGAGGTCAGAAGGATGGGTCCTCATGAGCATCTGAGACGGAGAGGAAAAGAGAGGAGCTAAGTTGTTGTCGGGGAGTACACCAAGGGCAGAGCTCTTTGGGTACCACAGTAACAGACCTGCATCCACTCACTGCTCAGTTTTTCAGCCAGCCAGATGCACTTACTAAGCACTCTCTGTGCCAGGGGAGTATCTAGTTATTCAGGTGCTACTGAAGTGCTGTTTGGAGCTCAGTCATAGGTTCAAAAATCTTAATTTCCAGCACTACATCATTATATGGGAGAGGACTGGGAAACTCCTGAGAAGGCTAGTCTAGCTGGCAGCTTGCTCCAGAGCTCTCCTTTCTGTCTTCAAATTCCAGAGTTCCCCACGGGCCTCCACACATGCCCATCTCCACTATCTACGTGGGCTCTTGGAAATCTGAAATCCGCTCCTCCTCACTCTTGTCTATCAACTGCTTCACCTGCTCAGCCGTCTTCCCGGCCCTCGTGATTACATGAAAAGCCATAAAGCAGGGGAAGATCCACACCTACCTCTTCATGGGAGGCACGTCAGCCGGTTGTAATCTCTTCAGTCACTATACAATGCCATGGGTTGGACCTAGTCAGAGTCCCTCAACCCAGTGGAGAAATTAGGGTTCCGGTACTCAGGTGGGCAAGGAGTCTGTGAGTGACAGACACGAACATAAGAGAGTGCTGAATCTGAATGTAATTTCTCAAAGCAAGCATCAGACTTATATTACAGAAGAAAACAAGTAAGTTAGGTCATACATCAGCCAAGATACATTGAGGTCATCCAGTACATAATGACACAAAACAGAGAAATGCATACATAAAAGTCAATAGGAACTAGGCAGTGATTACAACTGAGATAAAAATCAGCCCTACCTGAGGTCAGTTTATTCTTAGAAGCCAGGGGCAAGGGCTTCACACCCTAGCCATAGTTCCAATTCTAGTCTATTGTATAATCCACCTTCTCCCTAGGCAATTATAAATCCCTATACATGGGAGTGACTCAGCTGTTATTCTAAGTATTTACTCTAGTTCCTTCTTAAACCACAACCCACCTTCTTTCTACTATTATGTAATGTAGTTTGCCATACATGACAGTAATGAGAATTCTAAGTTTACTTTGTAGAACTTGACTTGAGATTTCTACTCTTATCTAGTAAACTGCAATGCCAGATTTCTTTCACTATCTCTCTTTCAACACTTAAGGCATTTTGTCTGAATAAGTCAAATCATTTCTTGGGGGCACCTACAATAAAACAACACTGAAAGAAAGCATGCAAAACTCTCTACAGACTATTGCAGGGACAAATCTGAAACACATCTGTGTTATGGGACACCAAGGCCTCCTGGAGACTAAGTTTCCATGAAACTTTTTGCCTCAGGACTGCGGCCAAGCTTTTGGACTTGTCACGCAGACTCCACTGGAGTGGGTGTGGCTATAGAAAACAAAAATGAATGAATTTCAAGAATGTATTGTATTCTACTCAGTGGGTCCCTTATAATTAAAGTGGTAGTAAGCCAGGCACAGTGGCACACATAACCCCAGCACTTGGAAGACATTGGCAGGAGGAGAGCAAGGTGACCTAGCTTGGACTACAGAGTAAGACACTGTCCCTAAATAAAAATAAATTTAAAATAAATAAGGGAACATATTTTTGTTCACAGAACAACGCCAAAGTCCATTCAAACTACCAGGAAGAAGGAAATCTTTTCCCCAATGCCCATTACACATTGGCCTAAGTAGGTCTTTGGCTGTCATCAATTCCTTCTTGCTGTGTCATCTGTGGATCTCAGTGTACTCTGAGAACAGTACCAATTGGACAGCTATCTCAGGTCAGTTCCAGCCTTGTTTTGTGTCTTGGAAAACGATGTCTGACGTGAGCACTTGGGCCATAGGAACAGCAGACGGCTGGTCTCTATGGTTTCATTAAAAAGCCCTTGTTGGCTTGTTCTGTGGTCAAGCTGTGACCTCAGAGTGGAAGTGATCTTACATTTCAAAGTCTTCCACGGGGAAGTCGGCCAGCCTTCCCTGGTCTTCTGTTTCTCACCAACATGGCTTATAACGTGCCTAGGAAAACAGACATTACTTTGCACCGCTTGCTCTCTCTCTTCCAGGGGAGTCTATTTTGCTGGAAACTAGCATGCACCACAGATCCTGATACAGACAGTAGAGATTTTTGGAGTGATGGCTCATCTGTAAAGAGCACTGGCTGCTTTTTCAGAAGACCCACATTCAATTCTCAGCACCCACATGTCAGCTCACAACCATCCATAACTCCAGCTCCAAGGCATCTGATGGTTTCTTCTGATCTCCACATGTACACAGACAACCATGCAGTCAAAACGTTCATTTACATAAAATAAATGTAAAGAAGATAGAGATTATAGGAGTCTACACATTCCTGGTATTTTACAGAGAGATCGTTCACTTGTGACAATTACAGTAAAGATGATAAAAATGCATTTAAAAAAAACCCATGTGGGTAAACTTTTAAATATTATGGGATGCAAGAGTGTCATAGCACAGATGTGGAGAACAGGGACAGCTGTGCAGAGTCAGCGTTCTCCTTCTCCCTTTGCATGGCTTCTGGGACTTGAGCTTCGGTCAGCAGGCATGCATTCGTGGCAAGCTCCTTTATTTTCTGAGCTTTCTCACTGGCTCATGGATTCAGTTTTCATTTGAACTTCCCAGAGCTTCACTGAGACCTATGTCATGGTGGACCCAACCTTCATTATGTGTTCCTGTGCCCTTGTTTCATGGTTTAAAATATTGCTCTTTCAGACAACATGCACATTTTCTATGTCAGGTTTGCACAGGTGAGTGTGTAGTTACTTCCAGGAACTATCTGTGGATTTGTGTTTGCTTCCTACTCTGTGGAGAGCCTTTTGGGGCCTGCTTGCTTCTAGACACTTGGAGGGAATTTGACATCCAGCCAGGATGACCTGGCTTTAGGTCAGGACTCAGGAAATAGGTCCAGATAATTCGAGTTAATGCAAAACTCAGAGAGGGTGGGTATGGGAACTAAAAAAAGGGGGCCCTGGGGAAGTGGGGGGAAGGCCCATTGCCCCGTCAGATTTCCACCTTTCCTCTGGTCAGTCAGGCATGGGAGGGCTGCTACCTACTCTTTCCACTCATCCATGGGTGGGCATTCCTCTATCCCACTCTTCAGTGGGTGGCCAAGGGGCAGCCCTACCTGGGGATCCCCGGAGCTACTTTGCTAAAGCCACCGGGGTTATGGGAGAGAGGGATAAGGGAAGAAGTTCTCAACACTTGTGAGAGTGTGCACAGCCTTGATGGAGCAGAGACTCTCTATGGAAATGCAGGGAGAAAGAGAGAAGGGAGAGAGAGAGAGAGAGAGAGAGAGAGAGAGAGAGAGAGAGAGAGCAAGAGAGGCTAGAGAGAAAGAGAGTAAGAGGGAGAGAGAAGAGGAGAGGAGAGGAGAGGAGAGGAGAGGAGAGGAGAGGAGAGGAGAGGAGAGGAGAGGAGAGGAGAGGAGAGGAGAGGAGAAGACAAAGAGAGAGAAGAGTGGAGAGAAGACGAAGAGGGGAGAGAGAGGATGAGGGGCAAGAAGTAAAAGAGCGAGAAGTAAGAGAGTGAGGTGGGACTGAATACCCCTTTTTATGGTCTTTACTGTTGCTAGGTAACTGGGGAGGAGTTTAGCCTGAAGGTCAGAAGCTTGGGCCATTGCCTATGTGACTACTGACCATGCTTCTCTTGTTGGGGGCTGAGTGGGGTGGTAACTTAGGCAGGGGCCAGAGTTCCAGGAGCTTGAGGGAACGCCTACCATGTCATGAAGGTGAATTATGACCATCAGGGTTTAGACCTCAGCTCAACTGAATACCAGCCTGCAATTCCCCACAGGTGGGGTTTGCTTTGTGGACTCTTCTCATGTAGTCTAAGCCATGTATGTACCTCTCCCCTCTCATTGTTAGGTATCACAGGGCACATACTAACTAGGTCTGCATCCTCCAAGTGCAGGGCCTCTGATTTCCTTCAAAAAACCTTTGAAAGTGGACATCTTTCTTTGTCTATCTGTGCTCAAACTCTACTCCAGATTCCCAGCTGTACTGCCTGCTACTGTGTTAATAACTCTTTTTCCTGAAGGTCAATTCCACTTAGTACCTGTTTTTGTTTGTATCTCTTGCAGTGATAAAGCACCAGCTAGAACTAACTTGTTGGGGAAAGTTTTGTTGGAAGTGTTTATTTGTTTGTTTTTAGTTTGCTTTGTTTGTCTGTTTGTTTACAAGTTAAACTCTATCATTAGTATGGAAAGGCTGGAACTCAAGGCAGGAGCTTGGAGCATAAACCATGGAGGAACATTGCTTATTGGCTTTCTTCCTAGCTTGCATTTAGATGCCTTTCTTATAAGGCTCATCTTCCTGGGAATGATACCACCCACAGTGGGCAGGGCCCTTCTATATCAATTAGTAATCAAGAAAATGTCTCACAAGCATTCCAACAAGCCAGTCTTTTGGAGACAATTCCTCAGTTGTGGGTCCTTCTAACCAAGTTGACAACCACAATTAGCCATCACCATGGCTTTTTATGACCACTGCAATGACATCATTTTAATTTGATCACCTCTGCAGAGTCTGATTTTCAAATAAGATCCCAACCTGAAGTATTGGGTGGGGGGGTCACAATGCTTCTGTAGCCAAGACATGACTTCAGTATATCTTTGTGAGGAAAACAGCTAATCCCTCAACAGTGAACTAAAATGTTTTATTAAAATCTAACTTTGACACTTTGTGGAGGTCAAGAACATGGACATCATTAAGAGATAATGTGTACAGTGTTTGTAACACAGTAGCAATAACTCCTTACTGCTATTCAAATATTTTAAACACTGTTTTCAATTTTTCTAAATCATTGATCATCAAATCAGTTATAGTATTATGACTTTGTTAAGGGTACCTAGTAACTGACAGCATTTCTGCTTTTATTTCCTACAGTCACTATTGGATTGTGTGTGTTTTTGCCTTTTTTATGGAAATGATGTCCCTTAAGCACTGTTTTGATGGAAGCAAACGAGTCATGAATAACACAGTAAGCAAACCAGGCTTACTAGTGAAGAATGTGGAGTCTGAGGTTGGTGATATAGTTCAGTAGTAGAGCCTTTGGCTAGCACTCACAAGGCTCTATAATCCATCTTCTGGCGCCACTATATATATATCATATATATATATTATATCATACTGCCACTATATATATCATAATATATATACATATATATATATATCATACTATGTGTGTTCTTCACATATTGCTTTTTATAATTTAATAACATAAGTAGGAAATTTCCTTACTTGTAGTGAGCAATTTTGTTATATTCTTTTCATGTTAACACAGTATTCTATTCTATGGATGTACTAGAATATTCATGCCCATTTGGCTGTCTTGTTTTGTCAATATAATGCATATTTGCTTCAATGTCATTGTTTATTTACAAATATATTTGTATATTTAGGGGTAGAATTGTCAAGTCAAAAAATAATCTGCCCTCCCAAGGGGTCAAGTTAACTGTCCTACCATGATCAGAACATAAGCAAGAACTTCCTGGAATTGTTTTAAAAAGGTTTATTTTATGTATATCTGCATGTACACCTACGTACCAGAAGAGAGCATCAAATCTCATTATTGCTGTCAGCCACTATGTGATTGCTGGGAATTGAACTCAGGACCTCTGGAAGGGCAGCCAGTACTCATAAACACTGAGCCATCTCTCTAGGCCCTGAATTTGTTTTTAATTCTTTTTTTTTTTTTTTTTAGTTATTTACTTTATATCACCCCTCCCACAATCCCCCCCCCCTTCTCTTTTGTGTTAACCTAGTTAACGGCTAATACTTGGAAAGTTGAAACATTGTAGAAAGTAGCAGGTTTGCAGGTGGGGATAATAGGAAGTTAAAGCAGGCAAGCTTGGCTGATATATTAAATACATTGATGCCTGTAGAGGTGACTAAGGGTTGAGGTGGGCAACTGCCACAGACAGGCAAGATTTTAGGAGGATTCGGTCTCTAACGTGCCTTAGAAACCTGCTTCCACACGTCCCACTTCCCGATCTGATTCATGTTTGAGCCCTGTTCATTCATTGTCTCCAGAGGCCCCTCCCATTGGTGAAAAGGGCAGGGTCATACAAAGCCTTTGTTTGAAGGACCTCAGGCCCTCAGGCCCTCAGTCTCATGGATTGCCTCAGTGATGACTTGGAGCTAGCGCCCTGTGCGCCTTCCTCTCACGTCTGCTTCTCATCATCAGCACATTCTGTGCAATGAATGGGGACAGCCTTTGTGGGGCTGATTTAAATTAATTCGTTAGTTTCCCCTAAATTCATAGGCATTGCACTGATAAACCAAGTCAGTGCAGCCTAGTAAACATATAAAAAAACAGCAGCGAAAGATCAACTGGTTTGTGCCTGTACAGATCCAAGACCTTTTAGTTCCGTTGCAGATGCAGAGATGGTTTCTAGTGGACCAAAATAAAAATTCCATATGGGTGATCAATTCTTATATGTAACATAACAGGTGCTGGCACACAATGGGAAGGAGATTTTATTGAATGAGAAGAAAAACCAAGCTTATGAAGTGATCTCCTCTGGGGGCGTAATCCTATTTCACGAGAGAATCCCTTTTAATCCTTATTGCTTTCATGCACTCCTTTGACATTACATTCAATGTATAACATTAATCCGCCATGCCTGAGGGTGACTACAAACTACCAATTTGCTTCAATGGTAATGTAGATTATTGTCTTAGGGTTTTACTGATGCAAACAGACACCATGACCAAGGCAAGTCTTATAAAGGACAACATTTAATTGGGGCTGGCTTACAGGTTCAGAGGTTCAGTCCATTATCATTAAGGTGGCAGTCTGGCAGCATCCAGACAGGCATGGTGCAGGAGGAGCTGAGAGTTCTATACCTTCATCTGAAGGCTGCTAGTGAAAGAGTGACTTCCAGACAGCTAAGATAAGGCTCTTAAAGCCCATACCCATGGTGCCATGCCTACTCCAAAAAGGCCACACCTACACGAACAGGGCCACTGCCTGGACCAAGCATATACAAACCATCACAGTCATCAACTGTTTGCTATCCTTTTGTTGGGTCCCTTCTTGTTCTCAGGAGGTCTATTTTATATCCTGATAAACTGCAGGATTTGAAGTAAGATTAAGTACAGAAAGCCCCCTGCCTACGTTGAGTGTGTGTCTGAAGAGTCAACCAACTGCAGACCCACGTCGTTTTTAAGATATTTATTTTATTTTATTATGGGTACTTGTGTTTGCCTGCTTCTCTGTATGTGCACCAGGTGCATGCCTGAGCCCTCAGAGGTCACAAGAAGGCTCCCAGCTGTAAGTTACCATGTGGTTGTTGGAAATTGAACCAAGGGTTTGTGCAAGAGCAGTAAGTGCTCTTAACTGCTGAGCCATCTCTAAACTCCACCTGTTTCTAACTGCACATATACAGAACACATGCAGAACTTTTTTTATTGTCTTCATAACACAGCAATGATGTAGTACCATTCACATTGCATTAGATATTGTGCGTCATCTAGAGGATACTAAAGTATCCAGGGGGCGTGCACAAGTTAATATGCAAGATGCCTGTTATTGAAATGTTTTCCTTTATACAGCAAGTTAAGATGATTCTCAGGGCTGTAGAGATGACCCAGCAGTTTGGAGCACTTGCTGCTCTTGTGGAGAGCTTGGGTTCTGTTTCCAGCACCTACATGGTGGCTCACAACTATTCATATCTTCAGTTCCATGGGACTTAATGCCTTCTTCTGGACTCTGCAGGCACCAGGCATATGCACGGTCCCCATGCACACACACATACATACATTCATGAAAATACTCACATACATAAGATAAAAGTAAATACATCTTTAATAAAGAACTGTTATGCCGGGCTTGGTGGCGCACACCTTTAATCCCAGCACTCGGGAGGCAGAGGCAGGCGGATTTCTGAGTTCGAGGCCAGCCTGGTCTACAAAGTGAGTGCCAGGACAGCCAGGGCTACACAGAGAAACCCTGTCTCGAAAAACCAAAAAAAAAAAAAAAAAAAAAAAGAACTGTTATTGAAGAAGTATTAAAAAAGTATAGCAAAGTAAAAACAAAATTCGAGGCTTTTGGGCCCAGGCTTGGGAGTGTAGCCTTTGTGGCTTAGTGCTCCAGGTACTGGTCATAAAACAGATAGCGACATTCCTTCCTCCACCCACCTGCTTCCTGGGTTCAATTCAAAGAATGGCACCCTGACCATTACTGGAACCTGCAATGCAAATGTGCTATCTTTAGGGGCTCTTAGATTGTTAGGGGCTCTTAGAAACTGTCTTGAGAGATAACCTGACACTTGTGACTTTATACTTCCTTGTGACTCTTAACTGGTATTTTTGGTATTTTCCAACAACGCCCTCCCCACCTCCATGAATTGTGGTTTCTTCCTTTAAATACCCCCTTACTCAGCTACTCAGGGTGCCATGGTCCTCTACCCCTGCGTGGTGTATGACCATGGGCCCGAGAACGCTCTCGAATAAAAATCCTCTTGCAGTTGCAGCAAGATCGTTTCTTGTGGGTGATTTTGGGGTGTCGCCTCTCCTGAGTCAGAACGTGAGGGAGTCCTCACGTTGTGGGTCTTTCATTTGGTGCATTGGCCGGGAAACGCGACCACCCCTCACACCCGAGAACCGACTTGGAGGTATGGGGATCCCCTCTTGTGTGTGTGCCGGCCGGTGTCTCTGTTTTGAGTGTCTGTTTTCTGAAACGAACATTGGAACATGTGCTTGTTGTGTTGGGTTGTTTGTGTCTTGTCCTATGTTTCTGAAGCATGGCGAAGTCTGAGTTCGGATCCATCTGAGTTTATTAAATTTGTGTCTTGGTTTTCGGGTTGCGAGATCGTGGGTTCGAGTCCCACCTCGTGCCTTGGTTTTACACCTGGCAGAGTGAAATTTGTGTCTTGGTTTTCGAGTTGCGAGATCGTGGGTTCGAGTCCCACCTCGTGCCTTGGTTTTACACCTGGCAGAGTGAAATTTGTGTCTTGGTTTTCGGGTTGCGAGATCGTGGGTTCGAGTCCCACCTCGTGCCTTGGTTTTACACCTGGCAGAGTGAGGAACAAGTGTGCTTCTCTGGTTTTGGTCGTCTAGGTAGAAATGGATGCTGGTGTTTGTAGACGATGGGGTGATGGGGTCTGAAATGCGCGCGCGGTCGGTATTTGCAGCTGTCCTTTTGGGCCGTAAGGACCGGAGGACTGTGGTCGGCAGACGTGCTAGGAGGACCACAGGCTGTGGCCCTGGGGGACGCCCTGGGAGGTAAGGAGAGCCAGGGACGCCTGGCCGTCTCCGGATCGGTCAGAGGGACCGAGTTCTGTTGAAGCGGAAGCTTCCCCCTCCAAAATCGTCTAATTCTCTTGCCTGCTTGTAGAGGACCAGAAAGGGTCGAATGTGTCTGGATCTGTTGGTTTCTGTTTTATGTGTTTTTGTGTATGTGTTTAGAGCTATGTGAAAATCTAGAAAAGCAAAGGTAATTCTCATAGGTGCTTTATACCCTGACTAGAGATAGTTTACACCTGAGATGTGAGAGAATGGGTTTTGAGAAAAGCAGTACTCTCCGACTATCTGGGGATAATTTGGTAAAAAAATAAAATAAAATAAACAGTTTTAATTGGTCTTTGGAGCCCTGCACCTGTAGTTAGGAATCTAGTGTGGCTAGAGAAGCCCTGCTAGGAGCTGATTATAAACGCTGCTCTTATAGGGACCACCAGCTTCTCAAGTTCTTAAGTTCTATGGTAAGGGAACAAATGGCTGTTTTTCCTACAAAAATCTCTGTGCTTGTGATTATTGGATTCATCAGGTGACAAGGTGCTCCTCTCTTGAAATTACAGCTAGAAAAATTAAGAATTTTGTTTGGTTTAAATGAACAAATGTATGCGGCCATTTCATTTTTGTTTCTAAATAGTTTCAAAAGTATAAATATGTTTTTATATGTCTTGGTTATAGATTAGTGGCTCATAAGTTATTAGTTATGATTAAAAATTTGTAACATTGGTAACAAAAAGTTGACTTAAAACTGGTAACTCTGGGTTAGAGTAATTTAGAACTACAACATGCAGCATGAGACAATCCATGGGAACAGGTCTCTAAAGATACGCCTAAATTGAGTAATATTCTATGTAATTCTTATCCTAGAAATCCGATTTATAAAAGATAAGATTTAGGGTAGTGTCTTTTTGAAATATTGGCAGCTACACCTTCTTGTGTTTGTGTGCAGGAACAGGCCACCAAAATTTGTAGCAAGTAATGTTTTTGGAGTTCATTTTTAAAGAAAAAACTAGATTGTTTTCACTGTTAAAATTGGGTTTTGCTACTCAAAATTGTGGTTGTACTCTTATGTTACAAGAGAAATTAAAGGTTTCTCCCAAATCGCAGCCACCAGCCAATTCGGCTCCTCCAAAATCTATGAAGCCTCCTGAGTGGCCTAGTCCACAACCTTCCCCTTATCCACAGCCTCAACCCCAGCTGCCGAGGGAACCCTAAACCCCTCAGGGTGTCGAGAGGCGGACCGCTGCGGGTACATGGAACTGCAGAGCACAGAGTCCGGGCGGACTCTGGTGGACCCGCCCAAACTTTAAACCCTTCAGTACTGGTCATTTTCCTCTGTTGGTATTTATAACTGAAAAACTAACCACCCCCTTTCTCAGGATCCCCAACGCCTCACAGGGTTGGTAGAGTTCCTTATGTTTTCTCATCAGCCTACTTGAAATGATTATCAACAGCTGTTGCAGATGCTCTTAACAACCGAAGAGCGAGAGAGAATTCTGTTAGAAGCTAGAAAAATGGCCCGGAAGCCAACAGCGGTTTACACAGCTACAAAATGAGATCAACATGGGATTCCTTTTGACTCGCCCCAGTTGCGAATGCAACATGGCTGAAGGTAAGGAGAGCTTGAAAATCTAACGCCAGGCTCTGGTCTCCAAGGTGCCTCAAGATGGGCCCACTAATTTGGCTAAGGTAAGAGGTAATGCAGGGGCCGATCGAACCTCCCTCAATGTTCCTTGAAAGACTTATGGAAGCCTTCAGGCAGTCCACTCCCTTTAATCTTACCTCGGAAGCCCAGAAGGCCTCAGTGGCCTGGCTGGCCTCCATAAGGCAGTTGGCCCCCGATATCAGAAAGAAGCTTCAGAGAAAAGAGGGAGACAGTTAGGCGATCTAGTGAAAGAGGCAGAGAAAGTGTGTGTGTGAGAGAGAGAGGCGGGAGGCAGAAGAAAGAGAAAACAGGAGGGATCTTAGACAAGAGAGAAATTTGATAGGAGAGAAAGAAAAAGACAGGATCTAGACAGGAAACCTGGGCAACTGAAGACCGAGCCTCAGCTAAAAAGACTCAGCTGTGTCAGACTGAAGTTACTTACTTGAGATACACCCTTCGAGACGGGAAGTAGTGGCTAACTACGCCAAGGCAAGTAAGAAAATTTTTGGGTACTTGCTGGCTTCTACAGACTCTAGACACCTGGGTTGGCGACCTTAGCTTCCCATTGTACCTCCTAACCAAGGAAGGGGAAGTGTTTGTGTGGATCCCAGATCACCTGAAGAGAGATCAGGGGTCACCAGAGGAGTCCTTTCTCAGACTTTGGGACTTTGAAAAAGGCCAGTGGCTTACCTATCCAAGAAGTTACACCCTGTTGCCAGTGGGTGATTTTCTTGCCTGAAAGCTATTGCTGCCATAATCTGCTTGTCAAGGATGCTGATAAGCTCACTCTGGGACAGTAACTAGCTGTAATGGCATCCCACGCTCTTGAAAGCATTATCCAAAAGCCCCCTGACTGATGGATGACTACCAATGCTCCTGTGACACATCAGAACTTTTTGTTGACTGAACGAGTGACCTTCGCTTCGTTCCACCTGCTGTCCCACTGCGTGACTGCACCTACTCATCACTGCGCTGAGAAACTGGTACTTGAAATGATCTGAAGGATCAGATCAGCCTTGGCCTGAGGGTTTGAGCTGGTACACTGATGACAGTAGCCTCGAGGTTAAAGGTAAGCAGAAGGCGGGGACAGCAGTATGGTGGTGGACAGAAAGCAAGTGATCTAGGCCAGCAGCCTCCCTGAAGGGACGTCGGCCCAGAAAGCTGAACTTGTGACTTTGAGACAAGGTCCATAAATGGCAAGAGAAAAGTCTACACTGACAGCAGGTATGCTTTTGCCACTGTACGGAGCAATATACAGACAAAGAGGGCTGTTGACATCTGCAGAGAAAGACCTCAGATGCTGTGGCTAAAGAAAATCAGATGGCAGATCTAACCGCCAAACAGGTGACTCAAGGAACAATGATCCTGGCAGTCAAAGAGCCTACCAGCTTTAGATACACCCCTGAGCACTATCATCTGACCCACCTGGGGGCCAAGAAATTCAAAGGTGTGGTTAGGTCCTTTGACTGCTATGTTACAGGACTCTCTGACTTGACAGAAGAAATAGCCAAAAGCTGCAAGGCCTGTGCTATGACGAGGTAGAATTTACAGAAATTAAGCCAGCTAGATATTGCAACAAGTACTTGTTAGTGTTTATAGACACCGTTTCAAGATGGATAGAAGCTTTTCCTACCAGGACTAAAGATCCTAAAAGAAATCTTCCCAAGGTAATGGACCTGCCTTTGTTGCCCAGGTAAATCAGGGACTGGCCAAGATATTAGAGATCGGTTAGAAGTTACATTGTGCATACAGGCCCAAAGCTCAGGACAGGTAGAGAAAATAAATAGAACCATTAAGAGACCCTTACCAAATTGACAACAGAGACTGGCGCTAATGATTGGATAGCTCTCCTACCCTTTGCTCTTCAGGGTTAAAAACACCCCTGGACAGTTTAGACTGACCCCCTTATGAATTACTCTACAGGGGGCCCCCTCCACTGGTAAAAATAGCCTCTGTACATAGTGCTGACATGCTGCTTTCCCAGCCTTTGTTCTCTAGGCTCAAGGTGCTCCAGTGAGTGAGACAGCGAGCGAAAAAGCAGCTCCAGAAGGCCTGCTCCAGAAGACCTGCTAGACATCTCCACGCAGAAAACCTTGAGACTCGGGTGGAAAGGCCCTTATCTTGTACTCTTGACCACCCTACTTTCTACCTTTATGGGACCCCTTTTGATTTTGCTTCTGCTTTTAATTATAGGTCCATGTGTGTTAAATAGGCAAGTCACCTTTATTAAAACAAGAATTAATGCAGTGTGGCTTTTAGTTTTGAGATAACAGTACCATGCCCTAAAGGATCAACTATGTCAGGGAGAAGATAGTGTCTAGTTCTAAGATTAGAACTATTAACTAGAAGAAGTGGGGAATGAAGAAGTATTAAAAAAGTATAGCAAAGTAAAAACAAAATTCGAGGCTTTTGGGCCCAGGCTTGGGAGTGTAGCCTTTGTGGCTTAGTGCTCCAGGTACTGGTCATAAAACAGATAGCGACATTCCTTCCTCCACCCACCTGCTTCCTGGGTTCAATTCAAAGAATGGCACCCTGACCATTACTGGAACCTGCAATGCAAATGTGCTATCTTTAGGGGCTCTTAGATTGTTAGGGGCTCTTAGAAACTGTCTTGAGAGATAACCTGACACTTGTGACTTTATACTTCCTTGTGACTCTTAACTGGTATTTTTGGTATTTTCCAACAACGCCCTCCCCACCTCCATGAATTGTGGTTTCTTCCTTTAAATACCCCCTTACTCAGCTACTCAGGGTGCCATGGTCCTCTACCCCTGCGTGGTGTATGACCATGGGCCCGAGAACGCTCTCGAATAAAAATCCTCTTGCAGTTGCAGCAAGATCGTTTCTTGTGGGTGATTTTGGGGTGTCGCCTCTCCTGAGTCAGAACGTGAGGGAGTCCTCACGTTGTGGGTCTTTCATTATAATAAATCTCCAACCCAAATATGTCCTGGTAATGAAAACACAACTCAGTTAATATGAATACATGCTGTGAGCCTAGATTGGGCAGATCTACCGCTACACTACCATCTTCTCTATCTATGAGACCCCTTAGAACTTGCGGTTTCTCCTGGCCATGTGCTTCTGCTCCACTTTTCTTCTTCTTCCTCCTCCTCTTTTGAGTCCACTCCCTCTCCCATTTTCTCCTCCACCTTCTGCGCCACTCCACCTTCCCTCTCTCTGCCCAATCATCAGCTCTCCTCTATTTTACAAATTAAGGTGGGAAGCAGATTTACAGGAATTACCTGAAGGCTAACTTATTCCTTGTTCTCAACCACTCACAGAACAGAATTAACATCAAATACAATTAGCCCCAGGGCTATCCACAACAAAGATCAAGAAGACAATGACATAAACAATGGCGGTTTAGGCACATACCCACATCAAATGATTGACTAGAACTGACTCTCCATCTGATGATCACTAAGGCTCCTTAAGAGACACATAGTATAGCATATTCAGGTGAACAGCCACCTGAAGTAGGAAAATCCTTTTACCAGACTCTTTTTTAAAAAATGTCTTTTGGAGTTATTTTATACCTATCAGTATTTTGCCTGTGTGTACTTATGTACACCATGTGCCTGGTACTTATAGAGGCCATCTGAACCTTGGAACCAGAGTTACAATGGATGATTGTGAGCCACCATGTGGGTGCTGGGAACCAAACTTGGGCCCTCTGTGAGAGCAGCAAGTGGTCATGCATACTGAGCCCTCTTTCCAACCCCTCCTGCCAGACTCTGTCTACCACAGTAACTTTTATACTAAAGCTATCCAGGGATATTTTGGTGGCCATTATAGGTGACTTGGGTCTGGGGAGTCAGTGTTCACAAAGAGGCAGAGAATGCACGGCACTCTGCACTGTTCTTGTGTTCCAAGCTTCGCTGTGACCTGCCTCCGGAAGCATTCTCCTCATGTTGGGGAAACTTAGAAAAGCAATGGCTACAATGACAGTTTCAGGGGGAAATGAATAGAAATAAAATAACGTCAGCAAAGAAAAATGTTGACAAATCATCTGAGAAAAAATGAGTGGTGATCTTTATAATTATTTTTAGAGTGAGATAAAATATGGAAAAAGGAAAGCAGACCGGCTTTCTCACTTGCTGCATTTCTTGAAGCTCTCAGTGTTACACTCTGGGGAGATATCTATTTTCTTCTTTCTATTTCCTATGGCTTTAAAAAGGCAGGTCTGAACCAGCAGCAGTGAAACACACCTTTAATCCCAGCACTCCGGAAGCAGAGGCAGATCTCTGTGAGTTTGAGGCTAGCCTGGGTTACAAGTTCCAGGACAGCCAGAGCTATACAGAGAAACCCTGACTCAAGAAAAAAGACAAAAACAAAAAACAATACAAACAAACAAACAAAAAAGGCAGGCTTGTTCTACACTTCTTTATCTCTCTTTTTGGCTAATACTTGCTTTTTCTCTTAATTGGGTCCAGGATCTTTAAGGCTTTTTGAAATGGGAATCTCATATATATTCCTGCCTTGTCTGGCACTCACAGAACTTCACCTGCTTCTGCTTCGGGAGTGCTGGAATTAAAGGTGTGCACCACCATGCTTGTGCTGTTTTAAAATTTCAAGCTTTAGACAGAATTTATGTGTATCAGCATTTGCATACATACATGTGTGTGCACCACATGTGTGTGCCTAGTGCCTGTGAGAGTCAGACAATGTCAGGTCCTTTTAGAGTCTAACTTAGCAGATCACTAGCTCCCACCAACCCAAAAGCTCAGATAGCGTATTGGGCCAGAGAAATGTCTCCCTACCTCGCTGTAGTTGCCTCTCTGATTGACTCTCCAATGTATTTCAAACTTGCCTTAATTTATGATATTCTCTGTTCTCTAAAACTATAAAAACTTCATGAAACTCCTATGTTCCACGTTGGAACATAGAATTTGGGATAGCCTAAATGGCTCCAGAATGAACTTGCTCATTGTCCCTTTAGGATGAGAACTGTGGTTTTGGCATCAACATGAGTAAGATAACCCTTGACTTTATTGAGTCTACACTCGGGAAAGCAGAAAAGTAGTAGAATCATTCAGAGTAGAAACCAAAGAGCGGTCCGAAGAATCTAGACGGTCATCAAAACAGGGTGGTGCCATGCTTGGGACTAATCAAGCTGTAGATAGCGAGGACTACCTTAAACTGTTACCAGGAACTCGGGAAACACCCCAGAGTTTTACTTCACAAGTCCTACCCCAAGTCATAAATCTCTTCCTAAAAAGCAAATGTATCTATCCTCTGCCTTCCTAAAGGCAAACCGTTATCACCACCAACTACTGCAAGACTGTGAATATTCCCAGTGTTCAGTCTCAGAAATGCTGGGGACCAATGGCTAAGCCAGCTCTCGCAGCAGCCATCCGTACCTGTGACTCCTCCCAGCTTTCCCAGAAGCCCTTAGAACCTGTGGCTCCTCCCAGCAGCCCTCAGGACCTGTGGTTCCTCCCTGCTTTCCCAGCTTTCCCAGCAGCGCTCAGGACCTGTGGCTCCTCCCAGCACCTCTCATATCCACGCCCTAAACCGGTCCCTTCCAGAGGGCTAGGTTTCTGCATCCCTTCCCCGACCGTGATCCCTAAATAATCCAGCCATCTTGGCCTCAGTGATCTCTTGGCCTTTTAGCCTGGGCTATTTCTTGATGCGCAGCTCCTCTCTTGCTCTCCCTCCTCTTTCCTCCCATGATCATGTTTAGTTGGTCATCCATGTCCTGCCCTGGCGCTACCCTCTCCCTGCTTTCTCCCTTTTATCTCCAGTAAAGATCTTTCCATACTTTCGTCATGTCCTTCTCCTCTTATTTCACTCAGGACCCTGCTTATTTAAATTGAAGGAAAGGAGAATTTTACTATTCAGACAGCAGATAGTTTAGTTACGACGCTCACTTTGCTCTTGGGTCGGTTCTAAGCCACCAAATGATTTCAGTTCTAGTAACACAATGGGCTTCCTGAATAATCGCCCTGATGCCGGGGAACTCAGAAGAGTATACCATGTACTGACAGGAAGCCTGAATCACATATGGGGTGAGTCCCAGTTCATTAGTACCCTGGCATGGCGACGTTCACATTCCAGGCAGAGGTAAAGCCATCCAACGAAGATCTAGGGAAAAGCCGCAGAGTAACCCGGATTGTGTGCGCAATGCACTGAATTCCAAGCCGGCATTTTTTAGTTTTAAATAAAACCCAATTTCTTTAAAAGCAGCTCCACATGGACCAGGAGGAAGGAAGACCACTCCAAAGAAAACAACGAATGTGAATGATCCCAACCTAACAAAGAAGAAATTCAGAGGCCAAAAGGTATCTGACACTAGAGCCAGTCGTACCAGCTGGTGGAAGCAAGGCCAGTTTACTCGGCTACTGCATTTCTATTTAATCTTTTTTTTTAATTTTATCTCCTTAAAATTTTATGTGCACTGCTGTTTCGCCTGCATGTATGTCTGTATGAGGTTGCCATATCCCCTAGAACTGGAGTTACAGAGTTTTAAGCTGCCATGCGGTCACTGGGAATTGGACCCAGATCCCCCGGAAGAGCAGCCAGAGCTCTGAATCTTTGAGCCATCTCTCCAGCCGTGTTACTTACTGCATTTCTAAAGGAGACTTGATGTTTTGGCTTGTGGATCTGGGGCTTCTCTGGGCCGTTGTGCTGTAATGTAATACCCCAGACAGAAGGACAAGAAGAACAAATCACTTCCAAATGAGAAAAGGACAAGGAACTGACCTGTTTCATAATTACCAGTCTGTGAGATAAGGAACCCACCACAGGAATATTAATCAATCCTTGAGAGCCCTGTCCATGTGGCCCAGTTCCCTATCTCTATACCTTATTCTCCAACTAGGGGGGATTGAGTTTCCAGTACTCAAACTTTGGGGAGATACTCTGACCATAGCCAATGTTGATTTGCCAATTATGTTCACTGCAAGTCCATGAATAATTGCAAAGAACAGCATACTTTCACTAGGTAAAATTATCTTGCTCAGGAGGTGGAGCATGGAGGTATCATTCAATCTCTTAACAGCCCACAATAGACAAAAGGACAGTGGGAGTGACCATCTGCTTCACTCAAGCCATCCTATTCAAAGGATAATATCTTCTGGAAGAATCGATCAGAGACATGCCCAAAAGTAATGTTTTATCCGATGTTTGGGAAGCTCTTATCCATTTCTTCCGACTTAATCATCCCAGACCCATACAAAGAAGAGAAATGTCTATTCTTCTACAGGTGGGGAAGAGACAGATGAATTGCCAAATGCCCCATAGGAGGATAGACGGGGTGTTCTTGAAGTTCAGATAGATCAGGGAATCCAGGGAATGTTCATACTCAAAGAGATACTTATTCTGGACCTTGAAGAAGAGATAGAATTTCATCTGGAAATTATGAGAAGAGGTGAGCTGTGTGCCAGACAGACTAGGAACTCAGACCCAGGGAGACAGTTCAGTGCAGGAATCAGACCATCTGCTCGGTCTATAGTGATTGGCAACAGGGTAGCTTGGAGAGGGTCCCCTGAACTGGTTGTGGTCAGGCTGAGAAAAGTCTGCAAGGAGCCCCTGAAGGTGTTCATCCTGAAAGATCATGGCCAGAGGCAGTTTCAGGAAGCCCAGTCCTCGAACACTGCTTACACTACATGTAAATGAGCTGTGGCTTTACATCTGGGACAGAAGTTTATTCTCATCTCACTAATAATGATCGCTATTTGCCATGGACCAGAGCTAGGCCTTTAGACCCAAAGTTCAATACCCTAACCATCTCAGTACGTTTTGAAGAAGTCTGTCACTACTAACCATATTATTATTATGATTATTATTGTTGTTGTTGTTTTGGTTTTTTGGTTTTTCAAGATAAGGTTTCTCTGTATAGCCCTGTATGTTCTGGAACTCACTCTGTAGACCAGGCCGGCCTCGAACTCAGAAATCTGCCTGCCTCTGCCTCCCAAGTGCTGGGATTAAAGGCGTGCACCACCACTGCCCAGCCTTCATATTATTGATTGTACAAGGGATAGGGGGCTTGAAAACCAGTGGTATCATCTTTCAAAAATTATTTTGTATTTGAGTTCCTTGAACTTTGGGTAAAGGTAGTCATAAATAGCTGTTTAAAACATTTTTAAAAGATTTGTTTATTTTTATGTTTGTATAAGTGAGTTTAAGTGCACCACATGTGTGCAGGTGCCCCCAAAAGCCAGAGAGTATTGGTTCCTCTGGGAGCTTACAGAGAGAGCTTACAGGCAGTTGTGAGCCACCTGATATAGGTGGTATAACTGAACCTGGATTCTCTACCACAAAAATAAGCACTCTGGGCCTAACCCTAACAAAAGCACACATCAGTGAGAAAGAATTCAATCTCTAATAGCCACATAAAAATGTTAGGGGTAGCCAGTAGTCAAGTGCTGGTGGTGCACACCTTTAATTGCAGCACTGGAGAGTCAGAGAAAGTCAGATCTCTGTGAGTTCAAAGCCAGCCTGGTCTACACCATGAGTTCTAGGACAGCCAGAGCTCAGAGAAACCCCATCTCAAAAAGCCCAAATCAGCACCATCATAGGGAGGAGCCTGGCAACAGGCAGGTACATATAGCAATGCAGCAGTAGCTGAAGGCTCACATCTGGTCCATAAGTGGGAGGAAGAGAGAGAGCTAGCTGGGAATGGAGTGGGATTGAGACCTCAAAGCCTATCCCCCCAGTCCCTCCAGTGCCACACCTCCTTCAACGAGGCCACACCTCCTAATCCTTCCCAAACAGCTCCACCAACTGGCAAGTACTCAAACATAGGAGCTATGGGGCCATTCTCATTCAAACACCACAGGGGTGTTCTGTCCCTGACTCCTTCCTGGTCTGTTCCCTGCCAAATATTCCCGATGCCCTAGTGTGTAGTATTAAGTATTGACTTCTAAGCACTCTGAAGCCACGATCCAAAACAAATCTTTTTCTTATGTTGGCAACATCAGTGAAAAGCTGTAATGGTTTGAATGAGAATAGGCCCGTGGGGGACATGATCATCAGAGAGTAGAACTCTCTGAAAATAAAATATTTCAAGGGTTAGGGGGTGTGGCCTTGTGGGAGTGGGCATGGTCATATTGGAGTGGGTGTGGCCTTGTTGGAGGAAGTCTCACTGGTGTGGTGTGGACTTTGAGGTTTCAAAAGCCCATGCAGGACTCAGCTTCTGTCTCCCTCCCTCCCTCCCTCTCTCCCTCTACCTTTCCCTCCCTCCTTCCCTCTAATTACGTGCTTTCTTTCATAATAGTTACCTTGGTCATGGTGTCTTTTCACAGCAATAGAACGGTGGCTAAGACACTAGCTAATCAATGCAATTCCCACCGTCCCACACTGCATTGTGACTCTTGGTTTGGTCAAGACCGCAGTGTCTGAATATTACATGCTGGACGGTACACTTCTGATAAAACCACACCACACTGCTTAGAGTCTAATGACGCTGCTCGTCAGGGCTGTGGGTGACCTGGGACTGAACTCCAAGTCCCTAGCACACCAGGTACAACTGTGTCTCTTGTATTTATCTCTCGCTGCTGCTACTCTTTTCCTCCTTGGGGCCAGATTCCCTATCCAGTTGGGATTTCACTGTTGATTCACAGGGCACGGCTGTGAGAAAACCAGCAAGCTGTGTGTTACGGTAAGGTGTTACCTCCAGAGGTCTCTCTTTACTAGTTTGTACAGCTCAGCCTCTTCAGGTGATGGTCATACACTGACTAACTCATGGAACTGAGAATGAGAGCAATAGGTTTACAGTAACAAAATAATTAAATAAAATAATACAAATAAATTAAAGAGTCCTCCAAGGGAGATGTTTTTGCTGTTCACAAAGTGGGGCAAATTCACACCTCTGCAGCCTGTGACAGGCTCCGTGCTTCACCACATCTTGGGAAGTACCTGGATCTTTCCTACCATTTCTTTTATGTGAGCTTTGAGATTGAGAACTATCAGCACACAGAGGCGCCTAAGCACAGCACCAGAACTTTCCACAACATTAGCAGCCTCCCAGAGGGCCACAAATCTCCTTGACACCTCTCAGGTTCTTGTCTCACGTCCTCAGGGAGTCATGTGCAAGCTTCATTCTGGTTGCGTAGGGAATGAGTCAGACTGCAAAGCACGCATCCAAGCACGGTGACTAAATTCTCATGCAGTCAGTCAGTCAGACAGCTCAAGCACCCTCAGAAGACTCCGTGAGTGAATGAATTCCTCAGGCAGTTCACAGGTAGCTAGCGGATGTGTGCTTTCATCCACATCGCTGCGTAGAATTTCCTGGCTTAGCAGTAAAGTAGGGTGATAATGGTCTGAGTATTGCCCTCTCAATATCTCCTGGAACAGCCAGGAGCAAAGACTGTGTCTGCCCCATAAGTGTGTGTGTCAGTGATGGCTGTGATTCTTCCAGCTCACGCTGACAGCTGTGAGGAATGTCATGTAGTATTTTGCTCCAAGCAGAAATGTCTATGGAGCCTTCAAGATCAATGTGTCCCCAAGGGCACCAAGATCAATGCATCCCCAAGTGCATGCATTTTTATGGGAAAACTGTAAATTGCATATCTCTTTAGCCCCGGATGTCATGAGAGTCTAATAGTCACATGCCTTTGTTCATGAATTAATCTGAAATACCCGTCACTTTATCAGAACCTACATTCCTTTTTATGTTAAAATATTGATTGACAGATAATGATAGAGTATAAGATTCTCTAGGAGACATTATAATTTCTTCTCCCCAGATGGTAGTCACATATCTAATAATGCATAGAACTGAGAATAATTTCAGGGACCTGAGTCACAATTTTCAAGAGGCCTCCGTGGAGGTGACATTATTTCTCTGATAGTCACAGAGGAAAAATTCACTCCCCTGCAGATTAAATTGGTGCTAAAAAGAATATAACTATAAAAGACCCCATGAGCTATGAAGCATTTACACTAATGTGTATCATTGGTTTATTACAAACATTTTTTGAACTTATAGTATGCCAGGTACTGCTCTTAGGCATTCATTCTCATCAACAGGCAATTCAAAGTCCATACAGTGTATATTCTAGTATTTGGAAGATAATGTGTTTTTTAAATTGTGAGTTTTTTAAGATATTTAGTTCTTTTCCATGTGTGTACTCATGCGTGCACGTGTTGGGTTCCCTAGAACTGGAGTTAGAGGCAGTTGTGAGCCTCCATGTGGGTGCTGGGAATTGAACTCATGTCTTCTACATGAGCAGTCAGTGCTCTCCACCCTGATCCATCTGTCTAGCTCTCTAGATTTCCAATAGAAGGACAGGAGGTAAAATTTGAAACTTTGATGTAAAATAAAGCAAAGATAATGTCTTAGTTCGGGTTTTGTTGCTGTGAAGAGACACTATGACCGAGGCAACTCTTATAAGAGAAGACATTTTACTGGGGTTGTTTACAGTTTTAGAGGTTTAGTCCATTATCATCATGGCAGAAAGCATGGCAGCATGCAGGCAGACATGGTGCTGGAGAAGGAGCTGAGAGTTCTTCATCTTGATCTGCAGGCAGGAAGGAGGAGACTGGATTCCATACTGATTGGAGCTTGAGCACCTCAAAGCCTGCCCCCAAAGTGGCACGTCCTCTAACGAGGCCAAACCTCCTAATAGTGCACTCCCCATGGGCTAAGCACTCATACACATGAGTCTAGTGGGCCAAACCCACTCAGACTATCACAGTTAATGGCAGAAAGGGATCAGTGCTGTTTACATAATGAGGTTAGAGGAGACCTCGTCCAGGAGGTGCATTTGATCAGAGGTCTGCGAGATGGGAAAGAGTGAGCTGTAGAGTGACAGGAACAAGACGGTAAAGCAATGTACATGCAAAGTACAGCATGCAGGTGTCTCGTGTAGCCGTTGACCTGAATGAGGGATAATCTAGAGAGAAGATACTCTGAGCATATAATATACAAGGAAAGAGGGGGTTCTGTTAATCCCACCAGGCAAGAGCAAGACCACTGCTGCAACTTTTGAGCCCAATCTGAAGCAAGCGTTATTAAACACTGGCCAGGACAATGGACACTGGCCAGATCAATCCCCCAGATTACCAGAGAATGGCCATGAGCTATGTTAGTCAATTGCTTACAAGGGCAAAACCCGTAAGGCTACTTCCTGCCTTCATTCAGCTGGGGCAAGCATCTATCCTGACCTACTTGCACCTTCTGCCTATATGTGATCAAAAACATCCTGTGCGGTGGAAGCAACCAGCCTTGTTTACAGAAGTGAAGACACCTGGCTTGTTGTCTCACATAAACAGCAGCCCCCAGAACTCCAGGAAGTCATCTGTCCTTGGACAAGTGGGGCTTACAAGTTAGAGACATTTAAAAAAAAATGTTTTCTAGGAACCTTAGGTAAATATATTTGCAACACTTCTGTGAACTCAGTGAATGAACGACGACATCTCTCCAATATGTAAACATCACACATCACACTCATCATTTTCAAACCCTAAAAGTCAATATCAAACGTATAGGTAAAGCACCTTGAGTTGCCTTCAATCTTGCAACTTCCTAGTCAGCCAGAGCTACACAGAGAGGCCCTGTCTCAAAAAAACAAAACAAATCAAAAATAAACAATAACAAAATGACAGGAAAAACAAAAGGGTAGGTAGGGGCTAGCCGGATGGCTCAGCAGGTAAAGGCATCTATCACCAAAACTAACAAACTGAGGTTGAATCCTGGGACCTGCTTAGTGGAAGGAGAGAACAAACTCCCACACGTTGGCCTTTGACCTCCATACACATGTACTGTGACCCACTCTGATGCACTTAGACACCCCCCCACCCCCCCACCCACATATGCACACAAAGAATAAATTTTAAAAGTGGTTTTATAAAAGGCTGTCTGAAGCACAACTGGGAGAAGTTTCTGAATGATGCAGAATACATAAAGAATGTGTACAAGCGAGTGAGAGAAAGGCACATAAGCTGTGAGAAGAAAGAGGGCGACGGGCCTAGGAGGCATCCCCCTTAGAGGAAACACAAATGAGCGTTAACGTACGAGACGATGCTCAACTTCATTAGTTACTTGAAAAAAATTCAAATTTAATCTTCAAAGGAGAACATTGTGCACTCACCAGATTGGCATTCATTTTAAACATCTAATGATACCAAGTACCGATGAAAGATAGAAAATGCGAAAGTATCATTTATTGACTGTGGACGTATGATGTTAGTGGTAGTCTGGTCTAGGGCTAGAGAGATGGATCAGCAGTTAAGGCCTCTTTCTGCTTGGCTTAGTCAGTGTTCTATTGCTGTGAAGAGACATCATGACCCTGACAGCTCTTATAACGGAAAGCATTTAACTGGAGTTTGCTTACGGCTTCAGATGGTAGTCCATTATCTTCATGGTGGGGACCATTGTGCTGGAGAAGTAGCTGAGAGTTCTATGTATGGATCTTCAGGCATCGGGAAGAGAGAGCCACTGGGCCTGGCTCAGGCCCTTGAAACCTCAAAGCCCACCCCCAGTGACACACTTCCTCCAACAAGGCCACACCCACTCTCACAAGGCCACATCTCCTAAAATCCTTTCAAATACTGCCACTCCCTGGTGACCAAGCATTCAAATCTATGAACCTATGGGGTACATTTTTATTCACCACTAGTGTTCTTGCAGTGGCCCCAAGTTGGGTTATCCCTTTAGGCAAATTACAACTACCTATAACTTCAGCTTTAGGGGATCTGGTGCTCTCTTCTGGCCTCCATAGGCACTGAACCCAGGTGGGCATGGGCACGCATACACACACACACACACACGTGCATGCACACACTAATAGTTAAAAGTAAGTAAGCCGTTTAAATGAATATAGTTGTCAAAAGGTCTGAAGATGCACATCCTTGGTACTCGACCACCAGGTAAGCCAAGAAAGGTGATCACAGAAGCGCTGTCTGGGATAGCAGAAAGGAGACAACATAAGTGGCATCTGGAAAATAGATAAAGCGCCAACAAAAGATTCCAAAGCAGCCAGGCACTGTGGCTTTACTCCCACCTCTACAGACACCGAGGCAGGAGGATTAAGTTCGTGGTCAGAGCTGTGGTAGGTTCCAGATCACTTTGGGTTAAACAGCAAGAGCTTGCCTCAAATAAAACTAAACAAGGAGGTTTGTTTTAATCCCAAGCATTTGAAACAATTCCTTTTCTGGTGACTCCATTCCTTTGAGTGCGTTGTTTCTCAGGAGAAGGTCATTTTGCTCCATATTTGGCACTGGTTCAACTGTGTGGTTTCTCAAACCTGTGACAGGCATGGCATATCTGCACAATTTATTGATGCAAAAGAGAAAGGTGACTTCCTCAAAATGGGTCTCACATCTCATGATTTAAATTATGGTGTCTATATGTGCCCTCCAAGTGATCAGAAATGCGTTGAGACTATGTCCACAAACACTTCTTAGAGGCTTCTGTGGTGGTTTGAATGAGATGCCCCCTGCCATAGTCTGCATTTGACTGCTTGATCTCCAGCTGGTAGACTGTTTAGGTGGCTTTGCTAAAAGAACTATATTGTTAGAGGTCGGCTTTGAGAATGGACCGACTGTGCCATTTCTCATTGGCTCTTTCTTTTTTTCTCTTTTTTTTTCCTTTTTATTTGGTTTTGTCGAGACAGGGTTTCTCTGTATATATAGCCCTGGCTGTCCTGGAACTCACTCTGTAGACCAGGCTGTCCTTGATCTCAGAAATCCGCCTGCCTCTGCCTCCCGAGTGCTGGGATTAAAGGCGTGCACCACCACGCTCGGTTCATTGGCTCTTTCTGACTGTAGTTTGAGATGTGGTCTCTCAGGTTTCCACTCCAACCATCATGTCTGATGCTGCCATCTCCCTTACAATGGCAGACTCCATCCCTTTGGAACTTTATGCTCCAATAAACTCTTCCATAAGTTGCTTTTGGTCATAGTATTTTATCACAGCAACAGAGAAGACTGAACACAGATGTACATCCTTATGCAGGGACTGAGATTCAGAGGGAAGAGAATATTGGGTCTAGGAGCAGAGAGGGAGACAGAGACAGAGACAGAGACAGAGAGAGACTAGAACTAGGAAAAATGGGGGAGAAATAGAAATGTCTGAGAAAATGTAGAAAATGTACCCAAAAAATGGACCATGAGAATCACTGCATCCCTTTGAAGTTCATGAGCTTGAAACTGGAACTTCAATGAGATGGTGTTGTGATGGAGGGCGGAAATAAAAGGTGTCACGCCATGAGTAGGTTGATGTCACTTCTCATGAGTGGGCTTTTTATGAAAAGTCTGGGTCCCTTCTTATGTTATTTATTACCTATTCTTTGTCTTTTCACCATGAGATGACACATAGAAGCCCCTCAATGGATAGTCCCTTAATCTTGAACTTCCCAGCCTCTATATTTCTGTTTGTTATAAACTAGCCAGTCTGTGGAGATCTGTTACAGCAATATAAAAGGATTGAGACATGTTGGTATAAACAAAAGATACAAAGAATAAAATTAGCATTCAAGAAATGGGTATGTTTTACTTATGTTATATTTGGTTTTAATTATTGCTGTGCTAAAATACCATGACCAAGGCAACTTACAAAAAAAATTATTTGGGCTTACAGCTTCAGAGAGTTAGAGTCCATGGTAGCAGGCATGGTAGCAGAAACAGTTGAGAGAACTCATATCTAGAACCACATGCAAGAAGCAAAGAACCCACTGGGAATGCCACACCTCTTGCAACAAGTCCACTTCCTAGTCCTTCCCAAACAGTTCCACCAAGTATTCAAACCTATGAGTCTTTGGGGGGGACATTCTCACTCAGTCATATACATGTAGGGGGAAAAGAATTATCTTCCTGATACATTTGAGATGAGATATTGGCAGGCTAAATCTTGTCTTCCGGTATAATACCCAATACACAATCAGTTTGGAGGTTAAGTACTTCATCTAGTAAGTCAAGAACTAGTACATGAAGTCTTTCCTGCCCTCTTTCTGTGCTGCATCATGATGTGCACAAATGTCACAGCTGACACTCAAGGGCATTGGCAATGCTGAAAAGAGAGGTAAATACCAGGTCCTTACTAGGCCTCTCTCCAGTTCCACTCTCTGGTTTGTTTCTAACTGTGGTGATGAAACATGGTTGAACTTGAAATCACTGGAAGCACAGAGCTAGGAGAAGTTGTCGTGACCCTCACAGGCATGTTAGAGCCTTCAGCTCCAGATATAACATCTTGAAGATAATGCATGCCCAATCAGCTGCCACCTCACCACATTGGTTCCATTGTATTGACAACTTCAGCCAACATCACAGATGTTGGTGTGCACCCTTGTTGATGTGCAAAATGCTTGACAGCTGCTGATCTCATGAAACCCTTCTCCCCTTTGTTTGGATATTTGCTACTGCCTCCAAGACCTTAGGGAAGCTTATAGTTTGAGGTGTTAGGCAGTTACAGGGGCAGGCACTTAAGGCAACTAACTGGTCACATTGTGCCATAGTTGGGAAGGAGACAGAGACGAATGCTGGAGCTCAGCTTGCTTTCTATTTATTTAGTCTATGATCCTCACTTGTGGAATGGTATGAACCACTCTTAGGGTGGAATGATGGTTTAAATGAGAATGGCCCTCACAGGCTCATATATTTGAATGCTTGGTCCCAGTTGGTGGAACTATTTGGGAAGGATTAGGGGGGTGTGGTCTTGTTGGGGGAGGTGTTGTCATTGAGGGGATTTTGAGGTTTCAAAAGTCCACATCATTCCCAGATAGCTTTATCCACCCCCCTTCCCCTCTCTCCCAGCCTCCTACTTGCACATAAGAATGTAAACTCTCAGCTACTGCTCTGGTGCATGCCTGGCTGGCTGCTCCATGCTTAAAACTGTAAGCCCCCAATAAACTCTTCTCTAAGCCGCCTTTGCCATGAAGTTTCTTCATGGCAGAAGAGAGGTAAGTAAGACAAGTGGGTCGTCCCAGCTCAAGTAGCCTTGTCTAGAAACTCACTCACAGGTGTGCCCAGACATCTATGTTCTAGGCAATCCTAGTTCCTGTCAGGTTGACAGTCAGTTTGGACCATCCTAATGAACCTTGAAGAAGCAAGAAAACACACAGGAGGGAAAATCTTGGCCATCATCTTTTTCTGCAGATGTAGTATGTATACGCATGTACAAAATGTCTTAGAGCACCCCCCATTCCCAAATATAATCACTACTTGATATAAAAATTCTACATTCAAGGTGGGCAGTGGTGATTCACACCTTTTATCCCAGTGCTTGGGAGGCAGAGGCAGGTGAATTTTTGAGTTCGAGGCCAGCCTGGTCTCCAGAGTGAGTTCCTGGACAGCCAGGGGGTACATAGCAGAGAAACCCTGTCTACAAACAAACAAGCAAACAAGCAAAACCAAAAAACAATGACAAAAAAGGAAGCTACCTCAGGATGAAGATGTGCCCTATTCTCTTCTTAATTCTAACATGGGGCTTCCAAGTACAGAGATCTGTGAGGTTATGTTCTTTCTCTTTCCCTCTCTTATTCTCATACATTGGATCAGAAACACTAATGTTTTCTGCCTCTGTGCCAGAGAGGAGAAAGGAATATGTGAAGTTTTCCATAGCTGTGTCCAGGAAAGGAAGGGGTTGTTTCTTGACCTCAATGTGTATCTGGTTGTATTCCTTATAAGTGTCCTCTTGGCCGAGCGTGGTGGCGCACGCCTTTAATCCCAGCACTCGGGAGGCAGAGGCAGGCAGATTTCTGAGTTCGAGGTCAGCCTGGTCTACAGAGTGAGTTCCAGGACAGCCAGGGCTACACAGAGAAACCCTGTCTCAAAAAACAAAAACAAAACAAAAAAAAGTGTCCTCTTACTTTTCTGAAGTAAGGAGATAGTGACAGACATGGGTGAGGGTGGTAATGATGTCCCATGGCCCAGGGGAAGGGTGTGGACACAGAACTCCAAGCAGGGCACCTAGGCTGGTCACCCTTGCTGAGCTATGGACAGCAGTGCAGAAACACTTCTAGGAGAATTCAGGTTAATTGTTGCTAAAATTATACTGAGGAGTTTTTTTCCACTCTTTGTTGTCTTAAGAAAGATGTAGAAAACTCTGCAAGTTAGTTACTTAACGAAGACAAAGTCAAGAAGCCCTAGAAAGTTGGGCAGTGGTGGCACATGCCTTTAATCCCAGTACTTGGGAGGCAGAGGCAGACGGATTTCTGAGTTCAAGGCCAGCCTGGTCTACAGAGTGAGTTCCAGGACAGCCAGGGCTATACAGAGAAACCCTGTCTCGAAAAACGAAAAAAAAAAAGAAAAGGAGGAGGAGGATGAGGAAGAGGAAGAAGAAGAAGAAGAAGAAGAAGAAGAAGAAGAAGAAGAAGAAGAAGAAGAAGCCGCCGCCGCCCTAGAAAGTAAGTCATCTTTGCTGGCAGCTTTGCCTTGCTGGAAGTCAATATCTACAATTCCAGGAGGGTATTTTTGTATTATCTCCTAACTCGTAATACCATCAGTACCAGTTTGGGGCAGGAATGTGTTGTGCTGTTGGAGGATTGATGTGTCTTGCAGGATGTATGGGCTTTCATGGGCCCATTTGCGTCTGTTTATAATTTGCATGTTGATGTTCTAAGTCTTGGTCCTTAAGAACATGTCTAAAAGATACCGCCCTTAAAGGGGCAGCTACGGTTAAAGAGATTCTTAGAGGGTCTCCTGGTTCAGCATGACTGATCTCATGGTTAGAGACTAGGACAGAGATACCCAGGTGGAGAGGATCCTGAGAAGACACAATGAGAAGAAGGTGGAGTACACAAGCCAAATACGCCCACTCTTCATCTCAGATTTCTACCACAGGAATAGCAGACTTTTATTATCCAAACATCCAGTCTATGATACTTGCTACAACCTCCCTCACAAACTAATCCAGACCAAGCTGTCACTCCCACTATGCCCCAGAGATTTCCTGCTCTGCCCCTTTAACAAGTGGGAAAGATTTGGGTTCTGTCAGGATAGTCTCTGTTTTAACCTCACCTTTAGACTAGAGGTCAACACTTTTTTTTCTGTAAAAAATCTGTCAGTAAGTATTTTAAGCTATGAAGAAATGAATGAATGAATGAATGAGTTTCACAAAGCCTGGGATGACCTCAACCTCACTAGGTAGCTGAGAATAACCTCAAAGTTCTGATCTTCCAGGTCCGCCCCAGTGCTGGGACTACAGTGTGCATCACCATGCCCTGTTGATATTTTTAAGCTCTGAATGCCAACAGGTAAAAAAAAGAAAGCATTGTTATGCAGGTTCTTGTATAATAGCATAAAAGAATTAACAGGCTATGCTTGCATACGACGTACATTGTAGCACTATTGGTAACAGCAAAAGACGAAAAGAGAGTCCAAGGGTCAAGGGACAAATACATCTGTGAAGAAAACATGGGTGTGTGTGCCTTGAGAGAGAAGTGCACTCTGATGTGTGCTACAACAGGAATGAACCTTAGAAATACGTTAAGGGAGAGAAGCCAGACAGAGAAGAACCAGTGTTATGTGAGCGCCTGTCTGTGAGGTTTGTAGAATATATAACGTTTTAGAGATGGAAAGTATATGGAGGTGAGCTGGGCGTGGGTGGAGCGGAGGCTTGGGAATGCAGGGGAAATGGATTTCAGTGTGGGATGGTGAAAAGATTTGGAAACACCAGAAGTCGTTGTCGCCTGGCATCACGAATAAATTTAATGTTGTACAACTGCACACATAGATTGGTTAAGACAGTGTATTAGTTAGGGTTTTACTGCTGTGAACAGACACTATGACCAAGGCAAGTCTTATAAAAAAACAACATTTAATTGGGGCTGGCTTACAGGTTCAGAGGTTCAGTCCATTATCATCAAGGTGGGAGCATGGCAGTATCCAGGCAGGCATGGCGCAGGAGGAGCTGAGAGTTCTATGTCTTCATCCAAAGGCTGCTAGTGGAAGACTGACTTCCAGGCAACTAGGGTGAGGATCTTATACCCACACCCACAGTGACACACCCATTCCAACCAGGTCACACCTATTCCAACAAGGCCACACCTTCAGATGGTGCCACTCCCTGGTCCAAGGATATACAAACCATCACAGACAGCAAGCTGTATGCATAGTTTATGATAATTCCCCAAAGTTAAAGAAATGAAAACGACCAAGGAAGGGAGCTATGTTTGTAGCCCAGTTTGCTAGTCCCTTTGCCTGTCAAGCCTGAAGCCCTGGGTTTAATTCCCAGAAACTAGGTGTGGTGGTTCATGCCTGTAATTCCAGCTCTCAAGAGGCGGAGGCAAGAGAGTCAGGGTTCACGGTTACTGTTCCAGCTTGCTCTCTGTGGCTGTGACAAACACTAAGGCCAAACACTACTTGGGAAGGAAAGCGTTTGTCTCGCTCACAGGTTACCATCCACCTTGAGGGAAACTAGGACTGCAGTTCAATGCAGGAACTTGAAGCAGAGACCATGGAGAAGCACTGCTTACTGCCTGGCTCACTCAGTTATCCTTCTTATACAGCCCAGGCCCACCTGCCCAGGAATGGCACTGCTCATAGTGGCCTGGGTCCTCCTATGCCAATTAGTAATAAGGAAAATGCCCCTGCATGCCTTTGCCAATCTGATGGAGGCAATGCTTCAATTGAGGGTCCCTTTTCCCAAGTATGTCATGTTGACAAAATTCCCCTTCACAGCTACATGGGGAGCTCGGGGCAAATATGGAATACAAGAGAACCTGTCTCAAAAAGAAAAGCCAAAAAATAAAACATCAGGGCAGGGCCAGATGGGTCATGGGGAGGGGCAAGTGTGTGCCATTCGTTTGCCCAGTCTGTGTTACATGGCTTAGGTCCTCCTTCCTCCCCTTACTACCCTAACAAGCAAGGGATCTGCTTTAGAGCAGATAGGACACTGTAACTAGTGTCACCTGCTACCTGTGCTCTACCAAGTGTCTGGGATGTCCCCTTTGTCCAGCCTGAGTGCATCTGAGTGTCCATCTGACCTGAAGATATGCTGCACACTCTCAAGGTGTGTCACTAAGGCAAGATGTCCCCGACCGATTGAATAGATGTAAAACTGGTTTTGGCAGCCTCTTTCTTTTTATGGTTTACAGGACTCTAATATTCAGATGTGATCTGTGAAAAGTGTCTGTCCCTCTAGCTGTAAAATACAAATAAATAAATAAACACACACAAAACTTACCATCTTCTTTTCATGATGTACAAGGACAATTGCCTGCTTGGAGGTGACTTTGGGACATCTCCACCCATCAGACTGTTGCTCACTCATGGAAGCAAACAACAAACTAAAACCTCAGACCTTTTGTGAGATTCATATGGTCACAAAAATCACTGCTCATATCTGGGTGAAGAAAGGACGCTGATACTAATACCCTATAATGCCTGGGGCAGCAAAGGGCTGATGTTGTCTGTAAACTTCTCAGTGTCCCAAGACAACTGTCTGCCAATCTGCCATCACAAAGGTGGAGAATAGAGGACTTAGCACCTTGTTACTGCACTTCCCACAACATGACACTTTGTATTGCTCTAAAGTCACAGCAGACCAAGAACATAAAAGAGTCGCAGAATAGGCTGAGCTGGTGCTACATACAGCGAAAACAATGGGGATACATGTTTTTCTGGGAGTTTCTGTCTCTGAGCCTCAGTCCTCTGAAACAAAGTTTCCATAAGAACAAGGGTTTAAGGTTAAACAACAGTAGAACCAATGGAAGGCTGAGAAACCAGCCAGCTGTCCAGTGTATCTGGCATAGTCAGATCAAGCCAGAAACATGGAGGAATGTTTATTCCAAAAGTATCCAGGATTGATAAATCCAGAAGTTTCTTGACTACTCCAAGGAGCTCTGCATAATAAGGAATAGACTTGATTGTGAAATTACTTCTTTGGGGCGGGGTGGGGTTTGGATAGGAATAAGGCTGGGGATGTATGTATGTATGTATGTATGTATGTATGTATGTATGGGTAGCCAGGATAGTTAAATCCACGAGTTTCTTGACCACTGCAAGGAGCTCTGCTGGAGAGAGACAAGGTTAGACCAGGGGTCCCGCTAGGGGGCAATAGAGTCCTGTGTCTAAAGGCACAGGTTCTACCTCAGCTGGTTTCAACCTCATTTTCTCCACTTTACAAAGGTGACCTCAAAACCTTTCTTTCTTGGGCTCTAACTTTCTTGAGCTCTAGGCTCTTCATCTGTAAATGGAAAACTTATAATAGTATGGATAATATAATATTGATTGTAGATGATAGTAGTTGTGGACATACATGTAAATATTCCATATTAGATAGTATCTAATTTACTATTTATGTGACTAAGGGAAGGGATGGCCACCCTGGCACATATGCACTGGAGGGCTTCAGGGCCAAGGGTAACTGGCATGTAGGAATTCACTGAGCGAAGCCTGGCCAGTGTTACTCACCAAGGTGAGTTGAGATGATAGACCTCACAAGGGGAGCAAGGGGACATGTGACAGATCAGGTGTGAAGGAGGGGGTACCCTCCTGTTCCTCTAGCTTTAATCTTTATCTACTCCATTTAAAAATATTTAAATGTGGTAAATAAAATTTGCCATCCAAGCGTTTTAAGTGCTGAGCTGGGTGGCATTAATTACATTCTTATCATTGAAACCTGAGGCTGGAAACAGTGGTTCACCCCTAGTTACTTACCTCTGCCTGCCAGCCCCATTGCTCCGACAACTTTAAGGATGGTTGCTAGCTTGTCTGTGTGGCTGAAAATCCCAACAGATCAGCTCTATCTCTCTGTGCCTCTAGAAGTAGTAAAATGTAAAGTAAATCACCCAGAAGAGAACACCTTTTATTATGTAAGTGGAGACTTCATGTACAATAAAAGGTGTGTGCCTGTGTGCAAGCATGTGTGCATGTGTGTGTGTGTGTGTTTCTCACCAGCCTCCTTCCCTCACTGACAGTGCCCGCAGACATGAATGTACCTTGGTCCCAGTTAGACCTCAGACAGGTGAGTGATGTCACCAACACAAACAGACGTATGGTGGAGGTAAAGGAAGGTGAGAATGCATTTCTGCTTTCTCTGTGTTATTACAGCCTGAGGACATCTCTGGGAGAGCAGCTTGGCTCTCCCAGAGAACCATGCTGCTGTGCTGTTGCTCCTTCAAATGGCAGGATCTCTCTGTTCTAGGTGTTCATTTCTAATGTCGACTCTAGGAACAAACTGTCCCTTGAGTGTTCCTGGAGAAAGGGACTTGATACGCTTCCTTGCTCAGAGAGAATGATGCTTTACTGATGGTAACAGCAGCAGGAAGCACGTGTGTGAAGGCAGTTATGAGTGTGTGCTTTTAAATGTTTGTTAATGTATTTAAACTCCCAGGAAAGTCCCTGGAGGCAAATATTCTCATTACCATCACTCCCCTCACCCAAGAGAGGGAACCCAGGGCCCAAAGGCCCACCCACTCCTAGAGGAGCTAATGGAACCTGATGTCTGCTGAGAGAAGGACAGTCACTTTTCTTTGGGGTCATGGCTATTGGCAGAGAGCCTGTGGATGCCCCATTGGGTGACCCCCATCCTCCTGAGCACTCAGGGTGGTACTAGTGAGACTCAGGGATTGTTAAGGAACAAGAAGAGAAAAGACCATGAAGTGGGAGGGGGTCAAGGGGCGGGGACACTAAGAGAAGCTGGAGAGAGTGGTGCTAGCAAGATGTGATCATAATATACCATATAAGTGTAGGACATTTACAAGGGAGAGATAACAGGGGCTGAAGAGACAGCTCACTGATTAAGAACATTTGCTGATTTTGGAGAGGATCCAGGTTAAAAATAAATAAATCTTTAAAAAATAGTAAGTAGAGATGTCACTTTAAAAAAGAAAAGTAAAAAGAGCAAGTGAGGAAACAGAGGGGAGGAAGGGTTCAGAAACTCGGAGCACTGTAGGGTCTGGCTAGGGAGCACCATAGGGTCTGGCTAGGGAGCACCGTAGGGTCTGGCTAGGGAGCACTGTAGGGTCTGGCTAGGGAGCACTGTAGGGTCTGGCTAGGGAGCATGGGGCTTGGGCTGGAAGCTAGGCCCCAAGCATGACACCTTCAGTGCACACACAACCTTGCTCTCCAGGAGAAGAACACTCTGACAGTATGGCAAGGTACATGAACAATATACATAACATAATTACCTGTTTATATCTTATGTGTGTAACACCCATCTTTAAGACAATTAAAATATGACACTGATATTATTATATAAATAATTTCTTTTTAATATCACTATTGAGGCACTGACTTTTTCAGATTTGGTGTGCTGGAATTCGTGCTTTGTTTTGTTTGTTTTGAGACAGGATCTTATGTAGCCCTGGCTGGCCTCGAACTTCCGGTCCTCTTGCCTGTACCTGCTGAGTGCTCTAATCACAGGTAGGTGGCATTACATCCTGAGGTGTCAGGAATGGGATCAAAGGCTTGCTAGGCAAAGGATCTACCAACTTAGCTTCATGCCCTGTCCCGAGTGGGAAATGATATAAACTAGTAGAAAAGAAAGCTCTAATGTGTCTTTGCTTGGACTCATTTTTTCCAGGGTCTTATTATGTAGCCCAAACTTGCCTTGAACTCTTTTTGGTTTGTTTGGGACAGGATATCTATGTGTATGCTTCCCTGGCTAGCCTAGAACTTGCTATGTAGATGAGGCTGGTCTCAAAGTCATCATCTTATCTCTATCCCTCTCTCAAGGTGCAGGAATTTCAGCTATGCACCGCTACTCCTGGCCTTATCTGCTTCATTCTCCCCAAGTTCTTGGGATTACAAACAAGCACAGTCATGCTTGCCTTGAAATAATGATACCTTTAAAACTTAATACCTTTTATCTTTAAAACGTGGGTAGATTGTTTTCCTTGCCAATCCAACCTTTGGATTTCTTAACAGATGGAAGTGGAGCCCCCTTTTTCTTCCTCTAGAAGTTGAGAGTCAAGGATTAGCTAGAGTTCACTGGGTACTATCATGAATATATCTGGATCAGTGGCTGTTACACCTCTAGTCTAGGTAAACTCATACAGCATTTAAACTCCCTAGTGTCAGAGTAATAAGGAAAAACTGGAGAGGATTCAAAATAACACGAGCATGTGATCAAAAGATTAGAAAGTCACAGAAATATTTATTCTGGAGAAGAGAAGGCTGTGAGGTGTTCAGAAAATCAAGTTAAGGAACAGAGGAGCCAAAGGATACCGCACGGATGCTGGAGTCACGGTGAGCACTGGATTGGCTTTGCTGGAGACCACTGTGTGGAACAAAAGTCAAGTCAAGGAGACTCAGTGCCAGGGGCATAGTGATCACCAACAACAGGAGTCACAGCACAGAGGCCAGGAGGGCATATGGGTGACCAGGGAAGGTCAGTTAATGTCAGACCCCATCTTTTGCATACATACACACTGTCCTTGGACCCCACACTGAGTCTTCCCAGTCCCACACTCCATGTGGCAGGTTGCCCAGGGGAAAATCTAACTTACAAATGTGGGTGCTGGCTCTATGGGAGAGCATTCCCTAGCATCCCCAGAACAACAAAACAGAACAACACACCAAACATCTGCTGGCTCACAATGGCCGCTTGTTATTCCTTTGTTTCTTCTTGGCTGTTGGCTGGGTTCTCATTGTGTGACCTTTATAGGACCTGCATCCCAACAGAATAAGGAGCATTTGACAAATCCAAGAATCAGGCTCTCAGGTTTTTAATCAGTTCCACATTTTACACACATATGACATCACTGTTATATAAAGGAGACTCTCACAGCAGGCTTGCCAAGACTCTCTTGGAACACAGTTCATCTCTCCACACTTCTGTACATCCATGAGCCACAGGAATTGAAGGGTCCAGGACCCACCCCAGAGAAAAGTTTGAGCTAGTACTGTAGAAAGCTGAGGGCAGCCCTGTCCAACTGCAGACATGATTTGGGGAGGGCTGTGACTGGCTAATGTCACCAGTCAGAGCACACAGTGACCTGTGTGTGGGACCATCAGAGTGCCAGAGGATTATCAAGAGGACCCTCTATTTGGAGAGCTGAGTACATCCATGGGCACCAGCTCTCAGGAAGTAAGTAGTAAGACTGACATTCCCATGCAGGTGCTCATAAACAAAAGGAAATGAGATTGTGTATCAGAGTTTTCCAAAGAAACAGAGTGAATGATGTGTGTGTGTGTGTGTGTGTGCAGTTGTGTGTGTGCAGTTGTGTGTGTGCATGTGTGGAGGTGGGGAGAGGGAGAGCGAGAGGGAAAGATAGAATCTGAGCAACTGGCTTCAGGATCTGACAGATTCAAGATCCGTGGGTTCGAGAGGTTGAGTCTGAGGCACGAGAGTTGCTGTGAGTTTGAGGCCAGTCTGGGATACAGAGCAAGTACAAGGCCAGCCTTGGCTACATAGCAAGACCCTGCCTCAACCAAATGAATAATAATAATAAAAAAAAAAAACAAAACCGAAACAACATAAACAAGCTGGCAGCTGGAGTAATGGTTCAGTGGTTAAAAAGCACTTACTACTTTTGCAGAGGACCAGGTTTAGTTACCAGCACCCATACATGGTGGCTCTCAACTGTTTGAAACAGCAGTTATGATGGGAACTGATACCCTCTTCTAATCTCCCCGCCCCCGGCACCAGGTTCACACATGGTGCACATACATGCACAGACATGGTGCACATTCAGGCAAAACATGCATACAGATTGTGATGGTTTCTTGGACCAGGGCGTGGCACCATTTGGTGGTGTGGCCTTGTTGGAATAGGTGTGACCTGGTTGGAGTAGGTGTGTCACTGTGGGTGTGGGCATAAGATCCTCACCCTAGTTGCCTGGAAGTCAGTCTTCCATAAGTAAGCCTTTGGATGAAGACGTAGAACTCTCAGCTCTGCCTGTGCCATGCCTGCCTGGATACTGCCACGTTCCTGCCTTGATGGTGATGGACAGACCTCTGAACCTGTAAGCCAGCCCCAATTAAATGCTGTTTTTTATAAGACTTGTCGTGGTCATGGTGTCTGTTCATAGCAGTAAAACCCTAACTAAGACACATATAAAAACAAAATCAATAAATCTAAAAAAACAAAAACAAACAAACAAACAAACAAAAAACCCAAGCTGGGTCTGATGGCACATGCCTGTCATTTTAGCACATGGGAGGTAGATGGGAGGATTGGGAGTTCAAAATCATCCTCAGCTATGCACTGATTTTGAATGTAGCCCAAGTTTCATAAAACCCCAGGCATGGATACCTTCACAGAAACACCCAACCTGATGTACCTGAGCAAAAGACATGATTGCTGTGGCCTCAATGAGTGGATATGGAATTCACCATCATAGTCGAGGCCAGCATCAGTGGGTCTGGGATGCATAAGAAAGATGAGCAAGCCGGGGGCTGGGGTGGGGGGGTGGGGGTCAGAGCCAGACAGTAAGAAGCATTTGTCCATGGTCTCTCTTTCAAGCCTCTGTGTTGAACTCCTGCCCAGGCCTCCCCCCATGATTGACTGTAATATATAAGTCAAATAATTCCTTTCCTCTTCAAGTTTCTTTGGTCAGAGACTTTCACCATGAACACAGAGAACACTAAGACAAGTATCAAGACTAAGGAGTCTGGAGGTGCAGGCACGTGCCACTCACTCACTCACTGGGGGTCCAGTAGATGCTGAACCTCCAGGAAAGCAGAAGCCCTGTTGTTGTAACTGGGTGATGCCACCATGTGACTTTGTTTGTTTGTTTGTTTTGTTTTGTTTTGTTTTGTTTTGAGACAGGGTTTCTCTGTATAGCTCTGGCTGTCCTGGAACTCACTTTGTAGACCAGACTAACCTCGAACTCAGAAATCCGCCTGCCTCTGCCTCCTGAGTGCTGGGATTAAAGGCGTACTCCACCACGCCTGGCTCCATCATGTGACTTAACGCTACGCTCCCGCATTTTTGCTCACGGCTAAGCCGAGGACACGGAGGATAGCAGGGTGAGCTCCACTTAGCAATTACATAGTGCTCAAGGGCAGTATAAGGACCACAGGCGCTAAGGAAAATGAAGTCCTGCTGACGTCACAGTGAGCAGGGATTTCTAACTTTTTCCTTCCTAACTGGGCCTAGCCCCTGGACTGCAGGCTCACGAAGAAAGAGCTCAGGGTGACTATGGGAAGTTAGAGCTATGGTGGTTGATGCCACATTAAGGAATGTAGATATAGGGACTTTATCTTGGGGTACTTTGACCGGCACGGAGCGAGCCCAAGTTTGAATTCTCCCCTCCCCTCCTTGTATTTTCCATCTGTCCCTAAGTAAGGCTTTGCTCAGTGTTTACTGCATAGTACAGAAAGGCACGGCTTGAAGGAGTGAAGAATGTTACAGAAATCGTTACAGGCTTAAAGAGGTTACGTCACCGCTTCTAGCTGAACCACCTGCAAACAGGCTCCTCCAGGAGATCTTTGCAACATTGAAAGATACTTGTTGTCTAAAGCCACTGCTTTAAACAGACTTTTGGCTGCTTTCAGCAAATGATTACCACAACATACACCTACACATATGCACCACTCTGGGTCAGAGGCACAGAAGAGTATATAGTTTAAGATTAAAGCATGCATAAACTTAGGTTGTAAAAACTGCATGAGAGTTCCAAGGCAGTAGTAAGGTCGGCTATATTGTTTTCTTAAAGGCAGGTTAAATTTAAACAGTCTGGGTTCTCAGTTGGACAGAAGGTTACGTCCATAGTTTTAAATGATTTCAACTTTGCTGTGAAAGTTGAAAAAAAATCAGTCTTCTGGGGGTCAACACATTTTAATTAAAAAAATGCATCATTATGCAGATCAGGAAACCACAGCTGTAACTTATAACCTTAGAGTTGATTGACATTCCTGCAGAAAGATTTCTACCTGTGCATAGTCACCTCTGGAATGATGGAGTTTCCACAGAAGAGTGTGGAAAACTAGGTCACACCCTGCTTTCGGGGTGTGGGGCGGGGAAGTCTCAGGTTAGTGTTTTTCTGCCTAAAAATTAAAAGAGAAGAAAGGTGAAATATCCAAATGCAAACAGAATCAGACACTCAAAAATCATAGAAAAAGATGACTGTACTCAGAGTGGCCATAAAGTGTCATAAAAAGGGTGGATTGTTCTTTGATGGTTATGGAGACAGAAATTAAAAGTGAAGGTGCTGGCTGATAGGGCTGTACCGTCTCTGAAACCTGGTGGGGGAGATACGTTCCTTTTTTTTTTTTTTTTTTTTTTTTTAGTTTTAGGTATGGCTTGCAACTCTTCATCCTGGTCCTGCAGTTGCTCAGGTCTCTGCCTCTGCCACCACATGGCTTTCTTCTTTGTGGGCCTGTGACTCTTCCCATAAGAACACCAGGCACACTGGTTGAAGTTCTGATCTCATCTAAACTACCCGTACCTGCCACAGCCCCAATTCCATAGTAGGTCACTTTCTGAAGTACTGGAACATGTCTTGCAGGTTAAATATGTCACACTGATGGAAGCACAACATGTAGATACATGTCATCTCTCAGTTAATCTGAGGCAGGAGGATCAGATGTTTGAAAGCAGTCTAGGATTCCACTTGGAAAACAGACAAATAGGTAAATCAAACAACCAACCAAACACTCTGGCTTTAATCACAAACACTCTGTAGTTCTGCTTTTAACATCTGAAGTGAAACTCAAAATGTCTGTAATTTTAATAATCATTGCAACACTCTCATTTTTGGTATAAAGGAGGAACAAAGAAAAGATACAGTAAAATGACATGCCCTTTGAGCTGTAGATATTGGGGTGTGAAGAGGTAGGCAACAATGCCTGTACCCACTATATCCAAACTAGTTTGTATACGAGATTTGAGATGAGAAGCCTTGACACCCACAGTATAAAAATGAGAGAGTCAAAGATGATGCACAGCAGAATGAAAGCCAGTATCGGATGGGTGTGGACACATCAGGTACTGACAGATCAGATATGCTTGCATGTAACGTCGGGAACGGGAGACAACAAACAACTTCCAACAGTGAAGAACATGCAGAAATGTGGCAGCCTTGCAGATATGATAGGCTGTGTCTGAGCAGCTGCAAATACTGCTCTGTGCTTTGAAGAACATAGTGATGAAGTTACACAGAAAAGGTAGTTTCCCTTTCTGAAACTGAGATGGAGTTCGCAAATAGACATGAGTAAGGTACCTAAGGGGAAAAATGTCCCTGTTGCTAGGCAGCTGTGTCACCAGATGGTCAGAATGCCCCTCTGTATGGTACATATACTAACTCTAGCAAAAATCAAGGCTTGGGGTAGGAGAGATGGCTCAGCAGTTAAGAGCACTTGTTTCTGCAGAGGACCTGGTTTGACACCCAGCACTGACAAGGTGCCTCACAATAGTCTGTAACTCCAGTTCAGGGGATCTGGTGCCACCTTTGACCTCTGTAGGCATCAGACACACAAGATGCACATAGAGATATACAGGCAGAACATTCATGCATATAAAATAAAAATAAATCTAAAAAAAGAAATTAAAGTGCCACATAGGTATACTAACATAGGATCCATACTCTGTTAGACAAAAGACTGTCTTCACTCATTATTAGTTGTAGTATGGTGTTGACCTTCCCACCCAGCCTCTTTTAGGCTTTTCATGATGATCACGAGGAGAACAAGCCTAAACAGGAGATCTGGTTCATCGTGATGTGCAGGAAGAGTCACCTGACCTTACCAGTATGCCACTTGGCCTCGTAAGTGTAATAACGGTTCACAAATCTACAACACAGAGCCCAGCGTGCTGTCTCCCTCCTCCTTTTGGGTTAGCCTATGCTATTTTCTTTCAAGTGTGTGATTTTTCTCTAATAAATTACTAAGAAGATGAGACCCGTGGCCACACCTTCACCAGTGGGTATGGGTTCCGTTTCTAGAACTTAAAAAGGGCCCTGGAGACCACATCCCTTGCAGTGTGGTGGGAAACAGATGAAATGGGAAGAAAAGGAGGGGGCTCCAGAAAAGCGGTGTGGTATGCTACAGTGTGTGCTCCAGAAAAGGGGGACACTCATGTTCCCTTAAAACACCTACACCATAGTATCCACATGTAATTCTCTCCACTCATAAAAAAAATTCTTTTACAGAATCCTAAAAGGTGCGTGCAGGGTGCTACAGCCGATGGTCCTGTCTTCTGCTGGGTTTCTGAGGCATTACCATGTCTAAGCATTTTTCACAATGAAGGCTCACATCCTTGGCCTTGGCCTGCCCCTAGAGCCTGTTTTACTCATGGGCCTTGTAGGAAGAGAGAGGCAATTGCCACAGTATGGAAGTAAGCCTCAACAGCCACGAGAGTCAGTGGACAGATACTCCTACCCTCTTGCTTTGTGAGGGACTTGCCCCAACGCCCTGGGTCTCAGTGAGATTATGCTTCAGTTTCCCACAGGGCTAGTTTGTTATGATTGATTCATATCAGTTAACTCCCTGCCCTCCCATTGGTGAAGTCTCCTAGGACTACTTCTCAGACAAAACTGGTCTCAAGGGTCCTTGGGAGATCCAGGCTGAAACAGAAGGCAAGAATAGGTGAAACTTAATGAGGTTCTAATTCTGTTGAGAGGGATACCAAATTACATTCTATTAGTTTTTTTTTTTTCTTTTGCAGTTCTACTGCCCTGAAACCCTTCCCCCCTAAACCATTCTGTATGTGCACTAAAAATGATCGAATACATTTTGTGTTTGTCTCATTGTGTAGTCTGAGTGGCCTTAAACTGGATTTATAGAACAGGCTGGTCTTAGCCTCACAGAGATCATCCAGAATGCTGGTACCAAGACCAAGCCTATGATAGCTTCTTTTTTTTTTGTTGTTGTTGTTGTTTGTTTGAATTTATTGAGGCAGGGTTCCTCTGTGTAATAGTCTTGGCTGTCCTGGATCTTGCTTTGCAGACCAGGCTGGCCTTGAACTCTCAGAGATTCACCTGCCTCTTCATCCCGAATGCGAGTGCTGGGACTAAGGGCATGTGATAGGTGCCTATGATAGGTGCATGGCCTATGATAGGTATTTCTAAAGGGCTAATGAAGATTTTAGCTAAATCCACTTTTAGTAATTATATTAACTAAGTCTTTTGAATTCCAAGTAAATTTCCCATAGATTAAAACATATCCTGAAAACATAAGCTAACTTGCTAAGTCCTTTTTTGTGAGTGGATTATCTAGCCTGCTATTATATTTTTAGATCTAGATTGCATTACTTTTTAAAGTAGCCTTAAGATAAACGATGTGCACAGCTGGAGAGATGGTTCAGCCTTGGAGAGCACTGCCTGTTCTTTCTTATGTCCCAGGTTTGGTCCTAGCATCTACATGGTTGCTCACAACCACCAGTAACTCGTTTCAGAGGATCTGGTGTCCTCTGCTGGTCTCCTTTGGTACCAGGCACACACATGGTGCACATACATATATATACAAGCAGACCCTCATACATGTTAAATAAAAATGAGCCTTTTTTTTTGTTTTTGTTTTGTTTTTTTTTCAAGACAGGGTTTCTCTGTGTAGTCCTGGCTGTCCTGGAACTCACTCTGTAGACCAGGCTGGCCTTGAACTCAGAAATCCGCCTGCCTCTGCCTCCCGAGTGCTGGGATTAAAGGCATGCGCCACTACGCCCGGCAAAAATGAGCCTTGTAAAAAACATTAGGAATACTGTTCTAAGCCACTGTCTTCCAAACTAGCCTTTATCTACTACAGATAGGAGCTGTGAAGAAATCTCTGAGAATGATTAAACTTGCTGAAAATGTTAAAATTCTTCAATATTAACCCTGCGTGCAACTTAATCCCTTTGCTTAACACTTCTGACATAGGTAAAATATATATCTAAATTGTCCCATATTTTGGTATCACTACTTTTTTATTATAAAAACAAAATTATGTACACGTGTTACAGAGTAAATATTTTAAAACAGAATGGGAAACGCTTTATTTCAGGTGCAGAACAAGACAATCAAGCCTCTTTTCACAAAAGAATCTTTAATTCAAGGAGCTAATGGGTTCTCAGTAAGATTTTTGGTGATTCGGGTTGTCAGTGACATGCACACTGGCTGTTGCTACTTCTTGGTGTTTATAAATCCAGGTGACCAGAACTGCTGCCCTGATGTTCACAACAATACTGGAAGAGGAAAAAAAAGTGTTTCCTGTGGAATAATTTTCAAGAGTTTCAAGTTTTGACCACTTCAGTTTTGGTATACTTCCACTCAAGTGTTTTCATTTCCTATGAGCCCTGAATTTGTGACGATTGAGTTTTCATGTTGATATCAGTCAGTATGTGCAACTGCTACAAAACTTCTGACTACAGTTCATCTCATAGCTCTACCTCTTCAGATTTCAGATCTTCCAAACATACTAGTGTTCAACGGAATGAGGAATTTACTTCATTTCTTCCTATTAGATAATAACCTTTTATAGTTTATATTAGTTTACCATAAGTGGTTATTATCTATAATATATAGGACTTAAGTAGACAGGATTAAATTTCAAAACAATAACTTAAGAGACATAATGTGACTTTGAAGCTTTCCTTAAATCTACACTATCCCACTCGTTTCTATGTATTTAACCACTATAGGGCCATTTCTTAGATGAATCAGGCAAAAATGTCCAAATTCAACCATTCAGTTTTGACACCAGGTACTTTCCTAGGCAAACCATTTTAAGGAAGAATGCTTTTAATGTCTGGCTCAATACCCTGTGGGGATTCCCTGTGGACTTCTCTCTTTTTAGTTTGTTGTGATGTTTTGGATGAAGTATATGAAGAAAAGCTCACCCAGAGTAGGTCTGGAATTAGAAAAGCAAGCACTTAGATTAAATGGGCATTTTTCCCTCCATAAAATGTCAAAGTTTAAATGGTGGCTTCTAGATTACTTGCAACTGTGGATCTGCCTTAACACGCACTTGGTTGCCCAACAGTTCCAGTTGGTTTATCAGGCGCTGGTTAATTGGAAAACCTTACTACTCATGGATGAAAAAGAATGGGAAAGGAAAATACACGTTTTAGCATTACTACAAAAATCGGCCGGGTCTTCTGAACACCCTTCAGTGCTCCCAGGGACCCCATAGTTTGAGAACCAGTCTTAAGTGGGCTACAGATTTTGTGGGAATCAGCTTCTGCGAAGATCATAAGGAAATAATTTTCCTGCGAAATAACTCAACTGGATGAACATACAGTCCCCCCCCCCCCCCCGAAGCCCTGGCTGTCCCTGGAACTCTCTGTAGACCTGGCTGGCCTCGAACTCAGCCTTCCAAGTGCTGGGATTAAAGGCGTGCGCCACCACTGCCCGGAACATAAAGCTAAATGTATTTTAAAAACTTTTTCTTCTACTAGCCGTCTTGTCCACCCTCCCGTGCAACCCCGGGTGCTTGGTGGGTCACCGGAAGCACAGACTGTTCACTGAGCGCCAAGGCCCACTCGGAAGTACTGAGCATGCGTGGGACTCGCGGCCGTCTCGCCCAGTGAAAGGTCAGAGGTCTCGAGAAAGGCCTGGTGTTCTATGGCGGAAGAACCGGCTCCCTCGCGGCGCTCCACGCCGTAAGGTTCTGCACTGGGAGTTCTGGCATCCGCCAACCCCGTTCCCAAACCCACCAAGAACTACCGGAAGCAGCTACCGTCCCGCTCGCCCGCACCTACGCACTTCCTCTCCGGGCAGGAAGGGGCGGGCTCTGGCCGAGAGTGCACGCCCCACGGGCTGCGCATGCGCCTTCTTCCTGGCGGCTCCGGAGCGCCTCGCCGGGCCGACTTCGCTCGCTGGTTGACAGTGCGCCTGCGCGGTCGCTGGGGGCTCTCCACCTCTGTCTCCCCTCCCCCTGACGCCCCGCGGGGGCTCCGGGCCCGGCGGGACCATGTTCACCAGCACCGGCTCCAGTGGGCTTTGTGAGTACCGGTTCCCTCATCCTTGGGCCGCCCTTCGCTCCATTCCGAGCTCTTCCCAGACCCGGCTCGGGGCAGCGGGGGACTCGGGGTTGCAGGAGGCTGGGGGCCCCTTGCCTCCCGCGCCCGAGCCTTGTCAGTTCTTGCTCTTCGGGGGCAGCGGGCGCCGCACCCACCATAACCCCGAGGGCCGAGGGGGCGCCACGTCCATCCCGCTCCCGGCGTCTCCCGCAAGGTGCGCAGCAGCTCCTGCCCTGCTGCAGGTGGGCTGGGCAGTTAGGGTCCAGCCGGGTGCTCCGCTCATCTCGTGGCCCGGGCCCACGCACGCACTTGGCGACTCGAGTGCGGGGCTGGAAGATGTCCCCGTGGGGGCGACGCTGGAACCCTGCTCGGTTCCCTCTCCCCCTTCATTCATACAGGCTTCTTTGGGACCCACCTGATTCCTGGAACGTGTGAATTTCATCCTCCGCTCCAGAATCTGCCCCCTCAAATTTAACTTCCACGTACTTCTTACCCGTTGTCCTTGAAGAGTTTTTGCGAGCTGAAAAAGTGAGCGCTTTCCAGTGAAGTTAGGAAGTCACTTGGCAAGAGAATGCAAGCTTTGCTTCTAGATGCCGCTGCACTCTCCAGTCTGCGGTGGTCAGCAGGCAGAGGGTGGAGAAGTTTATTCAACCTCCAGGCAACCCCCCCCCCCCCCACGACATTATGTTGAGTTGACTTTAGAGAGTGGACTCTTAACAAAACAGTGTTGAGATGAGGCACTGATACACCAACAGCAAACTGTTTGAACAAGCCGCAGTTCGCAGTTTCTTCCTCTGTCGGTATTTCCCATCTCTGCGTGTGAAGTTAATGTTGCTAGAGCACAGAAGTGCCTGGCATCTCCAGATGGTACATTCTGTTGTGAACGTCATGAGCCTTTCAAAGAACACTCCTGTTACATAGTCTGAGAGTTGACTAATTGTCAGAGCCAGCGACATAATTTAAAGTCATCTTCACCTCTCACCGTGATCTCAGGCTTTGAAGTAGGTTTAATGTTGTTTATGATCTCCATATTTAATAGCTAATTTAAGTTATGGAAACGTTGACGTATTGGCCCCAGAATCCATCAGAACTACTAGTGAGTTGGTCTTCAAACTACTGTTTGGATGAATAAGGTAGTGTGGCCTTACCAGGGTTACAGTATGTGGGTGGATCTGTCAACAGCAGATTTCTTCGATTTTAGTTGTTCTCAGCATCTTGAGGCACCCTTTTGTACCAAACATGTAAAAGCTAAAAAGTGACAGTCTGGGGACTTGGCTCAGTGCAGGCATGAATATTTGAGTTCTAATTCTCAATACCCATGTAAAAGCCAAGGCATGCAGTGTGTGTCTATAACTCACCAGTGAGAGGTGGAGGCAGGAGATTCCCCAGGGCTTTGTGGCCAGCCAGTTTACTGTGTCAAAAAGAAGTGGAGTGATTCAGAAAGACATCCCAATATCAGCATACACACAGGTATACACGTGTGCACACACACGCACACGTATGCACAGGGAGAAATCTGATCGAGGGCACCACAGTATGGATTAGGTTGTAGTCGCATTTGTTGCACAGCTATAAGAAAGGTAATCGTAGCTGGCATGGGTGCGTGTCCCTCTTGAGCTCCCTCGAGCCGGTGTTCAGAGCGGAGGAGTTACTGGGATGGCTTAAGTCATGCTTTAGGTGTGCATTTGACAAGCATCCAGGACCTGTGAACCGTTTGGTTTTGGAAACACGGCGTTAGGCAAGTCTTAGGTTCAATGCTTCTGATTTTGACAATAGAGCTTAGTGGTGGTTCTTCCTAGATCAGTCATTTGGCCATTCCTGAGTGTAATGACTTCTCTTTCTCTCTCTTTCTTTCTTTCTTTCTTTCTTTCTTTCTTTCTTTCTTTCTTTCTTTCTTTCTTTCTTCTTTTCTTTTTTCAAGACAGGGTTTCTCTGTGTAGCCCTGGCTGTCCTGGAACTCACTCTGTAGACCAGGCTGGCCTCCAACTCAAGAGATCCACCTGCCTCTGCCTCCCAAATGCTGTGATTAAAGGCGTGCGCCACCACCACCACCGGGCTTGTAATGACTTTTCTTGCTTCAGTGTTTTCTCCTACATAGCTTCTCCGCTGAGTGATGTCCTTTTAGCTAGGCAGCTGCGTGGCTCCGTGGTTAGGTCAAAGGTCTGATCCTGAGGAGGAAGCAAGCACCCTCAGAGGGGTGATTGATACATCTCTGCCTAGAGGTTGTGACTAGCCATCTTTCTGGCCATTTCCTGCACCTGCCTGCCCATCTGACGTCTGTGATTAGGAGATAAAGGTGCTTTAGTGTTAACATTTGGCTCCCCTCCCCCTCCCGTTCATTCAGTTGAGGACCTCCTGAAGCCGTGCATGGTTTACATAGACAGTAATGTGGTAAACAGAGTAGAGGAGTCTAGCATCAAACAGGTCAGTCAGTAATCAAAGTGTTCTTCAGTTCTGTCACATGGAGTGGATGGTGGTCCTGGTGGAGGGCTGCTGTGTGTTTGGGGGAAAAGCCTGAGAAATGAAGGAGCCAGGCATGCTACGTACGGTTCATTCAGAAAGTTGTTTTGAAGAAAGGAAGCAGCATGCACAAAGACAGGAGAAGGTGCAGTGCAGCAGGATGTGTGCAAGGTTCTGCAAGAGGCGTGCGGTGCTACGGCAGTGAACCAGGGGAAAGGGCGCTTGTGAGTATTTCTTTGCCACTGTTTTGTTCTGTGTCAGTTAGGATTGGGTAAAAGTGCTTGTAGATAGTGTGCATAATGTAGTTTAAATTCTCACATGTAGACTAATCCTGTCACTAAATAATACATGTAATCATTTTATTAGTAAGAATTCTCATTACTCATAGCACAGAATATTTGCTTTGTATGATGCACCCAATAAGCACTAATTACCATGTTTAACGTATCCCAGGTCTAGTTAGTTCCCAAGCAATTCAATGTCAAGGGGTGGGGGTGGGGTGGGTGGGGGGTGGAAAAGGGCAGCTGTGCTCAGCACAGTGGGGGAGAGACTTGGTTGTTAAGATGATTTGCTGGTGCAAGGCATAGTATTTGAACTGGTTGTTTGAGAGGTGAGGGGCTGTCAGGCCCAACAGGCTGAGCATGGAGGGCAAGGACAAGAGGCCAAAGCTATAAAGAATTAAATAAGGTCTTGTTGATGATGGGTGGAGTGAACAGTCCTGAGGTGAGGTCATGAGGACCGTGGAAGGAATGACAAGAACTGGGGCCATTCTAATGTCTACAGAGGGAGAAGCAGAAGAGTTGGGGAAGCAGACTGAAGAATGGCTGAGGATGGTGTGCAAATGTGCGCATGCCTGTCTGTGTGTGCACGCACATGCTTGAAGATGCCAAGGAGAGAATTCCAGGATAGGAGCAGTTAGTAGACAGATGATGCCAAGATTGAAAACAAAGCCTGAAAAGTGACATTTCTGGGGAAGGAAGGGGCACACTCAGAACCTTTCCAGAACTGCTCGTCCAATTGTCACAGAGATAAGTGAGGTTCTGGTGACCAAGGAGTGAGTGGGATGAAGAGGTGACAGTGAGTTAGAGATGCCATTCGAGAATGTGGATCACCAGGGGCAGACTGGTGAGCTGTACCTTAAGGTGGTCACAGGCATGGGGTGAGGTTAAGTCTGGAGAGACGTCCGTTTTTAACACTGTTGGAAGAGACCCAGTGGGAAGTGTGGGCTTGAAGAGTTAGGAATAAATGAAAGGGTAAAGTACTGAGGTGCAGGAGGAAATGACAAGGTCTAGGACCTTTGTGAGTCTGCTTTTCACTATGGGAAGAAAATGGGAGGTGGTTCTCTGCGGTGGAGCACAAGTTCCCCAATGCTGCCCGCCCTGGCAGTAAACAACCAGCCAGCCAGCCCAGAGCATCCCAGATGCCTTTCTGGGTCCCATCTCTAGAGTGACTTTCAGAAGGGCTAATTTGGGTACTAGAAATCTGGGCTTTCTTTTCTTCCTTCTCTGCATTCTGAAATCTGTCTTTTTAAAGGCTCTCCATGAGAGTCAGTAGAACAGATACTAAGGCAAGAGACTGCCCCACAGGAAGGGCCAGAGAACAGTCAGTCAGTGGGGAGATGCCCAAGGCCTGATTAAGATGGTAACACTGAGAACAGGCAGTGCCCTAGTTTGCTTTCTATTGCTGTGATAAAGATACCAACTTGGGGAGGAAAGGTTTTATTTCTCCTCATAATTTTCAGTCCATATGGCAGGAGGCTAGGACAAGAACTCAAGTCAGGAACCTGGAGCAGAAACTGAAGCAGAGGCCATAAAAAAGTGGTGCTTATAGACTTGGCTTGCTCAGCTACTTTTTTCTTTTACAACTCAGGACTACCACCCACAATGGGCTGGGCTCTCCCATGTCAGTCATCAATCATTAATGAGGAAAATGCTTTACAGACAAGCTAATCTGATAGAGGCAGATCCTCAGTGGAGACTCTCTCTTCCTACATTTGTCTATATGTCAAGTTGTCCAACACTAACCAGTGTAAACAGCGTAGGGAGGACTTGAAAGGTTTGAGGCAGGCAGGGTATGTTAGTCAAGCCTTTTAGATTGAGGGGAGGTGTTGGGTTTCTGGCAAGGGCAGCTGGCTACATCATGGTGTTACCATTCATTAAAGTAGGGAGTGCAGAGAAAGAGAGGTGGACAGGAACAGCAGTGACTGGCAGCAGAGGCTGTGCGTGGGTAGAGCTGCTGGACATTCTGGTCTGTGCAGGGTGGCCAGGAGGGGCCAGCAGAGCAGGCAGTGGTGGACATCTTGTCTCTGGCCCAGTTGGACCTTCTGTCTGTAGTGTAAATGCACACCCTTCAGCGTCTTCATGCTGTCCCTTTGTAGTGACTATCCATCCCCAGACTGGGATCCTCCTGGTGTATCAGCCCTGTCTGGCACTTCTCTCTAACATGGCCAATGTAGATCCTGTTAGTTAAGTATGCCATTTGCAATTTCGTCTAGACTCAGCCACTGCTATTCCTGGCTTGCTGTGCATGTTGAATAAGACTCCAACCATGTGTTAATTTTGGTCCCGGATCCAAGCTGAGCCATAGGCACAGTTTTACTGTTAAGTTTCTTGGATTTGGCCGTCCCTGTCGGAGATTGTTCCACAACTCACATGCAGTCAAACAAACAAACAAACAAACAAAACCATACAATACAGAAGGGGGCTGGAGAGATGGCTCATGGTTAAGAGCACTCACTGCTCTTCTGAAGGTCCTGAGTTCAAGATCCAGCACCCAAGTGGCAGCTCACAACTGTCTGATACCCTCTTCTGGTGTGCAGATGTACAGGCAGACAAAAGTATCCATATACATTAAATAAATAAGCAAATCTTAAATCATTCAAACAAAAACAATACAGAGAACAGGCTATCATCTGGGCACTCCATCACCTTCCTGCTTGTTTCTGTGTGTTCTTTCCCCTAATTGTTACATTTTTCTCTTTCTAAGGCTATCATTGTTATTCTTTTAGCCCTCTTCTGAGAGAACAAGCCTGGCACTTGGCCAAGCTGATATTTTGTCCTGTGGAGAGACTTCTAGAGCTGGGAGCCTCTCTCTTGCTACTCCCTTGACCTGGGTGTGCATCTTGCGCGGTGAAACAAACCATCTGTCCTTCAGATCCTTCATGATAGAGGACAGTGTGATTGCTGTAGTAAAACTCCTAGAATTTTGCCTTGCTAAATGTTTGGTTGGTGTGAGTGTTACCTGGTCTCTGGAGGCATGTATCTCCTTGACCTTTGTGTGCCCCGCCCGGCTCTGGGAGCACTGGGCACCTCATGCAAGCTTGTCTTCACGTCTCTTCTCACTGCCCCTCACCTTTAGCTCTCTGAGGTTTGTCTTCTATTTATGGGTCTGGCTGTGATGAGGGTGTTTCACCACACTGTTAACTCTGCTCTGGACAAAGCAACCAGAGTCATGTGACATTGAATGATGCTGGCCCCACTCCTTTTAGGATTTTCAGATACTGTTTCATGTGTATGATTGTTTGGCCTGTGTACATGTGTGTGCACTACGTGAGTGCCTGGTACCCGTAGAGCTGAGAAAAGGGCATTGAAGTCCCAGGAACTGGAGTTTTGGATTGTGAATTACCACAGGGGTGTTGGGAACCAAACCCTGGTTCCTCTGTAAGAACAGCAAGTACTTTCCACTGCTGAGCCGTCTCCCTACCACCTCGAATGGCGCTGCTCTTCCCTCGCGGTGGTTGTTGTCTTTCCTTCCTTTTTCCTTTTCAGACAGCATCTCATTCTACCCAAACAGGCTTCGGAATCATGCAGTCTCTCCCCAGCCTCCCCAGTGCTGAGCTGTAAGTGTGAATTGCTACACCCAGTCTGGTTTCACCCTCCCCCGCGGCCCCCCCCCCCCCCATCTCTTCATTCCCCTTGAACACATGTACTTAGTGTCTTTTGTATCTGCAGAAGGCTGGAGATGTGGATACTCATTCCTGTGAGTCAGGAAGGACAGAAACTGCGTTCTTTGAGGTAACAAGTTGTGCTGGTTGACTTGTCAACTTGACACAATCCTAGAGTCTTTTGAGAAGAGGAACCTCAGTTGACAACGTGCTTCCCTCAGATCACCTGTGGGCAAGTCCTTGAGGCAGTTTCTTGACTAGTGATTGGTACAGAGGGCCCAGCCCACTGTGGGTGGTACCACCCCTGGGCAGGTGGTTCTGGGTTCTAAAAGAAAGGGGGCTGAACAAACCAATAGAATGCAGACCAGCAAGCAGCACCCATCCATGGCCTTTGATTAGCTCCTGCTTCCGTGTTTGACACCCTCACTGCTGCCTGAGGTCTCTTAGCTCCTGGCGGTCCAGCCTCACTCTCCCACTGAGGATCCACTGGTTCTGATCACAGGCTGATCATGCTACTAGGAGGAGAAGTGGAGCCTGAATGGCAACTGCCCACAGTGGGGTTGGCCTTGCCTTACTTCAGTCCTAAGAAAATGCCTCATAAAGCTGGGCATAGGGTGCACGCCTTCAAGCTCAGCACTCAGAAGTCAGAGACATGTGATCTCTGAGTTTCAGGCCAGCCTGGTCTACATAGAGAGCTCCAAGACAGACAATGCTACACAGAGAAACCCTGTCTCAAAAACCAAAAAAGGAAGAAGAGGAAGGAAGAAGGGAGATGCCTCACAGATATTCCCAATGCCTAGGAACCAATCCAATGGAGGCAATTCCTCAGCTCACAGCTCCTCTTCCTGGTGTGTCAAGCTGACAACCAGTATGGCATGAAGTGTTGACTAAGACACCAAAATACAAGGCTGCTTCACAAAAGGGAGTGCCTAACCCTACCCCACACAACAATACAGATGACACCTAAGTGCCTACAAGTCCAAACTGGGAAACAGGGAAGAAAAGCTTCTCACCTGGGAATAAATACTGAACTGTTAGCACACTGAACTGGGTGGATACTTGTAGCTTTTTAAAATGAGCCTCTGCGCCATAGCATCTATTACTTAAGATGACGAGCCATAAACATATGTCTGGTTTTTTACTTCTACTAATCTAAATTCTGAGGACTCAAAAGAGTGACTGGCCCACAAAAATGGTCTTTAAATATCTATCTGTTGAACCAATAGATCAGTGAAGGGACAGCCTTAAGCCTAACAGTGTTGACGACAGGCACAGTGTGTGTACACCACCATTCTCTTAGTTGGCTGAGGAAACACCATGACAGAAAGCAGCGTGGGGAGGAAAGGGTTAATCAGCTTATGCTTCCACATCACTGTTCTGGGGTTTGGACATACTTCATTCCTCACTCTTGGTCCTGGCCTGCTCCCCACAGCTCCACGGCTCCCTGGCCCCACAGGCAGTGCCATTCCTTACAGGTGAACCTGAGCTATACAAAAGTTAGCTGAATATGAGCCTGAAAGATGTCCAGTAACTGGGGTCTCTGCTTTAGTTTCTGCCTGGGCTTTCCTCAGTAACAGCCATAACCTGTAACCAAATTAACCCTTTTGACTGCAAGTTGGTTTTGGTTATGGTATTTATCAAAGCAGTGGAAATGGAGTAGAGTAGCTCAGCTTTATCATCTTGTTTAAGTTGTCTTTTGTGAGCAAAGGATAGATTAGTTGGGTTTTCAGCGGTGACTTTAAACTTAATGCATTTCTGCTTTAATCAAGTCTGGGTTCTCCATGCCCTGCGCAGTTGGTTGTAAAGCCCAGAGTTGGCTCTATTTGTTTCATAAAAGTTTAGGGCTGTATGTCTGAAACGCCAAGAAACATACGGCTTACTTGTACATTTTAGCTGAGAAGGAAAAAAAATAAACATTAACCGGAGCAGGAGAAACTTAAGGGAAGGATATTTCTTTACATTGAGAAATGGAGATTAAGCCGGGCAGTGGTGGCGCATGCCTTTAATCCCAGCACTTGGGAGGCAGAGGCAGGTGGATCTCGGAGTTCGAGGCCAGCCTGGTCTACAAAGTGAGTTCTAGGACAGCCAGGGCTACACAGAGAAACCCTGTCTCAAAAAACCAAAAAGAAAAAAAAAAAAGAAAAATGGATATTAGCCACCTTTTAGAAAGTTTATAAGATCAGTTCATTTTACTTATCTATTCTTTCCCTACACATTTATGTTTTTATTGTAAAGTTACTGATTTTGTTGTTAGAAAACTACACGTTCTTTAATCTTCTAATGTGTAGAAAATCACTAAGAATAATAAATGGCATTTATTGACATTTGAGGTTTATTCCATTTTTTCAACTACAAATAGGATAATCACTAAATAAATAAAAAGCCAATTTTCCACATTCAAACATTACTTTGCATTAGTTTGTGTATGACTATAATTTACTCAACAGAATCTTTCGTATTGTTTTGCTTTTTTGTTTTGTTTTGGAGACAATGTTGGATAATATAGCCTTGGATTGGCCTAGAACTCCTAGATGGAGATCTTCTGTGTCCAACGGACACTTTTATGATGGAATTGGGACTGTGTGTTGTTTGCTTTTGTGGTGTTCTGGCTTTCCCTTTAACTATAAGCATTTGTCTAGTATGCTGTCCTTGAGTAATGAGGCCCCCCATTTCTACCCTATTATAATAATGCTGAGAGCACCTTGATTTCAAAATATTCCTAGCAATTCAAGAAGGTAAAATAGACCGAGGATGTGTGCAGTTGATAGAATACCAACGTAGTGTGCATGAAGACTTGGATGCCATTCTAGCACTGCATAAAATCAGATGTGGTTGAGCCGGTCTGTGCAAGTAGAGACTTGAAGGTCAAAAGTTCAAGGTCCATTACCTAGGGAGTTTGAGGCCAACTCAGGATCTGTCTTTAAACAAAAATAAAGGTAAAGTAAAACATATAATAAGGTGTATGGTCATAACTTTTGGCACAGTGCCAAATTCCAGACCTTAAGGGTAGTACTAAATTAAAACTTGACAGGCAGTTTTTGAGAGAAAAAGACTGCTTTACGTAATCTTTGCAGCTGCTCCGTGAAGATTAGGAACTTAGCTATTGTTTTCCTCATTGCAAACCAATGTCCTGTCTCATAAGCTGAGATTTGACCCATGACCCAGATTCATGTCCTCCATAGGTCACACAGTTGTCACCCTGGTCTCTCCCTGTCTGTAGCAGGGATGTGCCTGTCATAGGTAGATCTTTATACCATGCATGTATGTCTGCACTTGTGTGCACGCACACTTATTTATGCAAGCTTGTGTGGTGAGTGTGCATGTATATGTATGTGCTGTGTGGAGCCACAGGTGGGTGTTAGTGTCTTCCTCAGTTGGTCTTCACTGCGTTTTTTGAGACAGTCTTTCATTGAGCAAAGAGCTCATCCATCTAGCTAGACTGGCTGCCCATGAGTGTCAGGGATCTGTCTGTCTCTGCTCCCCACCTCCCCTACCCCCAGCTCTGCGGTTACAGATTTTATATGAGTACTGGGTATTGAACTCAGCACACATTTTGCAAACACTTTACCAACTGAGTCATCTCTCCAACCTGAGTTGTTCGTTCTTTCTTTCTTTCTTTCTTTCTTTCTTTCTTTTTTTTTTTTTTTGAGACAGGGTTTCTCTGTATAGCTCTGGCTGTTCTGGAACTCACTTTGTAGACCAGGCTGGCCTCGAACTCAGAAATCCGCCTGCCTCTGCCTCCCGAGTGCTGGGATTAAAGGCGAGCGCCACCACTGCCTGGCTTGAGATATTTTTCTTTAGTTCATATGGATTATAGTAGCATTCTTATTGACCATTTCTCTCAGTCTCTTTAATGTAGCTTGACACAATGGAGAGAGTGGACGCTAATATTTGGCTGTATTGTTATTTAATGATTAGTGAAAATTAATACTTCCAAGGCATTTAGCAACCCTGCAGTGAAAAAGCACTGGGAAGGTGGCCCAGCATATAGAGCTCTTGCTTGGCTAGTCAAAGAGCTTCTGTTCAAGTGATTAGACTGGAACTGAGTCTCAGGGCCCGCATAAATGTAGGTGTGGTGGGTGAGTGTAGCCACTCCCCTGTAATTTCAGCCCGAGGAGATGGAGACGAGGCCAAGCCTGACGGTTAGTTCTGGGTTTGATGTCAGATGTTGCCTCAGAGGGTAACATGGAGCAGAGGAGTTCCAGCATACATCCACACAAGTGCACACACACCTGCACACAAAATAATACAAACATACATGCTCACCACATACACATGAGAGAGTTTTCATACATTCTGTGTGTCTTGTGGGGCAAGAAAGGAGCCATCAGGAGGAGTGGGGTGGGGACAGGAGGGTGATAGGGAAGGGAACAAAGCATGGTGACACACATGTGTGAAAATATAGCGGACGCATAAAAGGTTAATTAAAAAGATCTCATTTTGTTTTGTTTTGTTTTGTGAGATAGGGTTTCTCTGTATAGCTCTGGCTGTCCTGGAACTCACTTTGTAGACCAGGCTGGCCTCGAACTCAGAAATCTGCCTGCCTCTGCCTCGCAAGTGCTGGGATTAAAGGCATGCTGTGAGCATCCGACTCACCAGCAAAACAGATGCTACAACAGGATCCTTCTGCACATGTTTATTGGGAGAGCTTGATTGCAGAGGCGAAAAGACCCCGAGCCCAGAACTGGCGCTGCTTATATAGGCCTAGGAGAGGCGTGTCCACAACCGATTGGTTATGCTCTCAGTACCTCATTTACATACCTCATTTACATATCTACACCCGATTGGTTATGCATTCAGTACCTCATTTACATGTCCTGGGCCAGGCAGTGACTCTGCAAAAAACTCTACTGCACATGCACACATTGGTTGTTTACCCAAACTTATGGGTGGTGGCCAGTGGTAGCCAGCGCCACCTTGTAATGGCGTATGTGGCTTCCCACAGCGTGTGCCACCACTGCCCAGCAAGAAAGATGTCTTAACTTACTGAAATTCTAAACTACTTAGAAATGAAAATCCAGATGTAAGGAGAGCAAACTGTCATGCTGGCAGATTTGATCCTCATTCCCATAATTGCTCCTGTATAAGTGTTATCCCGTGAGCATGTGTACATGAAAACATTGTTCTTTTTCTCTGCTTCCTTTCCTCCCTCCAACTCCTCCCATGTCCCACGTCCCCTCTGCCCTGCCAATTGATGACCTCTTTTTCTTACTAGTTACATGACTGTTTATTATCAGTTATGCATATGCTCTCTGTGTCTGTCTGTCTGTCTGTCTCTGTCACACACACACACACACACACACACACACACACACACACCCTGATTGGGTGTATGTGATTTAGAGTTGTCCACTTTGTATTGGATAACCAATTAGGGCTCCTCTCTAGAAGAGGTGAGTTCTCCCTCCCTCAGCAGTCATTAGTTGCCTGTCGGTTTTGGCTTTGTTGTTGTTTTTGTTTTTTCTGACAGGGTTTCTCTGTATAGCCCTGGCTGTCTGGAACTCACTCTGTAGCCAGGCCGGCCTCGAACTCAGAGATCCGCCTGCCTCTGCCTTCCGAGTGCTGGGATTCGAGGTGGACGCCACCATACCCTGCTTATTTGTTGCCTCCTGGTCTTTGTCTGTTGTGTGGGACCCAGTGAGACTTCCCTCTTCTGAGTTAGCATTTCTATTGCTGTTGTCATTGTTTAGGCACCATATTGCCGAGGTGCTGTGGATGCAGCTTTCCTGTCATACACTGGGGACACAATCTCATAGTAAACTTCTTGGTCATCTGGCTCTCAGAGTCTCTCTGTCCTGTCCTTGCTCTTCCTTGAACTTTATGTGCAGTGCATTCATTGAGCTGGGCTCCCCATGGTCCTGGAACTCACTATGTAGACCAGGCTGGCCTTGACCTCATGAAGGTCCTCCTGCCTCTGCCTCCCAAGTGGGTGGGTTCAAAGGTGTGTGCCACACTGCTGGCCAGTGTTTACATCCTTGAACAGGAATAATCACAGGTGTGGAGTTACAGGATCAGAGGATGGGAAATTATACAGCCATGCTGTGGAGTTACAGGGTCAGAGGATGGGAAATTGTACAGCCATGCCCGCATGAGAAGCTTGGGTTCCTCCTCTGTGGTTGCCAGGGTTGAGGGCAGATTTTTCTCACCACACATTTGTAATCATCAGACATGATAATTTAAACAGTTTTGTCAATGGAGAGATTAAATGTTTCATTCTTGTTCTCTTCATTCAGTTCTTTGGGAAAGTGAATATTTCTCACATTTTGTGTGTGGCTTAGCCATTCATCTTACGTTTTTGGTTTCTGTATTTCAAGAAATGCATGTATGTATGCATGCATGTGCATGCACATACACACACACTTTTTTTTTTTTCCAAGACAGGATTTCCCTGGTTGTTCTAGAACTTGCTCTGTAGACCAGGCTGACCTTGAACTCACAGAGATCTGTCTGTTTCTCCTTCCTGAGTGCTGGGATTAAAGGCATGTGACACCACTCCCAGCCACAAGTATTTTTTAATTTATGAATTCTTGGCATAATCCGTAGATTCCAGTATGAAAATGAGCAATGAGCCTCTTTGTGAGTTTGAGGCCAGCCAGGAGTGAGGCCCTGCCTCAAAAAGAAAAAAGAGAAGGAATGTACAGTGCACCCTCTGCACTTTGCTTCCTAATTATGTGTCATATGTGTATGGTGTTTCTGTCGTGATTCAATAGCAAGCCTTCCCTGATTTGTCTCTGAGTTGATTTTTATATGGAAAATAAAAATCATTAGCTCTTCTAACATTCATTGCTATGGTTGTGTATTTATTGTGGAATCAAGGGCCATGGTGGCACTTACCAGGAAATCACCCTCTTTCCTACCCTGGTTCAGGTTGGTTCTCTGTAGCTGCTCTTTGAGTCTTGTATCATCTGTCTTGGCATCTTTTTTTTTTTGTTTGTTTTGTTTCCCTGCTGGAGTGAACTTTTCATGTGACATCATAGGCTGCGAACTTTATTTGCTTAGTATTTATCCTGTGTGCCCGCTTGTTAGTATATGCACCATGTGTACATAGTGCCTGTGGAGGACAGAAGAAAGCATCCCTGGAACTAGAGTTACAGGTGCCTGCGAGCCACCCCATGGTGGGGGGGCTAGGGAAGGAACCCTTGAGCTTTTGATCCTCCTGCCTCCACCTGAGCCCTGGGATTCCAGGCATCATGTTGCCACCCTGACCGATGCGTGATGCATTTCAGTGGAATGGGACCCAGCGCTTCACGCATGCTAGTCAAACATTTGGGCAGGTAAGCTGCGTACACCAGATGCTTGGCTGGGGCAGGAGCTGGCAAATGGCTAATTCCAGTCAGGTGGGCTCATCTCTTCTTGTTAATTTTCTCTCTGAGTGAAGTTGTCTGTCTGTCCAGCATCCCATCTTCTACCCTGTCATCCTTACCGTCATCCTCTCTGAAATTTGACATCACCCCAAGCTCACGTCTCCTTTGAGACTTCCAGCCTTGCGTGTGCTGCTCCCGTTGTAGAATGTTACTGCAGGATTTTATTTGCTGGGTAAGCCTTCTCTCCAGGTAGGCTGTCTGTGAGAAAGGATGTGAGAGTAGACTTGGGAGGGATATCATGGCCCAAGTGGCCCAGCAATGTGCTCAGTGGCATTGCTGCCACTAGAGGTAGCTTTAAACAGTATGGGGCCCAAGAGTAAAGACCATTTAGTCTTCCTTAGTCACAGCCCTACTACAGTCAAAAGTCTCAGTGTGTTCTTACAAATACCTCTCTCTCTAACACCATTTTCCCATTGTAACAGAACAGGAGGCAGGCCGAGTGTCCAGCCAACAATAATATTAGTAGAACTGAGAACCTTTGTTTTGTTTAGAAAGTGTGGTTAGTTTTGCTGTTATCATCTCTAATTACCAAGGGATACTATCTCTGTCGTAGTGACAGAGTTCTCTTTAAAATTAATGCATGCAGATTATAGTATGGGGACTTCCAGGACGAGGAGGACGCTGATGATCCTGTGGTGGGGAGAGGGTGAGGGCGCTCTATACTGTAACCTCTCATGTTCTTTCCCAGAGCTTCCCAGCGCCCTGGACTCACTTGAAAGGATACATGTCTCTGGCATCCTGGGGATTGTTATCTCAGGACGGCTGGACAGGAGGCGCAGCAGACAAGGGCCTCAGTCCATGGTGTCTGGCCGGGACTCTGTCTCCCCCACTTTCTGGATTCCTTGCTTTTATTTGGCTCTTTACTCTTCTGGACTTGGTTTTAGTGTTTGAGGTTTGAGGTGGGCTTTTCTTTCTTCACCCCTATGGCTGGAGGTGTATCTGTCAGTTTCTAGCCTTTGTCTGCTCACAGACTAGTGAGGGACTAGGAGGCCATGTAGATGCTCAGACTTAAATGGTTTCTAGCTTGATCCTCCTGGGAATTCTTATCAGAGAGGCTGTGCCCCTTAGATCATCCAAGCTCTGAAGTCAGGCTCCACCCTCTCTACCCTGTAAATGTGTGCTTCACATGTGGCCAGTCTAGGGATGCATACAGCCCATTTGCTTCTTTCCTCTGATGTCCTCCTAGTGCATGTCATTTAGTATGTTGTAGCCCTTAGTAGCCTTTACCTGACCTGCCTTTTGGGGTTGAGGAGCTGAGTCTGTGAACACCTGGACTCTTTACGGAATGTCCCCAGGTTGTTACCCGCAGCATTTTCATGGACTTTGCGCTGACGATTTTTGTCCTGTCATATATTGGCATTGCTGATGGATGCCTGCTTCAACACTGCTTCCACAGACTGGGGCCTGGGCAGGCCACATGTCTGTTAGGAGTGGGATTTGTTTGCTGACACTTTACAAATAATCCAGACTTCTCGTGAGGTGAGTGACCTGGCACTTTTAGGGCTGAACTGTTGCATGGCAATGGGGTCTCCTCAGTGTGCACTGCTGTTTCTACATGGACTTCCCTGCTGCACTGAGCATGCCTGGGCTCAGATTCTTAAAGCACCTCAGATTTCCACACTTTGAAATTCTGTTTCTTTATCTCTCACAGTTTAGTGTACAGGTAGAGAACTTTTCTTTCAAGCCGCTTGCCTCACCTTCCAGAGCTGCTGCTTCTGTGAAGATGGTGTCCTGTGCTTATGTAACACTGGTCTCCCCTTTCACTCTAAAACCATCAGATTGTGTGTGTCATGTAATGAGTACTTTGAACAGTCACTGTTCTTTGTGATTAATGAAGGGTTAATGTTACATTAAATAAGTGTAAACCCAACTGTGCTAACACCAAGTAAGTCTCGGATGCTAATGCTGATGCCCCTGCACACTCTGCAAGGCCGCTGTGTTTTCCTAAGGCCTGGAGCTGGCCTGCACCCTCAGGGCTCTCAGGACCACAGCCTTTTTACATTTTTATTGCCACTGCTCTCAGCTCTTCCTCTCTGCACATTTTAGAAAATTGAGAATTGTGTGTGTGTGTGTGTGTGTGTGTGTGTGTGTGTGTGTGTAGAGGGTAAGTCCTACTTTCTGTTTCTTTTCCCTCCTCTAGCACCTTCCTAATACTTTCTTCTGTTTATTTTCCTGATAGGCCTCACCACCACTAGTACTTTAATAGGTGTTTATTGGCTCTTGTCCTGAGCTAGGCACTCCCGCCTGACTGCCAGGGCACTTCTGTGAGTGAGGTGCAGCCCATGAGGCAGGCGCCTGGGGTCATTGAATGCTCCCAAGCGCTTTAGGGGCAGAAGGTCAACCCTAACCCTAACCCTGATTCATGGATGGCTTTCAGTTTATTTTTTGTTTTGTTTGGTTTGGTTTGGTTTTGTCTTAACGTCTAAACACTCTTGGAAGATGGGAGTAATAGGAATGAACCCTTTGACCCCTGGCAGTCTTACAAAAGTCTTTGTGGAGATGGTCACCAGAAGCTTGCATTCCTCATACTGCAGTGTAGTCACTGAAGACAAGTCCTTTAGGGTTCATTCCAGGAAGCGGAGTAGCTTGGAAACTGAATTGTGAGGAAGCTAAGGCTCAGAGCTCAACTGGCTCTGCTTGGGAACTGAAATGTGTGGAAGGGGAAGGCTCAGTGCTTGACTGACTTGGCTTTTGTACAGTTCCACCCTTGTTTTCTGTTTAGTCCCTTTCTCATAAAAAGTTTGTGTAAAAGTTACATTATGAGATACTGAAGCATCCCTTAAGCAGTCAGTAATGGGAAGATCAGTGGTGCGGTCGGGTATGGTGGTCCTTCTTGCAAGGGTGTGAACCACATTGGGTTTTTTGACATACGCTTTTGCAGGCCAGACTTGTGGGGGCAGATTGAGTTGCCAGGTTGCTGCTCCTCCGTGTGTCTGGTGTGCCTGCATCTTGTAATAGCTCACACGGCTAAGCAAAACCTGTGGTTAGTGTCTTCAGTGCTCAAAATATTCAGGCAAAATTCACATAGCACGATTCTTGTTCCAGCCCTTTAAAGCATTTACCTAATGGCATTGCTGTGTGTGTATATGGCATGCTGACGTGTCACGTAGCAAGTACAGAATTTCACTCCTCTCCCCTCAACAGGATTCTGTTGTATGGAGCAGATTTTAGTCTCTTCATTTGTTGGTGGTCCCTTGGTTGTGTTTTACATATTATTATAATACTGCTTTAAACATTCATATGTAAGCTTTTTTTTCAAATTATGTTTTCACTTTTCCTGGGTATATGTCTAAGAGTGGAATTTATGAGTCATATGGTTATTTTATAAGAAAGGATGTGTGTGTATGTGTATGCATATATATATGGAGAGAGAGAGAGAGTGTGTGAGTGTGTGTGTGTGTGAGAGAGAGAGAGAGTGTGTGTGTGTGTGAGAGAGAGTCAATCAGGCAGAATTGGGTCCAAATAGTAGCCCCTTTCCTATCAAGCTGTGACTTGGAGCAAATTATGTAATCATCTTTCTTCACCTACTGTCTGTGAGCAGTGAATTCCTGTCTCCAGATAATAAGGACTCAGGAGACATAAGAAAGCCTTCTATCAGGACAGTTTAGTGTGTGGGGTAGTCCACCTGAAATGGAGTCACTGTGTTCATTATTTATAGTGACAGGGCCTCCTGAGCCGCACAGACAACAGTGTGTACTTTTGTCACACCCAAGAGAAGCCAGAGATTAGCAGCTCTGAGGAAATCTTAACTTTGGTGTTTCATAGCACTTGGCATGGATGATTTTCCTTTTATTTTAGATTAACAGGTTGCCTGTTCATTCAACTCATAGTATTCCTGTTTTCAAAGGTAAAGAAGTATCTGTTAGAGAAACGACTTTTAAAAGCCTTGCTTGTTTAATGCTTGGACTTTTATGTGGGAACTACAGTTTGCTAGTGACTGGCCTGAGCTCTGAGCATGTTTAATGCTTGGACTTTTATGTGGGAACTACAGTTTGCTAGTGACTGGCCTGAGCTCTGAGCATGAGGACATGACAGACTTCTCCCTGAGTAAGTAACTAGTTAAAAATTACTTGGGAGGCAGAGGCAGGTGGATTTCTGTGAGTTCAAGCCTGGCCTACAAAGCAAGTTTAGGACAGCCAGGGCTCTGTTACACAGAGAAACCTTGTCTCAAAAAAACAAAAAAACCAAGTTTCCATTAAATTAGATTTGTATAAGAGGCAAGGTGTCTCATGAATAGACCATGATTATTATTGTTAGTATTTTGATAGATGCTTATAAGTATACTGTAGCTATCTTCAGATCACCAGAAGAGGGAATCAGATCCCATTACAGATGGTTGTGAGCGATCATGTGGTTGCTGGAATTTGAACTCGTGACCTCTGGGAGAGCAGTCAGTGCTCCTAACTGCTGAGCCATCTCTCCAGCCCTTGATAGATGCTTTACAAAACACCTACTTATGTACTACTTTTTAAAAAAAGTTTTGTATGATTCTATATGCCACTAATACTGTTTTTGGAACATCTTTCTATTAGGTAGTATTTTTATACTACTTATTTCTTAGTGTCAAATGATATTCCTTCTTACATGTAGATCATCATTTAATTTTCCCATTTTCCTTTTGGGCATTTACAGATACTGTTTTCACAGTAATACAGGCAATGCCAGGAGAGCATCTTCATGACAGATAAAGTCTGTGCATATCCGTGGTAATTATTGCTGTGGCCTGAATCCTCTGTGTGTGTGTGTGTGTGTGTGTGTGTGTGTGTGTGAGAGAGAGAGAGAGAGAGAATGAGAATGAGAATGAGAATGTGTTTGAGCTTTCTACCATAGTGACAGGTGCCTTGGAAGAACAATTTCAGAGAGGAAAGATTTGCTTCAGATCATGGCTTTAGAAATGCTAATCCGTGGTTAACTGGTTCCATCCCCTGTAGGGCTGTGTGAGGCAGGGTACCGTGGTGGTGAGGGTGTATGATGGAGAGGGTTGCTTCATGGCAGCCAGTAATGATGGGTGGAAGAGTGGAGAGAGAGGCTGTGTTGGTTGCCACAGAGGGTGGATGGTAAGGGGAAGAAGAAGGGAAGGGGAAGAGGGAGAGAAGAGATGGAGGAGGACACTTAGAGAAGCACAGTTCTACAGCAGTCATTTGCCTCTGAGTTAACCCAGTGATGTTTAGTCCCAGCGCCATCCAGGCACTGGACACATCATGCTGCTCTCAGACCAGGCTTTCAGTAGCCTTTGGAGGTGGTTTTCACATTAACACCACAGTCACACGTCTTAGTTTTGATCATTTCAGCATGTAGTAAGTGTGCACCACACTGGTACGCTGTCTCCATTCAAAGTCGCATGTGCTTGTTATGGACAAGGCACCGCTGCGATTCGTTAGTGCTTATTTATTTATTTATTTATTTTAATGTTTTATTTGACACTACTAGTGTTCTGCCTGCTTGTATGCTATGTATGACGACATCAGATCCCCTGGAACTGGAGTTACAGATAGCTGTGAACTGCCATGTGGGTGCTGGGAATTGAACCCCGGTCCTTTGGAGGAGCAGCCAGTACTCTTAACCACCGAACCATCTCTCCAGGCCCTTGTTAGTGCTTCTCGTGACCGTCTATGTGTCTTTCCCGTAACCGACATCAGGACTGTGGAGCTGCATGGCAGTGAAATGTAGGATGTGGTCGTGGTCGGATCAGATTGCCGGGGTTTGACTTGTAACTTGCTTGGCTGCTAGGCTGCTGTACGATTCTTCTTGTGCATCTTCTCTGTATGCTCAACCTCAGAGCTCACTCAGTCTTCCTGGAGTGCCACGTGGTGTAAGCTTCTGATTATGCTTGCTTCTTCATTCCTCCAGTAAGGCTCTTTCCACCCCACCCGACACCCCAATTGTCTAGACTATTGGTACAAATGTAACTCTACCAGGTGCATTTGCCAGGTTTCTCACAAAGTCCTTGCTGAGCTGTCACATTTGCTGGGAGCCAACCGGATAAAAAAGTTACTAGTTCTTTGAGAGTTTTGTACAATATATTTTGGTCAAAATCACCTCTCAACTTTTCCCAGACCTTTTCTTTGTCCACCTAGCTCTGTGACCTTTTACAAACACCAAAACCCTCAAGGTAATTTGTGCTGCCAAAATATTCTTGGATATATGATTTTCTCCTAGAGTGTGATCAGTGTACATGGGGCTGTATTCCCAGAGAAAATGCTCTTCTCTCCACAGCTCACAGTTGTCAGCAGCTGCGCTGTTGGGGTGGGACTGTGTGCTCTACACTCCTGAGTCCCTAGGGCTTGCTGAGTTCATGCAGGCAGCGGGGGTGGGGGGAGTGGGGGGGGTTGGGTGTGTGGGTGTGTGTATGTGTTTTCCCAGTCACCATCACCACCTCTGCTTTCACACTCTTTCTGCCCCCCCCCCTTCCTCAGTGATCTCTGAGCCTTGGCGGGTGGAGGGTATACATTTTTGGGCTGAATAGTCTACAATCTTTTACTCTCTGAACCTTGGCTAGTTGTAGGTCTGTGTTAATTACTTTCTATTGCTACTAGAAGCTTCTCTGAAATGGTTGAGAGATCCATTGGACTGAACAGGGCATGCCAAAAGTGGTTCAGGAACTTGATGATGCTATCTTGTGTGCCCCCCCTGCCCTACCCTCCAGGCCCTTCACTCTGCTGCTGTGCACATCCCAAAGCTAACTGCCTGCCAGTCTTTGTCACATCTTTCTTGTCCTCAGTGCCCAAGCTCAGGCCCTTGTTGTTATGCAAAGTCACTTACTCTCCAAAGTCACTTACTTCTTCTGTGTAGTGCCCGCCTTGAGGGTTATTTTGAGAATTAGACTGTGATTCGTTTATTTACCATCAAAGGTACTGAATACCAGGTGGTGTTTGAGCTGTGGGGATAGAATAGGGAACAGACAGAGAAACCTTCTGCCGTCATAGAGTCTGTCCGATGATGAAGACAGGGGTTAAATGAGTACTGTGAAACTAGCACAGCAGAGTGAAGCCCTGAGGGAGGTGTTTGCAGTGGGCCCTGGTCGTGAGCAGACTGTTCTGGGGAGGTGGGGAGTGGTGCCCAAGGCCCTGGTACAGGAAGGAGTAAGTGCCAGGAGCAAGGCCATAAGAGTAAACAGGGCGCGCGCGCGCGCGCGTGTGTGTGTGTGTGTGTGTGTGTGTGTGTGTGTGTGTGTGTGTTAGTGCTAGAGGCAATGTAGAGCAGGGGGAGCTTGTGTTTTCTTTAACATACCATATTTTATTTAAATTTTATTTTTTGAAACTGTAATTATACAAATTCCCCCCTTCTTTCCTCTCTCCAGATTCTCCCACATGTCCCAGACTCATGGCCTTCTTTGTTTAATTGTTATTCCGTGTTAGTGAGACTCGTCACAGTTTGATGTCTTTTAACCTGTTCATATGGTAGATTACATTGATTAGTTTATATCCCCCTTGCCCTGGATAAAATTGTAATGGTTATATAAAAAATAAGTCATTTAGTGATTTTTTTGTTTGAGTGGCCGTTGGTGGGTTGGGAGTGTGCATGCCATGGAGGCCAGACTACTACTTTGTAGAGTCGGCTTCCCCTTCGTCTTCACTCGGCTCTTGAGGATCATTGGTCAAGCTTATGTGTCGGGATTTTTTTTTTTTTAAATTTCTTGCTAGCCTTCAGTAGTAATTTTGTTTACTTCTGATTCTTTAAAACAATTTGTTTTCTGTGTATGATTGTTTTGCCTGCAGGTATGTGTACTATAGGAGCCATACGGAACTGGGGTTACAGATGGCTGTGAGCCGCTACAGGAATGCTGGAAATCAAATCTTGGTTCTCTAGGAAGCAGCCAGTGTTCTTAACCACAGAGTCACCTCACCAGCTTCTCTTTTCTCTCTTTTTAAAGTTTATTTAATTCATTTATGTGAGTATACTGTCGCTGTCTTCAGACACACCAGAAGAGGGCATCAGACCCCATTACAGACAGTTATGAGCCACCATGTGGTTGCTGGGAATTGAACTCAGGACCTCTGTAAGAGCAGCCAGTGCTCTTAATTGCCGAGCCATCTCTCCAGCCCTACCAGCTCCTGTTTTAATGTTTAATTTCACGTGTAGCCTCATTCATGTTCAGGTGCACATGTCCGCAGTATGAGGCTCATCCACAGTTTTGTGTATGAGCCTCATACTTCTAAAGGACTCTTTTTTTTTTTTTTTTTTTTTTACTTCCAGAACTGTAACCATGTCATTAAGCAACTCCCTAGTGCCAACTGCTTTTGTGAGCCAGCATTTTACTTTCTTATTTTATGAATTTCACCATTCTAGATGCCTCTTGTAAAGAGAACCATGGGATACTTGCCTTCTTATCACAGTCTTGTTCCACTTGGCTCAGTGACCTTGGGTTCACCCACAGTGTAGCACTCAGAATTCCCTCCCCTTTCACGGCTCTATGTGGCTGTGAAACGGCATGCGGCAGTTCATCAATGGACAGTTGGGTACGTACTTGAGTACCTGTTCTCCATCAGAGCCCATGCAGCTAACACAGGCCCATCGACTGCCTTTGGGAATCCCTGGCTGCTGCAGCCACAAGCAAGCCAGACTCAGCTGCTGCCACCAAGAGTCTGTGCTCTACTGCAACTGAGGTGGGAACTAACAAAGAAACACATTTCCTTTAAAATTGAATTTGTGACATCTTAGGATTTCTTACAGTCCACTTCAGTCACAGAGCTGGTGAACCTAAGCTCACTTTTGTCAAGACAAGTAGGCTGGATTGTTGTAGGGTGGTTTCAGAATCATGGGAGGCCTGGCAGCCCCCTTCCTTCCTCGGCTCCATGGTTGACTGTCAGTGTTTCTTACCTGGATCACCTGAACAGCCTCCTGCGTGGATTCCTCTTCTCTTTCGGTCTTCCCGTAATCTCAGTTTGGGGACTCAGATAGTGGTGTGACTTGGATGCATTATCCTTCCACCTAACACCCTTGGCCCCACCCCAGACGCCCTGCCACTCTCAGGGAAGGTTGGAAGCCTCCTCAAGCCTCCGGGTTCTGCTCACTGCTTCCCACTTCCTTGGCCTTATAGTCTGTGCTTTCAGTGTGGCTGGTTCTCTTGCCTGTTGAATGTGGTTCTGCTTAAAGCATGAGTATTTTTGTTTTCCTTTGGTAGATTTTCTTCTCAGATATCTGCAAGGCTTACTTGCTATGCACTTACTCTGTGCGGATTTACCACTGAGAAAGGTCTTCCCTGGCTGCCCATATAGAATGACACCTGCCTCTTCCACTAGAAGTCTCTCCCCAGTAAGTACCAAGGCTGAGGCCCAGGGGCCTGATTCACAAGAACAAGCCTTGCTTCCCAGTGCCACTGAGGATCAACTGGGGGTGGGAGTGTCCATCCTCCACTGTCTTTAGCTAGATCGTCTGTTGGATCGAGTGGCCACCATCTTGAGCTCTGGTAGAGGAAAAGAACATGAATGATTCACTGACTCTTAAGTATCTGTCTGGAAGTGACATATCTTAGGTTTATGTGGCTCAAGCAAGTCCCATTGCTACACATAATGTCTGTTGATGGAGATTAGTAACACTGCCTTGTGTCTGAGAACCCACATGAGATACATGTCAAGGGATATATGGTGGATAGCAGCAGCCTCAGGTGTTGCTGCTTGGCTTTCCTGTAGCATTTGTTTCCACATGTCAATCTTTCTTTTCTTTTTTTTCCTGTGGATGGTAAGTACAAGAGTAGGGCCTTTGTCCTGATGTCCCTGCTGAATCCTAGGGCCTAGGAACATTCGTGATTGATTGATTTTAGAGTTGGGGTCAGGGATATAACCAAGGTACCTCATTGATAGTCATTGGCAAAGTGACCTTTGGAGGGGTCGGGAGGAGATGACATGAAATAAGAAGGCCGGGTAGGTTTCTAGAGAGCAGTTTTGGAATTGCTGGTCAGAGAATTGTACCAGCGTAAGACTTGGGACCAGGAATTTACAGCTCAGCTGTGTTTCTCTAGTCATGTTGAGTTGCTCAGGCAGGTGTGGCTGTCTGTCACAGGGAAGGTGAAAGTGGGGAGAGGAGCTGCTGCCCTCTGGGTGTGCCTGCATGACTGCATCTTTTCTCTGGTCCTGTCATAGGAATAAAGAATCTCACCTGGACCTGGAGAGAAACCCACCCACCAGTGGTGTTGTCATGGTGAGGGTGGTAGGAGGGCGTGGTGTGTGTGTGTGTGTGTGTGTGTGTGTGTGTGTGTGCAGTGGTGAGGCCCGAGGTGTGTGTGTGTGGGTGCAGTGGTGAGGCACGAGGTTCAGTTCCGGGACTGGGCAGGTGCCATACCACGGAGCCTCATATGAGTTCTGACACAGCAGCCGACTTCTCATTCCGCATTCTACAGGCAAGGAAAGCTGAGATTTAAACTAAGGCTGGCTATGCTCACAGCCTTGGGCCCTCGTGTCCTGTGGAGGCCCTAGGCAATAGTAGCTCCGTCAGGTTTGGGATCTGGCAAGCCTTGGTGAAGAGAGTGTGCAGCACTGTATAGTAGTTCCGGTGTAGATGTGTGCAAGGCCTAATCAGGGAGGAAATAGCTGGGCTATTTCTGTGTGCTTGCACAAACACTATAACCACAGCACCAACTGTGATGGGAAAGTTCACCCGCAGGGATTTCTTATAAATAAGACACAGAATCTGAAAGGTCCATCAGTGGTGTATCCAGTGGCCTTGCCTTTGGTAAGCTGGGCATGTCTTCTCTCTGGCCTGTGGACTCCCTTCTGGTGTCCTTCACATCATTGGGAAGTTAGAACGGAAGGGAACCCCAAGTGCCACAGAGTGGGGGACACTGTCTAGGCTAGTTCCCTCAGTCTGGAGGAAAGAGAAATAACTCTGGAAACATTTCCCAAAAGAGTTAAAAGCCACTGTGTGCAGGAAGTGGTGAGGTGCACAGTAGGGTCGCAGCAAGGATACAAAGAGCAGGAGATAAGCAGATGAGATTGGAGGCAGTTGGGCCCAGAGTGTAGAGGTCTGCAGAGCAAGAGTGAGGCTGGAGTTCTTCCTAGGAGGAAGTGGGGAGTAGGAGTGTACAGGAGCTGCTGAGGAAAGATCTGCATGTGCGCAGGTGCCCTTGGGACTGCAGGACCTTACAAATGGTCATATTAGCTGAAACCTCTTTCTATCATTACAAATGTACAGGGAAATGAAAGTAGTAACATTAATAATCAGTATATCATAGTGTATGAAAAACATTCGAATGCCAAAGTGCTTTGCTTCTTTGCAAAAGCATTGAGTGGTTTGAGAAGAATGGATCTGTTGTTATGTGTTACAAATGGAGTGTTTAATAAGAAAATGTGAATTGCCCTTCATGTGGGTTTGGCTGGGTTTCCAGTATTTTTCATTCCCTGTGATCTCAGGGTCGTGTAATATGCCTGGGGAGTTGTCTTGTGAAGCCTCTGCCTGCAGCGTGTCTTCTGGGATGCCTTAGTTCTTGTCATGTGTTGGTCGCCTGTAGCTTCAGTTACAGATGATCACACACCTGATGGCCACATAGGAAAAGGCAGAGGTCCCATAAGCCCTCCTGGAAAACTCAACTTAGTTCCTCCTGTTCACTGTGGAAAACCTTGGGAGGCCACTGCAGCCAGCAGTGTTATCATCTAAAATCTTTTCAAACCAATGTATGACTCTGTCACCCCCAGGTGCTGACTGGGGGGATCTGTGCTATTTGGAGGTTACTGGGTGTTTGCTGCCTTTGATCTCCTGTCCAAGCCAGCTGACAGTGAAGCCTTTCCAGAGAGTCGTGCCTGCCTGCTGCCAGTGGTCACAGCTGCTGGTAGATGTTTCAGGAAGAGCTAAATGCCTGAGCGGCAGGACTTAGGCTTCCTCCTCATTCTAAACAAATTTGCTCTCCCACTTTTCATCTTGTGAGTGGTTTGTTTTGTTTTGAAAATCCCAGTCATTCTGCACGTGGTTTTCTTCCTAGATAAGGCACCTCTGTCGAAGAGTCTTCTGCTGGTCCCCAGTGCCCTGTCCCTCCTGCTGACCCTCCTGCTGCCTCACTGTCAGAAGTTCTTCCTGTATGACCTCCATGCTGTCAAGCACGACTTCCAGGTGGGCACCCTGCTCCTTTGGCATCTGGGTGGAGAGGGGGTGTAGAAAGACTTGCCCTTTCTTCCTACAGTTCCATAGTCTCTCAAAACCCCTAAAGTTTCAACAACAGCTTTTAAAATCTTCTTTAAATATATGCTTGTATTTTGATGATATCTACCCGCTCTATCCCCCTCCAGCCCTTCCTAACCCCACCATGTCCTTCTAACTTCATCTCCTCCTCCTCCAATCACTGCTGCCCATCTGCACATGGATATAGGGTCATTCTCTGGAACGTGGGAAAATGGTCAGTCTATCCGGGTCACACCTGTAAAGAAATAGATCCTTCTCTTTCAACAGCCGTCAGTTGCTGATATCTCCTCAGCTAGGACTGGGGCTCATGAGCCCCCATCTTCTCCATGCTGCAGTGTTGACTGGCTTGACCTTGTGTGGGTCTCATTTAGGCTCTGTAGCAGTGAGTTCACAAGTGAGACAGCCTTGACACATGCAGGACAGTTTCACAGCATGCCCCCAACTCCTGGCTTTACAGTCTTGGTATCCCCTCTTTGGCAGTGTTCCCTAAGCCTTAGGAAGGAGCGTGATAGAGATACCTCATATAAGGCTGAGCACAAAGCTCCTGGGTCTGTGAGAGATATTACTAATGCTGTATTAACCAGCACGTTTTCTAGTTATGTCCACAATATTTTCAGTAAAACAGATTATAATGGAGAAACAAAGCATTTCCTTATACTGACTGGTAGTTTCTATTTCAGATTTTACTTATGGAAATTCAGTTTATAACTTCAAGAGAATTTGTGGGCTAGTGAGATGGGTCTGTCACTAAAGGCATTTGTCACCAGCTCTGAGAACTTGAGTTCATTTTCTGGGACCCGCATGGTGGAAGGAGAGAACCCACATTTTCCAAAACCTGTCTCTGTATATTTGATGAGATGGTTTACTCTCACTCATCTGAAACACGTTCTGAATTAATGCATCTATAAAGGGAGTTAAACCAAGAGGAAGAGCTTTGCTATGGAAAGAACAGAGCTCGGCCTTCAAAGTTGATGAGTGGGTCTCGTGTGGGGGTTGGTGTTAGTACCTGTTCGCTGGGTGCCCTGGCAGCTCCCTTTGCCACCCTGAGCATAAACGTGTTTCTGCTCACTGACATCTTCCTCAGGATGCATGTGCCTAACAAAGGCAAATTCATAGGCAGAGAGTGAGACAGAGGTCACCAGGGCTGTGGGAAAGCTGGTAAGTTAATTCACCGTACAGCGTTTAGGATAATAGGACAGTGCACAGCACTGTACGTTCCCAACAGCGCTGAGCCATGTGCTTAAAAGTAGTGAATATGTAAGTTCTGACTTCCAGTTTACAGTAACTCAAAGGAAGCTCAGGGTTAATTTGTTGTAACTGAAGGGGAAGTGAAGTCAGAGTGTTTTGCAGATGTCTTGGGATCGTTCACATTTGGAGAACGTTAAAGACTCAGAATTGGAAAGTGGTGTTTTCTTTATGCATGTCTTTATTTCCACCTAGCCAGAGGATGGATTTCCAAAGCTGATTGTCTTTATAAGATGAAAATACTTATCAACAGGTCCCCAGAGCTGCCATGGGTGTGGTGATTGAGCTCAGAAAGTACAGATTTTGACTTTTACCCAAATTGTCACTTACGTCTTTGCTTTTAAATTCAGTAGTGTAAAGTGAACATTCACTAGTTTTTCATTCTAGTTGGTTGTGTTTGTGTGTCCTACTAAACACCCTCCCCACCCTTTTGGAAAACCATCTATTTACTTATTTTTGTGTGGGTGTGGTAGTGAATATGCCATGGTGCCTCACGTGGAGGTCAGAGGACAGATCTGTGGAGTCATGGTCTCCATCCACCACGACGTGGGTTCTGGGGCTTCAGCTCACAGCGTCAGGCTTGGCAGCAGGTGCCCTGACTGCGGAGGATTTTACGAGGACTTTTCTGTTGCCTTAGCAAGATGCATCTTATTATGATAAGTGAAGAGACTTCTCGCTGTTGGGGGTGTGTGGCCCCCCTCACACCATGCTCTGCTTTTAACCTCTGTGCAGATTTGGAGGCTGATATGCGGAAGAATAATTTGCCTTGACTTGAAAGACGCTTTCTGTAGTGGTCTTCTCATTTATAACTTCAGAATATTTGAAAGAAGATATGGAAGCAGGAAGTTCGCAGTAAGTTATCCCATGCTTTAGTGTTTTCTACTGAGGTTCCAGAAGGAAGTGACCAGATCTGCATTCCTCATTTGCATATGTGCTACTTCCTCGCTCTCCTGTGTGTTAGGTGTGTGTATTTTACCACCAAGCTACATCTTCAGCCCTTGTAGTTTATTTTTTAAACTTTGAAGTGAAGTCTTGCCGATTTGTCCAGGCAGGCCTCTGGGACCACAGATGTACAACACTGTTCTGGGCCCTTATTTTAAAAATGCCTTCCATTTTAAAAAACTTAGTATATTATTTATAATTATTGCCTAAATTACATGATTCTAGATCTGATTTGTGACTTGGACATTAACCAAAGGAAAAAAATTAACTTACAGCCAATAGCATGACAAAGTATTAGAATTAAGGATTCTAAATAGAAGTTTATCTAGTGAAATCCTGGCCATTTATTTGGCTTACTAGATATGTGCTACTTATTAGCACTAGGTTTTAATTAGATGTCTTTCCCAGCATATCTAGGAATTGGAGAAGCTAATGCATGTGAACAATTACGGCTCATTTCCCAGTTTTGAAAAGTAACAAAAACAAGCAACATAGAAATAAGTTTATGCGTGTGTTCATATGTATGTAGTGTATATACGTGTATCCGTGGAAACCTGTATATATAGACCGTACTCATACCCCACACCCTAACTCATACTAGCTAAATAACTGTTGATTATTTTTAGGTAACTTACTTTCGTCTGTCTTTACTTGTAGTCGTTCTTGCTGGGTTCCTGGGTCTTGTCAGCCTTGTTTGACTTTATCCTCGTGGAAGCCGTGCAGTATTCGCTTGGTGTCACAGTGGCCAGTAACTTACCTTCTGGATTGTAAGTAGCTCATAGTTTGGAGTCATTTATTTAGGATGTTTAAGGATTCTTAAATCTATTTGAAATGATGTCATTCACAAACTCTCACCAAAAGTCTTTTAAGCTGGCCACACCTTTAGTCTAAGCACTCAGGAGGCAGAGGAAGGTGATCTCTGTGATTTCAAGGCCATCCTGTGCTACATAGTGAGTTTCAGGCCAGCCTGAGCTACAGTGAATGTGATTCTGTCACATTCTGACTTGATACTTTCAGGTATGGTAGGCATGTGTGTGAGGAGAATGCAGTGTGCTTACAGATCCTCATGTCCTCCAACTGATCAGTTTTGCAGTAATTTCCTCTTTCTTTCAGCTCTAACATTATTCAACAATTTTAGTTAGTTAGTTTGTTTGTTTGAGACAATGTCTCCTATGTAGCCCAGGATGGTCTCTAATTAAAGATTTTTATGCTTCAGGCTTTCTAAGTACTAGGATAATAAGCTCACAACCCCGAATTCCTCGAGATTGAATTTGTTTCGTGTATTTTTATAGTGATATTTTGCTGTTGTAATTTTATGAGCTAATTAAATGTAAAAATACAAAGTTAAATAGACTGATAATAAAATAAATGTACTGAAGTTAAGTTTCTGGAGAAATTTTTAGATTATTATTTCTGTACTTCCACAAAGGTAGAGCAAAGTTGGTGTACAGGTAATAGCTTTGTGCTTCCCACAGTGACAGACCAGCTTGGTTGTACTTCCATATAGTGTTGATCTTTAAAGTAAGACTTGTTAGTGTGTGCAGTAACTGGGAGCCAAGACCAGTGCTGACAATGGATGCAAAGGGCCTCAGCGAATATCACAGTCAAGTCTATGAGCCTATGTTTGAGAGACACGGTAGTGTGAAATTAGAGGCTGGATATTTAAAATTCTGTTCAGGCTAACTTTATTCTTGTTCTAAGTATTCAGAATGGGTTTGAGGACTGTTAGGTATATTAGGTCCCTCCATTGTAAAGCAGGCTGGATCTTTGTTTTGGATGTGTAACTAGTGCTGGGTTAGAGTCAGCATGAATGGTCCCTTCAGCTGTTTTAATAACGTGTGGTTCTGAGTCTTATCTGAGTCTTATATGGGTGGTGACACGGGTCCTGTGTCACCACCGCTGCACACCCTTGTTAGGGCTCACATGTTGTTACTGTGGTAGACTGGGGAGTCTGGGCTGCACCTGTGAGCTGTGGGTAGTTCTAGAGAAGAACTCGGTTCACAGCATTGCTGAGGCACTCATTTCTTTCAGAGTGTTTCTCATCAGGCCGGTTCTTACTGGTTCTCAACAAAGGCTGCTGAGTTTTGGAGGCATGTGTGTAATTTGTGGGTGTAAGAATGGGACTGGAGAGTAGTCACACAATAAGCCAGATGGCCTAAGTGAATGCACATAAAGGTGGAGGGAGAAAAGTGAGTTGTCCTATGGCCGCCATATGTGTGCTATAGCCTACACATATACACACACTCTCCTCAACACACACACACACACACACATTCATACACACACACTATAAAATTCAGTGTTAAAGAATGCAAACAACTGTCACAGCTGTGGTAGACTTAAACTAAAAACCAAAACCCAAACCTTGAAATCTCTACTTCCTTAAAATTAAGGGTCAGAGTCCTCAGGGACCACCTGGAGTGGCGGGAGGCGCAGCAGTGTGCTCTTGGCCTGCACAGGGCTGGGTTCCAGCTGTGCCACTTACTAGTTTCGTGACCTCATGCAAGTGCCTGTGCTCTGTACTGTGTGTGAGCTTGGTTTGTAGCTGGCCCTCCGCTCATTGATTAGAGATGCTCTGCACAGACCGTGAAGAGGTGACGTAGGCACCTTTACTAGCAGCTTGTAAGTTGCAACCCTGTTTGGTTCCCTTCTTTCCTTAAGCTTCTGTATTCTAATGCTGTCCACCCTTTCTAGCCTCCCCCAGCCAGCTTGCTCTCGGATACCTCTTGCCATGATGGGATTGCTCAGACTTCTTTTGTTTTTGTTTTTTTCGAGACAGGGTTTCTCTGTATGTTCCTAGCTGTCCTGGAACTCACTTTGTAGACCAGGCTGGCCTCGAACTCAGAAATCCAAAATACCTTTGCCTCCCAAGTGCTGGGATTAAAGGCATGCGCCACTACCGCCCAGCTTGCTCAGACTTTTGTGTACAGTATTACAACAAATGTTTTACTAATTCAGCTAATGTATATTGCATGCATTTATTTTCATGTCACTGACTCCTCGTCGTCGACCGTCTGTGCTATTTAGGTCTTTGTGAAGGATTTTACTTGGTATATTCAGAGACACTGAGAGGATAATTACCAACATGAGCCTGAGTTAGACTCTAAGCAAGGTTGTTGACGTCTGCATAGACTGGGCTGTCTTTCTCTAGTGCTCTGTGTAGAAACTGCACCTGACATCTAGGGATGCTCACAACTTACTTCAACTCAGAAAAAACAAAACAAAACAAACTCCATTGTTTTCAATGTAGCTACATTATTAAAAGCTAAATACGAGCTGGGCAGGGGTTGCTTGAATGCCTTTAATCCCAGCACTTGGGAGGCAGAGGCAGGTGGATTTCTGAGTTCGAGACCAGCCTGGTCTGGTCTACAGAGTGAGTTCCAGGACAGTCAGGGCTACAAAGGGAAACCCTGTCTCGAAAAAACTGAAAAAATAAAATAAAAAAGAAAGAAAGAAAGCTGATGTTTAGAACATAAAATACATCCTAAGGGTGAACTCGATCTAAGGGGGATCCATCAAATTATTTTGAATGATAGCTTCTTTTCTTCCCTCCCGTGAGTATATTGTATACAGAATGTAAAAATGTTAAGTCGGTTAACCACCTTCTCAGATAAGGCTTCATTATGAAGCCTAATGTGAGTGCTACCCCCAAGTAATTCATGCACGTGTTATTTTTATTACTTTTATTACATGTTTTATACAAGTTGTCAGATAAGAATGAATGAGCATATCAGAATACTCAGTATTTAATCATGTGGCTAGAATACACAGAAGTTTTTAAAGTTCATCACTATTATTTCTCTTTGTTAGAGAAGGGACTGGATAGTGTAGAATGCTGGTTCACCCGAAAGTAGATAGGAAAAGAATTTTAAAGAGACTGAAGACTGGCAGCTTGCTCTGACTCAAAGCATTTCGCTGTTCATGTTGCTAAGTGACCGTAAACTGCCCGATCGGACACTTTTTCTGCGCACACTGCGAAGGTAGTTGCGGTACAGCATGACGCTGATGACTCGAGCCTGGAACTGTTTGGAAACGATGTAGTAGAGGACAACATCGAGACAGGTGCTGAGGTTCATGAGGAAGGTGGTGAAGGCTCCCCAGGGGCTGTAGCTGTTCTCCTGTCCTTGTAGCATCAGGACGGCAAAGCAGATGTGGAAGGGCACGAAGCAGACGAGCACCTGCAGCAGGAGGGTCATGATGATCCGTATGGACTTCTCCTTGACCTTGGGCTTCAGCTTGGACGTCTGCCCTCGGAGGAGACTGTGAATGATGACCACGTAGCACCCAATCATGATGAACAAAGGGATCAGGAAGAAAAATATGAGTCGCGTGAAGTTGAGCACGTTGACAGCTTTTAAGTGGACGATGTCGGAGATCTTCAGGCAGGTGGCCGGGGAGGAGGCCTTGTCTGGGTCTTCATAGAGCAGTAGCAGGGGGACAGTGGTGATCAGGGTCATTACCCAGACCCCCACACACGCAAGCACGGCCTTGCCGGTGTTCTTCAGCTCCTTGGCGTATTTTGGTTGTACGATGGCCATGTATCTGTCAGCACTAATGAAAGCAAGAAGCCACAGAGCAAGGCTTGGGTAAAACACCCCCAGGGCCCCAAGAATGTGGCAGAAGTACTCTCCAAATGGCCACTCGCCTTTTGCATAGTAAAACATCCGAAAGGGCAGACTGAGTATAAATACGAGGTCCAGTAGGGCGACGTTCATCATGTAGATGGTCACTGTGGTTCTTTTCTTGGTCGTACAGCTGAAAACCCACAACGCAGTGACATTAACAAACAGCCCAATCAGGAAGATGCAGCTGTAGAAGACTAGGGCTGCGATTTTGTATTCCTCTGGGTGTGAGCCATTAGAAAGAACAAGCTGGTTGTGATTGCTCAGGGCGGCCATCTTACAGCAGGCCGGCCCCCATGGTATGTAGAACCTGTGAGGATGGTTGAGAAAACAGGGGTGAGAACTTTGGTTGGAGGTGGAGACCGCAGAGCCCAGGGCTGCTTTCTGAGGGCATTGTATACTGAAGACTCCGAGTGCGTGCTTCAGCACTGCGAGGACACCTGGACGTCACTGCCACTGTTGACTGCCTCTCTGACTGACTACTCGTTTTTATTTTTGGAGCACTGGGCATTGGACACAGGTCCTCTGAATACTGTGTACTCACTGAGCTATGAATTCCTGCCCATCTGCCTGTCTGACTCCCCCACTCCCCATTACTTTGGTTTTTTTGAGACAGGGTCTCTCTATATAGCCTTAGGTGTCCTGGAATTCAGTATTTAGATCAAGCCAGCCTTCAGCTCACAGAGATCTGCCTGCCTGAGTGTTGGTCCTGGTCTTTATACTTACTGGTCAGTTCAGATGGGTCCAAGCCCCAAGATGCTCTAGGAGACTCATCCAGTTTCATTGACCCTGCTCATCTCTCTCTTCCCCAAATAACCAAAGTAGGAGACAGTAGGAATTCTCTGGATTAGGGGGAAAAGGGCCAGTCTATATTTTAAATCTTATAAAAAGGCTTGCCAATTTTTATTATCTTTATTCTGTTTAAATACTTTATAACTCAAATAAGTAGTGATCAAATACTTTTCATTCACAAAATATAATCATAATTTACAAAAATATGAATCAGAAGAACCAAGCAGCTGGTGACTGATTCTCACGTGTGAGCGGTTAGGAGCTTTGGTCTTTCTCTCTCTGCCTTTGCTGCCTCTCCAGCACATAGTGGGGCATGCTGAGTGGACCGTCCGTGAAGGGAATGGTATTTGGTGAGGTAATGCAGCTCTCTGGCTTGTCAGTCAAATCTGTTGGCCCCACCCCCTTTATCGAAGTTTCAAACACTTCTGACTAGTGTCCTGAATTCTCTTCAGATGATTGTAGGTCTAGAATCACTACTGTGTCATGGTCTACTGGAAACCCAGAGCAACAGTTGGGAGTATCTGGGGCAGGGGCTTCCACTACCAGGGTCCTGGAATTTAAGTGCAGTTACATCAATGCGACATTGAGTTGAGAAGGAGCGATTTGAAGAGAAGTTTCTTTGAGTTTAACCACGTAAATTGAACCACGTAAATGAATGTAAATTCTGTCAAAGAGAAGTAGGTCTGAGAGGCTCTAATTGTGTACAGAACCTAATAGTCCCACCATCAAAAACTGCTTATTTAAAAAGCAAAGGATTCTAGTAGTGCTTATACACATGGTGCTCTCAGTGTGGCATTCCCGTCCCCAGGGTGCATTAGCCAGCAGAGGCTGTAAAGATGCTTCAGATGGAGAGTGCAGCCTGGGGGCATCTCTCTGAAATAGGAGGGTGGATGAGGAATTTTCCTTAAGAAAGTCACTTTGCAGCGTGCTGATGTTTAATTCAGCTCTGAATCTTTCTTTAGTGAAACAATAGGGAGGATTAACAGCCTGGTTGATGAGAATTAGTTTGCACAGTTGGGTAGACAGGACCAGGTACATGTGTGCTTTTTCCTTTGCTCCCATTGTTGTTTGCCACATAATTGGCTTAAATGTGATTTTGGAATAAAATCCTTTATATCTAAAAACCTGTACTAAAATTTCCAAATAAGGCTGAGAATGGTAGCACATGCTTTTAACCCTAGCACTTCTGAGGCAGAGGGAGGGGGAATCTCTGTTTGAAACTAGTTTGCTTTACATAGCCTAATTCCTGCACCCCCAAAATTTATATAACTAGAATACTAGTTTCTACACAAATAAGAAAATTACTGCATAGTAAAGTTAAATCTTTAATATTAAGCAAAGGAGACTTAGAGGCTTAAACACTGTGGTCTTTAAAGAAGCCTCTGAGATATAATGAAGTCCTGGGCTTTCCTCCATCACCTTTCTCCCTGGTGTTGTCATGGAAACACCTGTATCTACAGGCTGTCCTTCCCTGGCTGCTTTTCTGTAGTCCACCTGCCCCAGTTTTCACTGTGCTCACTTGCTCACTGCAATGCTCGATGCTCGTGTCTCCGTATTACCATACGGACTATGTTCTGCACGATTTTGGGTGAGTGTTGAAAACTGATTGTCCTTCAGGTTAACTTTTGGAAACTTAAGTACCATGACTATCTGTAGGTTTGGTGGTTTTTTTTGTTTTTTGTTTTTTTAAGTTGAAGCCAAGTAATTTCATGAAACAGTAATTGAAACTATATGACAAAGACATTGAATTATGTTATGATGTATTATGTCATCAACATAATGTATTAAATGACAGGGGAACGAGAGCGAGGCCTCAGTCCTACACCAAGAACTACTAGCTTCTGTGCTAAAAGTGGGAGCAATAGGCCTCCCTCAGGAAGAGCACACCAACTGGTTATCCAGTACTAAATGGTCAGCTCTGAAAACACGCGTGAGTAACACTACACAGACAAGCAGGTTATATGTATTTAGGTGTGTGTGTAACAACAATTAAAAGAGAAGGAGGCCATGAATTTGTAAGAGGTTAAGGAGGGTTACGTGGGAGGGTTTGGAGGGAGGAAAGGGAAGAAATGATGTAATTATATTGGAATCTCAAAAATAAAATAAAAACATTTAAAACTCTACACTTTACTATTAATAAAAAATATTGAAAATGAGTGCTGAATCCTGGGAAAAGAATAACCAGTTGTTTCAAGTTCTTCATCTGATGGAACAGAAGTTTTGAGTTTAATAAACGCAACATTACTTCTGATAATGGTTTGCCATGAAATTAATTGAATGCAGCTTACCTCCTGTCTGTCAAAGGCTGTCTGAGAGGTGACCGTTTGCCGTTCTGCCCAGTCCCGGAGAGAGAGTGCCCAGAGTCGCCTGTGTTAGGTAGATGGTGTCTCTGTGCTGGCTGGTTTTGTTGGAGGATTGTTGAGATGTAGTACCGATAGTGGGGTTGGTCTGCTGAGCTCTGAGCACTGCTCTGCCGTTTTCAGGAAACGCTCTGAAATGAGACACTCAGCGTGGGACTTTACCCTGGATGTGGTTTTCTCTTTCACAAGTGATTTGTTTATGAAGTCCTGCTCATCTCGGGCTGCTCTTGAAACAATGGCATATCTTGAAGAAAGGCATATATTCTTGAATTAACTGCTTGTTTTGATGTTTGAAGTTTGTGTCACTTACAGGCAGGAGATTTGACACTGGGCAAAGCAGGTTCAAAGCCTAGCTGCTTTCTAAGCTCTGTGACTTTGTCTAGCCCTTTGTTGTTCCTGTGTAGTTTCTATCCAGTTGAAATGCATAGCACTCATGTGATAGGATTGAGAACTCCTCTCCAGAAAAGTCCTGCCTGAAAGAGAGCACCTGCCACCCTGCCACCTCGGTCACCCGTCATCTCCTCCATGGCCTTGCTCTGCTGTGAACAGAGCACCTGCCACCTCAGCCACCCCAGTCATCTCCTCCATGACCCTGCTCTGCTCTGCTCTGCTCTGCCCTGCCCTGCCCTGCTCTGCAGATCTGTTCCTGGATCCTGTAGGTACTTCCTACACTTTGTCCATTTTCCATCTCAGGGAAGACTTGCAGAAATTTTTTTCTTGCATGAACATCCATGTAAACCATGGGAAGGACTGGGGAATTTACATGTAGCAGTGTTGTCAGCTGAGAAGGGAAGTGAAACCCACAGAAGGGAGGATAGGGCAGCCCAGATCATCGCTGTCTAGCTACTCTGAGTTTAACTTTCTCTTTACAGTAGCCCAGCCCTTGTCCAGTTCTAAGTATGTCTACATCGGCGACACATTATTTGCCAGCTTTTAAATGGTGCCGAACTTAGCTGCTTCTGTGCCTGTAGTGTGAGCGATTTAAGATGGCTCCTGTCATCTTGTCCGTCCTGTTATGAGATGGGGCCTTACCGGCTGCTTTGGAGCTGTGTTGACCAGGCTGGCTTTGAACTTACCCTGGTTTTCCTGTCTCTGCCTCCTGAGAGCTGGACTCCAGCTGTCAGCCACCACAGCTGCCACAGCTTGAACTTGAGGTAGTTTGAGAACCTTGCTTCTTTTCCCAGAAGTGCTAAACTTTCATTCTATAAAAGGTAGTGAAGTTAGCTGTGCTAACAAACCACTGGGAGGCGTGGGAGCCTTCCAGAATAATGTGCTGTAGAGCCACTGGAGACCACTGCAGCAGTTCCTGTGTGGGTGAGAGGTGACTGCCTTGAAACCTTCTCTAGACCTGCTTTGGCATTGCCAAGTTACTTCATAATTGTTTTATATGAAGTTATGTTTTTTCATATGCTACACAGGTCAGCCACACGGATACCTCTTGACTGGGACCCAGTGTGTTCTGTGAGAAGGTTTCTGACAGGAAGTACTGATTGTGCTGCTACAGTCAACAGATGAGGAGTCTGGGGTATCTTCTCACTAAGACTGAGTCTTCCCCGTATGTAGCATTCTTAGTTGAGAACTTGCATTTCTTAGTGCAAGGTGCCCAGGGCAGATTCGGAACTTCCCAAAAGCTTGGCAGAACCCACCTGTAAACCCTCCCTCTAACCACCTCACAGCTGCCATTTTTCCTCCCCCATTTCTTGGACTTCTTCTCTACCTTCTAAAGCTGGGCTGGCTTGGACGGTTCCTTGCCCCAGCTCTGTGCCTTATGCTTGGGTGGCCGGCACACACCTCGTTGTCTTTGATGCTCCACCACTACACCATGTGCTTGGGGGTGCTGACATGAGTTGTAGCTAAGGAGCATTTAACATTGTTCGATAGCTAAGAAAGTGAACATATGGAGAGGGGGGAGTGGTGGATGGTCGTCTGAGCCCAGATCCAACTGCAAGGACACTGAGCTGCCTGAGATGTGGTGAGAGGTCTGTGCAGGAGGCGGAGGAGTGGCCCTCCTGCACGCCTCACCTTGCCTGCAGGAATCTGTTACTCTTACCAGGAACTTTCTGACCATGCCTGAGTTAGTTTTGGTCTTCTCACATACTTTGGAATGTGAGAGAATTCTTACCAAAGAGGGTTTTCTCATACTCCAGAGACGGCAGGGTTTCCTGTACTTTATGAAATGTTTTGGTCTCACTTTGAGGTTTAGTTTGAGCATTGAAGACTGTGTAGGTGAGTTTATATATTTAGTAGGAGAACCTAGTTTTTAAGTCAACATGATTCAGTTAAGACACTATTGGGAGTGTTATTACATTCGTGTAGCATGTCTGCATGTAGGATGACTCCAAGGGTGTTATTACATGCGTGCAGCATGTCTGCATGTAGGATGGGTCTCTTTTGTTAAAGCTTTGTTTTTGCCACACACAGAGTTGTATTTCATGGTCTGAATGGTTCACAACCGTAACAGGTGTGCGAGCATATCATCCTGATGACTTCCTGCAGTGGCTAGAGGTCTGCTGTAACACTGTTTACCTGGCCTGCCCCTGCATGGGGACAGTGGACAGCAAGCCCTCAGTGGTTGATAGCTGGAGAAGAGTGAGAATGACGGACAGAGACTGTTCTGCAAGAGGGGAGGAGTCCTGACCAGGTGGCCCTAGCACTCTGATTTGACAGTTCGGAACCTTTGTCCCTGCCTCTTACTTTCTCAGGCTGTGTCCCAACAATTGTTGCTTCAGAAGGGCCAGGCCCTGGGCTCGGGTGTTTTGAATAGTAGGAATTTCTGAATAAAGACTTAAGAGATTATTTAAATGTTCGAGACAGTGTTTCTCTGTGTAGCCCTGGCTGTCCTGGAACTCACTCTGTAGACCAGGCTGCCCTGGAACTCAGAAATCTGCCTGTCTTTACCTCCCAAATGCTGGGATTAAAGGCACGCACCACTACCGCCTGGCTTAAATGTAGTTTTTAATCCCAGTGATTTATAGACATACTCTTATAGCTACTTTAGTATGAAGAGAAACTTCCTTGTGTTATTTAATTTAGCCTTTCTTAATTCTGTCTCTTGTGCATCTTAAAATGTTTATGAACATATATAATCAGAGTTACTTACTTTATAAGAAATGACTTGAATCCAGATATGACCATCAATGTGCTAGATACGCTTAGCTAAATAAGCAACAAAAGCATCGTCTGTCACTAAGAAATTCTCGGAGGAAAGGACTTCTACCTGGGAGCTCACCAGACCTGTAGCTTCTGAAGTCTTAGGACGCCAGGCCAAGAGTTCGCAGACTTATTCAGAGGTCCAACCAATTGAAAACCCCAAGGCTATTGCGATGCACTTGACTCTAAACTGCAAACTCTGATTTCAGTTAAAGGAGATGCACACAGAAGTGAGTGTGTGTGAGTATCGTGTGTGACACTAGGAAGTCACCATTGAGTGTGTGTGTGGGTATTGTGTGTGACACTAGGAAGTCACCATTGAGTGTGTGTGGGGGGTATCGTGTGTGACACTAGGAAGTCACCATTGAGTGTGTGTGTGGGGTATCGTGTGTGACACTAGGAAGTCACCATTGAGTGTGTGTGGGGGGTATCGTGTGTGACACTAGGAAGTCACCATTGAGTGTGTGTGGGGGTATTGTGTGTGACACTAGGAAGTCACCATTGAGTGTGTGTGTGGGTATTGTGTTCCATACTAGGAAGTTACCATTGAGGAGAAAGAGGACTGACAGTAGACCAGGGCTGTGACATACTCCGTGTTTTCCAGAAGTCCGTGGTCAAGAGTTTGGTCCTCAGCCTGGAGTTCATTCTCAGAAGGTGGCAGAGACCTTAGGGAGAGACATGATACCTTTCCACAGGCGCAGACCAGATCCACCAAAGCTGAGCCCAAGTGAACTCTTTGTGTTTAGAGCTTGATCTCAGGCACGTGGGACAGTAATTTAAAGATGGTGGGCACTGAATGATAAGAAAGAACTCCCAGGTGAATGTGAGATGGAGGATTTTAGTGTATAGGTGTCTGCATATTAGAAGTACAGCTAATGTTTTTAATTACTCAACTGATTTTTCTGCCATTATCTGTATAATTGGGAAAGGCAGTCAAAATGGGCTGTTTCTGTTTTTCAGGCTGTATGCTCTGTTCTGTGTCATGTGTCATATACTTACCATCCTTGTTATAGTTGGTTCTCAGAAATAGTCATCTCTCCTTCTTGTTCTCATTAAGCACGTTGGTAGAAGACTTCATCTTCAAGGCTAGATTCTCTCTGCCCGTAGATCTGCGTCTCGGAAGAACTCTGCCATCTAGTGGGCAAGTTGAACACAGCCACTTCCCCCCAAAAACCCCAAAAAACAAAAACTAAAAAACCTAACCCCAAATGTGTCTACATCATCAGCAAACAGCATGTCTGCTAACTTCATTTGTGATCATGAAAACTAAACCCAAAAAATAGCATCACCCACATGCCAGGTGCTCACAGAGATGAGGGTTTGCAGTGTGGGTGCTGGGCGCCTGTCACTCAAAATCCATGCATGTTGCTGGTGGGAATTAAAACACAGAAGACCTTTTGGTATTAAGTTGTAAATGAAGGTGTGCAAATGCTATGTCCCAGATGACTCTTTGACATACAGCCAGTGAGACCAGAAGACAGGTAAAAAGCATTCATAGAAGCCTTGTCTGTAACAGTCCCAAAGTAGAAACAACCCCTCACTCACCAGCTGTAGAGTGGACACTGGATTGCTCTTCGTGTCAAGAGAGTGGTATACAAGGAAGAGGCAGCTACCACAAGAGTAAACCTCACTACAGAAAGCCACATCTCTCCTGGAAGGAGAGAGCCCTGTGAGTCGCTGGCTGTGTGGAGGAGTGACTAGGCTCTCTGCAGGAAAGAGTCGGGAATAAATGTGCCCTCAGCTCAGGCCTCTCTTGCCTGGAAGTCAGGTGCTCCTAGCCTTTGATTCCTCAGATTCCACTCAGTTTCTGTATGTGTGGTACATTTCCTATCCTACCCAGAGAGGCTTTTTCAGGAAAGTTTGGGCTTCAGAATTGGCATTCTGGGTATGGGTGTTTTTGCCTCTGAAGCTGTTCCTGTGAGTGCTATTTCACCACCTGGGATCTCTGTGAATTGCCATGTACCCGGTAGCTTGTATCCTGGGTTCTGTAGACACCAATACTAGTTCTCCTCATCCTTCCCTAATTTGGGGCTGGGTGGCTGTGCTGGAGTCTTTCCCTGAATCATGAACTATCCAAGCCGTGTTAAGTTAGCCTCGATACTGTACAGTTGGGCAGACTAGTATTTTACTTTGGCCTTCCAGATTTTTTTTTCTGGAGCAATATAAATGAAGGCTGGCAGGATGGGACCTCAGAGTCCCCAGGAGTCACTTAATGACACTCCTGTCTCTACCCTCGCAGGGAACACTGGGGCCCGCAGGGACTCAGAAGTATCTGTGTCCTGAGGTGTGTGGGCCCTGCTGCCTTTTGTCCTCATTTGCTGTGGCCTGTGTGTGTGTGTGTGTGTGTGTGTGTGTGTGTGTGTGTGAGTGAGTGTGAGTGTGTGTATTTTTATCTTATTTATTTTGGGGTTAACTTCTTGAAGACATGATCAGCCTGCTGAGGAGCCAGGCGTCCATGCTGTTTTTTCCTTGATAATGAACAGCATTGGCTTTGTTCACAGGTCTTCCTCTCAGTGTGTGCAGTAAATTGAGCACGTGATGGTTGTGATAGTGTTCCTGTCTTACTCTAGCACTTTCCATATGGACACAAAAGTTTGTGACTCTTGTATGTTTCTTGTCACGAGCAGGCCATGCAGCCCCAGAAGAATCCCAGCAAAGGCAGTTCAGTGAAGTGCTTAAGCACAGAGCTAGCTCAGTCAGTGAGATGCTTATTAAACGTGAGGGCCGGAGTTTGCGCCCCAGAACTCATTCATTCATTCATTCATTCATTCACTCACTCGCTCAGTCTCTCACTCAGTCAGTCACTCAGTCTCTCTCTCTCTCTTTCTCACTCACCCACTCACTCTCTCTCTCTCTCTCTCTCTCTCTCTCTCACTCACTCATCCACCCACCCACTCACTCACTCTCTCACTCACTCACTCACCCACCCACCCACTCACTCACTCACTCACTCACTCAGTCATCCCTATGTCCAAGCGTGATAACTTGCAAGCCCGGTGCTGGGAAACCCTGACAAGGGCATTCCTGGGGGTTTCCAGCCAGTCAGCTTAGTGTGCTTTGCAAGTTCCAGGCCTCCAACCCCACAAAGCTGGCAGTGCCTGAGAAATGGTATCTTTGACTTCCATGCACATATGTGTATTGCAGTCTCCCCCTCTCCTCCCACTACCCCCGCCACCACAGGTTGCAGGGGCTGGAAAGTTCTGACCTGGAGATCAGGGCATATTGCTGTAGCATTTCTTTGCATGGTGAGGCATTGCCCTTGCCTGTAGTATGTATTTATTTTTCTAGCACTTAATGTCACAGTTTTTTTTTGGGGGGGTCTGCAATCATAGGCTTTAGAATTAATAACAGGAGTTGCCTGTGGCATCTCTCACTTACAGTTAATGTGTTTACAGACCCTTGGCTGTTTTTCCACCTCCTCTTTTCTTCTCGTTTTGTTAATGAAGAGCTGCCACTCTCAGATGATTCGGTGTCCAGCATAGTGCTTCCCACTGGAGGCCCTTGGTAAATGGACCTAGTGATTCAGCTAGGGATATGTTTTTCTAAAGTTAGGCAGTGGATCAAAAATGCATGCCTCGCGATTTTTGATAAATGTCACCTTAAGGACATCAAGTGAGAGCAGGAGACAACAAGAAATAGGTTGTCAGGCTTGCCTTAAAGGGACTGAGGGTTTGGGATGAGAGACTCTGTTGTTTCCAGAGGAGTTAGCTGCGGTGTGCAGTTAGTCACAGTCACACATGGAGTGGTTCCAATTCCTCATCCACTCTCGTCTCCTTTTTGGTGATGGACGCTGTCGAGCTGCTTTGATAGGTCCTCTGCTTCTATTGTAACACACAGGTGATCAGTGGCACCTGAACTATTGGCCTTTACCTGATTTGAAATCTTGTTAACATTGGAATAAAAAATTAAAAAAAATAAGTGGTAGGTTATGCAAATGCTTTAGCATTCACTTAAGATTGCTTCTATATTAAGTAGTACCCTGTGATAACAAGCCCTTTAGTCTTCTAAGATGTCTTGGCTTATAGACTATTTCTTCCCTCATCAGAAGCATCCTGTTTATTTTAGGAAACAGATTTCCTCTGTATGACTGTGTATTCCCGGGTTAGTGATAGAACTAATAGGTCATATTTTTCAAAATATATATGCATATAAGCAAAAATCATCATCTTTTAAAAACATACTTCTATCTATCTATCTGTCTGTCTGTCTATCTATCTATCTAGACAATTTTATCCATGATACAGTGTATCCATGATCTACCTCCCAACAGCATCTCCTCCTCCCCCTTCCTTCATGTTCTCCCTCCCCCAACTCAGTCCAGTTTGTGCTGCCTGGCTCAGCCTTGTGCAGGTATGCATAGCTGTGGAGAATTCGTGAGTGTGATGGCCATGTTGTGTCCTGAAGACTGTTTACCATCATTCCCCGCCCCCCCCCCCATTACATTCCCTGAGCCTTGTGGGCAGTTACACAGTTACAGGTACAGGTACATTGTCTAAGTCAGGGCACTCAGCACTATGACCAGTTCCTAGTCTGTGCTCACTGCAGCTGTGAAGACAGCGCTTCCCTGGCCAGGGCTGAGAGCGGGGCTGATCTCTTGGCCCATATGTAACTGTTTAGAGGGCAGCACAACAGCACGTACATTTACTAAAACAGCAGTAGGCTTTCCCTTAGGGCCTGTGTTAGTTTCTTTTCTATTGCTGCCATAAGATACCACGGCCAAGGCAACTTACAGGGTTAGAGTCCATGAGCATCATGGCAGGGAACATGGCAGCAGCCATGGTGCTGTGGCAGGAGTTCACATCTTGAGATACAACCACAAGGCAGGCAGACACTGGGAATAGGGCAAGTCTTTTGAAACCTTAAGGCCTGGTGACAGACCTCCTTCAACAGGCCACACCTCCTAATCCTAACAGTTCCGCCAACTGGGGACCAGGTATTCAAACATATGAGCCAATAGGGACATTGTCATTAAGACTTCCACAGGGCCCATAACCGTCTGAGCCATGGGCTTTTGACAGGTAACACAGTATGAGACACAGATTCCTTCCTGTAGCTGGTCTTGAATCCAATCAGAAAGTGGTTGGTCACCTCATAGCCCTCACCCTGCTGCTGCAGATTTTGCCTGGCAGGCAGTATTTTAGCATCCAGGGATTCCTGCTAGGTACTATCAATTGATGCACCCCCCCCACCCCCACCCCCACAGTGGCATGTGTAGCACCTTCTGGAGCTATGAGAGATGGCCCATGGGAGCAGGTTTTTAGGTCAGTTTCAGCTTGATTTCTCTGTCTTCAAAGTGTGCTGTGCCTTCAGCAACAGGATCTTACCATCTAGTAGGAGTGGGCCACCAAGAGGAGTGTCAGTAGCCTGCCTCTGCTGGAGGGCCGCTAGGATCTCCTAACCAACAACTTAGAAGGAAGTACCCCATGCCCATTACTGAGACTTTCACTTCACAGCTCTTGTCTTCTAAGAGAAGCATTGCCTACCCACCGTCTAGGGTTCCGTGTTCAAACTCTTTTTAAAAAAATTATATTTTTAAATTAGTTTACAAAGTGTTAGTGTTTCATACATCCTAAGTTTTGCTTAATGTCCCCAGCTTTTCCACTTTCCTGTTTTCCCTTTCCTGCCTCAAATCTTACTCATTTTGAAGGGATAGTTCAACATGGTTACATGCCCAGTCTGCAGAATCAGCTTTGTTTTCCCAGACTGAAGCTCAGCGCCCACCCAGTGAGTTCTTACTAACCCAGACCCCAGGTCCCTGAACTCTGCTCTCTGTCTTCTGGGGTCAGACTGCTTTGCCTCAGAAGTAGAATCGTGGAACGTTTGTCTTTTTGAAATCTCCACACATTCCACAGTGAGTGTTTGTAGGTCAGAGGATAGCCTCAGTTCTCGTGTTCACTGCTGTGTGCCAGGCCAGCTGGCTCCTGGGTGTCTGGAGCATCTCCTGTCTCCACCTCCATCTCACTGTAGTATGCTGGGATTACATATGAGAGCTGCAGCATCCAGCGTTTGTGTCCTGAGTTGCTGAGCTCAGGTCCCACTCGTGCAGTCAACACTGTTCCTGTTGCATCGTCTCTCAGGCCCAGCATCGGACTTTTGTAACCGTTCATTTCACCTAGCACAGTCCTTGGGCCCCATTCATGATGTAATATGTAAGAGCATATAATCTACATACTATTCCATTGTAAACACACACGCTGTGTTTGCCCATTCTGTCATCAGACGCCTGGTTACTCCTCCTCTTGGCTTTTGTGGACGGTGTTGCTATGAACATAGGTGCAGAGACACACCCCGCCCCCTTGGCATCTGCTTTCAGTTCTCCTCAATATAAACTCAGAAGTGAGGGGTAATTTTTTTTTTCTTTTATGTGAAGAATCAGTTTCTATAGCAGCTAAACTGTATATATCCCTGCCAATAGCACATGGGGATTCTAGATTCTGAGGCCTTGCCGGCACTTGTTCTGTCCTCCCTCCCTCCCTCCCTCCCTCCCTCCCTCCCTCCCTCCCTCCCTCCCTCCCTCCTTCCCTTCTTCCTCCCTCCCTTCCTTCTTCCTCCCTCCCTTCCTTCTTCCTCCCTCCCTCCCTTCTTCCTTCCACCCTCCCTTCTTCCTTCCACCCTCCCTTCTTCCTTCCTTCCTTCCTTCCTTCCTTCCTTCCTTCCTTCCTTCCTTCCTTCCTTCCTTCCTTCCTGTGTTTGGGTGTTTTGCCTGCATATATGTCTTTATACCAAAGGTATTTTTGGTGCCTGTGGAGGTCAGAAGAGGGCATTGGATGCTCTGGGACTGGAACTACAGATGATTGTGAGCCTCCGTGTGCATGCCATCAATAAACTGGGACCTCTGGGAAAGCGGTCCTTAGCCACAGAGGAGTCTGTCCGGCCTTTTTCCCTCTCCACAGCAGTCATCCCAGTGCATAGGGAAGTGGGGGTTCTGGGTGGGTTTATTCTCTAGTGATTAGGTAAACAGCTTTTCAAGTGCTTGCTGTAGATGCACATGAGTCTAATTCAGTGATGTAGCGGTGTCTGCTAAAGTGCTGTGCCCGTCATGTAGTCCAGTTGTTGGTTTGTTAGTGTAGGTTTTCTGTATACCCTGATGGCAGCCCTTCTCAGCTGAGTGCTTTCTCACTCCACAGGGCACTCCTGTCGATGGTAGAGGGCTATGTCTGATGAAACTGTTTGCTGTATCATTAGGCCTGTCCATTTGTCTTATCCCCCTGATAAAGATGAATTTAAAGGCTTTAATTTTGTATGTAAGAGGTAAAGGGTCCCTTCAGGGCCTTTCCTGATGATGTCACATGAACCAGCATATTGAGCAGGCAAGAGACCTTTCCTTCTTCTGGAAGAGCAGTCAGTGCTCTTAACCACTGAGCATCTCTCCAGCCAGTGCTGCTGTCTTATGCTCTGGGAGTCATGTGCTTTTGTTATTTTGTAATACAAAAGTGAGAATATTTACTTGTCCATGACATTAATTTCCACGTTCTGTCTAGTCACTTTTATTAGCAATTAATGCAGAATCCTGTGTAGAGGACAGAGGTTGACATCAGCTGTCTTCCTCCTTCTTATCTACATTTATGTTTGAGACAATGTCTCTCTGTATCTGTACCTTAGGCAGACTGGCTGCCAAGCCAGGCCCAGGCCTTCCTGTTTCTGCCTCCCCAGCACTGGGATAATAGACACTCTACCACGGCCACCAGGCTTTTCCTGCCCGTGCTGGGAATCAGAACTCAGATCTCCACTTTAACCAGCTAGCCCATCTCTTCAGCCCATCAGTAGTCATAGGAAGGCTGGGAAGTGTGACGATAGTTGGCAGCTTGTGTTTTCTTGGAGATAAGGCTGCAGCATGTTGGGTACAGCAGCGAAACTGGCTCCTCAGAGGAGCAGTGGTAGCAATAACATCAGTACACCTGCAAGGTGGAGTTCTAGGTTCTTTCACAAATACATGAAAAGCAGGACATAAGAACAGCATCTAGTGGCTTTCCTCTCGGACCTGGGGAGCTTGGGTGGGCGCTTGACTGGTTGTTGTCAGTTTGTGAAGTGGCATCATGGTGTAGTTGCCAGTTACCACTGCTGTGTGGCTGTTGATCACGATTACAGGGCAGCAGGCTTTGTTCTGAACATAAAGAATAGGATGAGGATGTGTTCCCGGCCAGGAGAAATAGCAGACAGGTGTGATCATCTGGAGAGGGGAGGAGCTGGGACCAGAGAACTGTTCTCAGCTCTTGAAGGGTGCCCTATGAAAGAACAATTAAGAATGGAGGATGGGGAGGGCTAGCCTAGGTGGCTGCTATGATTGGGAGGTGGCATGGTGGCATGTCACTTCTGTCTCCGAACAGCAGAAAACAGTAACGACACAGCGTTCTTCTCAAAGCAGTTTATTCAGGAACCTTTCAACACGCAAGCAGGAATCTCTTTTAGCCCCCAATCGCAATCCCTTATTTATATTTTATATATTATTTAATCCCTCAACCACGCCCCATCAGCCCAGTCCGCATAATCTCAGTTCATTGGCCTTCGTCAAATGGCCTGATCTTGGGTTATGGTGCGCCTGTGCAGCTCTCACGATGGACGTGGCTTATTTTCAGGTGTATGAGGAAGTCAGGTGCAAAGTCATAAGACTTGGCTACAGTCCCGGGCGCCATCTTGGAACTACCGCCACACCCGCTCCCCACAGTGGCACATGCCTGTAACCCATGACACTGCTTTAGCCTGGGCACACCGAGTAGCTGCAGCACTCAGTACCCATGGAGTATCTGCCCTGGGCAGGGCTAAGTCTGGCTCAGAATAGAAGCAGAGGGCAGGCATGACCTCAGAGTGTCCAGCATTAGTGTGAAGCTGAGTGAACCTCTTTGCCCCTGACAGTCCTAGCTCTGCACTTGCTTTACATCTGGACTCATGAATAGGCCTCACCAGAGCCCAGTGAGGCAGTGCTCTTCCCAGGAAGTCCACTACAGTCCAGCAGGACATGCAGCACTCACTGCAGCACTCACTGCAATGTAGGGGCCTCCATTAGTTAATAGACTACCTGCAAAAAGCCGGAGACAATATTTCTGTGTCATCTGGGGGATTGATTGCTTTCCTGTGAGCAAAGATGGTTTTTAAAATTTGAAAAGTACACACTTGTAGAAAACCTTGATAAATATGAACAGAGTGAGAGAATCCTGACATTAAGAGGTGAGTTGCAAGGCCAGGCATGGTGGCACAGGCCTTTAATCCTAGCACATGGGAGGCAGAGGTGGAGGCAGGGGCAGGGGCAGGGGCAGGGGCAGCGGCAGCGGCAGGCAAATCTCCATGAGTTTGAGGCTAACCTGGTGTAGTGAGCTGGTCCCAGGTCAGCGAAGGCAACACAGAAACCCTATCTCAAAAAACAAACAGAAAAGAAGAAAACAAAAAAGAAATAGAAAAAAAAGAAAAATGAGTTGATAAAGATATGCGTTTAAAATACTCATGAAGTCTGATGTCAGAAGTTCGCTGTATTTGAATAAACACCTAGATATTCTTACCTAGGTTTATTAGATGGTGTAAGTTTGCACATTAGTGATAAATTAGTAACTAAAGTGGCAATTTTTAAGCTCTGCCTGTAGTCACACCTGGAGCCACTAGATGGCGGTATTGGAACTTAGTAAAACCTGTAATTCTACTTAAAATTGTTATTAAATGAGGCTTGAGTGTTATTAAAAGAGCTGAAATGTTACTAAGTGATAACATATTCTTTCAGCAAAACTGGCAAGAGGATGGCTGGGAGCATCCAGAACCAGCTTTGACAGTTGTCTTCCTGTTTCTGAAGCTCCTAGGCCCAAGTGAGAGTTACGAATTACTATTATATACTTGCATTTATTTTTTCCTAAACAGTACAGTAAAGCATATTTCAAACCTTAGGAACACTTTTTGTGTGTGAATCTCCACCTCACTCCCTTGTGACAGAGTTTCACAGAACCTGCATGTAAACTGGCAGCCATCAGGACCCAGAGGTCCTCCTGTCTGTCTCGAACAGTGCTGGGTGATGGGTATGCAGAGCCACCCCAGCTTGTACGTGACTGCTGGAGATTTGAATTCTGGTCCTGTTGTTTGTGCATCCAGCATTGTTACCCGCCGAGCCTATTCCTGAGCCCCAAATGTCACATTTGACTGTGTAGCAGGGTTGTCATGCAATGCAGCCTGGCTCTAATGAGGAACTTAAGGAAGAATTCTTACCGATATCTGAAAGTTAAGGAAAGGGGAAGGTGGGTTGTTTGTTTTTTTTTTTTTTTGTAACAAGGGGATTTAGTGATCCTGTTGAATAACTGTTTTGTGTGAGCCACAAACTGTATTTTTATCAGAATTGTTGAGTAAATGTTGATAGGAAAGTAGTCATACTATGTAGTGGATATGAATGTCACTACCCTACAGCACACGCTTTAGCAGTTGCCTTCCCATATCGTGTCTGTGGCTAATATTGAGTACAGAGAAGGTGGAAGCTCAGGACCTTCCTTTGGCATTCCTTTGACGAATGGTGTAGTTGTCAACAATAAGTAAATATTCTCAAAGCTCAGAGGAAGGAAGTAGGAAACGATGTGTGGGGGGACTTGATGGCTGGCGGTGCAAATGTGCACGTGAGTTCTAAGGAAGGATAAAAATAAGGAACAGGAAGTTGATTCATGAAAGTGATTTCTATTCCACTGCGTGCTTTAACTGAGAAAACAACCTAGAAGATGTGCTAATGTTTTATGGTGAATTGGTCTTTGAAAAGTGCATTCCAATCAGTTTTTAGAACAGCTCCAGCGTGAGGAGGGAGCCCATCTCCGTGTTCTGTGCATTGCAGTTATTCAAGCATACATGTGGAGGCCAGAACTAGAGTTGTAGACAGTTGTGAGCCACTGTGTGGATACTGAGAGCAGAACCCAGGTTCTCTGTAAGAGCAGCCAGTGGTCTTAACCACTGAGCCATCTCTTCAGTCCGTGGATCACATCTATGTAAAAAAAAAAAAAAAACAAAACCACCAACCTATCTATCTATCTATCTATCTATCTATCAGTATATATGGATATACAGATATATAGATACAGATATCTATACACACACATTATAATGCTGTATTTGTTGTGTCCATGTTTTAATTTATATCTCCCTAATCCAGTGCTGTATTGAGCTGCTCTCCCGTCCCCAACCACTAGAGAGGGTTTCCATGTGTAGTCTAGCTGGCTGTCCTGGACTTGCTTTGTAGACTAGGCACAGAAATCCACCTGCCTCTGTCTTCCAGGTGCTGGGATTAAAAGCGTGTGCCATCAGGCCTGGTATTGGCTGCTTTTTATGTGCTCAGCTGCTGTTCGTGTGTTTTCTAGTCTCTCTGTGCACCTGTACTTAGATTTGTGACTTTCTTATTATTATGTTTGAGAGTTCTTTGTATTCTTATACCAGTTCTTTAGGTGTGCATTTAGCAGATACTTCCCCAAGTTTATCTCTGTTGATTTTTATAATAGCGGCCTTTGAAGAGCATAGTTAAATACTCTAATGAAATAAAATCCACAGTTTATAAATAGCCTATGCTGTGTACTCTTTGGAAAAATCTTCTTCTGTTGTGCGTATTTGAGAAATCTCTGACCTGTGTAGGTTTCTTCTAGAAATTTTATTTTACATTTGCCATTTGGGTTTATGCTCTATTTTGAATTTTTAATATGTGGTTCAAAGTAGAGCTGTCTTCCTCACTCAGCACCTTCCGAGTGACGAGGTAAAGCCTCACCTGCCCCGGGGAAGCCCCGCGTTTGCTGCCCCCCAGTTGTCACTTCTTCAACACGATCCTGACTTATACCCCAGTTTAGTTTGTCAGTTTGAGCCACACATAGTGAAGCACAGGCTGTGTCTGGTTTGTTGCTGTCCTTTGTTTAGCTGTTTCCTTGGCGCCAAATGTAGCTGTAGTCAGTCTTGTCGGTAGTAGTGTAGTGTTGTGGCAAGTCAAGACACAGGAAGGAAGCCTTGGTTCCTCTTCTTGGAGTTGTAGGAGTATCCTTTTGACAGGGTAGCTCACCTCCAAGAGTGTCAGAGTCCTTTTCGTTTTACTCATTGTGGGGCTGAGGGACACACCATGTACCGTAATTGCAGTCCACATTTTTTTACTGACCAAGAGACTGAGCTCTTCTGCTGTTGGCTTGTTCTTTATTTAAGTAAATATTTTGGCTGTCTCAGTGTTAACTGTAACTAGCTCTCTTTTAACTTCCCAACTGTACATTTTTCTTGGTGTCTTGTTTTTTGTTTCACAGCCGTGGTGATTTATCTTCCTGTAACACTGAGGAATAACTTGCAGTTTCCCCCCAGATTTCATTGCTTTATAGAATTTGTTTCTTCTGAATTCTTTCTACTTGCTATTTTCTGGTTTTGATATTAGGGGTTTTGCATAACCTGAGCCTTCGGCTGTTCATATTTAAGATCTAGTTAGAAAGTGGAGTGACAGGGATGGAGAACTGGGTCCATTGGGAAAGTGCTTGCTTTGTAAGCGCCACAAGCAAATCTGGGTGTGGCTCATGCACCTGTGGTCCTAGAACTGAGGAGGCAGATGCAGGAGGGATCCCCAGCTCCTCCCACCCCTTCCTGGAGATGGGTGGAGGGAAGTTCCCACCCTCTACTGTCTCGGTCTTTCTGGCTCCCTCTGAGGCTGTCTAGGGTTCTGCCCTAAGGACCCTGGCAGCATGATTCAGAAGCTGTGGAAAGGGGCAGACTGTGTGGGAGAAGCCACTTCTTACACAAAGGAAATCCCAGGGGCTTAGGAGCTCTCTGCTAGGAACATGGCACAAAGACAAAAAAGAATTTGCTTATTCCACCACAGTCTGTCAGTAGGCAGAGAGGTGAGAGCCATCAGTTTCTGGCTGCCTCTTATGGTCCCAGAAGACACTGGTCCTGCAGGGCCTCTGGGTAGTTTGAGTGTTAATCCAGGAGCTTTTCCAGCTCAGCAAAACCGGTCTGCTGTTATTCTCACAGGCTTGAGTCTCAGTCGTGAATTGACACTGTGGTTACTGTAGTTGTTAGCGTCTGAGCCCTAATATCCAGTCTATCCTCTCATCCTTAGCCAATTAAACAAGTATTGGGGGAAAGCTGCAGAAGGAGATTAGTCCAGTGTGCTGCTTTAGGAGGAGGAATAACCAGGCAGGAACAAGGCAGCCTGGGTATTGCACTGAGCTTTAGGCTTAATCCGAGGCAGGAGACTGACGTCGGAGAGCAGTCTTGCACACTGCTGTTACTGATTTCCAGTCAGGAAAATTTTATTATTCTCGGCTCTTTGTCGTTGTGTGTGCCTTTCGAGAAGCCCTCTCCATGTCATTCTAGAGAGTTGGGGGAAGCAGACAGATAAGGCCGTGAATGCAAGGTTTCTTCTTACCTGGCTGTCTTGTTTTCCACTGTGGTTAAGAACACTGGCAATTGTAAAATCAGTTTTCTCTCCATTGACAAGATTACTTCCAAAGTACTCAGAATTTTTATTCAAGGTCATTTTGTCAGTGGTGAGAGGACAGTGGTTCAGTTCTGTGCTGCTGCCTTCATTAGGCTCAGGAGCTCCCTTGGACTTGTAGAGCCTCTGCTCAGAACAAACCAGGATTCATGGCTTGGAGGCTGGAAAGAATCCCAGGACCAGTTTACACAGTGAGTTATGGTTGAAATTTTTATTAAAGATATTTTAATACAGGCTTCCATGAGGCTTAAGAGAGACAGACGCCCTCAGAAGAGGCAAAGTAGGGAAGTCAGCGTTAAAGAGAGGAATGGGCAGAGCGGGCGCTGCTTGGTGGGAAGGAGCACACACATAAGTAGCCCTTCAGGAGTGAGGTTACTAGGAGACAGGGCTCAGGAAGCATGGCTGGACCTTCAGGTGGGAAAGCATTTCCTCAAGGGAAAGAGTCTTCCCTTTGAGTCTGGAGCAGGGGTTTGTTGAGGGATGCAGGTCACAGGAAGGGTAAAGAGAGAAAGCTGCTGTGAGGGGTAGCATGGGGGTCTGGGGAAGAGCGTCTTGAGAGAATATCCCTCCCTCTGCCCCCACCCCCCAAATGGGGAAGGTCTGACTTTTACAAGTTCTTTTGCATGGTGTGATTTAGACAGGTGTACCCTGCTTACAAGAACAGGAGCCAGGGACTGCTTAGGACCATGAATTAAGAGCTGTAAAACCGCAGCACAGAACAGCTTCTCACAGAGGGTCCAAATTAAAGGGGTAGGCTGTGATCTAAGTGGAGACCACCTGAGTGGGCGGGTCTCAGCTCCTCTAGGGAGAGGTGTAATTGTCTGGTTCTCAGGTTGTGTCTCAGAGGGTCGCCAAGAAACCTTTCCTCTTCCTCTTCCTCTTCCTCTTTCAGTAAGAAAGATAAACAAAGTGGCTGCAGAGCTGCTGTGGATAGAACTGTTGCTGCAGCCCAGCCAGCAGCCGTCTGCTCACTCGCTCTGGTTCCTAGAAAGTCAGGAGGGAGAGCCTGAGACACTGTTGCTGGGATCCTGCCCCAGTGCTGGCACTGACACGTACACCGTCTTCCTCCACAAGCCTGTGTCCTGGGTCCTTTGTGCTTCACACAGCTTCCTTCAGCAGCAGTCCTGCTTAGCCACACTGGCATGGAGACTCATGCCTCATGTGCTTCTGTCTGCTTTACACAACCTGGAGTCACCTGGGAAGACTGCTCCCATCAAGTCGGCCTGTGAGACACTCACCTGCCCCTGGGAGCCAGTGTTGCCCCTGGGCAGGTGGTCTGGAGCTGAATAAAACAAGTTGAGCAAGCCTTGGATAGCAAGTCAGTAAGCAGTGTGCCTCCATGCTGGCTGCATCAGTTCCCGCCCTGGCTTCCTTCACGTCTGTGACATGGCAGCAGAAGCCAAATAAATCCTTTCCTCCTCAGCTGCCTCTGGTTATGTTGTTTAGCACAGCAAACAGAGAAGCAAATGAATATGCCACATTTCTCCACAAATTGTGTTCTAGTCATCTCCCCTTCTCTACACTCAGGGTGAGGGCAGGGATGGGATCTGCAGGAGGGAGCTTACTGCAGCTCAGCCCCACACGGGACCCTGATGCTAACTTGTGAAAGCACCCAGTTTCAGCAAGATCTGCCTCACTACCAGGGTCACAGCTGGGCCTTCCCTGTTGTCTTGAGCAGGTCGCAGGTTTCTCACAGTCCTCACCTCAGCCTGACACACAGTTTTAAAGCCAGTGCTTGAGGACAGAGAACACAGACGGGTAAGACATGAACTCACCCCATAGAACTGTTTTGGAAACTAGCCTGGTCAATCGGACATATTTAAAAGAATCAGTCATCAATATTTTGTCTATTCCTTTCTTAATTTTGTGACTGTTTACTTGTGATGACAGAGTTGGTATCAAGCAGTGGTGTTAACTGCTTTGAAGGTGTCGGGGATTAGGCTGTCTCGACAGGCCACAGAGAGCTTTGCTTACCTCATCTGTGGTCAGTTTGAATATCAGCCGTTGGAATACTTTTAAGGGAAGTGGGTATTGTGGGCACAGTTAACAAAAAGCAACAGTTAACTTTCTAAAGTATTGATCTATCTGGTGTGAACTTGACCTAGATAATCATAGCCTGAAGGGTGATCATTTACAAGAGAGATTTCTCAAGATAGAGTGACCAGGACCTCCACATTTGAAATGATCATCTTAGTGCACTTAAAATGTTGCTTAGACCAGCTAGACCCTAGTAGGTCCAATATGTGTTGACTCCCCTTTAATTTCTATTAAGAAGAATCTTTGTTAATCTGATAAGCCTGGGTGTTTTACTGGCAAAAAAAAAAAAAAAAAAAAAACATTCTTGGACCCAAAAACAAAAAACAAAACAAAACAAAAAGTACAGGAATCTGCAACTCAGTTGTCAGACTTGGAATTCTACTCCAGAAGAGTGGACTTTCAAATCACATGGCCTTCTAGTCACAATAAAGTCAGAGAAGAGGCTGGCCTAAAGGGCTCATTCTGTCTGTCAAATGTAGAGCATGGTCTGAGTATTGATTACAACAGATGTTCAGATTTTGTATTCCTTGTCAGTTGTTGAAGATGAGTGCTCTAGCATAGCTAAGGCCTGGACTTGAGACTGTTCTGTTTCCTCCTCCCCTTTACACACGCACATGCACGCACACTTGCACACTTTGGTAGCCTCCTCTGTTGCTGCCCACCTTGTTTTTTCAGACAGGCTCTCTCTCTGAATCTGGGGCTCACTATTGCAGCAGACTAACTAGCAAGCCCCCAGAATCCTCCTGAATCCACTCCCCACACCCAGTTACGGTGTTACAGACTGCCATTGCCTACTCTTACATGATTGCTGGTAGTCTAAATTTAGGTCTTTACCCAGTAAAATTAGTGGGATTCTGTGGAGGGATTTTTACTCCAGCAAGATGGCAACTCTGGCTGGAATGCGGACACACACCCTGAGTACCCATGTTTAATCCCAAACAGTGAACGTAAAGCTAGTTTGTAGAAAGAAGCAACTGTTTAAAAGTGATGGCTAGTTGAGTGGCAGACAAAGTGACGAATCAGAGAAAGATTTGACAGAATAGGGTATATCCAACTCTCATAAAAACAGAGAGGAAAGAGAGGTGATTTGAGAGAGAGAGGGAGAGAGAAGTGAGAGAGAGCAGTTTTACTGGGAGAGTTTTACAGAGAGACAGGTTGAAGAGAGAGCAAGCTAGGTGCAGGTGAAGACGGAAAAAGCCAGAGAATGAGGAGCCAGAAGATCAAAAATCGATTGCTAGACTTAGTTTGAGGCCAAGCAGAGTAATTCAGTTAGAAGCTGAGAAAAGCCAGATTGAATCAGTCAGCTTGGAGAGGAGTTTGAGCCGGAACAGCTTAGATGAACCAACCAGCCAGAGTTCAGAAGTAATTAGAAAAGATGAGCTTATTCAGCAGTAAGTCTCAGAGGTTGAAAACATTCTAGGCCTAGATTAGATTATACAGAGGTTAAAAGCTTCCAGGACCAGACCTAGGTTATCGGACAGAAGGCAGTAAGTCTCAGACAACAATTGCATCAGGTGAATAAAAGTGACTTTTACAGTTGCCTACATCTGTCTGCTTCCAGTCCCCCCTCACCCCCTCCCAGAACTGCCTGTTGGTTTGGTTAGGCTGTTCAGAGAGTTTGTAAATAAAGATTTGAGTGTGATTGCACAAAACAAAAGTGACAAAAGGAAATTCCTTTTCTCTGTTTTATTTAGAACGAAAGGTATGAGAGATAAGTAGCCACCATTCAGTAGAGTCAAGAGGAGCTTCCCGCTCACATCCTGAGGCGCTTCTCCATCCACCATCACCCTCAACTGGGTCACAGGCTCTTGTGGGTTGGTGGTTTGTATTTTCTTTTTTTTCTGACCCCTTTATTTTCAGTACTGCTAATAATTTCTATGAAATCATTATTTCATGAAGTAATATGGAAGAAATTGTTTGATACCTGCCTGTTGAGTAGAATATATGCTTTGTGAAAATGAGAGACCATGCCAGTCTCTTTTACCTGGGATGCCTCAGTGTCGTATTCTGCTCAGGCTCCTATAACAAAATACTGACATACAAATTTATTTCTTACCATCAAGTGGCTGCAAAGGTCAGGATCAAGGGGCCAGCCTATTTGGTGTTTGGTGAAGGCCTGTTTCCTGTCTGTCTCTTTGACCTCCCATGGCAGGAGAGATGAAGTACTTATCTAAGTGCCTTTTGTAATGACGCTGATTTAGTAAGACTGAACTCTAGACCGAACGTGCCAAAAGCCCCACCTCCTACTGTCACCACAACAGATTTCAAAAGGGCTGGAGAGATGGCTCAGCAGTTAAGAGCATGTTTGTTGTCCTTCTGAAGGACCTGTATTCAGTTTTAACGTCCACGGGACCGGTCACAACTAGTTCCAGGGGGATCTGATGCCCTCCTTTGGTCTCAGCATGCACCAGCGGCATATATGGTGCACAGACATACATGCAGGCAAATCACTCATACACATAAAATAAAATGAATTCATTTAAAAGTTAGATTTCCTTGTGAATTTTACGGGATGGGATACAAACATACATTCAGCTTACAGCTCTTCCTTAGTATAGTGGGCCTCCACAGTGGGCACAGGAGGTGGGTGGTGGGGTGTTTGGGTGGTGATTGCCTGGTGGGCCACGTGGGTGGTGTGCGGGGCCTGCCAGAGCAAGTGAACAGAAGTGTATTCTGCCTCCTTTTGTTTGGATTGTTGCAGCGGCCACTTAACTGTCCCTGACTTCATGTCTTCAGGCCACATTTTTTCCACCTCTTCTTAGGTTCATCTCTAATTGAGGTTTTGCCTTTGCCCTAGAGAAGGCCCTGGTACTTTTCTGTTCTCCCAGAGACTGCAAAAGCTAACTTGGAGTGAGGCACCTTAGGGAACAACTGCTGGAGTCTCAGGCCTTGTTTTCAGCACTCTCAAATGCAGCTTCTTCTCTCCCTCCATCTCCCTATGCCAGGCAGACTTGAGCCTCCCAAGAGAGACTGTGTGAGCCTTGATCTCTGCTGTGCGATGTGACACTTGCCCTTACTGTGTTGCTCGCCTGGGATTGTAACTATTTACCTGGCCTGCCACTCTCAGGGGGATCTTGTTGTCTCTGCTGTCCCTCGGCGTGCAGCAGTGAGGATGTCCTTAACACTCAAAGCATGCAGCTATTATGGAGCTCCTCTTCTGCTGATTACCACTTGCTTCCCAGATTCTTTTGCAGGAATCATTGCCTAAGAGATACTAGGTATAAAAGGAGTACAAGAATTGAGTTAGATTTCTGGCGTGTAGCTCAGAAGGAGAGTGCACACGTGTTCCTGGGCTCACATGAAAAGAAAATTGGGGTCAGTCATAGCTTTAAAAGATGGAAATATTTTGTTTGTTTTGTTTTTATTTTTAAATCATTTGTCCGGCCATACCTAGAAGCACAGAATCCGTTCATTTGCATTTTCATAGAATATCTTTCTCATGCAAAAAGTTCTCACACTTTTGCTTTGATTCAGAGTTTTCACATCTGGCACCTTGTATCTAACACTTGGCCTTGAGTCAGATGTGAACTGTTCCCCTCACACCTGTCCTGGCCATTGGGATGTACCCAGCTATCCTCAGAGTAACCCTGGGAGGGAGGTGGGGCTTCATTGAGGAAACAGGCTCCGCAGCACCTCAGAGCTGTTTCCTGTGAGCTGCTGGGAGAAGCAGTACAGTGGTAGGAGGCAGGAGGGGAAGAGGCCTGAAGTGAGCAGTGGGTCCTGCTTGTGCCCTTGGCAGTGGAGAATGTTAGGGAAGGAAGGACAGCCAGTCCTGGATGCTAACTAACGGTGCCTTCAGAGTCACAGTGCTCTGCCCTCACTCACTAACTCTCCCTTGGGGCTTGGTTTATGTGGTAAGACACTTAAACTTTATGACCAGGGCATCTTGCCAGGGTATCTAATGTATCCTGTTTAAAAGGCTCTGTGAGCGATCACCAGAAGGTTGTGAAACATGGTTTTATACCCCAACATAAAGGACAGTGACATTGTTAAATAAAACTATAGTCGCCTCAGTGTTGGCACTTTTGACATCGAGGCCTCATCTCTTGCTCTTTTGGATAAGTTCTCGCTGTGCAGTCCAGGCTAGCCTGGAACTCTTTATAAGCTGACTGGAACTCACAATTCCTCCTACCTCAGCCTAAGTGGTGATATTACAGTCATGTGTTACTACACCTGGCCCGGACCTCCCCGTACTTTGCTGTCCATTGCAGCACCCCCTAGCTTCCCTGCACGGTTTCCAGGTGTTACCAAATGATGCCCAAGGGGACTGCTCAGTGGCAGGTCATGGCCTGTGTGGTATGAGGTAAATAGAACCTTGGGAAGAGTTGGTCCCACCCTAGAGGAGCTCATGGCCTGTGAAGCCTGTTGAAGCCTCTGATCAGACAGGATATTCTAACAGTTGACTGAAATAGGCTTGGTGGAGGCTATTAGTAAAAACTTGTTTCAGAGAAGTTTAACATCTGTTTTCATTTCTGCTTTTTAAGGCTTGGCTCCTCAATTCCTTTGCTTCAGCTGTCTTCCTCTTGGACTTAAAATATTTGAGTATGTCACAATTTCCAGTCCGATAGGAAATAGACTTTGTTCAAACAGAAATAAAAGTGTGAATAACTTCAGGATTGGATGATGGAAAATCTTGTGGGAGTCAAGTCAAACTCAGGTGACAGCAAAGTAGATCACCTCGCGGCAGGGGAAGTGGAAGTGTAGTTGTAGTCAAGATTCGCTTCCTGTTCTTGTTTATCGTTGGAAAGTTGCACCTTATGAAAGATTTTAGATTCAGATCATTGTATTGTTCTAAGAAAAATTTCAAAATCTTAACCACGTCTTGGTAACCATAGCAAGATACACAACACCAAAAAGTAATCTCATACCTATTTTAGTATGGAGTTGAGTTTTTGTGTATGTTGCACGTTGAGTACTGAAATAGCTATGTTCTTCTGTTCTCTGAGGTGAGAGGAGGACAGGCCTGTGGCAGTTCTGAGGGGCCAGGCCTGCATGGCTGTCAGCAAGTAACACAGCATTATGAGTGCATCTGGCTGACTGAGCAGGACACCCTAGACAGCACAAAGCCAGAGTCAACTCACGACTCTTCTTTCTGATGAAATCTCACCGTGGACTCCATATTTAATACCACTTGCGACATAAGCTGAGGTTCCGATGGTGACCTATCATGACTTCTGTGGCTGATACTTAAATTACATTAAGTTATGATACATTAAGTAGACACTTAAATATTTAAGAAATAACGAGACCAAGTTTCAGTTTGTCAATCAATACTCACAACAACATGGAGAGAATATATGGAGCTGGAGAGATGGCTCAGTGGTTAAGAATATGGATTGCTCTTCCAGAGGCCCTGAGTTCAATTCCAGCAACCACATGGTGGCTCACAATGAGAGAGCAATGGTGTGTGTATTCATATACATATATATTTTTTAAATCTTTAAAAAAGAACAACAAAACCCTGGAAATTGCTGCTTGTGTAAAATAAAAATATATAGGAGAATACACAAGTAAACTACCTCCACATTTCTATCATGGAAGCTTTAAAATACACTGCTGATAAGCTCCCAAAGTGTCTTGTGTTTAACAGCATTGAAAACGGTCTCAGGAGACAAGGTTGTCATCACCAACCCCTCACACCGTGCAGTAGAACAGTGTGGGCTGTGAGAACAGCCAGTACACTCACACTGGCAAGGTCAGGGACAGTGGGCTCTGTGTAGGAGGACTGTGGAGGACTTCTTGGGTTCCCCCAAATCAAATTGCCTAAAATACTGGAGCGACCACATCCAGCTCCAGAAGGTAACTGCTACATAGATAGACCTAACATAGGACTCACCTCAAAAATACTTCTTAAAACAAAGAAAGAAGAAAATATATGGGGTAACATTATAAAATGAATATTAAGTTAGTTCTGTTTGAGAAAAAATTGGTAGAAATTTACTTTTTTTCTTAAGAATTTAAACTTCCTTTCTTTTGCATTTTTTATTGGATATTTTCTTTATTTAGATTTCAAATGTTATCCCCTTTCCCTGTTTCCCTCCCTCCCAGAAACACCCTATCACATCCTCCCTTCCTCCCTTGTTTCTATGATGGTGTTCCTCCACCCACCCACCCACTCCCACCTCCCCGCCCTTGATTCCCCTACATTGGGGCATCTCTCAAGTCTCCATAGGACAAGGACCTCTCCTCCCATTGGTGCCTGACAAGGCCATCCTCTGCTACATATGCAGCTGGAGCCATGTGCACTCCTTGGTTGATGGCTTAGTTCCTGGGAGTTCTGGGGGGGTCTGGTTAGTTGATATTGTTGTTCTTCCTATGGGATTGCAAACCCTTTCAACTCCTTCAGTCCTTTCTCTTAACTCCTCTATTGGACCCCATGCTCAGTGCAAAGATTGGCTTCAAGCATCCGCCTCTGTATTTGTAAGGCTCTGGCAGGGCCTCTCAGGAGACAGCTATATCAGGCTCCTGTCAGCAGGCACTTGTTGGCATCCACAATAGTGTCTGGATTTGGTAACTGTATATGGGATGAATCCCAAGGTGGGGCAGTCTCTGGGTGGCCTTTCCTTCAGACTCTGCTCTACACATCTCCATATTTGTTCCTGTAGGATTTTTGTTTTCTTTCTAAGAAGGACCAAAGCCCCCACACTTCGGTCTTCCTTCTTGAGCTTCATGTGGTCTGTGAATTGTATCTTGAATATTTGGAGCTTTTGGGCTAATATCCACTTATCAGTGAGTGTATACTATGTGTGTTCTTTTGTGATTGAGTTACCTCACTCAGGATGATATTTTCTAGTTCCATCCATTTGCCTAAGAATTTCATGAATTTATTGTTTTTAATAGCTGAGTAGTACTCCATTGTGTAAATGTACCACATTTTCTGTATCCATTCGTCTGTTGAGAGACATCTGGGTTCTTTCCAGCTTCTGGCTATTATAACTAAGACTGCTATGAATATAGTGGAACATGTATCCTTATTACAAGTTAGAACATATTCTGGGTATATCACCCAGGAGTGGTATATCAGGGTCCTCAGGTAGTACTATGTCCAATTTTCTGAGGAACTGCCAAACTGATTTCCAGAGTGGTTGTACCAGTTTGTAATACCAACAACAGTGGTGGAGTGTTCCTGTTTCTCCACATCCTTGCCAGCATCTGCTGTCACCTGAGTTTTTGATCTTAGCCATTCTGACTAGTGTGAGGTGGAATCTCGGGGTTGTTTTGATTTGCATTTCCCTGATGACTAAGGATTTGAACATTTCTTTAGGTGCTTCGAGACCATTCAGTATTGCTCAGTTGAGAATTCTTTGTTTAGCTGTTTACTCCATTTTTAAAAATAGGGTTATTTGTTTCTCTGGAGTCTTAACTTCTTGAGTTCTTTGTATATATTGGATATTAGCCCTCTATGGGATGTAGGATTGGTAAAGATCCTTTCCCAATCTCTTGGTTTCTGTTTGGTCCTATTAACAGTGTCCATTGCCTTACAGAAGATTTGCAATTTTATGAGGTTCCATTTGTTATTCTTGATCTTAGAGCACAAGTCATTGGTGTTCTGTTCAGGAAAATTTCCCCTGTGCCCGTGTTCAAGGCTCTTCCCCACTTTCTCTTTTATAAGTTTCAGTTTCTCTGGTTTTATGTGGAGGTCCTTGGTCCACTTGGACTTGAGCTTCGTACAAGGAGATGAGAATGGGTCGATTTGCATTTTTCTACATGCTGACCACCAGTTGAACCAACGCCATTTGTTTAAAATGTGGTCTTTTTTTCCACTGGATGGTTATGGCTCCTTTGTCAAAGATCAAGTGACCATAGGTGTGTGGGTTCATTTCTGGGTCTTCAATTCTATTCCATTGATCTTCCTGTCTCTCTCTATACCAATACCGTGCAGTTTTTTTTTTTTTTTTTTTTTTTTTTTTTTTTTTATCACTATTGCTCTGTAATACAGCTTGAGGTCAGGGATGGTGATTCACCCAGGAGTTCTGTTATTGTTGAGAATAGTTTTTGCTATCCTGGGTTTTTTGTTTTTCCAAACGAATTTGCAAATTGCCCTTTCTAACTCAGTGAAAGAATTGGGTTGGAATTTTGATGGGGATTGCATTGAATCTGTAGATTGCTTTTGGCAGGATAGCCATTTTTTACTATATTAATCCTGCCAATCCATGAGCAAGGAAGATCTTTCCATCTTCTGAGATCTTCTTCAATTTCTTTCTTCAGAGACTTGAAGTTCTTGTCATACAGATCTTTCACTTGCTTGGTTAGAGTCACACCAAGGTATGTAATATTATTTGTGACTATTGTGAAGGGTGTTGTTTCCCTAATTTCTTTCTCAGCCTGCTTATCCTTTGAGTAGAGGAAGGCTACTGATTTGTTTGCATTAATTTTATATCCAGCCACTTTGCTGAAGTTGTTAATCAGCTATAGGAGTTCTCTAGTGGAATTTTTGGGGTCACTTAAGTATATGATTGTATCATCTGCAAATAGTGATATTTTGACTTCTTTCCAATTTGTATCCCTTTGACATCCTTTTGTTGTCTAATTGCTCTGGCTAGATCTTCAAGTTCTATATTGAATAGATAGGGAGAGAGTGGGCAGCCTTGTCTAGTCTCTGATTTTAGTGGGATTGCTTCAAGTTTCTCTCCATTTAGTTTGATGTTGGCTACTGGTTTGCTGCATATTGCTTTTACTATGTTTAGGTAGGGACCTTGAATTCCTGATCTTTCCAAGACTTTTATCATGAATGGGTGTTGAACTTTGTCAAATGCTTTCTCAGCATCTAATGAAATGATCATGTGGGTTTTTTTTTCTTTGAGTTTGTTTATGTATTTGATTACATTGATGGATTTCCGTATATTGAACCATCCCTACATCCGTGGGATGAAGCCTACTTGATCGTGATGAATGATCACTTTGATGTGTTCTTGGATTCAGTTGGCAAGGATTTTATCGAGTATTTTTGCATCAATGTTAATAGAGACATTGGTCTGAAGTTCTCTTTCTTTGTTTGGTCTTTGTGTGCTTTAGGTATCAGAGTAACCATGGCTTCATAGAACAAATTGGGTAGTGTTCCTTCTGTTTCTATTTTGTGGAATAGTTTGAAGAGTATTGGTATTAGGTCTTCATTAAAGGTGTGATATAGAAATCTCCACTAGACCCATCTGATCCTGGGCTTTTTTGGTTGGGAGACTATTAATGATTGTTTCTATTTCTTTAGGGGTTATGGGACTGTTAAGGTCGTTAATCTAATCCTGTTTTAACTTTGGCACCTGATATGTGTCTAGAAAATAGTCCATTTCATCCAGATTTTTAAATTTTGATGAGTATACGCTTTTGTAGTAGAATCTGATGATTTTTTGAATCTCTATTTTTTTGTTGTTGTTGTTGTTACGTCTCCCTTTTCATTTCTGATTTTATTAATTTGGATACTGTCACTGAGCCCTCTGGTTAATCTCGGGAAGGGTCTGTCTTCTTGATTTTCTCAAAGAACCAGCTCCTGGTTTTGTTGATTCTTTGTATAGTTCTTTTTGTTTCTATTTGGTTGAATTCAGCCCTGAGTTTGATTATTTCCTGCTGTCTACTCTTGGGTGAATTTGCTTCTTTTTTTTCTAGAGCTTTCAGGTGTGCTGTCAAGCTGTTAGTGTAATCTCTCTCCAGTTTCTTTTTGGAGGCACTTACAGCTATGAGTTTTCCTCTTACCACTGCTTTCATTGTGTCCCATAAGTTTTGGTGTGATGAGTCTTCAGTTTCATTAAATTCTAGGAAGTCTTTAATTTCTTTATTGCTTCCTTGGCCAAGTTATCATTGAATAGAGTGCTTTTCAGCTTCCATGTGTATGTGTGTTTTCTGTTGTTTTTGCTGGAATATAAGACTAGCCTTAATCAATGGTGATTTGATAGGGTGCATGGGGTTATTTCAATCTTGTATCTGTTGGAGCCTGTTTTGTGATCAATTATATGATCAATTTTGGAGAAGGTACCATGAGGTCCTGAGAAGAAGGTATATTTTTTTGCTTTAGGATGAAATGTTCTATAAATATCGATTAGATCCATTTGGTCCATAACTTGTTAGTTTCGCTGTGTCTCTGTTTAGTTTCTGTTTCCATGATCTGTCCATTGCTGAGAGTGGGGTGTTAAAGTCTCCCACTATTATTGTGTGGGGTGTGATGTGTGCTTTGAGCTTTAGTAAAGTTTCTTTTATGAATGTGAGTGCTCTTTCATTTGGAGCATAGATGTTCGGAATTGAGGGTTCTTCTTGGTAGATTTTTCCTTTGACCAGTATGAAGTGTCCTTCCTTATCCTTTTTGATAACTTTTGGTTAAAAGTCAATTTTATTCGATATTAGAATGACTACTCCAGCTTGTTTCTTGGGACCATTTGCTTGGAAAATTGTTTTCCAGTCTTTTACTCTGAGGTGGTGTCTGTCTTTGTCACTGAGGTGTGTTTCCTGTATTCAGCAAAATGCTGGGTCCTGTTAATATATCCAATCTATATATTTTGGGGGGAATTGAGTCCATTGATGTTAAGAGAGATTAAAAAAAGTGATTGTTGCTTCCTGTTATTTTTGTTGTAAGAGGTGGAACTATGTTTGTGTGGCTATCTTCTTTTGGGTTTGTTGAAATATTACTTTCTTGGTTTTTCTAGGGTGTAGGTTTCCCTTCTTATGTTGGTGTTTTCCATCTATTATCCTTTGTAGGGCTGGATTTGTGAAAAGATACTGTGTAAATTTGGTTTTGTCATGGAATATCTTAGTTTCTCCATCTATGGTAATTGAGAGTTTGGCTGGGTATAGTAGCCTGGGGTGGCATTTGTGTTTTCTTAGGGTCTGTATAACATCTGTCCAGGATCTTCTGGCTTTCATAGTCTCTGGTGAGAAGTCTGGTGTAATTCTGATAGGTCTGCCTTTACTTGACCTTTTCCCCTTACTGCTTTTAATATTCTTTCTTTGTTTAATGCATTTGGTGTTTTGATTATTATGTAACTTTTCTAGTCCAGTCTATTTGTAGTTCTGTAGGCTGCTTGTATGTTCATGGGCATCTCTTTCTTTAGGTTAGGGAAGTTTTCTTCTAAAATTTTGTTGAAAATATTTACTGGCCCTTTAATTTGAGAATCTTTGCTCTCTTCTATACCTATTATCCATAGGTTTGGTCTTCTCATTGTGTCCTGGATTTCCTGGATGTTTTGGGTTTGTAGCTTTTTTCTTTTTGCATTTTCTTTGATTGTTGTGTCAATTGTTTTCTATGGTATCTTTTGCACATAAGATTCTCTCTTCTACCTCTTGTATTCTTTTGGTGATGCTTGCATCTATGACTCCTGATCTCTTTCCTAGGTTTTCTAACTCCACGGTTGTCTCCCTTTGTGATTTCTTTATTGTTTCTATTTCCATTTTTTAGATCTTGGATGGTTTTGTTCATTTTTTTCACCTGTTTGTGTTTACCTGTAATTCTTTAAGGGATTTCTGTGTTTCCTCTTTAAGGGCTTCTAGCTGTTTACCTATGTTCTCCTGTACTTCTTTAAGGGAGTTATTTACGCTCTTCTTAAAGTCCTTTATCATTATTATGAGAAGTGATTTTCAATCTGAATCTTGCTTTTCCAGTGTAATGGTGTATCCCAGACTTGCTATGGTGGGAGAATTGGGTTCTGATGATGCCAAGTAACCTTGGTGTCTGCTGTTTATGTTCTTATGCTTCCCTCCTGCCATCTGGTTATCTCTAGTGTTACCTGCCCTGGCTATATCTGCCTGGAGCCTGTCCTTCCTGTGATCTTGGTTAGTCAGAACTCCTCAGAGTCCAGCTTTCTCTGTGATCCTGTGATTCTGGGATTCTGGGTGTGTCAGGCTAAGGAGTTTTTGCCCAAGGTAAACTGGCACAGACCAGAAGGAACTGGGCCACTGGTCGGCAGGGTTCCTGTGTCCCTCGATCCTGCTGGTTCCAGTTATTCCCGGTGGTGTTGGAACAGATGTTGTGTTCTCCTCATCTCAATCCAATCAACTTTTAAACTTTTGTTTTCATTTTGGTGGCAAGGTACTGTTATGGGGCTGAAACCCAGGGCTTTGTGCATATGAGGTAAACTTAAAAAAAAAGTCTCTGTCTCTGTGTGTGTGAGAGAGAGGGGGGGAGGGAGGCAGAGAGGGAGGGAGAAGAGGGGGAGGAAGGGGGAGGGGGAGAGGGAAGGGGAGAGAGAGAGACTGAGACTGTTCGCATTCTTATGTGAATTTCCGGTATACCCTGTTCTTTGCTGGTGACTTTGTCCCCACCACCCACCTCTTCCTAGGACTTAGTGAAGATCTGTTGTGATTTCAGAGTGAATGTGGCCGCTGTGTGTCCTTTCTCACATGCTTTTGGTTTGCTGCAGCGGTGATTCGATCTTTCTCCCCCCCCACCCCCCACCCCGTCTCCATTCACTTCCCTTTCTCCTTTTCTCTCATTTTTCAACTCTCTCAGAGTTTCAGCTTCCATTCTTGCTGTCACAGAACTGTGGGAGAGTGTCAGCGACTATACTTAGTTTAGAAGTTTATTACAGAAAATGTTAAACATACAAAGAGAATAGTGCCTTACGAGCCTTTGTTCACCATACAACTTCAAATAATTTGATGATGAGAATTACTGTTTACTTCCTAAATCCTGCATGCCAAGGCCTGCAATGCCTCTTAACCGCGAGTCTGCATCAGATTTACAAGTCTGGGACTCTACAGATACCGAGTGCGTAAGGACTGAAGTGCTCTTTCAGAGGAATCTGGGACAGACTGAGGACTGCTCCAGCCTCTTGTCACGTGTTAGGTGTGTAGGTCTAACTGAGTTTTCCTAGCTGGGCTTTAGACAAGACAGTTTCCAGTCCAGTCCATGGTCTTTCTAGCACTGTCTACCTATTGAGGGAGGGAAATAGGCAGCATGTGCCCTAAGTTTGTGGTAACACAGCTTTCATCTGCCTTCCTGGTGGGCACTCCAGGCCTGAGGGGTGGTGCTCATGAGAATATTACTCTTTAGAAGACGATTCTGGCTTTTGTAGTCTCTACTGAGTTTCACTCTGATTGACTGCCCGCCCCCTAAAAAGCCCTGCATGGGAAAAGTTATTCTTACACAGTACAGAACCCAGAAATGGATCTTCTCACACTCTGAGAAAACGGAAAGATTAAAAAGCCAATCAAAATTTACAAGTCTTTGTTTTGAATTGACTATAGCAGCTCCCTCGTGGGACAAAAAGTAACGTGGCTCCCAGCCTGGGGGTGGCTTGTAGGTTATTTGTGTAAGCAAGACTTTGAGATTGTGTTATTAACAAGAAAAGGCCAGGACACCTAAAAAAGCAAGAATAATGAAAAGCAGCAGGTAGGTATGCCAGTGAAGATATAGGGGCTGAGGTGTTCTGCAGAAAATTAACAGTTAGAATTGAACTCAATGGTGCCATGTTTTTCCTGCCACATTGTCTCTAGTTCCTGACAACTGCTGTCTGCAGAGGTTCTCTGAGTTTGAATTTGTGTGATCAGAAATAAATGTGTAAACAGTTAGGTCCCCATGGCATGCATGGAAGGGAGTGCAAGAGCTAGTGCCATTCTTACACTGATGACAGGAAATGAAAGGAAACTAGCCTGTCACTCTGCCTTCCAGTCTGGTGTGTTAGGCATGATTAATAGTTCACTGCAGAGCATGTTTTAGTTACCTGTTGTTGCCTAAGGCATTAAGACATGCAGTAGTAGCTTCATATCTGCCAGGTTTTGATACTGCAAAGCCTGTAGCACCCACCATGTGATGACCTATAGTCAGCATGGTTTTTGAGCATTATCTGTGTTCAGTGGCCCATTCTCAGAATCTCCCAGAACAAAGCAGTAAAGGTCAGGGTCTTAGCCCCAGTAAGGTTTAATGTTTTAGCTGAAGGTATAAGAGTGAACTGATAATTGCTCATACACTAGAAGATGATGGTTGGACAGTCTTACATATTAGGCATGTTGTAGTCACTGACAAGAGAACTGACGTCCGGAACTGTGCAGTAGTGGACAGAGTTGGATGGTAGGTTTTCTAGTAGCTGGCTAGAAATGAAGCTTTAGGTCTACACACTAGCGTGATCTTTACTTTGTTTTAAAATACTGTGCATCAAGTTCCAGCGATGTGACATGGACTGGAAAAGTTAATACACACTGAATAAAGGAAGATGGGTGATTTGGAGCAGCCAACCAAGAATTAAAGGAAGGGTTGTCATTTGGATGTAAGAATTAAGCAGTGTAGAGGAAGCAGAGTAACACAGCCAGTGAGAACCAAGGATGTTTTCTCTGCAAACTGCCTCAGAAGGTGCATCCTGAGCAGTGCAGGGGGATTAGGTCAGAAGGACTTGGGGAGCAGGAGAGGAGCTCGGACTTTGATGTTCTTGACCATGTTCTTGTCAGTCTTGGAGCATGGAATTATGGCCCAGTGGACCAGCGCTGAACAGTGACCACGCTTTAGTGTCCTTACCCTTTAGTGCTTTTTCTTTCTGTCCCAGCAGGTTAAACACTGAAATAATCAGGCTAGACTAACTTGTGTTGCAGTAACAAATGCACCTGGAATCCCAGGGCTTAAGTGCACAGGTGGATTCTTGCAACACAGGTAGATAGGGCCTAACTGGGAGTCCTGTCCTTACTCAGGGCCTTCTCTGTGGCAAGATAGAAATGGCTGGATGAACAAGTCTCACTTGTGTCTCATACGTAAGCCAGAAGTGACAGGTCACTTTCCTTGAGCTCATGGGCCAGCAATAGTCACACACATCATAGGGCACACATGCAAGGGCACTGGAGGTGTCTCTTTCAAGGTTCTCTGAGGGACATGTGACTTTCTGTTTATGGAGAAAGTGTAGTGTGGGTGTAAGGACCCAGAGCTCAAGCTGGCTTCCAACTTACTGAGGCTCTGGGCAAGTTCTCTACTCCCTTGGGCAGGTCAATTTTGTAATGAGGAGGCCAGGGGTATTTAGTAAGTTAAAACTTAGGCTGAGGGTGTAAACCAATGGTAGAGCATTTACCCAGTGTGCTTGAGGTCCTAGTTTCCATCCCAGTACCTGGCGCCCAACCCAGCCTCCTCGGTGGAGCCTGCAGGAGCAAAAAGTTCTTAGAGCAATCTGCTATGCAGTAGTTGGTAGGTTAAATGGCTATTGGTGTAGACATCTGGCTTTCTAGATGGCATCCTAAAGAAAGCCAGAGTTTCTGACTCTAGCTGAGGGCTCAGTTGGAAGAGGCAGCAGTCAGCTTGCGGGGGTGATGTGGCACTCTGAAGGATGAGCAGAGGAGAAAACTCAACTCTGATGATCAGAGGAAGGGAATTGGGTGCAGGTGATGAGGACAGCAAAGATGGGGTTTGTGGAGAAACGATGGACTGTTCTTGGAAGAGGAGTGAGGTTCAGATGAGGTGATGGAGGAAGGTCCTTAGCACAAAAGCCACAGGAAGTGGAAGCCTGGGGCTAGTGAGAGACAGGAACTGCAGTGGTTCCTGGTGAGCATGTTCAGTAGGCAGTGGTGGAAGGTTGAACCTATGTCCTGGCTCCATCCTCCATGTGGCCTTGGTGTCTGGTCTCAACACGGTAAGGAGTGTAGCATACGTAGTGACTGTAGGTTGACTGGATGTGTGGTAAGGTGGTGTGTGGTAAAAGATGAAGCACAGGCATTCTTAGTGGTGGGCTTTGCTCCAAAACACCCATTGCTGTCAGTTGCAGCACTCTCATGGAGCCCGTGTTCAGAAGCCTGGCTGTCCCTCACTTCTTGTTCTCATTCTTCACCTGAATACTCAACCAGCAGGGCTTTTTTTAGCTTTGCGGAAAATAACAAAATTACAGCATGCTGAGAAGTTACCAAAATAGATAGTTTTAAGGGCTAATTTAAGGTGGGTGTGTCCCTTCTCATAGTTGCATACTGCCTTTCCTGGCTGTTGGGACCATCACTTTTGCCTTCTAAAATGCGAGACTATTTTCAAGCAGACTGGTCATACTTCTGTCTCTGGTTTTGTTGTTGATTTGTTGTTTGATGAGCTCTGGTTCTCCACACAGCTATTTTAACCTGAAGGATCTTCTAGCACACATATATGTCATTGGTCATTCGAGTCATTTCTTGTCATTGAGAAATTAAGAACACAAGAGATTTCAGTGGGCACAGTATTAATAATCATGCAAAGTATGTACTGTTCAATTAAGTGATTGTTTGAAGTCTTTTTTTTGTGCTTTCACTGTGCCAGATTTTGTGCGCACAAAGAGAAGGTCTTTGTGCATGGCCTGCAAACTTCATAACCTCCTGGGAGAGAGTTGCCCTATTGAAGGGTTTTGTAGTTTGCTGACCTAACATGGCAGTAAAACCTCTCATGTCTTTATTTATGTCTACACGATCAGTGGTTCCATCGCTACTCAGTGGAATTAAGGCTGTCCTCCCAATCTTGCCTCTGATTGACCAGTTGCCTTTTCTGGTTTTGGAAGCCTGCCTGCTCATTATGTTCACAGAACTGTGGAAACCAAGAATGACAGTTTACTTTAGAAGATTCTGAGCTCTTCGAAGTATAGCCGGTGCTGGGTTTATCTGGTACTTACTGTCCTGCAATAGCACTAAAATGTTGATGCATTTATATATACTTGAGTTGCACACAGTTGTAAGCTGTCATGTATGTGCTGGGGATTGAACCTGGGTCATCTAGAAGAGCAGCCAGTGCCCTTAACCACTAATTCATCTCTCCAGCCCCACATTTAACAGATCTTAAACTGAGTAGCTTTGAGAATTTTTAAATTAGCTGAATAATCCTTTTAGAAATAAGAATGAAATTGTAAAGGAGGAATTGGATTAGCTGAATAGCTATCCATTTTCCTAGATGAGTTTTTTAATAGCTCCCTGTTATGTCAGTGTTAAAGCTTATCATGTTTATGTAGCAAACACTCTGTTTTGATGTTCAGGTAGAGTTAGGTGCAAGGCCACTTCCTTTGTTGTCACAGAGCACACAAGTTAATCAGCACTGCCTGTATGCACGGAGGTTTCCTGCTGGTGAAGGGAATGTGCCAGGAAGAGAGGCACCTCCCTGAAGCAGAGGTGAGGAGAGCATGTCCAGGTCACAGGTGGATGTGAGCACTAGATAGCCAGTTGGACTGGACTGAAAACATTTGATAGTTGAAGATAAGCTCACTGATCTCGACTTTGCCAGATGACACGCTAGAGGGAGAAGACAGAAAGCTTAACATGCAAGTGTGTTACACTGTTGTCAACTGTAATAGCACATGCTTTCTGGTTTGCAGGATCACAGGCTTGGCCTGATTAGCATGGTCATCAGTTGTGAGGCGGCATCAAGTTGGCGTGTGTGATGATCTGTGCTCCATCGCGGTCATGGAACTATGGAACTGTCTGGGAAAGTAGGGATCTGTTTCTGATTTTCACTAGTGGTCTCTTGCTAGAGATCTCGCTTAGGTGACTACGTGCCGCCCTGGCAAAATGTAGTATTTTGTTCTTCCTGTCCTGGCTTGGGAAGTTCATAGAAGGGGTAAGGAAAGGCATCAAGAGCTAAACTTCACCACCTCCATCCGACCAACCACGCGCTGCTGGTGCCTTTAATTCTGTGGAATTAACATAAATCAGATCTTACTGTACTCAGTAAAGCTGCAGTAGTGAGGATTACGCTCACTTGAAGCTGGGTGTGATAGCACACACCTGTAACCTCAGCACTCAGGAGGCTAACGCAGGACATTTTCTTCTCTTTTTGAAGTAGGAACTTGCTATAATAGGTATATAACCCTAGTACAAGCTAGCCTCCGACTCAGCAATTTTTCTGCCTCAGCCTCCCAGGTGTTGGGGTTACCAGTATGTGCCTGAGGGAGATCTTTAGTTTAATACTTGCCTGGGATACAAAATGAGTTGCAGGCTAGCCTTGAGCTATATAATGAGACTCTGTCTCAAAAGACCAATTAGGTTAATTTTATTCAAATGAAATATTTCCTGGGCATACAGCTCAATAAAAATTGAAATTATGGCTCGTGGTATAGTGTTTTATTCCTTCCCTATTATATAAATTGATATCATTGCCAAGTGAAATACTGTACTGGAGAAATTTTAGGGCTGGAGCATAGCAAATTTGAGCAGGCAAACAGTGCTTAGGAACTTAGGAAGACCATGCTGCACACATTAACGTATTTGTATAAGCAGGTGTGTAACATTACAGAGAACCGCAGCAGGACATGGTGCACACCTGTGGTTCCATCACTAAGGAGGCAGGAGGTTCATACTCCAGTCTAAGGCTAGCCTGTCTACATAGAGACTTCCAAGCCTGCAAGACTGACATAGCTAGACTCTGTCTCAAAAGGGGGAAAAAACGGTTTTTAGAGAAGGTACAGTGGTTAAGAGCACCAGCTGCTCTTCCAGAGGATCCGTGTTTGATTTTCAGCACCTCCGTAATGACACACAACCATCTGTAACTCTAGTCCCAGGGGATCTGACACCCTCTTCTGGCTTTTGCAGGCACTGCTCACATGTGGTGCACTGACTTGTATGCAGGCAAACATACAAAAAGGAAAAAATTCCTGAAAACTACTAATTTACAAATTGTTCATTAACTGCCTGAGTTACTTATGCAAGCATGGCAGTTATAATTGTAATCCCCATTGTTCCAGTTCTCATAGCCCACTCTACCACTGTGTAGATACCAGGTACTACCAACTGAACAAAAGTCCCAAAGCATATGTGCATGTTTTCTATTCCAGAAAGGAAGGTAGCACACGCACATGTTTTCAGTGGATGCTGTGTGGGAGCCCCTGTCGTGTTTCCGAGCAGTGGTCCAAAGGCACTATCCTGGGTGCTCAGGGAAGGGCTTGATGCTTCTGTCACCTCTGTCATCACCAGCATTTCTACCATTGCTCTTCAAATATACCTTCCATTAATTATACTTAGAAGTTCTGCTGGTGGTTGACAGTGACATATTAATACTCTTGTTCGATCCTGTTCTTTATCTCACAAAATGTTTCTTAAAACATTTGTCTCAGAACAAAACAAACAAACAAACAAAAACATATTACTAAGGAGACAATATCTAAAATTGAAAGAGGTGTAAATTAAGAAGTATGTTCCATATATTACAGTATTAACATTTTTACACTGGCAATATACAGTACAATTAGTCGTCTTCCTTTTGCCAAACTATTGACAAGAAATAGTAATTTCACAGAGAATTTCTTTTTACATTGAGACTGATGATAGCCTTCCTTTATATACATTATATTTCATTTATGAAGTTGAACTTGCTTTTTTTGTTTCCTCGATCTGGTCTGACCGGTGGGGCGGCAGTGGAAGGCATCCTGGTTGGTAGCAGACCAGTCAGTGGGCGGGGCCCATCCTGCAGCTTGCTGTGTTGTGAAGTCCCAAGTGCCTTTACCTTCCATTGGAGGCCTTGGAGTGGATCATCATCTGAGACTCTGTCATTTCCCGAGAATTCTCTTCAGGGGCTGACCTCACTGCGCTGGAGATTGACACGCTCACTTGACGTTTGAGCATCTTCATGACCTTTCTCTTGTACCCTTTGCATGCAAAGAAGTATATGAACGGGTCCATGCAGCAGTTGAAGTTCATCAGGCACACCGTGAAGTGCAGAGAGATCTGGAAGGAATGTCTCACCCCGCACTCTAGGGCTCCAGGGGAACAGAGCATCTTTATCATGTGCTGAATGATGGCCACGTGGTAGGGTGTGAAGCACAGGATGAACACGACGATGATGAGGATAATTGTGTTGAGAGCCTTTTTGTTCACACCAGATTTCTCTGTGAGTGGGTTCTGCTTGGCAGTCCTGAAGAGTTTGCAGCAGATCTGAGAGTAACACAGGAGAATGACTATGATAGGCAGCACGTAGCCCAGCAGACAGGCTCCGAGCAGAATCCACGGCAGAGACGCTGTCCCTTCAAAGTTTGGATATTCCATGCAAGTAGTCTTGTCTCCCTCCTCCTTAGACATAGGGTTGAGGAGCAGCGGCAGTGTTTGAGCAAAGACCAGAATCCAGACGGACAGGCAGACACCCTTTGCATATTCGATTCTTTTAATCTTGTTGTAGCGCAGAGGGTGCACCACAGCGAAGAAGCGGTCTATGCTCAAGCAAGTCATGAAGTTCACACCTGCGTACGTGTTGATGTAGAACACCAGAGCAGTTACCCGGCACAGGGCATCACCTATCCTCCAGTCAAAGCCCAGCGCATAGTAGGCTATCCGAGTGGGTAAAGCTGTGGTAAACAGGATGTCAGAAATCACCAAGTTCATTGAATAGAGAGTGGTTGAGTTGATTTTTTTTCTGTTTTGAACAATGACAACCAAGGCCAGCAGGTTTCCCACCAGCCCAATGATGAAGACCAGGCTGTAATGCAGAGGCATTAATATCCTGGCTGTGCTGTGGTGTGCATAGAGATCACAGTTATTGCCATGAGACGTTGCCAGTGGGGTAGTAAAATTGTTAGCCATTTCTGTATCCAGCAGTGGTCACAGTCACTAGGAGGAAAGCAAGTAAGGACTCTTTAGCTAAAACTATTTAACTCAGCAGTACAGTCATTTATACACCTACTTTAAAATTTTCAGTGTGCAAATTCCCTCTGGAATAAACTGAGAATAAAATTTATGTGTTTACTTTTATACTTAGTGGCTTTGGCAGAACTCGGGCAAAGGAAATGGAACCCTCTAAATAGGTCAAGTTTTGTAACCCCGGGGAGCTCACTAGCTTCAGACAGAAATCCCCCTCTTTCTGAATCATGGTGTGGTTAAGAATAAAATCATGTAAAGTTCCCCACATTTTAGACAGGCATTAAACTTGGCTTTTAAATTGAATTTAGGTTGAATTTTTTTCTTCTTCTTTTCTTCCAAAATGCATATCACTGCCAGGAAATGAAATCAGTCAAACATGTAGTGAAGTATGAACTTACCACAGAATCTGATCTGTGCTAACCCAGAAAGTATGAGAAATAATCTTAGGTCATGGTAGGAACTGAAAGGTAAGCTCTCTTACGAAAAAGAAATAGTATTCATAACTAAAATGAAAAAGAGGAGAGAAATAAATGTAGGTGTGTACCTAACACCAGCTGCTCTGTGGGCTGAGGCAGGGGCATCACAAGTTTGAGGGCAGCTTGGCCATCTCGCTGATATCCTCTCTCAAAATGGAAAAACAAAAGTCAGGTTCAAAGGGCCTTTGAGTGTACCTCAGCAGTAGCACATTTCTCTTTCATGTGTGAGGCTGAGTATGTATGGTGGAGGGACTCAGACTGCTTCAAATAAAAAATTTAATTGGGCACCAGTGTGCATTGAACCCAATAAAAGTAGTGTGATGTGGTGTTTTGTGTCTTGCATTAGTAGTAACTACATCTCCTTGGCAGTGTAGTAAATGTCTATTACTGGCTGGATGTATTAGGCGTCTGATGGATGCTCCAGTGTTCCAGAGTGTTGAATCAGTATTTGGTGTGTTAATACATAGTTTATGGAGATAGTCCCTGGGTGCACATTTGGATTATTTGAAGTTTTTTCTTGGTCATAAATACTTCTAAGACTAGTTTCATATCCTAAATTGGAAATCTAAAATTTCTGACAGTAAAATTCCATATAAGAAAGAGAGAATGGCAGTGAAAGTGAAGAAGCCAAGCAATAAAATCTATGACTATATCTTAAAGGGGAGGGAAAAAGGCCCTTCTGGAGACTGTACATTTCATGTGGCTGTCACTGATGTTGAGGGAGTTCTTTCAGTGTCTGTTGCTGCTGCTGTATCTTAAAGGGAAAGGACTCTATCAATGACAATTGGGAGCACTGACTCCAGACCTACCTGTGCCTGGTGCTAGATGACTGGGTCTCTGTTAACTTCTGATAGACAAGAGGGATGCTCACTGGCACTGGGCTCTCTGCCTGTGGTGTGCGTGTTAACAGACGAGTCCTCACAGTATCCAAATAAAACCTAAAGCAAGACCAAAGTAAGAGGAACCATCTTGCTGTCTCAGAGGAGATCAGGAAGGACATGGACAGGCAAAGGACACGATGAGGATGAAGAACAGACGGTGCAGAAGAAGAAGGCAGAAAGCAGAAAGTCCGCACAGATTTCAGTGGATTGAGCCTCCTGGTTAAGAAGGCAGAAAGCATGTCCGCACAGATTTCAATGGGAAGTCGACCAGTTTGGAGGGGTTTGGTTTGGTTTTTGTTTTTGTTTTTTGTTTTTTTAATTTCTTTTTTAAAAAATCTGGTTGCATGTTGCTTAAAGAAAATATAATCCAAAGCAATTCAGAAAGGTTCAGAATAAGGCTGTGGGAGATATATACCACCTAAGTCCTGATGACCAGGGGGACCCCAGTCAGAAAAGAAGGAAGTTAAGGCAACTTTGATGCCAATAGGAATCCAGCCTTCCTGCCAAAATTAAGAATAGTCACCAGGCTGTGATGATACATGCCTTTGATCTCAGCACTCGAGGGGGAGAGGCAGGCAGATCTCTGGGTTCAAAGTCATCCTGGTCTACACATGAGTTCCAGGACAGCCAAAGCTATACAGAGAGACCCTGTTTCAAAAAGCAATCCTCACCCCCCAAAAATCCACAATGGACATAAAAATAATTATGAGATATGTCTGTGCGGTCATAATCTGATATAGTTTACAGGAGAAAATCACAAGTTTATAATTGTAATGGGCAGTCATGTGTTTTTGAACATCCTAGATAAGAAAATAAAAGGCACTGAAGACTTGCTCAACATGATTCAAGAGTCAGTAGACTATGTGCTGAAGATATAAGCATGTCTCAAACTCAGCCATCACAAAGACATCCAGAAAGTCAGTATTGAGCAGACCACACAGCCCGAGGACAGCACAGCTAAACTACAAACCAATGTCAAAGCAACAAAGAGTGAATTTGGAAATGAAAAATATATGTATAAGAAACCTTTGACTTAAAGAAGATACCACGTCAGAAATGTTTAAGATGCTTAAAATAAAAAGAAAGATTGAAAATAGAAGTTTGCTGTATCACTTAAGTCTGGGAGGAGCCCATTTGTCAGCTGTGAAATTAATGAAATGAAAAAGCACAGGAAAGCCGCCCATTCACGGAAGGCCTGCCTTCTGCCGCTGTGTTCTGGAGGCAGGGTGTAGCCACGGGGTGAGTGCAGCTTGTAGACAAGCCGGCACCAACAACTCTGCAGAGTTGACAGAAGTTTCTAACTTTTGTGAGGAGTTTTCCTCCTGAAAATCTTACTTTCCACTTTGGAGGAGTTTTTCATAGCAAGTTCATGAGATGTGACCTCAAACATTGGTGTGTGTGTGTGTCTGTGTATGTGTGTGTGTGTTAGAGTTGTAGCATCTCCATGTTAACCATACTGTAAAGATGAGGAGAGCCACCCCAACATAAGAGAGGGGAGGGCAGCTGTTGTGTGTCAGCCTGCAGATGATGCCTGGGTGAGCCTGTGAACTGTGCCTTAGCATCTGGTACAGCTAAAAATGGGAGTGGTTTCAAATGGCTCAGGTGTGGGGTATTCCACCCAGTGTTGGCTGTAACAGGAAGATGCAAATGTGTGAACAGCTCAGATTCTCTCAGTAGATGACTTGCAGGCATTGAATGGTTCAGCCGTGCTGTGGCATGTGAAAGTGGCAAAGCAAGACTGTTTCCTGGCTGGAAGTATGTTAAGGAAAGCTGACTGCATGACTTGGTACTCTAAGGGAAAATGTACACAAGCACACAGAAAGATGCCTGCTTGGATATTATATGTGCCAACAGGTACTACTGTGTGAGTGATTGGGGACTTGTATCCATACAGCCTAAATTCAGAACACTGAACATAGATTGACTGAAGTAAGGTAATGATTTTGTTAATTGGAAGCAGTGTTGTTTTGCTCTTCTTGCAAGAGCGTCATCACCCAGTGTTCTTCACAGCTTAGTCCACATTTGTGTTCTCACTTACTCTGCCTGCCTGCCTTTAAGTCGTGTCTGGTGAGGACCTCATATGGGTCTGAGGAGTTAAATATCACGTTGGGTCCTTCTATGTGGTGCTCCCTTCAGTCCTTTGAGGAGCAGCTGTCTCATGAGCCCTTAAAGAACTGAGAGATTGTGGTTTCAGCGTACAGACAGCATGACATATGTGGTTAGCTCCCCCAGGGTAGATGGGGCAACCTTCCCAAAAGCAAGGCAAGCCAGTCCCACACAAGACTGGGACAGGGATCTTGAGTGACCACTGTTGGGCCAGAGCCAGCCAAAGGCAGCACTTTTAGAGTATGGACATGTAAGTAGGATAGGTCAGAACTTGGCCTCAGTAAGCAGATGGAGACGGCTTGAAAACAGGCTCCTGTTGGATACTTAGCAGCTTCTGGGGATTGAGTCTACATTTCCCTCAGTTCGTGTTTCTGTCTTCCTTGTGTTCTCAATGCTGTCATTTCAGTACACTTTATTATCTCCACATTAAGAGGAAAGTCCTTTCACATCCTTGGCTGCTGTTACCCAATTCCTAAGGCAATAAATCTCAATTTATTATATGCCCTCAGAGTTAGAATTTGTTCTTTCATTTACTCATCTTCTGGATTACTCTCGTGAGGCTTAAAGATAGCTTCACACTTTTAGCAAACAGTACTTTTAGTGCTTTTAGTCTACATGTGCTGGATCCCGGGAATGCAGAACGAGAGGTCTACAACTGAAGAGACAGAGAGACAGTGTGGGGCAGGCGTGCCGTGTGGCTCAGTGTCCGGACTGTTTGTGCTCAGTGTGCCTGTCTGGATCTCAGCTTCTCCTTTTCATCATTCAGAGTATAGCTTACACTTTAATGCACTTTAATTATTTCTCATTTTAATTATTCTTAGGCAGTAGCTTCTGACATGTTTAGAATACGTATGTAAACACATACACAAAATATACCTGTATACACATGTGTGCCTGAGTTAAACCTGAAAGTACTGTAATATGTCAGTGAACACATAGGGGGAAGCCCACAGAGTGTGTCTTAGATCTGTTTCCCTTAGAACACTAACATTTATAAGAATAATAGTTTCAGTGCAGTGCTTTTGATGACATTGTACACTTGACTACATTCCACACACTCAGGGACAGAAATCAAGACGATGACATCTTTCCCCAGGAGCACAGATAGTAACTGGGCTGCATGAAATGGAATTAATTGTTCTTCAGGGTTAACCTTCCTGAAGAGTGGGGCATTTGTGGCATTGTGTATCTATCCTTCAGTTCTAGACCCTCAAATATTAAAGAGGTACTGTTTCTATGTTCCCAGATCTAGCATATGTAGACTAAAACTACTAAAAATATGAACGTATAAAATGGTGTGGTCTACCCCAAAACCTCCACTTCCCTGGAAGCCATCTTGTCATTCTCTGATTTTCCTGCTAAGCTGCACAGTCTGCCCTGTGTCTGTAATGTAACATTTGATCCTTCAGCTTTCGTGTCATCCTTTGTCTCTTTCTTACTTAAGGCATCAACAATTCTCAGAATAAATGTTAGATTCCTTCCAACGTCCTTCCCTGACATTCTTGAAAGTGGTGTATGTGTGTGTACGTGCACGCGAGCACACACACACACATTTGTAAATTTTATTTCCTTGCCCATAGATTTGCCAAAATTTCTTGAGATGTTATCATTCATCTTTGCATAACCAGTCATGTTGACACGAAGTGACAGTTTTTCTCTAGTCACAAAAAGGAGAGGAAAAAAGTCCTCCTAAAACTCATTGATTAGTATTTAATAAACTTGCCTAAGCTCTGATATAGTTTATACTCAGAAAGAGCTTAGCAAAGAACCAAAGCAAAAGTCTTTGGGCTTTTAAGATTTTTGAAGTGTCACCATTATCTCTAAGATTTATTCTGAGAATTGTCAGTGCCTTAAATTAAAGAAGGGAGACACTGTTGTCTACAGGGTTAACAGTGTTTTGAGCTGCTCAGGTGTGACCTCAAGATGGGGTTGAGATCTGCCTTAGGCAGAGGTGTGACTTGCCTTGGGTGTGCCAAAGAGGAAGCTGTGCTTTGAAGGAGAGCCAGAAGAACAACTAAGAGCATGGAAGCTCGGAGAGAAGTGCTGGGCGTGTTGTCCATTACAGTTAACCCAAGTCTTCCTTTTAGCTATGATAGTCCACTTCCAGCCATCATTCAAGAAATCTGGGAAGACCCCAGACAGCACAGAGAACCCTTCACATAGCAGTCTGCAGTTCGCCCTGCCCTCAGTACCTCTCAAGGCACCTGACTCAGTGGGTGCTTAGAGAAGACCAGCTGCATTGGAAAGCTACCTTTTGGCGCTAATGGAAAGTGCGCGGCGTCTGGGAGGGCACCGGATGGGTGAACATTCTCTCAGATTTGGAGCTGGACATGTTCCAGACACTTTTCTGTCACTTTTCAGTAATTATTTATTCCTCGTGTGGCTTTATCAAAGGTAGTGATGTCGTGTGTAAGTTACTGTAAGAGTTAAAGGGGGGCTACTGTCACACTCATTCCACACAAGGGAGGGGATCCCTGGCTGCATAGCAAATAACCTTGTAATGAAGGTGTGTGTGCCTGATATTCTTCCTCTTAGGGTGCTTCTAGAAATAGCCCAGACTTTGTACCCTTCAGCTGAAGGGACTTTCAGGCTTTAAGTTAAGCCTCCTTATTTTGTGGCTGTGCTGAATTGAGAAAGAATTGAGTCATTTTCTCAAAATGCTTCAAGATGACATGGGAAGTCAGGGCTCTGTCCTTCCCCGGCCAATGGGTCTTTTCCTGCAGCCCCTAACTCTGCCCTGTGCCCTGCATCCCACCCCACAGCCATGTCCTTATCTGCCTGTGTGCCTGTCTGTGACGCTGCTGTCTACAGTCCTTCCTCTCTTCTCTGTGCAGTGGCCTGGTGGCCTTTTCCCTTGAGAGCCCCTCAGTTGGTGCCCAGAGCAAGGGAGGCTGAGCACCCAGCAGTGCTTGTCCATTAGGACAGGTCTCTTCTCTCTTCCTCTGGGTTGCTGGCCATCTTCATTGACCCAGCCCTTGGCTCCAGCCAGACCAATGACCCTCTCTGTTGTGTGCCGGGTCTTTGATTTAGAAATCTGTGACTCTCTTCCTTCCCTGCATTATTAGCATGGCGTTCAGTAAAACTTCTCTGGGAAGCAGCTGCCCTGACCTCTACTCCCGCCTTCCTCTCCACTCCACCTCAGGAAGGCAGAGTATTGTTGAGGTTGTGGCTTCGTGTCTCACTCCTGTGAAGTTCTGAGAGTGAGGGTGTGTGAGGGCAGTTCTTACACCCCCAAAGATTGAAAAGAATGGCCAGATCTCCACTCATAAGTCCTTGCTCTCTGTCAGGAGACAGCAAGCATGACAGATAGTAATGGCTCCTAGTCAGACCTCTGTCTTGGAGTGTTCACTGAAGCCAAGGTAGGAACCCCTCAGTGGCTAAAGTCACAGCTGTAGCTGCTAAGTTTAAACTCGGCTCTTTGCCGCCAGAAAAATCACATTCAATACAGGACGTATTTTCCTGGTTCCTGTTTCCAAGACAGAGGTAAATGGAAGTGGGTGGAAGGCAAGTACAAACAAGAAGGCATTTCAGAACTTTCGACATACACATATTCGTTTGTGTCTGAGAAAGATGAGGATGATAGGTGGACTTAAATGAAGCACTCATTAATGTATAGCATGTTTTAAGGAGAATACAGGAGAGTTGAGTATTTGGGGGTTTGTTTTGTTTTTAAGATAGGGTCTCCTGTGCTCCTGGCTAGCCTCAAACTCACTACTGTATGGGTGGATGCTGGTCTTGAGTTCCTGATCTTCCTGCCTCTGCCTCCTAAGTCCTGGGCTGAAGGAGTGTAGCACCATGTTCTCTAAGTGAAGATTTTATAAAGGGTTTGCTATTTTGGGGGGGGGGGGGGTGTGTGTGTGGAGGGTGTATTGAGGCAGGGTTTCTCTATATAGCCCTCGCTGTCCTGGAACTCACTCTGTAGACCAGGCTGGCCTCGAACTCAGAAATCCGCCTGCCTCTGCCTCCCAGGTACTGGGATTAAAGGCGTGCACCACCACTGCCTGGCTGAGTTTGCTATTTTTAACAGCATTTCAGCAACAAAATATTTTGACTGCTATTTCAACTGAAAAGAATTTGAAGCTCAGCAAAGCTTTATGCTGCTGGTTTACCTTGTACTGTTTTTAGGACTATATGGATATCTGACAATATGCTTTCTACCCTTGTTGGACAGAACACTGAGTCTCTGTACCTCCGCAGCATGCAGAAGATTCTGCATGTGTGATCTAGTCTTGTAACCATGGCCAAGACAGCACAAGCAGCCCAGGACAGACAGAAGGACATTGCCCACCTCCAAAACCTTAGCTCTTACTATGACAAAGAGAAGGGTCTCCCTTTAAATGCTTTCATTTCTTGGTGACTGCAGGTCAGGATTAGGAACTTTGCATGTACATTTCACATCACAGAAGTGCTGTAGGCTGACCTACAGCACTAGTCCTAGTTCTCTAGTAAAAGTCTGCCATGCATGCTTGGAAGTCCTGGAGGGAGCTCAGTTTTCACAGAGTTTACTCTGCTAGGTGACTGATAACAACACTAATTAACTCTAGGAAGCCCGCCAAAAGCTTATAAAAGGACTTATTACCACAGCCACCCACGTATCATACAAGCCTGCAAGCAAGGCTGCTTTGTGGAACCGTGTGCCCTAGCAGTTCTAGGTTCACAAAGCACCATTAAGCCCCAGAGACAAACACTCTGAGATACTAGAAAGCACACCTCAAGTCTTTACATACACTGTAACAGAAAGCAGACATCTTCAGACAAGCTCAAGAAAATCATTTGTACATGTATCCTTCTGTGGGCTGATGGGCAGGGTGGGAATGGTATGCAGTGTGCCAGCACCTACTCAGAGAGTCAGAGAAAGACTTGGCATAAACATTTCTCCCCACTTTCTGAATGAAGCGGCCAAAGCCAGAAACCTTCAGCAACTTGTATGGGGCTGAGCAGTTCTCAATGATGGAGCCTGGGTTTTAGGACTGAGTTCAAGCCCTCCCTTAACATTATACTCTCCTACACTCCGGGTGACACCCTTACAGAGAGTGCCACCATACCTACGACCCCCAGCCTTCTTTAAAGGAAGTCCCTTTATGGCTTATATTTTGTTAGGCATTTCTCTTAACTTCTGCTCTTACCCTGGAAATTAAGTTTTTAAATCTCTACATATAATCTTTGTTTTTATAGGTTTTTTTCTTTTCCAAATTTTTAGAATATAAATGTGGAAGCTCATTTAGCATTACTGGTCACCTAATAATAGAAACCAAATAACAAATTTTATTTTTCACTTAAAATAGTTGATCTTTAGAATGGTTTTGCTTCTGAGGCAGGAGAGCCCAGGCTGATCAAACATCTTTGCTGGTGGGAGGATAAATTGATAAAATGTTTTTGCAAACTAGAAAATACCATTCTATATCTGATGCTTTAGAAAATAAGGCCCTTACCCCAGGAAGTCTGCTGCTGATAGTCTATCATCAAAACTACTTTCCTGTACATAAATGAACGCCAGGTAGTCAAATGCAATGAATTTTTTAAAATTAGGTTAAATGGTTATATTGTATATAAACTACATCCAAATTTAGGAATGCTCTGCCCCAGCACCATTGTTTCTTTCTCCTTATAGTAAAGAATCCTGAAATGTTGAATTTTGAAATTCATAAAATAATGTTTCATTCATTGCTTCTATCTTGGGAGCTACATTGAGCTGCCAGTGACCCCAAGGAAATCTAAACAGACAGTTATTACAGCTGGTATCTAGTACATTATTTTCCCTTCACTTTTACTTTGAAACTTAGGTTTTCAAAGTATTCCTTAACTTAAAGAGAAGAATGTCGGGTACTTACATATCAGAAGGTGGCTAGGACCTCCGTTGTGGCAGTCCGTGTTTGCTCAGAATGGAGTTAGCTAAGCTGGGCATGTTGCTTTAAGAGTGATCGAGCAGGCGTCCTTTTATGGTGGTGCCTTTTTCCTGTCATCCTGTGACTGAGCATAGCTGTGATCAGTTAACCTCACATACGCTCCGTGCTTTTTTTTCAAATGGGATAGGAAGTGAGATTTTTTTTTTTTTTCTGATACTGATTTTTAAAAACTGTTCAAAAGCCCCTTGGACTTTGTGAAATGCTCATATCTGTGGAACTTTTAAAATTTTTTCAATAAGGATTTAAGTCTTAAAAGTTTTTTTGGTTTTTTTTTTTTTTTTTTTTTTTTTTTGGTTTTTCGAGACAGGGTTTCTCTGTATAGCCCTGGCTGTCCTGGAACTCACTTTGTAGACCAGGCTGGCCTTGAACTCAGAAATCCGCCTGCCTCTGCCTCCCGAGTGCTGGGATTACAGGCGTGCGCCACCACGCCTGGCCTGTCTTAAAAGTTTTTTAAGGAATAAGCTTTAAACAGAAAGAGGGAGGAGGGAGAGAGATAGGTATAGTTTCTGGTGACTTTATGTTGATATTTTACATAAAGTTTAGGTTAAGGAAAAATATCAAGTGTAATAGCACTGTCTGCCTGGAAACATGGTGGTATCAGGAGTGTAGTGTAGAGTCTGAATCTGAACAGCTGTGTCAAAGATGGGTTTCTGTGGTGAGGGAGAAAGGCTTTCCTTGTGTGTAAGTTAGTTACATTTTCAGCGTTGAGAACAACTGACTGACTCAGTGGCAGTGGACACAGAAAGATCAAGGACAGTTGGCAGCCACATTATTGAAGAGTCCAGCCTCAGGTACATAGTACCAGAGAGACCTGTTCTGGTCCCATGATGCCTTGAGCTCACTCCTTGATCCCAGCAGGTACCATAATGCGTATAGTGCTCTGAGCAAGCCAGAGAGGTGGCAGTCACCCATGTCCACCTGTGATCTAGCCTGTCATACGTGAGTGCTGCTTTTGGAAGACAGGACTCACTTGTTCTGTGCCTGGGTGGTGGGGGACAGTGATTCCATGAACAGAGAGTGCTTAAGCCTCCCAGGACTGCAGCCCCACCTTCCTGCAGAATGGGGCTTTACACTGCTTCTGTCACCCATCTTTATTCAGGGAAATAGAAGATGGGTCAGAGGATGGGGGCTGCAGCAGATTTTCAAGCCAAACCTGCAGACAGCTCTACCTTGTTTAAAATGGAATGTGCTTTATAAGAAACAAAACAAAACAAAACAAAAATGCTTTGGTAAACTGGTTGATTTTGATGGATGCTATAGAGAGAATTGAGTCATTTTGATAGGAATTTGTAGCTTTATGCCCCCAGAGGCCTTAGAAGTTTTTCAAAATCACATTTTATTTATTTTGCATGTATGTGTTAGTGTGCTTACATGTGCTATATATGTTTATAGCATGTGTGCCAGGGCATACATAGATCAGAGAACAACTTTTAGGGATAGATTCTCCTCTTCTGCCACCTGGATCCTAGGGATCGAAGGCTTGGTGACAAGTGACTATCTTGGCAGCCTACCAGAGGTGGGTGCCCTCTTGGCCTAGGCTTCTGTAAAGTTGCCTTTCGGTTGTGCTGTTGAAGGTCTGCAGAGGAAAACCAAAGAGCAAGCACCAAGTCAGTGGAATTCTTGGGCACTCGCTTGGTTATGTATAAAATAAAGGCAAGTGAGAGCCAAGGTAAGTCAGCCTTATGACGTGGATGCGAAGACTTTGTGACTTGATAGGTAAACTTGGCATAACCTAGAACCAGTTCACCTTACACACCCACCATTGAGGGCCCAGGATGTGGCCGAGTGCAGAGAGCATTAGCATGTGCCAGGCCCTGGCTTATATTCCCTAGCACTGCATATAAGCAAGATGGAATTGGCACATACTAGGAATTTCCAGTTTGTTACAAGACCATCCTAGTGGGATACTTTTTGGAAGACCCAGCTACTTAAAGCAAGTTTTATGGCAAGTAGGATCCATCATCTTTTTTTTTTTTTTTTTAAAGATGGCTGGCCCAGGATTCATAGAGATCCGCCTGCCTCTCCCTCCTGAGTACCAGGACTAAAGGCGTGCACCACCGGGCCTGGTGGATCCACCCTTTCTTTCTTTTGTATAAGAAGTAATCTAAGAAGTGTATGAAGAAGCCTGCAGATGCTGCTGTAGCTGCATGGGAGAGGAAACACTAGTCCTGTTTTGTTGTTGACAGTTGTTTAGCAGTGGCCACACTATGTGTCCTATAGAAGTGAGGCAGACATCTGTGTGGAGTGTTTTCTTTGTTTGCTCTCTGAAGTATGGTCGGTCTTGAGTGTATAGTAGGTACTCAAGTTATCTACTGACTGATTTTCTTGTGTGCTTCTAGCTCTTTGCTTAAGATAAGGAGGCTCCCAGAAGTTAGCTGTTGACCCTGCGTGAAAGGTCGCTGTGAATGGCTGTTGCCAGTGTAAAGAACAGATGTTGTCAGAAAATAAGGAAAAGGGAAAAACTGGTCAGTGACTAATAACATTATGGTATTTTGTGACGCCTTGAGTATATAGAAATAGCAACACAAAATTTCAGCAAAACAACCCAGAGAGTCCTGGTTTAAAATGTGTGCCTTTGCACTGTTCCCACGTGTGGTCTCCTGTTTAGTCATCATTCGAAATGATACAGTGATTAGTGTCTAAGGACTTTTTATACTTCTTCTCTTGCTAGTAGATAAGATACTGAAATTATTGCCATTTATTTTCTGGGAGGGTGGAGGTTATGTTAAACTGTGACCTCAAGGAAGAGCTGTGCTTCTGGCTGTTTAGTAAATGATGTTTTGTGTTGCAATTGTTGATAGATGTGAAGAGAAAAGCTCCTGTGAGTCGAGAAGCTGCAGTTGTGCTTGGGGGAGGGGAGAGGGCAAGGGGACCCCAGTGCAACTGTCTAACAAAGCAGGGGTTTCTTTATTTTAAGATTTATTTTAATTTGTGTGTGTGTGTGCGTGAGTGAATGCCATATATGTGCACGTGCTCATAGAATCTAAAAGAGGGTGTGTGATTGTTTGGAGTTGGAGTTACAAGCAGTTGTGAGACATCTGATGTTAGTGCTGGGGACTGAACTCTGGTCCTGCAGTGAGCAGCAAGCCCTCTTGGCACAGAGTCTGTCCCTAGGGTTTGGTATTTCAGAGAATACCGGGCCGTTGTCTTGGTATGTGTGTTGGATTGTTTGTTTGTTTTTGAGATGGGGTCTTAATATCTAGCCCGGGCTGGTTTCCATCTTACAGAGATCCTCCGGCTTCTGTCTCCCAAGTGCTGAGATAAGGTGGACCACCACACCTAACCTTACCAAACCATATTCTGAGCACAGACACAAAACTGCTTTAATCCTATTAAAAGTGATGGAATAAGGAAATATTTTTTTAATTATAGATTTATATGTGAATGTTCTGCTCACTTAATATACCTGTACATGTGTGTTACGGATGGCTGTGAGCCACCACATGTGTGAGGGGAGTCGAACCCAGGTTCTCTGTAAGACAAGTGCTCTTAACTGCTGAGTCATCTCTCCAGACCCAGAAAGTTTTATTGTTTCCCTCCCTCTCCCCCCTTCTCTCTCTCTCCCCCCTTCTCTCTCTCTCTCTCTCTATCTCTGGGTGGGTGGCTGGGTGGGTGGGAGGTATAACAAAGCAAGTTCTACTGTGCTGTTCTGCCTTTTTTTTAACTTGTTATTGATCCTTTGAATTCACACCATGCACCTGGTCCCATCCGCCTCTTCCCTTCATATATCCCCCTGCTACCCTTGCAGCCTCCCCTATAGAAAGTAAAGAATAAAGATAAAACAAAACAAATCTCATCCTGTCAGATGTGGTATGTTACAGTGTGTCTCACAGTACACCCTCTGTCCAAACCTCTGTACTTGCAGACGTTCGTTGCCTGAGTCCTTGGACTGGTTCAAGGCCTCTGGCTTCTGCTACTCTAACAATACTGAATGAGGGTGGGGACCTGAACTCCTCTTGGATATCCTGTTGTTGCCCTGTGTCATGGAGATCCCCCAAAGCTGGGGGATCTCCAACAGTTCATAGATGGAGTAGGTGTTAGGGTGGACCAACTCAAACCCTGGGTCTGGGCCTGGGTGGTAGCCAGATTGGTTAGCCTGCCAGTTCTCCAGCACCCATGCCACTAGGGCCAGCTCTACTGTGCTGCCCAGGTGAGGTGCAGGGAGTGCTGGAGCCAGCGAGGTGTGGGGGACAGGGCCACCTCTGTGCAGCCTTTGGACATCAACATGGTCCCAGGTGGCAGCCCAGACCAGGGGTGTCCACGTGGTCTTTGGTGGCGACATGGACCATGGATACACACATGGCCTCATTGGCAGCACAGGCTGGGACTCCACCATGGCTGTATATGTCAGCTCTGGCTACTCAGAGCAGGCTGTTTCCCTCCACACACACACACACACACACACACACACACACACACACACCCTCAAGTCTTCGGTTCCACCTCTTTTCATAATGCTCAAACCATTCCACTTCTCTTTCTGTCCCACCTCTCCACCACATACTTGCAATGGTGTGGCTCCCCTGTGAGCAAGCCACTACATGGGCAGGCTTCTGGGAGTCAGTCTGCCTGCCCATGCTACGTGACAGCGGGCCACTGTTCTAGTGTAAGGGAAGATGCATTTGTTATACACATATGTGTTGAGAATGATCAGCTCTGGAAAGTGAGAAAAAGGCACCAACAAAACAGCCAGAGTTAGGCAGGCAGTGAGCTGTCTCAGCCCAGTAACCTGACTTAAATCCCTGGAACCCACAGTGGAAAGAGAACTCCCAGAGTTGGCTTCTGACGCCCACGTGTTCTGTGGCACACACTCTCCCTCCTCCACAATAGCAGTATTTTTCTAAATATTTAAAGGCCAACATCCCTGTCTTGTCTTTGTGTTCCGACTGGGAAGAGCGGTGCTGTGTGAGTGGACCCCACAGATTGGGAGCTGGGGAAAGCTGGGCTGGTAGGGAACATAGAGTAGGATGGAGTTGTGGTCTGGGAGGACTTCTCTGCTCTGCACAAATTGCTGCTGTCGGAGTTGAAGAACAGTGTGGTGGGAACGGGCACCATGGGGCCATGTTTGAATTTGGGCTTTACTGAGGTATTGGTGCCTTTGGAGGGTTTAAGGCTACAGGTGACTAATTTGTTCTCCTGAATGAAAAGAAAGCACAGCTGCCTAATCAACTGTGTTTAGGGCAGGGTGAGGCAAAATGCAGTTCTTTTGTATGGCATTTAGAAGTTGCTTTGCTTTTGATCCACCCAAGAGTCCTAGATGCAGGAGATGTAAGTTTGATGTTCATCCATTGGTCCTGGGCTCCTCTGAGAAGATGGCTGCGTTGCAGTACCCAGATGATGTTCCTTCAGCTGAGTGGACAGCTGTTGTTTGTCACTTCTTGCACCTTTATGCATATTTTCCCATGCAAGTAATTCATGGTTCATAGATATTGCAGCTGGGTAGGACTGTTTAATTTCCCCTCCCCTCCCCTCCCCCAAGCTTGGCAGCTTGCGTAGTATTTTCTAGAACCACAGAAGTTAGACCACAAGAAAGAGGCTTTCGGGTCAGATCCAGCCCAAGTCACCAGTCCCAGTGTGTCCTGTGGTATCTTCAGCAGTAGAGGCTCAGCCTCAGCCTCTGAGAGGCAACCCACGGCTATATAGATAATCCCTGTTGTCCTGGGACTCACCCAGACTGCCCTGACCAGTCCTTCTAAAGGAGGTTTCTTAGGTTTTATTAGTCTGTGGTTCTTGTGGAGAGTGTTGTCAGCCCAAGTAGCTTACCTTCCTTTAAAGTAAATGTGCCTGTGTATGTGTGTGTGTGCATGTGTGTGTGTGTATATCTATAAATACACTTATGTATACATTGTATATAATATTAGGTACATATGAAGTATTATAATTCCTCAAGGCTTTATCAAGCAGCCTTAATTTTATTCGCCTCTTCTGTTCTGCCGTCCCTCTCCTGCAGTTAGAGGTCTCCCAGCATTGTTAGGCCACACTCCGCATCATGGCTCCTGTGTCCAGTATGTTTGTTTGTTGTTGTTCTGATTGCTCTGGCTCTCTGGGGTTTTCTGGTTCCATACGAATTTTAGATTTTTTTTTCTATTTCTGTGAAAAATGTTGTGGGTATTTTGATGGGAATTGCATTGAGTCTGTACATTGGTTTAGGTAGGATGGTCATTTTCATAATATTAATCCTGCTGATCCACAAACACGATGTCTTTTCGTTCTCTAGTACTTCTCTGAATCTCTTCCGAGATTTGAGGTGTTTGTTTAGGTCCTACACCTTCCTCAGGTCTGTCCCGAGGTGTTTTGTCGTCTTAGATGCTCCTGAATATGGGAGTATGTCTGTGATGTCATTTTCTGTGTATGGTTTTGGTGTATACAAAAGCTGTTGGGTTTTTTACGTTGCTTTTGTAACTGGCCACTTTGGATTTCATGTATGATGTCATCTACAGATTGAGATGTCTTGACTGTCCTTTTCTTGCTGACCCTTTAATTCTCTCCTGCCTTATCGCTGCAGCTAGTGCTTGTGGCATCACATTGAGAAGGAGTGGGGCTGGTGGGCAGCCTCGCCTATTGCTTGACCTCAGTGGGATTGCTTCAAGTTCTTCTCTCAATTTAGGATGACACTGGCTGTGGGTTTGTCATTTTCAGCCTTTAGTATTTTAACTCTCTGGGGACTTCTACCATGAAAGCATATTTGGTTTTGTCAAAGGCTTTTTCTGTGTCTACTGAAATGGTCATGTGATTTTTGTCTTTAAGTTTAATTATGATTTATTATATTTATTGAGTTACATATGTTTAACCAACTCTGCATTTCCCAGAAAAAGCCAACTTTACCATGATGGATGATCCTGATTTGTGCTGGTATTTGTTTTTCTAGTATTTTATTGAGGATTTTTGCATTTTTTATTTTGTGTGTGTATATGTGCATGTGTATGTGTGTTCCATTTTTGTTCATACCTGTTAAAGCTGTTTTATGTTTATGTTCTCTGTCTGTCTCCCCCTGCTCCTTGTTTGTGTCTGTAGTTGTTTTGTTTAATATTATAACTGAAAAGAGAAATTTGTGTCATATAGTTGCTATCAGAATCAGAAAATGTACAAAAGACCAAGAGGGATACAGTGTTATGGGGTCAGGGGTATACTGTGAGAATGTTTCCTTATACAAGTGAAAAATAGTTCTTGTATTTTCCTCATTATCATGAAATAGTTTTTGTATAGATGCTGTTTCTAAAATTAGAAAATATTGACTTACCAAGTGTTTAATGAATATGGTTACAAGGATATGCCCAAACCATTCTACTGTTACACATGCATGTGGAGAGAGAGAAAGAGAGAGAGAGAGAGAGAGAGAGAGAGAGAGAGAGAGAGAGAGAGAGAGAGAAACAAAGACCACGACCCAGACAGACAAACACACACAGAAAGAGACACACAGTTCATGCCTGCATGAACACATGCATATATACATGTCAGGAGCATGAGTCTGCAGTGTTGGAAGGAGCTCCTTGAGCTGAGGGTCTGCTTCTTGCTCATGGTGCAGACGGATCGCATCCTGTGCTGGGCACCTTCCTTAATATGCTCAGTGCCCAGCTGATTCATTAGCTCACCAAACAGCCAAACTGGTGACTCTGGGGGCAAAGAGGAAAGCTGCTAACCACCAGGAGCAGTCAGAGAAAGTCAGGTGGAGCTGAGCAGGGCCACGTGAGGCAGCTCTGGGTGAAAAGATAACTCGTGTCCATGTGTGCCACCCAGTGGGGCCTGTGTCCAGCAAGCAACTGTCAGGCTGTGTGAGTAACTTAGGGAGAGGAGGGGAAGAGAAAGGGAGACAGCAAGAGCACTCCCAGGTGGCCCAATGACTTAACAGACACCTGTCCTCTAGCATGGGCCTAGGACCTAGTGGGAAGAACTCTTGTTTTCCCATGGGGGCTAGTTAGCAGTGTAACCCTATGATGGCAGAGAAGCATGGGTAGAGCACACGTGACTAATTCACATATCAAAGGGAAGGTGTCCAGTTGTGTTCCACAACCCAGTGCTGCCTCCATTAGGACTGACCTCATTTCCCAAGTTGGAGCCACGGAGAGCACTGAGATTGTTCAGGTAGAGACAAGAGCAAGAAGAAATGAAACAAGAGAGCCCTCAAGAGAGCTGTGGAGGGGTAGCGTGGTCCGAGGAGTGCTTGAGAGCCACCTAAGGAAAAGAGTTTAAGACAGAAAGAGGAAGAAGTTTGAGGGATGGAGAGCAGAAGTAGTGAAGTGTCTGGCCAGTGTCTGATGTGACATGTGCTTGTCAGTTCGTAGGAATTGAACAGAGCATCCACTTCCAGCTCCACAGTGCCTTGTATTTAATTAGGAGATGCTCAGCTACTTACCAGTGTGTCAAAGTGAAAGATGGGATAGTTGCTGCCTTAATGTATTATGCACACTTGACTGCTGTTTTGCCTATGGTGGATGTTTGAAAACCAACGTGTGTATCTCACACTGAAATGAATATGTGGTGCTGCTCAAGTATCTTTCTGACAGTGTTTGAATCCAATCTTACAGTAGTTTTTCTCTGTCTGTTTGCGTAGCTTGGCGCCTGTGTTCGCTCTCTTTGTTCCATTTCACTGCTCCATCCCAAGAGTCCAGGTGGCGCAGATCCTGGGCCCGTTGTCCATCACAAACAAGACATTGATTTATATATTGGGACTACAGGTACGGTATTCATTTTATGCTCACATTTCTCTAACCAGATCTGGGTACTTTTGGTTTTTGTTTTATTTTGTTCTTTTTTCTCATTTGATCTCCTTAAACCATTTTTTCCCCATAAGTTTGGCTTCGTGATCTATATCAGATGTTCGGAGGAAGTGTTACTGAGTAAGAACATCAGAGTATGGAAGGTACTAGAATACATTCATAGCCTTTAGAAATCTGATAAAAGCTTTCACTGTAATTTGTATCAGTGGAAAGTATACATTCATTTAATCTTGCAGTTGTAACTACATTTAAGAAGCATAGTTTGAAATGGAAAAAATATGAGAATAGTGAACATGGAAAATCAGTGTCATTGTCAGTTATTATGTACTACGCCACCAGCCCATCCAAGCCATGGAGTATGCCACGAGCAATAGCAAGCTGAGTCTATAATACCAGCTCCAGAGTCTGGAGCAGGAAGATTTTAGGTTCAAGACCAGACGGGGCTAGAGAATACACACAGGGCACCCTGTCTCAAAATTCTAAAAATACAGAAAAAAAGACAGAACTAGGAACTGGAGAGGTGGCTCATTGGTTCAGAGTGTGAGCTGCTCTTAACCATGTGAGGACCCATGGAGTTCCCATCACAGCTCCCAGCTCCCAGCTCCCATCCCCACTCGCCAGGCAGCTCATAACTGCCTTTACTCCATCCAGCTCCAGACCCGACATCCTCTTTTCACATCTGCAGATACCCACACTCACACAGAGATACACAGACATGTAATTTAAAAGGACACAAATCATGTTTTAAGTGAGAACAGACCTAGGGACACTTCTCAATGGTAATGTGTTTGCCTAGCGTGTCCAAGACCCCAGGTTCAATTTCCAACATACTCCCCCTTCTGCAAAGAAGAGAAGGCAGAAGCATCACTCACTCTGGTGCTTCTGTGTAGTCAGCCTTTGTCTGACTTAAAAACTCAAATTCCAAGGTCATCTCCCTAATATCCAGCCTGTGCCCACTGCTCCCTCAGCCTGAGGCCTGTTGTAGAAAGTACATGTGCTCTCCCGTTTTCTGAAACGTTTTTCTTTGAATTGAATTCTGTGTGCGGTCTCGCCCCCTCCCCCTCCCCCCTCTCCCCCTTCCCTCTGGTGCTGGTGTTACATTCATACATCACTGTGTTGACCTTTTCTGTGTGCTGTGGGTTCTAGACTCGGGCCTTCATGCTTCCATGGCATGTACTTCATGCACTGAGCCATCTATGCCTGCCCACCCCCACCCTGGTTCTTTCATACATATTTCTCTGGCTTTCTCTCTCCCCACTGTGGACACTTGAAACCAGGAATATTAGATAGGCGAGTGGATGGTGGGTGGGCAACTAACTTTAATCGTTGTAAGAGCCAGAATGCGTGTTTGGAGACACATGTGCAGGTCATTGGAGGATGGCTTACAGAGTAAGTGTGAGGTGAACACTTGACCGCACAGAGTTCAGCCCAGAGGCATACTCATACCCTTCCGAATGCAAGCAGAAACTTGGAACTAAGAGGAGCATCAAAGACCAAAGAAATTATTACTTTTTACTGTCAAAATGACAGGTTGTTTTACTTGTGTATGAGAGGTGGGTGGGTGGTAAGCACAGAGCCATAGGGCAAGACACTACAGTCACACCTCCTGTTACTGCCCAACTGGGCGAAGCACTCAGGGTCCCTCCTCATTGGCCGATGAGAAATCTGAGTCAATACATGAGAAGCTTGGAGAGCAGTGCTCTGACTAGAATATGACAGCTGGTTTGGGGTTCCTCTCTCACAGGAGAGAATTATAAAGTCCTTGTCATCTTCGTTCTCACCTGTGTTGTCATGAGAGTTGGGTGTTTGTAAAATGAATTCATAATCCTAGCTAGCCTGTATAAAAAAAACATAATCCAGGTATTTTACTTATAAGCCTTACGCCTTGATTGGGCAGGATTGGAGCTATTCTGATTCCTCATCCATAAGGTCCCTTGTCACTTGCTTGCTGTTTCTCCTGGCCACGTGCTCATGGTCCATCTTCTCTCATGGTGGCCTCCTCCACCTCCCTCTCCTTTCTTCTTCTTCTCCCTCTACCTGCAAACCCCTCACTCAAGTCCTACCTTTCTCCCCCCACAGCCCAATCACAAGCTCTACCCTTTTATTGACCAGTTAAATTGGGGAGCAAGGTTCACGTAGCAGCATCACTTGGTGTATGTGAGGATCTGCTTGTCTGGGGCAAGCACATCTTGAGAGCCAGTACTTAGCATTAAAATACAAGCAATGTCAGACCAACCCACTATATTTCCCCCTTTTGCCTAAATGTCCAGTCCATTTATATTTGGCAACTTAGATAAAGTATTCTATTATCCTGTCTCAGTGAGTTCAGAGTTCTGTATCTAAGTCATTTTCTATCCTAACTTGTATTGCCATCCTAAAAACATCTTCTTAGACCTAGACCATCTTAAATCCTAAACAACTTAAGCTTATAGTAAGGCTATGAGTATCTAGTCTTCAAACTGCGTCATCAGAGACCTGAGAAGGAATAAATGTCACCTGAGTAAGTAGGAAGTGCAGACAAGCAGCTTCTAAGACAGAATCGACAGACAGCTGGCTGCCTGGACAGCTACCCAGTAATCTCTGTAAAGTTGGAGCATTCATCTTCAGCCTTCTGGCCCAGTATATTTGACAGACCTTTTGTAAAGCAGGAATTATGAAGGACTTTCTTACCCTGTCTTGGCAGAGCTTGGCACTTGACTTTCCTGCATCGTTTGTCCTTTCTGGACAGCATTTTGTCTGTAGTTGAAGCAAGGGCATTTCCTTTGCCCAGTGCCTAGCTTGCCACAATTGAAGCAATTCCATATGGAGGTTCTTTGATGTGTTTCATCTTACAAGTTGAATGGGGTGCTACAAGGAGCTAATATGTCTCAATGTCAAAAAAGCCTTAAGTTAATAAAAGCATCATTAAATGCCATATTCTGTGAGTCTCTGCCACTTTTGAAGACCATCTCTCTATTCGTAGCATATTTGAACAAACATGTTGCCAGCTACCTATCATCTGTTCAACCTTGGATGTATATTTCTGTGATGATCTAGATTAGTATCTGACATCATCAGTTTGACTATTAACTTACATTTCTTAACCATCTCTAATAGTTTGTAATGGCAGCTGTTAGACAGATTGGAGCTTTACATTGTATCTTTAAAGATGATAGAGGAACAATATCTCATATAAAAACTGAAAATATATGTACATTATGAATATCAAAACCTTAAATTTGTATCTATACACAATAATCTAAACCAGTGTAACCTTTAAATTTGTATCAGTATACAAAATTCTGTACCAGTATAACAAAACCTCAATTTTGCGTCAAAATACAAAGATCTATACCAATGTTAGATTATGGCTATAAAATGGTTTTTGTTTGTTTGTTTGTTTAAGAGTAGATTCAATAATATACTCCCCATTTTTATTATTTTTAGAATATTACTATATTCCCCCATTTTCTTCTCAGCCCACTCTCCCTTTCTAAGGAAGAAAAGATAGAGAAAAGGAAAGGGAAGAGAAAAGAAATCCCGAGTCTAACCTCCCCATTTTGTTTCCCCCTTGTCCAAGACCATAACTGTTTGTAACCATTCCCTTAAATGATGAGAGACATCCCACATCCAATGAATGGCCAAAATTCCTCTACCCCACCTCATGGGAAACAGGCAGAGTTTTCTTTCTTAAAATTGCTTCCTGCTGATTTGGGGCATAGTTTTCTTCTGGGGGCCTAATGAAAATGAGACAACTGTTAAGTCTTAAGAAAGCCAGCAATAGCATTTGTTGTCCAGTCTCTGTATGCTGAGAAGGTTCAGATTTAAGTGAAGTCCTGCTTGGATCAGCCTTCAAGGCTGGACCTAAAGAGCTGTTTGGAAGGTGCCCTGGAGGCAGAGTTTTAGATGGAACAACATTGATCAGTCTGAGGTAGGACCAGGTAGGATACTTGTCAGCATCTCAGCATCCCTGAGGGTGAATCTGGTGGGGGTTGCTTTTCTTTCTCTTTCTCTTCTTTTCCTGTGAACATAAAGCTTCCAGAGGTAGTACATATTACTGTATTAACATGATGTGTGGAATGTACAGTGTGTGTCGATCAGTTAAAGATGGTTTTCTCCTCTTTGAGCATATGAAAGGATGGCAGGATGAATCCTGAGGACGTTTGTAGCCAAAGATTTATTGACTATGCATACTGAAGTTATGGCTGGAGACATTTTTATGACCCAGGCAGTTTCAGACTTGCTTCATTTAAAGGGATCAGCATATTACATTATCTGTGTTGGTCCTTTTGATTTTTTTTCTTGTCTGTAGCCGAGTTCTTCAGGAGGTCTCCTCATCTCGTATCTGGTTTTTATCAGTTTGGAGGAACCCAAAGCTTTTCTTTTCCTGTGGAAATAAATACAAGCATAACCTCTCCACCAGTGCAACACATTTTCTGTTTTCCATTCTGAGGGTAGGGCATCTTTAAAGTATACAGGCTGGTTTAGTTCAGCAGTCTTTTCCATAATCCAGTATCTCTAGCAGCTGTCAGTATCAGCAGTTATCATTAGCATTCAAAAAATTTAAAGTTAATAAAGTACTATGTAATCTATCTCTGCAGGTCTTTATTACCCTTTTTTATTTGTTAAGCATTTCTTTTAAAGTACAATTGGATCTCTCCACCATTGATTTTACCTGCAGTATGTTTTACATCATCATATGTAAAAACAAAGTCATTTCATGTTACTAAAGACATATGCTGGAGCATTGTCAGTCTTAATTTGCCTAGGTGTTCTTATAATGGCCATAGCGTCTAATAAATGAATAAAACCAGAATCAGCCTTTTCAGAAGCTAAAGTAGACGCTCATTCACAAATCCTGAATCTGTGTCTATAATATACAGTACATACTTAGTTTGCAAAACTCTGTAGAATGAAGCACATCCATTTGCTGACTTTTATTCCTTTGGGTAACCTTAGGGTTGCTTCCTGCAGGTAATGGAGTTTGGGTGTATAATGAGCAAGTAGGATATGTCTTTACAATCTTCTTGGCTTCTTGCCACGTGATAGAGAAGTCTTTCTTTAAATTTTTGTTGTTGATAATGGTATTTTTAAAGTGAAATTCTGAGCCCCTAGTGCAATTCCTATTAATAGCTGATCAATTTGACTATTAACTTGTGCCAGAGGGCCTGGCAGACCTGTATGGGACCTGATGTGTGTTATATACAGTGGATAATTCCTACTTCTGGTCACTTGTTGTAATTGAATAAACAGTGAATCAAATTCAGAATCATCCTGAATAAGCTCAGCAGTTTCTATGTGCAAGACAACTCTTTTTGCATATTGAGAGTCAATTACTATGTTAAGAGATTCTTGAGAATCTAATAACACCATAAGGATTGCATTTAATCCTGATATTTTAACTGATTTGTCAGGACGCTGAGCCACCTTACTTACATTTGTCTGAGTTATACCCTGCCTTTTCTTGTTTGTTTGCATCAGTATGGAATGTTAAGGGCTCCAGAAATTGGGGTTCCTTTTTTATACAAGGGAGAATCCAATTAGCTCTTTTTGTGAACTGGAGTTGCTTGCTTTTAGGGTATTTGTTGTTAAATCTCTTCCTAAAAAATCACTGCAAGCTCTTTGCCAATGTTCATCTCATACCCATAATGAAGCCCTCGGTAAGTAATGAAGCCTTAGTAAAAGGTGCCACAGTCTCAGCTGGATTCGCTTCATGTAGTGACGAAGTCTCATTTTTTCCTTTAGTATCTATTCAAAAACCTGTATAAGTTTTTAATTTCTTCCTCTGTTTATGTGTTAAAAATATCCATTCTAAGATATAACCTTCCCTCTGCTTGAGAATTCCTGTAGGGGAATGAGTAGAAGGCAAGGTAACTAAGGTGCAGGCCATCTTTGGATCAGTATGATCTAGATGTGTACCCTGCAATTTTCTTTCTATCAGAGCCAACTCCTTTTCAGCCTGAGCTGATAATTTTCCCAGTGTATTTAAATCTATATTTTTAAAAAAGATTTCTTTCTTCCTTTCTTTCCTTTCTTTTCTTTCTTTCTTTCTTTCTTGTATATGAGTACACCATTGCTCTCTTCAGACACACCAGAAGAGGGCATCAGATCCCATTACAGATGGTTGTGAGCCACCATGTAGTTGCTGGGAATTGAACTCAGGACCTTTGGAAGAGCAGTCTGTGCTCTTAAGGGCTGAGCCATCTCTCCAGCCCAAATTTTTATCTTCTTGTAAGACTTGAAATAAATTGCTTAGCTCTAGAATAGCCAAAGCAATTGTAGGCTTTGCTTAGTTAGTACCTCCTCTTAGTTTTTGGAATTATTAAGAGTCCTTGATTGGTCTCTCCTGATTTGTATCTTTTGTGGTCTAACCTTTTGTAGACGTATTTTATGTCCTTGATAATTAATAGAATCTTCTCTTTTGTATTTTCTTGGGGGCAATTTGTAATCCCCAACAAGGGGATTACACTGTATATAACACACATCAGGTCCCATACAGGTCTGCCAGGCCCTCTGGCACAAGTTAATAGTCAAATTGATCAGCTATTAATAGGAAGTGCACTAGGGGCTCAGAATTTCACTTTAAAAATACCATTATCAACAACAAAAATTTAAAGAAAGACTTCTCTATCACATGGCAAGAAGCCAAGAAGATTGTAAAGACATATCCTACTTTCTTTATTTCATCAAACAGTCTTTCCAAGGTATCTGTATCTAAATCAGCCAATAAGATAACTTCCATATAATGATAAATTACTGATTAAGGAAATTGATTACGAATTATCTACAATGGCTGTTGTAGGTACACCAAAAAATTGGCACTAGTTAGGACTGTGTCACATTCCCTGTGGTAGGACTTCCCAATGGTATTTCTTTATTAGACAACTTCTAGTAAAAGAGAAAGCAATCATGTTCATGTAGAGGAATTGTGAAAAAGCAATTTTTCAGATTAATCACTATGATAGGCCATTCCTTAGGCAATAAGGAAGGCAATGGGATTCCAGGCTGCCAGGAACCCATTGGCTGAATAATCTTATTAATTGCTCTGAGATATGTCAGCATCCTCTATTTGCCAGACTTCTTTTTAATGACAAATATTGAAGAATTCTAAGGGCTGGTAGACTCTTCTATATGGTGAGCCTCCAACTGCTCCTGGATGAGCTGTTCTAGTAGTCTTTCTTTTGTCAGCGACCATTGTTCAGTCCAAAAGTGGTCAGTCAACCACCTTAGTGGTAAGGCTGTTGGTGCTTTACCAGCGCTGGCTCCCAATGTAAAGTTGAAGTGTCAGCCTCTGCTCTATCTTGTTTATGGGCAGTCTGTAACTGTCTTTGATTAATTAACTTAATTTCTCATTAGGAGCATCAACTACTTTGTGTCTTGCCTCTAAAGTTGGAGTGATGTTAATCTGTTTTCCATTGTTGTAGCAGACTTCTTCCTCATAAGTTTATAGCTATATTAGCCACACATGGCCTTAATTTTCCTGACCTTCAGGCCCAGTACATTTCAGCCATCTGGTACTTTGTTTTATCTCAGATAACATTTCAACTCCTTGCAATTGAATATCTACCTCTTGAAGTGACCAATCTGGAGGCCAAGATTTTGGGGAGAGAATGATGTTTGCTCTGTGTCAACCATTCCTTCAATTTCAATATTAGCACCAATGTAAAATGAATTTATAATTCTAGCTAATTGATATAAAAGACACTCAATCCAGGTATTTTATATATAAGCCATAAGCCTAAATTGGGCAGGTTTGGAGCTATTCTGACTGATTCCCCAGCTATAAGGTCCCTTGTCACTTGCTTGCTGCTTCTCCTGGCCATGGTCCATCTCTTCTCACGATGGCCTCCTCCACCTCCCTCTCCTTTCTTCTTCTCCCTCTACCTGCAAACCCCTCACTCGATCCTCAAGTCCCATCTTTCTCCCCCCACAGCCCAATCACAAGCTCTAGCCTCTTACTGACCAGTTAAATTGGGGAGCAAGGTTCACATAGCAGCATCACTTGGTGTATGTGAGGATCTGCTTGTCTGGGGCAACCACATCTTGAGAGCCAGTACTTAGCATTAGAATACAAGCATCATCAGCCTAACCCAGTACAGGTGTGCACTGAACTAGCTTCCATGCCAGACCAAAGGTTAAGTGACAGCAGCAGCCACAGCTTCCCTTTGTGTCAACACTGGAGCAAATTCTGCAGCTTCCTTCCCTCCATGTCTGTGTGTGTTTTGTGTGTCTGGGTTACATATACAGAACCATGAGGTTTCTATCTAGCACATTGGTAGCAGTGAATCTGAGCTTTGCTATTTCAGTCTTCTGTGTCTTTCTCCATGATCCTGAAACTCCCAACCTAACCTTCCAGAATAAGCAAGAAGCCACAGGACATTTCAATCATATGGGGACACTTGGAGATGCCTTGTGATTTTTGTTTTGTTGTTCTTGTTTTTTTTTTTAAGAACCTTGAGCACACATCTCTCAGATAAAAATGTGTCAGTCAAAAGAAGAAATTGTAGAAGTTGGGTTCAGTTTTTCCTCCTCGCCCCATGCTCCCAGAAATAAGACACAGACTCAAAATATATTTACAAATACCTTAGCCATATAGCTAGGCTCTTTTACTAGATCATAACTAAAATAACCCATTTATTTTAACCTACATTCTGCCATGTGGCTGGTTACCTGTGCTCAGGTAACATGTGTCTATCTCTTCAGATATTCCCCAGGTGGATCTTTTCCACGTTTGGCTCTATCCCAGAATCCTTTCTGCCTCCTGGACATCCCACCTTTCATTTCCTGACTAACTTATAGGCCATGGGCTTTTTAATTGACAGGCGATGCATCCATACAACACACAAGATATTCTGTGTACAAGAAATTTCATGAGGTCTAATTCCAATGCCCTTCATACCTCTGCATCAGTTAAAACTGTGTTCCCAGTAGCATATTCTTTTTTCCCCAATTTTAATAACTTTAATTTTTTTAGCAAAACATATTAAATAAAACAAAACCACCACAACGAAGCAACAGAGGGAAAAGAGCCCCAAGAGAAGTCATAAGACTTAGTCCTATTCATTCACACACTCAGAGTCCCATAAAAGTACTAAACTGGCAGCCATAATATATACACAGAGGACCTAGTGTTGCCACTTACTCTTGTCTTGGGTGAACTAGAATGAGGGTTCTCACCCCTGAAGAAGGGTTCTTACTGTTGGGTGTGGACATAGATGCTGGCAAGTTCTCCCGTCTAAGTGTAGACAAAGCAATGATGAGAAATTAAAATGAGGTTATCTGAAGAGCTATGATGGATCATTACCTAGCACTGAGAGTGGACAATGACCATTCTGCATTAGTAGTGCACTTATTTGTGATGTTTTCAGTAAGTCAGCTACGGTGTATAAATAAGAATAAGCTTGAGATCCAGGTATTTTTCTTTGCATGGCAGGGGCCAGGTCCCACACATGTGTCATCAGCTACAGAAAGTCTGGAGTGTTCAATGAAGAGATTCCTGTCTTATTTTCTTTTAAATAAAAAGTTGCCTTCACTTTTAAATTGCTTCCCTGAATTATGGCGTGCATGGTTAATATCTAACTGCGGGGTCACGTGGCGTGTGTGCAGTGAGTGCTGTGGATGGCGGTGCACTTCATTCATTTCAGTTGCCTTTGTTTTCTTTTGTAGCTTTTCACCTCTGGGTCCTACATCTGGATTGTAGCCATGAGTGGACTTGTAAGTGTCATTTTTTTTTAAACTTCCTTCCCCTGATTTCCTCTCTTTATTTTTTGAAAGGAAGAAAAATAGAAAAAAAAAATGTCATGCATATAGATGGTGGGTAATACACACCCGTCTTCCTCCTTCCTTCCTTTGCCCAGGTCAGGCATAGCTCCACACTCCTTCCCTGGTGACTAAAATAGCACAGCTACACAGAAAATCAAAGTCAAGTCAGAGGAGGCTGGGTTGTCTCAGTTTCCAAAGTTACTTTGATGAAGGTTTTTAGATGAGGTTTTTGCCAGAGTTGGTTTTAAAGGGCATTAGTAGCCTAACTCATAGTAAGAGGGAGATGACAGAGGAGGAGGAGGAGGAGGAGGAGGCTGGGCGGGCTAAGCAGGGGAGCTGCTCTGCTGCTCTCCACTGTGTGAGATGCACTGTTGGGGAGGGGAAGATGAGGAGACTTGCGGGTCAGGTATGTGTGTAGCCAGAGAGGGAGGAAGGGAGCATGCCAGAGCGCTTATCTGTGCAGGATTTCCCTTCTCTCTCCTATGTCCACAACAGTTCATTATACTCTAGGAGACATTTTGAAAGAAATTTAGAGCATGTGGCCAAGTTGGATGCTTCATGACCTGAATGTAAACCATAAATTTATGAAAATCAATTTGTGACTAGTGTGTATAGAAAATAGTTTCAATCTCTTTTTTGAAAAAAGGTCTAAGACAATTACAGAATAGATTTATAGGACTATGCCCGACGTCAGAGGGGAACTCAGAAGTAACTATGCCACACTCTGCAGACTCTGGCACCAGCCTGGCACCAGCTGCCTTTGTTTTCTGAGGGAGTGATTAAGCCACCTTGAGTTGTCCTGTGCCCTCTCGTGGCTCTTTTCAAACCCCGAGTTAAAGACATTTTAGAGAGAACACAGTCATTCATTTCCCTCAGCCCCAGATTTTGACTCTGTGGATCAAGAACAAAAACTGTCTTCTCCTTATTCCATTGTTTCCCTGAGACAGCTGGGTCTTCCTACCCTCCTCATCCCCCCACTCCTCACTGTCTCCTCTCTCCTGTCTCTGTCTCTCCTCTGTTCCTCTCCCCTCCCTCCTTTCCTCTCCTCTCTCTTCCCCCTTCCTCTCTTCCTTCTCTCCTCCCCTGCCTTCCTCTCCCCTCCCTCCACCCTTGATATTGGGTTTTATTCTGACCCCTGGTTCTCCTTAAGCTCACAGCTGCCTCACGCTGCCATCTGATATTCTTGAGACCCATGATACTTGCCAGTCATTCTGGGACCAGTTTTGCCTCCAGGCCACGAGCCCTCCTCTCCCTAGTGTGGCTCATCCCCACTGAGAGCCTGGCAGTGAGCTCTGCACTTAGGCAGTGTTATCCATCCGAGGCCTACTCCACCCTAAGCGGTGATGTTCTAAAGCATGCAGGAACACGAGAACCACCTTTTAATCAAGCAAGGTTTGCGTTTCTTTATTTAGTACCACACTGTGATGCATTTATTTAAGGTGTCCATCCCATTTACGTTCTCTATTCTGCTGTTAGACTTCTGGTAGTAAATTAAGTGCTCGCTGTCACCTCAGAGGTTCACGGTGTGATGGCCACTGCTCTAGAGTTGGAGGTTATGTCTCTCAACTGCTGGTCTTTCTGGACTCTAAAGTGTTTGTTCTGAAGTCACTGTCCTTTCCAGTCTGAATTTTATCAGAGGGTATAGGTACCAAAGAATCTCTAAAATAAAATTATTTTTTTTCCAGAGGAATAAAAAAGCCCACACTGTGTTCAAAATAGAATTTCAAAATGACTGGACATTTTAAGGAATGCACTATCATTAGTTATTCATGAGCCAATTGAATTTTCTTTCACAGTAATTATCTCAAAATTATATATATATCCATTTTATTTTCCCAGCTTATAGATAATACACTGTTTATTTCTGATGACTGACTATGAGCTAGCTATGTATGGTTGAGCTCACATCTGGCATTTGCAAAATCCCTCGCACCAATTAGTTAATTAACATAAAATGACTGATATGGGTGCTGATTGTAGCTAGTTTTCTTCATGCTATACCACACATGCTGGTGCTCGTTTCCGACTTACTGTGTTCTCTTTGGCTTTATCCAGAAAGCCCACACTCTTATGATATACGTCATATATAATATGGTGAAAAGATAAAGATGATTATACAGGGGTATTTAATTTATAAGCATACTGTGGTGATGCACACATGTCATCCCAGCACTCAGGAAGATTGTGAGTTCAAAGCAAGTCTAGGCTACAGAGTGTGGTCCCGTCTCCAGCAAACAAAACAAAGCAGTAGCTTGTGTGAATGTCTGGCTTGTCAGCCACTATCTGTGAGGTCCATGTCAGAGTCACAAAGCCACCATCCGTCCAGATGCCTCTTGCTCAATGTGACTTCCCTTTTCCCTACAGATCAGCTAACTTCCTTTTTCTTTTTCCTTTTGGTTTTAATGCTAACTAAAATACTTCAAAAGACAAATTTCGTGCTACCAGGAAGAAACGTGTACATAGCATTCATTGTTGTGAATTTATAATACAAAACCTATTACCGGGGTCACCACAGTGGCTTGGTAGATAAAGGTACTTGCTGCCAAGCCCAGTGATCTGAGGTCTCACATTGAAAGAAAAGGGAGAACAGAGTCTCACGAGTTGGTCGCACACACACACACACACACACGTTATTAGCTGTATTGTTGATATATTTTTAGACTTCTACCATTGGAAGCTATCATGTATCAAAAACACTGTGTTTGGGAAATGATTTTATTTAGCTCTGGCAATTAGTATGTGGTTTGCTTTATTTTGAGGGCAAGTGAGCAGGGTTGAGGATGTAGCTCAGTGACAGAGTGCTTGCCTGACGTGCATGAGGTCCGGCTTTGGTCCTGTCTTTAGTCTTGACACCAGGAAGGAAAATGTGTGTGAAACATCGGTTCTTCTCAGCCTGTGGGTCACAACCCTGTTTGAGGGTCACAGACCAGATATCCTGCATATCCCATAATTACAATTACCATTCATAACACAGCAGTGGAATGGTTTTATGGTTGGAGGTCCCTGCAGCATGAAGAACTGTATTGAGGGCTGCAGCGTTAGAAAGGTCGAGAAGTACTGGTGTAAAATGTAAATGTAAACGTGTTTGTTACTTGCAGTCCTAGAAACCAGAAACTGCTTGTGCTTTCCAGGAAAGCTGCTAACTTTGCTTTGAGTTTAGTTCATTATAAATTGATTTTTTTTTTTTTTTTTTTTAGTTTTAACAGTTTTACCTCTTTTGTGTTGTTTGTTCTTACATGAGTACCCATGTTTCTGAATACATAGTCCTAGAATATCCAGGGATTAGAAGGACAGGTTGACACCAGGTTGCTCTCTTACTACCTGAGCACCACCGTCTGTCGCCGGCTGGTCACGATGATGGGTGTGGATGGAGGGAAAGGCATTGCTAGCTTACCAGGAGCCAAGGGAAGCTGAGAAGAGCTGTTGTTTGGTAGGCCATGAGGAGAATGCCTGCTGCCCAGAGGGGTTTGGCTGGGCCTCCTGCTTTGAGATTACTCCTGTCCCGTTGGGTTTTGTTTGTTTTTGTTTTTCTGGGTTTTGTTGTTGTTTGGTGTTGGTCCTTTCCTCCTTTCATAGTTCTGTTTCAATAAGAGTTGCTATGAAGGACTGCAAGTGAGGCTTAGCATCCGTGGGGTATTTCAGTTGTCTTTGGTATTTAAAATTGTCACGTGTGTACACATCTACGTGTTTTTAATTTGTTTATGCCACATGTGTGTGGAGGACCAAGCTTCTACTGGATGTCTTCCTAGATTGCTCTCATCACAAATGGAGGCAGGGTCTCTCAATTACATCTAGGTCTTGCCACTTTGGCTACTCTGGCCAGCTAGCTTGCGCTGCAGATCATTTCCACTGTCCTGTGGTGTTACAGGCAGGCCTCCATGCCTACTTAGTGTTTATTTGATGGCTGCTGGAGGCCCAAACTGCAGTCCCCATACTGGCATAGCAAGCACATTACCTACCCACTGAGCCATCGCTCCAGCTCCATGGGCTTGGACATTTTTAGTGAACTCCTCTGGCTGTAGATCTTCTGAATTACTTTTGTGGAAGACTGAAAAATTGAGGTCGTTGTGTATATTCATAATTCTCCCAGTCTCCTTACACATTAATATTTTATTCTTCTAAAGCAAATGTTGCTTACACGTTGGCCTTGAAGTTCTTCTTGTGGTTCTGCTGAGAGCTTTGTGGCCGTCTCTGTCCCAGCACTTCTGCATTTCCTGCAGTTTCATGAATCACAGTAATGAGTCATCCATACTAGGATGAGCTGTGGTTCCCAAAACCCTGCTCCAACTCAGCCATGGTTCAAACTTTATTATTAGTTCTTTTCCAAGCTATTTAAGAGCAAATTACCCAGTGCCTCCACTCGCTCAGTGTGTGTGTGTGTGTATGAGAGAGAGAGAGAGAGAGAGAGAGAGAGAGAGAGAGAGAGAGGGGCAGTGTGCTCCTCACTGTATCTGTTTTCTGCCTTTGTTTCTTGCTGTCTACAACACAGCAGACTTTATCTTGCAATCAAACAATCTTAGTGTGAAAAAGAATCTGTCTTACCCACTGTAGGGTAGAAATGTACATGGAAGCCAGATTATATCAACCTATGGATGTGGTTCGAGTTTGGGTTGTTTTCTGTGGACAGTTAGGCTCTTCAAAGCTTTTCAAACTAACACTTCAGATGGTACAAGATTGTAGCTCTCAGTTGGTGTACTTAACAAAGGAGAGGAAACAAGAGAAGAGCTGCCTCAAAGGAGTCAGGTGTCACCTTTGCAGGCTCTGATTTTCCTGTCTCTTCTTCACACAATTTACCTTTGAGGACCAAAACCAATAATAAAACATTGTCTTAAAACCACAGGATGGAAGTGCGAGTGAATTCTGGGACTCTGACCCATGTCCTGTGGCAATAACGTCCTGGGTGACGATAACTGGCGCTGTGTAGGTCTCCTGCATGGGTGTGCCTTCCTCTGCTCTCCGAGTTTCCCTCTTTTTCCTGTGTAATCTTTTCCACAGATATCTCCTGTAGACTGACCAAATGGGTGCAGGGTCGCAGGGCAAATAACTCATGGGTTGCTCAAGGCCTTTAGTTAAACTTTGGGAATTTAGACTCCCATATTTAATTGCTTCTCGGCCTTTTGGCTAAGATCAAGTGTAGACTCCCGTATTAGCAGGTCTTTGGAAATAAAGTGAGAGGCTCCAAGAGAAATCAAGACTGGCTAAATCTGTAAGGTTGCTTAGCCTTCAAAGGTCCACATGGAGAATCAGGACCACCAAGGGCTCTGAGGAAACCCCCACAGGGGGCTTTCTGCATCCTGACCCTGCTGATCCCAGCTGACCCCAGATACCTGAACCTACATAGAGAAACCACCTAATCTGTTTGGTAGTGGCAGCAGGTTCAGGTCACACAGGGAGGCAGGTCACACAGGGAGGCAGGTCACACAGGGAGGTAGGTCACAGGGAGGCTGGGGTGAGTGGACACATGCTGCTACTGCTTTGATCTTAGGGTTTTTTTTTTTAATTTTTTGGAAACAGGATCTCACTATGTTACCCAGACTAGCCTGAAACACATGCTTAGACCAAGCTACCCTTAAACATGCTCTCCTCCATGTGTCTACTACCATCGACCCATGCAGATCTTGTCTGCTGGACCTGGAGTCTGAGAACCTGAAAAACAGTGACATGGCTGTGTGTGTCATGAAAACAGTGATCTTTTTTAACTTAGTCACATGACAGATAACTCTGAGGATCCCTGATTTACAAACACATCCTTGGGGTGCTCAACAAACCTCCCATTGACTTCACAGTCTCACTGGCTCTCAATGGCTTCCTAGCATGCAGGGACTAGGAGGCTCCATCAGGGCAGTTTTCTGCAGTCCTCCGTACCATGCTCTAGTATCTAGAGTCCAGGTCCTGGTTCATAAGAATAGTCGGGACATATTTTGGATGAAGGAATGAGTCTTCAGTGGGTCTGCTGTCTCAGAGCTTTTGTGCTGCAGCTCAGATGCAGGAACACGTGTGTTCCTAGGCTTGTTGTGTCATGTAGATGCTCTTCCGTTCTCCTGGGAAAGCAGCCTCTGTGACTGTTGTTCTTGTTGAACAGTAAGGTTTCTGAACGTAGGACTGTGATCCACAGGGACCCTGGGAGTGCTGCTTTCCTGGTGGGTCTCTTACTAGTCTCTGTTGGCTGGAGAGAGGGCTCAGCACCTGGGTGTCATTGCCAGGTCACGGTTCCTTGCCTTTGCTTGTCAAGGTTTGAGGCACGCTGTAAGCAGGACCAGTGGGCAGGCGAGGTTAACTCTCACCAAGAGTGACCAGTGGGCAGGTGAGGTTAACTCTCACCAAGAGTGACCAGTGGGGAGGCGAGGTTAACCCTAACCAAGAGTGACCAGTGGGCAGGCAAGGTTAACTCTAACCAAGAGTGACCAGTGGGCAGGCGAGGTTAACTCTAACCAAGAGTGACCAGTGGGCAGGTGAGGTTAACTCTAACCAAGAGTGACCAGTGGGCAGGCAAGGTTAACCCTAACCAAGAGTGACCAGTGGGGAGGCGAGGTTAACCCTAACCAAGAGTGACCAGTGAGCAGGCGAGGTTAACTCTAACCAAGAGTGACCAGTGGGCAGGCAAGGTTAACTCTAACCAAGAGTGACCAGTGGGGAGATGAGGTTAACTCTAACCAAGAGTGACCAGCAGGCAGGTGAGGTTAACTCTAACCCTGAGTACTGATGTTGTTTCCCAGCCAGTAAATTAAATTCTTTATTTGCCCTTGAGCCTTACTTTTTTACTCCCTTCCTAAAAGGGTTAATGGTATGAAAAACCTGTGCAGTTGACATTCATGTTTTTAGTGGCCTTAAAGGAAACAATTTCCTGTTTTATGTTCTCAGACTTTTTTTTTTAATTTTTAATATTTTTATTACATATTTTCCTCAATTACATTTCCAATGCTATCCCAAAAGTCCCCCATAGCGCCCCCCACTTCCCTACCCACCCATTCCCATTCTTTTGGCCCTGGCATTCCCCTATATTGGGGCATATAAAGTTTGCAAGTCCAATGGGCCTCTATTTCCATTGATGGCCGACTAGGTCATCTTTCGATACATATTCAGCTAGAGACAAGAGCTCCGGGGTTCTGGTTAGTACATCATGTTGTTCCAACAATAGGGTTGCAGATCCCTTTAGCTCCTTGGGTACTTTCTCTAGCTTCTCCATTGGGAGCCCTGTGATACATCCAATAGCTGACTGTGAACATCCACTCCTGTGTTTGCTAGGCCCCGGCATCGTCTCACAAGAGACAGCTATATTTGGGTCCTTTCAGCAAAATCTTGCTAGTGTATGCAATGGTGTCAGCGTTTAGAAGCTGCTTATGGGATGGATCCCTGGATACGGCAGTCTCTAAATGGTCCATCCTTTCATCACAGCTACGAACTTTGTCTCTGTAACTCCTTCCCTGGGTGTTTTGTTCCCAATTCTAAGAAGGTGCACAGTGTCCACACTTTGGTCTTCATTCTTCTTGAGTTTCATGCGTTTAGCAGATTGTATCTTATATCTTGGGTATCCTAAGTTTTGGGCTAATATCCACTTATCAGTGAATACATATTGTGTGAGTTCTTTTGTGATTGTGTTACTTCACTCAAGATGATGCCCTCCAGGTCCATCCATTTGGCTAGGAATTTCATAAATTCATTCTTTTTAATAGCTGAGTAGTACTCCATTGTGTAAATGTACCATAATTTCTGTATCCATTCCTCTGTTGAGGGACATCTGGGTTCTTTCCAGCTTCTGGCTATTATAAATAGGGCTGCTATGAACATAGTGGAGCATGTGTCCTTTTTACCGGTTGGGACATCTTCTGGATATATGCCCAGGAGAGGTATTGCTGGATCCTCCGGTAGTACTATGTCCAATTTTCTGAGGAACCGCCAGACTGATTTCCAGAGTGGTTGTACAAGCTTGCAATCCCACCAACAATGGAGGAGTGTTCCTCTTTCTCCACATCCTCGCCAGCATCTGCAGTCACCTGAATTTTTGATCTTAGCCATTCTGACTGGTGTGAGGTGGAATCTCAGGGTTGTTTTGATTTGCATTTCCCTGATGATTAAGGATGTTGAACATTTTTTCAGGTGCTTCTCTGCCATTCGGTATTCCTCAGGTGAGAATTCTTTGTTCAGTTCTGAGCCCCATTTTTTAATGGGGTTATTTGACTTTCTGGAGTCCACCTTCTTGAGTTCTTTATATATATTGGATATTAGTCCCTTATCTGATTGAGGATAGGTGAAGATCCTTTCCCAATCTCTTGGTGTTTTTTTTGTCTTATTGATGGTGTCTTTAGCCTTGCAGAAGCTTTGTAGTTTCATGAGGTCCCACTTGTCAATTCTCGATCTTACAGCACAAGCCATTACTGTTCTATTCAGGAATTTTTCCCCTGTGCCCATATCTTCAAGGCTTTTCCCCACTTTCTCCTCTATAAGTTTCAGTGTCTCTGGTTTTATGTGAAGTTCCTTGATCCACTTAGACTTGACCTTAGTACAAGGAGATAGGAATGGATCGATTCACATTCTTCTACATGTTAACAACCAGTTGTGCCAGCACCATTTGTTGAAAATGCTGTCTTTTTTCCACTGGATGTTTTTAGCTCCCTTGTCGAAGATCAAGTGACCGTAGGTGTGTGGGTTCATTTCTGGGTCTTCAATTCTATTCCATTGGTCTATTTGTCTGTCACTATACCAGTACCATGCAGTTTTTAATCACAATTGCTCTGTAGTAGAGCTTTAGGTCCGGCATGGTGATTCCACCAGAGGTTCTTTTATCCTTGAGAAGAGTTTTTGCTATCCTAGGTTTTTTGTTATTCCAGATGAATTTGCAGATTGCACTTTCTAATTCGTTGAAGAATTGATTTGGAATTTTGGTGGGGATTGCATTGAATCTGTAGATTGCTTTTGGCAAGATAGCCATTTTTACAATGTTGATCCTGCCAATCCATGAGCATGGGAGATCTTTCCATCTTCTGAGATCTTCTATAATTTCTTTCTTCAGAGACTTGAAGTTTTTATTATACAGATCTTTCACTTCCTTAGTTAGAGTCACGCCAAGATATTTAATATTATTTGTGACTATTGAGAAGGGTGTTGTTTCCCTAATTTCTTTCTCAGCCTGTTTATTCTTTGTGTAGAGAAAGGCCATTGATTTGTTTGAGTTAATTTTATATCCAGCTACTTCACCGAAGCTGTTTATCAGGCTTAGGAGTTCTCTGGTGGAATTTTTAGGGTCACTTATATATACTATCATATCATCTGCAAAGAGTGATATTTTGACTTCATCTTTTCCAATTTGTATCCCTTTGATCTCCTTTTGTTGTCGAATTGCTCTGGCTAGGACTTCAAGTACAATGTTGAATAGGTATGGAGAAAGTGGACAGCCTTGTCTAGTCCCTGATTTTAGAGGGATTGCTTCAAGCTTCTGACCATTTACTTTGATGTTGGCTACTGGTTTGCTGTAGATTGCTTTTATCATGTTTAGGTATGGGCCTTGAATTCCTGATCTTTCCAAGACTTTTATCATGAATGGGTGTTGGATCTTGTCAAATGCTTTTTCCGCATCTAACGAGATGACCATGTGGTTTTTGTCTTTGAGTTTGTTTATATACTGGATTACGTTGATGGATTTCCGTATATTGAACCATCCCTGCATCCCTGGGATGAAACCTACTTGGTCAGGATGGATGATTGTTTTGATGTGTTCTTGGATTCGGTTAGCAAGAACTTTATTGAGTATTTTTGCATCAATATTCATAAGGGATATTGGTCTGAAGTTTTCTATCTTTGTTGGGTCTTTTTGTGGTTTAGGTATCAGAGTAATTGTGGCTTCATAGAATGAGTTGGGTAGAGTACCTTCTGTTTCTATTTTGTGGAATAGTTTGTGAAGAACTGGGATTAGATCTTCTTTGAAGGTCTGATAGAACTCTGCACTAAACCCATCTGGTCCTGGGCTTTTTTTAGTTGGGAGACTATTAATGGCTGCTTCTATTTCTTTGGGGGATATAGGGCTGTTTAGATCATTAACCTGATCTTGATTCAACTTTGGTACCTGGTATCTGTCTAGGAACTTCTCCATTTCATCCAGGTTCTCCAGTTTTGTTGAGTATAGCCTTTGGTAGAAGGATCTGATGGTGTTTTGGATGTCTTCAGGATCTGTTGTTATGTCTCCTTTTTCATTTCTGATTTTGTTAATTAGGATGCTTTCCCTGTGCCCTCTAGTGAGTCTGGCTAAGGGTTTATCTATCTTGTTGATTTTCTCAAAGAACCAGCTCCTTGATTGGTTGATTCTTTGAATAGTTTTTCTTGTTTCCACTTGGTTGATTTCGCCCCTGAGTTTGATTATTTCCTGCCGTCTACTCCTCTTGGGTGAATTTGCTTCCTTTTGTTCTAGTGCTTTTAGGTATGTTGTCAAGCTGCTAATGTGTGCTCTCTCTAGTTTCCTTTTGGAGGCACTCAGAGCTATGAGTTTTCCTCTTAGAAATGCTTTCATTGCGTCCCATAAGTTTAGGTATGTTGTGGCTTCATTTTCATTGAACTCTAAAACGTCCTTAATTTCTTTCTTTATTCCTTCCTTGACCAAGGTATCATTGAGAAGAGTGTTGTTCAGTTTCCACGTGAAGGTTGGCTCTCTATTATTTATTTTGTTATTGAAGATCAGCCTTAGTCCATGGTGATCTAATAGGATGCATGGGACAATTTCAATATTTTTGTATCTGTTGAGGCCTGTTTTGTGACCAATTATGTGGTCAATTTTGGAGAAGGTACCATGAGGTGCTGAGAAGAAGGTATATCCTTTTGTTTTAGGATAGAATGTTCTGTAGATATCTGCCAGATCCATTTGATTCATAATTTCTCTTAGTTTCTCTGTGTCCCTGTTTAGTTTCTGTTTCCATGATCTGTCCATTGGTGAAAGTGGTGTGTTAAAGTCTCCCACTATTATTGTATGAGGTGCAATGTGTGCTTTGAGATTTACTAAAGTTTCTTTAATGAATGTGGCTGCCTTTGTATTTGGAGCCTAGATATTCAGGATTGATAGTTCCTCTTGGAGGATTTTACCTTTGATGAGTATGAAGTGTCCCTCCCTGTCTTTTTTGATGACTTTGGGTTGGAAGTCAATCTTATCAGATATTAGAATGCCTACTCCAGCTTGTTTCTTCATACCATTTGCTTGGAAAATTGTTTTCCAGCCTTTCATTCTGAGGTAGTGTCTATCTTTTTCTCTGAGATGAGTTTCCTGTAAGCAGCAAAATGTTGGGTCTTGTTTGTGTAGCCAGTTTGTTAGTCTATGTCTTTTTATCAGGGAGTTGAGTCCATTGATATTAAGAGATATTAAGGAAAAGTAATTGTTGTTTCCTGTTATTTTTGTTGTTAAAGTTGGCATTCTGTTCTTGTGGCTGTCTTCTTTTAGGTTTGTTGAGGGATTACCTTCTTGTTGTTTCTAGGGCGTGGTTCCTGTCCTTTTGTTGGTTTTTTTCTGTTATTATCCTTTGAAGGGCTGGATTCGTGGAGAGATAATGTGTGAATTTGGTTTTGTCGTGGAATACTTTGGTTTTTCCATCTATGTTAATTGAGAGTTTGGCTGGGTATAGTAGCCTGGGCTGGAATTTGTGTTCTTTTAGTGTCTGTATAACATCGGTCCAGGATCTTCTGGCTTTCATAGTCTCTGGTGAAAAATCTGGTGTAATTCTGATAGGCTTGCCTTTATATGTTACTTGGCCTTTTTCTCTTACTGCTTTTAGTATTCTATCTTTATTTAGTGCATTTGTTGTTCTGATTATTATGTGTCGGGAGGTATTTCTTTTCTGGTCCAGTCTATTTGGAGTTCTGTAGGCTTCTTGTATGTTCATGGGCATCTCTTTCTTTAGATTTGGGAAGTTTTCTTCTATAATTTTGTTGAAGATGTTTGCTGGTCCTTTGAGTTGAAAATCTTCATTCTCATCCACTCCTATTATCCGTAGGTTTGGTCTTCTCATTGTGTCCTGTATTTCTTGGATGTTTTGAGTTAGGATCTTTTTGCATTTTACATTTTCCTTGATTGTTGTGCCGATGTTCTCTATGGAATCTTCTGCACCTGAGATTCTCTCTTCCATCTCTTGTATTCTGTTGCTGATGCTGGTATCTATGGTTCCAGATTTCTTTCCTAGGGTTTCTATCTCCAGTGTTGCCTCATTTTGGGTTTTCTTTATTGTGTCTACTTCCCTTTTTAGGTCTAGTATGGTTTTGTTCATTTCCCTCATCTGTTTGGATGTGTTTTCCTGTTTTTCATTAAGGACTTCTACCTGTTTGATTATGTTATCCTGTTTTTCTTTAAGGATTTGTAACTCTTTAGCAGTGTTCTCCTGCAATTCTTTAAGGGATTTTTGTGCTTCTTCTTTAATGTCTTCTACCTGTTTAGCAGTGTTCTCCTGTATTTCTTTAAGTGTGTTATTAAAGTCCTTCTTGAAGTCCTCTACCATCATCATGAGATATGCTTTTAGATCCGTGTCTAGCTTTTCTGGTGTGTTGGGGTGCCCTGGACTGGGCGAAGTGGGAGTGCTGGGTTCTGATGATGGTGAGTGGTCTTGGTTTCTGTTAGTAAGATTAATACGTTTACCTTTCGCCATCTGGTAATCTCTGGGGTTAGTTGTTGTCGTTGTCACTGTTTAAAGATTGGAGCAGAAGCTGTGTTCCACTCACCAGCAGTCTCAAAATCCTGTGGCGGGGGTCGTGGGTAGCTGGCAGTACCCCGGTGCTGGTCCAGCCGGAAGAGGCCTGTGGTCCTACTCAGGCCGGTTTTCTGCTTCCCTAACTAATGCAGGCTCAGGTCCCGCGCGCAATTGGATTGGAGCAGAAGCTGTGTTCCACTCTCCAGAAGTCTTAAGATCCTGTGGTGGGTGTTGTGGGTAGCTGGCGAGTGTCAGCAGACCCTGCGCCCTAGCTACCCTGGTGCTTTTCTGACCGGAAGAGGCTTGTGGCCCTATGTAGGCCGGATTTCTGCCTCCCCAACCAAAGCAGTCTCAGGTCCCGCGTGATTGGACTGGAGCAGAAGCTGTGTTCCACTCACCAGCAGTCTCAAAATCCTGTGGCGGGGGTCGTGGGTAGCTGGCGGGTGTCAGCCGACCCTGCGCTCTAGCCACCCTTGTGCTGATCCGGCCGGATGAGGCCTGTGGCCCTACTCAGGCCGGTTTCTGCTTCCCTAACTAATGCAGTCTCAGGTCCCGCGTGCAATTGGATTGGAGCAGAAGCTGTGTTCCACTCACCAGAAGTCTTAAGATCCTGTGGCGGGTGTTGTGGGTAGCTGGCGAGTGTCAGCAGACACTGCGCCCTAGCTACCCTGGTGCTTTTCTGACCGGAAGAGGCTTGTGGCCCTATGTAGGCCGGATTTCTCTCTCCCCAACCAGAGCAGTCTCAGGTCCCGCGTGATTGGACTGGAGCAGAAGCTGTGTTCCACTCACCAGCAGTCTCAAAATCCTGTGGCGGGGGTCGTGGGTAGCTGGCGGGTGTCAGCTGACCCTGCGCTCTAGCTACCCCGGTGCTGATCGGCCGGATGAGGCCTGTGGCCCTACTCTGGCCGGTTTCTGCTTCCCTAACTAATGCAGTCTCAGGTCCCGTGCGCAATTGGATTGGAGCAGAAGCTGTGTTCCACTCACCAGAAGTCTTAAGATCCTGTGGCAGGTGTTGTAGGTAGCTGGCGAGTGTCAGCAGACCCTGCGCCCTAGCTACCCTGGTGCTTTTCTGACCGGAAGAGGCTTGTGGCCCTATGTAGGCCGGATTTCTCTCTCCCCAACCAAAGCAGTCTCAGGTCCCGCGTGATTGGACTGGAGCAGAAGCTGTGTTCCACTCACCAGCAGTCTCAAAATCCTGTGGCGGGGGTCGTGGGTAGCTGGCGGGTGTCAGCCGACCCTGCGCTCTAGCTACCCTGGTGCATTTCTGACCGGATGAGGCCTGTGGCCCTACTCAGGCCGGTTTCTGCTTCCCTAACTAATGCAGTCTCAGGTCCCGCGCGCAATTGGAATGGAGCAGAAGCTGTGCTCCACTCACCAGAAGTCTTAAGATCCTGTGGCGGGTGTTGTGGGTAGCTGGCGAGTGTCAGCAGACCCTGCGCCCTAGCTACCCTGGTGCTTTTCTCGTTCTCAGACTTTTGAAGAGCTACCTTCCATTGTTACCATATGGGGGCTTCCACCTATAATGTCGGGCACACCCTGGGTTCTTGGCCTAGATATTCCACAGATGTGGACCCGACCCAAGGTTGTCTGCTGCCATCCACGTCCTGTTTCCTAAACAGGGCTGCTGGCCTCCTAGCTGAGTGCTCCATCCTAGACCTGCGTGCCCCGAAGTGTGGGCATGCGCCCCCTTCTGCTTTATCTGGTCGCCTGCTGTCTAAGCAGTGACCTGTGCTGCTGGACCTCGCCTTGATGTTTGGACCTCCTACCTCAGAAGACCTCATTGACCCTGGTTAGTTCTGGTCTGTAGCAATGCAGATCCTAGGATATGGCCTTGATTCTAAGATCGTGTGTGTGCACGTGTTTGGGTGCATGAGTGTTCTGGTGCATACACATGTCAGCACAATTGCCCTCAGAGACCTGATGAGGGTGTCAGCCTTTGGAGTGGGGTTGCCAGGTGGCTTTGAGCAGCCCTGTCTCAGTGCTGGGAGTTGAACTCAGGTCCTTAGGAAGACAACTCTTACCCAAAGCCACCCAGCGCTTTGTGGATGTCAGCTGGTGCTCTAGAACCCAACTCTTTTCCCTGCTCATACTCTAATTTTAAAATATTTTTTCCAACAAAACATGGCATTCAAGAAAAACCTGTCTCAGGCTGAGGATGAAACTCAGTTGACAGTGTTGCTAGCATGCATGAAGCACATAGAAACTGGGCTTGGTAGTGCACATCTGTAGTGTTAGCACTATGGTAGAGACAGAGGCAGGGTGATCGGAACTTCGAGGTCATTCTATAGTGAGTTCAAACCACCTTGGCCTAGTGAACCCGACTTGAAAACACTGGGAGTATTAATACAGCATAAGTAATACTGTGGAGACCTGGGTAACAATTGGGCAAAGTTTTAATGTATTTACTGGTATCATATCTTTCCATGGAATGGGCTGATATGATTATCAAGTATAGGATACTCACAGCTTGACCGATTCTAATGCATTGTGAACTGAAACGTTGCCAGCCTGTGTGGTGTGTTTGACAACTTGGGGTCATACAGAAGATCTAGAGACATGTGAACTCTTCTTTCCCATGCGTGCTCTTGCCCACATGCCCCTCACCTGTGGGATGGCTTTGCCAGCTCACCACTGGCTTGATCAGACAAGGGTGACGTCATAAAGCTTGTCCTCATTCTTGCCCAGCAGCATTTTCCCACCACAGTGCTTTAAAAAATGTAACCCTTGGATAGTCCCGAGGACTCTGAGGACCAGCAGACACCTTGTTATTGGTTTTTTTTTTTTTTTTTATTTTGCAGGGCTGGAGAGACGATGGGTCCATGGTTAAGAATACCTGTTGGTCTTGCAGTGGACCTGGGTTTGATTCCTTGATTCCCAGTACCCACATGGGGTGGTTCACAGACATCCATAACTTCAGTCTCAGGACCTCAGCATGTACTAGACACACACATGGGGCACATACATACATGCATCAAGACACTCACACATGGGGCTGGTGAGATGGCTCAGCAGGTAAGAGCACCCGACTGCTCTTCCAAAGGTCCTTAGTTCAAATCCCAGCAACCACATGGTGGCTCACAACCATCCATAACAAGATCTGACTCCCTCTTCTGGTGTGTCTGAAGACAGCTACAGTGTACTTACATATAATAAATAAATAAATAAATAAATAAATAATACCCACACATGTAAACTGTGTGCCTGTGTGTGCGCATGTGGCCCTTACACTGCTTTTGGTTTTCCCTCTCAGGGTTCCTGTTTTAACTGGGTTTATTCCTAATGGTTTATTCCTAGCATGTGCTCATAGTATGTCAAGTTCTCCTTCAGGCTCTCTGATGCCTTTAGGAATTTCCCTCTTGTGCACTTCAGTGCATCTACAAGTAGATTGACATCTTCTTATTTCTTGCAAACTCTAGTATATTCAAGTCTCCACCATTTGTTTATTGTGGGGGTGGGGATGGGGTGCCGGGTGTTCAAGTTGGGGTTCCTTCCTCGAGTGAGTTCTCAAACCCACACTCAAGTTATCAGTCTTAGGAGCAGGCACCTTTACCTGCTAACCCTTTGACCTAACTTTGGATTATATTTTAGGTTCATGTTATTTGTATTATATCTTGATCACCCTGAAGAACTCTCAGCTGCTCTTTCTTTGTCTGTAATCCTACTGTCCCCACACCCTTTTCCTCTTCCTCTGGTTCTATGGTGTGTGGCTATGGTGTTGTCCAGGCTCTCTGTATGTTCACTCTCCATCTCAGGATCTTCCTTCACCTTGTGGGAGATGGGGCACTGGGGGCATGGGGAAGAAGCAGACCTGGGTCACCAGCCACCTCACTGCTGTCTCCTACAGCCCTGGCTCTGGGCTCTGAGCTGAGTCTCAGGAGCACATCTGCAGATGTGTGCACGTCCTGCCGTCACTCCACTGTGTGAGTGAGGTTCAGGTTCACACAGGCTCTCTGGTTTCACTGCACATGGAAATCTTTGTTTCATTTTCTCTCTTGTTTGGTACTATTTTGATAGTGGAGCCACAGGAATGACTTGAAACCACAAGTTCAAGTTCCTCACTGTGCCCTCTGGAGCCTGCTCCATTCTATCCTTTGCTCCTGACTCTGCTCCAAATTGCCCTGAGGTCAGAGGCCTCCATGGGCCCCATCCTCACTGCTTCTCAGCTGCTGCATTTGCCGTTGCTGCCTGGTCCCCTCTGGCATCCTCCTTAAGGCTCCACTGATACCAGATTCCCTGGGCTCACCTTCACCCCAAAGCCCTTGGGTTCCTTCATGTGCCTCCCTGTGCTACCTACTCTCTCAGCTTAAATCGTGCACACTGGCCTATGTGCTCTCTCTCCCTAACTGTTCCCTTGGACCCCAGACTGGTGTTCTACCCACTCACTGTCTGTCCATCCTCCATGGCACCTTCTCTCCAGCTGGGATGTTTTGTCTTCAGTCTTCCCTGGCACCCTGTCATCCTGAAATAGGGTCCTTACTGGCTCGAGTAGGTCTTCATCTAAATCACTGTGACTTCCTTCACAGAGCGTGTCTGACGGTCCCATGGCCTCATGTGTTCACTGTCTTTCCTGTGCACTAAGTACTAATCTTGCTGTGTGTGCAGTTTCCTTCCTTTGTTCTCTACAGTGTTCTCAGAGCAGGTTCTTGAGATACTCTTGCCTGAGTCACTGAAGCTCAGCATGGAAGTTGATGTGTTAGTACAGCGGGTCACCAAGGAGCACACTAGGCCAAGGCGGTTCCTCGTGAAGAGGTTTTATTGAGAGGGAGAGACAAGGGAGTGGCAGAGAGAGAAGAGGAGAGAGAGCGAGAGGGGGTGTTCTCCCTGTTTATATGGAGAATGCTGTAACACAAGTAAGGGTGGGAGGTGAGCCACGTGGGTTCTGGGATATGGTGGTTGTTGGCTTGGCAACTGGTCTGCAGGTCACAGGTTGCACTGTTAACTCCTAGGTTTGGAGTGTCCTGTGCCAACAGTAGTGTGTATGTAATCCCAGTACTCAGCAGGCTGAGGCGGGAATATTGGAAGCTCCAGGCCAGCCTGAACTACTTATAACATGACCCTGTCTCAGTAAAACAGCAAGAGCAAACAAATAAATATTATGGTATACTTTTCTGGTTCTATTAAAAAGGTCATTAAACTCTTTTGTCTAGTGTGAATACTCCCATCCTAAAAGTTAGAGTCAAAGTCTTTTTTTAATATATTTAGAAGAATATTCATGGTCATTTTTATCCAGAAAGCGATATTGAGGGGTTTCTTTTCATCCATATAAATGGCTTTAAAGATGAAAAAAATTAGATTTGTTTGTAAAAAGAAAAATATTTTTACAGATGTATTAATTGCTTACTAATAGTAACGCATAGCTAAACATCTAGGGAAATGTCCGTACTTGAGCACTGTGTGAGTAAAGCCAGAGTTTGAGGCGGTTCTTCTCGGGTCAGGTGTCTCTCTTGTGGCCATCAGACAGTGATGGTGCCACAGAGTTGGCACAGGGTGAGACTGTTTGGAAAATCAGTCTGTTTGTGGATCTGATTTTTTTAATTTCAGAGGTGTGTGTATGTAAGCTTGAAGGCCAAAAGCCTTCCTCGGGGTGTGTCACCCACCTGTTTCCTTCAGATGGCTCGCACCTGCACCTGGTCCCAGCTGTCTCAGCCCCCCAGCGCTGGGGTTACAAGCTCATGCAGCCATGCCTGGCTTTCACCTGGGTGCTGGGTTGTTGAACTCAGGTTCACAAGCAGCCCAGAAAGCACCAGAGTACAGGCTATCTCCCAGCCTCTGGAAGTCTTTTAAAATCGAAACATTGATCCTTAAATACCGTACTTGTATTTGCAGTGTAAAATGGTCAGGATTTGCCAACTCCAGATGAATACGTTTGTTTTACCACGTAGGTTGAATTGTTTGTACTGTTTGATGTCTGCCACTTGATAAGACGTAGTGATACTGCTCAAACTAGAAGAATGCCCTCTGAGATGATTGATTCCTTGTTAGTACTCCACGTCAGTCTTGCTTGCATTTGAATAACCAGTTGGATGTTTCCTTGTAGATCTCTGGCATGTGCTATGACCGCAAAGTGCTCCAGGTTCACCAGGTGCTTCGCATCCCTGGCAGAATGGCCGAGTTCTTCTCCTGGGCCCTTGAGCCCATCTTCTCATCTTCAGAACCCACCAGCGAGGCCAGGGTTGGGATGGGAGCCACCGTGGACATCCAGAGGCAGCAGAGGATGGAGCAGCTGGACCGGCAGCTGATGCTCTCTCAGTTTGCACAAGTGAGGCGTCAAAGGCAGCAGCAGGTAAGGCCTGCGTGACCAGAGGTGTGCGCTTCCTCCCACTGTGACGAGTGCGAACGTGTGGTGGCCTCGGCTTCACTCCTGTGCTTCACACTGATCTTTGATGTGTTTGCTGGAGAAGGAGAGTGCAGGTCTGTCAGGTCACTTTTGTTAGTGTCTGGGGTTTCTGTTGTTTTGTTTTTAAGGTAACAAAATTACAGCCGAACAGTTGATCAGATTGGACATTCATATCCTTAGCATTATTTCTAAGAGAAACACCGACCTAGTTAATGAGATAGGATATTTATCAGTGTTTGTAATCTTGTCAAAGCCACAATGTCTTCCTGTTGAAAGTGCTAGTCATGTGCCATGGAAGGGGAACAGGGGAAAGTTGTATGATTTTCCTTGGCTAAAGAGAATACCACGATCAGAAAACCTTAAAGGAACAGCCAGTGACTACATCATATAAATGCTGTGTCTTCATAGATGAGCCCGCAGTAACCCGGAGCCATCGCACAATTACCTACAAATACTACTTTAGCCAAAATTCTGGCATGACACTTGTCTTCCAAGGGAGACAGGAAAAGGGGAATTTGCTCCATGCCCAGCTAAGACCTCCTGATCTGCTCTTCCTCGCACACTGTGACCAGCACATTGGACCCCTCACTTCCTGCTTCCTCCTTCATCTTTTGGGGTGGTGAGAGATGCAGGATTCTCCTGCCATCCTTCTATCTTGCCTTCCCCAGGTAAAAGAGGTGTGGCTTTAGGACTCAGGGTGGCCTCAAGTATTAAAGTCCAGTCTGCCGTCTTTGGAATGTGGGGTCCAGGGTTTGTCTTTAGGGGAGTAAGTGATAGAAGACAGAGACCTAAGTTGTTCCTTATAGCCCTGTTGGACTTGGAAGCAACTGGAGCATGTGACACAGATACCCATGACATGTTCCATGATGGCTGGCATGTGCTCTTGTGAAGAGACCAGAGGTGGGGGTGGAGGTGGCTTACAGACTCACTCGTAGGTGTGAGAACCAAGAGTAGGGAGCTGTGTGGGAAGGATTCCGACTACAGTCAACAGAACTGAAGTGAAGCCTTGTGACTGACAGGAGGGAGGCAGTAGATCCTACAAGACCCCTGAGAAGAGTGAAAGGATGGGTGTGGTGTGGTAGCATAGAGAACCCAGCAGAGCCTGTTTATGCAGACTTCTTGGCCTCTCTGTAGCTTCCTCCCCTCGTGGGTACCTGATAGGACCATCTGAGATAAGAGTCTTCAGAAAGAGGGAAGAACGCCTCTGTTGGTTCTGGGGTGTGTTTTGGGTGAGTGAGTTTCTAGTCTCTGTGACTTGCCCCAGGATGAGTGATGGTAGGAAAAGGCTAGAGAGGTCTTGCTTTTGAGGCTTCCAGGGTCCTTCAGTTCAAAGTACACAGCGTGCCAGGGTGCCTGACTTTGAGGTACTTTGTTCTGAGCCCTAATCCTCCTTTTATAAGGAAACTGTTCCTTTCGGATTAGGGTCCACCTAATGACCTTACTTTGCCATAATTAACCCTTAAAGGCCCTGTGTATAAATACAGTCATGCTGAGGCAAGTCTTCAGCATACAGAGTCATGACTCCAGGTAATCAGTGCCCAGTGTTGTCACTAAATAGCCATTTCTTCTTGAAGGTGATAGTGTATCCAGTTCATTGCTGTCTGCTGATAGCAGACTAGATAGTCCATGATGGCAGTAGCTAGATCATCCTGGGTACACAGGGCCCATTTGTAACCTCCATCCATGTCATCATGGCTACTCTTCCTGTGCTGGTACTGAGATAGACATTAATAATGTTGCTGTCATTCTGTCTATCTCCTGCGTGGTGCCTTTTCTGTGATGGACATCCATGGTAGGAATTAGCCTGAGATAACAGCCACCACACTTCCAACATGTTCCTCTATCTGTGTGCACTTGACTTCCCTCAGGTGTCCTTGGGCCCTACCTTCCAGTCTCCTGGATGACCAGCCAAGTCATTGGCTATCCCAGTAAATCCAAATGCTGCATTTTATTACCCACAAGCCACTTCTCTTTACATTTAAGTAGAGGACTTGAGGGCATTAACCTGCTCCGCCCATGGAAGACTTTAACCTAAGCACTGGAGGGGCAGAGGTAGCAGGATCTCTGTGAGTCTGTGGACAGCCTGGACTACAAGTGAGTTCCAGGGTAGCCAGAGCTATATACACAGTGATATTCTGGTCTCAAAAATCCAAAACAGAAGTAAAATCAAACATACAAATCCCCACAAAGCCCATGAGCCTATGAAATGTCAGATACTGGCCCTGGTAGCAACAAGCCAGACCCAATAGCAAAGTGACTGTGATCCACTGGAGACACAAGGCTGGGGGAGCAGTTACCATGTCTGACCCACTGCCCTCAACGCTGCCCTGACTGAATGTACAGATGACAGGCACATGCCACAGAAGGACACATTGAGTACTAAAGCCAGTTTTCAAGTCAGCTAGCCCGAGTCAAGCACGCAAGCATTTCTGGGTCATAACTACTTGAAGAAGACTTGTGAAAGGCCAAAGCACATCTGGCACACTACCTCTGGTCTGGCCTCATGAAGTTCCTCGTAGACTGACTCTGTCCAGATGAATGAAGCCCCAAGAGGCATCACACGGGACACCGCTCTCCAGGCTGCAAAGCATGCAAGAGCTTCCCAGCAAACGCAGACCCTCTCAGCATCCTGCCAGAGGGGCCGCCTTGGGCTCCATCTATTGAAGCGCCTTCACTAGTAGCCCCATGACAGGAGGAGGCTTCACTGCTCCTCATAAGCATCTGTTCTTCCTGCAACAGCTCCTTTCCTGGCTACCCTGTTCTGAACTTCCTGCTTTCTTCCTATCGGCTTCAGTTTCTTTTTATCCTTTTTGTCAGCCTAATCACAGACTTTCAGTCTGTCCTGACTTGTTTTCAGCTTGACCTTGCAGGACATCTGTGTGTCTTTTTATTTGTTTGTTTGTTTGTTTGTTTATTTATTTGGTTTTCTGAGACACGGTTTCTCTGTGTAGCCCTGGCTGTCCTGGAACTCACTTTGTAGACCAGGCTGGCCTTGAACTCAGAAATCTGCCTGCCTCTGCCTCCCAAGTGCTGGGATTAAAGGTGCGCGCCACCACTGCCCGGCCAAGGCATGAGCTCTTGAAAGGACAGAACTATGGGAACGTTACTCACTTGTGCCCTTTGGGACACTAATGCAGCATGCTGCCCTGTGCGTGTGCAAGCAGCTGCCTGAGCTGCTTCCAGAAGGTAGGGTGGGGTGGTGCCCCTGCTAGGCCCTGTGCAGCGCTGGGGCATGGCACCTCTGCACAGTGCAGTGTGTGTGGAGGAATCTAGACAAGGCCATCAGGTGGGCTTGCAAAGCCCAGGGGAGGGGAGGAAGACTAGAGTCCCCAAACAGCTGTGGGACAGCAGGGGATTGCATTTGCTTAAGAACTGAGAGCTATAAGGAGTGATGGTGACAGATGAGGTGTGTGGCCACCCATGCTGGTAATCCAGACACAGGACAGTCATAGGCCATGGAGTGGCCTGGGCTCCTGAAAGCTTACCCCTGGGCTGTGAGTAGAGAACCTGCTTGAAACAAAAACAGAAAGAAAAGAAAAAAGAAAAAACACACTCCCTGGTGATCATAGCCTCCCTCCCAGCCAGGGGACCCAGCTTTGAGATGAGAGACCAGAGCTTTCTGTTAACCCCTAACATTTCCATGGGCAAAAAGGCTGAAGGGTGGGCTAAATACCAGTGATGTTGATTTCATCAGTTGCTTTTATAACGTTTCCTCCCTAAGAACTCACAAGGACAAGATTGACATAGTGTCTACATCACGGAGGCTGGGGCTCAGAGAGGGCTCTTCGGGGGGAAGTGTAAGTGTGTGCCGAGTTCCTCCCTGAGGCAGTTCGCTGGGCAGACAGTGGGAAGTGCAGGTAAACCGAGCAGGCGGGAGCAGCCTGTGTAACTGCTGGGTCTGTGTTTGTTTTTGTTCTTTTCCAGACAGGGTTTCTCTATGAGGTCCTGGCATTTGCTCTGTAGACCAGGCTGGCCTCAAACTCAGATCCACCTGCCTCTGCCTCCTGAGTGCCTAGATTAAAGGCGTGTGCCACCACTGCCCTGGCTGAGGGTTTGTTGTTGTTGTTTTGTTATCTAATTCTGTGAATAATATTTGAATTAAGTTTCAAGACTTTGAGTGCTGTCTCCTGGAGAATGGCTTTGTGTGTTAGGAAGTTCCCTCCCCCAACCCATCCCCAATGCATTAAAAGTGTTGTGTTGACTGGTGTGTGAACATGTTAAGGCCAAAACAGTTTTAGTTTTTCTTAGTAACACCCACATGCTCACAGTATGAAGCATGATCACAAATGAAATTTGCTTTTAGGGAGACAGCTCTGAGTTACAGGTGATCTACACACCTGTAATCCAGACACAGGTAATCCAGTGGTTGCCATGGGAACAAAAAAGATAGGCTAAGAGTTGTGTACCAGGAGATCTCTGGAGCTTTACTATTGTCATGCCATGGGCAGCAAGAGTTTGCCTCTTAGAAAGTGGGGTCATAGTCCAGATTGGGAGCAAGTCTCTTAGTCAGTACTCCCAAAACCTCCAACTTCTAGAACAAAGCTCACTGCCATCTGACTTGTTGGCATCCCATCCATCTTCTGAACAGTCCAGAGTTTTGTGTTTTTTTTTAATTAATCTTACTATTATGTCCTTACATGATAGCCTCAGTTTCCCCACTAGCTTCTCAGAGCCTTAAATACTTATTACATGGCCTTTACCGTTTAAAATGTGTAATGCCTGCCCTAGAGGTACGTAGCCAGCACTTTCCAGCTCAGTGTTTTATAGAAAACCTGAATTCTCTGCTCTGCTCACTCACTCGTATGGACTCACTTGTTCTCTGTTCACTGTGGATCCCTTGTACCAGCACACGCACTGGAGAGTAAGCCTTACCCTCAGCTACTCTGTCTTAGGATCAGGATTAAGGTGAAGCCTGCCGTGTTTTGTAAGCCTGCTGGGAGACTTGCCAACAGAACAGTGGAGTTGTTGGTGTCAACGTGCTCCATGCTCCGTGTACTGGGCCTCCCGGTACTTCCTCGTTGCCTGCACCTGTTTTGGTAATAAGTAGTCTTTATCCAAACAAGGACAGGTGTTAATGCTACTGAAAGTGCATAACCATCGTTCACACGTGCAGTTCAATGATTTCCTCCGAAAGGGGTTGATCTTCATTAGCTACGTTCTCTCACCCACCCTTAGGAAAATTCTGTGGCTGTGAAAATTGTTTCTCTCCTCATCTCCCCTCAGCAAGCGTTGTCAGGTACCATGCACCCTGCACAGTGACTCATACCTGCCTTGCTCAGTGTGACAGTTATTTTCATTACTCAGTATTTGTTACTTAATAAATATTTCTAGTGGATCCAAAGTAGCCTGTTGAGTATTTTCCCACTTGAAGTATACAGGTCACTAATTCTTAGCCACAGAATTGTGCGTCATTACCATAATCACGTAGATCATTGTTAGTATCCAATTAAAAACCCTGTGTCCAGAGCAGTGGATACATGTGATGAGAAAACAAAAGGAGGTAGCAGTTGTGGGGAGGAAGGAAGCCAGAGATGGGTGGCAGAGGATGGGGGAGGGGCAAATAAGAACCAACTGTGGTGGTATGTATAGATGAAGAAATCCATATGAAACCATTATTTTGAATGCCAACTTTAAAAGTTAATTTAAATGTTTTTTAAAAAGAAGTTTGGTTTCTGTTGACAAACACTCCTGAGCCTTCCCATCTTCCCGGCCCATTCTGTCTCTGAAAATTTGCCTCATGAGACGGTCTAGGTGAGTGGAGCCTGCACCAGCCATTGTTGGACTGGCTTCTTCCACTTGCCTTCACGCTTTCAGAATTCCCGTGTATTGCAGCATGTGTGTGAGTTTCACGTGTTTTAGAGAGCAAGGCTGTATGTTGGCAGGTGCCATCCTCTGTTCTTGCTGCCATTTGGCTACTTCCTTGTTATCAGAAGCTTCTGTCAGCTCCTGGCCTCTCTGGCACAGCTGTTTTCATTGGCATCTTTTCCACACAACATGCAGAGCCAGTCTCTGAGGATAGCTGTGAACCAGGCAGTGTGTCACCTCCTGACCTTGATGTGGCAGGAGAAAGAGGCGGTCACAGTAAAGTGTCAGGATCAGGCAGAGGTGACAGTGATTCCTTTACCTGTGTGGACATCTCAAGGCGACCCTGGGACCTGATGGGGAACAGGCCCACACAGGTCTGAGTTCAGATGCCGCCATGTGGGACAGCGTGCACGCATTGCTCTTTTACTTTTTGATGTGATTTGATTCGAGAACAATTCTCATTAAATTGCTGTGCTTCTTTGTCAACAAGGCCCAACCAGCTAGAGCTGGTTCCTTTATGACTCTTCTCCCTTAAGCAGGTAAGTGTGCAGTGTCAGATGTGGGTCGATAAAAATCTGCAGTGAAATGAAAACGAGATGCAGGTCTCTGTTTTCAAGTGAAGCCAAAGCTAAAAGCTGCTGATGTGGATCCGCGCCTCCTGTAGAGGCGGCTGCTGGGCCTCGAGGGCTTGTCAGTGTTCTTACTGACCTTTTTGATGAAATTCAGCCCAGAATGATAGGATCGATCAAAATTCTAACACTTTTCCAAGCCTGACTCATTAGGTGACATTCATGAAAATCATTTCTATTTTCCGTTCTGTTTTGGTGTTTTCATGAGAAAGAGGAGCACTGTAGAGTCTCATGAATTTAAGAAGACAGATAAATGACAACACTTCTCTTTGAAGGTATAAAAGTGACAAGCAACTCTAATTCTCTGCTGCGTTTTCTCCTTGACTCATTTTCTAGTTACTTTTAGACCATAAGTGAGTTTGTAGGTAAGACACAAAGCATCTAGTCTACTCTCTCTGTAGACCATCCCTTCTCTTCCTGCCAAAGCCCATCTCCATCAGTTCTCAGAGACAGAGCATACTTGTACTTCCCCTCTATTGAGAAGCCTGGGATTTCATGGACCTCCACTATTACCCCAGCATTCAGAGCCCTCTAGTATGCAGAGGGTATCAGATAGCCAGAAGCCCAGAATTTCCAGAGCAGTAAGCCATGACCTCTCTTCAGAGATTGTAAAATGGGTTTTCTAAGCAAGGTATGCTGCAGTCTTCCTGATGAAGCGATGCGCTACGTGTGCACACATCACGCTCCTTCCAGATTGTGTGCCCATGCTTTGTGCTTCAGCTCATCACTGAGATGAGAGAGACCACTTGCTTCTCTATATGCCTTCCTTGAGTGGACACTACCCATTGCTCTGATCTCATAGTCACTCAAGGAGTTCATGTCCTGGGTTCGGTAATGCTCACAAAGGAGCTTGAGAGAGGGAGACATAGGGGACATGTCCTCTGTGTACCTGGGACCCCCATCCACAGCTACTGTGCAAGGGTGTGAGGCTCCTGCTCTAACAGAAAAGGCTCTTTCAGAAAGAAAACGGCTCTGCTTCCAAGATGCTCACAGTGCCTAACGAAGAAGCACCCAATCAGCTTAAGAACCAACTAGTTTGGTTTGCTGACGACCACATGTGGAAACCCAGACCCCAGGTTTTATTCTGTATGGAATCAGCTCCTTGACTCCATAGAACCTGGCCAGAGATGGGGAGGAAGGAGGACTTTGATGAGTGAAACTGATATGGATGTGAAAGAAGAATTGGGCCTGTACAGAAGAAGGGGAAAGCCCCCAGGAAATGCGGGAGCACAATGCAAGGAATCAGACCATTTGAGTAAACTCATGTCTGCTTATGGGGTACTCAGTAAGGAAAGCTCTGGGAAGAGGGGAGACATGGTTTAGGATGGGAACCGTGAACCTCTAAAGCAGGACAGACGTCTCAGACACTGTACTGCCGGCTTTCCGTTGTGGTGGTGTTACTGTGGGAGGCTTGAGTGCAGGCCGCCCACACTGGTGTGCAGATTAGATTGGAGAAAGTGTGAATAGCATCTGTGTCATCAAGAAGCCACCAGCATAATCTCAGAGTGGGACAACAAAGATGCCAGTCGTGGCAGGCCCACAAAAGAGGAGTAGATCATCCCTGAGAGCTTGGGGTGGGGGGGGGGTGGTGAGATAAAGCAGAGAACTGAGTCCAGAAGAGCCCTCAGGATTGCAGGAGAGCTTGGCTGTCAAGTGGATTGGGAAGCTGAAACTCACCCTGCTGGTCAGGGGCTTACCAGGTTCAGGAGTGAGAGCTGAGGACTGAAGATAGGAAAATGGACGCATCTCGGGGAGAGAGAGACACGGGAAATCTTGACTCACTGTATCTCATTTTTGACAGCGTTACATCTTTTTCTGTCAAAATATGTACAGCTACAAGTAGCAGAGATAATTTTAGTTTTGGCTTGACATTCAATAATTTTTGTGTAGAACTAAAGTTAGCCAGGAAAAAAAAAAAAAAAAAAAAACATGTTCGAAAGCTTGGCAAAGGATGGAATAAAAGGACTGAGAGGCTGGGACAGACACTGCCAGCCGACCTGCCCCCTGTTAAAGCGCTGGACTTTAACTAGTTAGCATCACAGTCACTGACTCCAGCAGACAGGATGCATGCTATCCCAGGCAGAGGCAGGCTTGGTCCGTGCTGAACGACATGCTCTTGTGCTCATGTTCTGAGTTTTTCTGGAAAATATGTGGGAGACCTTACCTTGTACACTCTGCACTTGTGTGCGGTGTTTATGAGTGCTGAGGTCAAATCAAGACAGTAATGATGCCTTTAATCTAGAAATCAATGTGATCTGCCTATGCAAGAGATTCCCCAGTCAAAGCTGGGGCTTCGAAGCTCCTCATGCACGTGCTCGCACATGCGCGCGCGTGTACACACACATACACACACACTGCACTACACCACCTCCTTGGTGGCCACACAGGTGAGAAAAGTCATGTTTGCCATGTGGCATGGCACATGGCTACTCAGTAGTGCCCTCAGTTACCACAACTTTCTAAAACAGAGGCTTGGGCTGTGGCCAAAGCCTGTGGCCAAGGTGACCAGGGAAGCTGAAATTTAGTCCTACCAATTTTCTCCTGTGGTGCCCATGTCGACTTTGGTGGGTGGGCTACCCTGCACCACCTCAGTGTCAGTTGGTAGTGTGCGTTTGTCAGCTCAGCTAAGCTCTTTGGGGAAATAGTCGACTCTCTCAGTACAACCCTGCTTACCTGGCCCCTCCTAGGATAGTCAGCGTGCTGCACACCAAGAAAGGAAGCTGAGCATGCCAAACTGCACTTCCCCCAGAGGTAAGAAAGCAGCAGACAGTGACCATTAACCCCTAGCCTGAGGAGCTAGCCTGAGGAGCTAGCCCGTGGCTTCACGTCACCCCCGGAACCTCCTACCTTGGTTCTTAGGTTCTTCATGAGAGGATAGGTTCCTCTGTCCTTCTCTGTTTCAGCCTCTGTCTGCTCTGTGAGCCTCCTTCCTCCAGCCCTCCCAACCCTTCCACCACACCCGCTTTATTAACCTACCACCTGATTTTACTGGTTAGTAAACCTAGATCTTTGTCAAGACAGCTCCATGTACCATAGCTCGGCAGAGCACTTTACTGTGTGTCTGTCCAGGGCAGTGGCTCTATAGCTGTGGGGCGCAACATCTAAACTTCAGAATCCTCACTAGCATGGTGCTTAAAGCCCTGCTAGTAGATGGGAGCTTGCCAACAGAACATGGAAGGAGAAACAAAACTCCTTAGGGACACTGTCTGACGGGTCACAGGACTGGAAAGACAAAAGCACGATGTCACCAGAGCCCAGAGAAAAGGCTGCCAAGTAGTGGCCAGTGCATCCCAGCACTGTGAAGGTCTGATGTGACACAACTAGATTGTGAGCTTCTACAAGGCATGAACATTGCCTTGATTCTCTTTCTAGATTCATTGTGTAAGGCATTAGTAGACATTGGTAAACACTTGCTAATTCTGTGTATTGTACTTCAGCTGATGTAAATAAAGCAGTATGTGCCAAGAGGTAAAGCACTAGAAAGCCTTGATCTGTGGCGGGGGCATGAAGTCTTTATAGAACCCAGCCTCACCCCTCTGCCCCAGTATAGGGTCCCTGAACAGCCATATCCATTTTAAGATTTATTTTCATTTTGATTTATATCTGTGTATGTACGAATGTATGTACGTCATTCTCTGTCTTTGTCTCTCTCACCCCTTCTTGTGAGTGTGTGTGTTTTCTTGTCTGTTACATGTCGTGAACATTTTTTTTAAGACAAGGTTTCTCTTTGTAGCTCTGGCTGTCCTGGAACTCCTTCTGTAGACCAGGATGTCCTTGGACTCAAAGAGATCCACATGAATACTGGGATTAATGGTGTGCACCACTGGAATTATGTTTATGTGGCTATCTTCTTTTAGGTTTGTTGAAAGATGACTTTTTTGCTTTTTCTAGGGTGTGGTTTCCCTCCTTGTGTTGGTGTTTTCTCTCTATTATCCTCTGTGGACTGGATTTGTAGAAAGATTTTGTGTAAATTTGGTTTTGTCATGGAATATCTTGGTTTCACCATCTGTGGTAATTGAGAGTTTTGCTGGGTATAGTAGCCTGGGCTGGCATTTATATTATCTTCTAGCTTTCATAGTCTCTGGTAAGAAGTCTGGTGTAATTCTGATAGGTCTGCCTTTATATGTTTCTTGACCTTTTTCCTTTACTGTAGTTAGTATTCTTTCTTTTGTACATTTGACTATTATGTGACAGGAGGAATTTCTTTTCTGGTCCAGTCTATTTGGAGTAACTTGGTCAAGTAAGAAATAAAGAAAGGCCAGGCAGTGGTGGCACACGCCTTTAATCCTAGCACTTGGGAGGCAGAGCCAGGCAGATTTCTGAGTTCGAGGACAGCCTGGTCTACAGAGTGAGTTTCAGGACAGCCAGACAGCCAGGGCTACACAGAGAAACCCTGTCTCCAAAAACCAAAACTAAAAAATAAAATAAAATAAAATAAAAAAGAAAGAAAGACATTTAAAACTTTTTAAAATTTAATGAAAATGAAGGCACAACATACCCAAACTTATGGGACACAATGAAAGCAGAGCTAAGAGGAAAACTCACAGCTCTGAGTGCCTCCAAAAAGAAACTGGAGAGAGCATACATACACTAGCAGCTTAACAGCACACCTGAAAGCTCTAGAACAAAAAGAAGCAAATACACCCAAGAGGAGCAGATGGCAGGAAAATAATCCTACTCATTGTTGAAATCAACCAAGAAGAAACATATAGAACTTTACAAGGAATCAACCAAACCAGGAGCTGGTTCTTTGAGAAAATCAATCTCTCTCTCTCTCGTTCTTTCTTTCTTTTTTTTTTTTTTTTTATCAAATATAGTCTAACAGGAGTCAAACTGAAAAAGAAAACTTCAGTTAAAAAAAATGTCTTCATCAGATTGTCGAGTAGGCAAAAGATCACTGAGTATTTCCTTAACTGATGACTTACATTGCAAGTGCCATCCCTGAACATCTGGAATAAGAAATCAGTCTGCACAAGATAGTAATTCTATTCCTTCATAACCTCTTCTTCAGTGCCTGCCTCCAGTTCATGTTTGATTTCCTGTCCTGACTACCATTCATAATGTACTGTAAGATATAAGATGAAATAAACTTTTTCTTCTCAAACAAAAAAAAAAAAAAAAAGAAAGAAAGAAGAAAGCAAGGTGTGCACCACCATGCCTGGCTCATGGACATTTTCTTTCAATATTAGTTTGTCTATGTTAACTGTCATTTTGTTTTAGTCAACAATAGCTCAACTTTTAATAAAATTTCTATTGGTGATAAAATCATTTTAGCAATCTTTTTTATATTTTTGTTTGAGAAATCTTTTCCTATCACAATGACATGGAAGTATCCTCTAAAGGCTTTAACAATCTAGCTTCCAGTGTCCTAGTCTAATCTGTGGCACATATTTCACAAGTGGTCAGAGACAGAAGTCTAACCTTATCGTTTTCATGGTTTTGCTATCATCCCAGTGCTGTGCATGAGATGGCCTGGCTCCTTCTGTGCTTGGGTTTGCCTCTGGTTTCTTGACCTTTCTGTTTGGTTGGCTGGCTAAGTCTCAGCTTGCTTCTGCTGTTGTTCCCAGTGTCTACTTGTTTCTGGTACATTCGGATTTCCAATTTTTTTTCCTTTTGTATTCAGCCATGGACATGTGTGTGTGTCTGTGTCTACATGTGTGTGTGTTAAGTTTCTTGAATGTTTTAGGTCTCCATAAGGAGGAAAGTTTTCAGACTGTCACATTCTATATATTTACAGAAACTCTAAGACATCTAGAAATAGTCCTTTTTAAGTTAATAAATTCGGAGATCTGCACACAACAAAAACAGGCATCTTTAGAAAGCACCATGTCATGTTTTTTACCTCAGATTTGAAGCCAACAGTGGATTTATCTTTCACCTTCAGTACCCGCAGAGGCTCAATAAGTTAATGACCTTCGTTTGTGAACCTTTGCTCTTTGCCCTTGGCTCTGTAGCTTGTCACTGGGTGTAGACTTCATTACAACCTCTGGTCTTGTCACTGGGTGTAGACTTCATTACTACCTCTGGTCTTGTCACTGGGTGTAGACTTCATTACAACCTTAGGTCTTGTCACTGGGTGTAGACTTCATTACAACCTCTGGTCTTGTCACTGGGTGTAGACTTCATTACAACCTCTGGTCTTCTTGGACCACAGACGCTCAGAAATGAGTACATAGAGCACGAGCTGGTAGTGTCTGAAACAGTGGCTTTCTTCTTACTTCCTTATCCATGTCTGTGTCTCCATCACACCCTGCAGGACCTTGAACTCCTAAGATATGGCTGTGGCCATGGCCAGTGTTGGGCCAGGGTCCGTGAGGCTGAGGCTGTTTAGGAAGTCTAGTCTGCATTTTGCCACCTTGTGCCAGCTGCACAAAACACTTCACATGACCTGGAGCCTTTTCTCTCCTGTGCCTGTGGCAGAGGCTGGCTTTATCCTCGTGGTTGAGAGTGGTTTCATTTTCCAGCTGGGCTCTGACTGCCTCTAGGGAGGCTCCCTAGGCACTGCAGATGTCTGCTGCTTTCCTTATTGACCCATGTTGCTCTCTTTGTAGGGAGGAATGATCAATTGGAACCGGCTTTTCCCCCCTTTACGTCAGCGACGAAATATCAACTATCAAGATGGACCTCGGTCTGAGCAGCGAGCATCTCCACCCCCGGAAGTTTCTGAAGAGCAGGTAACCAGTGACACCCATACTCAGTCCAATCCACGCTGCAGGCTTGAAGCAGTTTGGACCAGCAAGAAATAAAAGCTTGATTAGGGGACTGTAGAGATGATAAAGTACCTGCCATGCAAGCGTGAGGACCAGAGCTGGATCTCCAGAACCCATTAATAATGCCAACATTGTAACCCCAGTTCTGGGACGACAGAGATAGGATGGTCTTAGGGCTTACTTAGGCAATCCAGGCTTGCCTAATTGGCAGAACTCGGGTTTCAGCAAAAAGATGATCTTATCTCAAAAACCTAGGTGGTCAGTAGCTCAGGAAGGACACAGAAGGTTGACCTGTGCAGGGGCAGGCTCGTGGGAACACGCACGCACACGACACGGGAGCATGTGCTCCTTGTACCTTAGCTCCCTATACACACCTGTCCTCCTGCTGTGTAGAAGGCTAAGGCGGAAGGGTCTGGAGTCCCAGGGTTGAGAGGAGGTAGGAAGAGAGCAGCGCCTCTGTGAGGCTTTTACTTTTATGTTTTTTTAAAACAAGTCTTAAGCTTTGTCTTTGGTTAATTTTCAGTGGTTCAGGAGCTGTAATTCTGCCACTGAGGGCGAAATGAAATTAGCATAGCATGGGGTCTTTCTGTGTGTGTGTGTGTGTGTGTGTGTGTGTGTGCCCCCATGGTTCCACGTGGTAAGTCTCGCTGTCGGGGAGGTCTAGCAGCAGTGGAAAGCAGGGCAGCAGAAGCAGGAAGTTGTGTTTCACGCGTTCAGACAGAGGCACCAAGCACAGAGAACAAAGTGGAAGCAGAGTGAAGCTTTGAATTCCAGATCCCACCCTCAGTGACACACTTCCTCCAGCAAGGCTTCACCGCCTTAACCTCCGAGAACAGTGTCACTAACTGGGACCCAGGAAGTTCGTGTGCCTGAGACTATGAGAGACTCTTCTCATTCAGACCGCTGTGCTGATGCTGATAGATAAATATTACAGACATATGTAGAAGAAAGAGAGCAAGTTTCCACATAGTGGAAAGGACAGTGTTTTTTTAGAAACCACAGCTTTACAACCATAATAAAGATTAATTCAAGGGAAAGTCTTTAATATGTGAAAAATCTGGCTGTTTCTATATTCTCACACTATCTCCTCATCGATAAGATACTTACTTGTTACACAAGGAAAATAACATCCACATAGTAAAGACACCGGGTCCCACCCAGTTATCAAAACTAACATCACCAATAGTGGAACAAAGGCACTGTATTTATGCAATGAAAGGGATTCAAAATACAGCACTTTACGCAGCCTGGGGGCCTGCGTAAAGTATTGTTTATTCTCTATAGCCTGATTTCTTCATATAAGTCAGGAAGTGCTACAGGTAAAGGGGATGAGGTGGCTGCTCCCTCCACCTAGCTGACGTCTATGGCCCGGGCTGAATGCGCTGGGAGAGAAGTCTGCAGTGAAAGCCGTTCGTCAGTCGGCGGATGGTGTGGACTGTGGGTGGATGAGGTTATTAGTGTCGGACTGACTCCAGCTTTTCCACTTGCACTAACAGTGGCTCAGAAGATGCTGAAGAGACTCGACAAGCCATGGCAGCTGCTCTGGGTGAGGAGCCAGCAGGGTTTTTAGGGAACTTCTGAAGCTTCACCTTTGAAATTATTTCAAATGAGAAAAGCATTTTAAATTTTGTTTCAGTCCAAACCATTGCCGTGATAACACTTGAAATATCCCTCTGCCTGTGCAGCTTGCTTCCACAGCTGGTTCCACAGCTGGTTGCACCACCAGGCCAGCCTCAGACCAAACTGTCTGCTGTCCTGGCATGCTCTGTAACTAGAAGGTCTGCCCATAGCCCTGCCATAGGCCTGGGCAGGTGCTTTCACCTTGGGCTAACAGTCGGTCAGTCGGCCCTTTTGTCTGGGAGTCTCTTGCCTCAGGCTTGTGTTTCACTAACTCCGTTAGGTTTGGGCGACAGAGGAACAGATGTGCAGCCAGAGTTCTTTCTTATTTGCTTATTATATTTTTAGACAGGGCCTTACTTGAAGTGCAGGCTCATCTCAGTGCATAATCCTTCTGCTTCTGCCTCTTACTCAGATTAAAGATATGCAGTGCCTCTGGCCAGCCAGAGTCCATCTCTCCTGTCATCTTCAAAAATTCCCTAGGCAAATATTATCCCAGAGACTCGGAAGAAAAGCCTAAATAATTCGGTATTTGTTAGATCCTAGTAATGACAGATTTGAGAATACAATAATAGTCCTCCATCTTGGTGGAAAGAAACACGGAGACTGTCATGTGACTCCTCACCTGTGCAGCGCTGAGTCCTGTTCTTCCGGGCGCCTTCACCCGTGGACGGCTTTACAGGCAAGACCTTGGTTTGGGCAGTTTGAGGCAAGCAGAGGGGAATGTGAAAACGAGCAGTTTAGGCTTTATTTATTTATTATATGTAAGTACACTGTAGCTGTCTTCAGACTCACCAGAAGAGGTCATCAGATCTCATTACAGATGGTTGTGAGCCACCATGTGGTTGCTGGGAATTGAACTCAGGACCTTCAGAAGAGCAGTCAGTGCTCTTAACCGCTGAGCCACCTCTCCAGCCCCAGGCTTTTTCTCTTAGTCATTTTTCCCTGGTCCTCCCAGAATGGCAGGGGTCAGGTTAACCTGCTGACAGTCTCACTTTAAAGGAGCAATAGCTCTTCCTCTCTCTGCTGTGATATGACACGACCTCGTGAGGCCTGCCTGCCTTTCTCCACCCTCCCCCATCGTCTTCTCTTGCTAACCCATTTCCCAAATCTTGTGTTTCAACATTCCTGATTAGGTGCAGAACATCGGGGGTCTCACAGACTGTATTTGTAATGCACATGCTTGGCATGTTACTGTAGAAAAATGAGACAGTCTTGGTTGGGTGTGGCAGTGCACACTTTTAATCTCAGCAACTGATAGATCTCTGTGAGTCTGAATCCCATGACTTCATAAGCCACACATTCAAAGAAAATGTACATACATGAAGGCATCCTGTCACAAGTTAGCACACAGCCACAGATGCTAACACCATCTCTGCTGCTTCTGTACCTGTGCTGGGTCTGAGATTACAAGTTCTCAGAACCCATCCTGTTTCCAGGCGCCTTTGCAGGTTTGTCTCCCATTGAAGAGGGCAAGGCTAGAGCCACATATCAGGGTCTCTAAAGGTGACCCCAAGAAGCCAAGGGACAAGATGTCTCCACCTGCCTCCTTTGGGCAGACATGTAGAGAAGAGGGTAAGACGGTCTGGGCAGTGAGTCCTGCTCTGTTTCCCAGAATGGTTGAAGAAGCACCCTGAGATGTTGGACAGCAATGTAGGAAGAGAGAAAGTGTACCACGGGGAAGTGAAGGACTCTGCAGCAGCTCAGGGAGGGAAGAAGGGCATGCATGCCTCTAGATGGTCTAGCTCCTTCCTGTTCTGATAAGAACTGTGCCCGCCCCAAGTCAAGTCCACAAACACTGGCTTGCCTATTGCAGGCAAGCTGTGGGGGACGCAATACTGAGAAGCAGCCTTGTTGTAGCAAGACACGTGCTAGGAAAGAGTGGTGGACAGCAGCTGCAAACTGAACAGTGGATAGATCAGAGAGGCTCCTCAGAGATGCCTGGAGGGGCTCCCTATAGCCTGGAGAGTGGTGGAAAGGGAACTTGAACTAAGGAAAACATGGTCATATATATATATATATATATATATATATATATGAGAATTTGTCAAAGCATAAATAAAGCCTGTCAAATAATGTCCTTTTTGTAGCCAAATGCAAACGTACTGAAGTGTCTTATCTCAAGAACTGCTTCCTCGTCCCTCTGCCTCCCCCATATTTTCTTCTTTTTAATACTTTTTATTTATTCTTTGACAGTTTTATAAAAGTACATAAACTATTTGGATCATCCCAGCCCCATCTTCCTTCTCTTACCCTCTCCCACTTTCATGGGTCTTTCCCAGTGATCCACTGGGTTTAATGAAGGCCGCACTCATAAGCATGGGCGGGGCGGGGGGGGGGGGCGTTCCGGAGCATGGGCGCTGGACTCCTGCTTACACCATGACTGAAGACTTACTTTCTTCCCTCGAAGCTGTGACCTGCCAGTCGTTTCTCAGCTAGGGCTGGGTTTGTGAGTCCCTCCCCCACTGCCCTAGGATGTTGAGGGGGCCCTGGCTACAGTGAGCCATGAGTGCCGTGGCCAGCACCGTCTTTCCTTGACCAGGTATTTTTGATACCATACTCATGCTAGAAATCAGAAAGAAAAAAAAAATATGGTGAAGGAGTTTGTCACCTTTCCTGATGAACTGAGTGAGAATCACATGGCGGAAGGAGAGAACTGACTCCCACAAGTTGTCCTCTAACTCCTACGCAAGATTATAAGGGGGATGCTGTGAGGCCTGGCAAGGTACACAATCTTGGACCATAAATAAGATTTTAACTGGCAAATAATGAAAAGTGGGGGGGGGGTGTTAAGGTAGATTCTTTTGCCCTCCCTAAAGTTAGAAATCGACCTCTCAGGTGACAGTTCACAAATGGCTTACCCATGCTGAAACTGAAGGGAACAAGAGGTGAATTTATACTTTCTTCCTGTTCACTTCTAACTTCATTTTAGTCAGCCCAGTTACCCCTGGCCTGGACCGCCCAACCCTAACGGTGCTGGAAGAGTAAGCAGGGAGGTGGCCCTTTCCTGAGCATGTAAACAGCAGAGCCCCTGTCAACCAGGAGGTGAGAGGAGATCAGATCAGGAAGACAAGAGCTGCTCTTCCCACAAGGGCAGTCCAGCAGCAGCACTGGGGGAGGGGAGCCCGCAGGAACAGCTGACGGTCCTGCTCACGGTCACGATAGAGAGGCAGAGCAGCACTGGCCCTGCCAGTCACATCCAGTGTGCATGTGACCTAGCATGGAAGGGCAGCCCAGCTGTGGGTGGGGTGGGGCCGCCATCTCTGTGAGGTGGGGTGGGCATCTCCATCCATGAACATCAGAATTCGGGAAGTTAAAAACCCAAAATACCATTTGTTTTTGACACTCGTAACTAGAGGGAAGTTAAAGAAACCACAGTCTTTGTTGAGCAAAGAAGCAGTTGTCACTGAAGGTGCCACTGCGAATCCCTGGGATGAGTGTCTGTCTTTGATGTGTAGCACAGAGGAGGTGAGTCGGGAGTGGAGAACAAAGGCGCCATTTTGCTAGCTTCTTGGAGTGAAAGTTACCCCGAGATAGGTAGAAGTGTACAGGTCATCAGAGATACTTGAAAAAAGTATTTAAAAACAAGGAAAGAACTGTGTCTCTATGTGCCGGTTTCCTCCCTCGAGGTGTGGTCTGTTTTTTGAAGAACACGTGGGAGGGAAAAGTACAGTCCACCTGTTGTCAGCTGACAGTGACCGTGCCTCGTTCCATCCATGTTCCCTCCCTCCGGTCAGCCAGCCACTGGCTTCATTTACCATGTCACAGGAGGCTGAGTAAGGCTCCTGACGCCTGTGGTGGGCCGTGATGAGAGGCAGCTGACTGAGTTAGTCGGAGAGGACAGGACACTAGCACAAATGCACACCCAACCCAGGGACGAAGAAACAGGGAGGCTCTCCCTGGTGCCCTGTAGATTCTATGGTCTCAGGCACTCACCTCAGCCACAGAGCAGAATCATTGGATATTCCACTTGGGGAACTTTAATGACTGAATAAATAGTTGTGAAAGACTACAAAGGAGCTGGTGTTTTCTCTGGTACCTGTAACCCCAAAACTTAGGAGGCTGAGGTAAAAGGATTGCTACAAGTTTGAAGCCAGCTTGGACTACATAGTTTAATACAGCCAGGGCTATGCTATGAAACCTTGTCTCAGAACTAGACAGACAGACAGAGCAGAGCAAGCAGAACAGTCTCTCTCGTGGGATAGTAATCACCCATGGTTGGATTCTAAGCAAACCTGAGCAAAAGATGGGTTAGACATTGGACTGGACGTCTCACTGTGCTCTAAGCTGACACTCCACAGTGGTTTAGACAGTTCCTTCTGTGGGTCAGGAGGAAGGTACCCAGTGGGCTGGGGGGCAGCAAGGATTAAAGGAACAGCTTTTTAGAAAACTCCATGGGGCATTTCATAAGTTTCCCATACAAATTGATGTCAACCTGGCATCTGGTAATGATGGGATGCAGCTGTGTGGCCTGCTGGTGACTCTCCCTCAGCTGGGAAACTGAGCCACTTCCTTAAGGAGCTCACATCACTGAGCCTGACCGCCTCACCTCAGTCTGGGCTACTGTGTGTGTCAGGCTCTCTGTTAGATGGGGAGAGATTGTCCCAGACATTGTCCTTGTGCAGCACACAAGGTCATCAGCTATGTGGGAAATTCGAGCTGGTGGATTCCCAACCATTCCCTTTACCATAGCTCCATAGGGCAGGTCCTTCACAGACTCTCAGATAAGCCTATACCAGGCCAGTCAGTAAACACACACTTGTCTTCTCAGCCCTGAAAAATACATAAATAAAGAAGCCAGCTCTGACCACTCAGGCACTGGGTGTCTGAAGCTCCAGGTCTGCTGCTCAATTTCAGCAATAGAAGCCTCTTCAGAGAAGACCTGTGAAAACCTGACTCATTGTCAACCCAGTGGTGGACATGTGGTCATTCATGTCTGAGAAGGAGTGATCACAGCAACTGCGCACAAAGAAGGTGTTCATTCTCCTGACAGACCTTGCTTACAGGGCCACTCTACCATTCCAAACCTGAGGGCCCCAGTGAGGTCTGTGCCACCTGTCCTTGTGCAGCAGTGTCTTCTTGGAACCCACGTGTGTCATTAGTGCAGGGAAAGATCACGGACCATTGTTACAGTGGTAGCCAGACATCTCTGCTGGCTCTCAGCTCCAGCTATGACTTACCAGCCCCTGAGACTGCTGCCTGTCGACAGCATATAGACCTGCTCCTGTTCAGGTTCAAAATGAAAGTGAGCTACAGCTCTGCGTGAAGTGTGCAGGGAAGCAACCAGGATAGGAAGGGACAGACTGGCTGGAGGCCTTGAAATACGCAACACTCAGCAGGAAATGGACCCGCCCAACTACTGACTGGCCCGGAGACAGTGCTCCTCAGCCAGGATAACTGCAGAGCGCCACCTTTACGATTGGAACCCAAGGTGAAAATAACTAGACAGACTGCTTTCATCAGGCAGATTTTTTCCCTCCTTATGATTTGTGTCCGGCAAACCTCCCAACCCCTTGACACTTAGGCTGATGGGAGCTTGAAAGGGTAAGGGTAAGAGTATGCTCGCTGTAATGGTCCCAAAAGAAAGGAGAAAATCAATTCCAAAAAATTAAATGGCAAGTTTGGTATTTTGGTGTCTGGCAATGTAAACCAGATTAGCACCACATGACTTGTAGATGTCAGAAAAATCTTTGCAGTCTGAGAAAACCAAAATAACCCTGTTGACACAGATGTCACTGAATTTACATCTGTGAATTTACATCTCTGTGGAGCTAGAGCACCAGCCTGTGGAATAGATAATAGCACTGAGGTGACCTGGGCTTTTAACTGGGTAAGCTGATTAACCACTGAACGCAGAGAACTTTCTCATGGGCTCAGAGCTCTATCTTTGATCTGGTGTGTCTAAAAACTGTCATCAGTAATGATTCAAATGAAGTTTGCAGGTTTGCTAAGCATACTTAGGGGAGATACAAGTTTGAGAGGGATGATTGATGACATTTAGAAGTAACTCCTTTGAGTTGGCTGGAAAACAGGCAGAGATATGTGCCATTCTTTTACCTACAAGGTCACTGTAGGATTTGAGAACTCTCCTGAGTATGGCAGGTGAAAACTATCAAGTTTTCAGCAGGCTCCTGCTAACCAGTTCACATGTCATAGCTCTCTACATAAGTGTGTGTGTGTGTGTGTGTGTGTGTGTATATATATATATATATATATATATATATATATATATCCATGTACACAGATGTAACACACACACACACCTATCAGCACACACCCATAGAGTTGCACACTGCTTTGGGTACCATGTTTTCAGATGACACAAACTGAGAAAGGATTGGGGTCCAGAGACACGGTGTTAAGAGTTTAATGTGAAATTCTAGTACAAGCTCATGCATTAAAGCTCTAGTTACCTAGCTGATGGCACTGTTTGTAGGCTCTAGACACTTCAGGAAGTAGGATCTAATCGGAAGGAGCAGGTCACTGGGAGATCAGGTCCTAGGGTGTCTTATCCCTGTGGCAGAGCAGGCCCTAGAATATCTTGTCCCTGGGGGACAGCAGGGCCTTGGGTGTCTTGTTCTAAGGGAGAGCTGGCCTTGGGTGTCTTGTTCTAAGGGAGAGCTGGCCTTGGGTGTCTTGTTCTAAGGGAGAGCAGGGCCTTGGGTGTCTTGTTCTAAGGGAGAGCTGGCCTTGGGTGTCTTGTCCTGAGGGAGAGCAAGCCCTTGGGTGTCTTGTCCCTGGTCCCTCCTGGTGTCATCCTCTGCCTCCTGCCTGCCACACAGCACTACCATGATGTTCTGTCCAAACACGTGGGGGCACAATAACTACGGGCTGATCCTTTTAAGCCATGAGCCACAGTAAACCTGTCCTTCTCTAAGCTCTTTCTGTTGGGTGATCTCTCACAGTTGTAGAAAGCTCGCTAACTTGGTACTAAAAATAGTGTCACTGCTGTGACTAAATCCTAAGTGTATGGAGCTGGCTTATGGGCAGAGTTTGGAGACTGAGCTAGAGAAAGCTTCAGATTCTGTAGCTAGAACTCACAGGGTGATTCTGGAGGAGAAAAGGAGGTCGGAATACCAGTAGGGGTGCAGTGAAGGCCAGGCTGTGAGGTTACTCTTGAATTGGGCCAGGGGGAATCTGTTACATTTTGGCAAAGAATTTGTCTTTGTTCCAGTCCTGGGATGTTGAAGCTAAGTGTAAAGTAACTAGTTAATTTGGTGGAAATATTTCAGTATAACATGGCACCCAAGTTGGAGCACAGCTTCTCCTACCTGCTTCTCATCATATTTTACTACAGGCTTGACTTGGGAGTAGACGTGAACTGACTCGGGTCGTTTTAGAAGCTTGAGCTTTCCCGCAAAGCCACGTGAGGCACATGTGGTGCTAAGGATACGCTTTGTGTTGTTGAGTCTTCATTTTCTGCCCTCTTTGCAGGTTGCCCGCCTCATGGAGATGGGATTTTCCAGAGGGGACGCCTTGGAGGCCCTGAGGGCCTCAAACAATGACCTCAATGTGGCCACCAACTTCCTGCTGCAGCACTGACATCCAGCCGCTGAATGACAGTGATGTGCCTGCCACCACATCAGCCTGAGGACCAAGCAGACCCCAGCACAGGTGTTCTCAAGAGAAGACGGTGGTTCCCACCATACACTGTCCTTAAATCCAAGATGGTTGCCGTGTAGTATCAAATAAGTTTGCCATTAAATTAGCATGTATTTTCTATCTTTATTTTTTTACTGGGCATTTCTCAGTGTGGAGAGCCGTCATTCTTACGTGTTCAAATGCATGGCGGTTACAGGTTTTGGTGGCTGTTTTATAGCACCCCAGAGAGAGACAACTGTCCTGAAGCTCGAGTGCAGTCTGCTCATCCTCACGTCAGTGACGGGCTGCAGGTCATGTGACCTCAGAAAGGCTGTGTCACACTACCCCTTATGGACTGGTTTTTTCTCTTCAGTTTGTATTCACATCTCAGTGACTATTCTGCACACACTGCCTAGACACTGGGCAGTGTCCTTGAGGCCTCAGTGACAGAGGGAGCTGGAGATGAGCCTCCTCCAGCCTAGGGAGTCTGCCCCAACTCCTGCTTTAGTACAGATAATCCAGTGCTGATGTGGGGCTCTAGACTGCCCCGTGATGCCTACCTGGGGTCATTTTGCTCAGAATGCATTACAGTGGCCACTTGGGCAAAGGAGTGAATTGGAATAAAGAAAAAAGTTGCTTCAGAGACTTAGTGGGGCTGTGTAGAGAGCAGGCGCTGGCCAGCAATGGCTCAGCCCTGGCCTGCCCACCCTGGGCCAGTCTGCAGCCCTCCACACACCACCAGCTCTTCTGGCAGCACACCCTCCCTGGCCCCATCCTTGCCCCTTGTAGTGGGTGAGGCAGTGCCCACTGTGCAGACAGTCAGGGAGGTGTAAGCAGGAGGCAGCCCCTGTGAGCAAGAGCAGCTGTAGGAATTGACGACTGTCCCGTAAGCAAACTGCACCGGGTGTGTTCTGCACAGTGAGCAGCAATGTGTCAAATTGATGCAAATCTAGGTGTGTGATACTTACAATAAAGTTTTTATGTGTTTTACTTTTCAGTAGTTTTTATGATACTTCTCTAAATAAAACTTTAGGCAATTCCACCAAAAAGAAAAATGAACCCAGACAACATCTTGAGAAGGCCGAGGCCTGCACAGTGAGCACTACCTTCTGTTGCCGCAGTGTGGTCACCGTGGGCAGTGCTGACTGGGGCCCTGCTGCTCAGAACAGGGTTGGAGCTGCCCTGCAGGCCCAGTGTGAGCACAGTGACCAGCTCCCTTCACTGACGGGGCCAAGGGACACTGCTCCTGGAGGTAGGAGTGTAAAGTGAGACACTCTTAAGACCCACCCAGCACCACTGTATGGACTCCTTATCTGGAGTTCAAGACTGGGTTCTAGAGGGCAAGGGCTCTCTGTAAGTGTGATGGCTTGGTAGGGTATAGACAAGCTTCTACGCTGAGGGCTTTATGCAGATGCTGACAGGTTAGCCTTGGCTTTCAGAACAGCAGGTCCAGACCGGAATGGGAAAGGAGTGGAGAAAAGTTGTCCATAGTGAGTGAATTTGTCCTTCTGTGACTGGGTTAACTTGTTGCTGTTGACAAAATAACCTGTCAAAAACAGCTCACAGTGGGAGGACTTGGAGGAGCTCCGGCTCACAGTGGGAGGAGTGGGGGACATGGCTACAGGAGCATGAGGTGGCTGGTCAAGCTTTCTGCCATCGGGTGAATGCTGGTTCTCACGGTCTCCCTTCCCCAGCTCATGGGATGGTGCAGCCTACAATATCAGTTGAAATACTCAAAGGTACACCCAGCCAGAGGTGTTTCCATGATTCTAAATGCACAGAGTCAACAATGAAAGTGAACTGTCACCATACCTAAGGACACCCTGACCCTGAGATGCAGTTGAATCAGACAGCATAGGGTTAGCAAACAGCCACTTGAGGCAAACTGAACACAAACTGTCAACGCCTCCCGGTGGCACTGAGAATGTCTTCCAGGTCCCTGGGTTATGTTCTTACACATTTCACACAGCTAGCAGACGGTGCATCATTTGTGAGATGATGTTCAGTTCAGGTTCCCTCACAGATGCAGTGCTTTAGCAGAGGATGGACCTGGAATGGGGGTTGGGGGGGGAGTCACTTGACTATGGAAGTCCTTAATATAGCTGTGTCCAGCAGAGAGCCAGCCTCAGTGGCTAGACTTTGATGGTACGCATGCTCCTTGGCAATGGGGAGAAGGGCAGAGGCTGGTCTGGGATACAGAGTTGCAGATGTAGGAGAAAATGCCCCCGAGATACAGATTGTCAGCCTGGGAAGAGGTGAGGCTGGAGAGCTGGGCTGTGTGTTAGGGGTTAGCATCCCAGCACTAGGAGCTCTCAGGAGGCTGGAGTCAGCAGAGGGCAGTCCCTGTTGGGGAGGTAGGGAGATCTGCGGGCCAAAGGAAGGACACAAGCAAGGTAGGGCAGCATGGTGGTGGCAGGTTCCTGAGGGCAAGAGCTGGGATGTGAAGAAAGCCAGGAAGTGGGACTTGCAGAATAGGATCATCTCAGAACTGGGAGGAAGAGAAGATAACAGCCCTGTCCTTAAGCAGGGACCAGAACAGGTGAGAAGAGAAATGGAAGTAAGTACTCATTTGCCAGAGAGACGGGGAAGGAGCCCTCCCTCTGTCTCCAGAGACCAGGAAAGAGCCCTCCCTCTGTCTCCAGAGACCAGGAAGGAGCCCTCCCTCTGTCTCCAGAGATACCAAAGAACACTAGCAAATTACCCTCCCCGCCCATCACCACCACTCTTTGGAAAGATTTTCCTGTATTAGAAGCTCTCACAACTCAGGCTGTACACTGGTGGTGAATTTATATATAGTATTGTAGAAGTGTATACTATTCGCATCTTTAAAATTCCATGTCTGTAATTTGGGTGGGTATTTTATTTTGGCTTGTTTGGTTGGGCTTCAAGTAGCCCAGGCTGGCCTCAAATTCACTATATAGCCAAGGATGACCTTGAACTTCTGCCTCCACCTCCCTAGTGATTGATTGGGTCACAGCTGGGCACCATCACATTGTGTTTATTTGGTCCCAGAGCTGTGTGCACTGTGCAAGCTCTCCCCCAACTGAGCTGCTTCCCCACCCCCGAGTCGTCCTGTTTGCCTCTAAAGACAGGACCTTGCTAAGTAACCCAAGCTGGCCGTGAAATCCCAGCAACTCTCTGCTTCAGCCTCTTGAGCGATGGACTGCAGGGTGAGCATTCAGTCTACACCAGAGATCGCCACTGAGATGCAGCTGGGATTTCATTATCAAAACCTGAGGGCTGAATGCAGCCATGGGGGTTGGGTGTAATCCTTCTAGTTTCCCACCCCGCCCTATCAAGCCCTTCTAGCTGTTATACTCCTGTTCTGATGACAGCTTTGGTGGTTTGGGGAGTCATTTGCCAACATTCGGCTCAGTTCCTAGGGAAAGCACCCCCCCTTCCCCTCTTTCTTTTTCAGTGTTCGGAATCAAGCATAGCATCACACATGCTAAGCAAGCTGTATTTCCCACCTTCTTCATTCTTTATCCATCAACTTTCATAATAACCAAATTATTTCATTTCAAAACCGTAGACACTTATGAGTCTGTGAGACTTGGGCACAAGTCCCAGCCATCTCTTGGTGAGACCTGACATACAGAGAACCAGCTACCTGGACCAGCTCAGAAGCCACAGGCCACTTTCAGGCCTTATCAGTTCTTCATATTGGCAAGTGAGGCTACCTGAGAGAATTCTCACGGGAGCTACAGTGGCCAAGAAAGTAGAAACGTTGCCTAGGCTGAGACAGTCAGGAGAAACATCTCCAGTGAGAGTTGTTCGGGCAAAGCACCAGCTCTGAGAGTCAAAGCTGCTTCAAGCTTCTTCACTACACATGCTAAGGGGCCAGGAAGAGTCCCCACCCAGAGAGTACAAGATGTTTGATCCTAGCAACTGAACAGAACACTATCCAAGGCCATACTCCCTGGCTGGATCTCCCTTCCTTCTCTGGGTTTAGTGTTTAACATTGTGTGGCCCCTGGTCCCGCCACTAGCCTCTGTCTGTATTCCTGATGAGAGTTTCCCTAGAGGGATACCAGTAACTGACTACGTAGGGGAGTGGCCAGGTCACCCACACAGCATCACAAAGAAAGCCATCGAAGATATAGAAAGCCAGGCGAACAGCTTCACAGGGAAACCGATCTCTGACACACTTACGGCTCTTTCACTCACAGTTCACCCAGTTCTTGAGCTGAGAGGAATGTCAAAGATCGTGTTGACTAATGTCCTCGTTGTACAGATGAAGGCTGCATCCAAAGCCACCAGTGGCTTGCTGAGGGTACCTTGACTCCATCTTTGGATGTCCCATCCAGAGAAGGCCCTCTTCAGCCCTCCTGCCTGGTAGAGATCAGAACCTCTTCACAAGGGAACTGAGTGTTTTCAAGAACTTGACCCCAGTCCCTTGTGCCTCTCCAGACTGTCTGATTTACAGCCTCTGCCACAGCAGGCATGCATGTGAGTCTGTGGAAAGGACTGTGGTTACCACTGGTTTTGTCATGTCCCCCACATGTACCCAAATTAAGAGAATACTAGCAATGAGAGAAAGGATAAAACGAGATAAGGGTGACAGACTTCTGCAGAACAGCACTGATGAGCAAGCATAAAATCAACTCAAGGCTCCAGAAGCAACTCAGTCTGGAAATGTAGGGCATAGACTTGGCCTGGAGGCCCCAAACTCTAAAGCACTGGAGAACAGATTCTCTGCAGCTCTGGGCGCAGCTAGCCTTGCATTTTAGGTACCTAGAGGACACCAAAAGTTCAGTCTCCAGTACACGTCACCCCCAGTCAAGAGTTACACATCTGCATACATGTGTGCCTCCTCGTGAATCCACATCCACATATGCATAGCACACACATGCATACATGCACATAGGCACACACTATGCAGAAGGAGGTCAGTGGCAGAGTACTGATCTATCATGCGCAAGGCCTGGGGTTAACCCCTACCCCAGCAAAGGAGAATGCAAAGCACTTGCAAAGGCAGTCTGTCTGTTTGCCTGTCTGTCTGTCAAACTGTTGTATAGGAGCACAGAGGGCTTCCAGCACATGAATCAGTTTCTTCACAGCCCCAGGAACTGCAGAGCCCAGATCAAGTTGCTCACAAGCCTGGTTCCTCCTGAAGATGGCGTTTTTCTGTTCTTTCACATGGCCTCCCTCCACACCTGTCCATGCCCAGATCTTACAAAGACTTTAGTCATTGAATTAGAACTTAGCTCTTTAGAGTCTGCATCTCTAAACATGGTCACCCTACAAGGCTCTCAAGATTGAATGGCTTGAGACATCATGGCCTTGAGGAGCCTTCTTCCCCTTCTGTCCACCCCTGAGGGATGCTGGGGTGTTCCTCACCCCAGGGGTGAGGAACCTGGTCTTTCTTACACTCGTTTCTTGTTTTTTAAGACACAATTATCATTTGTATGTGTGTACATGTGCTGTTTGTGTGTGCAGTTATGGATGAGTGTGTGCCGCTGTGTGGGTGGGAAAGTCTAAGGATGACTTTGAAGGATGATTCTCTCCTCCCATCTTTATGGGATTCCTGCAAACACCTTTGTCCACAGAGGCATCTTCTAGGTACCAAACTCCTTTCTTAAACACTGTATTACTCATGATAGCTTTGCAATATTTAGAAATGCTGATAAGCTAGGATCTCATTTTGAGGATAAAAAACATTCCAAAATATGACCCCAGTTACATGTTCCCACCAAACCTGAAGAGTCCAGATGGAGGTAGGAGGTACCTTCCTGGACACCCCCAAACACAGATTGTCTCCTGTGGTGGTTTGAATAAGAATGGCCACATAGGCACGTATATTTTAATGTTTAGCCATTAGGGAGTGGCACAGTTTGAAATGATTGGAAGGATTAGGAGGTGTGCCCTTGTTGGAGGAAGTGTGTCACTGGGGGTGGGCTTTGAAGTTTCCAAAGTCATGCCAGACCCTGTCTGTCTGCTGTCTCTGTCTCTGTCTGTCTCTGTCTCTGTCTCTCTCTCTCTGTCTCTCTCTCTGTCTCTCTGTCTCTCTCTCTGTCTCTCTGTCTCTCTCTCTCTCTCTGTCTGTCTCTCTCTCTCTCTCTCTCTCTCTCTCTGCCTGTGTATCAGGATGTAGCTTTCAACTACTTCTCCTGCACCAAGCCTGCCATGCCTGTTACCATGCTCCCCACCATGATGATAACGGACTACACCTCTGAAACTGTAAGCCAGCCTCCAATTAAATGCTTTCTTTTACAAGAGTTGCAGTGATCATGGTGTCTCTTCAAAGCAATAGAGCTAACTGACTAAGACAAGTACCCACCCACAAGCTACTTCCTTTCCCCTTTATTTTACAGATGTTTGGTTGGTTTTTTTGGTTTTTGTTTTTTTTTTTTCGAGACAGGGTTTCTCTGTATAGCCCTGGCTGTCCTGGAACTCACTTTGTAGACCAGGCTGGCCTCGAATTCAGAAATCCGCCTGCCTCTGACTCCCAAGTGCTGGGATTAAAGGCATGCACCACCATGCCTGGCCAGATGTTTGTTTTTGAAAGGCTTGCTTCACAGGCAAGGGCTCTTTTGTGCCAGGGAGCCCTTGCCCACCTCCTGAACATGCAGCTTGCTCACAGACTCTATCTATCCTTATGGCTGTGATCAAGGGCAGTTTGATCAGGTGTGCAGAAGTTCCATGGGGGAAGGGGTATATGTGGTGGGGGACATCATACTCCCATGTGAGATTCTAGGTACTCCCAGCTTCCTGTGGCCTCTGTAGGAGCAATATAACTAAAAGGGCAGTCTCCTATGCAGCTTCCAGGAGGTTACCACCAAGGTCTGAGTGGAGCTTTTGTGATGTTGTGAATAAGCCCAATAAACTCCCTGGCTCACCAGGCTAGACTTGGGTGGAATTGCATCTTTGTTCTGTCACTGGTGTCCTTGATGGTGTGCATAGACATCTGTTCACCTCTCTCTGGGTAAGAGTTAGTAGAAAACCAGGGTTTTCAGCACTTTCTCCACACCTTCCTAAAGGGCTCACCATTCCCTAGGGACACACACATACACACATGCATACATACACATGCACACACACCTTCCTAAAGGACTCACCATTCCCTAGGGACACACACACATATGCATACATACACATGCACACACACACACACATACACACCTTCCTAGAGGGCTCACCATTCCCTAGGGACACAAACACACATGCATACACACACACCTTCCCAGAGGCCTCACAATTCCCTAGGGCCAGCCACTTTATGTTGTCTATCCCATTTCAGAGCCAGTCACCAGAGACAACACAGTATGTATGTGTCAGGATCCAGTTACTGTGGGTATCATGGGCCTTAGACATTTAAAAATGCAATTTTGGGTGGAGAGATAGCTCAGTGGCTAAAAGCATTTGCTGCTCTTGCAGAGGACACAGGTTTGGTTCCCAGGCCCACATAGTAGTTCACAACTCTGTAACTCCAGTTCCAGGGGGTCCTATGCTTTCTTCATCTTCCCTGGGCATTAGGCATGCACAGGGTGCACATTCATGCATGCAAGCAAAACACTCATAATTAAATCTTTTAAAATTAATGTTAATTAACTACAAAAGATGAAACCCGCTTTTCCAGGCTCCCACAGCCTGGGAGGAACAGAGGTGCCCACCCACATCTTGAAGCATGGAACTGACATTCTACCTTAATACAAATGGCCAAGAGATTCTTCTAGCAGACACCCACATCCTGGCTTTAGGTTCCAGCTCCTAGAAATATGGAAGTGTAAGTGTCTGATGTCTTAGGCCACCCAGTTCATGGTGCTTCATGTAGTAGCTGCAGGAGACCTACAGAGTGGGAGCCACAGTCAGACCACCAAGGTCTTGCAGGCACCCTGGGCCTGCTACACTGTCTCTTAGCAACTGCTTCTAGAGGCTGGGCAAGGATGTGATGAGACCAGTTTTTAAAACAAAACCTAGATTCTGGCAGCCTAGCAGGCCACCTATCCCAACACATCATTTAAACATACAGTGAAATGATTGATTCATTGAGGTCACATGGGGAAGGGGACAGAAGAGGGGGTCTGGTGACCTTGAAAAAGATTCTTGGCAGCTGTTTTTAAAACCTGTAATGCAGTATGGAGGCCTGGCAGCTCTGCCTTTGTCTGTGTGTCTGTCTCATTTACTTGATCACCTCTGCAGGATGGCATGCTAATCACTGGAGGAGTGTTGTGTCCGGCCAGCAGATCACAGCCTGGGTTCTAGCCTGGAAAGGCATTTTGGAAACCTGGAAGAGAAGAGGGGCTAGGCGGCGAGAGAAGGGAATGAAGCTAAGACAAGATTCTGATCAAAGCTCAATTTTACTATTTTCAGACACTCAGTTATAAAGGAAGGGGGAGGGAACCCGATTTCCCGCCAAGTAACTCAGGGTCCAGTAGCAGGACGAACACGTGTGTGCCTCCAAGCAACAAAGGCAGGGTCCAGCAGTAGGCGTGGCAGGACGAATGAGCAGGAAGCTCCAAGGAGGGCCTGTCTAATATCTCCCTTCAAAGCTGAAGGCCTGGAACTGAGTCATCTTGTTCTGAGTGAACTGTCAGTGAAGTACAGTGAAGTACAGTTGGACACGTTTGTCGTTTTAAAACACCGGGATTCACTGACTCATGATAAATTCACGAGCTTTTTCAGTCTCCTTAGAGTCTAAGGAGAACAAGGCTGCCAGCCAGACACCCCATCCCCACCCCAGATGAGGGCAGTTATCCACAATGGTCACACTGGGGCAGAAGTGATCACTTAGAGGGTAAGCTACCTCGCAGGGCTAGAGTTAAGGTGCTGGTGGGCAGGACCACTCTCCTCGGGACTGTTCGACTACGTATCCTCCTTTCCCTCATCTGGCCAAATTCATCCTCTATTTGAACCTGAAGCTCTTATCTGTACCCCACAGAAAGACCCCCCTCATGATATCTGTCTGATTACCCTCAGTATGTGGTCAGATTCTTCGCCTCCATGTCTGAGCATCTTTGTCCATCTTCAGCAGGAATCCTAGAAGTAGAAAGAACTCCTGACTCCATGTTTCAGTTCTGGTAAGTGCCTTCCGCATGCCTGCTCTTGGTTAACAGACCTCCACTTGTCCATGGTGTATTATAACAGAATCTAGCTCCACTGACAGTGAGGACTGTGGATACGGCTTAGTGGGGTAGCACTTGCCTAGCGTACGAAAAGCTATGCTCAATCTTGACACTGAAAAAGAAATCTGTGGCAAAGCCCTGCTTCTCCTATTACAACAGTTCCTGCCTAAAACCTGCCTTCTCCATTCTACTCTTCAGTTCTGGCTTTGTTTAAAAATACTTGCACACACACCCACACACCCACAAACACAAATGGCATTTGCTCACTCCTTACAACCCACCCCTGCTTCCAGATAGAAAACAGGATCCCACCGGCGTACAGTCTGACTCTGGCCCTCAATGAAAGGAAGACACTTTGTAGTAAACCTGCCTACAGAGCATACCAGCATCTACCCTGGGTTTTGCCAGCTGTGACTAGGAGGGTGGCTCTTCTTCCTCTAATCTTCCTTCTCTTAATAATTTGTTCTCAAACCGCGCTGAGTTTCGGTACAGAGCGTGGGGAGGAGGCATGGGAGGAGACCTGGTGCGGGAAGGGGAACTGTTCAAAGGCCAAGTTCAGCTCAGGAGGATCTAAGCCACAAATTGGTTCACCTTCCAGAATCAACCTAAGCACACACAGTATGCTCTCTCGAGGCCACTGGATAATTTGTTCCCATTTCTTGAGTTGATTTGGGCTCATCTTGGCTGAGCTCACCGCTCAAGTGCCTGATCCCCCTTTTTGGTTTTTCCTATGGTTCCGCCTCAGGACATACCACCTCCGCTGTTCACTTCCTCAGCCTGACATCCTGGGCCCCTTCTCACTGTCCACAGACTATTCTTCCCTGGAGGTTTTGCCCCTGGTGCCCTCCTCTGAAGCCTCCCACCTCTTGCAGAGCCTGCAACCCTTGCCCCTCCTTGCTTGTCTGCCCCTGGATAGGAACTCCCTGGACTCATGTATGCTGCTTCTCCAACAGACCAAGTCTGGGGCAGTCCTCGGCGAGAGCTACTGCTCAGGACACCGTGCTCTGGGGAAGACATAGAAGAGTCACACCCAGGGAGAGCTGCCTCAACCGCTGTGTGTCTAGGGAAGTTGGCATGGGTTGAATAGTCAGAGATCCAAAGCAGGAGCCATGAAGCCACCAAACTTGTGGGACCTGAAACCTCAGACCGGGGCCACCTAAATCTCAACTGGAGTCTTCTGCTCTTGTGCTTCTTGGTGTTGGTACAAACCTCAGAAAAGAGAGTAGTAGTACATGACCAGTTCCAGCACCAGCCATCAGATTGGTGTGCTGTAAACTCTTGCCCCTTGCCTGCCAGAGGTGTGTTCCTCAGCCCTACTTTGCACCCATCTTGTCTCATGGTTCTTCCTCAGTAACGCAAAAGTTTCCGCTCTCCCTGTTATGGCCTTCTGCTCTTGGGAAGTACTGCTCACTGAAGCCTTACTGTGAAACTGCTCTCTCGTCATTTCCTTCCCACAAAAAGTGCCTGTCTTTTGAGAGAGCCACAGGTGTGCCACTGGGAAGGGTGAAGTACAGTTCTCTTCAGAGGCAGTCGATGACCTATAATACAATCGTGTGTGGGAAGAACTATCAGAAGGGCTTCCAGAAGTCCCCCGAGTGTCTCCTCCAAATAACAACCCAGAGAGCCATTCTGGACACATCAGCAGGTTTTACTCTAAGGCGTGAGGTGGACACTGACCTGTGCTTCCAGAGGGAATGGCATGGTTTACTGAGCAGAGGGAGGTTAGGAGAGTTGCACAGTAGTAGCAGAGAGGGCTGGAACCAAGAGCAGGGTAATGGAAGGACATCTGCAAGCTGACCAAAGGCCTTACCGGTCCCTGCTAGCTCACCTCACTCACCAAGGGTGATGAACTCACAAAGATGTCAACAAAGACCTGCTGAGCAGCCAGTCACTCTCCTACCTGCAAAGCATGGAAGGGCACCCATGTGCATGTCCTTCTGTGGAAGATGAACCAGTTCACCGTGCTAGACTCTACAGCTTCCTCCTTTTACAGCCCTGCTAAAAAACCAAACCGACCAAACAACAGGGGGGCCAGGCAAGGTGATCTCCCTGCCCCAGGATCCTGTCTTCCAGTAGAGGCTCTGTCAGTGACAGGGAGCAAAGTCCCCCCAAGGAGGCCTGCTGCATTTCAGCTCCATTTAGACTGTATATGCAACAGCCAAGCCACTGATGCCAGGAAACTTAAGAGCAGTCACTGTTATGCTCTGACTGGGAGCAAGGAGCCAGGTAAGACAGGAAGGGCTGCCTGGGGGCTCACATGGAAAGTAGAGGGTGGTGGCCCTGTCTCCAGACTCTCTGGGCTGGAAAGACACATTTGCAACCTAGATGGGCTGGGTTTACTCCTAAGAGCTGAGGTTTACAGGGGCTGGCTGGTACTCTAGTGCAAATTAAATGGTCTCCTCACCAGCAGAGAAAGGCAAAAGAGGCTGGGCTGCCCCGTGGCCACCGCTGTTCTCTTAGTTCCATTTCACAGAAAATGGTTTTCCCTACTAGAGCACTGGCTAATAAGAGAATACTTCACACATCCATTGATTGAGAAGGTGCTTCAGTTGTCGTCACTGCAACATTGTCGTCGCTGTTGCTGTTTCTTCAGAGGCTCTCGAGGAACCCCGCATGAGACCCAATTCTGTCAGCAGCCAGTTCTATAACCTGATCCGAGGAAAATGGTTCCCTGTGACTGGGCTCACCTGCTTTCCCACAGGCTACAATGTGTCAGCATGCCCCAAACTCTCCCCCTATGGACAGAGACCATTACACCCGATATTTTTCCATTTGTAAATTGAGGCCCCAAGTGATGCCTTCCAAATTCCAGGTCTGTCAAAAATAACCTAGATTAAAAACTCCTAAATAGCCATACATTTCCTTCCCTACTACCCACATAAGGAAGAGCTGAAACAAGTTTTACAGATAAATGATTGACACACAGATCACAAGATCCCATAAGTACCACCTAGGAAGTCCAATAAAAGCAAGATATTATGAGATGCCCCTCATACTGCGTGCATGCATTATTCATCCCGTAAGTATTAGCATTCTGTATAAACTCAACCCCACAGTTACCTGGCAATAGCCAGATAGGCCTGACCCACTATAAAAGGGCTGCTTGACCCCTCATTCCTCTCTTACTCTTGCTTCCCTCTTGCTTCTCTCTTGCTCTTCCTCTCACCTTCCCCCAACCCTCTCTCCACACACTTGTGGCCATGGCTGGCCTCTACTTCTCTACTCTTTCTGCCTTTCTCTGGCTCTACTACCCACTTAACTCATGTGACTGGTCCCTCAGGGGTAAAGGATGCCTTGGCATAGGTCCACCACACCCTCTTCCCCCATACCTCACCACACCCCCACAAAACATATCTTATACTTCTTTATCTTTTTATAAACACATCAGTAAGCATTTACTAAGGAGCCACTGTGAGCAAGGCACGAACTAAGTTCACACGAGTGAATGTGATTGCCAAGTGCCTGTGTCCGTGCATATGCATAAGTAGCAACCAGAGAAGGCCAGCCAAGGCACACCTTGTGGGAGAACAAAAACAAAAAACAAAAAAAGCAAACATTTGTCCCCAGCCCAAATGAGGAGAGTCTCCCAGGAGAAAACAAGAATTCTAATTGTCCAGAGGAAGTTCCCAAATGATACCCAAAATTTACAGTTTTACAGATGTAAATAGATGAAAGGGTTGGTCATGTGGCTCAATTGCTGGTGTGCTGTGTAGGATGCAGGAGCCCTGGATTCAGTCACCAGCACTGCTGCAAAAAATTAAAAGTAGGGTCTCTTGTTCGTTGACAAGTGGTGGGGATTACCTGTAACCCCAGCACTGGAGGGGACAGAAGTGGGGGATTAAGAGTAGGGGAATGCCAGGGCAGGAGGACAGAAGTGGGTGGGTGGGTGGGTGGTGGAGCAACCTCATAGAGGCAGGGGGAGGAGGGATGGGATAGGGGGTTTCCAAAGGAAACCTGGAAAGGGGAAAACATTTGAAATGTAAATAAAGAAAATATCCAATCCACAAAGTAAAGAGTTTGGTACCAACCTAGGCTGCCTATCAAGTTCAGGGCCAGTCTTTGATCCATAGAGTTTTGTGGGGTTTTTTGTTTGTTTGTTTGTTTGTTTGTTTGTTTGTTTAAACAAAATTACATTCCTTACAGCAATAAGGAAGATAGAGCTGGTGAGGAACAGCCTGAGAGAGTCACTGGTAATTATTTACACAGCCCAGCCAACAGTAGAGTTTGGGTGGTTGTATTTCTCACCTTTATGGCAGCCAAGTCTCCAGAAACCTACCTAACTGGGTCTCTTGCATTTCCACAGATTGAAGAATTTGTGCCTTTTTCTTCAAATTTTTAAAAACATATTCCAGTGCTTTCCTGAATGTATGTCTGTGTACCATCTGCATGCCTGGTGTCCACGGAGGTCAGAAGATGGTGTCAGATCCCCTGGAACTAGAATACAGACAGTTGTGAGCTGCCATGTGGGTGCTGGGAACTAAATCGGGTCCCCTGGGAGAACTTCAATTGTTTTAAACATCTGAACCATCTCCAGCCTTCTAACTGTGGGGGTTCAGAGTGGAAGCCAAGAAGACCAGCTTCAGATACGGAAGCTTAAAAATGAAAGCTTTATTTTCCCAGTGCTCACTGAGGCAGCCAACTCTGGATCTGAACTGCATCCCAGAAGGGAAATTGTACAACATTTCTAAAAGATTCCGGGAACATAAATCAAGGGGTTAAGCAAGTCTCCCATTGGAGACTGGACTGTATCCAGGGTACCTGGCTTCAAGGTCTTTAATGCTTTCTCCTAGATATTAGGTCCTGAGCTCAGAGTGATAACGGGGTAAAGGAGTGGGCCAGCTGCATGTAGTTAATTGAGGTATAAAACTTATGCACCTTGGTTTAGATAACATCAGTTTCTATATTCTTTACCAGTTAAAAGACAATTAAGAAAATATTTGGAGAAGTAGGATATGTGTTCGTTCCCAGGCCTGAGAATATGAACTTGTTTGACCCTGCCAGCAAGATGGAGTTGTCCTTGAGATAACTGGACTCAGACAAAAGTCTCCTTACAAGTTGTATCTGAGATACCTGGACTCAGACACAACTATTTACAACAGAAGCAGTTCAGCTATAGAGAAGTCCCCAGCTCCCCCTGGGGCCCCGGACCTTGAATTTAGTTTCTCCCTGTGCTTAAATGGAGTCTGGAAATGAAATGGTAGTACTTAGAATAAGTTTCTTTTGCTTGTTCCCAACATTGTGACATTTTCAATCCTTCTTTATTTCCCATTTTTTACCAAAATCTTCTTAAAGGTTAAAGAGCTGAAGATCTCACATCCCTAAAAAGGCTTATTTTCAGTGGTTATGCCCCACAGGAAAGAGGAGACTTCAGTTAGAAGGTCAGGACCAAGTAAATGTGTGGGTAGCAACAGGTGTACAGGAGGCTGAAGTCATACAAATGGGTTCATGGTGTCCGTTCATTGGGTCACGTATTTTTCTCCCACTTCTCCCCTAATCTGGAATGTTGCAAACAGAACCCGATGTAATATTCTAGTCAAGGTAGGGATGATGACTGTCGAGGGTTGAAAATGGAGGGAGATTTGCCATCTATTAGGACCTGGTAAAAGTTAGGACCAAATAGAATTGAGCGCCACCTTGTATGGCTTTGGTGAATGAGGGCATCTGTCGGAAACGCTTTCTGAGAATGGTCTGTAGATCCTCTGTATCTTCAAAAAGTCCGTCAAATTTTATCTTGGGGAATGTAAGCCGATGGGTTTAGGATGAACCAAAGGTAAGCATTGCTTCCTTGGTCCATTGTCTTCCTCATTCAGCCTGAGTTTGACTGCCATCAGCTTGTTCATGAATGATTTGGAAAGCCTTACGGAGTCTAACAGTGTTAATTTAAGAGTTACTTTAAAATCTTTACTAAGGTAAGCGGAGTCAGGCAGAGCAGCCTGCAGACTAAAAGGGCAAAGCTTCCTAGGTGGGCCTGAGGCAGCCATGACACTTCCAGTTCTCGTTCTCTAGCGGGACGCCTGGTGGGTGGGGCACTTCCGGTCCCTGGCTCGCTGTCATGGAGTCCGCCTGGTCTTCCCGGGAGGCCAGCCTGGGATCTACAGACCTGCAGCTGCAGCGGTTCATGGAGGCGGAGGTGCAGAAGCAGCGGGTGCAGCTGCTCATCCACCACATGACGGAGCTCTGCTGGGAGAAGTGCATGGACAAGCCCGGGCCCAGGCTAGATGGCCGGGCCGAGCTCTGCTTGGTCAACTGCGTCGAGCGCTTCATCGATACGAGCCAGTTCATCTTGAATCGACTGGAGCAGACCCAGAAGGCTAGACCACTCTTCTCAGAAAGACTTTCCGACTGATCTCAGCGTTTCCCCCGCTTTGGAAAAGGAAGGTAGGTGAGGAAATGGACAGCTTTGGGGGGGGGGCGGGGGGATGGTGATGGGAACAACATGGAGGGGCGTCTTATCATCTAAGAATTAGGAAAGATTAATTACTTTTTTTTCAATGTTTGTGGGGTTGAGGGTCATGGGGGTTTGAGATGTGGGTGGTCGTTTATTTCTTTCGTTTTTTAGATAGAATGTCGCTATGTAGCCCTGGCCAGCCTGCAACTTACTCTGCAAACAAAACTAGCCAGGAATTCTGCATTTGCCTGCTCCTGCCTCTTGAGTGCTAGGGTTAAAGATGTGTGTGTATATCTGTGTGTGTCTGTGTGAGTTTATGCCACTGTGAGTGCGGTGTCCATGGACCCCAGAAGAGGGCTTCAGATTCCTGGAGCAGGAAGTGCTCTAGGCATCTCTGCGCCTGTGGGTTGTGTTTTAAAGTAATGTTGTGAAAGTGATTCACAGATGAATAAGAGCTGCCTTAGGTGTATGTGGAGCTCAGCTCCCCACAAAGGTCCCCTTAACTGCTAGCTTGATATGGATAGTGGAACTGCTTTCTGTAATCTGGAACCACACAGTAAATCTCTTTTTGTGTGAGTTCATTCTAGATATTATAGTAGGGCTTATTAGGTGAAGCTGAGTTTAATGACAGACGCATGCCTTTAGTCCTAGCACTAGAAGGCAGATAGACTGCAAGTTTGAGGCCAGTCTGGGCTACATAGTGAGATAGGGTACTTCATAAGAATTTCTTAAGAAATCAAAATTAACATTACAGTTGTCTTAGGGTTTCCATTGCTGTAAAGAGACACCATGATCAAGGCACATTGAACTGGGGATGGCTTATTGGTTCTGAGGTTCTGTCCATTATCATCATGGCAGGAAGCATGGCAGCACTTAGGAAGGCATGGCTCTGTAGGAGCTAAGAGTTCCACATCTTGTTCTGAGGGCAAACAGGAGAAGACTGGCTTCCAGGCAGCTAGGAGAAGGGTCTCAAAGCCCACGCCCACATTACTTCCTCCAGCAAGGCCACACCTTCTCATAAAACCACTCCCTGAGCCAAGCATATACAAACCCACAACAATTATGACTGACAACTTCTGAGAGAAGGAAAGGGAGGAGAGAGGAGGCAGGAGTGGAGGAAACAGCTGGGAGAGAATAATTTGTTATTTGACTGAGGCTCTTTATCTAGTGGTGTCCAGGGCTGGGAATAAGATCCATGGGACGTTCATACAGTACCTTCAGTCCGTTCTTTCCTTCCGCCATGACTTAGTAGGTATCTATCCTACAGTGTGCTCTCAAGGTAGAACAGACAGCCTGACACTCCTTGGGCCCTTTTTTATAAAGGAATTCGCTGACGCCAATGCACTTAATTCTCACTACTAGACTGGCCTAAGAACTTAATGTACTCTGTCTATATAGCAAGGTGCAAAAGGTTTCAAAATGTGCCTTAAGAGATACGAAGATTTGTATGGTTACAGGGAGGGCACGCCTGGTGCTAATTATTATAGGATCCACTTATTAGGTTATTTTGATTGATTTTTTTTTTTTAGAGTATCTATGAGGTTTGAAGAATAAAACATACCCCTAAAGCAAACCTTTAGCTTTCAGAATTCTTTTCATTCTCTCCACAACCTTTTCTTGGAAGACACAACCTGTAGGTAAAGGGGGGTGGGCAGAAGGGATGGAGAGAAGAAGGGAGATAGAGATAGAAAGATAGAGATAGAAAGATAGAGAGAGGGAGAGGCGGGGAGAAGAATAAATGAGCTTCACTATGGACAACTTATTTAAAAGACAGGATCTTGCTTGCCGTGTAGCTGCCTGACTGGCCTGGAATTCACCATGTAGATCAAATTGACCTTGAACTTGGAGCAGATCCTCTGTCTCAGTATCCTGACCACTGGGAACATGGGCGTGTTTCACCATAACTGACTTGGCTGTTTCTGTAAAAATCCAAAGAATTTATCATCACAATTTTGACTGAAAGCTTTCAAGATGTATCTGATTCCAGGAATCTCATTCCATTTGGAATATATAATAATAATTATTATTATAATTATAATACATTTATACAGATACAAGTCTTCCAAACTTTCAGGTGCCCTCTAGAGATCTCAATATTTTCAGAATAAGATGGCTCAGAGGGTAAAGGTGCTTGCTGCAAAAGCCTAGCAACCTTTATTTGATCCCTGTAGCCCACAATAAAAGTGCAGAGAGAGAACGAAGTCCTCAGAGCTGTTCCCTAAATGCTGCATGTGTGCTGTGACAGCATGTACTCAGAACCACAATAAATAAGTCACTAAAAATTTAAGGAAAATAAGTTTTCACCAAAGCTTAGCTCCTTCAGGATTGAGAAAACTCTTCAGTAATCAGGAAGAAAGAGGCCACAGGGACCATGTAGAGCACATGCTATCTTGTCCTTGTTTACTCACTGTCACTGACTCTGAGGTCCAGGAGACAGGAGTTCGTAAACAGAGGCAGGTTTATTTATAGGGCCAGAGCTGGGAGAAGAGAGGTTCTAACTTCTCATTGCTGTGCCTGCAGCAGGGTTAGAGGGTATAGGGAAAGAGGAATGCAAGGCTAGGGATATGCATGAGAAGGGTTAAGCCAGGGATAAGCCAGGCTTAGGTTAGCTGTGGGATAAACCAGGCTTAGGAAGGCGCTGCCAGGGGCTTGGGCTATTCTCACGTGTGAATGGGATTCTCTAGAGAACGTTTCCTTCTTTCAGATCCCTCTTCCTTAGGGTTTCGGATCCATCTATTGCCAGCAAGCCTGAAAATCCTGAAATCGTCTGTGCCTGAAGGAAGGAAGCAATGCGCATGGAGAGGCTGGAGTCAGGAGGCACCAATCTCTGTCAAGTCACCGTGCACAAAGAGCCTCATCCTTCGGGGCTGAGAGACGGCTCAGCAGTGAAGAGACTTGTTACTCTTGCAGAGAGCCAGTGGCCATCTGATGGCTTTCAACCGTTTATAACGCCAGTTCTGGCAGACTCAACACCCTCTCCTGACCTCTGGGGCATCCTAGACACAGAGCACACTTACATTCACATAACGGTCCAGAAAGATGGCTCAGTGATGAAGACTACTGCTCGCTCTTCCAGAGGACCTGCATTAATTCCCCAGCAACCACAAGGTAGCTCACAGCATCTATAGTCCAGTTCCAGGGCATCCAACAGGTTCCCCCCTCCTCTGGCACTCACAGGCACTGCACACACTTGATAAACAGACATGCATGCAGGTAAAACACCCATACACACAAAACAAAAATAAAGGTCAAAAGACTGTACATACAAAATAAATATTTAAAAGAAAGGAACCTGTTCTTTGTAACTGATCAGCTTTGGGTAGGACTGACACAAGGAACTCTATCTTTCCTCCCTTTCCTTCTTCCTTCTTCCCTCCTCCCCTCCCTCCCTCCCTCCTCTCTCCCTTCCTTCCTCCCTTCCTTCCTTTATTCCCACCCTTCTTACTTGCTGTGTGTACTTGTCTTGTTTGACAGCTTCATCCATCATCTCTGAACAGTTTTCTCTGAAGACATTGCTGATCAACCACCCTGTGTTTTAGTCTTGGTCACTTGTTGCCATGGTGAGATTTGTCCAGGTTGGTGTTGTTGTGATCCAATCCTGTGTTGGGGAGGAAGTGGCTGGCAGTTAGGTTTAGTTTAAAAGGAGGGGCTGTTAGGCTGTGTTCACCTGGTGTCCATTCTTAAGTTGAGTTTTACTTCTCTTATGCTTTATCTACATCCCAGCCTCTTAGTACAGTAGCAGGTGGTTTTGTTATAAGACATACTCCTCAATAGGCAGTAGTTGCAAAATTTTATTCCTACTAGCACCTTCCATTTTGTTCTCTACTTTTTGTTCCTATAATCTGCTGACTTTTTACTCTGTGTGTATGTGCCTGTGCACGTGCGTGGTTGGATTGGTTTGCAGATGTGTCTGTTCGGTACCTACAAAGGCGAGGCATGTGCGTGTGCGTGCGTGTGTCTCTGTTCTGTACCTACGAAGGCCAGAAGAGGGCGCTGGATGTCAGTACTGGAGGGACAGGTGGTTATGAGTCTTAACATGGGTACTGGGAATCAAACACAGGTCATCTGGAAAAGCAGCTAGTGTCTCGACTGTTCAGCTCTCTCTCTGGCCCTTTGTCCTTTTCAACTTAGTCACACAGGAGTCTCTAAATACAATTAACCTTTTCTTGGCCTCATATGGGAGCACATGCCTGTAATGCCAGCAGGCAGGAGGTAGAGCAGGAGGGGAGGGGGCGTATTACTTTCAGGCAACATACTTTCAGGATGGCTTGGGCTGCAGAGCAAGAGCTGTCTCAAAATATATCCCCGTATTTATAACTTCCTTTGTAAAACACACCCCACGTTCCTTTGAGACAGCGGTTCCCCTTTTACTTGGAGTTTCAGTCATTACCCTTAGCAGTCCTGTGCCAGCGCCTTGTACAGACCAGCTTACAACATCTATAAAGTATGAGCTGATCACCTCACAACCCTTGAATGTGGAAACAGGCCCAATATATTTAAACTTGTTTGAAGTAATAAAGCAAAATGTTAAAGCATGTAAGATTTAGACATATGATCAGTGATGTTTTATTATTTTAATTCATTTAGGAATGATTCAGACCTCAGGTGAACATGATTTGGCTCGGTATAGATGACTCTGTAGTTGTTTTGAGACAGGACCTCATGTAGACCTTGAACTCCTGACTGGTCCTGCCTCTTCCTTCCAAGTGCAGGCATTATAGGCATATACCACCACACGTGGTATTTAATTTATTGCAGCATGAACTTAGAGCTTTATAAGCCATACAAACTTGGATATTACCATTTTTCAAAGTTATTCAAATTTTAAGAAGAATTTAGGGATGGGCAAGACAATCCAGTGAGTGAAATTATTCCTTGGCAAGCCTGACAACCTGAGCTAGACCCTGTAACTGTGGTTTAGCTGTAATCTCTCCACCCCCAACCCCCATAAATAAGCAAATAAATGTAAAGAGATAAAAGTGTTTAAGTTAACTTTATAAGTGAAAATTTCCCCATATCAATGATGTAACACGTACATAACATACAAACACAAGTATAGATAGAAGTTTACATGTAGACCTAAGGTACATATTTGTGCATATTAACACACTAAAATATAGATAAAAATAGGATCTTACACCTTTCATTTGAAGTTCTTCACTGGCTGGCTTATTAGTGGTCTTTTTTTGTTTTTTGTTTTTTGTTTTTTTTTTTCAAGACAGGGTTTCTCTGTGTAGCCCTGACTGTCCTGGAACTCACTCTGTAGACGAGGCTAGCCTCGAACTCAGAGATCCGACTGCCTCTGCCTCCCAAGTGCTGGGATTAAAGGTGTGCGCCACCACTGCCTGGCTTTATTAATGGTCTTATGTCACTTTTTAATTATATGTTTATTACCTCAAATTATCTGTACAGCCAAGCAATCCTACATTCATATTTTAAAGATAAGACTTTCTGTTAAGATGTACAAAATGTACATCTTAAATAAACAGAACTTAGTCCTAAATTTCACGATTTGCTTGGAAAAGAGAGCACGGAAAGGCCAAGGCCAGATAAAATGGCCAAGGGGAAGACCAGTGTAGATTTAAGACCTTTTCCTGTAGTGTGAGTCTGTAGAGAGGGGATCGCCATTAGAGTAGAAATGGCTTTTTCAGCTTTATTTTATTAAGCCTTTGGGAATAGGAGTTGCGATGTCAGGAAGTCACACTCTGGAGCTCAGCTGAGCTGGTAGACATAAGTTCTTCCACTATAGCTACTGCCTTATTTTAGTGACTTCAGGACACAGCCCTTTAACAAATAAAGCGCAGAGCGCTTTCTGTGCCTGCTTGGGCTAGCTTTGGAGGGCACATCTGTATCTGTGACCTTTCTGCTGCTGTGACAGAATACCATGACTGAGCTCACTAAAGGGACAGAGTTTACATTTTGACTTATGATTCATTCCAGAAGTGGAGTCTGTAATGGCAGGAGACATAACAGCAGGCAAGTGGGTCAGGGAACAGAGAGAGAAACGAGAGAGAGAGAGAGAGAGAGAGAGAGAGAGAGAGAATGAGAATGGGAATTGTACTTCCACAACCTCTGCAAACAGTGGCACCAGGGGTGACCAAGTGTTCAAGTATCTGAGCTTATGGAGGAACATTTCTCACTCAGACAACCACAGCATCTTCACAGTGTGTTAAAGCTTTCCTTATTAGCTTTTTTTAGTATTTATTTTTAGTTATGAGTACGTATGCATCTCTGTGTCTAAGTATGTGCAGGTGAGTGCAGGTATCCAGGGAAGCCAGAAGGGGTCCCCAGATTCCTCAGGGGCTGGAGTTGCAGCAGCCACTCCACGTGGATGCTTAAGAACTGAACTTAGGCCCTCTGCAAGAGCACTGTGTGCCTTTACCCACAGAGCCATCTCTCCAGCCCTTCTTGTTTTAACTTACTGCAGGTTTCAGTCATTTTAGAAAGAGACCATCAGGGCTGGGAGATGGCTCAGTTGGTAAGGTGCTGGCCTTGCAAGTGGGACATCCTGAGTTCAATTCTTGGAACTCCATTTTAAGAAAAAGTACATGCCGTGTTTACCCGGCACACATGAAGAGAGGGGGATTTTAGAGTCTGTAGGGGACCATCCTCGAACTCTAGATCTGAATGCCTCTGTGGTTTTGTTATCAATAAAGTAGAAAACAACTGGGACCTTGGGTGACTCAGCTAAAATTAGGGAAGCCTCCTGATCTCCAGGAAGAAGTGGAGACCAGAGGAGAGGCTAAGAGGTTTTAAAGGAGTACAGGTAAGAGTGTGAGGCACTTCTACCAGGCGGGCGGGCAGACAACTGGGAGAACTGGCTGTCCGGGTCTTTGTTTATTGTGTAAAATTGGGGGGGGGGGGTTTAAGGTGGAATTGGGGTGATTCAGGGTTCTGGGCATAAAAACTGGGTTTCCCATGTGAAAAGCCAGGCTATTCCTTCCCAGGCCCTCACACTTATGTGCTTAGTGGAGACACTGCTGGGAAGACAGAACCCCACACTGTGTGAAAGGAAAGGCAAGCACTCAGGGAGAAGCCCCGCCTGTCCCGCCCGCGTGGGTCTGGTGCCTGGCTGGATGATGTGTAATGGGCTGAGGTAGCAGGGCAAATGTGTGGCCCAGGTCTTAGGTATGTGTTTTAGGTGGGGAATAGCAAACTGGGCTCTACTGTTGTTGGTTTACTTCTCTTCTTTTCTGAGGAGAGACAACTCAGTCGTATTCTATCGCCACTGGTTTATAGTCTAGCTTCAGAACTTGACGAAATCTTGGGTTTTCCCACTTATTTAATGAAGGACCAACGCTGCTTTATCTGTTAGCATCTTGTGATCTTTGCGTAAAGGACAGAGTTTGAAAATATTCCCACCCTCTACACACACACACACACACACACACACACACACACACACACACACACGGCCAACTCCCCGCCCCCCTGCCTACCCTACATTTCCTCTCCTAAGGAGTAGGGCTTATGGTAAAGGCAGGCACTTTAACCGCTGGTTGGTAAACTCAGCCCTGGGGACTTATTTTCTTGTAAGGAGGGAGGGAGAGTTCCCCCTTTGTCCTGTAGCTGCTTTGTAGGATGTCATCCCTGCCTAGAGTTTTCTTCCCTTGCAGAAGGCAGATGAAGCAGCAACATCCTGGTCTGACCAGAGCTGAGAGTCAAGTTTGTTGCCAGCAGATAGGGAGTGCCATGTCGTTGTCCTGGAAGGAGGACTTGCAGCAACAGTAGGGAAAGGAAAATTAATGGGGTTTCGGTATGTGTTGTGCAGGAGAGATCTGAGAGAGGAAGTCCTGGCGTTCCCTAAGAGAGGAGCCCATAGTCTGTCAGTTGAGAAACTGCCCTGGAAGCCTTGGTTGAGAGTGGAGAAGGAGGTGGGCTCTCTAGAAAGATGGTAAACTTCTGTTTGTTTACTCAGAGCCACGCAAATTCATTCCTGCCATAAGAGCACCTCTTAAAAGGGTTTGCAAGGCAGGCAAGCACAGATTTGCCTAGTGAGGCACAGGCAGGACAGCTGGGATACCTGGTGTCAGGAATTACCCAGGCAGAGGCTAAGCAGAGGCTATGGGTCCTGGCTTAATAGGTTTATCCACCTAAAGTTTTGGGGTCCCTTTGAGGAGAGGTTGCTAGTCTGTGATTGGCTCACAGCTTTTACACCTCACCTTTAGCACTGATTGCAAAATAGGTTTATGCTGGACACGTGACGCTAATAAGCAGTTCCTTGGAAGGCCAGGCGTGGTGGCTCACGCCTTTAATCCCAGCACTTGGGAGTCAGAGGCAGGCAAATTTCTAAGTTCGAGGCCATCCTGGTCTACAGAGTGAGTTCCAGGACAGCCAGGGCTACACAGGGAAACCCTGCTTCAAAACACACACACACACACAACAACAGCAACAAAAAGCAGTTCCTTGGAGTCCAACAGCCATTGGGATACTCGGTCAGGCCTGGTCAGGCCTGGTCATAGATGACTGGCTTTGTGGGTCTTTAGGGGCACTGGTGGGTCTGCCTCTGCTGTCTAAACAAGGCCAGGATAAGATGTGGCTAGAGAGGCTTGAATTCATCAGCGTCCATCCGGAACACAGGAGCTGACTGTCAGGCAGGTCCCTTAGCCCTAGGCCCGCCCTTCTGCTGTGTATCATCATTACTCCAACCTTTGGTTTTTATTCCTTTTGGTGTTTAAGACCATGTGGGTGGCCCCCAGATTATCCTCTCGTCTTTTTAGTGTGGAGGGGAGTGTGACTCCTCCCCCGTGGTGCCTTTAGCTTTCCCTTCCACTTGTGCCATATTGTGGTGTGTTGTCAACGTCTGACCTCTCATGAAAGCAATGAGGACATTTCCTCTCCAAAGACCGTCCTCTCTGCAGAATGTTAACTCATTGGAGCCCAGCCCCTTGGGTCTCTGTGACTTCTCTTATCAAGAGAATGGGTGACCTGCCAGACTTGTATGGCCCTTTGGTTTGCTAAGATGTCAGCATGCCTGGGATGGAAGCCGACAGTGGAGAGGCTGACCTTTTCGTTTCAGCCTCTTGGATTTGGGCCTCAGAGTTTTGGTTAGTGAGAATCCAGAAGATCCATGTCTTAGTTCCCTTTTCTGTCGATTCTTCTGTTGATTGCCTGCCTGAAGTTCTTCCTGTGGGAGGAGGTAGCTGGCATACTTGACAGCTTATATTAAGACCCCTGCCTTGCAGATGTAATCCTGTAGGTTCTATTTCCAAGATCTAATGATATCCCATAACCTTCTAATAGAAGGACAGCCACTATCTGTGGATATGGGAAATCTTAGCTCAGAGGGCCGCTTCCCCGACCCCGAGAAAGCTTCTTACTTCTTCTTTGTGATTAGACCATGTTAGCCTAAGTAATGTCTTCTTCCCCTTTATAATTCCAGTGTCTTCCTGATGGCAGTTAAGAAAATGGGGTAAATGAATAGGGCAGTCGAGAATTCCCAACTCCTGGGCCCGCAGGTTAGGAAGGCTTTTAGGTAAGGGCTTAGTGACTCCCTCAGATGCAGCAAGGAGACTGCCAGAGCTCCTGCCTAGGTGGATGAAGAGTTCTAGGGCTTGGGGGTTCATATCAATTAAGTTACACAAGCTGGTGTGCTACATTATAGAGACTGAGCGTGCCCCGGCAGCCATAGCCGGAGGAGGAGGAGAATGAGCAGACAGCAGGGAAGAGCCTCAGGGTCTGGGAGTGTGCATCTCATGGGTAAGAGCCCAGAGCCCAGGGTCGTGAGGGATCTGTGAGTGATGGGTGCCACCTCCCTAATTGCTCTTCTGGCTGCAGATTTCCCCGCTTTGAGAGAAGGGCATGCATCTTCCTTCTGATGGGTCCTGATCAACTCCACGCACATTGTCTTCAAGCAAGACTTCCTTGGAACAGTCTTCCTTGGCTGCTTCCACCTGGTTAGATGTTCTCTCTCTAACCATCACTGCCACGTCTCCATATTGGTGTACACTGTTAAGTGACCATCCTTGATCAGGTGGACAGCCACTTACGGAAGTAACAGCTCCCACTCATTGCTGTCCCACCAGGCTTGACATAAAGCTGATACAGAGGAGGTGCTTGGAAGGTAATAGATGAAGGTTAGGAGTGGCTGTCGTTCCAAACCTGCCTCCATACCTGCCATTGGCTTGTCCACTGAGCACTTGCTCTGTACCTGGTGAAAGCCACTGAAGAGAAATAGGCTATCATTCTGAGCCACATTGGTGCCTGCACAGGGCCAGGAGGGTAAATGAAAGCTGAGATGCCTGCAGGCCACAGAGAACCGTGTGGTGTGACTCGCCATGAGGATGGCAGCTGGGGGAGTGAAGCCGACCTCATCCCCAGCAGAGGATGAAGCTGAAGCAGAGGATGACTCACCTGTAGTCAGCCAGGAAGCTGTTAACATTGCTGAGACCCAGACGAGCCTGAGGGCCCTAAAGCAAATGCCATTAAAGAAGACATGGGCGCCCCACTCTTCCCTTTACCACCTACAATAAAAACTGAACCAGCTCTAAGTTTGTCACAGAGGCTTAGTGTGGAAGTGGAGAACACGCAAAGATGGGCTTTTTTATTCCTGGTGTCCTAGAGCCTCTGAGTGTCTGTGAACAAGGCCTTCGAAGCAGAAAGCCTACACTCCATCCTGAGAACCCGTAACTCCCAACTCTAGACTCTCAAAACCAGAGGTTCTTTCCTATGAACCACGAGTGCTTGTGTGGTGGGCCAGAGACAACTCCAGGGCTGGAGCACAAAGGCCTTCATGGCCTAAGCTTTCAAAGCGAGGGGCTTGATTCAGAAACTTCCCACACTGGGCTTTTACTTCACATTCGCCCTCTTCTAAGGTCAGTTGTCTTCTGGTCGCTCCATGGTAGCCAGGGCTGATCAATTCTGGCAGCCTTCTGGAATTTTCCCAGCAGCATCTCATCCACCGGGTCCCTTTTTAAAAATGTGATTAAGTTGTCTGTGTGTGTGTGTGTGTGTGTGTATTGTGTGCACGAGTGCCACACTGTGTAAGTGGAAATCAGGGTATAACTTGCAGCTCTGGGGATTGAACTTGGATCATCAGGCTTGCCAGCAAGCGACTTTATCCACGGAATCATCCCACCAGCCCCCCACTTGCTGCTTTAGCAGTCTTTAGTCTCCATTGCCTCCTCAGTCTTGGCTCTTCGGAGCCTCTTGCCCATCAGTTTTCCTGCCTCTCACCTCCTCAGCATCTCTGCTCCTGACTGCATTCTGAATGCATTTCCTTGTAGCTGGGGCCAGCCGGCCATGGCTGAGGCTGGAAGCCACATGGTTTCATCAACTTCTCAGGCAAGCAGTTCAACGTTCCTGTTAGCAGTGGAGACCACCCTGGGAAGCCTGCCTTCCAGAGCTGCATGTAGTGCCTAAGAGAGCTGTCTTCCTGGGACCGACTGGAAAACGCAGACAGGAGCCTTGCCTGCAGTCAGCTATGACAGTGCACCAGCTGCCAGTGGGAAGGCCCACCAGAATGGAGCAGGTTACAGTCAGCCACATCGTCCAGGGCATCGTCCAGTGGTCCTTCCTTAGCTAGAGTACAGTCTTCACTGTCTGCAGCTGGAGTAAAACTGTCATGCATTAGCAGGACAACTCTAGGAAACACCCAAGGCTCTAGAGTGGGTTTTTGTTGTTGTTGTTGTTGTTGTTTTTTAAATACTGAGAGAGTGATGGCATATACTTTTGATCCCAGCAATCAGGAGGAAGAGGCAGACAGATCTCTGTGAATTCAAGGCCAGCCTGGTCTACAGAGTGAGTTCCAAGACAGCCAAGGCTATGTGGTAAGACCTTGCTTCAAACAAACAAACAAAAAAATAGTAAGAGAGAAAGTATTTTAAAACTCAAAAATAAGAAAGCAGACTGGTGGACACCACCATAATTCCATCGGCAGAGACAGATAGTGAGCTCGGTGGTAGCCTGACCACATAGTAAGACTTGTCGTAAAGTGGAGAAAGCCCTAAAACTGGCATTTATAATTGATCAGTATATTTCCAATAGGGCCCTTTCCCTCTATGATTGTATAATTAGACTTTTTTCAAAACTAAGCGATAGCTGAAGAAATGGTTCAGCAGGTAAGAGTTCTTGCTGTTCTTTCAGAGAACCTGAATTTGGTTCCCACCATTATATCGTAACTTCCTGTATGTAACTCTAGCTCTTGAAAATCCAACACCTTCTTCTGGCCTCCACAGGCACCTGGACACATGTGGCAAACACACACACACACACACACATAACAATAAAATAAGTCTTTGTGTTGGAGAGATGGCTCAACAGTGAAGAGTACATCCCGGTCTTATATAGGACCTGAGTTCAGTTCCCAGCACACAACCACCTGTAACTCAAGCTTCAGGGAACCCAACACCTTCTGGCCTCAGAGGACACTTGTACCCCTGTGCACATACACAGACACCAAAATAATTTTAAAAAAAAGTCTTTACAAGGATAATTGAGAATGAAGCTATAGCTCCTTGTTAGAGCATTTGTGTAGCATTTACAAAACCCCGGATTGGCATCTAGCACCACCACGATTTAATGAATGTAATGATAATGATAATGATAATGTGCTTTGGTTCTTTGTTTGTTTGTTTGTTTGTTTGTTAGAATCTCACCTAGAACCTCATGCTGGCCTGGAACTTAATATGTAGCATAGGCTGGCTGGCCTTGAACTCATGTTCAGTGAGCTACTAGCCCTGGCAATAATAATTAACAAGTAATTGTAATTGAGAGACCGATGTGTTGGCCCACTACTATAGTCCCGGGAGACATCCTGGGATACATATTGAGATGAGACCCTGTCTCAGAAGAAAAGATGAGAGTGTAAGTACGTGTGTTTACTCAAACTTTCCATTGAAATTCATAATAGTTATAATTGTTTTTGGTTTGTTTGTTTGTTTTTGGTTTTTTCAAGACAGGGTTTCTCTGTATAGCCCTGGCTGTCCTGGAACTCACTTTGTAGACCAGGCTGGCCTCAAACTCAGAAATCCACCTGCCTCTGCCTCCCAAGTGCTAGGATAAAAGGTGTGCGCCACCACACCCGAGTTATAATTGTTAAAATTGTGATGATACATACAATATAAAATTTACATTACACGTAGTTATATTGTGTTTAAGAATATTCTTGTGGACCATATTCAGAAACAATTTTAAGGCAGGTGTGGTGACTCTCACCTGTAATTCCAGCACTTGGAAGTTGGAGACAGGACAATTACTGGGAGTTGAAGGCCAGGCTGAAGTATACCATGACTCCCACACCAGCCTGGGCTAACAAGTGAGATCCGGTTCTAAAGTTTGTTTACCACTTTAAGCAGTTATAGCAGGCTTGGGATCATTTTAGTTGTAATGTTCATGGTTTTGAAAACAGAGTGGAGTGGACATCACAGATGGGAAAGAAAGCCATCCTCACATCAGGGCTTTCCCAGCACACAAGCCTCAGCCCTCTGAGGCCAAGAACACAACTGTGTAGAAGGGCAGATTCCCTCAGACGTGGAAGGGGTGTTCCCACGACGAGCCTGAACTGGGCCTTCACACAGGGCTTCCGGTCCTCAGTGTCCCTGTTTCTCAATAATCTTGGCAACTGAGTTTGTCTCACTCTCAATTACTGATCTCACTTTGGCTCATATTTTACTGATGATGGGGGAGGGGGGCTCTTCTGCCTCCAAGTTCAGCAGACTGTAGGGGGAGCCAGAAGTCAGGATGCTCTTCTAAATCTCTACTTCGTTCACCCAAGGGTGCCCCATTTGACCCTGTCTGCTTTGGGGTCAGCCAGGAATAGTATGAATCTAGAAACTTAAAAGAGGAGGTGGGGAAAGGACCTGTGGTTTGACATTTTTCAGAATTCTGTGTGTGTGTGTGTGTGTGTGTGTGTGTGTGTGTGTGTGTGTTTCAACAGTGTTTTTCATGTGTGCAACGCAGGAGAGGAAGAACTAAAATAGAAGAGGTCTCAGAAGGGGGTGGTTGGGAGGGAGGAAACATGCTCAGAACACTTGATCTCTAAATCTAGGTTTATGGAGGGGCTTTTAGAGGGGCAGTTCAAGAGCGGGTCCCCACCCCAACCCCACTTGAAACTTTCCCAGCCTTCTCTGAAGCTTTCCGAAACCCCAAGCCCTATCAAGCATGACTACAAGGTCCTGCAACAGCTCACAAAAGTAGGGGATTCTTGGAGATTGCGATCTAACTTTAGGAGCCTTCTGGCAGCCAGCAGCATCTGACACATTAGAGCAGGTCGCACCCCAGAACAAGCAGCATCACCTTCCCGAGGCTTCAGAAGGCTCACGCTGCACCATGCCACTGTGACCCTCATGGCATGTGAGACCAAGGCCTCATTTTGACCAGAAGAGGATGTGGCAACATGGTAGGAGGAGCCTAGGTCCACATATGTTGCTGTACTTGGCAGCATCTGCTAAGCTTATTTACATGGTAAATTTCTTGGGGACCAACTTTAGTAGAGAGAGAAATAGCCAGAGATTATTAACCCCCCTCTCTCTCAACTGTCCCCCAACCAACAGTGCCTGCCTTTCATACCCCACAGTGTCACACCCACTGCCCCACACCTGGCCACTCCTCCACCTTTTATCCCAGTGCTGAGAAAGCTTCAGGGATCCCACTTCAGGTCTGGCTCACTCACATCCTCTCCCTTCTCCCAATGGTCTGAGAACTGTAGAGACAGTCCAGGTTGGTTCTGTCACCCACCCCTAGAATAAGGCTTACCTGGGAGATAGTACCCAGGACCTGAGTCACTGGGGCTGGGGAAGGCATGGAGGGAATTAGAGGGAAGAAAAAAGATGTATGAACAGAGAGAGGCTTGGGGAAGGTGGGTCCCACAGAAAGGAGGAGCTCCCTCTGGCCTTATACCCTCCCATCACTTCTAGACATTCAGTGGATGGCTTAAAGTGGCTGCCAGCTTCCTGTTAGTGCTCTGGAGAGCAAGTATCAAGATGGTCATAACATCTCACCTATATAACTGCTGTCCTGAGGGACATGCTAGATGCCCTGCAGGGAGAGTTTTGCTCCAACTGAGAAGAGCATCCACTGAAGTGTTAGTACCAAGGGAAGCACAGACCAGGACCAGCAGCCTGAGAGTTGAGCTGTTGACACCATAGATGGTGTCACATGAGACCTGTCACGTCCTTTACTTGCCAGCAGACTGCCTCCTTTATCCAATCTTCTCAGAAGATCTGTTTGAAAGTGGGCCCAGTTCTACTCTGCTGATTATTGCAATTGAGGGATGGTATACACATCATAGAAAGCATGTCTCAAGTGTGATTTGATACATTTTAGCAAATGTAAAGTTATCACCACTGGCCAGTACCAGAGCACTCTCATGGTCCCCAAAAGACTTGTGCTGTTCCTATCAATTCCAACACTAGTAAAACCTCCAGTCTAGCTTCTGTAGCACAGACTTGCCTTTTCCCTACATTTTTTATGCACAACTTTATCACTGTCTTGATGAGTATGAGAGCTGTTGGCTTTATTTATCAACCTTGTATCCTTCCACCAGTGAACACTCTCAGTAGATCTTTAGGGGGTATGTTGGATACCTTGTATCCATCCACCAGTGAGCTTCTCCCTAGATCTTCAGCTGATGTCTTGGATACCTTGTATCCATCCACCAGTGAGCTTCTCCCTAGATCTTCAGCTGGTATATTGGATCTTCTGAGTACATCACCAGGCATCTGCAGAGTGATAGCATTGATTACTATATTTTGGAATTCTTGTCTTATTTTACCACATCGATGGGGACATGTCTAAAGGCAGAGAGTAGCTGCAGAGGCAAGTTACTCTAAGGTACTCTTACATGCTTCATAGGCAAGTGGCAGCTGTGATCCATACAAGTGTCTGTCAGCCCCCTGGTGGAATTAGCTGCGTGGCTTTCTGTGCCTAGGGTGCTCAGCATTTTATCAGTGGTCAGCTTTATCAAATGCTGTTTTGGGTGTCTGTTGAAGTAATTAGCTCAATGCATTGAATTGCATTGATAGATTCTCTGATGATAGCCTGCACTTATGTTTGTTGAGTGAACCTGTCTGGCACACAGTACTAGTCTGTGTTTAGCCCCCAGACTTGATGAGACAAGGATTTTTTTTTTACAGGAACTGGCAGAAAAACCAGGTTATCCACACAAAAAGCAGTCAGTGAGTATAGAAAAAGACAGTGATAGATATGTTCTGGCCCCAAAGAGGATCATTGGTTGGGGAGTCCCATTGGTTGGGAAGTCCCAATGGAGAAAGTCCTTCAAGGAACCCCTGACCTAAAATAAGATGGGGGGAAAGAATCTTGAGAAGAATCCAAGGTGTATTTGAAAGAAATTATTTGGTAAATAGCTTGAAATGATTGAACTGCGTATCTAAGGAGAGTCTTGAGTGCTAGGGCTAAGTTTTCTAGAATAAGGAGAGGAAGGGCTCACAGGAGCTGAGTGTCATGTCCTGCTTCATTGTCAGTTTGACGGGCTTGACTGGGCTTGACGGGACTCACAATCACCTGTGTCTTTGAGGGAGTTTCCAAATAGATTCAACTGAAGATGGAAGACCCACCCTGAATTTCAGCAGCACTGTCCTGTGGTCTGGGTCCTGGACTGGGAAAAAGAAGTTGGGTGTGGGGACAGAGCACCAGGATTGATCTCTCTGCTTTCTGACTGCTGATATAACATAGCCAGCTTATATAAGGTTCTCCGCTCTGTGGCGGACCCCATATCCTCAGACATTGGAAGAAAACAAATCCCTCTTCTCCTTAAATTGTGTCAGGTATTTCCTTACAGCAGCAGGAAAGTAACTAATAAATACCCTGAGTGGGTTTGAGAGGAAGGAGGGGAAGACGGGGATGGACTCTTGCGTGGGGCCTTTTGTATCTGACCGCACTGAATTCCATGCTTTTGAGGTTCTGGTTGTAGCGTGCACTTCTCAATAGTTCGTCGCTGTTATCATTGTTGAATATACTCCTAGGATTTTGAGTTTTATCAACGGAGGAGGAAAATAAAGTGAGAAGCAGAACCAGAAGGATGAGAAGGGGCCAGGAGCCAGGCTCTCCCAAGACTTCCTCCCAGTGAGCTTCTTCCTCCTAGCCAGGCAGCACCCACTGCCGCCCAAACGTGCCTCTAAATCATGAGTCTGGTAATTGATTATTCCATTGATGAGCCCATAGCCAGTCGCTTCCCAAAAGTCCCGCCTCCGAATCACACTTTAATGTGTTAGCCTTTGGGGAAGGCCACGTTATATCAAACCCATAGCAGGTGCTTTGTTATTGCTAGTATGTCCAAAGACCGGTGATGTTCACTGCTACTTTGAAAGCATGTGCTCTGAGAGCTACACTTCTGGATATCAGAAAATATCCTGGGTGTGGACTCTCAAGGTCTAGCTCCCAGCAAACGAAGGTGTCCCATTAGGGCCGTCCTGCAAACATCACTGACCACTTTCTCTGTGGTGGCCCAAGGCGGGACCAAGGATGAACACAGCAGAGACTTTCTGGGGTGGAGGCTCCATGAGTCACAACCAAGAGTGCATGGGGGTGGTTGGAAAGTCAGACAGGCTTTCTCATGGGAAGTGACCTTTGGTCTGGCCTTTTCAGGATCTACAGAGACACATGAACAAGGACACAGGACTTTCCTTTAACCAGGAAAATCCCATGTCAAGAACATGTGTAGCTCTGCTCAAGAGTTCAGAGAAGCAAAAAGCAGAAATTTCCCCGGCTGTGGGATTGAAACAGGAAACTACCCAGGAACCCTCTGCAGACGAAACCAGGGGGTTCCCAGCTCCCAGGACAGGTGGAGGCTTTCACAAGAAACATTTCTGGGTTCAGCTTCCACCTGCGTTCCCACCTCTTGAAAGTAGAAACTCCAGGAGGCTGCTGGGCACTCGCTGGTTTGCGGTGAAATGATAGCATCTATAGCTGGTGTGGATTTGCCCTCTGGGAACCATTTGTTGGCTGCATGAAGAAATCTTTCCAAAATTGATAAGGATTGGTCATGTCTTTCTATGCATCTCCAAACAGCCTTAGCGTCTGCATTCCAGAAAGGACAGCCCTTCTGACCCCAGTGGTGACAAAGTATCTTCACTGCCTCGAGCAGGTAGAGTACCATATCCCTGGGCTCTTCAGGTGTGTATAAAGCTGCCTGGAGGTCATAGCCGGAGCTAAAGTCACATAGAATAGGGATTTGTTCCCTCCAAGGGGACCTGAGCAGGAAGGATGAGACTCATATTGGTGGGGGGTGGGCTGAGAAAGCCCTCTCCTCTGAGGGCTAACACAGGCTGGACCCTCATCAGTAATGTGAAGTAGGATATTTCTATCGTATTTCTCTGCTACTTCCAGCACCATTACAGGTGTTAAAGTCTAAATTCCAACACCCTCAGAATGTGTGTAAAGGAAATCAATCAACCAACCAATCAATCAATCAATCAAACAAACAAACAAACAAAGAAACAAAGAAACAAACAAAATAAAGAGGTCAAATGCATGGACCAGAATCTAAGAGGCAGGTGCTGATGCCTTCTTTAAGAAAAGATGACTAGGACACAAAGAATGGCAGGCAGAGACCCAGAGATGATGAGAAGAGACCAGCTCTGCCTGTGTTTTGATCAGGGCCATGCAGGCTTCAGAGCTTAAGGGAAAGCATCCCTGTGGTGGAATAGCCCAGCCAAGGTACCTTGTTAGTCAGACTAACAGGCGTCAGTGAGCACTCGTGCTCTGTCACAAGAGGAAGGACGTAGCCACTGGTCAGAGTCATACCTTAGAAAGGCCCCGTCACTCCCCAGGGGTTGTGGAGTACTGGGTAACTAGGCTCCTACTGAGGACAAAAAGCCAGGTTTGAGTGGGGTTTCCCAGCAGCCCATGGTCTACTTGCTGATGTCACGGGCTGCCTTACAGTAAGCAGTGTTTGCTGGAGCACATTTTGCCTACCCAGAACTGCAGTCTTCATCAGTTCTTCAAATGGCTCTTGGCTACAGGGAGATAAGTGGTGTTATGAGACACCCCCGCCCCCACCCCCTGCACAACGACGTGGGAGGGGGGACGGGGAGGGAGAGGCATGTCCCTTCGAACTTTGGATTAGGCACACCTAAGCTCCTGTTTTCCACAGAGAGCCTTTATTAAGTGGGGAAGGAAAGTTAAGATGGCCGCTCTCTGACTCAGGCAGAAAAACAGCAGCAAATGATCTTGCAGGTATAACTTTTAAGAAGAGAAAAGGGGGCGGTCTGTGTTAGAATGGACTAGGGATGTGGTGGTGTATTTTAATTGGGCATGTTAATTAGGTGAACCAAAGGAGGCTTCTGGTTGCTGGACTTCAATATTTTGATAGCTGAATCTTGCTCAGGAGGAGGAAGTGGCCAAGCAAGGTAGAGGGAATGGGAGAAAGAAGGGCAAGGCCCACCAGAGCCATGTTGGTCAGAGTCCCTTCAAGTAGGCTAAGAAAAAAACAACCCAAAGCCCAAACTATAACTTTGTCTTTTACTTGGTTCATTAGCCATGCGCCTGACTCCAGGGTGCAAAGTTACAAACCGAGGCAGCTTTGAAGTCTCAGGCACTGGGCAGCCAGGGTTTAGGTTTCGAATGCATTTCGCTCACTGACTGGAAGTACACAGGGGACTCTGGAAAGGCATGTGCCCCCCGCCCCCCCACCGGCCCTTCTGTCCCTGCAGCAGGGCCCTGCCTATATAAGTCAGAGCTCTTTTTCCCACCTGCTACCAGAAAGTCCTGGAAACCTGTTGGTTCAGGAGTGTCTGGTAGCCACCACTCCTCTATGAAACTTCCATCTGGTCCTACCTGAACCCCCTCTGCTGGGGCACAGCTCCTCCCACTGCCCACGCCCCCCAAATGTGAGTCAGGAGAGGGTACAAGGAGACCTTTGCTCTCAGGGCTTCCATGTCCACAGCCACCCCTCACAGGACCTTCATGAGAGTTAGACGGACATTCACATGGACTGTACATGGATGCACTGACCGCTGGGCATACCTTTCCCGTCTCCTCTCTCCCCTCCTCACAGGACTGAGGCTCCTTCTGTAGCCCCAGCTCATATGCATCATACGCCACACACTGACATCAGAATGAAGGTGTGCTGCACCTGTTCTTGTCTCTGATCTCACACATCACACTGCACTGTATCCAGCTTAGCTGGGACTAGCTGAGATACTTACAAACTTCATGTGTACTAGTGCACACACGAGCAGGTGGCATCAGATCCCCAGTGTCCCCTGGAACCGGAGTTACAGGCAGTTATAGCCACTCGGTGTGGGTTTTGAACTGAATTTGGGTCCCCTACAAAAACAGCACATGGCTCTCAGTCATGCCGTCATCTTTCCGACCTCAAATACAAATTCTAAAACAACTTTTTAAAAATGTTATTTTATGTTTTATGTGCATGAGTATTTTGCCTTCATGTAGGTGTATTTATCATATGTGTGCCTGGTGCCCATAGAGGTCAGAAGACATCAGGTTCCCTTGGACTGCAGTTACAGATGGTTGTAAGCTACCATGTGGGTGCTGGGAAGCAAACACAGGTCCTTTGCAAGAGCAGCGCGTGCTCTTAACCTTTGAACCAACTCTCCAGTCCCTTAAGACAACTTTTTGAGTATAAAAGACATCCATGCTCCTTATAGAAGGGGTAAACTCAGCCAATGAAGATACCCCTCTCCCTGCATAAATAAATAGACAAACAAATAAATGATAGTGTTATACAGTCACGAAGAAGAAAATAGACACTATGGCCAGAACCAGCATCCAGTACAGATGGAGTCAGATCCCTCCCACACTACTGTTTGTGTGTGCAATGTGATACCCCCTCAGGGGACCTGAGTGGCCACTCAACTTTCTCATGGAAAACTCTTCCTCAAGCATAGCCACCCCAGCAGCCTTACTCTCTCAACAGATGAACCGCTGGGCATACCCCGTATTGTCTCACACTCCTGCCTTGCTCGCAGTGTAACCCGCTCTTCTTTAAAACCACAGTCGAAGAGGCATCTCAGCCTCCTTTGTGGCTGGATAAAATGGACAGACAACACAGACGTCCTTGGTCTGCTAAGCTGGAGGCTTTGCACTCTGTTACCTGATTAAAGAAATACAATGGATTTGGTTTCATTCTTGCTGAGGTGATTGTAGTCGTGAGCCTCACCTTAGGCTTCTCCTCAGGTCACAGTCTCACAGAGCCAATCAAGGCAGAGTAATCAAAGCAGTTCACCTTGCAGTTGCCATCCCTTACTCTCTATGCTTGTTCCAGCCTGGGCACCTAACTAAGCAGTCCTAGGCCTCCTGAGGGTTTGCCTGGCTGGACAAGTTCATTCAATCCATGATGGCAGCCTTAAAAAAAAAAAAAAGCCACACAGACACTTCTTGAGTCTCACCGGCCTCCAGCGGGTCTCTTGGTTTCAGACACTCTTCCTAGTTTTCACACCAAAAATATGAATGGAGCTGCAGCCGTGCTGCGTGGCTCTGAGGGCAGAGCAGACAGGGTCTTCTGACCCCTCACATCTTCTCCCTATCAGCCTCTCATCCCAGTCCTGTGCTGATGAGCCCAGCTGCCCTTCCAGTGCATGTAGGGGTCTGTAGGTTTGCTTGCGTACAGTGTGAATGCATCTCTGTGGTGTGAGGATGCCTCAAGTTCAGAGTTGCTCAGCTTCCTTCTGGGCTAGGTCTGCCGCTGTTCAAGCTTTTCTCATTATGGTTCTGCTCTATCCTTTACCTGGAGATATTCCAAATATTAAGAATATACTTAGAATGAAAAAAAAAAGAAACAATGTATAAATAATTTTGTATAAGCAGCATGTTGCATAAGCATTTGTATATAATAGCAGCTCAATAAACATTAAAAATTATGAACAAAGACTATTTTAATTCTTATAGAGTCTATTCACAATAGCCCAGCAAAATTATTGCTTTCATTATAGAATTTTGCAAATATAGAACACGAGTCAAAAGTATAGTAAGTAGTTGACGTATCCACTTACAGAGCCATGGAACTGATTTTTCTACTTAGTTGAGTTGAAATCAGCTACTCCATTCTCAATGACTACAATTTACTCAAGATACATTAAGAGGTGTGTGTGTGTGTGTGTGTGTGTGTGTGTGTGTACATATATATAGACAAAGCATATAGCTATTTCTTCATTGTTTCCTATTTGATAAACTCACCCCACAGTGTATGCTAGATACTATTTGGTAATTTTAAAGAACAAAAATCTTCGCATGTTTGTGAGGAAAAATATATAGTGAAAGTGATGAATATTGTAACTGCGGTTAAAAAAATAACAAGAACTCAAATCTTCTAAAGATAAATTGTATTAGCCTTTCACCAGGGAGAAAATGTAAATAAATCCTGGATATAAATACAACTTGCAAAAATGACAGTGTGAAAATATTTATTGCAATTAATGTTCAGTATGCATTGAAATAAAAATGAGTTATTTGTAACAGTATTTAATCAAACACTAGCAACACATTGACAACTTTCAACAGCATCTTGATGATTTTAGTTTGCAAAAGTCAGTTTAATATCTGTTCTTTTTCTTTTTCTTTTTTTAAATATCTGTTTTTTGACACTTGAAATTCATGATTTCTGCTTACCTTAAGTTTATAAGTCAAGCCACAAGTCCTTAATTCCTCTGAACTATACATTTGTTCAAAGTTGAGTTAGATTTAACACAGGAATCACTATGGTCTATCTTATTTTATTTTATTTTACCTGAATGATATTCCTTTTTTAAAAATTAGGTATTTATTTCATTTGCATTTCCAATGCTATCCCAAAAGTCCCCCACCCCCTCCCCCACCCACCCACTCCCACTTCTTGGCCCTGGCATTCCCCTGTACTGAGGCAGATAAAGTTTGCACAACCAATGGGCCTCTCTTTCCACTGATGTCCAACTGGGCCATCTTCTGATACGTATGCGACTGGAGACATGAGCTCCAGGGGTACTGTGTAGTTCATATTGCTGTTCCACCTATGGGGTTGCAGATCCCTTTAGCTCCTTGGGTACTTTCTCTGGCTCCTCCAGTGGGGGCCCTGTGATCCATCCGATGGCTGACTGTGGGCATCCACTTCTGTGTTTGCTAGGCCCCAGCATAGTCTCACGGGAGACAGCTATATCTGGGTCCTTTCGGCAGAATCTTGCTAGTGTATGCAATGGTGTCATCTTTTGAAGGCTGATTATGGGATGGATCCCCGGATATGGCGGTCTCTAGATGATCCATCCTTTCGTCTCAGCTCCAAACTTTGTCTCTGTAACTCCTTCCATGGGTGTTTTGTTCCCAATTCTAGGAAGGGGCAAAGTGTCCACACTTTGGTCTTCGTTATTCTTGAGTTTCATGTGTTTTGTAAATTGTGGCTTATATCTTGGGTATTCTAAGTTTCTGGGCTAATATCCACTTATCAGTGAATACAAGTTCTTTTGTGATTGGGTTGCCTCACTCAGGATGATGCCCTCCAGGTCCATCCATTTGCCTAGGAGTTTCGTAAATTCATTCTTTTTGATAGCTGAGTAGTGCTCCATTGTGTAAATGTACCACATTTTTTTGTATCCATTCCTCTGTTGAGGGGCATCTGGGTTCTTTCCAGCTTCTGGCTATTGTAGGTAGGGCTGCTATGAACATAGTGGATATGGTCTATTTTAAAGAACAGATATTTTCTTTGTTCTTCCATGACTGTACACTATATAAGTCTTTATTATTCTTAATAAAATAATGTTATTGAAAGATAAAAAAAAAAAGAATATACTTAGGATGGGAAGAGAGGTCCCTTGGTCTTGCAAACTTTATCTGCCCCAGTACAGGGGAACGCCAGGGCCAAGAAGTGGGAATGAGTGGGTAGGGGAACAGGGACGGGGGAGGGTATAGGGGACTTTTGGGATAGCACTTGAAATGTAAATGAAGAAAATATCTAATAAATTTTTTTAAAAAGAATATACTTAGGAACAGTTCTGGGTTAAAGTTTTGGAGGTGGGTGGGTGGCCCCATCCCTCAACCAGGGGGCCATGCCTAAACTCTGGATATGGTCTTGACAGGTTCTCCCTCCCCTTTGTGGGGTATTTTAGCTAATGTCATCCCTGTGGGGTCCTAGGAGGTTTTTGCTTTCCTGGCATATGGGGCTTTCTGGTTGCTACCCCCAGTTCCCCATCCCCCACTGCTACACACCTCTGTTCAATTTCCTGACCCTCCGTATATCATCCTCGTCTCCTCCCATACCTGATTCTGCCCCTCTTTTCTCCTCCCCTTCTTCTCTCCACCCTCTACCTCTCTTGATTATTTTGTTCCCCCTTTAAATAGGACTGAAGCATCCACTCTTTGATCTTCCTTCTTCTTGAGCTTCATTTGGTCTGTGAGTTGTACTGTGCGTATTCCACAATCTTTGCCTAATACCCACTTACCAGTGAGTACATACCATGTGTGATCTTTTGTGACTGAGTTACCTCACTCTGGATGATATTTTCTAGGCCACCCACCCATCTCCAAAATTTTCATCCAGAATTGCTCCTGTCTAAAGGAAAAAACAGGGGAAAAGAGTGGAGCAGAGACTGAAGGAAAGGCCATCCAGAGACTGACTGCCCCACCTGGGGATCCATCTCACATGCAGACACCAAACCGAGACACTATTGCAGATGCCAAGAAGTGCTTGCTGACAGGTACCTGATACAGCTGTCTCCTGAGAGGCTCTGCCTGATCCTGACCAATACAGTTGCGGAGGCTCACAGCCAGCCATTGGACTGAGCACAGGGACCCCAATGGAGGAGTTAGGAGAAGGACTGAAGGAGCTGAAGGGGCCTTGTCTGGCATCAATGGGAAAGGAGGCCCTTGGTTCTATGAAGACTTGATGCTCCAGTGTAGAGGAATGCTAGGGCAGGGAGGTGGGAGTGGGTAGGTGGTGGGTGGGTGGCACCCTCATAGAAGCAGGGTAAGGGGGATGGAATAGGGAGGTTTGCAGAAGGGAAACCAGGAAAGAGGATAACATTTGAAATGTAAATAAATAAAATAAAATAACACAATAAAACAAAAAAGAATATGAACATAATAAAAAGAATATACTTAAATGTGTACATACACACAAGTGCAGATGTGCAAGCACACACACACACACACACACACACACACACACACAAACACACCAGACTTCCCTAACAGCCTAGCAAACATGCAGTTAGCAGCTAATATTGCCACAGATAAAGTGTGGTCTTTAGAACCTGAAGTGGAGATCCAGGATCCACCCTGAGGCGCCCAGGCATGCGACATTAGACTGTCCCCAAGGGGACGTACCAGATTGGCTTTCTCAATACTTTGGGTTCATCCTATGCCCCCTGGTGGCAGAAACAGAGCATAGCGGTCACACTGTGAGGACGCAGCAGATTCCCCTTGGTTAGCTGTATTTTTAGTGTAATTGGTTGACTATTGTAGTCGTGATGGTAATGTAATATCAGCTTGTAGCCTGGCAGTGTGCTGGGGAAGTCTATAAGCCTCCTTTCACAAATCAGTTACAACAGGCTGAGCAGCTGGCTCAGCAGCTAAGAGAACTTTCTGTATTGTAAATGACTAGGATTTGGTTGCAAGCACCACCCAGCCAGCAGTTCATAACCATCTGTAACTACAGTTCAGAGGATCCGAGGCCTGTTTTGGGGTCCTCACACCTATGTCTATACAGTACACATATGTGTGATACACACAGGTACTGCACACACTTGACACATGCAGAAACAAAACACTCATATACATAAAATAAAAAATAAATTTATTTTTCTTTTCAAGACAGGGTTTCTCTGTGTAACCTTGGCACTCTTGGAACTCTCTGTAGACCAGGTGGGCCTCAAACGCAGAGATCTGCCTATGTCTGCCTCCTGAGTGCGTAGGTCAAAGGCACGTGCTGCCACCACCCAGCTAAAATAAATTTAAAATCTTTTAAAAAAAATACTCTAAGAACTTCATCGGATGAATTTCCATATATAGAGTAGAAAGCTGTTTCTCAGGATGAGTCACAAAGCTTAGGAAACAGGCCAGTACTTCACTACAGGGCTAATCCCTTGCTCTTAGCCGCTGACCCCATGAGGCAACAACAACAGTATTTCTCTAAAGCGAGCTCTGTGTGGATTCTTTGCAAAGAAAATTATTTTTAGTTAATGAAGTCTGCTGGGGTATAGCTTAAAGATACAGTACTTCACTGGCGTGCACGAGGTCCTGGGCTCAACTTACAGCAGTAGAATGAAAAGGATCCTCCATTTGAGAGACTGAAGTAGTGACACAGTAGAGATGGTGACCTTTGACAGCCCAGGGCTCCCACGGAGAGAGCCAGCCCAGGGACACACTGGGGCTCCCACAGAGAGAGCCAACTGAGGGCACACTGCTCTCTCAGCTGCCCAGGCTAGTCTTGAACTCACTCTGTACCCTAGGCAGGCACTGAATTTGTGATCCTCCTGCCTCAGCTTCCTGAGTAGCTGAGAGTACAGACCTGAGCCACCAGACCTGCCCATTTTCTTAGATCACCACAAAGAAATAAACAGAACTAAACTGTCAGGAAATGCCTCCTGACAAGACACCACGTCCACTCATCACTGGGATATTACAGCTGAGCCAAACACTTCCAATAGACTGCAGGATCTGGTCCATAACGTGAGTGAAGGACTTCGGCAGCATTGCAACTGCAAGAATCCAGTGACATATGAAGCTGGGGATTCAGGCAAGGACAGCCTGGGCTATGTGCCTGCCATGTAGCCACCACCAGAGTAACTCTTACACATCAAAAATAAGTTAGTAACGATCACCCAGAGCTGAGCACAGTGGTGGTAGAATAGCATCCCTTTAATCCCAGCACTCGGGAGGCAGAAGCAGCTGGTTTTGATTTGAGGACAGCCTGGCCGACCAGAACAAGTCCTAGGCCAGTCAGTGGTACACAGTGAGCTCCTGTCTCTAAAAGTCAACCCCCGCCTCCACCGGGGGTGGGGGAAGTGTTAGTGCTGGAGAGATAGGTCAGCACGTAAGAGCCCTTTGCTGTTCACCCAGGGGTCCTGAGCGCCATTCTCCATGTTGGTACAGCAGTTCACGACTACCCATGATTCTAGTTCCTGGGATCCGATGCCCTCTCCTGCCCTCTGTTGGCACCAGTCATGCATACAGTGCACCCATGTACATACAGCCAAAAGTCATACACATAAAACAAAAAAGTAAAAAAAAAAAAAATTTTTTTTAATTCTTCAGGCTGGACAGGTGGCTCAGTGAGTAAGGTTCACTTGCCTTCCAAAATTGAAATTCAAATCTCAAACACCCACATCAAAAGTAAAGCACTGTGGTGTGTGCCTCTCGAGGAGTTGTTGTGATAAAAATTCTGACCCAACCCAACCTGGAGAGGAAAAGGTTTATTTCATCTTGCACTTTATAGTCACGGAGTAGGGCCGCAACCTAGAAGCACGAACTGAAGAAGTGCTGCTCTCTGGCTCCCTCCTCATGATGGGCTCAGCCTGCTTTTGTAGACATCTCTGGACTGACTGCCTGCTGAAGGTGGCACTCTCCACTGTGAGCTGGGCCCTCCGACATCAATCACTAATCAAGGAAATGCCTAGGGTTGCCTATGGGCCAGTATTGTGGAAGCATTTTCCCACCGAGGTTCTCTTCTTCATATGACCCTAGCTTATGTTACAATGGCCAAGGTGGCTCTGTGTGTGTGTGTGTACTTGATAAAATAGTGCAACTTTTAAGCTATGTATCAAACATCTTTCTGGGGTTTTATTTAATCTTATTCTGTTCCTGACATCTGATATTTGTCTTGATGGTTCTCATTCTCCCAACATCCTAGACCCAAACCAAGTTCTACAAGCCTCAGTACAAGATACTCTTCCTGTCTAAATGTCTCTGCTTTGCCTTGATCTCTGGAATGCTAGAAGCCTGGGGTTGATCGTACCATGCTACCCGACAGTGCTGTCTGGATCCTGCTTGGCAGCGAGGGCATCCTCTCTGATCACAGCAGGACACAGTGACCACAGTGAATGCTTATTGCCTTGAAATAGCTGTTCCCTGGGTACCGTTCAGGATGTCCCGTGTCATAATGAAAGCTATATAGACAATTCCATGAAGACAGAAGCAAAGATGGAGTAGTCTAGCCATGAGCCATGGAAATCCCAGGCTCACCGGAAGCTGGATGAAACAGGAGCCCTGGAGGGAGCACGGTCCTGACTACACCTAGAGTTTAGAACTTCATCTCCCAGGCGAGCAGGAGCATGAACACGTTAAGCCGTCCTGTTTGTGGTGTATTGTTATTGGCAGCTGTGAGAACTTCCTCAACACATCATCTACCGCTTTTCCGCTGGCAAAAACCACAGGTGTTTACATACAGATTGCCATTGCTATAGAGATCTAAACATTTCTCCTTTTTTATGTGTAATGTCTCATAAACTTTGAAATTATAATTTACTAATTGTTTAATAAGGTATTAAATCACAAACACGTTTATTCTGCACTCCAGTGCTAGTGTCTCTGTATTTCCACACAGTAATTCATCTACTCTTTGCTTTACTTTAGGCATTTACAAACATTATTCCAAGGAAATGTCCCGCTGGCTTTACCAGAACTCTATCTACACACAGTACAGCTCTCACCTCAAAGGGAATAAGAAGTAGTTAATTTTAAAGGCAACATGCATGACTAAGGCCTGTGAAGGTGGATTCAAGTTGCCCCAAATACTGTTCATACATGGCATGTTCTTATAAGTACAGGAAAAACCCCTTAAAGCACTTCCAAATCCATTGGTGGAGGCATGGTTCCCTGGGTTACAGCAAAATGGGGACATGTCTGCTGTGGGTCTCACCATGCTGCAGGGAGCGCTGCATGCTCTGTCACATCCTCAACCTTTGGGACAATGTAGGCTTGTGGTCTGTTTATACATCCCAAAGGCTTCACTGGAAGGTCACAAGGGTGTTATGTCAGACAGATCTGCAATGAGTAGCAACTAAAGGGGCCAAAGTTAGCCCAAGATAACTTTGCAACATTTCATCTCCTCACAGTCATGAAGTTCTGACCAGTCCTTAGTCTGCTTGCAGAAGGTTTAACAGAAGTGTGGCCTTTTGGGAGGGGGACCCTTACAAAACCCCAAGGGGCCCACCCACTTCAGCCTGGGCTGCAGTACCACATCTGATCAGAAGAGGGCACCAGAGGACATGTGCAAAGACCTCTTCAACCTCTTCTACTGCGTTTCACGCAGGCACGGATACAGAAACGTTCTCTCTCAATTCAGGTTACTCTTAGAATGCTCTGTGATCAAAATGTGGAATCACCTTCAAGACTGCTATCCTGTTTACTTGTTGAACTAAATATTTCCTACCATTTTCCCCCAGTGATCGCATGAGTATTTGGTACTGAAGTTGTTTTAACCCAAAATATCCTCTAGCTGGAGCTACCTGTAATGTCTAAGTTCTGTAGAACAGTGGACAGTGGGCAGAAACACAAAGAACAGAGCTGGGGCAGTGGTTCCGTGGATAAAGTGCTTGCTGCCCAAGCCATGTGCAGTGAGTGGCGTGGTGCCTGGACCCCAGCACTGGAGGAGGGAAGAGGCTGATCCCAGGGCCTCACCTGCCGGCCAGTGTAGCTGGAGTAGTGAGCTCCAGGTTCAGTGAGAGACCCCGGGTCAGGAAGTACAGTGGAGAGTGACAGAGGACAGTTGGCGTCTAGTCTATAGATGTGAATCCCAAGCAAGTGTATCTGAAAACACACACACACACACACACACTAATAAGAGTAAAAATAGCCTAGAGTTGGGGTTCAGTAGCTCAGAAGTTGGGCATGTGCTTAATATAGGCTTTTAGGATTTGATGTCCAGCACTGATTCCACCATGTGAGATGCTGGGATCCAAACCCAGGTTGTGGTGGTCTGAGTGAAAATGGCTTCAACAGGTCCTTAGGGAGTGGCACTCTTAGGAGGTGTAGCTGGGTTGGAAGAAGTGTGTCACTGGGGATGATCTTTGCAGTTTCTAATACTCAAGCCAGTCCCAGTGTCACTGTTTTCCTGCTGGGTGCAGACCCAGATGTAGGACTCTCAGCTCCAGTCCAGCACCATGTCTGCCTGCGTGCCACCATGACAATAAAGGACTAACCCTCTGTACTGTGAGCCAGCTCCAATGAAATGTTCCCTTATAAGAGTTGTCGTGGTTGCGATCGGAGAGATGGCTCAGCCATTAAAAGCACTGGCTGCTCTTCCAGAGGTCCTGAGTTCAATTCCTGGTACCCACATGGTGACTCATGGCCATCTATAAAGGAATCTGATGCCTTCTTCTGGTGTGCATGCAGCAGAACACTCACACATTAATTAAAAAATAAACTTAAAAAAGTTGCAAGAGGTTTTAAAAAAAGGAGAAGAAATTAAGAGTTGCTGTGGTCATATTGTTTCTTCACACAAGCAGAAACCTTAACTAGACCACAGGTCTTCTGCAAGAGCAGCCCGTACGCCTAAGCATTGAGCCATCTTTTCACCCTATTAACAAAACATTTAAAGAGAATCATCCTGTGGCTTATAAATTATTATCAACAAAAATATGGATGACTGATGGAAAGGGAAAAGGGTAGATAGATTTTAATGAACTATAAAATGTGAATAGAAGATTCTAGGCAGGAGGTATAATAATGGACGTTCACTGTAAGATTCCCTCAACTTTGTTTGGGATTGTTCAAAATTAACATGCTCCAGTTCCTTCCACAATTAATGTGCAGCCATGGCTCCTGGGTAGGAAATACCTGCCTTGTCGATCATATGCATCCTTTCATAATTAGGCAGAATGAAGGTCTGGCGTTGGCCAGGCTTACTGCCCTTGGTGACATGCCTAGTTCATGTGTCGTTAACAGGGGACAGAGGGCGATCCAGCACTCAGCATAAAACACATGTCTGTGGTCTTCCATGGAAGTGAGGGACGGGGTGTTTATACACTGTTGTTACCGTTTGGAACTTAGTCCTCAGGCCAGGGGAGCATGGTGTCTTGATAGTGGCGCTGTTAGGGGAGGGGTTCTAGAAACTTCCCGAGGTGGAGTTTAGCTGGGGGGAGTAGGTCTCTAGAGGAGGGTTCTTGACTAGTTTCTTGTCCCTAACCACTTCCCATTCCTCTTATATACTCTCTCAGGTAAAGTTAAGCAACCCTCTTCCACCACAAGAGTCTGTAGGGACCAAACTCTTCAAAACTGTAAATGGAAAATCTTCCCTTTTGCCTTTAAGTTGTTTATGTCAGCATTTCAACACACACACACACACACACACACACACACACACACACAAGCAAACTCACACACTGACCTCTGCCACATGGGTTGAAGTTGTCCATCCCTCCTCTCTCACCTGTGTTCATGGCCAGTGAGAAGCACAGAAAAAGAAGACAATATTCCGGCAGTTAGAACTTGACTGGTGTGCCCTGTTGTGGGCGGCCAGTGGCCTTGTTTCGCTCAGGGGGAAGAAATGGTCCTGACTAGATGGAGCACTCACAGTGTGGCACAGGGTGGGACAAGCGAGCAGCAACACATGCGTGCCACTAGGAGATGATCAGACCACAGAGCCGTGGAGAGGCCATTCAGAGATGCGGCCAATCCCTCAGTTCGAAGTGTCTGGCGAAGAACAATCTGTAGAGAGCGAAGGCCGGTTTGCGGTAGCCTGGATCCTGGCTGGGGGAGAATGGGACCTGCCAGTGGGCAGAGGGGTCCTCACAAGCTGGGTGGTGTGGTGATGGTTGCAGGCGTCTAGCTATAACAGAAACAAAAATCACTAAGCTTGAAGAGATTGTGTGTCTTCTTGCTTAAATGTGTACCCTGAGAAAGGCTCAGGACAACTTGGGTCTCAATTACCCATCTGTAGACACCAGCTGACTAAAGACTTTCAATAGGCTCATAACCTGTGATTAAATAGTCTTTAATGGTGGGAGTCTCCACAACATGTTGGAGGCCCCAGAGATATCTCCAGAGATTGGATTCTGATATTTAGGTGCCTCAGGACCCCCCCAGGAGTCAGGAAGAATGTACTGACTGGAGAGGACTCCTAGGGGTTAACACACTCTGAGATGTTTCAGGGCCTTCGGAAAATCTGCCCTCTGCCAAGTGCTCCAGAGGTACCTGTCTATGCCACCCAAATTTGAAAGTCATCTTGTCTTCACACTTCTGAAGGTCAGTCCAGTCTGTAGAAGGCACCATCTAGTTAGGACACACAGGAGAGGTCAGATTCAACCACAGGGTCCTGTTGAGACCTCACTGAGACCCTGGGATGGCTAGGTGAATGAGTGTGTGGTGGCTGCCCATGATTTGTCATGTCACAGGTATCGCCTGCTTGTATGCTTGTCCCTGTCACTTTAAGTCAGTCTGTCGTGTGTGATGGGGAGGGATTTTGAGTTGCCAAGCCGCTGTTGAGACGTATGTCAGAAGTACGTATCTTAGAGGATGATGATCGTGGGGTCTGTTTTTTCACCAGGAAAACTCCTGCACCCTTTGTGAACCCATATGGTCTTCGTCTGAAGTAGGATGTCTGCCTGAAGAATCGATCCTTAGACTCCCAGGTGGTTAAGGCTGTATGGAATGTGACCAGCTCTTCTGGACGCCCCGACCAGTTCCCATATGCTACTCACTGGCTAACCCTTATCCTTCATCCACCCCCATCGCTGGAAGTTAGGGTCCCGGTCAGAACATTTGGAGAAACTAAAAGTACCACCAGGTTCTTCATGCTCCCACTGAGGAGATGTAAAATCCCCCTTGCTACGTCCAGACCTTTGGTGAGGAGAACAATGGCTTCCCTTTGGTTCTGGCCTGAAAGGGTCAGAGCAGTTAATTGGGGGAAGTTCAGGGGCCGTCCCTCCTGAAAGGGAGGGATGTCCTAACATGACTTTCTGTGGGCCAGAGTGTTTCCTTGTTCCTAGTCAAGAATTAATATTTACCCTGAGAGGAGGATGTCCTTGGGTCTGCTGATAGACAGTTTCTTCTTCTGAAGTTCATTCTTGTTATGAGAAAATGACTCCAAATATATGATAATATTGTCTGCCAGGTGCAACTAAGTAAAAATGTTATTTTTTGAGCAAAAATTGCAAAGTCATACCCCATGTTGATAAGCTGAAGAAATCAGTAAAGCTTTGCTCCTTGCCACCGAGAGCGGTAGTCCGTCTGTCTCTTTAAGGCGTTCTCGAAGCTGGTCTTCGTCATTTGGTGCCGGAAACCGGGAACTTCGGAACAAAAGCCGCTGCTAGGTAAGAGAATCGGAGGTAAGGAATAGAGTAAAAGTAGGGACAGTCGTAAATTGTAAATACAGTGAACTTTCCCCCAGTTAACTGCTCTGACCCTTTCAGGCCAGAACCAAAGGGAAGCCATTGTTCTCCTCACTTTGGGAGGTGCTTGGGAGGCCAGGAAAGACTGGATCCCTCAGGAAAGAAGCCAGGAGGCATACTCCACTACACCTGGCTCCCTTTCTCCCCACACTCAAGGAGTGGTTCCACATGTGGGAAGGCAGGCATGCACATAGGATGAGGAGGAGACTTTCCAACCCCTGTTCATGCTTTGTCACCTTATCTATCAGTGACTTATATAATTGGAAGACCCCAAACCCTCCCTTCTCTGGAAAGTCACGGGCCCTTACCTGTCTCCTGGAAACTGCCTTTTAACACTCACCAGCTGAGCTAGACTGTCAACAACTCTGAGACCACCTTGTTCACAGCCAACTGTGGAGTAAGTAAGACAGGGTCTGGCTGGAAACTGACTCAGGGCCTGGGCTGGGGAGTCTCTATCAGGCGGCAAAACCTCGATAGAGTCCACCCAGGCTGATTGGAACCCCTAATATCACTGAAGGGGCTTCAAGTGCTTTTCACCAGACACTATTAGATACTAAAAGCAGCAGCCAGAAAACCACCGGCCTGTCCAAAGTAAGTCAGGTTACTCAAGGACCTGAAGAATCGCCACTGCAAAGCTCTGTGAGAAATGTCAGGATTTTACCCTCACTGATATAGCTTCCCTCAAAGACCAGCGAGCCAGTAATAACCGCCTTCGTCATGCAGCTGGTCTCAGACACGAGGAGAAAACTCTAGAAGTTAGAGGAATTTGAGGGAATGAGTCTGTTCCAGCTTTTGGAAGCTGCTCAGAAAGTTACAGCTGAAGTCCATCCCGAGACAGACAGGGAAAGAAACTCCCACGTGGTAATTAATCGCTGCCCTGAGGGAAACAGACAGGAAAGGAAATAGGGGGATGGACCAGGAGAAAGGGAAAGAAAATGTTTAGAAAACGGACCAATGTGCCTATTGTAAGCAGAAGGCCACTGGAAGAATAGATGCCCTAACAAAAGGGAAAATTAAAACAAAAGCTGCCCCATTCTTCAGCTAACTGAAAACTGACCAGGCCAGGGCTCCATACACCTTGGTCCCTGGGAGCCCAGGATGGCTCTAGACTCAGGCCAAGCTCCTACCAACTCTCTGGTCACTTGATCTCTACCGGAGGAACACCTCTTGACAGGAGGACTCGGCTACAAGGAAAGATGAACTACCTTCAGGCTACCTGTAGGAACTTAAAATAAGGTACCCTGCTGTTTGGATATAACCCACTATGCTTAGCAGCATACCAGCTGCCCGTCATAATTTAGCTACTAAGTTCTGCAGCAAGAGTGGAGGGTTAAACAATCCTAGAGGCCAAGCAAGGAGTTGCCAAACACATCAAATCATCGAGGGAGGCTACAGTCCTCCCTCACAGCCACTCCCATGGAACACACTCCCTCGCTTCCCGCACTGAAACCCACAGGAGGTAAAGGAAGTCAACAAATGGGGGGAAACCATCCACCCAACAGTAGCAAGCCCTATGTCTCCCTACACCTGCTGCCTGAGAAAGCGCAGGGCTTTTCTATGCCTAGCCTTGTTCTGAAATAATGACACGGAGACCTGGCATGATTATTAAAAAGCTTCTAGCACTGTAGCTGGGCAGGGTTCTCATCTATTCTAATCCAACCATGCTGGGCTGGCCAGCCTTCCAGCAACTTCCCAGCCACGTGGCATCACCTGCTGGCACTGGCTGCTCCTTCCCGATTCGTTCTCTTCTGGCCACTCCTCATGATGAATTGCTACTCTCTCTTCCCTCCTGGACCCCAGCATGGGCTTGGAGGTCCTCCCCTTATTCTCTCCTACCCAGCTATTGGCTGATTGGGTCTTTATTAACCAATCAGAGGTGATGGGAAGCAGTTTTTAACACAACGTTGACACAGGAGATGCTTGATGGTGCCCGTGTCCAGACTGCAACCAGATCTCTGGGCACAGTAATCAGCGTCTGAATACACAGTGCACAAAGCCATCCCCCAACTGCTGCCCTTAGGGAGGAAGGTCTAAACTGACCTAGATCTACAGGATGCTTTCTTCTACCTCCTGTTGGACCTGGCTAACTAAAACATATTTGCTTTTGAATGGACCAACCCAGAAGGTGGATATACCCGTCAACTAACATAGACTTGGTTGTCACAAGTGTTAAAAAAAAAAAAAAAATCACCTACATTGTCTGAAGAATCCCTGAGTGCAGATCTGTTGACATTTAGACAAAACTATCCAGAATTCACCCTGCTCTAGTAATGTAGATGGCCTCCCCACCCCACCCACTGGTTCCAACCAGGAGACTTAGTGTGGATACTGAGAGCCCCTGCCCAACCCCTACAGCCTCTTTGGAAGGGACACTATCCCGTCATCATCACCACCCAATGCTGTCAAGGCAGCTGCTCTTCCCTTGGATCCATCAGTCCTAACTAAATGAGACCGCAGAGGCTGACAGACAGATGCACTGCCACCCTGAACTCTGATCCCTAAAGATAAGGTTGACCCAGGTCCCTTATATGCAGGTATTGTGTTTCTTTCTTTCTCCTTGGAAAATGGGCCTATAACCTCCATAGATAGGAAATCTGGACTTGGGAACTGAGAAAGACAGAAAATGGAAAGATTCTCTTCAACCTGACTGTGGATGGCCACGCTATTTCTAGTTGGACATTTGTACCTTTATGACCCTCCTTTCTAGGGTCATGGATGAAGAGAGGGGTTAAAGAGGGTAAGTTGTGGCTCTTTTTTCCTGGAAGGTAGCTTAAGACACTTCAGTACTGTGCCTGTCCTGCAAATGGTTCATCCTCCTGTCAAGGAAATGGGAATTATCACTGTGTAGCTTGGAATGACCCCTATAATCAGACAAAAAGAGAGAAACCCCCTTCAACCTCTAATGCTGGAAGATGTAACCTTCATGACCGTTAAGGTTAAGGCCTGAACTGGTACAGGCACCCACCACTGGGCTTCATGAAAAATCTTGCTTTATACCATTGAAAGGGACCCAAGGTATTCATTTACTATCCAGAAATACCCACTTCCATCAGGCCCAATTCTGGTATGTTCATCCCAGTCCCAATCCCAATCCCAATCCCAAAAGAGGACCAAGGCTCTAGAGACCCTACTCTACTTCTACATCTGCCTGACTACCAGAGAGCCTAGACTCACTTACATCCCCCTTTTAAGAACAGCCCTAGCAGGCTCATTTTTTTAAAAGCTTACCCTCCAGAGAGTGAGACTCTTTGATAGAAGGATTGGGGGGTGTTGCCTTGTTACAGGAAGTGTGCCACTGGTGGTGAGCTTTTGGGTTTCAGAAGCCCAAGCCAGGCCCAGTGTCTGACTCTGTCTATCTGTCTCTCTCAGTCTCTCTCTCTCAGTCTCTCTCTCTCTCTCTCTCTCTCTCTCTCTCTCTCTCTCTCTCTCTCTCTGTGTGTGTGTGTGTGTGTGTGTGTATCAGGATGTAGTTCTCGACTACTGCTCCAGTGCCTGCCACCATTCCCCCCACAATTAAATGGGGGGAATGGTTAAAAGTGAACTAAATTTCGAAAACTCAGCAAGCCTCCAATGAAATGCTTTTTTTCCCCCATAAGTTTTCTTGCTCATGTGTCTCTCCACAGCAGTAGGACGGTGATTAAGACAGCCCCATTCCAGTCGAAGCCCCTCCTTCTACTCTAGATCCATTTCCCTTTAAACACTCCCAACTTAGTCCAGCTTAGGGCAGGACTGCTGGTTATGTCTGGATCCACTGCCACCTTACTGTAAGGAGTAGAGCCCAACCAAACATTCTCTCAGGTTGAGACTCTATGGATGCAAGTGTAAAGAACTTAGATTACTTTAGGAGACCCTCAAGGAAACAGCATCTATGTCATCTCTTCACAGTATAATCTTGCTTCCTCACCTTATACTCATGTTTTCTCAAACATCCAGCAAACAGATGCCAGCTTAGAGGACTACATAGTCCTTGATGCCCCTGAATATCTGGCTTGCTTATACTAAATGTGCCTCCCCACCCCGACTGGGGAGTTATACTCCCACCCTGTGTAGGCTGGTCTGTTATCCCCGGGTATGCGTTTGTAACAGAGGAGAGGGGAGAACCCATACAAGGGTTAAATGAGCTCCGATTCTTGTCCTGGTCCTAGTGTAGTCAGCACACCTCGGCCATTATTGTTGGGAACTCAAGCTCCCAGATAGATTTAGACCCAGGCTATTTGGAGAAGTGTATTTCCAGACTAGAGAGTCAAGTCCACTCCCTCTTAGAGGTAGGCCTCTTAGAGGGGGCTGGACCTTTCTGTGAAACAGGGAGGTCTTATGAAACTTGTTGCTTCTATGCTAATTGGTCTAGAAACACCAGGGAAAGCCTAGCAATGGTCAGAAATAACATAAAGGAGACGGAAAAGGAGAGACATTGAGTCCAATAACTGCCATCAATCCCTATCTTCCTGGTCACCTTGGCTGACCACCCTGGTCTCTGCCATCACCTGCCCCTTAGTCCCCCTTTACGCCCTAGCTGTTGGCCCTTGTATCCTTAACAACCTGGCTACCTATTCTAGAAAAGGAATCAGCTCAGTAAAACTTGTAGTCCTAAGGGGACAATATAATCGTCTTTCCCAGGACAAGTCTACCATTTGACCCGTGCATGTAGAACTGACAGAGAATGTGATGAGAACTTCAAGTTGACTGTGGTGAGTCCATCCTGGTACCTCAAATGCATTTTGTCTCATTAGGAGGAAGTTAAAAAAAATTCAAGGCTATGATGTGGGTTCTTTTCAGGGGTCAGCCTGGCCTCAGTATCTGCTAGTTGTGTATTTTGGCTTTTGCAACTATCTGCTTAGCTTGCAGCTGTGGGCAGGGAACCTTGGGGACTTCCCACCCAGGATGTGGGCCCTGAGAAAGGCTTGAGACTGCACTTGGGTCTCGAATACCCAGGTGTAGTCACCAACTGACTAGAATAGACTTTCGGTTGGCTCATAACTGTGTACATGAGACCTTCTCTGGTGGGAACCCAGCCACATTAAATCAAGCGATCCTCTCATTTCCACTACCCTGATGCTGGAGTTACAGGCACACTCAACTGTGCTGAACTTTGTCTGCAGGGTACAGAGTGTTTGAATCCAGGTCTTTATGCTTGCGCAGCAAGTATCCCTATGCACTGAGCCATCCCTTCAGCCCTAAAAGTTTTGTTTTTAAATGGAGATGTTTGCTTTTCGTTTTTCTGAGATGGTCTCATGTAGCCCAGGGTGGCCTCAAATTTGCTGCATAGCTGAGCTGAGGGTGACCTGGAACTCCCGATTCTCCTGTTCTCTAAGTTACTGGGATTATAGACCTCTATACTACCGAGAGTGGAGAGACTGCTTGTAGTCCCAGGACTCCAGGCTAGCAGCCATCATTGTCTGTGTATGTCACGGCGATCCTAATGCCTGTAAATCAGCCCGATGCAGTGTTGGAGTGAATCCAGCTTTGTTTCTGAAAACGTACCAGACACCAATAGATTTGAGCTAGATAGGACCTCTACCTAGTGTGGGTTTTATTTTCTTTGAATAGAGAGCCCTGGGTGTTCTCTAAAGGTCAAGAGAGGATCCGATGTACTTATCACCCAGTACCAAGAGTACAGCGTTCTTATTAGCACTCTGGGGGCATAACTCCAGTGACTGAGAGTCATCCAAACAAGAATGGATCGGAGGGGGCGGGGGGGGGGGGGACATCCCAGTCCCAGAGCACTTTGTAAAACGAGTGTGACTTTTCAAATGAATAATACAGCAGTGCTAAGAGAGGGGGCGTGCAGCCAGGACAGGGGCAGAGGAGAAACTGGCAGGGGTAGCTTTCTGGCCGTAAGCCTTTTGATGTCTGCATGCGCATGCGTGGGAGCAAGCCTGGCTCCAAGGAGATGAAGAAGGCTAGGAGTGGACGTCACTTACTCCAGCTCTCATTCCATCCCGATGCAAAGGCAAATGCAAACACCAGTGTTCTTGATGTGCCCAACGTGACTGATCTGACTCAAGCAGATGGAGACATTGGGACACACGACGGTGACTGTCCTGGCAGACGCCTTTTACTCCTCGTCTAGAAGTTTCTTTTGCCTTGACCATCTGAGGGTAGCCAAGCGTTCCGTCATAATTTTCTCTTAATAATTTTGCAAGCAGTTGACATTGGACTTACTCGGACAAGTCAGCCAGCTAATCCTATTATATTTGGAGAGAGTTTCATAAATCCCCATTTTATGGATTTCTAGTGCCAGAGTGAAGCATCAAAACATGGCAGCCCCTAACGTGCTGCTCTCAGATGGTTTTACCCAGGAAAAACAATGGCTTTGCTGGCAGCGTATATTCTTATTCTTTATGAATTTTATATTCTAAAACCAACTAGTATTGTTTCGCTTTTAGTCATTTTAGTTTGCTCATTGTTGCTAAATAATGCACGAATATATCCTAGTCACAGATGGAGTCAGTGCGTGGTGCAGTCTTCTTTCTGCATCACAGTGGTGGGGACTGTCCTGGTGCGCTCTGCTTTCGTTGGTGCAGAGAACCATGGAGTTGGCCTGGCCCAGCTGCCTTGAGAGGCTATGTAATGTCCATGGCTCCTGGGGTACAAAGTGCTTTCCAGTCCCTGAGAGACTGAGGCACTCCCTCAGGCAGTGAAGCATTCAGGTCTCTTTGTGTTTCTCTGTATGTCCCCTTGGAAGTCAAGAAAGCATGGAAGCTTGATGGGACTATGGGTCTTAGACATTAATCTTGTGTGCCCTGTATAACTTGCAAATGTCATTGTATCTTAGCCACTACAACTGTATTGACCCTGACAATTTCCATTATATTCTGTTTCTGATAAGGGTATCGCAAGTCTTATTGTTCTCAATAAACTGCAGCCTCCGTTTTGGCTGTGGATCCTTCAACTGGGCTGGTTTAATGCATCACACCCAGATCACGTGACCGTGGCCAGGTAAATGAAGGCACTTACAAGCTGGAATCTGGAATATCTCCCCAAGGCCCAGGGGTTAAAGGTTTGGTCCCCAGTATACGGAGGACTTAGATTTATTAAGGCTTACAAGTTAGGGTTTTAGTTGCTGTACCCAGGATTGAGTTACCCGTTGTTTCTGAACTAAGTCTGTGTTGCATTTTCCTTCACACTGCGTCTCGTCTGGGTTCAAAGGTACGGCGGCAAAACGTGGGTTTGCCTGAGGTGCACCACAAAAGTCATGGGGGGCTTGAAGCACAGGGCTGGCGTGGTAACGACCCGCCAGTGGGAACTTAGCGAACTGAGTGCAGAGATTTTGGAGCTCTGAGTCAGAGTCTCCATGAGATAAAATTAGGTTGGCCATTGCCCGCCAGTGCATGGCCGGCCTGGCCCCACGGGGCAGAGAGTTGCTGGTGCCTGGCACAAGTAAGGAATGTGCTGGCTCATTTTTAAATATTTCCTGCAACACTGGGACTGGGGGACAATCTGCATTGACCCGGATGCTTGTGCCCTGACAATCTTACTTAATGTTGTCGTTTACCCGTTTTTCTGGAGAACTTCCTAAGGTTCTACCTGTAACCTTCACCTCAGCCTCTCCACATTCTCTCTCTTACCTGTGCTGCAGCTCCACCCTTACTCTCCTCTGGACAGCAGTCAGACTTCTGCTGCCCTCAATTCCCTTGCTCTTCTGTGCAGCTAACTGCCTGTGATTTAGGCATAAAAATGCAAAATTCCCGGGAGCTCATGCCTGTAATCCCAGCACTAGGGATTTTAAGGCAAGAGGATTACACATTTGAGACCAGCCTGGGCTTATACAGTAAGACCCTGTTAGAAAAGAATAATAATAATAATAATAAAGCACAGTGGGGGCTCCCAAGGAAGAGATGGTTTAGTGTCATGAAGGTGGATATTGGCCTTAAGAGGTGGAAAGCTGGCACCATGGAAATGTATTCCAGACTGCAGCGATAAGTGTTGTAAGAAGAGGTGGGTTTAAATACAGCTGTACTAGTAGAGTCTAATTCCCCATTATTAATGTACAGAAGTAAAATATCTAAATAATGTAACTAGGTGAATGGCCAACCTGTACCTGGAGCCACATGTCACAGGCAAAGGTTCCATGCTTTTCTTCCTTACTTGGGAAATAAATGGTAGACTTAGAGAAAAGAGCTGGGGCAAGGCTGTCATGGAGAATATGTAGTGAAAGCACAAATATGGCTGGACACAGCACCAGTTCCTCACCACCGATTCTCTAAAGAGTTTCAGAGCAGTGAAATATAATGTTATAATAAAACCAACTTGAATATTTCTGAAGCAGAAGTGCAAACTTCTTGTTGATTTATTAAAGGACGGGCCTCAAGCCTTCTGAGGTGTTTTTCAGAACCCCCGAGGCACATCAACTTCTGTGGGGAAGTCTGAAAACATGAACACCAAGGCTGCTCACTTGTGCGAGTTTGATCATTTGGCTCCATCACAGTTTCCAATTTTGTTGTTACTTCTCCATACTCCAGGTGTCTCAAGTACTTTTTGTTGCCATTTCCTTCCCCCACGGCTTGGATTCAGCCATGAAAACCCAACACAAGTCTGACGACTGCTGGCATTGTCACAGCACAGCACAGCACAGCACAGCACAGTGAATAGAGAAAATCCTTGGCGATTCTGATAAACTGTTATTACCAATAAGAGTCCCTCACCACAGCCCCAGACTTGCAGGACCTCACAGGAGGAGGAGCCTTCACTGTGGGTGCTCACCTTTCTTCGTGCCTGTGTGGAAATTTCCAGAGCCATTTAGCTGAGGATGGGAATCTCATCCTAAAGGCAGTCAGTAGCATCCCGTGAGGGGCTGAACTGAAGAAAAAGGAAGGATGATGTCAGCTGAGTACCAGCATGCATCTCTCTCTGCTTCCTGATTGTAGATGTAATGGGATCTTATGCCCCTGCCTCCATGCACGATATGGTGAACTGTACTCTCAAAACCCTGAGCCGAAATATAAATCTTTTCTCCCTTCTGTTGCCTCTTGTGGAGAATGTGGCTGCAGGGATGAGGACAATAACTACTAGAGTCTTCAATAGAGTGAGGGTCTGGGTCAGTGGTAAGAGGAGAGGATGAAGGATGCTGGCCAGGCTCTTACTTCTCTTTGTAGCCACTCACCTATGATTTCAACACAAGATCTGTGTGACGAGTTGGGTGTGTGTGTGTGTGTTACCTCAAGATTCACAAATTGAATTGACTCTCAACACAGTGTATTACTGTGGGAGATGAGTAGGTTTGGATGGGGGTGCAATGTGCACCCTTAAGAAGAGGAGTGAGCTGGCAATCCTAGCAGATCTCTGTAAGTTTGAGGCCAGCTTGATCTATATAGTGAGTTCCAGGACATCCAGAGCTACATAGAGAGACCCTGTCTTGGAGGGTGGAGAAGGGAGGAGGAGGAGGGGAGGAGGGGGGGAGGAGGAGGAGGAGGAGGAGGAGGAGGAGGAGGAGGAGGAAGAGGAGGAAGAACCAATAAAATGCCCCCTCCTCCCCACTTTGTGTATACCAAAGAGAAACCAAGAGACCCTTAGGAAGAGGTTGCTGTGCAAAACCCAGAAACGAACCCTCCTAAAGAACTAGACCTTCCAGCACCTTGTTCTTAGATTTCAAAGCCTACAGCACTGTGAGGCTCCAAGTCCGTGGTACTTTGCTCTGTCAGCCCGACAAACCATCCATGTCTGTATGTGAGCCTGCTTCTGCAGCCAGCCTACATGCTGTGTGTGCTCTGTGCTCCTGCCTCTGTGTGCTTCTCCTGGATATGGCTTCATGGAAGAACCTTGGCTTGGTCTGAGCCTATACAAACCATCACACCCTCCAAAAAGTCATGCCACTGTGGCATGTTGTATATCTTGCCTGGCATATGCATAGCACACAGTGTTCTCAGCCCGGGGGAGGCCATTGGTGATCTTTCTGCCCCAGTGGTCTGTACCGCACTCTCCAGCACTATGAGAACCAATAGGAAAGGATCTCGGCTTCAGCTTGATTTCTGTATGTCCTGAAAACACGGTGTGTGGCATCTTTAGCAGCAGCGTCTTAGCATTTGGTTCTGGTGCACAGCCAAGAGCGACGGCAGCCTGTATTGACTGGGGGCCTTTCTCAAATATCTTTTACGGAGGTGTTTTGTACCTAGCACTGAGATTTATTTTCATCTAAAAACCTATGGTTTCTGGGAGTAGCATTATCTAACCCATGCAGAATACCTCCATTCAAACTTTTAAAAGTTAGATATTTTAGTTAAAAATAGAGAAAAAAGTCCTACTTTCTAAGCTTTTTATTATTATTATTATTATTATTATTATTATTTTAAGATGGGGTCTCAACTGTGTATCCCTGGCTGACCTAGAATGCTGTGTAGACATGGCTGGCCTTGCACTCAGAGAGATCTGCCTGATTCTGCCTCCTGAGTGCTGGGATTAAAGGTGTGTGCTACTACCCTGTGCAAAGTTTCTATTTTTTTCATAGGTCCTCAGTTTTAGTTAACTCTATACCCACGCCCATCTTTATTTAAATCATTCCTGTTTCTCCCCCTAGTCCCATTTTCATACTGTGTTCTTAACAAAGTAGAAACAAATTCCTAGTGTATGCAGTGAAGTCAAACTAGACCCCAAAGTATATTAATTAAAACAAAACAAAACAAAACAAAAAAAAAAAAAACAGTGACTTAACAAGCCAAGAACACTTGCTCTCTTGGAGGTTAAGCCTTCTTACATTCAATGGGAAAAGTCCTGTGTGCAGTGTGCAAGGGCGCCCGGCATTCTCACGAGGGAGTTCTCAAGTCTTGGATCCTGCCCTTTGTGGACAGACATACGTTTCTGCAAGTGTTGTGTAGCAGGAAAATACTGATACTGATACTGAAAGACACTTAGAAACGTACTACCTCCCAGGTCCTAGTATCAAATCTTTTCCCGGTCCCTGTCACCCACCAGGGGGCGCCATTGATGGGCAAAAGTGAGAAGGAGGAAATAGAAGAAAAACTGAAGCCACTATCTGTGCAAACTTGACCCCAGCTGGGACTGTGGTCAGGCCCTGCTTTCATCCTCTCCTGGGGAACCTTTAGGCCATGTCCTCTGCCGGTCACAAGAACAAAGGTGTGTGCAGAAATGTGATGCTGTTGCCACTATGAAGCTATTTCCATGTGGGATGGACACCTCTACAAAAGTGCTCTCGTTCCTGACAGGATTCTCCCGAATACAGGCCTTTATCCACTTAATCGGACCTGTTATGACTGGCCCAGAGATTTAAGTCCAGAAACGCTACAGTCTAAGCTGGTAACTAAGGGATGTCTATTCCCACTCAAATACTATTCTGGCCCAGACAGAACATCCTGAGGGGTTGCCCTACCATCTACCCCTCAACAACCCGTATGAATTCCAAAAGCGCTCAACTCCATTCATAACCTTGAAGACTGGAACCAGGCCCTGCGACGGCAGAGAGAAGTCATTCTGGCTCCTCTAGGGGGGTTGGGTGGCAGGTGGGAAATGGCCTGTGCCAGCCTGGGTTTCTATGGTGGTATTCACTAACTTCCCCCAGGGACTTCTATAATGTTGCAGAAATACAGATTATCTCTCCCCTTTCTCAAGTAGAAGATTAAAGCAAAACTAAGATGTTTAAAATATTCTCACCGCCGGGCAGTGGTGGCGCACACCTTTAATCCCAGCACTCGGGAGGCAGAGGCAGGCAGATTTATGAGTTTGAGGCCAGCCTGGTCTACAAAGTGAGTTCCAGGACAGCCAGGGCTACACAGAGAAACCCTGTCTCGAAAAACCAAAAGCCAAAAACCAAAAACAAACAAAACAAAACAAAAACATTCTTACCAAAATGGACCATTGTTCATTTATACCTGTGACTATTACACAGCTGCAATTATAGCAGTGTGTGTGTGTGAGATGTATTTGCTCTTGTGTGTGCAGTATACCTCCTGTGAGTCCATATGGAGGACAGAAGGTAGCATCAAGCCTTCTCCTGTATCTCTTTGTGCCTTTTTTCTTTGAGGCAGGGTCTCTCATTGAACCCAGAGCTCGGTGGAGGCAGTGGCACAGCCGCTGTAAGCCTCTACACTTCATTGGTCCTCCTGTCTCCTTCTCCCTCAGTGCTGGGACATTATGTGCTGCTTAGCTTTTTGTCAGTTTGACAAAACTACAGTTGTCTGGAAAGAAAGTCTCAGTTGAGGGATTGCCTCCTTCAGTTCTGGGGAATCTTAATTCATGAATAATGTGTAGGGCCCAGCCCACTGTAGGTGGTACCACTCCCCTGGACAGGCAGTCCTGGGTATAAGAAAAGCAGCCAAGCAAGTCAGAGGTTGGAGAATTCGTAAGCGGTGAATCTCCATGGTCTCTGCTCTGCTTTGCTCCCACTGCGTTTCTGCCCAGACTTCCCTTAGTGATCAACTGTGATCAAGCCAAATAAACCTTTCCCTTATCAGCACTAGTAACCAAATTAGGGCACACCACAAGTGTTATATCTAATTATGATGCAGGTGTCAAAATTATTGTTAGAGATTGATAGATGGTGCCAAGGAGGCCAGTAGTTCAAGATCAACCTGGGAGCCTGGGTTACATAGTAAGTTTGAGACTGGCCTGGGTTGTAGACCCTGTTTTAATATATATGTAAACATGGGATCCCATCTCATAAATTTCCCCAACAGGTGTCAGATAACTAGACAGTGTTCTCCTACCGGGGGCTGAACTCAGTCCTGCAGAGGGAACTCCTATGTCCTGTGAGACCTCACCCAAGCTGTGATCACATCTTCATAGACTTCTGCTTTGCTTATTTTATTGCCCTTTGCTTGGGGAAGCTTAATCCCCACAATGCTTGAACTTCCTGCTGAGGCCCTCAAGCTGCAATAAAAAAGTGAGGCATGGGGCAAATTTGCTAGTCTTGGAAGTATACTCTGCCCATTGTGTCCTGGAAAAAAAAAATCCCTAAATTCTCAGGCACCACTTAGAGATCTTAGAGTGACGCCTGTTTTTTTAGGAGGACAGTTTTTAAATCGGGGTCTTCTTCCCCATGCTCTCAACCAGCTGTCCTTGAACTTTGCTACCACATCCACTTCCAAGCTGGAAAAGTAATCAAGAACTGTGGGAAGGAGGCTTGGAAACATTCGGGATTCGCTACACTTACCTGTTTTGGAGGCTTTGTTTCTGTTTTTAATTCTCTAGAACACAGTATTATTCTATGCTTGGCTTGCTGGAGATGATTTAGCAACAGGATTTACTGAACTGCAGTTTTGGCTTGATCTAATTTTAGGTAATTGCCTGTCTTTTTTCAGAACTCGTTTCTCTAGTAATTCTGTTGGCTCTGGATTATCCCGCAGCGCCATTTACTTCCAGGATCTGCTGCTCTTGGGCAAGAAAAAGAACAGCTCAATTTCCTTCACCAAGTATCAATCGTGAAAGGTAAATTAGTGTGTAAAATAAGGAATTGACATTAGTCATAAAAGCCAGCCACAAACAGGTGGTGAATGGGAAAAAAAACCAGAATGTATAAGTCAATAAGACATTTCATAAATGAACCAATCCCTGACTCCTTGACAGCTGGATGGCGGAGTCTACCTCTGCTAGGATGAGTCCACCTGTGTTCACCCAATACCGTGCGGCATCGGCCAAAAGGCTGCACTTTCCTAGAATTGGCTTTCCTAACAACTTTATAATAAAGTCAGTCCTTGCAAATAAAGAAAGGAATTCAGTCTGGGCAAGGTGGTGCAAGCCCATAATCTTAGTACTCAGGAGGCTGAGGCAGCTACTGAGTAAATTTAAGGCCAGTCTGGACTACAGGAGACAGTGGGGTCAGGGGAGAAGTTGGTGAGATGCATAGCAAAACCTTTTAGCTAAATACAAATCCTTTGCTCAAATAACAAAGTATCAAGTGCTGAGAGAGTACCTTTGGGATGTCATGAAAACTAGCAAACCACACCTGTAAACCACCCAGGGGGCTCACAGGACCTGGTCTTCTTACCTGGAATAATTATTTCCTGGCTTCAGTATAGTTTTGTGAGGGTCACATTTGCAAGAAGATGGAGAGACGAAACTTCTAAGAATGGCTTCCCATGTGATTCCAGACCATTCTTTACTGTAGCTGCTTATAGTAATTATATTATGTCCGAAGAAACATTGTTTGAACATTTTATACTGAAGGTCTCTTGACTTGAATGTAAAATAGAGTTATTGTTTGCCCCTCATACTACATTGAATGAGTTTACTTAAGCCTGATGAAAATATGAAGTACTTTCTGAAAATGCCTTTTTTTTTTTGAGTTGGTTGTTTGTAGTACAGACAGTACCACCCACACACCAATATTACTAATCACTTTCATCGGGTGAGCCAAGTCCATTTTTAGTGGGACAGAAAATGATTTGTCAACCCATCCAGGGATAACAGTCCATCTCCTTTGCTAAGTTGACATGCTCAGAGCTGAGATGCTCAACCATGGACCTGACAGATTCTGTTTGGACGAATTGCTTTTTTCCCCCATCCCCAGAGTCTTCCAATTCTGCTTCTTTGTTTCTTTGTTTCTTTGTTTCTTTGTTTCTCTCTCTCTCTCTCTCTCTCTCTCTCTCTCTCTCTCTCTCTCTCTCTCTCTTTTCTCTTTACTTTGTTTACTACTTCTAATGTCACAGGAGAAACTGGACAGTAATGAAAGCCATCGAGCAAACACATAAAAATCCCTCTGGATCCTTCTTCCCTAGGTTCCGGAGGCCCGGAGCTCAGTTTCACTGAGGGGCGTGGCTTCGGAACAGAGGGGGCTCTCTAGGTAGGCGTTCCTGCACAGGGCTTTCCTGTTAGGGGTCGATAACTCGGCCAACTTTGAAGATGATCTCAACCAGTTTGTGCTTCACACGCTTTGACTGTGGGACAGGCAAAGCGCTGAGGAGCATGAGTGAGGGAGTGAGAATGTGTCTACTCAGCAAAAATGTCAATGCTGTGACATTCAGGACAGCTCCTAAGGCTTGGGAAAGAACTCTCAGCCTGGTCTACAAAGTGAATGCCAGGACAGCCAGGGCTACACAGAGAAACCCTGTCTCAAAAAACCAAAAAAAAAAAAAAAAAAAAAAAAAAAAAAAGAATATAGAAACAGGATTTTTCAACTATCCAAAAAATAAGCATGCAATAAGAATTGTATGAGGGGCTTCACAGACCTGAAAGAACAGAGGCAGCTGCACTAATGAGTCAGTAGAAGGAAAGGAATAGGTAAACAAACAAACAAACAAACAAAACCAAGGGTCATGGTGCAAGAAATAAAGGAGCACCAGGAAGTGAGGGAGTGATGATTTTGAGATGGAATATCATCCAGCTAAGCTTATTGTTTGTGTTTATAAAGGCAGGCAGATCTCTGAGCTCAATATCTGTCTACAGAGCAAGTTCCAGGATTGCCACACCCACTCCAGTAAAAACTGTATGACAGATCCAAAAGCTTGGCCACAGTCCTGAGGCATAAAGTTTCACGGAAACTTGTCTCCTGGAAAGTTTCTGGTGCCCCATAAACAGATGTATTTCAGATTTGTCCTTGCTATAGTTGGTGAATGGTTTTGTATGCTTTCTTTCAGTATTGTTTTATTATAGGTGCCTCCAAGGAATGATTTGACAAATACCTAAATTAGGTTGAACTTTGCTTCCTGGCCTTCACCAACGTCCTAGGTAGTCCTTGAGCCAACCCTGGACTTGGAATTCAGTAAGAATGTTACCTATTTAGACCAATTGTCTCTAGTATTGTAAGAGAGATAGTGAAAGAAATCAGGCATTACTACCTACTACATAGAGTTAGAAATTTCAGGGCAAGCTTAGCAAAGTAAGTTTAGATTTCTTATTATAGTTGTGTATGGCAGAATACATTACTTAATAGAAGAAAGTCCCCCACAAAATCACTTAGAATAACAGCTGAGTCACTTCCATACGCAGGAATTTACAAGGGTTTAGGAAGAAGATTGGGCTGTGGCTTAAGGAGTAACTAGAGTATTGCATTATTCATGAAAGGGTTAGTAGAGCAGAACTTCCCTGGTGCACATACTTTTACTAGCCCAGAGAAATAGCATAGTTAGGTATTTACTAAGAGCTGGCTGGTGGTGGGTTAAACAATAAATCAGAATTAGAACTATGGCTTGGGCATGAAAGCCCTTGCCCCGGGAGCATAAAGACCTCATACCTGGCTTCTAAGAATATAGCTGACCTTAGATAGAGCTGACTTTGTCTCCATTGTTACATTGCCTAATTCCTGCCAGTCTTTATGTATGCATTCTTCTGTTTTGCGTAAAGAGTCATTAAGTTTGAGGTAACCTCAATGTACCTTGGCAGATGTGTCACCCAACTTCCTTATTTTCTTCTGTTTTATAAGTCTGATGCTTACTTTGAGAAATTACATTTAGATCAACGCTCCATTGTGTTAGCATCTGTTTATCACCACACCGACTCCTTGCCTACCTGGGTACCAGGACCCTGATTCTCCTGCGGGTTAAGGGGCTGACTGAGTCCAGTCTGTGGCACAGGATAGCTAAGCATAGGCAGTAAAGGAATTGGGAAACAGAAAGCTAACTTTCTCACATAAAAATAGCCTCTATGTCTGTCTTTGGAAACCACAAGCACGATTCCCAGTGAACCGCATGGGACTTGCTATGTTAAAAAATGTACTTGCTTTCTTTTTCTAAGAATCAAGGGGCTAAGCTCATAAAATGTTGTTTCATGGGATAATAGACTGTGTATTGGTTTGCAAGAGTTGAACTGTCTAGAGTGTGTCAGTCCCAGCTGGCTCCCTGACTTTAGGTTCTCCATGGGTTCCATTCCAGATCTCTTCCTTGTTTCTAGATGTCCCTGCTTCACAGTCACCCAGCAGGAAGAACAGGCATGATCCCTCCTGACAACTGCTTGGGCGCCACTCGACCATCAACTCCAACTGCAGCATTCCATATGCTTCTTTTCTTGATGCTGAACTGTCTTCTCTGGTTAGTGCCCTCTTGGGAGTGGCAGTTATTTTGTTTTGTGAGGTTTTAGGTTTTGGTTGCTGTTATTATTATTTTTTTACGACTGCCTGTCACAGAAAAAAAAAAAAAAAGCTTAATTGGAACTTAGTCTATAGACCAGGCTGGCCTCAAACTCAGAGATCCACCTGCCTCTGCTTCCCAACTGCTATGATTAAAGGCTCGTGCCTCCTTGTTGTGGTGGTTTGAATGAAAATGGCTCCCATAGGCTCATATGTTTGGGTACTTGGTCCCCATGTGATAAAACTGTTCGGGAAGGATGAGAAGGTGTGTCCTGGTTGGAGGGGGTCACTGACGGGTAGGCTTTGAGGTTTCAAAAGATTGAACCATTTTTATTGTGCAGTTTGCTTCTTCCTTCCTGTTTGTGGATCCAGCTATGAGCTCTCAGCTCCAGCTCCAGTGCCATGCCCACCTCCTGCTGCCATGCTCCCTGTCATAGACTCTACCCCTCAGAAACTGTAAGCAATGTTTGGTCATGGTGTCTTACCACAGTGACAGAAAGATAACCAAGGTAAAGGCTGATGTATATTTTGCCTGAGACCACTGGGCTTTTCACTCTTCTCTGTCCCACTTTCCTCTCACAAGTTTTTTTCTTAAAAGCAGTAGCTCAGTAAATGACATGTACCGGTATCTCTGGAACCTCTGTCAAATCCATTCAGACATGTTATGGCTTTAATGTCCACTAGCCCACGCAGAAAATGAATTGCTTTTGTAACAGTATTACAAGGTAGTTGTTCTTATTGTTGTTTTCTTAGTGACTGTCCCTTCCTTGCTAATCCTTCCCAAACGGTTACCACAAGGCCTCTGTTCTTAATGACTGGAGTGGGTTAGAGATTAGGAGGACCAGCCCTACACTTCCTTACTTTCTCATTTCCTTGTTCTTCTGCCATCTATGCAGAACATGGAGACCCAGCACGGATACCTGTTCTGGGCCTCCCAGTTGCAAGAGCAATGAGTCATATAAACTGTTGTTTATAAATTACCCAGCCTGTGGTAGAAGATGACTGAAAAGGGACCAAGACACCTCAATTAGGTGTTCCCTGCCCCCGAAGACTCCAAGACAAGGTAAACTCAATCTTCAGAATACCTACCTTATAAAACAATTCTCTGATGAAGTTGACCATCTTTCTTCCAAAGAGGAAGGATATAGGTTGGAGAGATGGCTCAGCAGTTAAGAGCACTGACTGCTCTTCCAGAGGTCCTGAGTTCAATTCCCAACAACCACATGGTGGCTAACAACCATCTATAAAAAGATCTGATGCCCTCTTCTGGTGTGTCTGAAGATAGTTACAGTGTACTCATATACATAAAATAAATAAACAATTTCAAAAAAAGAGGAAGGATATGAAGACTTAGACTATTTTAAACTAAGTAACTGTTTAGTTTGGTTTTTTGTCTTTGGTTTTTGGTTTTGTTGTTGTTGTTGTTTTTGTTTTGTTTTGTTTTGTTTTTTTGCAAGGAATTGAAACTAGTGTGTCATGCATGTTGGCTAGCTGAGTGCACTACTCTTTAGTCTATCTTCAGCCCTTAAACTAATTTTTTTTAGTGTTTGTGTAGTGTGTATGTGTTTGTGTTTCTCTTTGTATGAGTCTGTGGTGGTTTGAATATGCTTGGCCCAGGGAGTGGCACTATTAGAAGGTGTGACCTTGTAGGGGGAAGTGGGTCACTGTGGGGGCAGGCTTTGACACCCTCCTCCTAGCCATGTGGAAGAGAGTCTTCTCCTGTTTGCCTGTTTAAAAGATGTAGAACTCTTAGCTCCTTCAGCACCATGCCTGCCTGGATGTACACACGTTTCTATTAGAGTACTGTGGAGCTTGTACTGGCTAGTTTTGTGTGTCAACTTGACACAGGCTGGAGTTATCACAGAGAAAGGAGCTTCAGTTGGGGAAATGCCTCCACGACATCCAGCTATAAGGCATTTTCTCAATTAGTGATCAAGGGGGGAGTTGGGTGGTGCCATTTCTGGGCTGGTAGTCTTGGGTTCTATAAGAAAGCAGGCTGAGCAAGCCAGGGGAAGCAAGCCAGTAAAGAACATCTCTCCATGGCCTCTGCATCAGCTCCTGCTTTCTGACCTGCTTGAATTTCAGTCTTGACTTCCTTTGGTGATATACAGCAGTATGGAAGTGTAAGCCGAATAAACCCTTTCCTCCCCAACTTGCTTCTTGGTCATGATGTCTGTGCAGGAATAGAAACCCTGACTAAGTCAGAGCTCCAGCATACAAAATTGTTTGGCTTCATTTTGAGTTCTGGAACTGTTAGTGGGATCCAAAAGCAAGCCGGTCTCAGCGCCTTTTTGACCTGCATAACAATAGCCTTGCTCACCTTCAAACTGCCAACTTCAGCCAGAGGTCTGCTATGAGCTGTGCTTTTGTGAGCCTGTCATGGTCTCCCTTCCTGCTGGTGATCCTGACTGGGGAAAGAAGGCTGAGACCCCGAGGAGTGGAGACAGGGGTGTTCTTCAGATTGCTCTTCAGAAGAGGCCTGCCTTCAGAATCCCAGACTCCATCAGGAAAGCAGCAGCAAAGTGAACCCTGACACGCCGGGCTTATGTGCCTCCCTCTAGGGCGCTGAGTACAGTTTCTCCATTACATCTAGCATAACTTTGATTTCCTTCACAAAGTGAACCCTGACACGCCGGGCTTATGTGCCTCCCTCTAGGGCGCTGAGTACAGTTTCTCCATTACATCTAGCATAACTTTGATTTCCTTCACAAAGTGAACCCTGACACACCGGGCTTATGTGCCTCCCTCTAGGGCGCTGAGTACTTTCTCCATTACATCTAGCATAACTTTGATTTCTTTCACAAAGTGAACCCTGACACGCCGGGCTTATGTGCCTCCCTCTAGGGCGCTGAGTACTTTCTCCATTACATCTAGCATAACTTTGATTTCTTTCACAAAGTGAAATCAAATAGGCCACTGGAGCCTCTGGCAGCATCCCGATGTTTAATACTTGATGAGAGTATTAACTACACAAGGGGGTTGAGAGGAAAGAGAAGCATTGTCACGCCTGCCCAGTAATGGATGCTAATGGAAACCTAATGGTGCAGCCAGGGCTGGTCCTCTACACTCCACAACAAAACACAAGAAGTCCAGAAACGGTAGCGCTCTGGTCCTTACAATTGTAAAACAAGCCTTTCCAGAAGATATTTTTCTAATAACAGGGACCCTCTATTGTTTGCAAAAGGCTGAATTGTTAAAATCCTAGGCATTATTCAAGATTCCTATAGCAAGGTACGGTTGCATGTGCACATATGCAAAAAGACACGGGCACTGGCTATCTATATAAAACCTCTTTACAGAAGTATTTATTATTTTTCAACAGAGAGGAACTCACCTTCATTTAGACCATACAGAAATAACTTTGCCGCAGCTGCATGTGGAGTTCAGTGGTAGAACACTTGTCTAGCATGCACAGGACTCTGAACTTGTTCCCTGTAAATATTTTCATGTATGCAGTCTTCCAGTCTTTTTAATATGTTTGTATATTTTTTTCAACTTTTAAATATGTCTCTTTGTGAGACTGTCTCTTTGCATGGTGTAACTGCTCTCAAACTCAGGATATTGCCTTAGGCTCCTGAGTGCTGGAATTACAAAGTGTCTTAGGGTTTTACTGCTATGAACAGACACCATGACCAATACAAGTCTTTTTGTTTTTGTTTGGTTTGGTTTTTGGTTTTGGTTTTTGGTTTTTCAAGACAGGGTTTCTCTGTATATCCCTGGCTGTCCTGGAACTCACTTTGTAGACCAGGCTGGCCTCGAACTCAGAAATCCTCCTGCCTCTGCCTCCCGAGTGTTGGGATTAAAGGTGTGTGCCACCACGCCGGGCTCAATACAAGTCTTATAAAGGACAACATTTCTTTGGGGCTGGCTTACGAGTTCAGAGGTTCAGTCCAGTATCACCAAGGAGGGAACATGGCAGCATCCAGGCAGGCATGGTGCAGGAGGATCTGAGAGTTCTGCATCTTCATCTGAAGCCTACTAGCAGAACACTGGCTTCCAGACAGCTAAGATGAGGGTCTTAAAACCCACAACTACAGTGACACACTTACTCCAACAAGGACACACCTCCAAATAGTTGCCACTCCCTGGGCCAAGCATATTCAAACCATGACACAAGGCCAGCACCCCCACAGCAGGCCTAAACATTTTTGTCTAGGTCTCAACACACCCCAAGGTCAGTGTCTCACCTACCCAAACCCTGTTACATAATCACAGTACTTTCCCCTCTGCTAAAAACAATCCCCACAGATGGTTCATTATAGTTGTATCTGTGGGCTGGAACTTCTGGTCTGCTCTCTGGTTGTCACAGTTTCTATCAGATTAGCTGTCAATCAGCTGCGGCAGTGAGTTCAGGAAGCAAAGGTGGGCAGTTCTTTATGAGTCTGAGTTTAGCCTGGATATATAGCATGCCAGGCAGACCAGGGCTCTACCCAGTGAATGAGATTAGAGAATGTAGCCTCCCAGGACCTAAGACCCTAAACACATTAACTGGAGTTCTGCTACCAGCCCTGAAAACATCTGAACAAAAGCTGTGGCCAAAACCTGCGTGCTCTTTTATGATATAGTATTTCTTTACCAGTGCTATTTCAAACGCCTCTCGTGTTATTTGTTCTCCTAATGCCTGCAGAGTACCATCCTGTGGCCAGCCATGTTGCCATGTTTATTCAGCAAATCCCTTTGCTGCGCATTTAAGTGGTACTCGAGCTAGATTTCTTTCACACTCAAAGTATCCTCAGGAATTGATCCTGAAAACTAGAATCATTATTCTTTCAGATTACATATGTATAGAGAATTTAAAGAATATGAGATAACGAATCGCCCTCCAGGCGCTGGCTAGAGCTCATTAGATGTGAAATAAGTTGAGTACTGACCTGGCTTTTGTCATAGGTTAATATGTATGTGTGTGTCTGCCTTTGCTAATTTATATATGCACCAAGTGCATGGCAGTGCCTGCCAATGCAAAAGAGCATCAGGACTTCAGAATACTGCCTGGAACCAGAGGTATAGGCAGTTGTGAGTTATCTATCGGCTGTGTGTTCTGGGAATCAAACTCGTGTCCTTTGGAAGGAGAGCAAGTGCTCTTAACTACTAAGCCATCACACCAGACTACTGTCTTTACTTTTATATACACATATATATGTATATATATTAATATAATATATATGCTAATTTTAATGTGTGTGCGTGTTTTGCCTGCATGCATATATAGTGTGCCATACATGTGTCTGATGTCAAGAATGTCAGAAAAGAGTGCTGGTTCCCTTGGAACTCAAGTTGCAGATGACTGAGAGCCAACATGTGGATGCTGTGAGTCAAACCTGGATCCTCTGCAAGAGCAGCAAGTGTTCTTAAACGCTGAGCCCTCTCTCCAGCCCTGCTTCCTCTCTCTCTCTCTATCCTTCCCCACCCCCTGAGGTAAGTCTCATGTAGCCCAGGATGGCTTCAAACTCACTATGTAAATGGGGATGACATTGAACCTCTGACCCACCTGCCTTTACTTCCCAATGCTGGGACTACAGGTATGGGCTTATGCAGTCCTGAGGGCTTATGGACTCAGGGCTTCCTCCATGCTAGGCAAACAGTCTTCCTACCAACTGAACCACATAAGGCATAGCCTTATCTTTGCTTTCCTGATATCTTAAGAAAGTGCCTTATCGATCTTTTTAAAATTACACACTTCATAATGGCAGTAAAGCGCTGTATGAACGTTCACTGAATGCTTTTCTTCCTTTTGCTTTCCATTAATTTTTTTTTCCTTGTGACGCTTGAAGTGGAGCACGTTCCCTATCATCTGAAGCTTGAGGGTCACTGAAATTTACCCTTCTTACTACTGACTTCAAGTGGTGCCCACAACAGTAGTGTAGTGTGATTGAAGTGGGTGTGAGGGTCTAAGATCAGCACACTGGGCAAATTGTATGAGGCTAAAACTGTGCCTAAAAGTCCTTTAAATAGCATCAGGCTCCCAGTGTGCTGTTTAGCTCTATACAGTGGTATTTATGCAGTGTCTCAGTCAGTGTCCTATGCTTCCAAGAGACACTACGACCATGGCAGCTCTTATAAAGGACAACCTTTAATCCAGGCTGGCTCACAATCTCAGAGGTTTGGTCCATGTCTTAGTCAGGGTTTCTATTCCTGCACAAAACATCATGACCAAAAAGCAAGTTGGAGACGAAAGGGTTTATTCAACTTACACTTCCATACTGTTGTTCATCACCAAAGGAAGCCAGGACTGGAACTCACACAAGGCAGGAACCTGAAGGCAGGAGCGGATGCAGAAGCCATGGAGAAATGCTGCTTACTGGCTTGCTCTCTATGGCTTGTTCAGCTTGCTTCCCTATAGAACCCAGGACTGCTGGCCTAGGGATGGCACCATTCACAATGGGCTGGGCCCTCCCCTCTTGATCACTAATGGAGAAAATGCCTTACAGCTTGGTCTCATGGAGGCATTTCTGCAAGGGAGGTTCTTTTCTATGTGATAACTCCAGCTTGTGTCAAGTTGACACAGAAAACCAGCCAGTACAATCCATTTTCATCATTTCAGGAAACCTGGAAGCATCCAGGCACACATGGTAGCTGAGAGTTTTACATCTGGATCAACAGGCAAGCAGGGAGAGAGAGAACCACTGAGCTTGGACAACCGAAATCTCCAGTCTCACCCCTAGTGACACACCATCTCCAACAAGACTTTGCCTATTCCAAATAGGCCACACCTCCTAACCTCTGTCAAGTAGTGCTACTGCCTAATGGCCAGCATTCAAATCTATCAGCCTATTCCTATTCAAACCACCACACACAGAGAATTTAAGAGCCTTCTCCAGGGATTAAAAGTCATCCCAACCATCTTTTGTGTCAGGAGGCACAAGGACAGGGAAAATGGAGAAGTCGCCAGCCTAGCTGGCCCCAGCGTTAAGATGAGGAAGGCAAGCAGCAGAGCAAGGGGAGGAAAGTTAAGTTTAAACGTCTTGTCTGGTGGCTGTGGAGGATTAGCCAGATGCAGTGATATTCGTTTTATAAGGATGTCGTGCTCGAGAAAAACATGGCTGCGCTGTGACCCCGTGGAAGGCTTTTATACAGTTACCCTCCATTCTCCCAGGACCTCTAAGTTGAGATGTGATTGTCTAGAAACATTCTACTCCCTAATTAATGCGAAGTGTTTTTCTTCTGGGGATGTGCATGCTTTGAGTCTTTCGGCCGACGCTCTGTAGCAGCTGCGGTGCAGAGCCTCACTGTCCATGGGGGGCAACAGTGTCTGGAGTTATGTCCCCTTTATCTTTACTTCCCTTTGCAGATACGATTTTAAAAACTTTGCTTAGCATTTTGTCCCAGTGAAACTCATCTAGTGATACTCAGAAGTCTTGAGGGATCATAGTCAGAGGTGTCCAAGAAAAAATCCAGAATGCTGTATTCATCAAAATCCAGAATGCTGTATGCCACACCACCTCCAGTAGGGTCAAGTTCCACAGACTGAGGCCATTGACCTCAAAAGAGGGAGGCCTCCTGGAACCGGCTGTGGAACTCTTCGCCGGAGAAAAAAATATTGAGCCGTAGTTCTCATGGCAATCTATCTGTTTTGTTTTCTCTTATTCCTTTTCTTATTTACATGTTCCTGGTAGCCTAGGCCAAGATCTTAAGCGAGAATAATGGGTAAGAAACCATCCCTAGAGATGGGGTCACTAACATGACCTTGTCCCCGGGGAAACCTACGCTTTACTTTATAAATCATTTACAAAACTATTATGATAGATAAAAATTTTCCCAATAATAAAATTTCATATGGCTACACGTGTGTCACCGGAGTTGGGTTTTGGTATATGGTAAAGAAAGCCTTAATTAGAAAGAATTAAAATAGTTTAAATTTACATATTGAAGATTTATTTTAAAAAAATCAGGCATTAGATGTTAAATAATAACTGACCATGGGGCTGAAGAGTTAGTTCAGCAGTTAAGAGCACTGGCTGTTAAAGATTTATTAACCTGCTCCTGGAAACACGCCACTAGCCTTGGACGACAGCCCCCACTGAATGCATCCTTTTAGAATTGTTATATTTTGATGATTTATAATGATGTTACCTATTCTGTTTGTGATTCACTGAATACATAGTTTCAGAGTTGTAATGCTTGGATGATTTTTGTTGGTATTTGTGACTGTTTCACTGGATATAGTTTCTAAGAGATGTAATGTTTGTTTTTTTAAATGTATAAAATCCCCTACTTGAGAGCTGCAGAATACACTCAGACTCAAACTGCCTCTGTGTTTGTTTCTGTTTGTCGCCACCGAATCCTTACCCACCTCGCTTCAAGGATCCTCATTCCAGGGATCCCCACACCCAACTGGGGTGGTTCGTGGCAGCTGTACTCATAAAAATTCAGACGATTGTATTCATTTCTTAAGCACATGAATGACACGTCCCATCTCTCTCTAGCCTACTCTGTGTATACCCATGGAATGGCAGAATTCAACCTAAGTTCATTTAAAGCGATTTTAGTTGCTGGGAGATAACTCAGTGGAGAAAGTGCAAGTAGAAGCACCTGAGCTCAGACTCCCACACCCACGTAAGAAAGCCAGGCTGAAGCGGGGAACGTGGCTGGGCATGGCGGTACATGCCTTAAACGCACAGGCGTGTGTACGATGTGTTCCCATATACATTTGAATGTGCACACAGACAAGCATACCACACACACATACAGACATATGAAAATATAATACAATGCAATAAAATAAAGCTTTGACCTGTAGTAAAAAGCTTTGTCAGGGCTGGGAATGCAGCTACCGTAGCAGACTTCTTGCCTTACAGCTCACAAAGCCCTGAGTCTGAACTCCAGCATCCCATAAACCAAGACAGTGACACACATCTATAATCCAAGCTCTAAGTAGGTGGGGGCTCTGATACATACCAAGTTTGAGGATAGCTCAAGATACATGAAAACTTTCAAAATAAGTCTTGTCATGTATATGCATAAGATATACACTATATATTCAAAATCGATATATACACTCAGACTGCTGTTTTACATATTAGGTATTTTAGTTTTGTTTATGGGTACACTGACTTCCTGTGTGAATTTTCCTATATTATATTACAAATAATTATAAAAAGAATGACATGGATGTATTAGTATTGCTATGGTCTCAGGTATTGTGGTGGTGTGAATAGGAGCCGCCCTCATAGACTTATATATTTGTGTTGTGGATGGGCCTGGTGCTGATCTTGTGAACCAGTCCTCTAATGAATAAAGGAGCCAATCACTGGGCGAGTAGGAAGGACTTCCGGGTTGGACGGGGAAAGGAGGAAGCAGGAGAGAGTTAGATTTTTTTTTTTTTTTTTTGGTCAGGGATATTGTGAGGACAAGATGTAGCTATGAGTGTCTCCTGTTTTCAATGGCTGGTCCGTCAGGATTTAATAAGGTTTACAGATTAGGATTTTAGTTGTTGCACCCAGCAATTGAGTTACCATTGTTTCTGAACTAAGTCTGTGTAGCATTTTCCTTCACGCGGTGGTTTGACTGGGTTCAAGAGAGAGAGGTACAGCGGCAAAGCGTGGGTTTGCCAGATGTACATTACAAAGGCTGTGGGGGATTTGAAGCATGGTGCTGGCATGGTAGTGACCCACCAGTGGGAATTTAGCAAGCTGGGTGGAGAGATTTTGGAGCACTGAGTCAGAGTCTCTACAAGATAAAAACAGGTTGGCCATTGCCCGCCACTGTGGCCAGCCAGGCTGCCGGGGCAGTGGAAATGTGCCGGTTCATTTTTTTAATATTTCCCGCAACATATCCGAATGCTTGGCCATTAGGGAGTGGCGCTATTAAGAGGTGTGACCTTGTTGGGATAGGTGGGGCCTTGTTAGAGGAAGTGTGTCACTAGGGGGAGGTTTGGGGGTTTCAAATGCTCAAGTCAGACCCTGTGTCTTTCTCTTTCTTCCTGCTGCTTGCCTATGCAGAGGTAGGACTCTCGGCTGCATCTAGCACTGGGTCTGCCCGTGGGGGCCATGCTTCCCACCATGACAATAATGGACTAAACCTCTGATACTGTAAGCCAGCCCCGAGTAAGTGTTCTCTTTTATGAGTTGCTGTTGTCATGGTGTCTCTTCAGCCATGAAACCCCAAGACAGTATTTCTTCCTTTGAATGGTATTCAAGCATCCAGCAGTGAAGAAGCAGAAGCTTCCTACTCACTCTTCTTGACTCTCAAAAGGTAACTTGCTGGAGCTGGAGAAATGGCTCAGGAGTTAAAAGGACTTGGTTCCCAGCCTCCGTGTCATGCAGCAAACAGCTGCCGGTATAATGCCAGCTCCAAGGCCTGCGAGAGTACCTGCATGCACATGGCACATTCCCAATACAGAGATACACATATACATACAATACACACACACACACACACACACACGTGCATAAGTAAAAATAAATCTTAAGGTGACTGCACAGCCCCCTTTTTTCTGCTTCTGAACTTTACACAAGCATACAATTGTTTTTGTTTTCTTACAATAATGCTTGTAAGCATGATGTGTGTTGAATTATTTAATAATAATAATATATTCTTTTGCTATGTACTGTTTTTTATTGTAGAACTACGTCATAATTTACTTGTCCATCTTGAAGGTAAACATCTGAGTTCTACTTTGGTAAATACATCTTTTGTACATAAAGTTTAAGAGGGAGTAGTAAAATTTCTGAGTTGTAAAATACACATGTCAAGCAAATTTTCCAAATATCTATACTCTTTATAGGCAAGCATCCTACCTCTAACCTCTGTCCCCAGGACTATGCAGAGTCACATCCTAAGTAATGGTGTGTAGCATTCTGTCCTGTGTCCTTGGCAACATTTGGTGTGCCAGTCCTTAGAATCTTAGCTATGGTCTACAGAGATGACTCGGTGGTTACAAGCACCTGCCGTTCTGGCAGAGGACCCGAGTTTGGTTTACAGCACCTATGGATCACCTATGGATCACTGCCTGTAACTACAACTCCAGGAATTCAGCACCGTCTTCTGCACTCTCAGACACCAGCGCTCATATCTGCACACCCTTTCCACACACATATTCACATAATTAAAATAAAACAAATGTTCGCAATATTTTATTTATGTTGTTTTTGTAGGTCTTTGCCACTCAGTGAAATTTTAGTTTATAATCTCTAGTTTACAATTTTAGTTTATAATTTAGTGAGTTAACATGCTGTTGTTATCCACTGTTGACGGTGTAATCTGCGACAAGACTATCCTAGTCTCTCGACATTTTCTTCTTAGTGGCCATTTTGAAAGAGGTTGATTTGTGGGAGTCTGTGTTTGTACATAGGAACTGTGTTAATTATATGCCATGTTGCTAAAATACATTTAGAAGATTCAATTCCAGGGTGACAGAAGGCTGAAAACTGAATGCTAATATTACTGCTCACAGCCTCATTTATAGATCTGTAAAAGTTTCCCAGTGTGAGAGAGAATGTTGGCATTAATTCAGTGTTCTGATAGTTTCGGATGCACCAAGAGAAAGTCATACAGACAGTTGTTGCATGTCTTCAACCCAGTGCTGGGCAGGCAGAGGTAGGCGGATCCCTGAGTTTGAGGCCAGCCTGGTCTTCAGGCCAGCCAAGACTATACAAAGAAATATTGTCTCAAAAGACAAAACAAAGGCTGGAGAGAGCACTAACTGCTCTTCCAGAGGTCCTAAGTTCAATTCCCAGCAACCACATGGTGGCTCACAGCCACCTGTAGCAGGATTGGATGCCCTCATCTGGTGTGTCTGAAGAGAGACGGTGTACTTACATATATAAAATAAATACATAAAATCTTACCAAAAAACCCAAAAACCAAACCAAACCAACCAACCAACCAACCAACAAAAAACAAAAGCAAAAATGGGAAGAAATATAAAGGAAAGTTTTGGGTTTTATTTTGTTGTTGTTTTGCACATGTGTGAGGCTTGGAATTCAATCTAATGTGTCCTTCAAAAAAATATGAAGAAAAAGGCGTCGGTGTGTGCGGTACAGCAGGAGTGAATATCTGACTCGTATGCATGCTTCCATGGATAACATTATCTTGGGTATGTGCGGTACAACAGGAGTGAATATCTGACTCGTATCTATGCTTCCATGGATAACATTATCTTGGGTATGTGCGGTACAGCAGGAGTGAATATCTGACTCGTATCCATGCTTCCATGGATAACATTATCTTGGGTATGTGTGGTACAACAGGAGTGAATATCTGACTCGTATCCATGCTTCCATGGGTAACATTATCTTGGGTATGTGTGGTACAACAGGAGTGAATATCTGACTCGTATCTATGCTTCCATGGATAACATTATCTTGGGTGTGTGCGGTACAGCAGGAGTGAATATCTGACTCGTATGCATGCTTCCATGGATAACATTATCTTGGGTATGTGCGGTACAGCAGGAGTGAATATCTGACTCGTATCCATGCTTCCATGGATAACATTATCTTGGTGAGGAAGAGAGATGCAGCTACCGCGGTGAGGAGCTGGACTGGCCAGGGGCCTTGGATTTGCCCCCTTCACTACAGTTCCATGGGCCGTGACCATCAGAAAATACTACTGTAACCCATTCACTGTGAGCTCCTGCTCTGGGCAGTCACAGTGGCAGCCTTGGATCAGCCGTGTTCCTCACCACTGGGTGAATTCCACCAGTCAACCTCAGATTGGAATAGATTTTTAAGTGACATGTGGTTTGTCTTGTAAGTAAGTCAGGGGGTAATAATATCAGAACTCTTAATAATTGCACCTGCTTCCCAATAGGAGCCAACCTAGAGCAAAACTCTGTTTTTGTATTCCCCCAGAGTATGAAGCTCAGGTTCAAATTCTGAAAGCCATTTCTAATACCCCCTACAAAGAGTCTCCCGTGGCTCCCGTGCAGGGCCTTCTCTCTTCCTGTAAGCTACAGTCAGCTGTACCACAGGAAGTTCCAGATGGAAGGAGTGCCTTGATATTGGGGACATTGGGACCATGTAATGCTCAGAGACTCTGTGTATGTGTGTGTGCGTGTGTGTGTAACACTAAAAACAAATTGACTTCTCCTGAGTTCATTTGGGCTACAAATAGGAACCGGTGGATAGCTGACACCATTGCACACACTAGCAAGATTTTGCTGAAAGGACCCAGATATAGCTGTCTCTTGTGAGGCTATGCCAGGGCCTAGCAAACACAGAAGTGGATACTCACAGTCAGCTATTGGATGGATCACAGAGCCCCCAATGGAGGAGCTAGAGAAAGTACCCAAGGAGCTAAAGGGATCTGCAACCCTATAGGTGGAACATTATGAACTAACCAGTACCCCTGAGCTCTTGACTCTAGCTGCATATGAATCAGAAGATGGCCTAGTCGGCCATCACTGGAAAGAGAGGCCCATTGGACTTGCAAACTTTATATGCCCCAGTACAGGGGAATGCCAGGGCCAAAAAGTGGGAGTGGGTGGGTAGGGGAGTGGGGGGGGGGGAGGGTATGGGGGACTTTTGGGATAGCATTGGAAATGTAAATGAGGAAAATACCTAATTAAAAAAAAAAAGGAACCGGTGGATAAATACAATGACTGACTGACTGCTGACTTGCATTATTTAATTATCTTAGACAGTTTGTAATAGCAGCTATTAAACGGACTGGGACTAAACCCTGTGATTTTACGAGTTTCATAGGCATAGTGCCTAAGAGTTGAAACATACATATATTATGTAACAAAATTAATCTTAAACTTTGTATCAATATACAAAGATTGGTGCCAATGAAAACCTTAAACCTGTATCAATATACAAAATTCTGTACTAATTTAAAGAAAATATAACTTCAGTTCTGCATCAGAATATGAAGATCTCTACCAATGTAAGATTGTGGCTATAAAGTGCTTTTGTTTAATAGTAAACTTAACAGGGGCTGGAAAGATGGCTCAACAGTTAAGAGCACTGACTGCTCTTCCAAAGGTCCTGACTTCAATTCCCAGGAACCACATGGTGGCTCACAACCATCCGTAATGAGATCTGACGCCCTCTTCTGGTGTGTCTGAAGACAGCTACCATGTACTTATATATAATAATAAATAAATCTTAGAAAAAGTTTTTTTAAAAAGTAGATTTAATAATCCATCCCTATTTGTCTAATTTCTTGTAATATTACTATATTTCCCCTTTCCTTTACTTAAGAAAGAAAGGAAGGAAGGAAGGAAGGAAGACAAGAAAGAGAAAAGATAGAAATCCCTTAGTCTAAGCTCTCTAGTTTCCTCCTTGTCCAAGACTATAACTATTTGTAAATCATCCCTTAAAATGACAACATATCTATAATTTATAAAATGACCAAAACTATCCACCCCAACTTTAGGGACTGGGACAACAATATCATTATAATAGCTTCTTACTGAATATTGATGGGAATTCCTGTTTGGGGACCCAAAAGGGAATTGGAAAACGGTAATGTGGAAAGAAAGCTAGCTGGCATCATTTGTTGTCCTGTCTCTGTGTTGAGAAAGTTCAGGCCTTAACTGAAGTCCTGATTGGAACGGTTTGAATGGCTCGCTGAATTAAGGTCATCTGGGATCAGCAGTCTTTCCTGACGCTGTTCTGGAAGCAAGTCTCTGAAAACAGCATCAGTTTAGGCAGAATCAATCAGTGAGCTGGAACAGCAGGTCTCAGCATCTTAGCATCCCTGGGGGTGAATCCCGTCAGGGCTGCCCTCTTGGTGTTTCATTCTGTAATATATAAACCTTACAATCAGTATTTAGTTCTAGAAAGACATTTGTATGGAATGTGCAGGGTGCACAGATCAGTCAGGATGATTTTTTGTTCTTTGAGTAGATGAAAGGCAACTGCTTTTTTTCTTTTTAGTTTGATCATATAATCAAACTGTAATATAATTTTTCTAGGTTATGCTGACCAAATAATCCCTCTCTAGAAGTCCTGATTTATAAGCCACTAAAATTGCTTTTCTATGTTGGGAAGAGACACCATAACCAATGGAACTTAAAATGGAAAGTGTTTAATTTTAAAAGCTTACGATTTCAGAATTGGTTCATGACCATCATGTCAGAGAGCATGATAGGGGCAGGCATGGTGCTGGAGCAATAGCTGAGAGCTTACGCCCTTTTTTGTTTGTTTTTTTATTTTTGTTTGTTTCTCTGTGTATCCTGGAACTCACTCTGTAGACCAGGCTGGCCTTGAACTCAGAAATCTGCCTGCCTTTTTCTCCCAAGTGCTGGGATTAAAGGCATACACCACTACTGCCCCGCTGACAGCTTACATCATTATGAACAATTAGGAGGTAGAGAGAGGAAGAGCTAGAAAGGGGTGACTTTGAGGTTTCAAAAGCAACATATCTCCTCCAACAATTCCATACCTCCTAATCCTTCCCAAACAGTTTTACTAACTGGGGACCAAGAAGTTAAATATATAATCCTATTGGGGGCCATACTCATTCAAATGGCCACAAAGTCCATTTGGGGACTGCTGTGATTTGGATTTAAAGCATCTTAAAGGCTGGTGTGTTGGAGACTCGGAGAGCCCAATCATAACTGAACAATAAGAGCTCTCCACTGTAAATGTAATTCCTGGGGGCTTTTCTTCGCCCTTTTGCTCCCAAGTAATGTTGGAGTTTCTACACTTGCTCTAGTCTGTTTTAACCCCCCAAATAAACAACTCGGGGACCTAATAAATGTATTAAAGAGCTGCAGGCACTGCACTTAGGCATATATTTGTCTATTCTAATCCTCTGTGGCTGCCTACGTCCCAGCCATGTGGTCTTTTACCTGCAATCTGAATCGTGCCCTGGCTTGCCAAGGCTGTTGTTCAATGTGTGTCCCCAACACTGACCTGATCTAGGGTGTGGGGTGAGTAATTTGACAGCATCACTGGGAGGCAGGGGAACCCTCTGGAGGTGGAGCTATTTAGAGGAAGCAGGTCACAGTGTTTCTGGGAGCTGTATCTTTTCCGGATGTCTCTTGTCTGCTTCCAGCTCTCTTCCTCCCTCCCTCCCTGCTTCCTTGCTTCCATGAGGTGAGCAACTCTCTTTCACCATCCCTCTGCCATGCCAAAACCATTGGAGCCCCCCTGATCATGGATTGAAATCTCTGTGAGCATAAACCAGAATAAACCTGTCCTGCACCAAGCTGTTTTCCCCAGGAATCTTATAGCAATGGGAAACAACGCTAACGCTAGGAACATCTTTATCTTTTTTGTTTCGCTTTGAGACACTGTCTAGCTAGATAAGTAGTAGACCAGGCTGGCCTAAACTCAGAGGTCTGCCTCCCACGCGCTGGGATTAAAGGTATTTACCATCACACTTACCCCATTCTTTACCTTAAAACGAGAGACTTCATAACTTGACTCTAACCTCTTTGGGCAGTGTTTATAGCTAATTTGTTCAAGGCCAATTTTACTTCCAAATTATACTATATAGAGAATAGATTTTTCTCCCCTTTACCCTTTTTATTATTTGGGGTCTATAAATTAATTAACAATTACTAATTAACAAACTGACAGAAAAAGATATTCATGTTTTTATGTGTATGGGGCTTCACAGAAAAGAAATGAAAACCAAAAGAAGCCATTGTTCTTTCAGGGACATTTCCTGTTTTAACAGCAGCCGTGCGTTGTATAGAGGTGACTAGTTAAAACAGACTTTGATCCACAGGCAGCACAGTAGGGTAGATAGGGTAGATTAGAGTTGATTGCTACAGTTTATCATAATTTTTTTTTTTTTTAGTATTGTCTCAAGTCTTTTTAATTGGTGGGGTGGGTGCTTCTGATTCAAATAATCATGGACCTAACGCATGCTAGGTCAACACTATACCACTAAGACCCCCTCCTTTTTTTTTTTTTTTAACTTCTTGAGACACAGTTTCATTAAGTTTCCCAAGCTGTTCTCCAACTCAGGGATCTGCACCTTAGGCAGGTCTTAAACTTGTGATCCTTGTCTCAACCTCCCAAGTAGATGGGGTTGCAGGCCTAGCCCAGCAGGCTCTCCCCCTACTTCCATAAAGGCAAATCTCTATTCTGCTTAGACACAAAAGGGGACCATCTTGTGCACACTAGCTTTCTGCTGCCTTTAACACAGTGTTGTCTTTTATGCCCAAATGGAATATTTTGGGTATGATATTCTGACCTGTCATTGATGATATACTGTCAGGAAATGAAGATCTAGATTTTTTTCCCTTCTAAAAAAAAATCTTAAAGACTCTTTCATTTACAGGCACATAGCTAGTAAAATCAAAGCACGTTCTTTTCAAGTATAAGGCACTTTCCTATCAGTTTACCCTCCACACATGTGTAGGATGGCCAAGTAATATACTTGCATTTCCTGTGTATTATTTGATTGAGCATCTGAAATTAAAACATTAATGGGTATCTGTATATTTGTTAAATCTGGCTGTATATTTGTTAAATCTGGCCATCTCATTCATATAGTGTGAGAAACTCAGAAAAACAGACATCTAAATTATTTCAGCAGAAAAGTGTGTGTGTGGGGGGGAGAGAATTTTCGATTTTAACTGTGGCAAATCATACATAATAAAATTATCATCTCAACCATTGTGAGTATAAAGGTCAGCATATATTGAATAGTTCATTGATCATCTGACCGTTTTCGTTATCCTTACCCACGATTAATAAAAAAAACCAAAAACCAAACCAAACCAAACCAAACCAAAGAAGCCCTTCTCGCTGGGCAGTGGTGGCGCACCCAGCACTTGGGAGGCAGAGGCAGGTGGATTTCTAAGTTCGAGGCCAGCCTGGTCTACACAGAGTGAGTTCCAGGTCAGCCAGGTTTCTCTACACAGAGAAACTCTGTGTGGAAAAAAACAAACAAAAAAGCCCTTCTCTTTCCTCAGCTTCTCCGAATTGTCAAATGCCATGTGGAACATAGGGAAAAAATCATATTCCTCGGGTTTTGCTCCAGTCAGAGTTATCAGTAGTCTGAAAAAAGTTGCGTTATCATATGTGTGAGAACGCAGAGATTTCCCTTTAACCTAGTTGGGAAGAGCCTCACCAACCCGGAGCTGGCTACCTAGAGTAGGAACTCTTCGCCCCGCCCCGCCCCGCCCCGCCCCGCCCCGCCCCGCCCTGCCCTGCCATCAGGTAACCTAGGGAACCGCAGGTGAGGCGTTACCCAGAAGAGGCCGGATCCGGAAGTAGGGGTCGCCCCGCCCCCCAGCCAAGAAGCGGCCCAGAACGGTGACGTGTCGTTGTAGGAGTTGGCTTTACCCGCCGTGCGTACACCCAGTTGGAGCTCTGAGCGAGTCAGCTGTCTGGAATCCCGATGTCGTTTTCATTCTCAAAGACTCCAGTTGTCCGGGTTTTTAATTTCCTTTACCCAGAGTGTTGAGGCTGTCAGGTCTCGGGGCAGGTCGCCGTGGGTTCACCACTGAGTATCCCAGGCCATGCTGGGAAGTGATTCTCGGTCTTAAGCTTGTGGTGGTCTGTGAAAGTGGGCAGGAGACCCTGGGAACCCTCAGGCGTTAGCACCGCAAGTCTGCGGTCATAAATTCAGGTCTAGAACCTGTGTCCTCCGGCGACCAGGGCCGAGTGAGCACTTTCTAGTTTGCTTCGCCTTTGTCTCTCCAGGCCCTGCTGTAGAGTTGGAAGATGCAGAGATCAGGACCCTGCAGCCCTGCGAAGTGAGATAGTGAACAATAAACACGATCGTTTCCGAAATTGGTAGACACCGCGGAGCAGCGGTGGAAATGGGGGACACCTACATTCTACATTATCCCTCTTAGCACAAGTAGAAGCTGGGGAGACCAACAGAGTGGCCTAGCGTGGTAGGTAGGAGCCTAGAGACTATCAAAAGGACTCAGTGGCACAGCGAGCAGTATGCCAGCTATGGACAGTGAGGTTGTCACAGGTAGAAAAAAAGTAGTAATGGCAAGGTTGGAGCGGGAGCTGCGGCATTGAAGGTCTAGTTTGGTATTATCAGAAAAATAGGTAAGGTGGGAGGGAATGTTAATCCTACCTCTTTCTATTTGGAGACAACTGCTTCCTGTTTCGACAAAGGGCGTTGTCTTGACTTAGCCCAAAGTTCAGTATGTGCATGTATTTGAGAGGGTGTGCGCGGATGGACACTCCTCCTTTTATTATAAAAGTGGTCAGGACCGCCTGGGACAACTATTATATCACCTATTTTTTTGTGATATAGTATTTTTTTTATAAAGATTTATTTATTTATTATATGTAAGTACACTGTAGCTGTCTTCAGACACACCAGAAGAGGGCATCAGATCTCATTACGGGTGGTTGTGAGCCACCATGTGGTTGCTGGGATTTGAACTTCGGACCTTTGGAAGAGCAGTCGGGTGCTCTTACCCACTGAGCCATCTCACCAGCCCGATATAGTATTTTTTAACTTAATCTTTACCACTCTTGGAGGGTGAGCATCCTTGTCTTCTCTTCCAACTTTCATTTCTCCAGTGATGAACCCATGCCCAGGGGCACATCGCTAGATCACAGTGTTCCAAAGCCAGGGCACTCAGCCAGTACAAATTACCTTTGATGTTAGAGCTCTTTTTGGGTATGTCAGTAGTTCTTTCTGTAGGTGCTAGAGCCATTGAAAATCTGGTTAGTTGTAAACTTTGGGGAAGGGAGCAATATATGAGCACACAGAAAAAATTTAATAGCATGAGACTACAAACTTTTTTGAATTTACCTATTTTCTGAATTTGCCTTTTCTTGAATTTGGGGGTTACAGTCATCCAGGACTGTGTTTTATATTCTAAGATGATACACTCCGGGGAAGAATTCGGTTGAAGTCTAAACTCCATGGGCTTTTTATGCAAAACTTTTCTTTTCTCCTCCTTGAGCATAATGCTTGCGCACTAACGCACAGACATAACCATTTCCCATTATCAATGGGAAAAGCTATGCACCTTGTCGAAGAGTAATAATGCCGTACTAGTCTTCCTTAACACGACTGCTTTGCTTAACTAAGCTCCGGTATCTTCATTGCAACCTGCCATTGCTATTTTATATTCACTACCCTCTCCCATCTATCTCATTTCGACTTTCTGAAAGATATGTTTGTTGGGTGCACACTTGTCCCACACAAGAATGTCCCAGCACTTCCGATGCTTAGGAATTATTCTTGCAAATAACCTCTAAGAGCTGTTTAAAGATTTACGAACCGTTCTTTCCATTTGTTCCCTTACCCTGGGCCCCAACTAGGTAACCCCTGAGCTCTGCCTCATCGACCAATTCGGTCTCCATCAGAAAGTACTTGGTTCATCAGTCCTAAGGGGACTGGCGGGTATGAGGTGACAGAGGGCAGAGAGAAGAGGTGCGCCCGAGAAGCGCGGCGCTCAGGAGCGCCACGGTGGAACCTGGAACCCGACTGTGGGTGCCGGAAGCGCGCAGGCGGAAGTCACCCAGCCCGAGCGCTGAAAACCCGGAACGCGGATCTCCGGGCCGCCCCGCCCGGAAAGAGCCTGCGGCGCTTGCGGCGCCCGCACTGAGCATGTGCGTGCGGCCCCGCGCATGCTCCGTGGAGGCCCGCTTCGGTTTCTGTCGCGGGGCCCGCGGTGTCTCCTAGCGTAACCGGAACTAGCCGTTGCGGGCCGGCCTTCTCTGCGCTCCGGCCTTGAGGTGATCTCCGAGCGTCCCGGACCCCTCCTTCCTCGCTGTCCCCCTCGGCTCGGCCGCCCGCCTCTTACAGCCGCCGGCATGAGCTCCAGGCCGCCCGCGTCGCCGCCAGCGCAAGGCTCGAGGTTGCTGCTGCTGTCGCTGCTCCTGCTAGGAACGGCCCCAGGCCCGCGCCCGGCAAGCGCCTTCTACCTGCCCGGCCTGGCGCCGGTCAACTTCTGCGCCGAAGAGAAGAAGAGCAACGAGTGCAAGGTGGGGGAGGCCTGTCGGGCTGCGCGCCGCAGTGGGAGCGGGGTCTGGGATCGAGAAGGGGCGTAGCTGTGGGTGGGGTCGCATTCCGAGCCGCGACGGGACGGGGGCCTGTGGACCCCGGGTGCTCCCCGCGGGCTCGTCGCTGCAGCTCGGGGCGCTTTGCCCGGACCCCGGCGGCTTGCGGAGCGCCCTTGGACTGGCCTGCACGCAGGTACGCGGTGACCCGATGCCCACAGGGGCGCTCCCCGCCGAGCGACAACTTCCAGTAACTTAATTTCGTAGCTCACTGTTTCATTGCACTTTCCTGGAACTCCTGGTCACGACGGCTTATTCTCTCTAGGACTTTGATACCGAACTTCAAGAATACTAGTTGATTATTTAACCTGTGGATTGTGACACATTCTAACCCTCCTTAAAAACCGCGTTAATAAAGACTAGTTGTAGTTAAGTTTAATCCCTGGCCTTTAAATGTTTTTTATTTTTAAGCTATAAAAATTTTAAGAGACCCCCAAATGAGTTTCTCCGCGATGGCTTTAAACACTTAAAAAGCAGCATACAGCGGGAGAAAGAACCGGTCTTGAAAATGTTGGTTTAGTAGGCCATCCGCCCACACGTTTTTCAGTTTACCAGCTGATAGCAGCTTTTAGGTATCAGGTGTAGAGCATCACAATACACCATTATTTCGTAAAGTTACTAAAACTTAACCATTTGGGGGATCCAGGGTCTCTCAGAAACCGTTAATTTTAACACTTCAAATAATAGTTAAGGAAACGTTTACACTGTCTTTATTTACTAAAATTTTAAGCTGGTGTTTATTTTATGACTCTTAGCTATACCACAGTTGTGAATTTTGAGGTTGTTTTAGAGTATTAGGGAGGCTATTAAAGTTTTCATGGCATTTTGCAGCTTCTCTTTAGGTTTGTGGGCTATCCTGTGTGGCGTTAACATGGTCACTACGGTTTTAGAAAGAAACAAACGTGTATGTATGACACGTAATGTCGTAGGGGGGTCAATAATGCCTACCAATCGGTAAGATTCACCCAGGCACACAGTCCATTAACTGTGGTACCCGGAAAAGCAGGAGCTTCTGCCTCCTTCTAGAGAGTTCGGACCTAAAGTGAGATCCAGTCTTAGAGGCACACTGAATTTTTCTGTTAAATATTTCAGAAGCCAACCTTTATAAACAAGTACTTGGTCTGTAAATGAACAGTGAATGTGTGTTGTATTCATAATTTCTTAGAGAAATGCATTCCTGGCTCCTCCATCAGCCACTGGAGAACAGAGGCTTATTAATAAAATCCGATGTTATGAAAGGTATGGTCCACATACCTAGAGAGCATAGATGAGGAAGTGTTTGTGGATTAGAGTCTTCTGGGGAAGCAGCAGAGATGTGACACTGGACTCGGACTTTAGAGATGAGTGTGAGTGGATCTGTGGGTGGTTTGTGTTGTCTCACAAGGTCTTTAAGTGTCTTTTTGAAGTTTCTGATCCTTGGAGGGTTTGACTTAGATAGGTGTGGGGATGAAACGGGCAAGACAAATCATAGTTCTGGATGCTGGCTTGTTGTCTTTGTTCTCAGCTACTCCGTTAGCCAGTAGGAAGAGGGGCAAATGTTCCTAGGCTCTCCTCTAACTAGCTGGCGTGGAGACTTAAACATCTTCCCTTTTCTCTCAATAGGGAGGTATTCTGCTTAGTAAACAGTTTAAATTTTTATTCCTGCGGTCAAGATGGTAACATCTTTCTTAACTTACAAGCATCCCTTCCCTCTTCTCCAAACAGAAATTTACCTCACAGTTTGGGAGGCTGAGAAATCAAAGTTTTAGGTGCTCACAGATTTAGGGTCTGGTGAGGATTCATTTTCTTCCTCGTCCATGTGTATGTATGCCTTCGTGTGTGTGTGTGTGGGGGGGGGGGATGAAAGAGCTTCTTTAGCCCATTCCTTTGAGAACACTAAGCCATTCATGAGAACTCTGTCCCCAGGACTTGGTCATCCCTAAAAGGCTTTCCTTCATGGTACCATTGCCTAAGGGTCTACTTTTTCAATACAGGAACTGGGGACAGGAGAACATAAACATACCACTCCATATTTCCTGAGGGGACAAGAGTGAGTAGAGAGGTCCTTGATGCTCTATAACACAGGAATAATCATGTTTGCTTATGTGTTTCCCTTGAAAGGTATATCAGATTTCTTAGGAGAAAAACTGTCTTTTACTGGTTGAGTGCAGAATGAAGCAGGTGTAGGTCAATGCAATGTGTGTAGCACCACATAGTCTTATAGCTTCTGCTGAGAAGTCCTCATCCCACATTGGTATGGATTGCCTGATGATTTCACTATTTTGTTTCCTTAAAATTGTTGTATAAGCCTTTGGTGTCTGGGCACACCTTTAATCCCAACACTCAAAGACAGAGGCAGGTTTATCTCTTTAGTTTATGGCTAGCCTTGTCTACATAATGAGCTCTAGGACAGGGCTATGTAGAGAGACCTTGTCTCAAAAGCAGTAACAACAACAATAAAGTTTTATGTTTAATTTCCTAACAGAGAAATATGAGTTCATTAAACCTAAAATCCTATTTATGTTCTTCTAACTTCTGATTTATGATCTTCTTTGCCTTTGTAAATGAGTTTTGTGGTTTACTCTTTTTTTTTTTTTTACATAATACCATTACATGTGCATACATTTAAATACCCGTGTAGTCATGAATGTCCATTCTTTTATTTGTTAGAGATGGGAATATTTTATTCTTAACACTCTGCTGTCTGTGGGCTTGCTTAACCATTTATGCTTGCCAGGCATTAGATTGGTTCCAGCGTTTCTCTGTTGTAATCAGGAATTATTTGTGCATTCTTTTTAAAGATTTATTTTTATTCATGTGTGTCTATGTAGATGCATATAAGTGTGGGTTGCCCACAGAAGCCAGAAGTGTCAGAAGTTACAGGGTGTTCCAGATAGCAGGTGCTCCATTTAGTATAAAAGTTTTGACTCCTTCAGTTAGTAGCCATGTACTGGTTAGTTTTGGACTGAGTGGCCTTGTAGTGTCAAATGATTAAGGATAGTGACAGTTCACCTTCATGCTTTTAACTGTTAAGTATTTGGCTCCTCAGTGTCAATTCAGACATAAGAACTAAAACAGCACAAGCTTTCAGAACGTTGAATACACTTTTACTGCGTAATATAATTCTTTTTTTAAAACTTATTATTTACTTTACATCCCAGTATCAGTCCCTCCTCCTCCTTCCAGATCCTTCCTTCATGCAGATCCTCTCTCCATTCCTCCCTTTCCTTCTTTGAGAAGGGGGAGCCCCCTCTGGGTATCTCTACTCCCCAGAACCCCCAACACATCGAGTCACTGAAGGACTAGGTGCAGCCTCTCCCACTGAGGCCAGACATTGTGATCCAGTTAGGGGAATAGGATCCACTTGCAGGCAGGCAGGAGATTCAGGGACCGTCCCCGCTCCAGTTGTTGGAGGACCTGCATGAAGATAAAGCTGCACATCTGCTAAGTATGTACAGGAGGCCTAGTTCCAGCTTGTGCTTGCTCTTTGGTTGGTGGTTCAGTCTCTGGGAGCCCCCAAGGGTCCAGGTTAGTTGACTCTGTTGGTCTTCTGTGGCATCCCTGTCCTCTTCTATTCCTAGCAGTGAGGGATATGGATCCTGGAAAGGCCACTTTCTGTGCCCAAGCAGGACTCCCAATGGTGGGATAAGGACAGCAACCCACCCACAAAACCTTGTACCCAAAATGTGTTCTGCTTACAAGATGTACAGGGACAAAAATAGGACAGAGGGAATGGACAACCAATGACTGGCTCAAATTGAGAACCATCCCTTGGACAAGAACCAATCCTTGACACTATTAATGTTATGCTTGCAGACAAGAGACTAGCATAACTGTCCTCTGAGAGGCTCTACCCAGCAGCCAATGGAAAGAGATGGAGAGACCCATAGCCAACATTAGATGGCGCTGGGGAAGCCTCATGGAAGAGTTGGGTGAAGGATTGAGAGATCATACTCTTAGGGGAAAGATAAGACTTTCTTTCCTGGGGATGACAGGATGGTTCAGTGGGTAAAGATACTTGCCACCAGCTGGACTTGATGGTGCACACCGTTAATCTCAGTGCTTGGATGGCAGAAGCAGGCAGATCTCTGAGGCCTTGTGTGCAGAGTGAGCTCCAGGTCTACTTAGGCCCTGTCTCAAAACAAAACAAAACAAAACAAAAGATACTTGCCAACAAGTTGACAATCTGAGTTCAGTCTTTGGGACCCACATGATGGAGAGAACCTACCCACGAAAGGTGTCCTTTGACCTTCACATGCTCACGTGGCATGCACACATTCACACATACATGGGGGGAGTGAGTGGGGAGACAGAGATGAAATTTGAGATTGTCTTTGTTGTGTTGTAAAGAACAATGACCAACTCTACCCTCTAGTGGCTAATGACAGACAGCAAGGCTCAGATGCATTAGCTGGGCAATCATGATAAAATGACAGCTTACGCAGTCACCTTCCTTTCTTGGTGGTTATTTTCAGAAGCTTTTTGTAAATTGTGTATGTTATTTTAGGAGCAGTTGCCTTCAAACATGGACTGAGTCAGATTTAAGAAGGCAGTCTGTGTGCTGCTCTGAACAGATGCAGAATGAATGAGTCTCTAACACTTGTATGACTGGAAGTAGTATGAAGATGTTGAAGTACTAAAGAAAAATTAACATAACCGTGTTTATTATAAGTGATTAATACTTACTAATTGGTGTTTAGTTTCATACCTTCGTAGTTTTCTCTAGAAAAAAAGCATGGATTCTTGCCGTCTGGAAACCTAGCAGTGTATAGATGATGGTGTTTGGGGATTCGCCTAGGGAAGACTCACTTTACCATGGTAAATAAACATTCTACTGGTTCTTCCTCCTAAAGGTGTATAACTAGACACATGGAACAAAGTCACAGGTGTGTGTGTACACCACACGTCACAGCAGAGTAAGCCTACAAGCATACCCCAGCTTCTGTTGGAACTGGCTGGCCTATTCTGCCAGCCTTACACAGGTTCCTTAAATAACCTGTTTCCCAATCCTTGCAGGCCTTTTAGTCCGTTTTCTCGTTCCTTGTGGCTACCTTACTTGTGGCAGACAGATCTTCTCTGTTGTCACTAAGATTAAGTATGCAGCTGGGCATGGAGAGGCACTGCTTTAACCCCTCGCATTTGGGGGATGGGCAGAGTTCTGAGTTTGAAACTAGCCTGTTCTGCCTACATAGCATGTTCTAGACAATCTAGGGCTTCTTCTTCTTCTTCTTCTTCTTCTTCTTTTAGAAGAAGAAACTTCGGTCTCCATAAAGGGAGGAACCTTGTGAAAATTCTTTCTCTGTGCTCCTCTTTCAGGCCTGCTGATGGGTGGGAAATGGAAGCTCAGTATGATTTAGTGACTTGACAGTAAGAGCTGAGCTAAGAAGCAGATGAGCCCAGGACTGCCTGGACTCGCAGCTCTGGCTCCTCACTACTCTGATGCACTCTGCCTCCTGGGAACCAAAACTTCCAGAATTGATGTTTTAGTCCAAGTTTGTGTCTATGTAAAGAATTTTGATATAGTCAGGTTTTTGTTTTTCTTTTGGGGGTGTTTTGAGACAGGATCTTGTCCAAGTTGTCCTCATTCCAGTGTATGAGGCTGGCCTTGAACTCCTGATTCTCCCCTCCTAAGTGCAAGATTACACGTGTAGGCCATCACACCCAGCTGGTCAGGTGGGTGTTCTGTTCTGTGATACAGTCTAAAGTTGAAACGAGGAGAGATCACCTTCTGTGAGCAATGAAACACTCCCTCCTTTTATTGTAATCTGGGTTCCTATTTAACAACTTCCTACTAAGATGTTTTTCATATCATATCTGCATTAAGACTTCCTCGAGTTCGTCTCTTTGTAGATGTCTCCAACGTTAGGCAGTGGGATCTTGTGTAGCTTTCCCTCCCCTTTTATATCTGTTGTGTTGCATTTTCGACCCTTTATGACTGACCTTCTGTAGAGCTTCTGTGTTTCTTCTCACAAGTCCATTTCTTCATTGTAGGTGTTAGGTGGGGCAGATGGGATGCCAGTGAGAGAAAGCAGAGTAAAGGCCGCCGAGAGTCCTCATTCCTAGAGGACACCACAGCACCTACTTGACCCCAGTGTCTGACCACAGCTGAGACTGATGGTGACAACATAAAAGCATGCTCTTGGATGAAGGATTTAGAAGGGATACCCCTGAATTCTAGTTAGATAAAAGCCTCTGCTATACAAAATTTTTTCAGTGATTAATAGAAAATTTATTTACACAAGAATAGAGCCATCTGCTTTATAGGAAAGCTTAAATGTTTGGCCCATTTTCCTTCTTGGATACATTTTCTTCCTCTCCCTGTCTATTTTGAAGATGTAATACCAGTAAAGGGACCCAATTCTCAGTACAGCTCCTGAAAGTGAGTTCTTGAGGTAAGCTTTCACTGGTCTTGCATAGGTCTAGTAAATCAAAGCAGCCCTTGGCGTTTGGGATCAATGTACTGAGCCATGGTTAAGCAAAGCCCTCGTGTTCACATGCTTGACTTGTGCCTTGGGAGGCACACAAATTGCCATACAAATTTCTTAGTATGAGATTATACTCAGTCCTGCTTTGCCTAAGTGATTTAGGATGCTGTAACTTTCTTAAAATGTTTAATGTTCAGTTTTCTTGTGTGTTCTTGTGTTAACATAGCCAGGAACAGTTTGAAAGTGAGGTGAGAGGTAAGCCCATCTCCAGGCACCCCACTTTAGAGTTGGCCATCCATCTATGTTGAAGACATGTTCAGAAGAGCATATGTACTAACCTTTGAGTACAGATGCGTAGATAAAGATGATTAGAGCAGATGATGATGACCATAAAAGAAATCAAATACCAGGCCAAGTTTGTCCTTCACTTGTAATCTCAGCACTTTGGGGGCAGGATCAGGAGTTCAAAGAAATCCTCAGCTGACCTGTGAATTGAGGAACAGTTTGAGATGCATGGGACCCTGCCTCAAAAACAAGATTTTTAACACTTTAATGGTTTTTATTAGCATATGTTATTATATTTAACAATGGCCTTTTCTTCTCTTTTTTGAGACAGAGTCTCATGATGTAGCCCTGACTGGTCTGAAGCTAGCTAGCTGTGTAGAACCGGCTGGCCTCTAAGTCATAAGGCAGGCCTCTGCCTTCCAAGCTACTAAGCACTTAAAGGGATTAAAGGGGTGTACCACCATACCCAAGCACAACGAACTTTCATACTTGTATATAATATACGTGACATTTCATGTGTGTATATATTTTCATCATATTTACCCTACCTTCCCCCTATTACCTAAACATCACTCATTATAGTGCTTGTTGTTCTGATAAAAAAAAAAATTAAACCCCCCAGGCACTCAGTAGCTTCCCCTAACATATTTCATGTAGTGCCTACAGAGGCCAAAAGATGGTATTGGATTCCTCTGGAACAGAAGTTAGAGATAGGGATGGAGAGATGGCTCAGCAGTTAAAGAGCACTGGCTGCTCTTCCAGATTAATTCCCAGCAACCACATGGTGGTTCACAACCCATCTGTAATGGGATCTGATGCACTCTTCTGGTGTGTGTCTGAAGACAGCTACAGTGTAGTTGTATAAATATAAATAAATAATGTTTAAAAAAAAAAGTTAGAGATCTTTGTAAACTAATGCTCTTAAACTCTGAGCCGTTTCTCTAGCCCCCAGGAGATTTTTTTTTTTAATATTAAAAATGACCAGCACCTCCACTTATGAGTATGCACATTTGCTTTCATTTTCAATAATTGGCATAATTATACCCAAATAGTTATTTTAAGTGTTTCACTTCTATAATTACTTTCTATACTGATAACTCTATTGTGTAGCTATAGTCACAGGCAGAAAATTTAAGAAAACCCTGCTTTCTTAAAGTGTGATCATTGACTCTACAGCAACAGTGACCCAGCACGTGCAGTCAGTGCTGCTTCTACTGCTCTGAAGGAGGGGAGGGGGTTCCTTGCAAAAGCCCTGGGAGTTCTCCATATAGTAGTGCTTATCCAAATTCACGAATGTTCAGCTTCTGTGAGCTAACACAACAAGTATATATATTGATTCATTTAATTTATAATTCCATGCCAGTTATGGACTATGTTCTGTATATACCATTTTCTTTTCTTAATATTGGCTCATCTAGTCTTTATATTCAAGGTTATTAATTGCCGACGATAGACTTAAAATCTGAAGAGATCATCTGGAGCTTGCTTTATAGGCAGCTGTGTGCCATCAGTGTGCATTCTACTCAGCTCCTTATGTATGTGCTGTGTTAAAATGGACTTTGTTTTCAGGTGGAAGATCCGTGAGGAATACTTTTTTGGACATGTTTATGGAAAGCTGTTGATAATTACATTATTTTGTGTCACAAAGTAGAACTAACACATACTGCTGAAGGCATTGTTAACATTTTTTCTATGTGTGGAATTCGAGGCTCCTTTGCTAGGTTAGGGGAAGATGATGAATAAGGTAAACTTGATGGGGGGTATTAGATAAAATGCCAGATGCAAGCTTAGCAAAAAAAATACAATGTAAATAAATTTTGAGAGTGGGACATGAAGTGGTGTGAAGCTTAGTGTACAGCACAGTAAGATGCAGTAAAGTGGCAGCAGTTGGGGTAGATGACTACGTTAGAAACAGGGCTAGCATGATTTCAAGGAGAGAGGCTTTCTTGGCTGTTAGAGATAGTCAAAGACCTATTCTAAGCCAGGGGTATGAGACTTGTCTGGGATCCTGGTACATCATAGGCAGGGGCAGGGGGATTGGGAGTTCTGGGTCAACTTTGGCTCTATAGTGAGACCTTAACTCAGGGTAAAAATATAGTTTTAGAGGAAGGAGCTAGTGAGCTTGATTTCTAAGGTTGTTTTAAACTGGAACTTAAAGACAGGTATGGGCTAGCTTAAGGGAATGGGTAGCTATAGGATAGCAGGTATTTTTTTTTCTGTAGTCCTCGGGACTGATACTTGATGATAGTGTGTTAAATGTAACAAAGAGAACATATGAAATGTTATAGCCTGTTGGTGGCATTAGATCTGTAATAAATGTAATTCTAACAGATATACAATTTCAGGAGCGTTTTAAACATTACAAGGGAGATCTGGCATGGTGTTCTACACCTGTGATACCAGCATTTGGGAAGGGAGCAGGAGGACTGGGAGTTTAAGGCCATCATCCTTGGCTGTACAAGGCAGGTCAAGCCCAACTTAGGCTACGTGGGATCCTGTTCCAAAAATAAAAAGAGGGTATATGAGAGAGCAAGATTAAGTCCGTTAACGTTTACTGGACTAAATAAATTAATTAGGTCTTAGACACATTTAGGAAGAATATTTGAAAAGAAACCATGTGCTCTGAGGATGAGCGCTTAGCTTTATAGTTTTAGCACACAGGAGAAATGAAGTACCTGAAGTATTTACACATAGGACAAAGAGGCCACGGAAGGTAACACTGGCGTTCTGTAATTCTAGGCCGCTTTGGTGTCTGAACCTTGAATGTTGCTATAGTTCTGCTTGATTACACATCTGTCAAGAACATTGTATAAGAGTTTAGTAAAATTCCAGCCGGGTGGTGGTGGCGGCGCACGCCTTTAATCCCAGCACAGAGAGGTGGATTTCTGAGACAGAGGCAGGCAGATTTCTGAGTTCGAGGCCAGCTCTGGTCTACAGAGTGAGTTCCAGGACAGCCAGGGCTACACAGAGAAACCCTGTCTTGAAAAACAAAAAAAAAAAAAAAGAGTTTAGTAAAATTCCAAGAAAACCAACTGGCATGATAAAGATAATTGAAAAGATTATGACGTTTCAGTTTTCAAGGCTTATAACTCCAAAAACAAGAGAGGTGATAACATGGGAATGTTATCCCATGAAAATGAGGCTCACAGGTAGATGAGGCGTCCAGCCCAGCTCACTGCTTAGACTTAGAGAACTCTCAAGATACAGATCGTTTGTGCCATTTTAGGTGATTGAGGAGGAAAGGATAGTATTATTTAGTAATGATTGAAGATTACATGAACGTCTGATTTTTATTTACTTATTTTAGAGCCCACAGTAATTGTTCAGCTTACTAGACTGTAGGCATGTCCTCAGTTACCGGTTGTCTAGGCTGCTTTTACACTATAAGGATAGAGCCAGTGGGTCCTACACAACCTAAACTATTTATAAACTGTCTCTTTATAGGAAAAGTTTGCAACCTCTGGGATGGACTAATAAAATGAGAGTTGTTTTCTTTTTTTTTTTTTTTTTTTTTCTGGAACAGAAAATTATAGTGACTGGAGTAAAAATGTTAAGTATACAAAGAGATTGTTTATATGGCACCAGACAACATAGCATGGTGTTCTTATTTATTACTTTGCTGTTCAATTCAGAATCATTGGCCTACTGTGACCATTTAAATTAAATACAAGTTAAGAATCAGGTTTTTGGCAATGTTGAAATAGTGGTTAGTACAATTTAGGTGCCTAATAGCTTTGGGCTGTCTAGAGTGGATGCTGTATCCAAGAATGCAGATGAAGGACATTTTGGTTAAAATTCTGTTAGACAGTGTTGCACACTAGAAAGCACTTAGCTTTCACCTTGGCCATGCCACGGCAGAAACTTCTCAAAAAACTGCTAGAAGCTGGAATTAATTATTTTCATTTTTCAGATAAGAAAACCTCAACAAGGGAGAAAGGACTCCCAGCATGGGTCAGGTAGTATTTAAGCCTTGGTATTAACAAGAGGCTATGCCTGGTGGCAGTGATTGGTTTGAATTATGTCATAGCAATGTAGAGTTGCAGATTTTGAAACTGAAAACATACAAAGTCATATAGAATATAATAACTCATTCCTCAGGAGAAATCTGGAGGTGAAAAACACTTCATTTTCTGTATTAGATGTTAGAGTTTGAATTTAGATGTGTTTTCATAACAATGGTAGTGAAATTAATTTAGACTGAATAAGCCTTCAGCTAGAGGCTTTGCCTTTACAATATTTGTTTTTAATTACTCAAGCATTCTGTGATGCTGAAATGTCCTGTCAACTTTTTAGCTGAAATGGTGCATGGTATAGTTTAAGTAAAAAGGCATATTTTTTAGTGTTGGAGACAGTACTGCACGCGCCCCCCCAACACACACACACATACACACACACACAAGGTTTCTTTGTGTAGCCCTGGCTGTCCTCAAATGGAACTTACTTTGTAGACCAGCTGGCCTCAAACTCTCAGAGATCTGTCTGACCTGCCCCTGTCTCCTGAGTGCTGTGATTAGAGGCCTTTTCCCCTTAAGTAGAAGTGTACAGTAAGTAGAAGTATACAGTAAGAAGTATGCAGTAAGTACTATACAGTAAGAAGTATGCGGTAAGTCGTATACAGTAAGTCATATAAGTAAGTAGGAGTATACAGTAAGTAGGAGTATACAGTAAGTAGGAGTATACAGTAAGTAGGAGTATACAGTAAGTAGGAGTATACAGTAAGTAGGAGTATACAGTAAGTAGGAGTATACAGTTTGCATGTGAAGCTGTTCACAAAGGATCACACTATCTTTAGGAGTTTAGTGGATGAACACAGTAATCTTATTAGACTCTTCCTGTTAGTTGTATCAATCTTTTTGCCTGTATTTTAGCAGTTAGGCACTGTTCAGAATACTTTATAAATGGCAACTAGTAGTCCAACGTAGCCCTACAAGGTAAATATTACCATCCTTTTGTAAATAAAGGAGAAAGGTGTTGACCTTGATCTCATCCTGGTAAATGTCTTCTCTGTTGTAGTTGCCCTTCTCAGTTGAATCACAGCTGCCCGCCAAAGTCAGACCATGTGGTCTTGGCTGCTTCAGAGTGTACATAAGCAACCGCTCACAGTGTGGTTGATTGGGAAAATTCCAACCAGTGGAGCAGCATTTCTTTCTTTCTGGTTTTTCAAGACAAGGTTTCTTCTCTTTGTAGTTCTGGCTGTTTGGGAATTTGCTTTGTAGACCAGGCTAGCCTTGAACTCAAAGAGATCCACTGGACTGCTAGGATTAAAGGTATGGGCTGCTACTGCTAAGCAAAATAACTTTAAAAAAAAATGTGTATTTGTTTATCAAGACAAGATCTCTCTTGCTTTGGTTGTCCTGGAACAGACAATACTCTGTAAGAGATGTATTTTGTGTGTGTGTCCGCGCGTACGCATTCTCTGAGAGGCCAGAAAAGAGCATCCAAACTGGGGCTGGAGATAAAGGTAGCTGTGTGCTGAACTAGCAGGGGTGCTGGAAACTGAGCTCTGTCCCTCTGCAAGAGCAGTCACCCTCTTAACCTTCTCTCCATTCCCTAAAATAGAAATGATTGTGGCATGGAGTGAAATACTGAATTTGGAAATCAGACTTTTGAAAACAAATTTGCTTTTTAAAATATCTTATTTAATATTTTAGTAAATTTAGAATTTCAAAAGCATTAGTAATATTAGAGCCATTTGCATCTGTAAAAGTTATATAGGAATGTTTTAAATGCATATAATTTGTTAATTGAATATACTTGTTAAAGAATAGTTTTGCTCCTCTCGGTCCCATATTGAACTCGAGTTGGAAGAGGCGAGTCTCAAAATGGAGGTAAAACTGCCACCCAGTACCCCCAGCCTGACTCCGGCTACAGCTGCTGCTGCTGCCGGGGGTGGGAGGGGAGAGGGCCATGATCCAAAGGAACCAGAGCAGCTGAGGAAGCTGTTTATTGATGGTCTGAGCTTTGAAACCACAGATGATAGCTTAAGAGAGCATTTTGAGAAATGGGGCACACTTACAGACTGTGTGGTAATGAGAGATCCCCAAACAAAACGTTCCAGAGGCTTTGGTTTTGTGACCTACTCTTGTGTTGAAGAGGTGGATGCTGCAATGTGTGCTCGGCCACACAGGGTTGATGGGCGTGTGGTGGAACCAAAGAGAGCTGTTTCTAGAGAGGATTCTGTAAAGCCTGGCGCCCATTTAACGGTGAAGAAAATCTTTGTTGGTATTAAAGAGGATACGGAAGAATATAACCTGAAAGACTACTTTGAAAAGTATGGCAAGATTGAAGCCATAGAGGTTATGGAAGACAGGCAGAGTGGGAAAAAGAGAGGATTTGCTTTTGTAACTTGATCATGACACAGTTGATAACATTGTTGTTCAGGGGGCTGGTGAGATGGCTCAGTGGGTAAGAGCACCCGACTGCTCTTCCGAAGGTCCAGAGTTCAAATCCCAGCAACCACATGGTGGCTCACAACCATCCGTAACAAGATCTGGCGCCCTCTTCTGGAGGGTCTGAAGACAGCTACAGTGTACTTACATATAATAAATAAATAAATCTTTCAAAAAAAAAAAAAAAACAAAACATTGTTGTTCAGAAATACCACACTATTAATGGGCATAATTGTGAAGTGAAAAAGGCCCTTTCTAAACAAGAGATGCAGTCTGCTGGATCACAGAGAGGTCATGGAGGTGGATTTGGCAACTTTATGAGTCGTGGAGGAAACTTTGGAGGTTGTGGAGGAAACTTTGGTGGAAGAGGTGGCTATGGTGGTGATGGTGGATATAATAGATTTGGAGGTGATGGTGGCAACTATGGTGGTGGTCCTGGTTACAGTAGTGGAGGAGGTTATGGAGGTGGTGGACCAGGCTATGGAAACCAGGGTGGTGGATGTGGTGGTGGAGGAGGAGGCTATGATGGTTACAATGAAGGAGAACATTTTGGGGGAGGTAACTATGGTGATGGTGGAAACTATAAGGACTTTGGAAATTATAGTGGACACCAACAATCAAATTATGGACCCATGAAGGGGAGCAGTTTTGGTGGAAGAAGCTCAGGCAGTCCCTGTGGTGGTGGCTATGGATCTGGAGGTGGAAGTGGTGGATATGGTAGCAGAAGGTTTTAAAATAAAACAGAAACGGTGAATGAGAACCCTACTTGCCTAACGAGGAATGTCTTTCCCACCACCTTAAATACGAAGGTTTCTGGCTGGGTAAGGTTTGTAGTTCACAGTAAAAACCGATGACACCGTTCGTTGGTTTCCCACAAGTTAGTGTCACAGTTGAGACATTACCCCTCAAGCTCAGTTTTGTTTTGGTTCCCACTGAACAAATTCTAAGACATAGGCAGTTACATTCTGCAGTGCCGTGGGTGTTTGTCATAAGCTAGATGTGCCTCTTCATGGGTACAACTCAATGTTCTAAGGTAAAGTCATCCTTCAATAGGGAAAGTCATGTTGGCTTTTCAAAAATAGTTTTTGGTGTATGACTTTAATAAGCTGTTCCCACCCTAGGAAGAAGTAGGAACTTTCACAGTTATCAGAATAATTGTCTTCCTTAAAGCTCTATAGCGTGTGTGTTTACTCTTGTGTGGACCAGTCAAGTGTTTAGTCTCCCTAACCCATCACACAAACAGGCTCTCACTGTTGTCCTAGCCTGGAGCTCAATCCACCAGCCTTCCGTGTCTCCCAAATGCTGGGGTTAAAGGGTGGTGCCTGTATGATAACTCAAGTTCCTTTTAAAATCATCCAAAGAACAGTTGGGTTACTACTCACATAATGTTGCTGGTTGTTCATAAGGGCTATTTCTGCTGCCCTGAAAGGGCTTATTTGAAAATTGCTTAGTTCAGGTTACGTCTTAGTAGAACATTTTCAGGGGACAAATCTGCAAAATGTTTCCCACACAGGGAACATCCCTGCGTCAACAAGTTTGCTTGGCATTTAAGTCGGGATTAAATTCACAGAAATCATAGTTACCAATAAGGTAGCAATCGTTCAGTGGTGGTTATTAACAGATTGCAGAAAATAGATTTGCTTAGGAGGCATTTACAGTCCATTTCCTTTCTGAAATAAAGTTATTTTAATAATAATAAAAAAAGAATAGTTTAATAGTTCAAGCATGTAGAATTTCCCTCAGTTCCAAGCATGACTTGTGTCTGTCTTCAGGGTTCATGTTCTAATCTTGTGCTTCCTCATTTCAGGCTGATATAGAATTGTTTGTTAACCGGCTTGATTCAGTGGAATCTGTTCTTCCTTATGAATATACAGCGTAAGTTTTCCAGCTTGATTTTATGATAATGTTTATGTGGCTCATCAGATTTTTTGTATGTAGAACTTTATTCATTCCCTAAGTGCATAGGGCCTGAATATTTGGGTAGAGGTGATGGAGATAGGCTCTTACTTTAGCCCTACCTGGTACACACTTTGGCAAGTCTCCTGCCTCAGCCTCTCAAGTGTTGGGATTGCAGGAATACCCACCACACCCAGTTTGGAAACACTTTCAGAGAAAACATGCTGTTCTGGGGCTAATGAGAGGGCTCAGTAGTTCAGAGCATATGCTGCTCTTTCAGAGGACCCAAACTCAGTTCTCAGCACCCACATGATGGCTTGCAAGTGTCTGGAACTCTACTTGTAGAGCATCCTACATCTTGTGGTCTCCATGGGTATCAATACACATGCATACAAATACAAATTGTGCATACAAATACAAAATGTATCTGATAATAGATACATCAACGAAACATGATTTTACTTTTTTATCTGACCATAAGAATGTAATTTGTTCTCTTTAAATTATTATTTATGTATATGGTTGTTTTACCTGCCTGAATGTCTGTCATCACACAAATGCCTTGTTTTGGGGCAGAAGGAGGGCATCAGATGCCCTGGAATTGGAGTTAGAGATGGTTGTAAGCTGCCATGTAGGTGCTGGGACTTGAACCCTGCCTGGTCCAGATAAAACACTGAGCCATCTTTCCAGCCTCTTCTATACATTTTAAAAGAATTCTCCTTCGTGTTATTCCCAGAAAGAACCACTATTTTGTCTGAGGCACTTTTTTCTCCAGTCTTTGACTGTGTGAGCATCCTGTGTAGTTTTACTGTAAACAACAATAAGCATCTTGTCTTCTCAACAGTGGCCTCACACCTTCCCTGTCAGTGTTCAGTCATTGCAGACTTCTCTGCAACCTGCACAATTATGTATAGTGCAGTTGTTTTCTGATTGCATTTCATTTCCAGATTTTTAAAGTTTTTGTTGTTGCTGTCTCATATATGAGGTGTATCTGTGGAGTCAGTGGTCTCTTTCCACATGGCTTGGCTGACTGCACTGAGCTGGTCAACCTATGCAACAAACACTACCCATTGAACCATTCTTTTTGACCTTCTAAGGTGTGGATTTTGTTGTTTGCTGTGTTATGAAGTGTGCTGCAAAAAAACCCTATAATCATTTAACTTCTGTGTTCCATATTAGTTGTTACATAGTTCCTAGATTATAATTGGCTTATTTATCCATAGCGCAAAGAGTTTTAAAGGGCAGTGTTTGCTATACAAAACAGTATATACAAAAGCTATTGCCCCGTAAGAACCTCTCTGCCTAAGTATATGTAAGGAAGGTGTACACAAGCCCTGAGCTGTGCCTGACTCACACAGGGGAGAGTCACTGCTTTCCTGGGTTCTGCTTATTCTGTTGAGGAGTCAGCATGTTTATTGAAATCTTTGTTCTTCTGATCCGTGTTTGGGAGTGTTTTGTAATTTTTGAAATTCACCTTCCTCTTAAGAATCTCAGTATACGAGCCGGGCGTGGTGACGCACGCCTTTAATCCAGCACTCGGGAGGCAGAGGCAGGCCGACTTCTGAGTTCGGGGACAGCCAGGGCTACACAGAGAAACCCTGTCTCGAAAAAACTATACTGTGGCCATTATACTCACACACTCCCCACGTTATTTCTTAATGAGTGTCCTATACTTTTCTGTGACAAAATTGAGTGAATTGAAACCAAATTTTACTAAAGCTGACTTGTAATACACAAAAATTATAGGAGAGAATCGTAGGATTCTGAATGTGCTTTTCCATCCCTCTGAGTTCTCATAGTAAAAGAATGGGTGGGCACCATATCTGCGTGAGGCAGATTGATACATCTGGAAATGTTATCTATGGGAAGATTTGAATTAAGAAGTTACAACAAAAGATTAATCCTGGAAAAAAAGCCTGCATAAAGACATTATAACAGATATAGTATATATTATATATAGTTAAATGATTATATATATTATATATGGTTATGATAATATGTAGTTACATGACATACTATAATATATATTATAATATAGAATTAAACTTCACAAGAATAAGATGTAATGTGTAGATTTTTAAGAAGCCTTATATATAAAATGTAGTACATTTCTGGTTCTGGTGGGAACTGTGATGCCTGAGACTTAAACGTAAGCACATTCCTCATTTAAAGAGCTCCTGAAAAAAGGAATCTCTCAAGAGTGGCCATGGTTCTTACCTCAGTGTTTTCTCTATGGCTAAATGTTAATGTTCTTTCTTCAGGTTTGACTTTTGCCAAGCGTCAGAAGGAAAACGCCCATCTGAAAATCTTGGTCAGGTATTATTCGGGGAAAGAATTGAACCCTCACCGTATAAGGTTTGTATTTGGTTAAATAAAAATTTCTTACCATAGCTTTAGAGGTTTCTTTTTTGTTCTTATTTGAGAACTGTCACAAATAAATTGCACAGATGAGGAGCACTTACTTTGGTTTGCACCCATGAGTAACTTCTTTTTTTCCTTTTCCTTTTCCTTTTCCTTTTCCTTTTCCTTTTCCTTTTCTCTCCCCTCCCTCCCTCCCTTCCTCCCTCCCTTCCTTCCTTCCTTCCTTCCTTCCTTCCTTCCTTCCTTCCTTCCTTCCTGTTGGAGTGTGTGTATGTATGTATGTATATGTATTTAAAGTTTATTTTATGTGTAAGAGTGTTTTCCCTGCATGTATGTCTGTGCACCACTTGTGTGCCTAATGCCCATAGAGATCCCTTAGAATTGGAATTATGGGGGGTTGTGAACTGCCATGTTGGTTCTGGGAATCAAATCCTGGACCTCTAGGAAAGCAGTCAGTGCCCTTAACCACTGAGCCATGTCTCCAGCCCCCAGGAGAGATTTCTCCAAGCCTTGGTTTAGAAAGAGCCTTCTTCTTTTCATAGCATGTCATTGATAGTTCTGCTCTAGTGTTATGATGCACAGTGTGGAGTCTTCTGTCCAGTCATGGAAGGTTGTCTCTGTTATTCTTTGTCTGTCTCCTCTTTCTGAACAGTGTCTGTAGATTTTCTTGATTCCCAAGGGCAACATTGCCTGGTCTTTTCTGTTGGTATTTTGAAGAGATTTTTAATTTTCATTTTACTTTTAGTCTTGGGTTATTTAGCTTATAGCCTATTTGGTACAGTGTTGGGTTTTTTTGTTTTTGTTTTGTTTTCCCATGTACAATGGCCTGGGGTCTATCCTCAGCACCACAAAACCAAGCATGGTAATACAGGCCTGTAATCCCTGCACTTAGGGTTGAGGGCAGGAAACTTGAATGTCCTCAGCTACTTAATGAGTTGGAGGCCAGCCTGAACGACCTAAGACCTGCCTCAAAAACAAAATGGGTTTATTTGAAACATCACATATAATTTTTTTTAGGACACCAGTTAAATGAAACTGAACACAATATAAGATATTCTCTTCGATATATGTACTTCATCATTTCCCATAATTATCTCCCTTTTTAAGCTTTGATCTTTTGAACTTATTCTCCCATATTGAGCAGTCCTATCTCTGGTCATTTTATATATGCTCTTCTACTGTACAAAGAGTGGTAGACCTCTTTCAGAAAAATTAAGACATTTATAATTATAACACATCACTGTATAAATAGTTTAGTGGTGTGGAAGACTATAAAATGAAAAGTAAGTCTCTCTTCTCCCTTAGTTCTACTTGTTTCTTTTTAGCATTTTCTGAAGATTTGTACACACATACAAGTTGTTATAAATACAATTAGATTGTTACTTATTTAGTGTATTAATATATTTATATATAATGTACACACATTTATTTTAATGTATTCTGTACTTTGCATTGTTCCTTCCCTGCTTCCTTGGGCATCTGACCCTACTAGAACTCTTCCTGTGATGGCTGTCATTTGATTCCCAGGTATCCTCAGCTCACTGCTGCCTCTCCTGGCTTCCCATTCTTCTTCCTGTGGCTTAGACTCTAGCCTTAGCAACCTGGCCTTCTTTTCACCAGGCACTTTCTTCTTCTTGGCACTTTGTTAGGTGGAGCATCCACCCGGCTAATCCCTGGGTCTGCATTGGTCCCAGTAACCATCTTACACCCCCTCCATGCAGAACCCATTCTGTGAAGCCTCAGGGGCAGAAAGATATAAACACTGTATAAACAGTTGAAGACCTTTCGAAATGATGTTACTGGGGAAGAATTCAGTGTGTCTTTATGGGGAGCATAAAGCAATAATTCTTTGTTATGAATTTGAGAGATTATTTTGATACTGCATTCATTTGCAGTGGATGCTGTTGTCAGGCATATCTATGATATTAGACAGACAACTTAAATATTAACGTGTCTGTTTACTTAGTGCTGGCCTTTAGGAAAGAGTCTGGTGGATGTGGTTCAGGCCTTTAAACCCAGTAGAGGCAGGCAAACGGGTAGATCTCTGCTTCGGGGATCTTACTCTGCCAGAGACAGACAGCCTTTGGTACAATAGTAAACTGGAAAACCGAACCGAACCGAACCGAACAAACAATTGCTGTCTGTAGAAGGAGCTCATTCTTGACATTTCTAAATGTTTGTAGGACCCTTGCTTGGGTCCTGGGAATCTTAGATTTAATCTCTTGCCCTGGCAGCTGAGGTAAAGTAGAGCAGAAGGATTCTTAAATAGAGAAAGGTGTGCACCCAACATTTTTCACATTCTACAGAAACTTAGGGTCAAGATCTGTGTTGAACAGAACATAGTGACACATATGTCTGTGGAGATGCTAAGGGCAGGCCCAGGTTATCCTGGCTACCTAGCAAGATCCTGTCCTCCAAACCAAAAAGTATTAAGTTCAATTCCCAATTTAAAGAGATTCTTGAAGACTACAGCATATGAAAGCATGGTATTGGGCCATCGATGAGAGTTTTCTTTCTAAACCAGCCATAAATGATTTTTCAAATTTCTGGGTCATGTTATTTTGGAATCAACTTTGATTAGAAAGCCTGAATTTATTTTAAAAGATGAGCTATAACCTACCCACTCTCTTTTTTTTGTTTGTTTGTTTTTCATTTTTCTTTTTTCTTTTGGTTTTTCGAGACAGGGTTTCTCTGTGTAGCCCTGGCTGTCCTGGAACTCACTCTGTAGACCAGGCTGGCCTCGAACTCAGAAATCCACCTGTCTCTGCCTCCCAAGTGCTGGGATTAAAGGTGTGTGCTGCCACACCTGGCGTTTTTCGTTTTTCAAGACAAGAGTTTCTCTGTGTAGCCCTGGCCATTTTGGAATTCACTTCTTTAGGTGAGTTGGGACTCACCCAGGCTGGTCTTGAGCTCAGAGATTCACTTACATCTGCCTCCCAAGTGCCAGAATTAAAGGTGTGCACCACACTGCCTGGCTAGACAATATACTTTAATTCGTTTTGACCCTCCTGTGCTTTATTTTCAGATATTTTTACTCCACTTAAGTATGTAGTGAAGCAGCAGTGATAACCAGCAGCAGAGGCGGTCCCCAGCTGAAGGCTGCTTGGTTGCCTTTTTCTGGGGCATTTGTTTAGGTCAGGAAAAGTACAGCTTAAGACAGTGTGTGGATCGTAAAACCCCATGTACCTGTAAGCACTCACCGACGCATCCATTCACCGGGCTAACATTTGTGGGTTAGCTACTTTGTGCATACCCCAGGCACTGTTACAGATGTAGAATATAACAGTGGACAGGACAAGAGAAATCCCTGGCCTTTGTGGCTCTTTGGTCTTGATGGCAAGGAGGAGACTGGAGAGAACTAAAGAAAACAGTATGTCAGTTACTTGGGAAAGAATTTCCAAAACTAAATGTGGACAGAGAGTTTGTCATTTTAGGTAAGACTTACTGAGAGGTGACATTAAAAATGTAAATTAAAAAGTCTCTCTGAGAAGGTGACATTTGAATACAAGACCTTAAAAATACGTGAGGGAGTAAGTCACTCAAGTGCCTGGGGAAGGTATTTTAGAGGCAGACAGAAGATGCCAGGTCCCCAGGTGTGGACTTGCCTGGGCTGTTCAAGGTACAGAGATAAAGGAGTACAGCCTGAGCAAGGAGTGAGAGAGGGGGTCTGGTGAGAGATGAGGGCAAGAGTAACGGCTCTTACAGGAGGAAGCCCAGTTGAGTGGTAGAACACTTGCAGCATGCTTGAGGCCCTTACCACCACAAGAAACAACAGTGACTCAAACTTTGGACCCTTCACATCTGAGCAAGATTGGACATTGTTGCATAAGCTTGGCTCTTAACATGATCACTCACTATTGAGGCGTGTTGAGAACAGACTGAGGGGTATAAGGAGAAACCCCAGTCAGGAGATTTCACAGCTGTCCGGATAGGGTTTGATGGTGGTTAGGGGGAGATTGTGACATAGTTGGACTCTTAGAATCAGCTTGTTTTTTTTTTTAAAGTAGAGCCGAAAGAATTAGCTAAGGAATAGGATATAGACTGGGGTTTTCATTTCCTACAGCAGATAAAACAGCAATGAACAGGAGTGAACAGAAGAGTAAATTTGGGACATCTCATGCCCTCTTCTGGCTGTTGTGGTACTTGCACACATGGACATACGATAAAATTAAAGATGTGTATTTTATAATATGGAGAGTGATACAGGAAACCTCCTGCCCACCACATACGTGCACTTGGGCACACCTACACCTCTCTGCATGCATATACACCCCCACAATATAATACAATTAAGTAAAATAGGGCAAAATTGAGCTTGGGTGTCACAAAGGAGGGTTGGTTCCTTTGCCAGCTAGTAACATTTTAAAATATTTATCAAAACTTAAGTACTGAGGGTTGGAAAGATAGCTCAGCAGTTAAAAGCACCCCTGTGCTTTCAGAGGACCCCGGGTTGAGTCCCAGCACCCACATGGCAGCTTATAGCTATCTGTAACGCCAGTCCCAGAGGATCCAACACCGTCATCTGGCCTGAGCATGCATGTGGTATATGGACATACACATAAAAATAAAAAGTGACAATGATTTCAAACACGGAATTTCTAACTAAGCATAAGGAGAGAAGCTTTGTTTCTATAGCTCAACCCTTTGGATCATATCCTGACTGGCATTTCTTAGTTTGTGTCTCTAATGTCTTGATTTTCTTTTTTTTTTTTTTTTTTTTTTTTTTTTTTTTGGTTTTTTGAGACAGGGTTTCTCTGTGTAGCCCTGGCTGTCCTGGCACTCACTTTGTAGACCAGGCTGGCCTCGAACTCAGAAATCCGCCTGCCTCTGCCTCCCGAGTGCTGGGATTAAAGGCGTGCGCCACCACGCCCGGCATGTCTTGATTTTCTAATCTAACATGTGGAGAAGGCCAACCTTGCCCATTTATTGGGTGGAATACATGAGCCTTGACTGTTAACTGTTGCTCTGTCATCAGTTGTTGCCTGGATGGTTCAGTTGGTAAAAAGTGCTTGCTCCATAAACATAATGACCTGAACTCAGAACCTCAGCACCCACATAGAAGCTGGGTACATTAGCACATGTACCCGTAGTCCAGTGGGGGAGCATGGAGACCCTGGAGCTGTGAGTCAGTGAGCTCCAGGTCCACTGACAACCTGTTTGAGAACTAAAGTGGAGAGCGATAGAAGAGGATGTCTGACGTTGGCCCATGGGCTTCTTATGGTGTACACGTATAAGATGCACACGTGTAACATGCCCGCTCTTTCTCCTTTGCTGTTTTTTTTTTCCTTTACAGTTGAGCACAAAAGTTGAGACAGCTAAATCCAGTTCCCACCTATCAGATTGAGGTGTAAGATTTACTGTTGGGTGGCTGTTAGCAGAGATAGTCTGTCTCTCCTTATCTAAGTTGGACATCTGTGCCTCTCTGTCACATTAGTACTTTTGTGTTACTACTATTCAGTTTTTAAAAATGAACATTAAGGTTCAAAATAATGCTACAATGCTGTGTTTTAGATGGAGGTAGTGATGTGGTGAAAATTAAACTGTTGGCTGACAGGTGGCAGCAGTGGGCTGCAGGTAAACATTCACCTCAGCTAAGTTGGTGTAGGGGTGTTAATAACATACAGAAGCAGGCTACTAGCCAGCTGTTAGTACACACCTATAGGGACCCCAGCATTTGGGGGCCTATGTAGAAGAATCTGAATTTGAGGCCAAACTGCAGCATAGTAAGAGAAATCAAAACTGACAAGTCAACTGGACTATTTAGAAAAACATAATTTTTATGTTTTGATTTTAGAGACAGGATTTCTCTGTGTAGTCTTGGCTATCCTGGAATTTACTGTGTAGACCAGACTAGCCTTGAACTCAGAGATCCACCTGCCTCTGCCTCCTGAGTCCTGGGATTAAAGGCGTGTGCCACCACTGCTCAGCAAAATGTGATTTTTAATTAGAAATTATTAGGTTTATTTATATAGTTGATACGTCTCAGCCTTCTGAAAATATGAAGATGTTTATATGGGTTTTGTTTTATTTATTTATTTATTTTTTGTGCTAGATGTTGAAGCAGAGCCTCATTCGTGCCCTCGAGCTCTGTGGTTTGCTTTACTCCTCACCCCTCAGCCCAATGAATCACAGTTTTATTTTTATTTTTTAAAGATTTATATAATGTATGTGAGTACACTGTCAATCCCTTCAGACACCCCAGAAGAGGTCATTGCATCTCATTGCATTGTGAGCCACCATGTGGTTGCTGGGAATTAAACTGAGGCCCTCTGGAAAGTGCAGACAGAGCCATCTCTCCAGTCAATGAATTGCATTTTTAAAATTAAGACTTAAATGCTCCCAGTAAATCATCATGGACCTATTATTAAAGTATGTGAATGGTGTGTGAGTGTGAGTGTGAGTGTGTGTGTGTGTGTGTGTGAGAGAGAGAGAGAGAGAGAGAGAGAGAGAGAGAGAGAGAGAGAGAGAGAGAGAGAGAAGGGGGGGGTTAAGTAATTCTGGACTCAAAATTGGAGGAACTTCCAGTTTTTAAATTTGGTTACTAATTTTTAATTTTACCTTTTTAATATATAGAATCCTGAGAATTAGCATCCTTTTAAGCCTGAGTAAAGGGTCATGTTTGCTTTAATTTTAGATATTCAAATGTGGCATTATGGTCACTGCTGAGTCTCCTAGGGAACATATAGGGGCACTTGATTGGTTCCTGTTTACTTGGACGATAGCACAGAAATCTTGGGTCCTTGTTACTAGAAGCCAGCAGCTCCAGAAGTGTAGAAGGTACCTATGGGGAAATGTTCTACTTTTTTCTTCTAGGTCACACTTACATGTAGAAGATGAATAGATTGAAGTTATCAGAACACACACACACACAAATCCACTTAGGATAAGAAAATGGGAGACTTTCTAGAGAAGCGCATTGAAGGTTCAGCTCCCTGAGTTGGCAGTGGTGCGTTTTATGTTTGTCACCAGGACTGTTACTTAAACTGCTGTCTTAGGTAGATAGAACCTGTATCTTTTTGCATAATATTTATTAATATACTTTCTACTTTCTTTTTATACAGTTTACGTTTAATAAGAAGGAAACCTGTAAGCTCGTTTGTACGAAAACATACAATACAGAGAAGGCTGAAGACAAACAAAAGTTAGACTTCTTGAAAAAAAGCATGCTACTGAACTATCAGCATCACTGGTGAGACAGAGGCTTCAGTTGGGGCTCTGACAATGAAATGTCTGTATCGATGCCTATAGAGATGAAATTGTAGGTTACATACAGTGTAACAAACTGTTCATGCCAGCGCAGTGTTAAAGCAGGTGACTGTGTCAGGCGCTTCTTGTACTCAGACCTGCTGCTCTGCTTCTCTGGCAGTTACCGTGGGACACTTTATGGTGTGGGGAAGAGCATCTACAAATCAAATCTACTTCGTGTTTTGTAACCATGGTGCAACATTAACCAGTTTCTTAGCAGTTTGTGTCGAGGATTGTTTAGACTCTGGGTCCTGGAGATAATGGAAGCAGAGACAAGGGTGCTTGGGGCTGTCTTGGTCGCAGAATGTTGATTGGCATATGCAAGGCTCTTTGTTCTCTTCACACATGCAGGTAGGAGAGAGAAGAGAGGCATTTATTCCTTGGCAGCTTCCATCCCGGAAGGTATCTAGAAATCTTTGGCTAATCTTTGCAGTTAGTCTAGGTCCTATTTTAAAGCCAAATAAGTTAATAAGAAAATCAATTTAAAGTAGTTTACAAAGTTAGGGAAGTATTCACTAGTGAAATTTACTAAGCAGTTTGTAAAGGCAGTTGCAAACCAGTGACTGCTTTAAAAAGTCAACTGGAAATGTGCTGTTAAATAATAGTTTTTACCATTGAATTGGGAATGTTTTATGATTTTAAGTCTGCATTATGAACAGGAATTTGCAACTTGTAATTCTAGGCTGTAGTCTGGGGCCCCAGGCTACTCTGGTTTTGGAGATACTGATTCTCGGTTGTGGGTTTCCTGAAGCTGAGTTGACGGTATTTTTATTTCAGGAGGTTTATATACTACATAGCTTGACTTTAAGCAGAATTGGCAGAAATAAAATGTGTCCCTCAGAATTTGAAAGATCGTTTAAAAGTACTGAATTCTTATGGAATCTTACTGTGCATTTAGTACCTTCCTTTGTACCAAGCTGCTTTAGGGAGGATAGGATTATTTTCTAAGTTATTAAGCTTGTGAAAAACCCTCAAGTGGTACAGAAAAATATTAAATAGCAAATAAGAGTTGTCTAGTGCTGTCAGCCATTTATTCTGCCTGCCGTCTCCTGTGCAGCACTGTTTGTCATGCATGTTTTCAGATTTCTGCATTTGTGTGAATGTGAAAGGGTAGGCATCGTTAGAAAATGCAAAAGCTGGCACATTATTGTATACTTGACTCTGTGTGCTTGTTTTGTTTAAGGATACATTGGGCATTTTTCCAGGGCCTTTGTAGATCTATATTTGTTTTTATAGTTGTATGAATTTTATGATGTGAATGGTGATTTTTCTTTTCCTCAGATAATTGTAACCAATAAATTCTTCATCCTTATTATAGAGAAAGGTTAATGGGATATAGTTTTCTTATTTGAGTTGAGTAATTTTTTATTTTACTTGGGCCATTAAAAGTGGGTTAGGGATTTTGGGGGCTGACTTTACTCAAAGCTGAAGCAGCTCCATCATTCTAGAGCCATTTTTGATCCCCACACTGGTACCTGAACTCAGTTCAGCTGTCCTGTGCACTCTAACCCTCTGCTTTCTACCTAGGACTCTGACTCAGAGAGTAAAACATGTGTACATGTATTACTGCAGACTGGTCATGCTGAGCAAGCACTGTACTACTGAGTTCTTTATAATGTTTTAAAATAAAATCATACTTAACTAGTTGTCTTCATACTCAGTGTTCAATGACATACAACTTCTAGACTTATGGCAGCTTGTGGTATAGAAAGGGATTCTGAAGATAACTTCAGCCAGCACATTTAATCTCAGATCCTACCAGTTCAACAAAGGAGAGTGCTATACAGTTTTCAAAACTGCAAAAATCCTCATTAGTGTAAATCTGCTTGTGTTAAAAGTACACAGGAGGACTTAATTGCCAAGTTTCATTCAGCTTTGCTACACTTTTGGCTACTTCAGTCTAATCGAAACATTTATAACTGAATTATTGGGAAAATAACTTCTTTATAATTAATAAGGTTTTTATTGCTGGCAGTGTTTAACACAGGCCTTGGAATGTAGAGGAGAAAGTGCCCTCTACCCTGGAAGGAGTTCTTTCTGGTAGAAAGTTGGGACCAGTCTTCCCACTGTAATCCTTGGATTCTTCTTCCACACTCTTACCCATTGTGGTGAATTGGAATTAAGGTTGAATTTTTAGAAATTTAATACTGCTTCCTGATTTATGAAAGCAGTAATTTTAAAATGGTATTCTTTAAATTTTCTTGGATTTATTTCAAAGGAGTTCTCTTTCTGCTTAGTATATTCTAATACCTGAAATAGCTATTAAAATAAGTTACAACTAAGTAAAATGTTTGTTTTTAAAACTCTATATGCCCCCCCCAACCTCCATATTGCAATTAGCACTCTAATTTTTATATAGCATTTTCTTTCTAGTTGGCTAACATAAACACATTTTATGTTGCCTGCATACACTCGACTGGTTATAATTAATTCTGTCTAACGCAACTGACTGATGATTTAGCACCCCACAAAACTCTTCAATTATTTATACAGCATTGTTTTATGTTTCTAATATTTTATAATGTTATAGTCTTTTGGGTGTAATAGTAAACAGCTTAATAGTATAGGTGATTGTAAAATTTGTACACAGTGTGCTATTAAGTAGCACTTAAATATGACAAGACATGTTTTATTAGGTCATTAACATACACCTTGGGTGAGTATAGAATCATAATTTTACTTCCTAGGGCACACATTAATTAAAAAATAAAACATGCCCTGGAGTGTAGTCTTATGACTGTAATACAGCTAGTATATTTTGGCCAATTCTTTATTTTGTATCCTGCAGTGTGTTCTAAGCATAGGGGACCGCATGCTCAGACTATAATGTAGTTTCACAGTGCCGCAAACTTCATTATTCTTTCACTGTAAACTTTGAAAGATTTGATTCTCTTGCTTTATAGCAATGTTTCTTTTATAAATCACTTGGATTTATGAGTTTTAACAGAAAGTACTATAATTTCCACTTTTCCCCTCACTCTCTAGTTAAATTCCATCTTGCAGATGTACTCCTTTGCCTCTGTGAGCTACTGTAGTAGACTTGAAAGCTCCTGAGGAACCAGGTACACTGTTCTGCACCTGTTAAAGCGTCAAGGGCTCTGCTGAAGGGAAAAGTGTACTCAGGTGCCTGGATGACGCCATTACAGACACAGCTGCAGCAGGCGAACTGTTAGATCTCCTTTTTTACATGCATTTATAGTTTCAAAACCTCTACTAACTATATTCTTATTACAGTGCATCATGGGTTCCATGAAAACATGTTTGAGTTGTGGAATGTTTGGCATTTAGAGATGTTTATGTCGTATGAATGACGGCACAGACTTAAGCTGTGCCTCTTGGTTGTGTTCACTCAGATCACTGACCTGACTTTTACTCACACGCACAGGATTGTGGATAATATGCCTGTCACGTGGTGCTATGAGGTTGAAGACAGTCAGAAGTTCTGTAATCCTGGATTTCCCATTGGCTGTTACATTACAGATAAAGGCCATGCAAAGGATGCCTGTGTTATCAGTGTAAGTGTGTGGTAAACTTTGCACTGCTTTTCTGAAGGAGACTTCAGCCTTTGAACAGAAGTGTCACAGAGACTGAATGTTAGATGCTCTCAGGTACATTACTTAGATTAATACTGTGCACATTTAACTCTAGAAATGAAATCATTCAGATTTCAGTTCAAGATTTACAGTTTGTTATGGTAGGTTCTATGTGAAGGGCTAAGCCTTTGTTGTAACTCAAAGGCTACACTGAGGGCTGGAGGGACAGTTGTCCTCTTACGAGCTTGTGGAGAGGACCTGAGTCTGAGGCCCAGCACTCATGTCAGTTCCAGGAGACCTGGTGTCACTGAAGGCACACATAACTTATAACACCACAGCACATTTATTTGAAAGGCTGAAGCCATGGTTCAGAGGTTAGCAGCTTATACTGCTCTCCCAAGGAGTACAGCCTCAGTTCCCAGCTGGTTTACAACTCTACAGCTCAAGAGAATCCCATGCCAGCTGCTTATCTTACACAGACATGCACCCATGCAGATAATTAAAAAGAATTCTTTTAAAGTTTTGAAGACAGGGTCTCAACCATGTAGCCTTAGCTGTCTTGGTGCAGACCAAACCGGTTTCAAACTCAAACTGCCTCTGTCTCCTGAGTGTTGGGGTTAAGGGCATGCACCACCATGGCCATGCTAAAAATAAGTCTTTTTAAAAGATTTTATTTATTTATTTATTTATTTATTTTTGGTTTCTCGAGATAGGGTTTCTCTGTGTAGCCCTGGCTGTCTTGGAACTCACTCTGTAGACCAGGCTATCCTCTAATTCAGAAATCCACCTGCCTCTGCCTTCCAAGTGAAGGGATTAAAGGCGTGCGCCACCACTACCTGGCTTTTTTAAATCATTATTATTAAAAAAAAAGTTAGATTCAGGGGCTGGAGAGATGGCCCAGCAGTTAAGAGCACTGGCTGCTCTTTCAGAAGTCCTGAGTTCAATGCCCAGCAACCACATGGTGACTCACAACCCTCTGTAATAGGATCCTGATGCCCTCTTCTGGCATGTGGGTATACATGCAGATAGAGCACTCATATAAAATAAATAAACAAATCTTTTTAAAAAAAACTACTTAAAGCATTTTTCTACTTTAGGGGGGAAAAAAAAAGCTAGACACAGGGTCAGTGAGAAGTTTGAGGAGGTAAGGGTGCATGATGACCTGGGTTCGGGTCCCAGGATCTCGTGGAGAAGGAGATGACTGACTCCCTGAGCTTGTCCTCTGGCCCCCATACATGTGTGCACACATACAAAATACAAATAAAGCCTGTAAAAAGTCACATCTGTAAGCCTTGTATAGAGAAAACATAAAAGTATTAAGGAAAAGTAAGGAAAACTTGTAAGAATAGGAGGAGCACTGCAGGAGAAATGTCTGACGCATAAATCTTAACTAGAGCATGTAGACACTGGAGAGTTAGAAGGGTGTCTCTAAGTTTATACATTTGTGTCGCAGAAATTTCAGAATACACTTTTTATCAAACCTGTTTTTCTTTGAAGCCTTGCTTTTATGTATGAAGAAAATGTTAGAAGAGACATTAATGTAGAACTGTTATTAAGATCAACATATAATAGTCACTAATTTTGTCTTACTTTGTTATTACTAATATTGGGAGTATAAGATTTCCATATTCCCAGGCACCTGATTCACTCTCTCACTGATGTGATCTAAGTTAGCATCATCATCTCTAACTTAGTTCATGAGCCCTCGTGTGACAGTTGAGTAGCTGAGGTTGTTACTTGTAATCCTGAACAGTTTTACAAAATTTTAGAAAGGTTTGCTTAAATGTGGGCAGTTTAACATATTTATAATGTCACTTCTTTTTTAACATATTTTAAGTAAAAGCTAGAAAATATTACTTAATCTTTTAAGCAGATATTTATTAATTTTATGAAAAAATTAAAACCTGGGCATTAATTTTGACTTATGAGGACCTCTACCTTAAAACTTAGCATTGTAATGGGGAACAAATAAAATTCCATCTGAATTTAAGTGTCTATTTGTTACTATGGCAGTTTGTAGAACACTGTGCTTGGTTATCCTGTGGCTGTGTTGTGTGTTTGACTAAGTTCTGTTTCACAGTCAGAATTCCACGAGAGAGACACTTTCTACATCTTCAATCATGTTGACATCAAGATATACTATCATGTTGTTGAAACTGGGTCCATGGGAGCAAGATTAGTGGCTGCTAAACTTGAACCAAAAAGGTAAATATAGAAGAAGGTTTAAAAAACAAACAATCCTATTGTAGCCAGGTGTGGTGGCTCATACTTACAATCCTAGTACTTGGGGAGCCTGAGGCAGGAGGATTACAGTGAGTGCAAGGCTGGCCTAGGTTACATTGTGAGTTCCAAGCTAGCCTGCCCACTCCTAATAAACAAATATAAGTAAAACGTAGGTCCAAAGGGGAAGTGTATTTTGAGATTAAGTAGTTTATTACTTAATCATAATTCTGACATTTGCAGATTAATTACAGTGAAAACTCCTGTCAGTGAGTGAAGTTTGTTTGTTTTGTTTTGTAGGCTGCTCAGAGAAACAGCAGTGGTTCATTTCTGTAATGGGAAGTGGTCAGATTGCCTTGCGTTTGCATTTTGCTTTGTTTTCCATTCAGGAATTTTCACAGCCTTTTGGTTTGTTGTAGGCGCAATGTCTCCTTTGTAGTGGAAAGAACATCTTTTCATCAACAGGTGGCTTTGCTGCTCAGAGGCCCATGTGGCTGTTGGTCCTGTCGTTTTAAAATCTCTATGCCAGGGAGACTTTTTGCAAGGGAATCTTTTGAGGTTATCAAGGTGTTTGCTTGAAAATACCTGTTTTGAGCCAGGCCTGGTGGAGCCTGCTGTTTCCAGCATTCAGGACACAGAGGCAGGCAGATCTCTGAGTTTCAGGGCAACCAAAGCTACACAGAGAACCCCTGTTGTGAGAGGTGGGAGGGAGGAGGCAGATAGACGAGAATGAACCTGTTTTGGTTGTGGGTTGTATTTTTTCCACTTTTTTTGCCACTGAATTAGCCATGCTACATTCCACATTACTGGTGTACATGACATACTAAGATGACAATTAAATTAAACTCCCTCTGTGGACTTTGCTTTCATAAGATTGACTGGGTGCAATGGTGTATGCCTGTAGTCCCAGCAGGAGGGTCTTTGAGTCCAGACATGAAGCACAGAATAAGCAGCATGGCGAGACCCTATCTTAAAGGAGGAGTGGGCTTCAGTGTTCTTTTAAATGCAGCAGTCAGACCTTTTGCTTATAGTTGAGTATGTAACTAATCATTCCTGTGACATAAATGTTTATGTTACGAAGTGTGACATGAGGACCAGGGAGATGGCTCTGCTGTAAATCTGTTTTCCAGGTAACCCTCAGTTCAAGCCCCTTACCCCACAGTAGAAGGAGAGGCCCTGCGCCCCAAGGGCCCCACAGTCGCCGTACAAGTGCATGCACACACGCACACAGAGTCAGATTTGAGACAAATTTTGTAATGTGGTTTGAATGATGTCACTTTTAATGTTTAGCTGCATTGTAAAATATAGAGAAAATTTATGACCTGTATTTTACCTCATTTTCTAAACTGAACTTTTTTATTATCTTGCCAAAATGTATCTTCCCACAGCTTCAAACACACCCACATAGATAAACCAGACTGCTCTGGACCTGCCATGGATATAAGCAACAAGGCTTCAGGGGAGATCAAAATTGCCTATACTTATTCTATTAGTTTTGAGGTGAGTTTGTTTTTTAATCTTCAGTATAATTCAGACATTGATTTTAAACATGTAGCACTTAATCTAATTAAAAATACTAATGATCAAGTCTATCAAGTAGATAAGCTTTTAATGAGCTGCTTTTTAAAACAGCCTGTCAATGCACCAAACAACATAAATCATTCCTAAAACTAAGTCGTAATCTAGGTGAAAAAATGCATAATTTGAAGAATTGTGCTTCGTGTGTTACAACCGAGAGATAGCATATGAGATAAGCTGCAGGAATAGGCAGAGGTAGTGATATGAAATGTCAGACATGCCAGAAGTCCTGGAAAACACCATCATTTTTTGCAATCAGCATGAGGGTATCAGTTTAAGTAGAGAGTTTCATGTTGGTTTTCTTACAATATTAAGAAAATTTTTTTGTCAATAGAGAAGTTGGCTTAGGAAAGAAAACATGATCATCAAAGGTGTGGGGCGTGTTCCATCTCTGCTTTAAAGGTTTTGCCTTGACTAGCTAATATTGTTGTGATGTCTAGTGTCCCATGTGTAGTATTTAAATTTCCAGGCAAACATGTGAACAGTGTGTGTCTGTAGGTGAGACCCCAGTGTAAGTGGCATTTTCCAGATGCCCCTTGCATCTGGAATATAACTGAGCTTTACTGGTCGTCCCATGGCTACAATGTCAAGAAGAGCTCATTCTGTTTGGTTATTTTCTCAAATTAAATATAGCTCTAAGTTTTGGTATTGAAAATCTACTTGTACTAGCTATAATTTAGAGCTGAACTTTTAAAAACCACAAACATGTAAGTATTGCTGTAACTGTTGCCAGGCCTCTTGGGATTGATTGTCTGGGTTTTTGTCGTTGCTGTTGTTGTTGGGTTTTTTGTTGTTTGTTTTGTTTAATTTACTTCTTAGTTTCATTCTGATTTGCACTAGACTTGCATAAATATGAAACTACCTCATTCTCACTAGTAATTGAGATATTACTGTTAAAATTAGAGGTGTTGACTGAATAGGAGTGACCTGTTGAAGAGAATTTTCAGGTTCTTAATGTACTTGGTCAGAAGATGCTCAGAGTTTCTTTTATCCCTCTCCAGGAAGAGAAAAACATCAGATGGGCGTCTCGATGGGACTATATTCTGGAGTCTATGCCTCACACCCATATTCAGTGGTTTAGGTAAGAGTGCAGTTTGTGTGCCTTTGGTTTTCCGCTTGCTCTGCCTTGTCCCTGTGAGCATTTCCTCTCCCTCTGGCCCTGTTCAATGTGTTCAGTAGCCCAGACCAGAGTTCAGATCCTGATTTATGCCAGTGGGTCTCAATCTTCCTAATGCAGTGTTCCTTTAATACAATTCTTCATGTTGCGGTGACTGCGCCGCCCTCCCCCCCCCCCCCCCCGTTATAAAATTATGTTTGTTGCTACTTCATAACTGTAATTTTGCTACGGTTATGAATTGTAATGTAAATGTTTTTAGAGAGGAGGGCTTATCAAAGGGGTCACAACCACAGGTTGAGAATCCATGCTTTAAGACATGAGGTGTTTGTCTGGGCAAGCCATCTATTTCTAAGTTTGTTTCTTAATCTAGAAATACTTTGATCATGGGAGGGAATGATGAAAGACTTAGAGACCATGGGATAGACCGTCTGAGGACAATCCTGGCTGGAGTTCCTGTCAGAGTGTTCAGGAAGCTGCCATTGTTTTCTCCAAAGCTCATTCACTGTGCTGTCTCTCTCCTTTTCCTACTTTGCTGACTACGTTTTTGACATTCACTAGTTGACTGTTTAAATTTGCCCATCATTAAGTGTCTTAAAGGTCCAAACCAGCCCTTTTTTGCCTTGCTGTATGTATTGGAGTGGCTTGGAAACAGTAGTTAACCGAGTAATGTTGATCACAGAAAAACCATTCTGATTCTAGACTAGACAGCTATAGAGGCTGTGGATATGTAGTTTGGTGGAAAGGGGCTTGCCTGGGGTCAGTGACCCTCAAATCAGTCTGCAATGCCACATGTGCACATACATAGTAATAATGACCCTGAGCACAGTGACTAGTGTTCATGAGTGCCGGGGTTAAAGGCATGGCCCTGATTGAGCTGTTGTAACAGCCTTTTGATGCTGCTCTGTGACTAAGCTGCGATTCCATTGTGATGTGCTTATTCCCACAGCATAATGAACTCCTTGGTTATTGTCCTCTTCTTATCTGGAATGGTAGCTATGATTATGTTACGCACACTACATAAAGATATTGCCAGATATAACCAGATGGACTCTACGGTGAGTGGAAACATCTCATTTAGTCTTTAGACACCACAGAGATTTCAGATGTGAGACCTTTTTCTAAGACAGAAGAATAGAAAATCCATAGACAAATAAATAAAATGAAGTCTGTACTTAATTGAACTGAGAGACACATTTGTCATGAACAAAACCACTTGGCCACAAATTGATCTATAGTGAAGCAATTTTTGTAGAGATTAACTTAGTAAATGGAAACAGTTCAGAGATAGATGTAGGAGGAGTTGGCAAGGAAACACTTTCTGTGTGTAAGAAGTCTAAACTGAGGGCTTAAAGGGTATAAACATGGACAAGACAGATTATTCCATGAATGGTATTAGAATAAAGTAGATACTCATCTGGAAAGAAAAGTTAACTGGGCAAAGGCATAAGAGAAATACGAGTCCATATCAAAACATGAGGTAGCTCATCTAGTAACTGCTGAGTGTGTGTGTGTGACAGATGGAGTTAGGTGTCAGAACTCAACTGATGTCATTCCTAATAAGAAGAGTACACATTACAATTGTTTATTCACTTGGCTCTATCCCTGTGTGGAGTGATTAAGAGAGCGTGCACACTTCAGATGGTCAGTGGAAATGCAGAGCAGTGCACCCTGTGGAAAGCACTTGGACAGTTTAAGTACTAGGCCTCCTTTTATGTTGTAAATATCTGGGCACAGTGGATTTTATTGTTTGTTTGTTTTTCCAAACAGTAGTTTTTTTATATTTGCTTAGAAATTATATAATTATAAGCAGTTAATAGGTAGCTGATTTTTAAAATTATGAAATATCCACATAGTAGAATACTAAACATTTATTAACAACAATAAGCCAACTATGAATACAGAGTGAAAAGAAGCTTCAAAATTGTATTAGAATAAAGAAGCAAAGTTGAAAGGTGTAGGTGCGCATGTACATGCCCATGCAGAAGATGTTGCAGATCTCCCCAAGATGGAAGGGAGTGGACAGGTACATTCAGGGGGTATTCAGGAACCAGGGCAGAAGCAGGCCTATTTAGTATAACCATACAGGGACCAAGTAAAATGCTATGAATTGATAAGGAGATGGGGGAAGTGTGGGTCCTGGGCTATGTTATAATGTTGCAGCATGACAGGAGGATGACTCGAATTTTCGTCTACTTGGGAGCAGGCTGGGGGAGACTCGGGAGACTAAGGATTCGCATAGTTCTGTTTATTATGTCAATTAAAAACAACCATGTAGAGATAGTAATTTAGTATATACGATATGATGGTGCAGTTTGGGCTGGCAGTACAAGCTTACTACAGAGTTGAGAGGAATCCTGTGTCTGTGTAAAGTTTCTCCAGGCTCTCTCTTGTCTTGACAGTGCCAAGGATCTTATGGAGGGAGGGCCTTGTGTGTGGTAGGCAGTTTTCCGATGACTGTAGACTTCAGTACATAACATTCCTTTAGAAACAGTTCTAGAAAGCTAAGATTCCATGCTTACATTAACATAAGTTTGAAAAAATTTATAGCAACGTACTCAATGGTAAACAAAAATGTTACCCTCTGACATGTTGAACTGAGGTGTTTTTGTTTTTGTTTTCTGTAGGAAGATGCCCAGGAAGAATTTGGCTGGAAACTAGTTCATGGGGATATATTCCGTCCTCCAAGAAAGGGGATGCTGCTGTCTGTCTTCCTCGGATCTGGAACACAGATTTTAATTATGACTTTTGTAACTCTGTGTAAGTTTTTAAAATGAAGATTAAGAAGAAAATACTCTTTCTAATAGTATTTGGAAAGGAGTTTTCCTTTCCAAAAGTAGCTTTACTGAAAACCCGTTTGACTCTCAAATTCTGTGTGCTTTGGCTCTTGAGAGTCTAGGATGCAGGTTAGATTCCCCTGGGTATCTCCCTCCATGCAGCATCTAGTTGATGCAGGGCCTTGTAGACCCATCTAGAGCCAGTGCCACTCACTTTGACTTGTCACTCTTGAGACTCCTCCCTGAGGCAGCATTGACTCCAGTTTCTTTCCCTGTTCTTTTCTGTAAGAGAAACTGTTTATGAATAAACTTTCTGCATTATGTATATATTTTTAAACCATGGTTTTCCCTGTTGGGTCCAGCTACTAGTGAAAAGTAGCGAGTATTACTGAGAGAATCCACAGAAGAGCTTTTCAAGTTTTCTAGGGAACATATGCTCTTGTTTGGATAAAGGTCAAATATGTAATAGAGTATGTAGTCTTTTGTTTAGCTTTACTTTTTTGAGACAAAGAGACCAGTTCCCCTAAAGATCTATCTCACTGATAAAACTTTCTGCAATAAAATCTCTCAAGATTCTCAGGTGGTTCAAAGAGACCCCCGTAGTTATGGAACATTGCTAGAAAAAAGAAGTCTTACTTCCTAAATCTTCTACAAGAGAAAACAGTACAGAAACTTCCTGTCTTACCTTTAGTTCCTTATCCTGTATCCTGAGCTAGCTTGGAATCCTAGTGTGTAGACTAGGCTGCCCTCAAATTCACAGTGGTTTCCCTGTTCCTGCCTCCTAGTGCTAGGATACAGTGCAAGCCACTGTGAACAGTGCTGGAGTTACTGTCTGTTAGTAAGATTATTGTATAATTTTATAACAGGAGTTACTTGTTTCTAAATGCCTGGCATCTGAGTAAGTTTGAAAGCCGCGGTCCATACCTTTAGGATCTGCACTCAGGTCGCTAGGCTTGTTTTGAAGACCGGGTAGTGCTTGCTGTTGTTATTTTACTGTGAGGGAGATAGGGCTAGGGCTATAAGAATATTAGACTAAAGCAGGAAGGAAGGCCTGGAGAATAAGTCCCTGAATATGCCAGAGGCTTAGCTAGCATGATGCTACCAGAGAGCCAGAGGGACTCAGCCCAGAATTAGCTCTTGAGTTCCACTCTAGCATTTATTAGGAACTGCCTAGATATATAGACTCTTCTGGCCTCCCTCTAGAGATTCCCAATAAAGTTTACTTTGTGCATGATCACATTCATGCAATGTGAAGTATTCTGTCATTTCATAGAAAGGAAGCCATGTGGTAACATTTACAACTCTGCATGCTTACTTCTTAGTTTTTGCATGTCTGGGATTCTTGTCCCCTGCCAATCGAGGAGCCCTGATGACATGTGCTGTGGTCTTGTGGGTGCTACTGGGCACACCTGCTGGCTATGTTGCTGCCAGATTCTACAAGTGTAAGTAAAAGCCGTGGTGATTGGAATTGAGTCTGTCTCCATTGTGGTTCTGAACCCGGGTGGATGAAGGGCACAAGTAGGCACTCCCTGGATAGCTATCCAGAGGTTTCTGGAGACAAGCCTGAGAGTGGTTTCTTTGTTATATGGGTGACTGTTCTAGATTGATCTCAAAAAGCTTTGACAGTGCATTTGTATAAATGGTTGTGATGCTGCTTATTGCTGTCCTCTTCCCCTTTTTCTTTTAAAGCTTTAGCTTTTTGGGCTAGGCAAAGCAGCATATCAGGTTAACATTCATAAACTAAACAAAGATGTCACTGTTTGGGGGTCCCTGGAGGAAGTAATGTGTCATGTCATTCGTTGATGTGTCTTCTATGTATGTGAGTACACTGTTGTTCTCTTCAGACACACCAGCAGAGGGAATCAGATCTTGTTACAGGTGGTTTTGAGCCACCATGTGGTTGCTGGGAATTGAACTTGGGACCCCTGGAAAACCAGTCAGTGCTCTTAAACACTGGCCCATCTCTCCAGCCCTGTGTCTTCCACTCTTACTCTTCAGAAGTAAAGCAGAGTTAGAGAGTTAGAGCCACAGGTGTAGTTGGTGGCTAGGACTTAGTGTGATAAGGCCAGAGAATAGCAGTTGACCTTGCTTAGGGCATGCTGCTGAAGGCCTGTTTTTAGTTCCCTGTGGTCTACTGATAGGAACAATATTTGAAGTGAAACACTGGAAAGTTGCCCGGGTAACCTTAAGATAAGGGTTGGGAGACCTCAGACTGAAGTAGGAATATTAGCTAGACTTGATCCCCTCAGGCCCTGTTTAGGGGAGTGGTTAGGGTTCAGGGTTCCGTCCCAAGTTCTTTCTTACTCTTCTTGTTGTACTCTTTCCTGAAGGACATGGGATCAGCGTGGTCATATGTATTTTAATACATGAGATACAGTTGGTCTGCCTATCATGCAAGCCTTATTTTCAGCCACAGAGGCTTTCATTCGGTTCCTAAGTGGCTTGCTCATTTATGCCTCTCTCTCCATTCATATTACTCCCTCCTAGACCTTCTCCTACTAATGTCTCTCCACCCCTCACAAGTCCCTGCAGTCTTTAAGTCTGGACCTGTCCGTGCACCGTAGGCCATTTGATAATGGGCATCATGGAGTATGTGCAAAAGTCACTTCCTTGTGAGCTGCTCATTCTGCCTGACAAACATCTGGATTGTGGTACTTGGTTTTCTTTAAAGAAAAATCTGTGCTTACACCTGTTTTTTCTTCTTTAGCCTTTGGTGGTGAAAAGTGGAAAACAAATGTTTTATTGACATCATTTCTTTGTCCCGGGTAAGTGAATTTCTTAGTAATTCTTAATAATCATCTCTTATTCCCCCAACCTTTTCAGTTCCTTACATCTGTAAGTCAGGTACCTAAGAAAAGTTTTTGAAGAGAGTTATTAATATGAATCTTAGTAAACATGTGCTAAATGACACCATGTACCTTATATGGATGTAAATCATATAACTTTTAGTTGTATCTGAGGGAGAAAAGCTAGCACCTCCCTTGGCAAACATTGTTCTGTCTCAGTCTGCCGCAATTGTTCTGACATGTTGCCATACAGGTTACATTAAAGCTTTTGACCTGATGACAGGTTCCCCCCTGAAAGATGCCCAGGCGGGCCAGGTGTATTGCCAGTATTTTGGTATATTCCATTATGTATAGTGACATGCCCCAAAACTTAACAAACACCACAAATCAAAGCAACCTTAGCTTTCTTGAGGAGTGCTTCAGATCTCATCTAGTATCTTCCATAATCTCAGAATTTCTGTTAGACAGAAACTGGCCACTGTACAGACGGTAACAATGAAGAGCGCACAGCAAGATTCTGACAGACAGGGCTGTTCACTGGCAGGCCAAAACCAGGGTCCTGCTAATAACCAGTATCTTCATAGACCTGCATTGGAAGCAAATGCTCCCTCAAGAAGTGACCTGCTTACCAAGATTTTCCTGTCAGGCTCCGTGAGGACCTTGCCGTTCAGTCGTCCCGAGTTTCTGACATGTCCTGTTGTCCCAGCTGATGTGTCTGTGCAGATGGTTCTTTAGCCTGGGAATGTGCTTAGCTCTCCTAGCTTGTGAAAAGAGCTTCCGTCCCATGAGTCCCATGATTGTCTTCCCTGTAAGGGACTGTTTTTTCCATCCCCAGCGAGAGTGTCTTGAGAAGACAGTCTCCACTCCTGTTCTCATTTGCTATGCACACATTTGGAGAGTAAACTGTCATGATACTGTTTCTCATTGGTTTGCTGAAATTTACAGTGGCATTCCCATGTTCAGATCTGGAAACCATTGTCAGGGTTGTTGGTGTCTTCCTTTGTGGTCATCGTACCCCATCCTGCACACGTCCTGCTCTAAGCCATTTCTAATAACCCTCCTCAGATTCATAAAGAGCGTGGCTTGCTGCAACTGCTCAAAGCTTTTTTTTCTATGCTGGGGATCAAACCTATATCCATATATATGCTAAGTTTTGCATGAGGGGATGTAGGTTTGAACCCCAGAATAGAAAAACAGTGTAATGTATGTATTTTGTGAATAGCATCCTTGTTCTAAAAAATATATCGGGAAGCTTTGATGAGTACCGGAGTAGCAGTATCATAGGAAGTGCTGTTCATCCGAGGCATGAGTTGCTAATTGAGAAGTGTACTCAGAGCCTTGCTGAAAGTATAACTGCACACATTTAGATGTTTAAATTCATAAAAGCACAGGGGAGGGCCATGCTTAGCAGGAATTAGTGACTAGAGTATAGAAATAATGCACAAAACATGCAGCCCAAATGAACAGTGAGCAGGGGGCCTAGCTAGCAAGCGCAGAAGTGATACCAGAGCCAGCAAGTGCCAGATGCTCACTGCAGTTGTCCATAGGCATGCAAGTTTCAACAGATCTAACTGTGGTGAAAGTGTGCAGAAAGGCAGCTCTCATCAGCTGCTGGTTGGAGTTTAAATTGGACAAAGCAGCCAAAAAAGCAATTTTGTAGTTTGTAGTAAAGTTTTAAATTATGTGTAACCTGTGACTTAGAAATTCTACCTCCTTTTTTATTCTCTACCTAAGTCACTAAAGCTGTAATACAAGTCATAGGACACTATCCCTGCTTCAATTGTGTTTGACCATGTCTTTTAGGATTGTGTTTGCTGACTTCTTTATCATGAATCTAATCCTCTGGGGAGAAGGCTCTTCAGCAGCCATTCCTTTTGGCACCCTGGTTGCCATCTTGGCCCTCTGGTTCTGCATATCTGTGCCTTTGACGTTTATTGGTGCATACTTTGGCTTTAAGAAGAATGTAAGTTCATAGGTGCTAACTTATTTCAGGGGGTTTAGCTGAGTAAGTTAATATATTCTGCCTTAAAAGATGCTATTAAAATGTCATAGCTATAAACTTACCTTTAAGATTGGGGCTTCAAAACCAGTTCACGAAGTAATAGTTTTTAGGAGTGTTGGGTTTTTAAAGACAAGTTTCTCTGTATCCTGATTTTTTTTTTTTTTCACTTCCACCTTCAGAATTCTGAGGACAGGCATGCACCACCACACCTGAAATATGTTTCTTCGGTTTTATTTTTTGTTTGTAGTATTTTCTCCTTATGTTCTTAAACCGGTGAATTGGGGGGTGGAGGGTAGGGAAGATATTCTTGCTCATTTCCCAGTATAAAAAAATTTTTTTTAATTGCAGGACCAAGTAATATCTTTCAACAAGTATATAATGAAAATGAAAACCCTGAAAATCCAGAGTTTGCCTTGTTAATGCCACACTATGTTCTATTTCTTGCTTTGTGTAAAGCTGTTAGTCAGTATATGACTACTAGAGAAAACCTTGGCCTGTTCCAGAAGGCTGACCAAGTGTTTTACCGATCAATGTCTGAGTCATTGCTTCCAGTTACATGTTTCAATTTGATGACTTAAGTAAACTTTCCGTGTCCAATCCAGTTATTATTAATACAGAAACTAAGAAAAACTTCACAATATATTAACAGCTAATTATAGATCCTTTTCCCCCTCTCTTGGCTGCAGGCCATTGAACACCCAGTTCGAACCAATCAGATTCCTCGTCAGATCCCTGAGCAGTCGTTCTACACAAAGCCTTTGCCTGGTATCATCATGGGGGGGATTTTGCCTTTTGGCTGCATCTTTATACAGCTTTTCTTCATTCTGAATAGCATTTGGTAAGCTGAAGACAAAGTCCTCTTACCCTCATTACATTGTGTGCAGAGCCGCTGTTGAGTTTTACAGGTTATAAAAGTAAACGTCAGGTTCTCTCTCTGGGAAAAAGTAGGGTAATGATAATAGCTAGCACTCATTGAAGGCTTTGTTTCTTCTTGTTGTTAATTCTTTTATAGCTTTCAGGATTCTGTCCTCATCTTCCAGAGGGAAAAAATGAGTATTTGGAGGTTGAGTGATTATATCAGCCCAAGTCTTTGCCACCCCATGTTCTTAAGTAGCTGTACTGCTGCAGAGAGAAGCAGCTGATAGCTCATTGGAGGAGGTTAGAAGTTGGAAAGAAGGCTGGTTTCCATGACCTGGAAGGTTTATACAATCACCCAGCACCTGTGTTCACTGTTTCTCATTCCTGTGTGAAAGTCTTTTTTGAAGTAGAGCCTCTCTATGTATGTATCCCCGGCTGGCCTGAAACTTGCTCTGTAAACCAGGCTAGGCTTGAACTCACAGAGATCCTCTGCCTTCCAAGTGACAAGTAAAAAAAAAAAAAAAAAAAAAAAAGTATGTGCCACCACACTAGGAAGAATTGTTGTAGTTTGAGCCTCTCTGTTGTATTGTGTTTAAGTAGGGGTGGGTAGTTTGTTATAATCACCTTCAGTCCTATGGACATGTACTACAGTTGTGCCAAGATCTCAGGTAGCTTGAACTTGGAATAATTATGAGCTTTGTAAACGTTTAGAATATCTTTCTTCCCCAGTTACTTTAGTAGTTTTCCAAATTCTAAAACCTTATACACTAATTTGGTTTCTTTCCTACTTTAAACTGGCTTTCCATTGTGTTTTTTTTTTTTTTTAACACTTCTGACTCACTAGCAGGTAAACAGGGTTGCTATATTTACCTGAATAGTAATTTCAGGGTCTACCTCAACAGGAGGCTAAAATGTGACGGCAGCGCCACCTTATCCTTCCTTGTCTCAACCTTCTTCGTCATCAAAAAAAATTACTTTGTTTGATTTGTTGAGAGAGGAAAAAAAGAAAATCCTTCCTAGTTGACAGCAGAATGAACAATATGTCATTTATTGTGTCGAAATATTTTTATCACTGTGTCCCGACATGTTTGATTACAGGTCCCACCAGATGTATTACATGTTTGGCTTCCTGTTTCTGGTGTTTATCATTTTGGTTATTACCTGTTCGGAAGCAACTATACTTCTTTGCTATTTTCACCTATGTGCAGAGGTATGTATTAGCAGTGTTCAATGTTAATTTATAGGTAGTATTATAACTTTGGTATTTTTCTACATATATGTTTATTATCAAAGAAATTGACTTTTATCCACAGTCAAAAGACTGTTTTAAAATTATTTTATTTGTTTACATTCCAGTCATTGCTCCCTCCCTCCCTCCCGATCCCCACCCCCACCCCCTGTTCCTCATCCCATCCAAAGGAAGACTTCTTTAGGATTGAATCAGGGTCATAGTCTTGTTCACTGTGTTTATTTAAAGATTATCAGTGACGATTCTAGAATGCTCATTTCCCAAAAATAGTATATTGTACTGAATTTTCACTGCTTTTTATGACTGATTTGAAATTAATATTCTTATAGGTATTTCTAGGTTATAAAAAGTTGGTAAAAATAGATAGTTGGGGACTGGAAAGATGGCCCAGTGGGATGTTATGTCCTCTTCTGGCCTCCGTAGACACCTGCACACAGGTGGAAAAGATTCAGACAGGTCGGCGCACACACACACACACACACACACACACACACACACACACAATCTCTAAAAAAGGTAAGCAAAGTTCATCGAAAAGTTTCAATGGTTGCATTGCAATGAGTTATAGTTTATGGCAACGCCACAGTGATAACATCGCTGTACCAGAGATGGAGTGTCCAGACGCCTTTTGACATTGCAGCTCTGTGTCATGACCAAAGCTCAAGAACCATCGTTTCAGTTCCTCATATTGTCTCCCCTCTTGAGTCTACCATTTTATAAAGGGCTGCAGGTGTGACTATCCTTGTAGCTCACAGCCACAGCTTTGACGTGCCTGTCGGATCATCAAGTCTATTCTTTCTTCTCTACAGATAAAATCTGTGAGACTGAGTTGGTTTTCTGCTTTATTTGGGGGGTTTTGTTTTTGCTGCTCTTGTTTGCTTTTTGGATTTGGTTTTATTTTACATTTAAGTTAAATTTACACTTTAAAGTTAAAAAAAATGACTGTCACTTAGCATGTTTTGTGCAACTCTCTTGTCTGATTCTGAAATAATTTCACTCTCTCCTCATAGAAACCCCATAAGCAGTGACTGTCTGTTTCCCTTTTTCCCTGACCCTGACAAGCCTTAGTCTGCTTTCTGTCTTTAAAAGAGAGGAGCGCATGGTAGCATGTGTCTGTGATCCCAGAACTCAGAGGTTGAGGCAGGAGGAGTCAAGAGTTGAAAGCCAGCCTGAGCTACAAAGTGAGATCTCTTTAAGCAGAAAAGATTCTGGAGCCATAGAGATGGCTCAGCCTGACAACTTGCGTTCAGTTCCTGAAACACCAGTCGTTACTTGGAAAAGCAAACCCACTCCACACCGTTGTCCTCTGATCTCTACACATGTGCTTTAGCACATCCAAGTCCCCACACACAACCAGACATGTGCAGTAATTATACATGAATTTAAAAAATAATAATAAAAAGCATAGGATATACTTTTAAGGGTTCTACTGTAGCATATTTCAGTGCTTTTGTGATGGGATAATATTTTGTTGTGTGTGTGTGATATTCATGCATACATTTATCCACTGGTGGGCATGTGAGTCTTTTCTACCCGTGGCTGTTATGATGCTTCTGTGAATACCCACCAAGTGTTTAAATAAGTTTTAGTTCCTTTTGGATGCTCTTTTGAGTTGCTTTTGATTCTTTGCTTCAAGTCCTGAGGGCTGCATTTTATGTTTCCACCAGCAATGTACACTTTTTTGTTCTCTAAATCTTCATCAGCTCTTATTTCTCTGTCTCCTTGGCTCCTTGCTGAGGCTGTGTAGTGATCATGTAGTGCTAGCTCACTTTGATCTGTGTGTTTAGTGACTGATGGTATTGAGCATCTTACATAGGGAACACTTTGTCTTTGGTAACTGTTTTTAAATCGGACTGGTTGTCTTGTATATGTTCTGGACACGAGGCCTTTTTTCTGATAGTGTCTTCCATACAGTACTACTACTCACTTTCCTGATTTCCTTCCCAGAGCAGCCGTTAGTTTTCCAGGTTAGCTCACCTGATGTTTGCAGATACATGTTCATGCCTTCTGTCACTCCGCAGCCTAATCCCTGGACAAGGCTAGTCTGAACTCTGAGGACTAGAGCTTAGCCTGTGCCAGCTGAGCCCTGGACCTCTTCACACTGTTGATAGTGTCTGCATTGGTCCAGGTTCTTGTGGAGAATGCTAGCATCTTATTTGTTAAGTTTTCTGACTCACAGACGAAGTATGTCTTCTCTGTCTGTGTAGGTTTCTGTCTTTTGTCTCGATGTTTACACTTTTTGTCATGTAAATGTTTCAGATCATTGGCAAAAACGTACTTAGGTATTTTTGTGTCCCCTTTGAGTTTGTCCTTGGTTGGTATATAGAAACACACCTGGGCTGGACTGTCGCTCTGACATAGAGTGTGCACCTAGTATGTAGAAGCCCTGGCTGGATTCAGTTGTCAGTACCACACACACATGTGCATTCTTGCCCTTGCCTGGTTTTGTGTGTAAGTGTTAATTCTCTAAAACATGGATGGACTCATCAGTTAGCTACAGTAGGGTTTTATTTATGTATGTTTTTTTCCTGATCTTGTTTTGCTTATTTTGTTTATGGTGGTTTTGCTTTTTGCTTTTTGGCATTATCTCACTATAGCCCAGGCTAGCCTGGATGCACCACATAGTGAAGCTGTCCTTAGCCTCCTAGGTGTTGGGATTATAGATGTACTCAGCTGCTTGCTTTTTAAAGTATGGTATTTTTTTCACATATTCCCAAATTGTAGCAGAGATTGGGAAGTTTCCTCTTTCTTTTTTTAAAAAAGATGTTCTGCTGTGCTAAAATCCACTTTATGTAAAAGGCAAGAATAGCTGTGTCTTAATCACCTACCTCGTTGAAATTATATGAGTCGTAATTGGAAATAAATCCCAACCAGGCCTTGATAGAAAATTGCTGTCATGTGGAGTTGACTGAACTTTAATACAGTGAATATTAATTTTGAATCATCTAAGGGTTCTGTATATTGCTTTTCCTTCAGAACCATAACCTTTCAAGTATAGTCTGATCTTTTATTATTAATCATAAATTATTGAATATTTTCTCACAGATGTTTAGTCAGATTTTAGGTAGCTATGCAACAAATAGAAGTGTGCCTCTTAGCACCTTGAATGAAGTGGGAAATGCAGCGTTCAGTTGGCCAGCACCTAGAACTGTGCAGAAATGAAGTTGGAGCTTCTGGGTGATGACTCAGCTCCGTGCTGCCGGCATCAGGAAGTAACTCTGGCCCTGTCCTTCCCCTCCAGGATTACCATTGGCAGTGGCGGTCCTTCCTCACCAGCGGCTTCACAGCTGTTTACTTCCTGATATACGCCATACACTACTTCTTCTCCAAACTGCAGATCACGGGGACAGCAAGTACAATCCTGTACTTCGGTTACACTATGATAATGGTTTTGATCTTCTTCCTTTTTACAGGTAAGATGCAAATGATTCCCGGTAAGTTTTCCATAAATGTATTTTTCCTTTATGAATGTTTCTGCTACCCACTGCCCCTTTATGGAATCATCAGCCCAGCTCAGCATTATTTGTTATGTTGCGGCTTAGGTGAAAGTGAAAATGCAAAAAACGGAATCAAAGTCACACATCAGAACAGCTTAGCTGTGTGTCTTGGTGCCCTGTGAGGCTGCTGCGTGACCGGTAGAGCAGCAGTGCTCTCCGTGTAAGAGGGCGCTTTGCTCTGTAGAAGGGATCTGGCTATGGGCTTTTTTTATCCAAATGAGCTGAGCCTATGTGTGCTTGAGAATTCCAAACCAACCCCCTTTTTATTTAAAGCCAATTTGTTTACATAGCAGAAATAACTCCCTGTAATCTAAGGAAAGGCCCCTTTCAGAATGGGTGCAGTGTGTTTCGTAGGCTCCAGGGCAGTGATGAATGCGTCTGTTGTCATCATTTGGTCTGTGACATGAAGCCTGGCCTCTCTCAAGCCTTTTCCTGATCCAAAAGGTGATCTTGAGCCCTTCCACCAGCACACAGCCCACACATAACCAGTTCTCAACACATTCCAGTGTAAGGATGCACATATCACATTAATAACCTCCCAGATCTGTCCCCAATACTGTGTGTAGATGTAGAAAATCTTGAGTACTTTTTTTGTGTATTACATTTAAAATAATGATGAAAACCAGAAGGGATATGAAGCAGAAGCTGCTCACAGGGGCACATGGGTCCTTGAGTGTATGGGTCTGTACCTTACATGTTGGGCATTTCCTAAGGAACATAGTTTGTTAAACAGGTTTGCAATGGTTTACAGTGTCACAGTGCGCTGGCAGTTTTGCGGTGTGTACACTGCTCCTGCAGGGCAGAGTCGGAATTGACGCTTACTAAGCGCAAGAGTGGGTTAAGCTTTTCCACTGGAGGACATTTCCGTGCCCCCTGCTTTACAGCTTTAAGATGGGTATACAAATTAAACACTTGCTGATTAATAATAAGGAACATTATTTTAAAATAATTGTTTGGTGTATAATTTAACCATTTATTAAAGATTAAACAACTTTGCAGAGACCAGAAAGAGTGCTCTGTGGTTAAAAAGCACGTACTACTCCTCAGAGGACCTGAGTTTAGATCCTGGAACCCATGTTAGGTGACTCACAACCACCTGCAATTGTAGCTCCGACTTACTTCCCCTGTGTCATAGGGCATCTGTGCATGCCCATGCATGAACACGTGATCTTAAAAATAATAAAATGGAATCTTTAAAGAAAATTTGATTGACTAGATGTGCTTGTTTGTCTAACATGCTGTAATCCTAAGATCCACCTACATGATATATGATGAGAAATAATGGTTAGAAAAGAGTAAAGGTCTTTGTTTCCACAATGAAATAACTGTTACATACATTAAAGGCACTGTAGTTCATGCCTGCTGGAATCTGGAATCTGAGCTGGGTATCTGAGGCAGTGTTGACTGGTGGTCTGTGGCATGTGTGATGCTGTGAGCATGCTCTGTGTTCAAGGCTGCGGTGAGTGTGGTCCAGCACAGATGAGTGCTGCTGGAACAGCTCAGATTCATCACGTGTTGATCCTGAAGTAATTGTTCGTTACACATTATTGTTGCCAGAATTTTTCACACTGCCATTTCAATTGCACTATTCCACATAGAAGTTGTTCTCAACATTCCTAATGCTGTGACCCCTTAATACAGTCCTCATGTTACGATGATCCTCAACCATACAAGTATTTCATAGCTACTTCATTCCACATAGAAGTTGTTCTCAACATTCCTAATGCTGTGACCCCTTAATACAGTCCTCATGTTACGATGATCCTCAACCATACAAGTATTTCATAGCTACTTCATAACTAATTTTTCTGTTATGAATATCTGATATGTAGGATATCTCATGTGACCCAAAGAAGTCACAATTCATAGGTTTAGAACCACTGCTGTATAGTCACAGCTGTTAAAGAGCTTTTGTTGTGGCTGGTGAAGTACCTCAGGTTAGAAACCCTTGGGCTCAGACCTGACAGCCTAAGTCCGATCCTCAGAACCAGTGAGGAAGGAGAAAACTCACTCTGCTCTCTGTTAAACACCCACACACAAGGTCACAATAGACAAAATCGATTGGATTTTGGCCACACTTCTTTTTTTTTTTTTTTTTTAAAGATTTTATTTATTTATTTATTTATTTATTTATTATATGTAAGTACACTGTCACTGTCTTCAGACACTCCAGAAGAGGGAGTCAGATTTCATTACAGATGGTTGTGAGCCACCATGTGGTTGCTGGGATTTGAACTCTGGACCTTTGGAAGAGTAGTCGGGTGCTCTTACCCACTGAGCCATCTCACCAGCCCCCTTGGCCACACTTCTGACAAGACTCATTGAGCTTTGCGAGGCTGATGAAGGTAGCTTAAAATGAAGGCACATGGTTTCCATGTAGCAGACTAGTGGTGACATCTCTCTAATGTGGTTGGTTGATCAGGAAATGGATTTGGAGTGGGGTAGTGGTACAGGCCTATAATTCTATCTACTTAGAAGTTCAGGACCCACCTGGATAACTTAGCAAGACTGTTAGGGAAAAAAAGGCTGTGTGTGTGTGTGTGTGTGTGTGTGTGTGTGTGTGTGTAGCTGAGAGTGCAGCCGAGTGGTAGAGTACGTGCTTGCTTATTTCACAGGCTGTCTTCAAGCCCACTTCAACCACAAAAGAAGCAGTGGACTTAGACATGTGGTTAACTTTTCACCATGCACAGTGTTACGGCCGAGTGCTGTGTGCTGGGCGCTTTGTTCTTACCCTGCTTGCATCACTTGCATATATTGCAGAAGCTTCTGGGTTCTCTTACTACACATTGAATACCACTAATTTTTAGCAACTATAGTTTGAAATATCCATCTAATTATCCTGTCAGTCTGTCTGGCAGAAAAATGGTAGCAGTTCCATTTTGTGATTGAAAAAAAAAAATCTTAAATGGGAATCACAGTGTGGACATGCTTTCATTTTTTAACTCAGTGATGCACGTAAGCGAAAAGACCCAAGCAGTGGTGGCACACGCATGCCCTTGATCCTAGCACTCAGGAGGGAGAGGCGGGCTGATCTATAGAGTGAGATCCAGGATAGCCAGGGCTGCACAGAGAAACCCTGTCTCAAAAAAAAAAAAAAACAAAAACAACGGAGGGGGGGTGTTAGATAATGTGTACTATGGAAAATTTGGATAATCTTATAAGAAATTCTAATTGTTTTTGTAAGGAATTTAAGTGGTTTTATATTCTTCAAAACAGCTCACAGAGCTGTATTACATTTCTGTCTCACAAGAGTTTAAAAGAACTTTTAAAAGTTCTTTTTAAAAGAACTGGTCATTTTACACGTGGGTTTGGTTTTTTTGTTTTGTTTTTAATGTAAAGTGATGATGAACCTGTGTGTTTTCTTTTCTAGGAACAATTGGCTTCTTTGCATGCTTTTGGTTTGTTACCAAAATATACAGTGTGGTGAAAGTTGACTGAAGAAGCCCAGTGTGTCCAGTTAAAACAGAAATAAACTAAAGCTTCATCCACAAAGACCTGTTTTGTGACTACCTTGAGTTTTCTCAGACTTATTGGCCTAGTAATTCTTCAGAAACAACATACTTCCCATGCGCCTGTACCTACAAGATGTGTTTCAACACTAAAGCATTTGTATTGTGATTGGATTAAGTATATATTCAGTTGTTCTCAGTGAAGAGCAGATTTAAATATTATGTGCATTTGTAAATACGATAGCTATAAACTTTTCAATACTTCTAATGGCAGATTATAGGAGGCCATAATACTGATGAAAGACTGGACAGTTGATTGTAAATAGGATTTTCTAGACTCGGTAGGTGGAAAGAATTATTTTTCTTTGAAGGAAATAACTTTTTATCATGGTAATTTTGAAGGATGATTCCTATGACATGTTCACTGGGGGGAATGTGGCTTTTAAAAATCTTGTATTGGTTATAATTGTTCATATCTTCTTACTTTTCTGTGTTGACTTCATTATTCCCATGGTATTGGCCTTTTAAACTATGTGCCTCTGAGTCTTTGAATTTATAAATTTGTTATCTTAATAAATATTGTAAAAATGTCTTCATTGTATCACTCCCTGCATATTTAAGAAAACTCTGTGAATATAAATGTGCTGGCCACGGTACTATCTTATCAGATGATATTGAATACTGTGCATACACACTTCCTGTTTCCTGGCCACTGTACTATTTTATCAGATGATATTGAATACTGTGGATACACACTTCTTATTTCCACTTAAGTGAAACTTTTGGGCTTTGTCAAGTCTGAATTTTCACTCTGAAGGAATGATAAAAATTGGAGTCATGCCTGTCTGGTCAGATAAATGACACATTTAGAACTTAAATGCAGGCCTTATATTGTTACTATTAAAAATTTACATTGTAGACTTTCCAAAGTGTAGTAATTTTTTAAGTCATCAGGATATAGGAGCACACCTTTGTAATACCTCTAATTTGGAAGGTGAGGCGTAAGGATGATGTTTGTCCCTCTGGGCTGCACAGTGAATTGGAGGCCCCCCTGGATTACAGACTCAACCCTGTCCTTGCACACAGCATGGGTTAGGCTCTCTGGTCTGCACATTAGCATTTGTTACCTCATGATTGCAGTGGGTTTCACAGATAATTCTTGTCCTAGATGAGGAGCTCGCTAATCACTTTCTTACATCTGGCAAGTTTGAACCAGTTCACATGGAAAGCTGACAAATGACGGTGGTGTCAGACAGATCTTCATCAAAACGCCTTTTATTGATGGCTTCACTTTTACCTGCTTACAAGAAAAGATCAGACACTTCCTTTAAACTGAGCTAAGATCTCCTCACATTGAAGAGATTTTCCACAACAGTTGGGCCAGGTGCACATTTGAATCCCAGCCTGGGAAAGTGAGGCACGGAACACTGGAGACAGGCTGGTCAGGGTTACTAATGTACAGTATGTATATTGAGACCCTGTCTCACAACCAAGCAGCCTGCTGGTTTTGAGGCTCAGTGAAGCTTTAGTGTACTTAAGAGTTCTCAGTACTGCTCTCTTCTTTGCACTGTAACTGGTGGTACCTTTGAATAGGCCGGTTGACCAAACCTGGCCTGATCTGCAAGCTCTCCATTTAGAAGCCAGGTTGATCTTATTGGTCCAAAGTTTGCTTCAGCTTTGCTACAGTGAACAATCAGGATTCAATACAGTTGATTAGCTGTTTTGGTCTTCCTTTGTTCTTTATAAACCAGCCACATTCCACACACACACTCGAGGAAAGAAATGAAATACATAGGTCTAGTATCCTCTGTCTAGAGTGCTTGGGAACAGAACGTTTCAGATTTAAGAGTGCTTGTATCAACTTTATCCAGTTGAAACTCCTTAACCTCAAAGCCTCAAACCCAAAACTAAGTGTTGTAAACGTTTGAAGTTCTGAGTTGGGGGTTGTGGGGAGCTTAATGGTGGAGTGCTTGCCCAACATGCACTGAGGCCCTCGTTTAGGTTCCTAGCACACACACAATTTGGATTTTAGGTTTTCAGATTACGAATGTTTAACTCGTAAAAGTATTGCAAGAAAATTTGAAGGAGAAGAGATGGCTCACAACCACCTGTTGTGGATCCTTCCTCTGGCCTCTACAGACACCTGCACTCTTGTGCATAAACAGATAAATATAAACCTTTAAAAAAGTTAGCGGGTTGGTGGTGCTGGAGAGCTGGCTCCATGGTAAAGAGCACTGGCTGCTCTTCCAGAGGACTCAGTTGCAATTCCCAGCAACCACTATCAGTAAACTCCAGTTCCAGGGGATCTAACACCCTCACACAGACATACATGCAGTCAAAATACCAATGTACCTAAAATAATTTGGGGGTGGGGAAGAAGGGCAGGCAAGGTCAATCATGCTTGTCCCAGCCATTGGGGAGTTGAAACAAAAGGATTCCTGTGAGTTCAAGACCAGAATATGAGGTTGCATCATACATAGTCCTCTCTACCCTCCCAAAACCACAGAGGGATCTTTGTGAAGAGAAAATGGCAAGGAACTAATGAAGGGCAGTGGGGAAAGCCAACTGCAGGGGTGAGCTGAAGATCTCCCTCTGAGGACCCAATGCTGGTGACTGTGCTGGTGAACCCACAGTACTCGCAGACCCTTTATGGGTGGTGGGAGCCCCTGAGTTATCCTGTCTAAAAGCTTTTGTGAAGGGAACCACACATTTGTAAGGACCTGGGGACAGCTGAGTGAGGGATGTTCCTGCTGGTATGCTTGACACATTCCTTTTTTTCTCCCTAGGTCTTCTCTAATGTAGCCATTTTGTGTGGCTGGCTGAGCACTGTTGTGAATCTTTGCAGTCCATCTTCATGCCCAGCATTGCATGAAGTTTGCCAACCTTTCAGGCTGTCTGCTGCCTCTGAAAGACTCTTCCTTGTCCCCCATTGTTTTCTTCTCTGTCTTCAATGCTTTTCCTGGCTGTTTTAAAATATGCCTACTGTATTAGTCAGGGTTCTCTAGAGCTACAGAACTTATGGAATGTCTCTGTATTTTTTTATATTTTTGGTTTTTCAAGACAGGGTTTCTCTGTAGCCCTGACTGTCCTGGAACACACTTTGTAGACCAAGCTGGCCTCGAACTCAGAAATCCGCCTGACTCTGCCTCTCAAGAGCTGGGATTAAAGGCGTGCGCCACCACGCCCGACGGAATGTCTCTGTATTAAGGGAGCTTGTTATGACTATTTACAGTCTGTAGTCCAACTACCCCAACAATGGTCAGCTGTGAACGGGAAGTCCAAGGATCTAGTAGTTGGTCAGTTCCATGAGGCTAGTTGTTTCAGCTGGTCTTCCGTAGACGTGGATTCTAATAGATGTGCTGGCAAGTAAATGCAAGCCAAGAGCAAACCTTCCTTCTGCCAATGTCCTTATGGAGGTCTCCAGCAGAAGGTGTGGCCCAGGTTAAAGGTGTGTGCCATCATGGCTGGATTTGGGACTTGTTTTGTCCTAGGCTGACAAACAAGAGATCCCCTTGTCTCAGTCTCCTGGGACTAAAGTGTACTACCTTCCCTGGGCTTAAGCTTTTCATGGTCACGATGCCTCAAGATCTCCACGCCAAGATCCAGGTCAAAAACGTGTCTTCCGGCCTCAAGATCTGGATCACAGGTGAGCCCTCCAGTTCTGGATTGTAGTTCATTCCAGATATAGTCAAGTTGACAACCAGGAATAGCCAGTTACACTTTTCTGCTTGGCTTGAACAACAACACAAAAGCACTCTGATCCACTCTTTCTCTTTTTTTCCTCCTTCCCTCTGCGATCTTGTTACATCCTTAGTATTCTGCTGGAAGTACTGCAGAGGTCTCCTGTGCCTCGAACCTAAACTTCGGTCTCTTCTTAGCAACCTCTACCACTGGGACCTGTGTGGCACCTCCTAGGACATCAGCAGCCAGCTGGCTCATCACCTGTTCCTCACATCACATCTACAGAACAGGCCTCAAGTGTGTGCACCCTGTGCTACAGCTGACCTCTGTGGCACCCCAGCCACACCACACTATATGTGCTCATGAGTTCTTTGATTTAGGAATTTGGAAAAAGCCTTCACAATAGTGTAACAAACATAGACTGAGTGTTAACACTGTAAGACACACAGAAGTATTTATGGACCTACACCACTGTTCAGCTTCAATCCTGCTACACCATTTATTATAATGCATTAGGGTATTTATTATAATGACCAGAAAAGAACCTCAAAGTGTTTCACACACACCTGCTTCAGAGTTCTGTGTGCCCAGAGCACACAGTGCTGAAGGTCTGATTCCCAGCTACTCCGGAGGCCGAGACGAGGATGGAAAGACCTTCCTGGACTTCTGAAGTTCAAGTCAGCCTGAGCAACTTAGTGAAACTCTGGCCCAAAACTAAAGCTGAAAAACGAAGGCTGGGGTAGAACTCAGCAGAGAGTTTGGTGTGTGTGTGTCGTGTGTGGTGGTTTGGTTTCCAATGCCTCTCCCCAAGTCTTGTTCTCAGATCTGAAAACAAGCTAGGAATGGTTTTAATGGATCTGTTTTCGTTCAAATGTATTATTGGATAGAGCTGCCATAGTAGAATACCACAAACTGGGTGTTAAGCAACAGAAAGTGGCCTTAAATAACAGATTTCTTTCTTGGCACTGGGGGCTAACAGTCCACAGTCAATAGGTTGGTTTTCTCAAGATCAGGCAAGATCAAGTACATTCATGTCTGTAGATGGCTTGGTTCTCTAGGCCCTTCTTGGTGGTGATCAATACTTTATTTCCAGCGCTTAGGAATCAAACCTAGGACCTCCAGCGAGTCAGGCAGGTACTCTTCTGCCTAGCTTCACTCTAACCCCTGGTGACCACACTGCCTTTTCCCTTTCTGTGTATCCCTGGTCATGCCAGTCCAAATCCCTTGTTATAACGACTCCAACCGGGTGAGGACCCGTGTGAAGTGATTTGACCTTAGTTATCTCCTTACCAGCCCTGTCTCAAAATATCCTCACAGTGGGGCCTACTGGGATTTAAGGCTTCAGCGTAGACAGTTGGGAAAGCCTCTATTCAGTCCATCACAATGCACTTCCTTTTTAGAATGCTACATCTAGAGGAATAATGTACCCATTCCCTCTGCTTGTGTACTTGTATGTATCCTGTGGTCACTGTGCCACAGCACTAGTAAGGAGACGAGAGGATAACCTTTGGGAGAGATGGTTGTCAGGCACCGGGTCACTCAGATCACTAGGCTTGGCTGCAGGCATCTTCACCTGTTAGGCCATCTCACCAGCCCTCTCTGTGGGTTTGTTTGTTTGTTTGTTTGTTTTGCCAGCATCCTTTCAACACTCAAGTTAAAACTGTTCCTTGAGGTAGGCGTCACAGCAGACTCCCCCTTGGATCTGCCAAACTGTCACACTGAACAAAGCAGCCTGGTATTGGCTGAGACATCAGAGCAGTGATCATGCATTGGGTGGGCCTCTGGAAAGCCAATCAAGGACTTCTGCGCTGGATTGGATTCCACGGCCAGATCGTTGTTGGGCCTTTTTGTTCTGTTTTGTGTCACTGTTGCTGTTTTGTGGCGCTTGGGGAAAGTGTCATTGTTTTTCTTGTTGTTGTCCTGTTTCTGACACAACCAAAACTCATCAGGAACTGGAAAAAACCAACAGGAGACTGGGGAGACAGATGGCTCAGGGGTAAGGTGCTTGCTGTGCACACATGGGGGCGGGCCTGGGCTTGGATCCCTGGCATGCACATAAGCTGGCTGGCTGTGCTTGCCTGTCACCCTAATGCTAGGAGAACAGAACAAAGACAAGGAAGCCCAGGGGCCTTTGCACTTTGGCCAGGCTAGCCAGTTAGTGATCCTCCAGATGCAGGAAGTGACCTTGTCTCAAAAAATAAAGTAGAGGTGCTAGGAAGGAAGATGGCCCAGTGGTTAAGAGCTTTTACTGCTCTTGCAGAGGACCTGGGTCCAGTTCCCAGCACCCACATGGTGGCTCACAACCATCTCTTTTTTTTTTTTTTTTGTAAAGATTTATTTATTTATTACATGTAAGTACACTGTAGTTGTTTTCAGACACACCAGAAGAGGGCGTCAGATCTCATTACAGATGGTTGTGAGCCACCATGTGGTTGCTAGGATTTGAACTCAGGACCTCTGGGAGAGCAGTCAATGCTCTTAGCCACTGAGCCATCTCACCAGCCCCTCACAACCATCTCTTTAACTCTAGTTCCTGACGATTTAATGCCCTCTTCTGAACTCTGCAGATACCAGTCATGCCTGTAATGTTCATATATATGCAGTCAAAACATCATAACCATAAAAATATTAAAAAAAAAAGATAAGGTGGAGAACAGAGGACACCTGGTGTCTGGCCTCTGGCACACACAGGCATGCTATCCACAGGCACGGAAAAATGACTCAAGGGGACTCTACTTTTGTATTGATTCACGGGGAAGGTTGCAGGTGTGTCCAGGTAAGGGGACAATTGTACAGTTGATTGAACTCAGGTGGTCAGTATTGGAGATTGGTTCTAAGGCTTTGATTCAATTGGGAATCTGTGTGTCCAAATGCTAAAGGTCCTTGTCCCCAGTTGGTTTTTGATGATCAACAAAGATGCCAATGGCCAATGGCTGGGCATGGGTTGGGACCCTTAGAGTTGTGAGGCTGAGGACACAGAGAGGAATGGCAGAATCAACATGACTCCAGGAAGAAGAATGGGAGACAGGATCAGCAGGAGATAAAGCCAATCAATCGGCCATGTGAGGTTTCTGATAAGTGGCCATTGGCCACTTCCCTAATTGGGCCTGGGGTAGTAGAGTAAGGTTTAAGAGTGCCCAGCCTTTGAGGTAGCCAAGGCACTTTAAAAGTGTGTGTGTGTGTGTGTGTGTTTCATTTGTGGATCCTGGGCAGGTGCCATGTGGGAGCGTACAGGTCAGGCCAGCCTGCTGTGCCAGCTCAACAACCTTCAACAACCTTTTGCTTTCTTGCGTTCTTCTTGCTTGGTTGCTTGTTGTTTTATACAGGGTCTCTCCTTGCAGTCCTGGCTGTGCTAGAACTCACTGTGTAGACCAGGCTAACCTCAGACTCACAGAGATCTGTGTGCCCTTACTTCCTGAATGCTGGGACTAAAGGTGTGCACCATACCCTGCTATAGCATTTTTTAAAAATAATGAACCTTGGCTATTGGTTTGGCAATGTTCTTATAAACCTTCATTGTAAAGATCTTTTCCAATGACATTATGTTAGATATTCCCCTCCCACCAGGAGCAACCATGAAGTTAGGAGTAAGCTCTTCGGGACAGGGTTCTCTGATTTGCCCTTGTTGGTTGCCATGGCAGCACTTCAGGCTAATAATTTAAACAATACTAGTAAGTAGAATGGATTTAACACCATGGTTCAACTCGTGGCATTTTAGGTCTCCTGCAACACAAGTGCTCTAATTGAAGGAGAGACCCCAGAGTGTGCAATGGGACAGTTTCAAGGGAGGTGAGCACAGATGGTTATACCTGGAAGGTTCGCAATGGGTACCACCCAGGGCAGTTGTATGGCTTGAAGGTTGCCCATCTGTGGCATGCTGTCGGTGGCTTACAGTGTACAAAAAAATGACAAAACGAATAATCGCAACCTTAAAGCGTTAAAGGTCATAAAGAAAAACCAACTTCCCAAGGTCTTATAAGGGCCTGATTGGTGCTTACAACCATCTGTAACTCTAGTTCCAGGGGACCCAGTGCCCTACTGCACATACACGCATGCACACAGTACACATATAGACATAGAGACAAAACTCTGATACACATAAAATAAAGATAGATACATATATTTTTTAAAAGCAAAATTCAGATTATGGTTACCACCTGTTTGGATTACAAGAGAAAAAAAGTATACATTTGAAAAACATTTCCTAAATAATGCAAAGTTACAAGTTAATTAAGTACAAGCTGTTCTACCATGTACATGCACAAAGCAAAAAGTTCACTGTGTCAACAGAGCTCGTTTTGTTTTGTTTTGTTTTTTGCTTTTTTGTTTTTTTTTTTTGAGACAGGGTTTCTCTGTGTAGCTCTGGCTGTCCTGGAACTCACTCTGTAGACCAGGATGGCCTCAAACTCAGAAATCTGCCTGCCTCTGCGTCCCGAGTGCTGGGATTAAATGCATGCACCACCACACCAAGAGTTTTTCCTGCAGGGGTGCAGCTTAGTGGTTGAGCATCTATCCCAGCAGCCATATGGAGGCTCACAACCATCTATAACTGTAATCCCATGGGATCTGATGTCTCCTTCTGGTGTGCAAGTGTACATGGGAACAGAACATTCGTCCACATAAAGTACATAATAAAAAAAATAAATCTTTAAAATTTTGTAAATTACATTTTATTTTTTACCGTATATGTGCACCTATATATGCTGGGTGTGTGCACATCAAACCCCAAATGTGGGTGTCAGTGGACAGCTTTTGGGACGTGATTTCAGAACCATGTGAGTCTCAGGGATCAGACTCGGGTTGCTAGGCTCACCAGCAAGTGTTTTGTTCACGGAGCCGTCTTTCTGCCACGTCAAGGCGGTTCTTTATCATTTCATTTTATTTTTATGTGTATGGGTGTGCCTGGTGCTCATAGAGGTCAGAAGAGGGCGTAGGAGCCTATGGAGCTAAAGTTAGATGGTTGTGAGTGGCCTTCTTGCTGCCCGGAGTCAGACCTGAGCCTTCCCACTAGTCCATTCTTCTATTTGCACTTTGATAGAGCCTCTTTTCCTTCTTTCTTTCTGTTTGCAACATTAACTGTATATTTTTACATCTAAACACTAAGAAAACGAAACAAAACAAAAATCACTGTTTCCTTAGCTCGTGGGGGTCTGCTGGCGTCCTTCGACCTGCTCACTTAATCTCCGAGTTCAGAGACTTGTATCTGAGTCTTAGTTCTCCTTTTTGTTCTTGAAGTATTTGATTTTTCTCAATAATGAATTACTTTGTTATTATAAAGAGAAAAGCATGACTTAAAAAAAAAAAACAAGTCTCATTGTTTTCTTTGGATACTTTTAGCAAAAACTAAGTGTCCGCTGTGTGAATTGATCATGATAAACGGCCTTATAAGAGACCACAGATCATGGGTGTAGTGGCTATTCCTGGTTGTCAACTTGACTATATTAGGAATGAACTACAATCCAGAATTGGAAAGGTCATCAGTGACCCTAATCTGGAGGCTGGGAGATAGAAGTTTCTGTCCTGGATCTTGGTATGGAGATCTTGAAGACAGGGAGATCTCCAAATTCAAGGCCATCTGGGATTAAGGGTGTGGTGGCACACACCTTTAATCTGGCTACACCTTCTGCTGGAGACAATATAAGGACATTGGAAGAAGGGAGTCTCACTCTCACTCCTTCACCTGCTTGCTGTGTGGGACTGAGTAACTGCTAGATCCTTGGACTCCCATTCACAGCGACTACTGAACCATTGTGGGAGTTGGACTGCAGACTGTAAGTCATCAATAAATTTCTTTACTATATAGAGACTACCCATAAGTTCTGTGACTCTAGAGAACCCTGACTAATACAATGGGTTTCATTGACTTCGGACTTACAGACGCAGTGTTAAGGTGACAGTAAGGCCAGCAGGTCTGTGACCTGGGTCAGAGACAGGTTAAGTGGCCGGGATAGATGTGGTATTTGTACAAGCAGGAATGTGTCTGGTTTGGATGACACTAATGTCAGCAACATAAGCACACTCTGTCTGTCTGTCTGTCTGTCTGTGTACCGAGAAACAACAGAAGACACCTTGCCTCCTCCAGCGGTCATCCTGTATGATTCAAGATGGCTACCAGAGCAGGCCAACAGGGTGCCCTACTGCAAAACTTTGCATATGTTTTCCGTAATAGGCATGCATTCTTTGACTGAAATTGGGATTTAATTGATAAGTATATTGACCTTAAATATTTCAATTGACTGAAAGGGGCACCATCACTATAGTTTTCAGCTCTTAGTTCCCAGAACAGGCTGTGTTGATTCTATAGAATTTTAATGTTCAGCCAGCAACACGTCTTGTCCACGTGCTGCTCTACGTTCATTGACGGTTGTTAAAGACAAGCCAGCAGTGGCGGAGTTGGGCCATCTCCCTTCTACAGTGAGTTGGAACTGCTGCTACCTATGATGGAGCCAGCTGGACAGAAAGCTACAAAGAGGCTAATTGAAATCACAATGCTGGGTCACTTCTTTTTTTTTTTTTTTTAAAGATTTATTTATTATATGTAAGTACACTGTAGCTGTCTTCAGACACTCCAGAAGAGGGCGCCAGGTCTCCTTGCGGATGGTTGTGAGCCACCATGTGGTTGCTGGGATTTGAACTCTGGACCTTTGGAGGAGCAGTCGGGTGCTCTTACCCACTGAGCCATCTCACCAGCCCGCTGGGTCACTTCTTATTCAGACAAAACAGATGGCCCTCCTTGACACACTTCTGTCAAATGTGTGGGAAGGGGTGACACCCACACATGCTTAAAGGAATGCTGGGGGTTGGGGGAGGGCTCCTCAAAAGCCCAGCTCTTTTTCTTGCAAAAAGTTTAAGAAAAGGCTTTTTAATAGCTTAGATTCTGGATATCTAATTTTCAGTTATTTAAATTCATTTTCCCCTTGGAGGAGATAGTTGCTGCACATGGCACATAATTCAAGTTGTACAGTAAGGCTCCTGCTATCTCCTGCGGACACTGCTCTTCACGTGCTCTCCCTGTTGGTCCAGACCCTGAGTCACCACCTTTTGCCATGGTTTTTGACACCTCTTAGCTGGATAGTTTCTAAACTGACAGTATTAATAATATTCACTTTCATAATTGGTGTACATGTTTTCTTTTAAGGAGAAAAATAATTATTTTTTGTGCATTGGTGTTTTGCCTGCATGCATGTTTGTATGAGTGTGTTGGACCCCCTGGAACTGGATCTACTGACAATTGTGAGCTGCTGCGAGGGTGCTGGGAATTGAACCCGGGGTTCTCTGGAAGAGCAGCCAGTGCTCTTAATCACTGAGCCATCTCTCCCATCCCTTGTGGACATATTTTAAGAGCAACCACGGAAATGAAGTTTTTATTGTGCAGACAAGGCATTGCTCTCATTAAATGACACCTCTGGGATTAAATAAACAAGAAAAGTGATAGAGGCCACCTCTTGGGACCTGATGGGAGAAAGAAATGAGTGTGTTGAGAAATTTGTCTAAGAAATGATTGTTCCATGTCTCATCTCCCCAGGATCAATTCAGATGACAAAGGCCCCAGTCAAAGCCTTGCTGGAGCCTAGCTAATAGACGGATCATCTCTTACCCCGCAGTGTAGCCCTTACTAATAACTTCTGAGAAACAATGTTCAAGCAACCTGCTGCCTGGCTGTGATGTGCCCTGGCAGAGCCTCCCTGCTGGATCTGCCGGCTGGCTCCCCGACCCCACAAGCTCCTCATGGCTTCATTAAGGGAGCCGTGACACGGTTTACTTGGGCCTCAGTCGGCGAGAATCCTAGCCCTCTCCGTGTTTGTAGAGTGGTACCATGTACTAGCTTTATAACAGCAGCCCATCTGGGTATGGGCAGGAGGGCAGCCCACTTCCCTTCAGTGGGTGCAGGGTGCTTGCCCTACTGAGACCCACCTCTTCCCCTCATCTGGACTCACGGTTGTGGCTAATATGGTGGTTTTGGAGTGATTCATCCTGTGCTGGCTTGCAGCAATGTGCCCAAGTGCCTCAGGGTACCCCTGCAGGCTCCGAGCTGCCGATACATGTCCCATGCCTCCCAGGCAAGTCCCTGGAGGCTTGGCACCTCCTGACACCTGACTCAAAGGTGGCACAGGGTAGAGGCTCCCCTGAGGGAAGAGCAGACTCTCATGCTGTGCCTAAGAGTGGCTCCCTTACCCTGGAAGAGGCAGCCGTTTTCAAAGCCCTGAGACGTTGGCAATCCTTTAATCCTTCCTGACTTGCATTTACATTCACATATTTGACCTTTGGTTGCTATAGTTACCTCTGAATTAAAAACATGAGAAATTCTGTTAGCAAATGACAAAAGGCTGGAAGAGGATTGGAAGGTGTTACTTTATAATCACGGTTACCTCTGACCCTCAAAATATTGCAATGGTCATCCAAATTTTACCCAGTTTTCCTAGGTTTGGATTTTGTAGACATTATAGAGTGGCTTACGATTTTTTTTTCACCTAAAATTATGAAGAGAAGCTGCTGGGGGACAAGATGTACTGGCAGATGGGACACCTCTCCTTGCTCCAGCATCGGAGAAGATGACGACCTATAGCTTGAGAGTTCCATCTGAGATGCTGATTGAGGGAGGAGAACACGTGTTGTTTAAGTCCCTTTTAGTCAAAGAAGCCGGTGGTGGTGGCCAGACAAGGCTGCCCAAGCAGTATTTGGACTGTGACCTCCAAGTAAGCAGAGGATGTGTTCGTGAAAGGCGGGACCTGCAGAGGTCAAGGGTCACAATGAAGCAGTCTCTACTGAGGCAGCTCTCTGTGTCCCATGTTCACATTGGGCAGGACAGTGATCCTCATGATAAGCGGGAACTCCACTGCCAAGTGTCCTCTGCTGCTGGCTCTGGGGATGTCAGCACCAGTGACAGAGCTTTGCTCTCTCTGCCTTGACTACTTCTGCTTCTACCCAGTGCTGAACTTGGCTTCTTAAACTGCTTAAGTTGCTACAAGGAACCAGAGTGCCAGATTTTGGTGTTTTCTACTAGTTCTGGGCTGCCAATTACTCCGTTCCTGCGCAGCTCATGATCAAAGAGCCCACAGAGAGGGACCACAGAGTCTTTCCGCTTTTGAGTAGAGCAGAAGATGCCTCCTAGTCCTGTGGAAAGGTAAGTGACGGTCAAGTGGAGGACACAGCACCTGATCGTTAGTGGTCACCCACCACATGCTCGATCCTGTGATGCTTTGTAACTCAGACACCGCTGTGTCTCTTTCACTCGTCTTTTTCTCCATAATGGAACACCGTGCAATTGTTGCTTTTAGCGCTGGCTGCTCCTCCCTCCCCCCCCCCCCCCCCCCCGCTCTGAGCAACACGTGGAAGCAGGACCAAGACATTAGTTGCTTTTCTCATTACTGTAGACAAAATACTTGACAAAAGCAACTTAGATGGGCGGGGTGGCTCACAGGGGTAAGGCGAAGTGGGGTGGGGTGCGATGTGGCTCACAGTTTTATGGTACAGTCCTGTTGTGGTAGCAGGGCAGGAGGCGCTATCACATGGCACCCACAGCCAGGAAGCAGAGAGAGAGAGAGAGAGAGAGAGAGAGAGACACGCTGGCGTTCAACTGGCTTTCTCTTTTACCTTTCCCTCTATTTATCTCTTGCCTTCACTTTTTTTTTTTCCTTCTTCTGTTGACTTTATTCTTGAACAAACTTCCCCGGTGAGAACAGTCTGGATGGAAATGCTGTCAGACTTACAGGTGTCCTTAATGTTCTTGAGGTGGGAGAAGAGACCCCGTGCTCATCAAGCGCTCAGCTCTCCACCCTGCCATGTGAACTCCACAGTTGGATCACAAACCCATGCCTGGGTCCCTCGTGGCAGCAGGGCAGGTCATGGGAATGGCTCCAGAAACGGGCAGAGAGGCACTCCCCTGTTTCAGAGCAGACACTGCAGATGTCCCTCTCTGCCACACACAGAACGGCAACCCTTGCAGCAAGCAGCCCTTGTGGGGTAAACACAGAGGCTCAGAGCGCTGTAGAGCTCTCCTGTTCTCCAGGACTCCGTTGCGTCAGTTTTACTTTTGCTACTGTGATCTTGTGTCTGCGATGCAGGACTCCATGCTGGTGCAGCGGAAGTGGCTGGCACAGTTTTGCTTTACTGCAGTTCCGTGTGGAAACGCTTCTCTACGGGCCCCTCTTCCTCCTGGGTCGTTGTGGGTTTTGACGAGACACGCTTTACAGACTGAAGCATGCAAGGATCCTCCAGGTCTACAGCTGGAAATAGCACACAGCTCCGGCTCAAAGCCAGTGGCAAAGAGATACCCTTTGCTACCACACTGACCTTCTGACAAATTGTGGCTATGGTAATCCACTTGCTCTCTCACCCCCAGTCAAGTCTCTATGCTTGGATATCAGTCTTCAAGGAGCCAATTCTCTCCATCCACTCGACTGGAACTCTCTCTCTCCTCATTCAGGCAGGACACAGTTGGAAGTCTTTTTTTTTTTTTTTTAACTTTTTATTAATTTATTTTGCATGCACTGGTGTTTTGCCTGTGTGTATGTCTGTATGAGAGTGTCAGATCCCCTGGAACTAGACAGTTATGAACTGCCATGTAGGTGCTTCATATTTCACAGTGCTTTTAACCACTGAGCCATCTCTTCAGCCCCATGCCCTTGAGAGTCTTACAGACGTTAGACATGATCAGACAGTGCCCATCAGTAAACTATTGCCAGCAGTGAGCTACTTATTGTGGCCCTCACAGCCCCAAGTGCAGGGATTGTCTGGGTTCACTTGGCAGTTGGTTGTATAAATTTCTCTTCTAGAAAGTAAACTGAGAAATTGTTTTTCCCCCACTTTGGGGAAAAAAAGAGATCTCAAGGAATTGTTTTCTAAGCAAACAAAATAGCAAACGTTTATTTTTGTTGGCTCTGCTTGTCTGCTCTCCCCCACCTTTCTTTTCTTTCTTTCTTTCTTTTTATTTTATTTCATGTTTTTGGATTGAGAAGTTGGCTATGAAACTGAGAAACGATATCGCTTCATTCTTTCTTGTGCTTGGTTCCTCTGGGTGGAACATAAAACCCTGCCTTCTTTCTGCAGCCGAAGCACTTCAAAGTTGTAAAAATTTGGATAAAGTACATCAGGGTTATGGCTGTTCTAGATTTCAGTCTTTTTATAACTTCTTCATATTTCACATTGGTTTTGACCTCAGGTTAAAGGAATGCTTTTGAAAAGTATAAGGATTTGATCCAGCAATGGATGTAGCAAAAATACTGAGGTCAATAAGTTAAAAGCTTTTTAAAAAGAAGATGAAGAAGAAGAGAAAGAAGCAAAAACTAGATTTTGCAAACTTTAAGGACTGCATGAAATAGGCGAGCTTCCAAGCTGTAATCTTATTTTTAAAAATAGATGGTGTGGAAATACTTTTCCATGTTTACCAGTAGATAAATGTTTGAATTAGAGCAAGGTACGGTGGTGGACACCTTTGATCCTAGCACTCAGGAGGCAGAGGCAATCCAACCTCTGTGAGTTTGAGGCTAGCCTAGTCTACATAGAGTGTTTCAGGCTACCCACAGCTACATAATAAAACCTAATCTTGGGGGTGGGGGGAGGTACCAGATGAGGAAGATATCATTTTCTTGGGTACTTTCTCTGGATTTGCCTTTAGTATTTTTATGTGCATGTTTTGTTTCTTTTCTTTTGCACAAAAATCTGAATATCCCTATGTGTGCTAGGATTTTGCAAAGTGCTTAGAACACATGTGTGGTGGTTGGCATTCTTTGTTTTTTTTTTTATAAAGGATTTATTTTTTTATGTGTTTATGCCAATGTATTCCACATATGTGTACATGCCCACAGAAGCCAAAAAAAGAGCTTTGAACCCCTGGAGCTGGAGTTGCAGGCAGTTGGGGGCCGGCTGAGGTGGGTGCTGGGAACTGGTCTCTGAAAGAGTGGTGTGTGTTCTTCACTGCCCAGCCGTCCTCTAGCCTCTGGTGGTTGACATTAGTCGTCAGCTTGACAACATCTAGAATCATCTGAAGAGTCTCAGCGAGGGATTGACCAGATCAGCTTGGCCTGTGGTCCTGTGGAAGGTTGGTCTAGATTGTGTTAACTGACATGAGAAGGCTAAAACCACCATGGTGGCACCACTACCTGGGTTTGGGTCCTGAACAGTAAGTATGAGTACACAAAGCAAGTTGAGCAGTAAGCATGCACACGTGTTCTCTCTGCTTGGGATTCAGGGTGATAAGCTGCTTCAGGTTCTGGCCTTGACTTCCCTGCAATAATGAACTGTAAAATGGACTTGTGGGTTACGAGGAACCATTTCTCCCCGAAGTTGCTTTTTGTTAAGGTATTTTGGTTTGGTTTGGAAAAGCCTCCCCAAGATACATTGTCAATAAGAAAGATCATACTTTAGATAAATAGATGATAGGTAGATAGAAAGATAGATGATAGATAGATAGATAGATAGATAGACAGATAGATAAGATAGATAGTTTCTCTGTGTAGCCCTGGCTTCCTGGAACTCACTATGTAGACCAGGCTAGCCTTGAATCCAGGGATCTGTCTGCCCCTACCTCCCAAGTGCTGGGGCTAAAGGCGTGCACAACCACACCCAGAGCGCTATATTTCATGTTTTATATTAAAAGGGAGAGTGAAATAAAAATCAGGGTTAGGGTTACAGTTACAGGACCATACCATTTTAACCCTCCCCCCCCCCCCCCCGTTGAAATAGTCTTATGTAGGTAGGCTAAGCACTGAACTCTGTATGTGGCAGAGGATGACCCTGAATTTACTCCTCTACCCTGATCTTCTGAGTGCTTGGACTGCAGGTTTAGACCACTACATTTTGCTTGTGCCACGCTGGAGATTGAACCCAGGGCTCTGTGCACGCTAGGCAAGCACTCTACCAAAGGAGCCCAAGCCCCAACTGAATTGTCAAGAGGCCAGTTCTGAAACATTGTTTACATTCACATTGGGTGAGGGTTAGGGCTCAGTAGAGGACTTACTTAGTGTTCAGAAAACTCTGGGTTTCACACACACACACACACACACACACACACGCACGCACAGTATGTTTACACTGTTGTGCTATCTTCTCAAACTTAAAGTATTTTCCATGAAGTGTGGTCTCCCCACCTCCTTTCCATGCCCCGCCCTGTAAGAAATAAACCATGCTATCCATCCTCAGTATGAAATGAATATTGAGCTCATCAATGAATCATAGATAAGCAGGAGGCACTCGGCTCCTGTCTTCCCTAGCTCACAGCTAGCACCTGCTGGGCTGGGCCCCTGTGTTAGAAAAGAGTAAGGCCCTTGAATCCGGGGCCGAGACTTTGAGGAGGGACCTCTAGGTCCCTCTATTAGCTAACTGGAAGGATTATACCTCCCTGGGGAGCAGGGAAATGCCATTAGGAATACAAAAACCACTGTTTTGCACCAAATCCGGCGTGCCAGCCTTTTATGCCTTCTCTCTAGGCTGGTACCCAGCTTTTCAGAGTTGTAAAATAAGCGGCTTCCCTGCTATTCTGAGCGTCCAGCACTCTTAGGAAGTGAGGGTCACTGTTTCTAGCTGCCAGGACTCGTTCCACTGTTTCTCTCAATCTGATACTCTAGGATCCCCTGTAAACACAATGTTTCTTCTCTGTAACACCTGTAATTAGATTAACGTCTTGAAGACGCTGGGCTCAGTCAAACTCCCTGTGTGGTTGTTTGTTTTGTTTGCTTGTGTTCTTGTTTTGTTTTCTCTAAAAGAATAAAATAATTCTGAGGAGAGTCACCTGTCAGGGAAGGGGGAGCAGAGTAGATGGGGGGATAAGGATGGCAAGGCTTTTCTCTGTGTCCTTTTTTGCTATTTAATTTTTTTTTTTAGCTCTACGTAACCATCTGGATAATAAGATGAAATGAAGGAGACCCTTCAGGTTGACCACCCTCATGAAGCTGAGCTCACTCACTGGCCCCGGGCCCCGGGCATGCCTTGGCACCTGCATTGTGCAATACCATTTTTCCATGTTTGTGTAAGTTCTCTGTCCCACACTGTAATAAGAACTCCCGCCGAAGTGCTGCCTGTGTTTTGATCGGAGCAGGGACACAGGACTTAGTTTCACCACTGATAGCTGGTAGCCTCGGTGGAAGTGGCACCCGGCGACGTGGGATGCTGTTGGGTAAGACCCTCTGGGTTGTGTGGAATTATCTTTAATGCGCCAGACAAGAAGATTGTTAACCTGCTTATTACCAACACTTTTCTATTACCGTGATAGGGCAGGCAGATGATTGGAGGATTAGCCTGACTCCGACAGACCCCGCAGGCCCTGCCAATCTTGTTTGGAAAGGAGTCAAATCTGTTCATTGCTGATAATAGACAGCATGATAATGCCCCCAGGTTGGCTTGTAAGAAATATGTATCTCACTTTTTATTTTTTCTTTTAGCAATAGGAGTCAAATTTGGATTTATCCTGATAAAGGAGAGATTTGGGACCTCATGTGATCTAATTGGTCCAAGCTTCTCCTTAATCCCCATTTGTTGACTCTCTGCGCCTCTGTCCACATGGGACAAATGACCCTGCCTCAGGAATAAGCCAGCCCAGCTAACGGAGGCAGCCTTGGTGCTGCTTGCAAGCCTAAGCCTTGGCTTTATTTTCACGTATCCTAAAGAACAAAGCATTTCTTAGACTTGTTGCTGGGTGTTGGGAATGCTCCACCATTTATGTAGCGATGGTAAGATACCTTCACCAGGCCAGGAGTGATCATGCATCCCTGTGAGCTCAGGCTTAGGAGGGGAGGCAGGCAGAATTCTATGAGTTTTACATTAGTACTCAGGAGAAGTATTTTTCACTCTTATAAGTTCTTCTGTCATTTCGAAATGTAATGGACTTTATGATTGATTGATTGATTGATTTATTGTGAGTGTTGGGGGGGCACATTACTACAGCAGCCATATGGAGGTCAGAGAACATTTGGGAGTAATTCTCTCCTTATACCCTGTGGATCCCAGGAACTGAACTCACTGCCCACACCCCACCTCAAAACAGGGTCTCGGGCTGGAGAGATGGCTCAGCGCGGTTAAGAGCACTGACTGCTCTCCAGAAGGTCCTGAGTTCAAATCCCAGCAACCACATTGTGGCTCACAACCATCCAAAATGAGCTCTGACGCCCTCTTCTGGCATGTCTGAAGACAGCTACAGTGTACTTACATATAATACATAAATAAATCTTTAAAAAGAACAAAAAAACAAAAACAGGGTCTCACTGTGTAGCCCAGGCTGGCCTCAAACTCACAGAGATAGCCTACCTCTGTTTCCAGAGTGCTGAGATTAAAGATAGGTACCACAATGCCCAGCCCCTTGTACATGTATTTATTTATTATTTTTTATGAGACAGAGTTTCATGTACCTAGGCTGGCCTCAGGCTCACTATGTGGTTGAGTATAATGTTGCATTCTTTTAAATCCTTTCCATTTGTTTTCTCTCTGTGTATATGTTCAGGTGCATGTCTTACCTGTTTTTATTTAAGTACACTCCATGCATGCATGCCTAGTGTCCACAGAGTCAGAAGACGGCATTAGATCCTTTGGCACTGGAGTTACAGATGGTTGTTAGCCACCATGTAGGTGCTGGGAGCTGAGCTCCTATCTTGTGCAAGGGCTCTTAACTGCTGAGCCATCTCTCCAGCCCTGTCTTGAACTCCTCTTCTCTTCTCTTCTCTTCTCTTCTCTTCTCTTCTCTTCTCTTCTCTTCTCTTCTCTTCTCTTCTCCTCTCTTTTTGAGACAGGGTTTCTCTGTATAGCCCTGGCTGTCCTGGAACTCACTTTGTAGACCAGGCTGGCCTCGAACTCAGAAATCTGCCTGCCTCTGCCTCCCAAGTGCTGGGATTAAAGGCGTGGGCCACCACGCCCGGCTCTTTCTCTCTTTAAAGATCTATTTATTTTATATGAGTACACTGTTAGAGGCCATCAGTTCCCATTTCAAACAGTTGTGAGCCACCATGTGATTGCTGGGACTTGAATTCTCTGGAAGAACACTCATTCAGTGCTCTTAACCTCTGAAACATCTCTCCGGTCCCTATCTTGAACTCTTAATCCTTCTGCCCTCACCTCTTAAGTGCTAGGATTACAGGCATGTGTCTATATCCACTTTATGCACTGGACATGCTCTAGGCATGGAACCTAGGGCCTCATGCATGCCAGGCAAATCTTTTACCCACTGTGCTACATCCTTAGCCCCTCCACATGCCTTAAAGTCAGTCTTTAAGAGTCATTCCTTGGTAGAGGAACTCTAAGAAGGTTTCATTTTTACTAGGCACCTCAGGATCCCTTTGATTCTGCAATCCATTACTGCAAACTTAGTGGCTTAAAACAATGTAACAGTTATTATCTTGCAGTTCTAGAGGCCAAAAGTTCAAAACAGCTCTCATGGGGATAAGTTCAGGTGTTCTTGCATTCTTCGGGATGTGGTAGGGCAGTCTTTGGCTAGCTTCCCAGCTTCTAGGGATCCCATGGCCTTGACTGTGGTCCACCCAGGCTCCATTGTGCTTCCGAGCCTCGTACCTACACTGTGATGTGACTCTTGCTTCCTTCTCATAGGGATGCTTATCATGACATTGAGTCCTCCCATGTGACACAATAATCTTCTCACTTCAAGCTCCTTCATCACATATGCTGAGTGACACAATCATAGGTTGTGGTAGTTAGGATGCAAGCAATTTGGAGGCCAGTATTCATCCAACCACAGTTGGAAATCCAGAAACTGAGGCTGGGGGAGTAACTCAGTTGGTAGGGTGCTTGTCTGGTATGCACAAAGCCCTGGGTTTGATTCCCAGCACTTCATGAAACCAACATGACTATAGTTCCAACACTTGGGGACGTGCAGGAAAGAGCATCGGCGTTCAAGTCCAGCTTCAGCTGCTTAGTGAGTAAGAGGCCACCCTGGTCAATAGGAGACCACGTCTGAAGAAAACTAAATAAACTACATAGACAAATAAGTACTAGAAGAGCTACGGAGACAAAGCAGAGACCATGGCCTAGAAGGTCTACAAGGGTCGGCACTGGCCTTCTGATCATAGGGGATGCTGCAGCGTGGGTTGGAAAATCATGCAGTTAGAAAATCAGACGTCAGGCCTTCCGGAGCAGAAGGGTATTTTAAAGGTTATGTAGTCTAACTTCCTCGACTTAAAGAGTGGGAGCTAAGGCCCGGCAGGCTCGCGATGTGGCCATTAGTTATTCTGCATTTGGCCTAAATCTGAGAGACGTCTCTTCCTTTCTCCCCAAGGAGCCAGACGCAGCCATCACCCTTATCAAAGGCAGCGCTGGCCGGGAGCGCGGCTGGGAGGGTTTTGTATCTTAGCAGCAGGAGGCAGCAATGATCTCAGAGCCAAGTTCTATCTGTGCCACTGCTTAAAAACCATTCCACAGAACTTCTAATAGGCTTCTTTCTAAGTGCGCCATTCTGAAGTTTGAAACCAGTGACACCAGCCCGCTCAGCCTTTGAGACTCAACTTTGGTGAGAAAACCCTACATCCGGCCAGACAGCAAAAGGAAGGAAAGAATGGATTGTGATAAAGAGCCTTTGGGGTTCCTAACCAGAGAATAAAGGGCTTCATTTTCCTAATGGGTCTGCCCTTTCCCACTGGAAAGTTATTTAAATGTTACAGCAAACAGTGAGGTTGATCAGATATTTTCAGCGGGCGAATCCTAGGAGGTGTCCGTGTAGAGCCAATTCAAAGCTAGATGTTCTAAGACGGACAATGAAGGTTAATTGAGTTTTCACGATAATTACAAGGCTGTGTGGTGAAAACATAACTCACTTCTATCTAGGACAGATGTATTTGTGAAACAATGCCAAGATTTCAGCAACTTGGGGCCAGGGTGTAGCTCAGTGGTAGAGCTCCTGCCTGCCTGGCTGAGGCCCTAAATTCTACTCCCGAGTATATTATTAAAAAGGCATTTAGGCCACTTACACCTGGGCCCAGGAGATTCTCAGATCCCTGCAGTTTTATGCCTGCTCTACTTTGCCCTGAAGTCTTTCACCCTCTCAACCCGCCTTCCCCCACTACCCCCCCATCCCTCTGACCCCCTCAGGTGCAAAACTTGCAATAACTCTTTTGTGCACGTAACTGATGCCTTATGTGACTTTTATTGATAAATAAAAACTCAAGGCCCGGCGGTGGTGGCGCACGCCTTTAATCCCAGCACTTGGGAGGCAGAGGCAGGCAGATTTCTGAGTTCAAGGCCAGCCTGGTCTACACAGTGAGTTCCAGGACAGCCAGGGATATACAGAGAAACCCTGTCTCAAACAACAACAACAAAAAAGTTTTAAAAACTCAAACCCCCAGACCTGTGTTTTTACTGTTGGATGGATGGCCATAGAGAAGTGTAACAGGACAAAGAGTGTGATCTAGTATCTGGAGACAGACAAGGCTTGCCTGCTCAGTCTCTTAGTACAAGATATCGATGTGTAAATTAGAGATGGAATGGGTGTTCCTGATACTGCTTTGTCTCAGGCTCCATTTTGGCAGAACACAGACTGGGGCCCACAGTGGAGACAGGAAAGTGGATGGTCCTCACTGGGTGCAGGCAGGAGAGGTCCGGGTTGGTGTGAGGGGGCCTCACAGAGGGTTTGAACAGTCTGCCCTGTTGGTATCACAAAGCGATAACTCATTCAGTCTTGCAGATATTCGGCATCTGTGCTGCCACTCTGGCCTTTTTTCTTCCTTTCTTTCTTTCTTTCTTACTTTTTTTTTTTTTTTTTGGTTTTTTGGGACAGGGTTTCTCTGAGTGGCTCTGGCTGTCCTGGAACTCACTCTGTAGACCATGCTGGCTTCGAACTCAGAAATTCTCCTGCCTCTGCCTCCCAAGTGCTGGGATTAAAGGCGTGAACCACCACACCCGGCTGGGGTCTATTTTTTAATCCAGCTTCCGACAACGACTTTGAGTGTCAATTCAGAACAAATGGAACATAGTGAAATCAAAACTGCAGAGGTAGAAGACAGAGGAATGGTGGAGGGTGGAGAGTGGAAAGGACCAGACAGTAGGTAGGGCACCACTGGATTAGGAAAGACGACCGATGGCAGCTTCTCTCTGGCTTCTGGGAGACCCGCAGGCTTTGGGAAGGGGCCTGTGTGGGTCCCAAGCCTGCTCCTTTTCAGGTAGAGCCCATTTGCTTTGACCACTTTTAGCTTGTGCACCACAGCAGGCTCACCAACTGTGTTAGGGGCACGTTGGTAATAAAAACAGCAAAAAAGCCCCTCGGAAACCTGAATCTGCTCTGCCAGAGAAAACCCAAGTTTCCCTAACTCGTTTCAGAAGCGGGCCGAACATTGGGTCACCAAAGCCTCCGCGCAGAGCCGCGCAGGGCTCGCAGAGGATTGGAGTGGCTAACGAGGGAGGGCGTGGTTTTGGAAAGGGAAGCGATGCATGGGGCCTCGCCAGCAGAAGCAAGGTGGGGCTGAGTCCGGCTGGACAGGCCTGGGCTGTGGCAAGCGGGGGCCGGGCTAAGCCTGGTAGGGCGGGCGTGGCCGAATCCAGATGGGCGGGGCGAGGGCGGGGCGTAGGCGGGCCAGTCGGGAAGATGGCGTTGTGCGTGCTGCGGAACGCGGTTCGTGGAGCGGCGGCGCTGCCCAGGCTGTGAGTTCAGGTTCCCAGTCCCCGCCGCACGGCAAAGGCGGTAGCCAGAGTGGTCTCTGGAGCCTGCATGGGCACTCTAGCCCGAAACCTCTGTGCCTCCGGTCCTTGACCTCTGCCAAGGTCGCTGCGGCTGCTGCCTCCCAGTGGGAGGGCTTTGCGTGGACCCGGGCAATGGGTACAATCGTTGCTGGGTTGACAGAGCTGTCAGCATCTGGCATGTACCGCGCTAACTTAGGGGCGCTCTGGAGTAGCTGAGACGCTCACCCCACCTATGTGAAGCACAGTGGTTCCCAAATGTTGCTCTCTGGACCCACTTACCCAGCCAAGAATGACTGAGGGTTCCAAAAAGCTTGTGCCAAAATCTGCTCATGAAAAACACTGAATTTTTTTTTTAGGTGAAAAGAGCACATATTTTGAAGTTTTCTTTGGTTTAACAAGAGACTTTACGTCTTGCGTCATCAGCTTTGGAGTAGATATTTGAAAAGAATTCCATGACTTGGGGAGTGGAGGCAGGAGGACTCAGGTTCAAGGCTACACTTATCTACATAGCAAGTTTGAGGCCAGCCTGGCCTACATAGCAATACTAGTTGGTAAAGGAACTGTAGATTGTCACAATCAGGGACTCTCCCTCATGACACCTGCTAACTGCACGTGTCCTGAGGTCTCCCTTAAGGTGTCTTGCCTATAAGGAAACAGGATCAGAGACTGTCTCAAAGTCCCATGGAGCGATGGAGCCAAAGTTCACAGTCTAGCGTTTTTACATCTTTTGTGTCGTGCTTCATGATTTACCCCAGATCCATGGCAGGGCCCACATGGTCTTAGGCACCTCATTTTCTCCTTCATCTGTGGCCTTGCACCCTGGCTGGAGGAAAATCACTCCTGGAACCTGAGTGTTGGTAAGGGAGGGGTCCTGGGCCAGCCCAGAGATTCCGTTTCTGAAGTGTGAAAGGACCAGTTCTGACTGCACGCAGTCACCACTTCTAATAGGCTTGGAGCTTAGTGTAAACTGCTTTTTCCCACCACCACCCTGCCCCCCATACCATGCATCATCTCTATCAAGGGCAGGTACTTGGCTTTACTGAGCCAATTGTGCTAGTGTGGTCCTAGTAAACCCACTAGAGGATGTAAGTGCTGTCTGGGACCAGTGAGCTACTTCTGGTGGCTCTTTGCTTATTTTCAGAGTGTCTGAATCATTGCTGAACACCCAGGGGCCATTCTAGACCAGAAGTCCTGATCCCTGTTTCTGACCCACCAGCGTTTGCCCTGAGCTCTGTCATTCATGCAGTTCTCTGTGACCATGCTGGATGCATGTGAATTACTCCGCTTTCAAGGAAGGGAGCATAACTCACTTGACAGAGCCAAGAAATATAGATGGGAACACAAACACACACCTATCAAAGTTGCTATATAGAACCATCTGTAGCTATTTCTCAAGCTACACATGAGTCCTTAGGATGCTTCCAGGTCTAACACATCACTCAGGGAGCAGTCTAACTTCTTCCTGAGGCTTGGCAGTAAAGCACCAGCCCAACTGTAAGGAAGCTCCTGCTGTTTACCACACAGGCACTTAATTGTTCAGTCCTAGCAAGCATATGAATTATTAGCCCACACCCATTGGGAAGATGTCCACCCACTAGAAGACAGTGCTTAGATTCCCTCCAGCCTCATGGGCTCCATTTATTCCTAGAATTGCTTAGGTCAGCACCCTTTTCTTTCTTCATAGCCCTTTTGTATACAATTGGTGCTTTTCTTGGTCTGCATTCTTCCCAGGTACCCTCTACCCAACAGACAATTTAGTTTTTACATTTACTTTAGTGTGTGTGTGTGTGTATGTATGAATGTCAGCATGAACATACTGCAGTTTATGTGTGGCGGTCAGAGGACCATTTTCATGAGTTGATTTTCTTCCACCCTGGGCTCCAGGGATGAAAGTCAGGTTGTCAGGCCTACGTAACATATACTTTTATTGCTGATCCATCTCATTTAGAGTGTCAAAGAATTTGAACCATACGGTGTGTAGTCTTTTTAGATTGGGTTCTTTAACAGTAGACATATGCAATTCCTTCATGTCTCTCATGACTTAATAGCTCAGTTCTTTGTATTGCCAAGTAATATCCCATTGTGTAGCTATACCACAGTTGGTTTATACAGTTTGCTATTGAAGGATATTTTAGCTGCATCCAGTTTTTGTTGACTGTGCAGAAGCCTTCACATGCGTTTGTGTGTAGACATAATTACTGAGGAATGTGACTGTTGAATTTTCTCAGAAGACTGTGCTTAGCTTTATGAGAAGACGTCACGGTAGCTGCACCGTCTTATCTGTGAACGAGAATGTGTTACTCTGCTGACTCATTGTCATTGCTGGTTAAAGAACGTTCAACAATTCTAACCAGTATGCGGCTGTAGTATCTTGTTTTCAATTTGTTTGAAATCCCCTTAGATGATGCTGTGGTGGTTTGGATGAGAGCGGCTCCCAGAGGCTGATGTAGTTGAACGTTTGTTCCCCGGGTAGTGGAACTGTTTGGAGAGGATTAGGAGGTGTGGCCTTCTTGGAGGTAGTGTGTCATTGAGGTCAGGCTTTTGTGCTACCTTCCAAATGGTGATTTGCCATCTGAGTATATTCATTGTACATTTGTCCCAGCTATTTTGCCGATTTCTGAATTGTGTTGTGCTCGATACTGTGATACAGTAAGAATGTTTATTTGGTTTCTGTCCCTGTTTCCTGGAACAGAACCCTAAACCAATGGACTCTCCTGAGTGACTTGAGTGTTGGGGGAGCTGCTAGGCTGTGGGGTTCAGCCCTTTTCAGCAAGTTCACAATGTGACTTTAAAGTACACCGGTGCTGATGGGTGTTTTGTCAATTTGACACAAGACAGAGAAGAAGGAACCACAAGATTGGTCCTGTCTGTTCAAGGAAGCTTCCATCAAAATCCAAAAGGCCAGGGTTTGGAGAGCATCCAGGTTGCTAAACTCATGTAGCTTTCTGTAAGGAGGTGTGTTTAGTGAGGGCATAGAAGCTTCCACCCCTCACCCATACCCTGCCCTGTGTATCCTTCTATCTGGCTGCTCATCTGTATCCTTTAAAAGGTCTCTGATTGTAATCAGTTTCCTTGAGTTCTGTGAGCCCTCCTAGCAAATGAACTGGATCTAAAGAGTGGAGTCTTAGGAACTTCTGACTTATGGTCCGTCAATCAGAAACACAAGGAAAACACCTACGGCTTTTGCTTACATCTTAAGTAAGGGCAGACATGAGGGACTGGGCCCTAATTGTGTGGGCCTGGTACTTACTATCTCCGGCTGTAAAATGTCAGAGTTGAGTGAAAGGATATCTAGGTGGTGTCTGCACTTCCTGGGTATGTGGAGAACAGTCCTCCCCACAGAAAGCTGTGTGAGCCTACGGGAGAATGGGGACCCTCTGGTCATTTGATTACTGTTGAGTTTGCTGTTAGTGTATATCAGCTACAGTCTGTCATCAGATCTGGATTTTAGAAATATTTTCTTCCAGTCTGTGGCTTTCCCCAGCATTCTCTTTAGACTTATTTCAAAGGGGAAATATTTCTAATCTGTGGGATTAATCTAATATTTCTAATCCTGTTCTTTCTTTTGGAAGGTAAACGGTGCTGTGTATGCATCTCAGATCTATGACCCTGCCAGCTGTTTTAGCCAGTTTGTTGAGGAACCTGTCCTTGCTTCTTCATCCAGCAGCAGTTGGTAGCATCTGTAGGCCTTTATGGGCTGTATGACAATGTTCCCACTGCTTTGCAGGCACTCTCTTTATGACCGTCTTGTCTGCTGTATTGTGATGGCTCTCCTGGGCCTTTCGATTTTCTACGTAAACTTCAGAATTAGTTCGTTAATTCCACAGACTAATTTACTGGGATTTGATCAGTACTTCATTAAGTCCATACAGTGAGTCAGAGGAATTAACATTTTAAGAATCTTGAGGGGCTGGTGAGCTGGCTCAGTGGTTAAGAGTGCCGACTGCTCTTCCAAAGGTCCTGAGTTCAAATCCCAGCAACCACATGGTGGCTCACAACCATCGGTAACACACTACAGTGTACTTACATATAATAAATAAATAAATATTAAAAAAAAAATCTTGAGCTGGGCATGGTGGCCCACGCCTTTAATCCCAGCATTCACTCCGGAGGCAGAGGCAGGCAGATCTCTGAGTCATGTTGGCTCACAACTAGTAACTCCAATTCTGTGGGATCTGATGCCCTCTCTGACCCCCTTGGGGACTGCATACATATAATATACAGATATTCATGCTGGTAAAAGATTTATACACATAAAAATAAGCCACTTTAAAAAGTGGAGACATGCCAGGCAGTGGTGACACACACTTTTAATCCCATCACTTGGGAGGCAGAGGCAGGTGGATCTCTGTGAGCTCAAGGCCAGTCTGGTCTATAGAGTGAATTATAGGATAGCCAGGGCTACAACAGAGAAACCTTATCGCAAAAAAACCAAAATAAATAAATAAACAAATAAACAAGTACACGCACATATGTGTGTATGTGCCGTTTTCTATTTAAGTTATTTTGAATAGTTACAGTTACATTGTAATATACACCCATCAGCAGAATATAGAGTTTATAGTTACATTGTAATATACACCCATCAGGTGAATATAGAGTTTACAGTTACATTGTAATATACACCCATCAGCTGAATATAAACTTTATAGTTACATTGTAATATACTCATCATCAGTTCATGCACAGCATTTTCTGTTGCCTCCAACCCTGAGGAGAGGAAACTGCCTCCTGTATTCAATCTGGACGTTGCATTGCGAGTGTTCACCCCTTGGTTTGTGGCTTCCTTCACTTGGCTTAACACTTTGAAGCCTTGCCCACGTTGCAGAGTATATCAGAACTTTATTTTTATAGGTGCTCATGTGCTGCCAAATGTATATAACTATTTACATCTTCATGAATCCAATCTACTTATACTACTTCATTCAAGGAGATGCAGAGAGGGTGCATGCTGTTTGCCACTCTAGAGTTGGTGGGATCTGAGAGAGTGGAGCTGATAAATGAGGTGAACTAAAATCTCATGTGATAACAATTTTATTCAGAGCATCAGATAATCTTTATATTCTGAGGTTTTTCAAGAATCACCGCACGTGGCCATGTTTTTCCATAGAGGCATAGAAACAACTGACAGTAGCCAATTGTAATGAATAATCTGAAGTGAACTCTCTCCTACCTGCTATACCTGAGAGGAGCCTGGACTTACAGTCCAAGAACGATTCTGTTTTGAGGACATCGAGGTCATAAGACACTGGTCTTGTATTCTTAGAGTTTTCTCAAAGCACCCAGAATGATTTTTTTGGACTGCATCCTTTTGTTTGTTTGTTTGTTTTGTTTTCCAGGACAGGGTTTCTCTGTATAGCCCTAGCTGTCCTGAAACTCACTTTGTAGATCAGGCTGGCCTCGAACTCAGAAATCCACCTGCCTCTGCCTCCCAAGTGCTGGGATTAAAGGCGTGAGCCACCACGCCTGGCTTGGACTGCATTCTAACAATGTATTTATTTGCTAGCAGTATTGTTTTGTGGGAGTGTGTCACAAACTTGGTAATTCATTGTTTTAATTTATTTAAGTTTATATATTTCACTTTCATTATTTATTTAGTTTCTGACCAGGGTCTTACTATGTAACTTTGGTTGGCCTGGGACTCACTATGTAGCCCAGGCTGACCCAAAAAAAGTCACAGATACTGGCCTGCCTCTATCTCCCAAGAGGTGTGCAGTAGCACACCAGGTCAGGAATGTGCATCTAAGAGGATGGGGAGAGAAAGCTGAGACACAGCTGGACTCCTTGGGGGAGGGGCTACTGGTACGTATGATGAATTTTATTAAGGGGAAAAGTGTTGCTAATTGTAAAACAATACACCTTTCCTGGCAGCTGTGGTGTGTTCGGTGTAAGTCATTTGTTTTTCTACACTTTGCTCGTGGGCTCAACAGGTTTAGAATTTTATTAGGTAATAAAGATATTATGGAGGAAATGGTATTTGTTTTCATATAGGTCACTTGGGTATGAATATAAATCCACTGCCATTCAAGCAGGTTCAGTTTATTTCATGTTGCTTTTATAGCTTGTTGCTGTGGTTTGAATGCGTCCCTCAAAGTCATGTGTTGGGAATGAAATCCCCAAAGCAACAGTGCTGAGAGGTGGGACCTTTAAGAGGTAATTAGGTCATGATGGTTCTGTCCCACAAAGGGCCTGATGCTGATATTATGGAATTGTGTTCATGATTCAGAGTGGCTTTGTCATAAAAGTAAGCCGGGGGTGGGGTTACTGGGAGTGTAGCTCGTTGGTAGAGTGCCTGCCTAGCATGTGTGATGGCTTCAGTCCAATCCCAAATACTACATAAGCTGACCATGGTGGTGCACACGCAATACCAGTACTCTGGAGATGGAGACAAGAGGATCAGAAGTTCAAGGCTATCCTTAGTATATAGTGAATTCAAGGCCATCCTAGTCTATGTGAGACCCTGTTTCTAAATATCAAGACAGATAGTTAAGTAATACTTAATGTGCACACATGTACACGGCATGCACACACACACACACACACACACACGCATGGCACACACCCAAGCCTGCCAAATAAGGCCTTTGCTTCTGAGCTAGTGCCCCATAAGTACACATGTGAGTTCTGTCCCTCCCCTTTGTTTTTGTAGCACTGGGGACAAACTTAGGATGCCAGGTATCATGCATGGGGCAAGGGCCCTATCTCCTAGCATAGCCCCGGCCAGTGCCTGCTGGCCACCATTCCTTTCGTCGTGGGTTGACTCAGAGAGAAGGCACAATGGCTGGTCTTCCTGGCCTCCAGAAATGTAGAGAAAGTTATATTTCCTTTTCTTTCTTTCTTTTCCACTTTTGAAGCAAGGTCTCATTGTCTATGTAAGATCGGCCTGCAATTTGTGATCCTGCAGCCCCAGAGACTCCTTAGTGCTGGGTTACATGCATGTGCATGCGTATGTATCCGCTCTTTGGCATTGGCAACACAAAATGCACTGAGCTAATTAAATAACTTTTCTCAAATGGTTCGGTTAATAAATGGGCTTCAGAGTTGAGCTTTCTTTTTTCCTCATTCCCCCTCCTGCCAGGTTTAGAGAAGAGTTCATTATTTCTTTTTATTTTATTTTGTTCTTATTTTAGGTTATTAAGCTAATAATGCGGATGCTTTAGTGATATCTGCTATTTCCCTGCATTATACACGCATGATACACACACACGGCACACACACACAAGCCTGCCAGACAAGGCCTTTGCTCCTGAGCTAGTGCCCCAGCCCATCTTTTAGAGTTTCCCTCCTGATTATTTTAGAAGACAGACTATCATATTTTTGCATGTATATACATGTTTTTGTGTATGACCACAACTACAGTTGTTCGATCCCTGAGTTTTCTTTCTTGGGACATGCAGGCGTCAATCTCCCTCTGCCTTCTGGGGGATCCCTGGAGGCAGCTCTTGACTTGTGAACTTGCAGGTTCAAAGCCTATGGCTTTTGCAGCCTTTTGGAGCTTGCTGTCAAATCATCTTCCAGAAGGACTGGTTGGTCACATTCTGGATTGCAGGCTGCCTTGTAGAGCCTGCCTGCACCTCTTCCTCAGTATTTGCAGGTCCCATACTTGGAAAAACAGACACGGAATGTGGGCTACAGAGCTGGTAGTGCCAGGAGTACAAAGAGCCCTGTTCTCTGACAGTCAGCCTCAGCTGGCACTCTGACCCACTACCGGGGAGACCATGTCTTTTTCCTAGCTAGGCTTCTGAGATCCAAAGAGGTGCCCATTAATAATAAAGAGCTGAGAGTCAATGTCCCTGTGGTTTTTATAAGCATGTGGGAGTTGGTGGCAGCCGCTGAGAATGGCTGGTGTTTTGTAAGTAGCTGCAAAACCCTTCAGATACTGATTGACACAACCTTCCAATACTGCAAAATATAAATGAGAACAAAGCCTTCATTATCCCTCTGCCCCTGCCCCTTCCCCTTCTCGAGCACCACATTCAATTTATTCATTTTCTGAAAATTATAGTTCCTTGTTTTGTTTTGTTTTGTTTTGTTTGTTTCTTTGTTTGTTTGAGACAGAGTCTCACACTGTAGCTCTGGCTGTCCTCTAGACCAGGCTGGCCTCAAACTCAGAGATCCCCTGTCTCCTGAGTACTAGAATTAGAGATGTGCACCACCATACCTGGCAAGTTACAATTCTTATTTGTTTGTATGTATCTGTGTGAGAGTGTGTGGACAGGTGCTGATGGCACAGCTCAGATGTAGGGGTCAGAGGTAACCTTTGGGGGTTGGTGAAGGAGGATCAGAAGTTCAAGATCAGCCTTAGTTAATAGCAAGCTTGAGGCAAGCTTGGGTCATGTGGGATCCTGTCTTAGAAATCAAACAACAAAATAAAACCGTTCTATATTTCTAAAATGGCCTCTTTCCCCTTTAACATGAGCCCCTCTATAGAGCTTATAAAAGATTTAAATGTATTTATTGTATTTAAATGTATTTATTTGTATGCATATAATTAAAACATTGTCACATACACATTGATTACAAGGAATGGGGGCTTATGTAGAGGCATGTAAACTTCTCTTGCCTTATTATCTAATCTCACAGTGGCCTTTGGAGAAGGCTAAGTTGGGTCCAAAATAAAAGTTTAACATAAAAAAGGAAGCATGAAGCCCCAATGCCAAATGTAGTTTATCCCTGAGACACTAGAGGGCGCTCTAGCCATAGAGATGTAGCTGATCTCTGCAGTCCTGGACAGCCCTCACAAACAAGCTGTTTTTCTTAGGATAGGTGGGAGTGTTTTCCTGTTTGTTCTTTAAGACAAATGAAAGACACTAGTCTACACTGCCCTATAAATATTCCTTTTAGAAGTGGATAGTAGACTTAAGTTGCACTGTACTCTGGTTCCCTGTGTCCTTCCCTCTTGCTGCCCTGGGCTGCCTATGCCAGCCTGGGGCATTTCGCTCCTTAGATCTCAGGTCAGATGTCACCAATCAGGGAGGTCTTCCCTGGCGTCCCTGTGACAAAGCCCAGCAGCCCAGCACCCCCAGCAGCTGCCTCTGTATCCGCTCCTCATGCAGCCTGGCTTTCCCCATCACTTCTTCTCCCAGAAGTATCTGTTTGACCTCCCTCCAGGCCACAAATATTCCCAACACCAGGAATGTGGCCTGCTTATTCTGTTGCTTTGTCAGGAAAGGCCTTGCTGGGCTGGAATCGAGTTGGTGGGGTGGTACCTGGCCGGACCAAAGCCTGGGTTTGATTTCCAGTGCTGTAGAGACTCAGCATGGTGTTCATGAGAGAAATCTCAGTTCTCTCTGACCTCAGTGGACACTTCATGTGTGCATACCAACACACACATACAAATGCATGCGCGCGCACACACACACTCATATACCTCTGACTTCAGTGGACACATCATGTGTGCATACCAACCAACAAACATACATACATGTACACATGCACACACGCACATGCACATGTATACACACATACATCTCTTGACCTTCATGGACACTCCTGTGTGCATGTCAATATACATATGTATACACACACACCACACCTCTGACCTTGGTGGACACTCCTGTGTCCATATCAACACATACACAGAGATGCGCGCGTGCACGTGTGCACACACACACACACACACACACATATCTGATCTCAGTAGATGTGCATGTGTGTATACCAACAAACACACACATGCACACACAAATACATACTCAGTTAAAAGATAGTAAAATCTGGCTGGTGAGATGGCTCAGTGGGAAAGAGCATCCGACTGCTCTTCCAAAGGTCCGGAGTTCAAATCCCAGCAACCACATGGTGGCTCACAACCATCCGTAACGAGATCTGACGCCCTCTTCTGGTGTGTCTTAAGACAGCTACTGTGTACTCACATATAATAAATAAATAAATCTTAAAAAAAAAAAAAAAGATAGTAAAATCAGGCCAGGAATGGTGATTCATGCCTTTAGTCTTAGTTCTCAGGAGGCAGAGGTAGCAGATCTCTGAGTTTGAAGCCAGCCTGGTCTATGTAGTATGCTCCAGGACAGTCAGGGCTACACAGGAAGACCCTGTCTCAAAATTTAAAAAAAAAAAAAATTAATTAAAAAAAAAATAAGAATGTGACACATCAGGGTCTGGAGAGATGGCTCAGTGGTTAAGAGCATTAGCTGCTCTTCCAGTTGATCCAGGTTCACTTTTCAACACTCACATGGTAGCTCACAGCTGCCTAAATCCAGTTCCAGGAGACCCAACACACATGCAGGCAAAACACAAATGCACATTGAAAAAAAAAAGTGACACATTTGTCATCTGGATTTGGTCTTGGCACCACAGCAGGCTGAGAGCATTGTTGTTTTGTTTTGGGGTTCATTTTTGCTATAGTATGTACCAGTATTTCTTTTTTGTGGCTGAATAGTGCACTGTTTGGGGTATATAGTTGGTTATCTTCCCATCAGTTGATGGACACTTGAATTGTTTCTGCTGTTTGGCATTGGCAAATAGTGCTATTTTGGGCACTCATTCACCCACCAGTATTTGGGTAACTTCTAATCTTTCTTCTCCCCTACAACCCCCTTTTTAACTTTTTTTAAAAAAAGATTTATTTATTTATTTATATGAGTTACACGGTAGGTATCTTCAGACACACCAGAAGAGGGCATTGGATTCCATTACAGGTGGTTGTGAGCCACCCTGTGGTTGTTGGGAATTGAACTCAGGACCTCTGGAAGAGCAACCAGTGCTCTTAACAGCTAAGCCACCTCTTCAGCTCCCCCCCCCCCTTTAACTTTTATTCACCAGATGTAATTGTCATCTCGAAGGCTTACTGCTGAATAACTCACCTTTTCTAGTTCACTCTGAACTCTGGCTGGCCAGTTCAACTCAGCTGTTCTGGCTCAAACTCCTCTCCAAGCTGACTGATTCAACCTATCTTCTCTTGGGTTCTGACTGAACTGATCTGCTTGGCCTCAAACTAACGTTTGGCAATCTGTTCTAATCTTCTGGCTCCTCATTCTCTGGCCAGTTCTGTCGTATCTCACCTGCAATCTGTCTCTGTAAAATTGTCCTGGTAATCTCAATCTCTTCTTCTTCTTCTTCTTCTTCTTCTTCTTCTTCTTCTTCTTCTTCTTCTTCTTCTTCTTCTTCTTCTTCTTCTTCTTCTTTCTCTCTCTCCCTCCCTCCCTCCCTCCCTCCCTCCCTTCCTCCCTCCCTCCCTCCTTCCCTCCCTCCCTCCCTCCCTCCTTCCTCCACTGTTCTTTTAAGTTGCCTCTCTTTCCTGTCTGTTCTCAGGAGAGTTTGGAGTATCCTGTCTTGTTGTGCCTGTTCTCAAGCCCCAAAAGATCACTCAGGAGCCGACTCTGATGCAATCACACTAGGGTCTCTCTATTACAAGCTGAAGCTTGGGCTTGCTCACAGCTGACTCTGATGCAGCAGAACGGTTTGGTGAAGCCCTGAACCCTCATCAGGACAAGGTTTTATAGGAAATGGTGAGCAAGCTGGGGGATGTCCAGCCAGGCAAGCATCTCATAGAATGACTATTGTAAGCCCTCAGGTGGGTGCTCTGAAGCAAAACCATCAACAATCACAAATGGTCTGAAAGTACATCTGAAACAGTCAGACTTATCTTGATTGGCTGTTGCTAGGAAGTAGCTAGGGACTAACTCTGGGGTATGAGCCGAGGACAAGCCATGGCACTTAGGTGCAACTTGGGTTCAGCTGCAGGTCAAGTTCTCAGGCTTTTTTTTTTTTTTTTTTTTCTTTTAAGATGGATTCCAGTTCTAAGATGGAGTAGATTTGGCCTCTCAATCCCTGACTCATTCTGTCAAATCTTACTGTTTGTCATTTTGCCCCTCAATTAGACATCACTTTCAAACATGACTGTCTCCTTCTACAAACTAATTTTACCTTCATTGTTTGGGATTAAAGATTCATACTAAGGGCATGACTGTATTCCAGCTAGAGGGATTAAAGATGTGTAGTTGCGTCTGCATTCCAGCTGATCACACAAACCTAGAAGGTCTTGGGATGTAATCCCTTCCCAGAGAAGCCATGTTGCTGGATTAAAATTCCTCTGCAAGCTAGGCAGTGGTGGTGCACCCCTTTGTTCCCAGCACTTGGGAGGCAGAGGCAGGTGGATTTCTGAGTTCGAGGCCAGCCTGGTTTACAGAGTGAGTTCCAGGACAGCCAGGGCTACACAGAGAAACCCTGTCTTGAAAAACAAAAAACAAAAAACAAAAAACAAAACAAAACAAAATCCCTCTGCAGAGTCTTATTTAGCCCAGGCTAGCCTCACACTCAATGTATACCTGAGAGCAACCCTGAGCTTCTGACATCCTGCACTCAACTCCCAAGTGCTAGGGTCGCAGGTACTAATACCGTGCCAGTTCATACTGTGCTGGGGATTACACCCAGGGCCTCTTGCATCTTCGGTGAACCAGCTCTTCACCGAGCTCCCCCCCCACCCTTATTTCAGGTCTTTTGGGGTGTGTATGCAGGAGTGGTGTTCCTGGATCATGTGGTACCTTTGCAAAGAACCTCTGAGGAAATGGCCAACTGTTTGTTGTTCGCTTATGCTCCATTTTCTATCGTACCATAATGCACTGGGGCTTGTATGTCTCTATTCTCAGCAGGTCTTGCTCCTTCCTATACCATCATACTATAGCTGCTCTGGCAGGTGTACGGTTGCTAGCTCCGTGCTCTTTCTCCAAACCATTCGTGAAGGCACACTGGCCCATCCTACTGTCCCTCTTGCCTTCTCCCTACTGCACTAGAGAGCTGTCCTCCCCTCCTCCCCCCACTGTACCCAAGAGCCTTCCCCCACCCACTGCACCCAAGAGCCCTTCCCCTCCCTCTCCCCCACTGCACCCAAGAACTTTCCCTCTCCCTGTAGCTCCTGAGCAGGTATAATCTTGCCTCTCCACCCCTTTCATCCTCCACTAACAGGTGGTCTCTTCCTTCCTAAAGCCAGGCCATGGCCTTTGAGGCTTGGGGGTGGCAGGGCTGACATCTAATGTTTACTTAGATGGGAAGAGGTACCAAGTGTTAATTATGGTGTCTGCTCATAAGAAGTGGCTTGGAGAGATGGGTCAGCAGTTAAGAGCGCTGGCTGTTCTTCCAGAGGACCTGGGTTCAATTCTTAGCACCCACACAGCGGATTACCACCATCTGTAATTCCAGTTCCAGAGAATCTGATGCTCTCTAGCTTCTGTGAGTACTAGAGCCCTGGCATGCATGTGGAGCACAGTCATATGTGCAGACAAAATATCCATACACATAAAAATAAATAAGTAAACAAACACTGGTTTCTTTAGAGGTTGTTTAAGGGGGGAAAAACTTATCAAAATGTTGATAAACAAAAGGACAGCAGACACCTACTCCATCCTTGGGGAAGTACCTTCCCTCCCACCACGTCTCTTCCATCAGCATCCCATTCTGCCTCACTTGAAGGGTTATCCTAAGGTGTGAGTTGCACACTTTCTTGTTCTATTAGCCCTTCCCCATACACTGGGAACTTAGTGCCTAGCACAGCACCTGCCTCACCACATGGCTGCAGTAATCAGAATTCATTGCTAATTATCGGTTCTATGTGAGAGGAAAACTTTCTGCATCTGAATGTGGGTGTCTGTATGTTTTCCTAGATTATAGATTTGTCTAAACATTCCTGATAATTTAAGCTGTCAAATCTGAAGTTTCTTTCTTGGCTTCAAGTTTTTGAACACAGGCCAGGGCTGCTTTCAGATTCCATAATATTCCTCCTTTTGTCAAAGAGTTTTCTGAAGAATAAACCAGAGGTCTGTACAAAGGACACTGTTGATTTACATGGTTGAGTGATGGGGGCCTTTAGAAATGCCACCTGTGCCAGGTGGTGGTGGCACAAGCCTTTAATCCCAGCACTTGGGCGGCAGAGGCAGGCGGATTTCTGAGTTCAAGGCCAGCCTGGTCTACAGAGGGAGTTCCAGGATAGACAGGGCTACACAGAGAAATCCTGTCTTGAAAAAAAAAAACGAAAGAAAGAAAGAAAGAAAGAGAGAGAGAGAGAGAGAAAGAAAAGCCACCTGTGGTATTCCTCAGTCCCAAGGTGTCCCAGGGTCTGGCCAGTCTGACTCAGTGTAACCCAGGGTTACTGTGACCAGCCTTCTGTTTGTTTCAAATGTCGAGGGAGTATTTCTATTCTTCAAGGCAGGACCCGCTCAGAATCTGGAGGTGCATTAACAGTGGCTGTGGTATGGGCTGGAGCATGTCTCCACAGCAGAGCACTTGCCTAGAGTGCAGAAAGCCCTGGGGTCTAAGTACCTCGAAGAAGAGACAACAATCTTTTGATGGCGGCAGCTTAGCAAGATGGGAGGGGAGCCATGTTCACCTTCATCTTGAGACTGACATTTTTTTTAAACATGTGTGTTCACATGTGTGCATAGGCAAACGTGCACATGCATGCAGGTGTCACACACTCGGGTGTCATCCTCAGAAAAACCCACTCACTTTCTTTGAGACAGAGTCTCTCCTTGGACCCGAGTTCACTAATCAGGCTCAAACCTGCTGGCCAGCAAGCCCCAGGGGTCCGCTTGTCTTCACCTCCCAAGTGTGTGCCTCATGTTCCATTGTACATGGGTCCTGGGGATTGAACTCGGATCCTCACGCTTGCAAGGCCAGTGCTTTACAGCCTGAGCTAGCTTTGTTTCGTCGCCTTTGAGTTTGGGGCACACTTGGGAGTGTGAGCTGCTCACTTTGCTCACTCCCAGTTTTGATTCCAGCTGTGGCTGTGGAGAGGCTATACACATGGGGTGGCTTATGCTGGAACCAGCTACCGTAAGCCCCACAGCCTGCTGGGCCGCAGTCCCCCATGTGGGCTGGTGCTGTAAGCTCATTGAGGACAGGACACCATATTGACCCAGCTGCCCCCTGGCAGGGCTGGGGTGGGGCTGCTGCTTACCAGCCTACCTCTGAGCCTGGTCTGTTGGCTGTAGCCTCGAGTATTTGCAACCAACCGGGGACCAGCAGGGATTAGCAGCTTTTAGGCAGCACAAACACCTAAGGTGTTAAAATGAGGATCCCAGGCACCAGCCAATGCAAAGCTTTGGAAGATGAAGACTGTGCTGTTGACACAGGTGTGTGCTATTAATGAGTATCCTGCTTGGGGAGGAATTAGCTGAAAATGTTAATATTTCCAGGATTATTGTTAATGAGGGATAAAAATTGTATCTTTTCATCTTCGCAACCATATGGCTTCCTGCTTGATGTGGTTTTCTCTCAAAAAACAATTTTTAAACTTGTTATTTTTTTTTATTTTTATTTTTCTAGGGACAATAATGTTTTCTTGCAGAACTCATTATTCGTTATATTGTGCAGGGAAATTAGAACAGTATTTACTTCCTAGAACAGCTTGTCACCAAACATCAAGGGAAGAGCTATTTTCAGCCTGTTTCTTTTTATTATTCAGGCATTCATTCATACATCCTTCTGGAAAAAAAAAAAAAAAAAGAATGGCCCTGGGTTCTGATCACCCTGGAGGCAGTCGCTCAAGTGGAGAAGGAAGAACAATGTGGGTAGAAGCCCCTCTGCATTTGGTTTGGTTAGTCTATTCTTGCCTTCTTGTTTTGAGACAGGGTCTCTCTTCTTTCTGCCTCTTTGCTGCACACTTCTGCCTCGCCCACAGGACTCCAGACCACTCTCCCGTCTTTGATTCCTGTTTCATAGTAGGAGCGCTGGGTTTACAGACAGGTGCTTTTTAACACGGATTCTGGGAATCTGGGCTCAAGTGCTTAGTAGGCTTGCAAGGGCAAGCACTTTACCTAGTGATCCATCTCCTCAACTCTTGAGTCTTGGTCTCAACTGTATCCCAGGCTACCCATGAACTCATGGAGATCTGACAGCCTTAGCCTTCTGGGTAATGATGTCACAGGCATGTGTTGCCATTCTTGGTTGGCCTCTGTCCCTTCAAGTGCGGTGTGAGGTGGCTGGTGGGTGGAAGAGACTTTCAAGGAGTACTTCTGCCATGAGTGTTTCTTGGTCTCTCAGCAGCCCCCCAATAGCACCTTGGCCTGTGATAAGTCTTAGCAGTGTTGACTAAACTATGTGGGGGCAGGTGGCAAGAAACAATGCCCTGTTCCTTATCTATGCCTGGGGTAAGATGCCCTGAAAATAGTAACTTATGGGAGAAAGGATTTATTTTGACTCACATTTTGGGATTTCAGTCCATCATAATGTCAGCAGCAGAAATTTGAAGCTGTAGTCACATTGCACTGTCTAGAAACGGGCTGCAGAAATGGCACAGTGGTTAAGAACACTAGCTGTTCTTCCAGAGGCCCTAGGTTCAATTCTCAGCACCCACATGGCATTTCACAACCAGGGAATCTGATGCCCTCTTCTGGCCCCTGTGGGCACTAAACACATGTGTGTGCCCAGACATACATGTAGGGAAAACACTCAGACACATGAAAATATATATAATTTTTAAAAAATGTAAAGAGAGATATGTGAATGCTTGTGGTTAGCTCACTCTGTTTCTACAGTCCAGGTTCTTAGCCTAGAGAATAGTGCTGCCCACAGTGGGCTAGACTTTCCACTCTGGTAACCTAGTTAAAATATTCCCTATAGGCACCTGGGTATTTCTAGATGTTATCAGGTTGACGGTTGGGATTAACCATCACACAGGGATAAGCTCAGAGTGCTGTTGAGATAACAGAGGTGGGGACGACTTTCTGGGGGTGTCTGGGACATCCTCGTGGGTGCTGCCTTTAGAGGATGACATGGGAGGAAGAGATGGGTTCCCGGGAAAGGGAACTTGCATGTCCCATGGGAGTTAGGACAGGACAAGGCTGAGTATGGGGGCACTCGTCAGCATAGGACTTCTAATTTACAACCTGCTGGGCAATGGGTAGGCAGTGAAAATGATGGACCCATCAAGCTGGCTCTTCATCCTGTAGCCTGGTTGGTGTGTTGCTTTGTCGTTGCTAAGCAACACGAGGAAGAAAGGGTTTGTTTGGGCTCACTGGCTGCAGGGACCATCCATTATGGTAGGAAAGCATGGTGAGGTGGTTTGGGGAGCAGAGAGATGTGGATGCTAGAGCTTACCAGCCTTCCCCTTTTTATTGAGTCCCTGACCCCAGCCCATGGAATGGGTGTTGTTTCACCTTCATTAACCTGTCAGGAAACTCTGTCATGGACGTGTCCAGAGGTTGTTTCAAGGTGTCCTTGGAACTTGTCAATACAACAGACTTAATGGCTGGTCTGAGTGGTATTTATTCCCAGGGCATTTCCATCTCCTGCCCCACAGTTACAACACTGGGGGTCTGGGGATGCTGCCGGGGGGGGGATGGGGGGGGGAGAGCATCTCTGATATGCAGGAGGCACTGGGTTCCAGCGCCTCAGCACTTGGTGCTCTGGGAAAGCTAAATGAGCCAGCGCAACTGTGATGGCACCAGGAGTGCAGGCCCCTCGGCTTTAATGAGCTCACTGTGTTGAGCCGGTTCTAGCTGTTTGCAGCTCTCAGGTGACTTGGGATCTCTGCCTACTGCACACTTAGCTTCCTACATCTGCAGTTAATTTGTTAAGAGACCTTAATTAGAAACTTCAAACAGTTTAAATGTCAATCACCAAAGCAGTGAAGTTCTCAGGTCCCAGCGTTCTGCCGGTGTTGGTCATCGGGACGTAATCCCAGGTGGACATAATTCAAGACAGATGACATTCCTGGGTTGCAGTTACAAAGGGCTTCTATATGTGGGAACTAATAAGCTGGCCCCTGTCGTCGTTCAGCCAGAAGGATCATCCAGTTAGGTCTTCTGACTTTCTGTTCATACTTGCCGTTCATTCATGATTCCATGGTGGGGCCAGTGAATGGCAAAGGACCGCCAGAGCTACGCTGCGCATAAAATGCGTGGTGTATACAGTAAGAGCTATAAGAGTCCTATTTAACACTGTGCTTTTCAGAGGGAAAATAATCACAGGCTGGGAGTGTGGCTCAGTGTGGGCGGAGTGGCCTAAAATGCTCAGGGTCCCTGGGCCACCACCACCAAAACCTGGCCAATTTTATGCTTCTTTTTAAGTCCTAGGCTCAAAGGCACTAACAGATTTGGAACTCACAAATGTTGGCTCCTTGCCACTTTGTCTTTTTCTCTATTCTTTGGTCTCTTTAAAAAAAAAATGTGATGAAAGGGTTAAATATGGCAACAAGTCTTGTTTTAACAGAAAGTAAAACCCAAAGCAGGCAGAATAAATTAACGCCCCGCCTTTCTCTGCAGGTCAGTTAGTGGGTGTTACATCCTTTGTCGTTTGTGCTACAAAGTAAATAATTTTTGGCAGCTGGGTACTTTTCACCACTTCTACATTTATGACTAATGATACCAGAAGATATGTGGTCATCAAAAAGAAAAAACTGTGTGAGAGAGTTCTAAGTTGTGTTTTGTTGTGTCTTGAAAGCTTAAGAATATACATATTAAGAAATATGCATATGTAAGTCATTTATATGGAATCTTACTTTATTTGAATTTGAAGTGTTTTTACGTTTTAAAACTAGTTCAAGTTTCTCATACCGAACTGTGGGGTTTTGTTTGTTTGTTTGTTTGCTTGCTTGGGTTTGGTTCTTTTTGTTGAGTCAGAGTTTCTCTGTGTAGCCCTGGCCAGTCTAGAGCTTACTATGTAGATCAGGCTGGCCTTAAACTCAGAGACCTGCCTACCTCTGCCTCACGAGTGCTGGGATTACAGGCATGCACCAACATGTCTGGCCCCTATTTTTTTTAATATATATTTGGCATTTAAAAGTTAATTTGTTTGTTGGGGTTTTTTTTGCTTGTTTGTTTGTTTTGTTTTGTTTTTTGTTTTTCGAGACAGGGTTTCTCTGTGTAGCCTTTGGCTGTCCTGGAACTCACTTTGTAGACCAGGCTGATCTTGAACTCAGAAATCCACCTGCCTCTGCCTCCCGAGTGCTGGGATTAAAGGCGTGCGCCACCACTGCCCGGCTTAAAAGTTAATTTGTATTTTTAAAAGATAATAAGAAAATGAATATTTGTTATTTCTTAGACATAAAGATGTTAGACATAGAAATAAAGATGCTACCTTAAAAGTGTGTGTGTGTATGTGAGAGAGAGCAAGAAAGCAGTACAGTGTGTGTGTGTGTGTGTGTGTGTGCGTGCGTGCATGCATGCATGCATGCGTGCATGCCACCATACTTGTGTGGAGGTCAGAGGACAATGCTCACACCCATTAACCTACCTTCTACTGTGAGTTTCTGGGATCCAACTCAGGTAGTCAGGCCTGCACCTTGGCTGGCTAAGCCTCTCACTGGCCTGTCAGCTGCTTTTGAAAGTTGAAAACTTATTTTTAACTTTGTATGATTTTTAGGTTTCCTTTCTCCAAACAAAGTATGTTGGTAAATCATCTCTGGGCAGAAACAGCTCTCAGCAAATAGCCAAACATACCCCGACTCGAGATTTCATGCATTTTCGGGTAGCCAGCTCTGTTTTAAAGGCTTCTAGGAGGTGTTTTCTTTTGAAAGCAGCTCATTGGCGCTGTTTGGTGTGCTGGGTGTTGTTAAAGCTCCATATAAATGTACACATATTAAAACACAAGGTTTACAGGTCCATTCGGGCCTTTTCTCTCGTGTGGCTCCCATGATCAACCCCCACCCCCGTGCGTTACAGCAATCCTTGGGCTGTGAGCATGGGCACAAAGCCGCTTTATGTGGTCAGAACGTGCGATTTAATGTTTTCTTCTAATTACTTGTCGAAACGCAAAGCAGCTGATGTCCACCCGTCTATACTGTGTAAGTGGGAATGCAAACACCGGGTGGCTTTTACAGCCATGGATTAGGAAGCGAATTCAAATCCCCCTCTCTCTAGAGAGAACTTGGCGACTTATTCCTGGTCTCCCTAAATCACAGACTAGATCCCTGTTATTACCCAGCAGCCCAGCGAGGTAGTGTATTTGAAATACCACGTGGAAAAGTTCCTCCTCCTTAGACCGGGACCGAGAAGATGCATGTGTCCTCATCCTCTCACTTGTGAAGTTGCTGCGGAATGGCAGTAAAATCCCGGGAGCTCATTTTATGTGAAACCATTAGCAGCCTGGGAAGTGAGGACTGGCCGGCTCTCATACTGTAAGACACTGGCCGTCCTTCTTTATGGGCCTAGAGGGCCAGCAGGAAGGCAGAACAGACGGACGGGCTTACGAACCTGAGTGTCGGGCCCTGGTCAGCAATCATTTTGTAATGGAGTCTCAAGACTTAGGTTATCAGATTCACAAGCGTACCTTTAAGTGTGGCGGGCACGGTGCCATTATTTACTATGTGTTGTGACAATGTGATTTCTGTTTCCGACTCCGGCTGGGGAACAGGGGGCGGAGCTCTGAGCCTGGGGCAAGCGTGGCCCGCAGAGCCCTCAGCACTAGAGGAGTGGGGGAGCATTTCCATTTGTGTGGTGGGAGTACTCCCTGAAATGGGGTCAGGATACAGGTTATTGGCTACCTGTAGGGCTGGCAAATGGTCCTGACAGTGGCTAACCCAATTCCAGGTTTTTAAATCTAAAGGTAGGTCTTATTTTTTTTCTAATTAAAAAGAATTTAAATTACATTTATCTATAGTGTGTGTGTGTGTGTGTGTGTGTGTTTTTAGGACAGGGTTTCATGTAGCACAGTCCAGCCTTTAAACACACTATGGGATGAGCCAAGGATTAATCTTCTGCCTTCACTTCCCAAATGTTATTACACGAGTGTACTGGACTTATGTAGTCTGGAAATCAAACCTATGACATGCAAGGCAGGCACCTTACCAAATGAGCTAATCCTAGCCCCGAGGTCAGTACTATGTGGTTGAAACGACAGACTTGCCCATGGCTTCCTGGCTTCTCTGGTACAGTCTTAAGCTTAGTTCCTTGTGGGAACTTGCCTTCCATGGAGATGTTATGATTCTTTCTTAGGTCTCAGGGAATTCGAGCACCTGACTTAGAGGTGGCATTTGCTCTCTGAGGGTAGCTCCCTCTGACTCTTGCTTAGTCACCAGATTCACATTCTCCCCACCCTGTCTGTCAGAAAGGTCACGTGCAAGTTCAGCTCCCCCGTGCTTGAGCAGGATGATGGCGCCTTGTGCCGGGTGAATACGCACAAGCAGATACACATTTGAAAGAAGCAAATAGACATTTGAATGCTGGTAACAAATCCTCCCTCTCTGCCTCGAGAGCCGCTTGGGATGTTACTTAGTTTCCAGTGAAGCAGTGTTCTTTTCAGAGGGGTTTGTCCTGGTAAAGAGGAGAATGCTTGGCCTGAAGGCTGCTAGTCTGTAGAAGACAGAGGGAAGATGGCTACGACAAGGAAGGCCAACGCGGGCTACTGGCCTGAGCTGCATGGTGAACCGGTCTTGAAATGATAACAACACAACTTAGGGACTAGTGAGATAACGCAGTGGATAAAGGTGCTTGCTGCAATCTGAGTCCCATGCCCTTAACCTACAGGAAGGCGAAGGAGACCCACAGGCACCCTCACACATATTAGCACACAGAAAACAGCAAATGCAAAGAAAGCCAAGTAATGACACTCCTAATAATAAAAGGAACACAACTGTACTAGTTAGTTTTGTGTCAACTTGACACAGCTGGAGTTATCACAGAGAAAGGAGCTTCAGTTGAGGAAATGCCTCCATGAGATCCAACTGTAAGGCATTTTCTCAATTAGTGATCAAGGGGGAAAGGCCCCTTGTGGGTGGGACCATCTCTGGGCTGGTAGTCTTGGTTCTATAAGAGAGCAGGCTGAGCAAGCCAGGTGAGGCAAGCCAGTAAAGAACATCCCTCCATGGCCTCTGCATCAGCTCTTGCTTCCTGACCTGCTTGAGTTCCAGTCCTGACTTCCTTGGTGATGAACAGTAGTATGGAAGCGTAAGCTGAATAAACCCTTTCCTCCCCAACTTGCTTCTTGGTCATGATGTTTTGTCCAGGAATAGAAACACTAAGACAACAACTTAAAATCTACTTAAAGCCATTACAGCTTTCTCTTTTCTCCTCTTCTTTATTTCTCATGTAGAGCGGGCAACAAGACATTTGTGAGAGTTCACGTCGAGGGAGGTCTTAGGGCTGCTGCCTCATATGCTCTCTGAACACCAGGACTGGCTATCCAGGCTGGCAGGAGCTCGGAGGGCTCAGAGAAACGCTAAAAGTGGAAGGGCTGCGGCAGGGAGTGCCGGCCGGGGTGAACTCAGCTGGCTTCACGGTTTCCACTAAGGTAGTTCTGAAGAGAGCAGCGTTTGATGGAATCTTACCTAGTTCAAAGACATTATTTTTGGCCTCTCCTTTCTCTTCTCTCCTTTTTTTTTCCCTCTCCCCTTTCCCCTGTGACCTCCCGTTCCAGTCGAGCCCTCCTGTCCCCAGTTGCTCCCATACTGTTCTCCTTGACCCGGTCCCTGCCTTGGAAGACGCGGCTCTGAGGTCTCAGCGATGTGCCAAGCATCGTGCTTCCCATCCATGGCCTCGTGAGAAGAGTGTTCCTTCGACTGCTTTACAGATAAACGGAGTGAGAGTCTAGTCTAAGCTTACAGACTAAGGGAGGGGCAGGAGCTGACCCAGCTCCCGTGTCTGAGTCCTGTTCCAAAAGCCACAAGCATTTCAGTTCTTTAGTTTGGGCACCTTTGGAAAGGAGAACTATTTTATTGCTATCAGAAAGGATTCTCCTTTTCTCTAAAAGTTAATTCATTTTTTACTTTATGGGTAAGTGTTTTACCTGAGGGTGTGTAAGTGCACCATGTGAGTGAGATATTCACAGAAACTAGAAAAGAACATCGTGTCCCTGGAACTGGAGTTACCGATGGCTGTGAGCTGCAATGTGGATGCTGGGAACTGAACCTGGGTCCTCTGTAAAAGCAATAGCAAGCGCTCTAAAGTGCTAAACCATCTCTCTATCCCCTAAAGAGAATACTTTTATAAAATACCAATAAGACAAGACTTTAAAAAAATTTTTTTAATGTATTTATTTATTCATTTTACACCCCAATAGCAGCCCCTCTCCTCCCTGTACCCCTCATGCAGATACCCCAACTTCTCCCTTCTCTGAGAAAGGAGAGCCCCCTCTGAGTGTCACCCTACCCCAACAACCCCCTCTCCCACTGAGGCCAAACAAGGTTGGCCAGTTAGGGTAACAGGATCCACAGGCAAGCAACAGATTAAGGGACAGCCCCGACTCCAGATGTTGGGGGATCCACATCTGCTAAATATGTGGGGCGGGGGGCAGGGGGCCAAATCTAGCCTGTGTTTGCTCTTTGGTTGGTGGTTCAATCTCTGGGAGTCCCCAAGGGCCCAGGTGAATTGACTCTGTTGGATAAGACAGGATTTTTTCTTTTCTTCTCCCCCCCCCCCCCCGAGACAGGGTTTCTCTGTGTAGCTGTGGCTGTCCTGGAACTCACTTTGTAGACCAGGCTGGCCTGGAATTCAGAAATCCGCCTGCCTCTGCCTCCCAAGTGCTGGGATTAAAGACAGGATTTTTAAAGGAACCCATTAAACTGTGATGTTTTCATACCACAGTAAGGATCCAGGTATTAAGAAAAATGATGTAGTTCCCATGAGTGGTAAGCTGATTGTACTTTGTGTTCAGATAACTTTAGTAAAATCTGCCTTAAAATATTTTTATGACGTTTATTTGTTTGTTTATGGGAGGTGTGCAGGTGCATGTGTGTAGGTCAGAGGACAACTTGTGGGAGTTCTTCTCTTTCCATTATCCTGGGGGATGGGACTCGACAGCAAACACCTTTACCTGCTGGCTAGTCTTCCTGGCCCTAGAATATTTTTGGATTCCAGGTGTTATAAAGTGCTGGAGGTCAAGTGGATTCATTGCTGACCCCTGAACTAGGTGGCTACTAGAGCACCTGGTGCAACACAGGCTGCTGAAAGCAGAAAGAACTAAGCCCTGGTCTCAGGTGCTGCCTAACACAGGGCAGGGAGTTCAGTGTCCACATTCCATGTTAAGTCTGTGTCAGAGCAAAAATGTCCTTCAGAGGGAGAGCAAACCCTGAAGTATGCATAGTGTCCAGTTCCTGTAAAAAATCAACAATATGAGGGAGGGCGGTTCCTGGGATCCAAATGCAAAGCGATCTGGATCTGTAGTTAACAGGCAATGATTTTAAAGCATCTATCATAATATGTCCAAGGGATTAATAGAGAAAATACGTACCATGAATGATCAGATCAGGGAGAGATATCCTCTTAGAAACAGAAACTTGAAAAAAAAGAGTCAAACAAGTAATGGCTGCCCACCATTACAGAGGAGGAGATGGGGAGTGACTGATTAACCATTCTAAAGTTCCCCTCTAGTGGGTTTGAACTGGGGTTAATCCCACACAACATATTGACAAATTTAATTTTAAGATGGAGTCTTGCTATTTTGCCCAGGCTGGCCTTGAATTCCTGGGTTCAAGTGAATCATAGTTTCCAAAGAAGCTGGGACGAAAGGCAAATGAGAGGAAGCCAGGATCAGCTCTGAGGGTGAGTTTACCTCAGCAATGCTGGAAACAGGTTACAGTAACCCACCTTGTGTATTCACTGTGACCCTCTCAGTCCCCACCCTCGACCCTGTGCACTAGTGGGGAGGGGATCATTGGCCGACATTGGTGCACGAGGGTAATGGAAGCAGAGATAACAGATGGACATCAGGTGAAAGCCCTGTGAGTAGGTAGCGTGAAGGGGACCAGCTGCAGGGAGGCAGATCAACTTTACTTGGAGTGATTCGAGGCTTATGTAGTTTGGGAGGACTCATTAGCACTGGGAGGCATTTCGGGAATCTCTGGTGCTACCTGGACAGGTTCTTATTGGAAGAAAGGAAGTTGAATCTGTCATCTAAGGCTGTGTGATATTCTGTGGGTAGAGTTGTATGGGGGTGGGGTTTGAACTCCTCAGACAAGATCAGAGAAGGGGAAGCCCTGCTAATAAAGGGAGTCCTTCACTCTGCTCCACGCTCAGAGGGCTGGCCAGTCAATGATAGGCTTCGACCTTAATTAGCAGAGTTTTCCCACACATTCACAAGCATGCGAAGGCTGGATATTGGTGACTCTGATGGTCATAAATTTGATGGAACTCGTTTGTATGGATGCTACTCACATTCCTTCCTGTCTGAGCCAAAAACATTTTAGCCTTTAAAGCTATTGATATAATTTCCTGTTATTTGGTTACTTGTAATCACCCATAATGACTAAGAATTATCACAAGGGTCTAACAGATGCTTGCTTCGTAGATTTTTCTTTCTCTTTATGGTTTTGGTTTTGGTTGTTTTGTTTTGTTTTTTTAAAGACAGGGTTTTCTGTAAACTTCTAGCTGTCCTGGAACAGCCTGTAGACCAGGCTGGCCTTGAACTCAGAGATCTACCTGCTTCTGCCTCTTGAGTGTTGGATTAAAGGCATGTACTACCATGCCTGGCCATGGAGATCTCTCTCTCTCTCTCTCTCTCTCTCTCTCTCTCTCTCTCTCTCTCTCTCTCTCTGAGACAGGGTCTCTTGTATTCTCAGACTAGCTGTATAGCTAAGAATGACCTTGAATTTCTATCCTTCTGACTCCCATCTCCTGAGTGCTGGGATTGCAGGTGCACACCATGACAGTTTATATGTGCTAGAGATCGAACCCAAGGCTTGTGCATGCTAGCTGAGGCTTTTCCAGATGAGCTATATCCTAGGCCTTTGTTTGCTTTACTACCCTCCTCAATTTTGTGACTAAGGCCATGGCATTTAAAAAGTCCCTCATGGGGGGCTGGTGAGATGGCTCAGCAGTTAAGAGCGCCGACTGCTCTTCCAAAAATCCTGAGTTCAAATCCCAGCAACCACATGGTGGCTCACAACCATCCGTAACAAAAATCTGATGCCATCTTCTGGAGTGTCTGAAGAAAGCTCAGTGTTCACACATATAATAAATAAATAAATAAATAAATAAATAAATCTTTTTTAAAAAAAAGTCCCTTATACCCAGATGATGGTGGAGAAGGAGTCAGAAAACCTATAACTTTAATTTTTTTAAAGTCTATTTTTAATGATGTTTTAAAACATTTTAATCTCTCTTTTAGCCCACCATCCATCAGAGGTAGTGGAAATGAAAGGATATGGGGGGAATGGACCTGTTTAGAAAGGTTCTTTGGAGCATCTCTCATCTGTTGAAATCGACAGTTTAGTTCATAGGTCAGCAGCAGCTTGATCGACTCACAAACACTTCACGGAAATATCAGCAGTCCAGTTCAGTAGCGTCAGGTTAGCAAACATGAATCAGCAGCAGTGGCACTACCTAGAAGAGACAGCCAGGCCTCAGCCTCAGCATGAGTCAGCAGGAGGGACCAGGACCAACAGGAAGGCCAGGAAAAGTCACTCTCAGTGAAGGTTTCAGAGAAGGTCAGCAAAGATGGGAGACCAACAAGCATTACACGCTATAACTCAGCTGTGAGCAAGCCTAGCTCAGACTCCATCACTGTCTATAAAATTTTACTTAAGTCCCTCCAAATATCATGTGTCCTCCAAGGGCCTTGTCTTAGCATGTGTGTCTTCACTGACATCACTCTGTCAGTTAGCCCAAGTCTGAGAAAGCAGCAAGACATGCTAGCACACCACCAGAAGTTTTTTGGTGTGTTTCTCTCTATGGAGTCCCAACACATGTAACTCAACTACACAGTGTAAAGCGGACCAATACATGTGTGTGTCATTAGTGAAGAATCCTTCATCACATGTTCTTTCACGTGCTTGCTTTAGCAGAACATCCTCTCTCCTGTGTCTGCTTCAGCTAAACGTTCCTTCACGTGTTTGCCCCAGCAAAACACCTTCCAACCGACTTTCCAAAGAATGCTTTAAGTTTCCACTCCTAAAACCAGTAGTCTCAGGCTGGTGGGGTGGCTCAGTAGGTAAAGGTGACTGCCGTTAGGCCAGAAGACCTGGGTTCCATCCCTAGATAGACTCCATGGGGTAGAAGGAAAGAAGAGATCCCTGAATGTTAGCTTCTGATTTCCACATGTGTGCTGTGCCACACATACTGTACTGTTTGTGCATGCACACATACCTGTACTGTTTGTGCATGCATACAAACACATAACAGATAAACAAATGTGAAGAAAATTAAACAGCAGTCGGGAGAGATGGCTCAGCAGTTAAGAGCACTGGATGCTCTTCCAGAGGACCCAGGTTCAATTCCCAGCCCCCATATGGCAGTTCACACCTGTCTGTAGCTCCACTTTCAGGGGATCTGACACCCTCACACAGGCATGCATGACTGTAAACACCTGGACAACTGCGGTTCTACCGAGTGTACTTGTTCCCAGAGGAGTTCCCTACTTGTCATTTAATGTACTGGAGTGCTTGTATGTGTAATAGGCAGGTGGCAGGGAGGCACAGTATCAGGAGTGTGAAGTGGATGGTCATGTGACAGCTGTAGTCAGAAGGCAGAGAGAGAGGTGACTGTCTTGTTCAGTTTGCTTTCTTCTTTTTATTTAGCACAGGACCCCATGGCATGGAAGGGTGCCACCCACAGCTGGATGGGTCTTCCCAGCTCAGTTAGCTGAGTCTAGAAACTCCCTCACAAACAATGCCAAAGGTTTGTCTCCGTGGTGACCATAGATTGTGTCAGGGTGACAGTCCTAACCACAGCAACACCCAGGTGGAGCCTTGCATTCATTGCACACTAGTCCTTGTGTGTGAGCGAGTGGTAGGAGGGGACAGTCTGAACTGTTCCTACGCTTCTAGAAGGTTCTTTTTTATAGGAAAACTTAACACGATTAGTGGCTGCTTTAAGCCTATTGTATTTCTAACTTTTTTTTTCTCTCCGGTATCTGGTCTTGTTTTTGTCTTTGATACAATGTCTCAATGGAGTTCAGGCAGAACTGGGAGTTGTAGAGCTCTTCTGACCTCTGCTTCCCAAGTGCTGTGGTTATAGGCCTGTGCCACCTCATGGGAGTCAGATGGCCAGTGTGAGAAATTCAGTCAGCTCACCAGTGCAAGCTTGTGCTCACATGCTGTTCACAGCAGGTACAATCCCAGAGCAACATAGGCACACAGGGGTCTCTGCCCGATTTTAAAAACAAGCAGTCCTATAGGTTAGGATGAATTTAAATGAATCAAGGTGGAAACCCAAATATGTAAAAGCTATTTATATTTTGGCATTGACACTCATATATATATGAATACACACACACACATATACACACTGAAAAATACCAGTTTATTTCTTTAAACATTTTGTCAGACAAGGGCTAGAGAGATGGCTCAGTGGTTAAGAGCACTGACTGGTCTTCCAGAGGTCCTGAGTCCAATTCCCAGCAACCACATGGTGGCTCACAACCACCTGTAATGGGATCTGATGCCCTCTTCTGGTGTGTCTGAAGAGACAGCTACAGTGCACCCATATACATAAAATAAATAAATAAAGAATTCTTCTTCTTCTTCTTCTTCTTCTTTTTTTTTTTTTTTTTTTTTTTTTTGTCAGACAAAAGAAGGAAAGAAATTCCAGCAAGTAAAGGACAGACTGAACATGACAGCAGACGCAGTTCTTGGCAGGCAGAAGTGGGAGGGTTGCAAGTCAGAGGTTGTGCTGGGTGAGGTAGGCAGACACTGTCAAAGAGAAGGGAAGGAAAGGAAAGGAAGAGAGAAGAAGAGAAACGGAGAAGAGTGTCCAGAAGGAAAGCGAGGTCGGGGGCGGGTGTGGCAGCGTTGCTGGACTCTTCTTCACACATATGTCTGTGGGTTGAATGCCAGGTTAGAGTGTGAAGCCAGAGCTGGGACTTGTTGTTAGCAGTTTGCGCTGCGGGGCTTCCTGGGCAGTCAGTCTTCTTAGGGGCTTAGTGCTTAAGCTTAGGAGACTCCTTTTGGGATTCCCCACTATCCCTGGAGCCACTCCCGTTGTCCCTTCTTCCAGAGCTGTTAGCTTTCCTCTGCAGAGAAAGTGCAGAAGGTCTGCCTCAGAGGCTGAAGAGTTTGGGCTTCTCTGTTCTCTTGTGTCTCTGGAAGTCTCCAGAAGTAATGACTGCTTTACGTGACCACATGGTTTACGACATTGCTCTGTGCTGGTCTACCCTTCGATTGGAGTGATTTCCAAACATTCTGAATAACCAGAGTCTCTACCTGGGTGGAACTTGAATTCTCTGTCTTTGGTACTCACACTGTATTGTATAATACCTGTATCCTCGTGTTTTCTGTCAATGCCTCCACTTTTTGGTTTTTCGAGACAGGGTTCCTCTGTATAGCCCTGGCTGTCCTGGAACTCACTTTGTAGACCAGGCTGGCCTCGAACTCAGAAATCTGCCTGCCTCTGCCTCCCGAGTGCTGGGATTAAAGGTGTGCGCCACCACGCCCGGCAATGCCTCCACTTTTAACAAGGTGGAGAAAGAGACTACTTAGTGATAATGTATGTTTCTGGCGCTTTGTACAAGAAGGTATTGCTTTTGCACTTTTGTTTGTGATTATAATTTTGACATTAAGTCTATGACATGGCAGGAACTAGGGTGGCTGTTGGGGCTGGCCAGCAGCCCGCAACGTGAACAGTTCCACTGAGATGGCAGCTCCAAGCTGAAAAGAGAGGAAGCTAGACGGAGAGGAAGGAGAAATGAGGCCAAGGCAAGATCATCCTGTTCAAAGCCCAATTTTACTAGTTCCGACATCCAGTTATAAAGGAAGGGGGAGGGAACCCGATTTCCCGCCAAATAACTTGGGGTCCAGTAGCAGGGTGAACATGTGTGTGGCTCCAAGCAGCAAAGCAGTACGGTCCAGCAGTAGGCGTGGCAGGACGAATGAGCAGGAAGCTCCACCCCTGAGCCAGCAGGTTCCAGGCTGGGGGTGGGGAGGCTACAGTGGCTATAGCCACCATATGCCTACCTGTGCCCTTCAGGGCAGATCTTATGAAGCATGTGTGTTTCACACTGAGGTCTCTGAGGAATTATGGGGCAGTAACAAGCAAATAGAAATGTGAGGTGTCCTTTCACCTGCAGTCAGAAATCCCCTGGTGTGAACAGGATCCTCCTGCTGTAACTGGAGGGGGTATTTGTCTGATGTTTTAAAGACAGTCTCACTTTGGCTAGCCTGGAAATCACTATGTAGTTAAGTCCTGCCTCCTCTTCATGAAATTAAAGATGTGGGATTAAAGTCATACAATCCCATGCCTGGCCAATAATGTAGCAGTTTATTTATTTTTCTTTTTAAAACCTTGTTTTTATTTTATGTGTATAGGTATGTCCACACAGGCCAGAACTGCTCCTGGAGTTATAAGTCACCACAGGGGTGCTGGGAACTGAACCTGAGTCCTCTTTAGAGTAGCAAGGGCTCCTAACCACTGAGCCACCCCCCCCCCAACTCTGGACTACCTTCTTGAGAAATGCTATAGATCCTGAACGGTCAAAGCCAAACACAAAATCTTAGCGTGAGTCTTAGTTCAACAAAACAGTTGATGGGACACAAGCTCATGACAATGGCAGTGTGTGTCAACCAAGATCTATTCTTCATAACTTGAGCATGTTGGCACATGCCTGTAATTTTAGTATTCTGAGGCTGAGGCAGGGAGATTGCCACGAGTGTGAGGCCATCTTTGTGCTAAAGATGTGAAATTCTATTTAAGAAAAAAAACAAACAAACAAACAAAATAGATTTATTGTTCCTGGTCTAGGAGTGGGGAAGTGTGTGAGGCCCTGAGTTCAGTCACACACACACACACACACACACACACAAAGACACATGCACCATACACACACACACAGACATACACACAAATGCACACAGAGACACATGCACAGATAGACACACACACCACACATGAAGTGAAATGAAGGAGATTTACTACTCTAAAAGGACGCCTTGGGGAAGGCAGTCTATGTTTCAATTTAGTACAAGTCTTGTCCATACTACACCACAGCTCCCCAAAGACAACCTCATGGAGGAGGAAGGCACCCAGTGTCCTTTTTCCCCAAGGATAGTAAAAAGGAAATGTGGGAAGGGAAGGTCTGCCGATTCTCTAGGGACCAATTAAACAGATTCCGAGGAAGAAAGCAGGGAAGGTTCAGCCGAGTTAAGATGAGGGGGAAAAGTAATTTTGGGGATAACAGCCGTCAATTATTTTCCGGCTCCAGTGTTTTTTTCCTAAGGGCAGAGGGCAAGAAGCGTCGTGCATCCTCCAAAGCGAGACACATTTCATCGTGGAGACATTAGAAGCAAATTTGGCGCCCAAGACAGGTGCCAGATTTTAATTACAGTTGGCATTTCTGAGCATGCTTTTGGCAGAGGTGGCCATCCTGTTGGAAAAGCCATAGATTTTGACACTAGCAGTATGGGTGCCCAGTAGAGAACGATTGCAAATAATTTCCCTCCAGTTTCCATCCTGTTGGTTGTGAGCAAAACTTCAATGGTTTGTATTTAAACCGGGCATACTCTATTCAAAGAAAAAAGTTGTCAGTTGGAATTGTGTTGGGAATTTGGTGTGCTGGATCTTGGGGTAATAATTTCTATTTTAGAACCAAAAAAGGGGGGGGGGAACCAAAACCACCACACCAGTTAAAACAATAAAATAGGATATTTCATTATAAGAAATGAAGTTGGCATGCATCGGGTTTTCTGTTAAGTTCCAGGTCACAGACAAATAAAGAAAAGTATGTTATGGGGGAAAAATCCTTTTTAAAAATAATTAGGGAGCTGTCTGTTTTGTTCACCAGATGGAAAATCCATGGTTGTGGGTGGTCTGTGTGAAAGAGGGCACCTCACGATTGGCAGGACTATGCCTTTAGCTCTGTAGTCCTGAGACAAAAATCCCAGCCCCGCTGACTGTTCCCAAGGCTTCAGTGCATGGCAGCTCTGCGTGGCTCAGCCTTCCTGGCTTCTACCTGTTTTCTAAGATGGGTAGGTAGGTGACATCTCTGCTGAGCCGCACAGTTGATGGTCTGTTGCTCTTTGGATTCTGAAGCAACGTTCTTGTCTAGGCCTGGTATCTGAGATGCTTTCTGTCACACACTAATTATGATGATAATCTGAGTTGTGGGATTGACTGAGTTGTGTTTTTTTTTGTTGTTGAATGTTTCTATGTATTACAGATGTCTCAGTGCGGATAGCATGGCCAGAGTGTGGACAACTGAGAATATCATAAAAGTCAGGTGCGGTAGCTCCCATTGGTTTGGGAGGCCGCTGTGACCTTGAGGCCAGCCAGGGCTGTATATATAGCATGACCTTGTTATGGAAGGAGACAGGTCTGCTGGAAAGATGGCTCAGTGATTAAGAGTGTGGACCGCTCTTACAGAAGACCCAAATTCAGTTCCTAGCACTGGCATAAGTCAACTCACAACCCCAGGCACATTCTCATTTGTGCAATTAAAAACAAAAAATAGATCTTTAAACAAGGGTGGATGAGAATACGGCTTACTGGTTAATGTGCCTTGCATAAGCACGAGAACCTGAGTTTGGTCCCAGAACCGAACGTGTGGCGGTGAATGGTTAGAATCCCAGCACTGGGGAGCTAGACATAGGCAGGTGGAGCCAGCCTAGCCCACTGGAGGTCAGTGAGAGAAGCTGTGTTGCGGACTCCTGAGGTCTCCTGGTCTCTGCAGGCACACGTGTGGCTGGTAAAGGCGATTGCACCAATTCTGAAGCTTAGAGTTGCACGGGCATTGTAGTCAAATTTACTCTCAGTGCTTTCTTCTATTAATAATAGACAATGAGCCATGTAGCTTCACTGGTAGTTCTTTTAAAATGAGCAGGTTTTACATATCCATGGAAGTAACTTCTTTCTTCCCCCAGCTCAGTCTTTTATGTCATGTGATTTTACATCTGCAGATTGGACTTTGAAATATTCTATGCTTGAACATAAGGACACATATATGTTTATATGCATATTTCATTCATAAATCTATCCGGCCTCCTACAATTAAGACTATTAATGATTAGAGGAGAGTTGCATTAGTAAAACCTGTCCAGGATGCCCAAGTACACATATTTTCAGGTTGAATGGGGTGGAGTAGCCATTCTAGGACAGCAGTGTAGTGTCTGATTTGGATGGACACGGTTCCCACTCCACTCTAGGGCATTGATGCATCAGATCTCTGTCCCTGCACAGACGCTGCACAGTCTGTCCTGTTTCTGGGCACTAAACAGTGGGTTGTGGTTATTTTTTTTTTTTCAAACCGTAATTTCACTCAAGCTTTCACTTGCGTTCTGTGATGCTCCATTTATAGCAGCCTTTGTGGCCGGTGCCAGCTCACTTCAAGCAAAGACAATAATGCATGGAGATCGGTTTTAGCTAAAATACTATTACACCAGTGTGATGGGCCAAGTGCAGCCTGTGAGGAACAGGAGCATCCTGAAAACCTGTGTTGGGAGGGTAGAAAAGCTGGTGTAAAGTGAGAGGAAATTTCTTTGGGAGATTTTATGGATTTGCCACAGAAGGTGGGAGGGCAGAGATAATTTGAAACATTGTTTCAGAACATTACATGAATCTTTTTTTTTTTTTTTTAAGAAAAGGTTTACTTGAGCCGGGCGTGGTGGCGCACGCCTTTAATCCCAGCACTTGGGAGGCAGAGGCAGGAGGATTTCTGAGTTCGAGGCCAGCCTGGTCTACAGAGTGAGTTCCAGGACAGCCAGGGCTATACAGAGAAACCCTGTCTCGAAAAACCAAAAAAAAAAAAAAAAAAAAAGAAAAGGTTTACTTATTTTTATTTATATGAGTACATTGTAGCTGTCTTCAGACACACACCAGAAGAGTGCATCAGATCCCATTACAGATGGTTGTGGTTGCTGGGAATTGAACTCAGGACTTCTGGAAGAGCAGTCAGTACTCTTAACTGCTGAGCCATCTCTTCAGTGCACCCCCGCCCCCCATTACATGATTCTTTATGCAACAGAGAAGCAATAGAGGGCAACAGTAGCAACCTCAGGTGTTAATCTAGGGAGACTCTCCTTGACCAGAGACATAGAAACTGTCATCACATTGGCATATCCTGGGACAGTGAAATAGCTTAGTGAGTAAAAGTGCTCGCTGCTAAGCCTGACAACCTAAGTTTAATCCCTAGAAGGAGAGAACCAGCTTCCACAAGTTGTACTCTGGACTCCACATATCATGTGGATTTTAAAAAAATCTTAAAAATCTTGAGAGAGAGAGAGAGAGAGAACCTAGCACTTGCCCTAGCACTGGCTGACAGCTGCTAACATAGCACCTATATTCTGCTTTGCTCGTGGGTGATCCTTTGAACCCTCTGCTGTCTTTCGAGCTAGGTATGATGGAACATATCAATAATTCCAGTCATTAGAGGCAGAGACAAAGGATTGCCATGAGACCCAGAGTAGCCTGGGCAACATCCTGAGACTATCTCACACCAACCAACCAACCAACCAACCACAACCAGCGTTATACATATACTAACAAGTGGTTAAACTGTTACTAAACCTCTTAGAGAGTGGCGTTACTTTTGTACCTGCTTGAAAGTCCAGCACTTGCCCTGATACAGAACATGTGACAAAAATGGAAAAAATGTTTGTTTATTGTTTATTGTTTGGCTTTTCAAGACAGGGTCTCTCTGTGTAACCCTGGCTATCCTGGAATGCACTCTATAGACCAGGCAGGCCTTGAACTCACAGAGCCTGACTCTTTGTCCCGAATAAACCACAGATCTAGGCACATTGTAAATTATTCTAGCAGATTCAGAACTGTGTATAGATGCAGCCATTCCTCAAGAGGCAGAGTGGATTTTAGGGTGCCAATAGCCACCTATGTCTGTGAAAGACTGGACCTCCATGTCTGGCTCCTGCCTAGCCTGGCTGTGCAACTTTCTGAGCATTCAGAGTAGGAGAGGAAGAGATGAGGAGGCTACAGAGTAGACCCAGTAGATGAGTGTAAAAGGGTTTAACATAAGCATGGGTAGATGAAGTAGAAAGAGGAGTGGGCTGGAGAGAATGAGGTAAAGAGGGCATGCAAGGCAGGTGGGAATAGATTAGGGGAAGAGGGGTACAGGGCAGACAGGGGTGGGTGGGGGGAGGAGTACAGGGCATGCAGGAGTGGTTAAGGGGTAGAGGGATGCAAGGCAGGCAGGGGTGGATGAGGGGTAAGGGGTGCAGAGCAGGCTGGAGTGGATGGGAGAGGGGTGCAGGGCAGGCAGGGTGGATGAGGGGTAGAGGGGTACAGGGTAGGGGTGGATGAGGGGGGAGGAGTATAGGGCAGGCAGGGGTGGATGGGGGGAAGGTACAAGGCAGGAGTGGATGAGGAGATGGGTGCAGGGCAGGAGTAGATGGGGGAGGGTGATAAGGGTCTCAGCAATGCCATCTGCTTTCATGTCCCTCCACATGTATGAATGAGACCACGTTACAGGAACAGAAGGCTCTGAGGTCCAGGAGACATGACTGCCCTTAAAAATGCTTCTCCTTATAAGTCAGTCACATCCAAATGATGACTTATTCTCTCTAAGTAGAAGCTCGGTACTGGCCACCCACGTGACTGATCGGAACACGGAAAGAGTTGCAGTCATGAACATGGGTTCAATAAACACAAGTGGTTTACAGGTCGAGGGTCTGTCACCTGTGGGCAGCACATATGATGGTAGTCCCTAAGTTGAAACTCCGAGGGATGTTGTAATAATTGTAGTTGTATTAGTGTGAAGTTTTGCGCAATGACAAGGTAGCTAAAGGCCCATGCCTTAGAGTGTATCCTCACAAAACAACATATGACTGTTATACTCCCAGGATGAGTAGACTTTCACATGCTTGCAGCTGAGGTGGCTCTGGGGGATGATGGGACAGGACATTGACTGTTGAGAAAGGGTTTGTGTAAGGGAGTGGTGAGATGGACGTTCATGGGACCAAGCTGTGAAGAGCCTCAGATTGCGGATCAGGGTTTTAGATACCACTAAAGACAACTGGAATTACATGTAGGTGTTCCACAATCGGTTGCTGGTATTCCAGAAGGGGATACTAGGCATCCAGAAGAGGGTGCATGTGCTCCAGAAGAGGGTATCAGGTGTTCCAGAAGAGGGTGTAGATGTTTCAGAAACAGGTGTCCCACAAAGGGATGCTGGTGTTCTGGAATGTATGCAGGTGATCGGGAATGGGATGCAGGTGTTCCAGAGAGGGATGCAGGTGTTCTGGAATGGGATGCAGGTGTTCTGGGATGTATGCAGGTGATCGGGAATGGGATGCAGGTGTTCCAGAGAGGGATGCAGGTGTTCTGGAATGGGATGCAGGTGTCCCAGAAAGGGATGCAGGTGTCCCAGAAAGGGATGCAGGTGTTCTGGAAGGTATGCAGGTGATCGGGAATGGGATGCAGGTGTTCCAGAGAGGGATGCAGGTGTTCTGGAATGGGATGCAGGTGTTCCAGAGAGGGATGCAGGTGTTCTGGAATGGGATGCAGGTGTCCCAGAGAGGGATGCAGGTGTTCTGGAATGGGATGCAGGTGTCCCAGAGAGGGATGCAGGTGTTCTGGGATGATGACTGTTGCACTCCCACACTCTTATTTTCTCTGGAACCTGAGATAGAACCTGAGATCTTTGATGCCATAAGGGCTCTACCTTTGAGTTGACAATCAGCCTGCACACTCCTTTATCTGAAGAGCAGGGATAGAGCTACAAGCTAAGCAGCCTCTGTTCTGAGACTAACACCTGGAATAAAGAGCACTGTCTGAGAAAACCAATGCAACAGAGCAGGGGAACATCAGGATCCCAGTTACCTGCTCGCTGTGAATTCCTAGGTAGGCATTTTGTCATGTGCATGTCCCCGAGGGTACTGGCACTTCTTTGCTGGTCCTGTTACAGTGAACTAAACATGTGCCCTTGGAGATGGAGAGATGGCTCAGCTATTAAGAAAACTTGCTATTCTTTCAGAGGACTCAGGTTCAGTTCCAAGCACCCATATGGTGGCTCACAACTGTCTATGACTCCAGTCCCACTGGATCTGATGCCCTCTTCTGGTTTCCGTGGGCGCTGCATGCATGTGGTACACAGATGTTCGCACAGGCAGGACACCTATACACAGAGAAATACAAATAAAGGGGAAAAGTTAAAACAAAAGAAAATAAAGTGACCATAAAGAGTGTTGGGAAGATAGTGGAATGGGTGAAGGCTTATGTTCTACCCTGGTTTCATCCCCAGAATTCATGTTTAGAAAAAAGCCAGCTGTAGTGGTACATCCATGTCATCCCAGACTGGTGAGGGAAGACTGGCTGATTCCTGGAGTTTGTTTACCAGCCATCCTAGTCTCTTTGTCATGAACGGCTCCTGATATCTCGGGTTGTTCTCTGCCTTCGTATGCACATGCACACATGCCCCCTCCAAAGAAAAGCAGTAATAAGTAATTAAACGCTAGCCCAGAGAAAGAGTAAAGAACCAGTGGTCACCAAAGGAGAAAATGATCAGACAGTTTCTTATACAGTGTAGCCGAGCAACTAAATAAGCATCCGTGATTACAGGGACACACACACATTTTTAAAAAAAAAAAAAAATTATTAGCTGGGCAGTGGTGGTGCACACCTTTAATCCCAGCACTTGGGAGTCAGAGGCGGGCGGATTTCTGAGTTTGAGGCCAGCCTGGTCTACAAAGTGAGTTCCAGGACAGCCAGGGCTATGCAGAGAAACCCTGTCTCGAAAAACCAAACAACAACAACAACAAAAAAAAAATGATTTATTACCATCACTAAGACATGGATGGAGGGCTGGAGAGATGGCTCAGTGGTTAAGAGCACTGACTGCTCTTCCAGAGGTCCTGAGTTCAATTCCCAGCAACCACACGGTGGCTCACAACCATCTGTAATGGGATCTGATGCCCTTTTCTGGTGTGTCTGAGTACAGCTACAGTGTACTCACATACATAAAATGGAGGTATGGTCCAGTCTGGGGTCTGTCCCCTTTGCTCACAGTATAGCTCTCACATAAGTTGGGTGTTTGGGCTTCCCCATCAAGAGCCTACTCAATCCTTCTGAGCCACAGAGCCCTTCTATTCACATTGACCCCATCTCCTCAGCCAGGCATTGTCTGGTTGCATCCAGATGCAGGCAACATTACAAAATGCCTTACTCAGCAGAGTACCTCTGGGGCTTCCCTGACTCTACTCTTGGGAACAGATAGTGTCCTCAAAGTGTTTTTACTCTCCAGACCTAAGAAGTAGCTGAGGGAAGCTAGGCTGTGCTGGTGTGTTGTACCCAAATGGGTCTGAGCTAGAAACTATGATAAGAATGGATCCTGGGACTTGGAGCCTTCACCATCCCACCACCCCAGAGGCTGTCCAGCCCAACCCTTTGGCTTTTGAAGTGTCTTTTCCACTAGGGTCTGGCTTTTCATAGTGGTGTAATTGTTCATTTTGAAAAACTCAAAGTCATTGTTCAAAGGTATGTTATTGATTGGTATGTGTGGGGCATCAAGTGGACCTGAATGGGCAGAGCAAACAACTCCCTCTCTACCAGAAGGGATGACATGCCACCATTTTAAAATTAAGTAACATTTTAGGGCCCAGTGTGGCGGTACACACCTATAATCTCAACACTTTGGAGGCTAAGGTAGAAGATACTCACGTTGCATGTAGCCTGGGTCACATAGCTGGACCCCTCCCCCCAAAGGATAAGAAATTAAGTTCAGCCAAGGTCACATTGATGAGCAGCTATTCCTGGCCCCAGGTCCTCCTCCCTTTAGAAATGAGCCTCACCTGAGCTCTGCCATGTGAGGCAGAGAAGTGGGGGTATTTAGAGCTGAGGCTCACTGACCCATCGGGCACCCTAGGCCTTGAATGACTCTTGGCATCATCTTCCTTTCTGTCAGCCAATGAATCTGTGCTGAGCCCTGGTCCTTCCGGGCTCCCTGGGAGACAGCATTTAGTGATGACCTGGCTCCTTTCTCACTGAGGCCAGCTTAGGGAATGGACGTGTAGATGAGGATTTGTGTGGCCATAGAACCAGATTCAGGCCCCGTGTCTTCTCCAGAAACAAAGGCAAGTCTGTTACAATAACTGCCCTCCTTCTCACAGGGTCTGTGATCCCATGGGTGTGGCCCGGAGCAACAGTGTTGCATTTTGTCCCTGTTCTGACTATGCTGGTCCAGGTGTCTTTACCTGGAACTCATAAAATGGAGACAGAACAGTGGCTTCTAGTGGCTGATGGGGTCCTCTGGGACCACCTGCTACCAGTGAGAACAGCCCACTGATGTTTAGGCCACTGAAGGGCCACACCCAAAGTTGGGTGAGAGGGTCCTATCATCCCAGGACAAGGCATGCTGGTAGGTTGGTCTGCTGTGGAGCTTACATTACAGTCCAGGCAGCTGGAGCAGGAGAAGCTGCTAGCTTGTCTAGCTGCAAGGAGGGCTTCATATCCCTAGAGTGTACAATAACACACACACACACACACACACACACACACACACACACACACACGAAAAGAGGACTCAGAGAGGTCTAGGTATGAGTGCCCAGACAGGGAGCTTTTCCTCAGGAAAGTTGATCAGCTGATGTCTGAAGGGCAGGTGTGAATGGCGGGAGACTCCATTTTCATGGAGTCTGTCCTTCAGAATGGTCAAAGTAATTCCTTAGTAGAAGTGACCTCTTTACCCTTCTCTGGGGCTTGTGAGCAGCTTCAGTGTTGACAATCTGATACTGTGTTGCCTTTTCTAGTCAGAAGGCATCTTGGGCCCCTCCCACTTCCTGCTTTGTTTTCTGAAGCTGTTTAGGTTTTTGTTTTTCCTTTTTCTTTAGGTTCATTTTGTAACCAGGGCAACATATGCTGCCATGAGTGGACAGGAGGGTTGGGAATGCTGGAATCAAATCAGCTTGGGGAGATGGGTTGGAGCCTTATGTTTCTGTACAGTAAGTGCGGTGACCAGACTGTAGTTCTGAAGTGGCCACTAGATGGCACTCACACACTGGTGTTCAGACCAGTCCAGGACTCCCCACTTTGGCGCCTGTATATTCTCCAGAGTGACTGACTGGCCAAAGCTTTGTATCCCTCCACTCTTGATGGTCTACAGATATCTAGACAGCCGGATACGTGCCTCTGTCTAACTCATTTCACCTGATACTGAGCGATCTTAAGAACCTGGCAAAAATACCTTCAAAGGTCTTAAAACCCTGTCAGCTGCTTAACCCAGGCTTGCTCTTCTGAGCAAAGGCAGTGAACCCATCTTTGCAGTAGGGAAACTTATCTGTTTCTCTCCTAGTCGTTTCACAGATATTCTCAGTGGGAAGAATAGGAAGTGAGGGTGAGGGAGGCATTAAAAAGATTAGCACGTCAGAAGGAGGTCTATCTAAAACAGAACTACAGCTTGGTAAAATACAACGGAACCTGCTAGAGATTAATATTATTTTATCAGGTCTATTGTTAGACAGTTTCAAACAAGCAAAGCATCATTTGCATGTTCTTGTGTATTGCTGGAGTAGGAGGCAGGAAACCGTATGTTCTTCTTTCTACAAGTTGTGTGTGCATCATAGAAAAACCCAATCTTAGTAAATCTGTTCTGATGGAAGAGGAAGGGAATAATGCATTTCTAAGGTCACCTAAGATGGAATCGGCTCCTGCCTGGTTCAATCCTCTCTGAGCTGAGTGGACATCTTGGGGAGGGGCCCTCGTGGCTCTCTCAGGCACGGGCACGCTTCTTCATCTATGTTCTTCTTAGCTGAGATAACAGTGCTCTGAGCCCCACTGGTAAGGTTAACCTGGGTGCCGCAGGACAGCAGATGGGAATTCTGGTTTGCAGCCACTGCGGAAAAATAAAAACATGTTCCAGAGGGGAAGGGAGCTTGTATTTCTGCGTTTGAACCTTTGATCCACATTCGCTTCTGAAGGGAGGGCTAAACCTTTTGGTGGAGACACATGGCTTGACATCTGTGAAAACACAGCTGTATGGAGCAAAGAAAAGTTGGGGAAAACACAATGGTTTTGCTGTGTCAGGGCCGTTAGTGCTCGAATTCTAGACAAATATTGTCTTTTGATAGCTCTCGCAGAAGGCCTTCTAGATTTTCCCAGGTAATTGCTTAGTAATGTTATTCTTTGAATTTCAGATTTTGAGCCACCTTTTAAGAAGTGAGACATAGGTTTTTCTCTTCTCTCCTCTCTATAAAGACAGTAAAATAAATGAATTGTTGTGATGACCTAGCTGGCAGCCCGGAGGTGGGAAGAAATAAAACCCTTTGAAACAGATGACGGTAGACGTCACGATTTGCTTTCGTTATTTTTTTTTAATGGAAATATTGGACATAGAGCTTTGTTCCGGACGTTACAGCAAAGATGGGGCCTTCGAAGAGCTTGGCCCTTGGAAACTTGCTTTGTTTTGAGCAATTAAGGTTTGTCACAGAGCGGATTGAGACGCCCTGCTTCCATTCATCTGTAAATAGCAGTCTTAGCACGTCTCTCCATCCCTCTCCCCAGCCCCTCTGCCAAGAGAGGTATTTAGCGAGGTCTTCTTTCGTCCCCACATTTCCCTCTGCCTTCCTCTTGACCTTTCCCCTTTTCCTACTATCGAGTCTGTGACCTGTTAGCTCTTCCCTGTCCCTCGGTAATGGGATATCTCTGGACCCTCCCACTCCTTCTGTACCAGTATGGCCACCAAGACATCCTGGGATGAGGGTTTGAAGTGGAAGCAGAAGCCTGGACAGCGGCTGCCCCAACCCCCAACCCAGTCTCACTTTCCAGTACCCACCACTTCAGCAGCAGCCATGTGTCCCTGAAATGAGATTACCGTGGGGTTTCTTTAAGAGAAAGATACAAATATCCACCTTTGGGGGCCATCCTGCTGCCAGAAGGAGTGTGAACTAAAGAAGTCTTCCCAAACACCCCAAAACTTTCCCCTTTGAAGTCATCCTGCCTTCCCTTTGCATGAGAGGAAAGAAAAGCCGAGTAGACGTCAGGACCCCTGGAATGCTGACTTGGCCTTTTCCCTAGGCCTCCTGTGGGCTCATCCTCGGGCCTTTCAACTGCAGAGTTAGGTGGCCAGGCCTTTCCACACTGTCCCAGCCACCAGCATCTGCTCTGGGCAGCAAAGGGAAGGGGCTGAGGGTAGGTAGGAGGAAAACATGGGTGAGGGTTAGCCCTGGAAGAGTTTCAGCTGAAGGGCTTATCCACCTTGTTGACAAAAGAAGAAAAAAACAAAAACAAAACCCTTCCCAAAATCAAATAACACCCCCCCACACCTCATCCCATCCCACCCCCATCAAAGCCAAGCCCCTCTTCCTGGCTGCATTTTGTCCTTGGGACTGTGGGTGTCACCCCAGCTTCTTTTTTTGGAATTTGAGCTTACAATGCAAAGGACTTGGTGAAGCCTATTAATTTTTCAGGCAAAACAGATCAAGGGAAGTCTTTGATGCGGCCGTTCCCTCATTTGGTATTCAAAGGTAAAGAACCTACCCTCTTCTCTTTGCTTTTGACATAATTAAAAGAGATCGCCCCCCACCTCAGTGACCACAAAAAAAAAAAAAAAAGTCACCAGTATTTTTTGAAGTAAAAGTTCTAACTTTTTATATCAAGACTGTTGTTTGGGGGCCCTAAATACAACCAGTATTTATGTTGTTGCATGCTGTCTACCTTGCATTTTAATTTTGGCAGATGGGGTTACATTGGATCTTTCCCTCGATACACACACACACAACCAGAAATTTGGACACCCTAACTGATTTTTATACTGGAGTGTCCTAAAGTTCCATGAAGTGGACTCTCAGGTTCTCCCATCTGCTGTGTTTAACCTCAAATTGTGACCCAAGAAGGCCCAGCAAGGCCCTTTGTCTTATCTGAGCATTTCCATGCTGGCTGGTGAGGCCTTAGGTTTTTCACTACATATGCAAAGAGCCTGGCTTGGATTTTTTTTTTTTTAACACCCTCCATTTTGCTTGTTGCTGGTGTCCCTGTTTCCCATTGTATTGGTTGTTGACGTTGGCGAAAGTCATTTCTTTCCTATGCCAGGGCTACTGTTCATTCTTCTTGATTGGCCTTGCCCCAAACATCTCAGGATAGATTAAAAATTCATGCACCAGGCTGAATCAGTTGTGTGTTACGATGGTTTTATTTCCCTATCTAAAGGTAGGTAATATTTTAAAGGTATTGTGCCCATGAAGTCACCGGAAGCCAATTAAAACTGCCAGCATCCTCTCCAAAACCTGTTTGGTGGTATAAATAATTGACACTGGGAAATACAGCTGTCGGGGCAGGGCCTACTGCATAGGCCTGCGCAGCAGCGGCGCCTCTCTCCCCTGTGAGCCCCGGGAACCAGTTCTGGCCACCCTGTCACCTGGGTTTAAAAACTTGATAATAAGGCCATGTACAAACACATTGTTAAAAGAATCTCTCTCTCCGGCCTGCGGGGAGGGAGGAGAGACTGACGTTATTTACAGGTGTTTGAGAGAAAGAAACGAATCCCGGGCTCCTCGCGAGGCAGGTAGCCGCCGAATAAAATCGAAGCGCTCCACCGAAACGTCCAGCTTTTAAAAGGATGTGATTAAAAGGGGACAATTTTATGAAGTTGTTATAGCAACTGAAATGCTCCGATTGAAATGTGTGTATCTAAACCATGAAAGACCGTAGGAGGCCCGAGAAACAAGGCCAGCATTGTGTTTGAGAAAGGCAATGGAATAGTGGTAGCTAAATATTCTTCCCCCCCCCCCCCCCCCGCCCGGGTCCTCCTTCCAGGCAGCTGCCTCAGTTTCCACTTCTGAAAATACGTGGTGGTGATGCTTCACAATGTCACCTGAATCCCCAGGCCTTGTACCGGGGTCTGCTTGCTCATCGGTCCTCTGACCTGTGGGGAATACAATCGCCGAATTGTGTGTGATCTGGGACTGCTTTTGGAGTGGCCTCTGAATTCACCCTTGCGTTTATACTCCTGTGTTCTCTCATTAACGTCTTTGTGAACAATCTCTCTCCGCTTTTCATTCAGTCTCCACCAGGCATAACCCACCGCTGGCCACCTACCAACAGCTGCACTCAACAGTCCAAATATGTAAATATTCCTAAAAAAATTTCTTTCTAATCCCCCTCTTTCTAGAAGCTACATAACTCCTCTATGTGACTTTATTTGGAATTTCTCATTTAAAAAAAAAAATGATGTTTTTAATTTTCCTCTCCAGTGCTGGCAAGAGTAGTAAACAATTGTTGCTTTAAATCACTGGCGAGACTATATAAAATTAACACATACGTATAACTGTATATTACGTTGTGTTAAAGCGGGTTGGAAAATCAATACCTTAAGGGCAACTGGGAAAGCGCCTCTGCAGACTTTGGACTTCAGATACTTACAATGTTACAAATTTCTTGCAATGCATTGTGGGTTTTTGAGGTAGTTTTTTTGTTTTTGTTTTTTGTTTTTTTTACATTAAATGATGTGTGATAGCTTACTCTCAATTGTAAGTCTACTAAACGATCCTGTAAGAAGTTAACTGTTTGAATAGAAAAAAAATTAATAAAATATTTGTTTCCACAACAAAATTCAAATGAAGCAATTTCTCCTCTAATAGTATTTTATTGTTAAATGTTGATTATGAGGCTGGACTTCCTAATTATAGGCATAAATATTTTATTTTGTTTGATAGTATTAATTTTTAAAGTTGAGCAAAGAAAAGAGGGTTTTTGGTGTTGTTTTGTTTTGTTGTTCTTTGTTTTGTGTTAGTGCAGTAATATTGGATTCAGAACTTTTCTTCAGTGGATTGCTTCCTAATTCTTTAAGTCTCAGATCAAAAGATTCCCCCCCCCCCCAAGTTTTCCAGCAGAAGTAACTGTTCTTAATCTGTCAGGGCAAATATTCATTTTAAATTGTCTATCAAACCTGTCACCCTGTTCTGCATATATGCCTCAGAGTCGCTTCATTTTGATATAACTTCTTGAGTCTGAACACCTGCAACCCAAAGACAACATGATCAAAATAATAAATAAAGGCCGTGCGATCTGAGGCCTTTGTACGTATTTTCAGCCACAACTCTCCTTTTAGCTTCCTTTGGCCTTTCCATTTTAAGGACTTTTTTTTTCTCAGTATGATTTCGGGTCTTCCAAAGTGGATACTATTTTATTTCAGGTGAGTTGTTTAATAGTTTGTTGGTGTTTTCAGGGTCTCTAAAACAAAGTCTGACGTGTTAACAGTCTTATTAACGATGTTAAAATAGAACTGACAGCTTGCGGATGCCGCTGAGGCACAATAGCCCGGCAGCCTCCCCTGCCCCCTTATAAACGGCGCCCCCGCTGTCTTCCCTTTGTTTCAGGCCCAATCAGCAAGCTAAACTTTTGTGGAGCAAGGAGGCCGTTCAAGTGTCTCCAGGCAGCTGAAGGGAGGAGCTAGTGTGGAATTTATTGGGAGACCAATCAGTGCCGGGGGAGAATGACCCCAAATTGGGAAGAGGGCTTTGCATGGCTCCCTGACCTCTCTTGCGGTTTTGTTCCTCTGAAAGCATTTTGTTCTGGTTGTGTTTCCTAATGGCCCACAAGTTTCAGAAGTTCTGGGTACGGATGCCCATCCCAAGACAGATAGATGTATCCATGCTACATGATTTTCGGGAGCTTGCCTAGATGTGAGTGTTCAGTTATTTTAGAAGCCCGATGTGGACTCTTGTTAGTTTAAAATACTTTTTTAAAAAATCTTTTTTTTTTTTTAAATCAATTTTCTTGTGCCAAAATAACTTCCAACTTTCTCTACTGTCTTGAGAGTTGCTGGGGCCACAGAATGGATAAGCTGTGGTGTCTACTTTATTTCGTTTGCACTTTACAGAAATAGATGTGTGTTGTCCAGTTCATTAAAACATTGTCTTTTCCAGACAACAGTCATAATAAGATAAAGGTCTTTAAAGAAAAGGCCTACTTTCTGTCATCTGTATTGCTAATAACAAATTTGACAAGCCATCGCATTTTGAAATACAGATTTATTTGGACATCCTGATGAGCGGGTAATGCTGCCATCTGATTTAATAATTTGTAAAGTGCAGTACATTTATAAACTCTTAGCCCCGCATACCCTGAGTGGTACAGGATTTCGATAAGGGCGACGGAGACACTGTTAAGATTTTTTTCCCCACTCAGGTTCAGGGAGTGCTTCTTTGTTCATTTGTTGGCCTCATTGCTTGTCTTTATTTCTCAATAGGCCGCTGTTCAGCGACTTCAAATATAGCACTAAGACCTGGGGTGGTACCCTGTAGGTACAAAGAAAAATATGTTGGGTAACACACAGGACACCGAGTATTTTCTTTAGAGCTAGGCTCCATAAAATTACTCAAGTATACTGAAATACAAATTATTTGTCAAGAACACGCTAGCTCTCCTCTTCTCTTAGCTCACATAGTGTTACTTAGGCAGAACCCCAAGGGGAAATATTTTCTTCTATTTTGTAAGCCCTAAAAATACACAGCACTGATTGAACAATATACGAAACTGGAGCAAACAGATGTCGTTTGGTACCAACTGCACGCACAGGTATAAATAATACCATTTCCCTGTTGGCACCCTTGAGCGAGTGCGGTACAGTTAGGGGCATTTTACCTGAGCGAGGAAGAATGTCTGGGGTCAGCTCTCCCTGAATCATCTCCCTGCTTCTCATTCTGTCCTGCAGCCTACATGGCTGTCCACCCTGCATCCCATGGCCGAGTGTGTCCTCGAGTTCCACTGCTGGGCCACAGAAGCAGCTCATGTAACCGGCCTCTTTTCTCACGTGCCCACCGAAAGAGAGTGTGCCAGGCTGTGTGGTGTACTCGTCTAGGGGCGCGGGCACCATGCTGCCGGCATCAACACTGTGTCCACCTGATGGAAATGCCTGGTGCGTGCCTGTGTGACTTAGGGACACTAAGAAAGCCAAAAGGATTAGCAACAAAGAAAGCTTGTCACCTTTGTGCAGAAGCCAGCTGGCACCTCTCAGTGACAACCTAACCGGCTCCATTTTCACTGAAGCCAAGCCACAGAGCATTGCGGGTCTGAATAGGCAAGGGGGGTGGGGGGGAAACCGAGCCTGGAGCATGACGGAGCCCGTTTCTTTTATTAGAGGTGGCACGGGGCGAAACCCACAAATGTAAAGAAACTTTAATAAGCAGTGCAGGCTCAGGCTTCAGGGATGCCTTGAAGAGCGTTGAGCCTTCCAAAGCCCTTTCTGATTTAGTTTTCAAACTTAGAGGGGAAAGAAAAAGCCAACGGTCCCAGCCTTTGCTTTGGTTAGGTGACCTAAATAGATTGTAACTCTTGGCCACTGGCACTTACGATAAATCATTGTCCTAGCTGTGAGCTAGATGCCGCCTCGGCTCTGGGGCCAGTTGCCCTAGACGAGAGTTCCTGTGTCTTTCTAGAACTCTGGACTGTCCTGAGTAGCTTTTGGGGAAAATAAAGGTTCTGAGCCATTTTACTGTTTGCTTTACCGTTTGAAAAATCTGTCAGCTGCAGAGTCATTTTCCCCCCTCTGGGATCACTGTGATGCCCCGAGGTGGGTACTTCAAATCTGTCTGTGAAATGCCACTTAAAAAATAATACATAAAATTGCACTTCTTTATTTAACCAAATGAAGGATATTTGAGAAAGAACTTTTTTTTTTTTTTTGAGTTGGGGGCCATTGCCACAGGGATGTATGTAGCTGTGACTATCTTGAAACTCACTATGTAGTTCAGACTGGCCTTGAACTCACAGAAATCCACCTGCTTCTGCCTCTGAGGTGTGTGCCACCACACCTGACTGTCACTTTGTTTTCTAGTACTTATTTATTCTATGGGAATGTTAAGTAATAGTTGTGGTTAATAGAAATAGCCAACCTTAGTGTGCCCTTCCACATACTGCTACACATAGTATTGGGAGAGGTACTCGGTATGTATAAAGAAATGATAAATGCCTATGTTCTTCGAGGGTATTGTGTCAGCTTTTAAAAAATTGCCAGTGACTTGTATGTTAGCAAAAACATGTGATATGAAACTCTCTAAAGGCTTTGACTGTGAGACTGTGGTACTCGGTACCTGTTAAAAAAAAGGATGACTAAAATTAATAATGAATATGGTGATGAGCAATTTCTCTTCTGGTTCCAGTTGCTTGGAACCAGATTGCTCTTGGTCTATGACAGCTTAGTATCCACGGGTTTGTAAAATACTGTAATGTACTGCATAACAGTAGCATAACAGTAAGACAAGAAAATTAGCCCCCCCTATATTTTATGGGCCAAAGTTCTAATCACCATATTGATCATATTGAAGAGTAGCAGTGTTTTCCAGTTAAAGGACAGTCTGATTAAAATAGAATTCTTCAAAAATGTCTTAAATGCAGAGGATACATTTATTCTTTTTTAAAGTACTGATTAAAGACATTTTTATAAGTGTACGTAATGCACATTAGTCCCACTTAGCCTGCTATACTATCCTTTCTCACCCTCCTAGATTTCTTTTGGAAATGATTTTTCTCCATTTGTTAAAGATGAAGTGGCCACAGTATATATCTGGGTTTTTGTTTGTTTTTGTTTTTTGTTTTTTGTTTGTTTGTTTGTTTTGCCACTATTTCAGAAACAGAACCATGTCAATGGGCACAGGGAAATCCAAATGATGTTTCTAGAACTTGTTTTACAGCCTAAGCAGGCAGAGAAGCATTCCAAAGTGGCCAGGGTCAGAAACAGAAAGGCTAGGGATGGGTCCCTCTCTGCTCAAAGAAAGAGCAGAAGAAAAACATGCGTCTCATGGATAATTAAAACTGCCTGGTGTTTCATGAGTATTTTTCACAGCAATATTTCCATAAAAATATTATAGTTGAGGGATACAGAAAAAGAAGGATTAATAGTAGAAAGAAAAAAAAATCCCATTTTATTATATATATATGTATGTATATATATATATATATATATATATATATATATATATATATATAGTTTTTAGTCAATATAGTTTTCAGTGGGGACAAAACCAAACCAAATTAAACAAACAAAAAAACCTGAAGTATACTTTCATGGGATAACCCGAAGAAACATCTCCACATATGGTCCCAAAGGTTTACAAAAATAAACTGGTGGAAATGACTGTGTGTGTGAAAAGAAGTCCGTTTGGAATTACTCGGGGTCCACTGTTAGGATCCAGTGGCGCTTCCAGTCCTTCAGACATTGTGATACATTGTGATAATCAAGTGTACATTTTCATTCAGGGAGTTTAGAGGGAACATTATTCTATATCCCATAGAATAATGTTTTCTTTAAACAACTCTAACATCAAAATGGCCAAACTGTCGGACGGAGGCATGTTAGATAAAACAGATGGGATTCTCAGATCGTGCACCGTTCAGCCGTTTGATGGAATTCGCGCCACCCTGACCAGCGAGCCCAGATGGCGCTTAAATCTGTCACTCTTTAACGACCCTACTGTTTTTTAAAAATATTTTTATATTGAGCTCATTCAGTTTAATCTGAGAGATTAATCATTTCCAAGATCTGTCCGGGGAGGGCCTGGCTGAGGGCTTTCTCTTGCCAGAATGGAAGCAGGAAGGATGGCAGAGGACGGGGCCTACCTGCTAGCGGAGTCCTGGACTGGAGGCCCCTGTGGGCTTTGGGACATTCACAGACAGCAGGGTTGAGAAGCCCACCCGGGGCGTAGTAGCAGTGGGGCGGAGGGAGAAAGGGACGGACATTTGGGAAAGGCCTGGGGGGTGGAGGTGAATACTGACGCATCCAGAAAAGCCCTTGCTGTTGCCAACCTCCGCGTTCTGCAAGGGGTCTGGAACTGGCTGGGCCATGCCGGGATAGCCCTCACTACAGAGGGTTGACCCGGTGGGTGTACCACCTGGAGCAGACCCCCGGGTGGAAGAACCTTTCCAAGATGGTTCTAGAAACAATCCGCTTTACACTGGGAGTCTCGCCAATCTTATAGGTCTTCTTCCCATGGGCTCCCATCCTCCTTTCTTCTTAAATTTCCGGACAGTGATTTGTGCTGTGAGACGCTGGCTAGCCTCTCCTTCCATGACCTCACATATGTTTGCAGAGTGGCTTGCAATTGCTGTCCCTGCTGGGACTAGAAAGGGGGAAAATGAATGTTTTTTCATTATGCAGTTGTGGTTTTTACCCCCACCCCCACCCCCGCATTTGCATCTGATGTAGCAGGTGTCAAAATATGGTGCAGAATGTACAGCATTAATGTGAAATTTTCTATTACCACTAAAAGGCTACCAGCGATGGTCATACAGTCACACAAGTAAGGGGGCCCTGCTGCCAAAAGAAAGATGCTCTCGGCTATGTTTGGGTGTGGCGAGGCAGCACTTCTGTGGGTCATGTGACTACCACTTCTAACTAGGGGTCTCCTAGAGGGATGCTGAAATGCCCGGGTCCAAGTGTCCTATGCCCACCCAAGTTTCTGCCTATTGAACTCATGTTGGAGTTTTGGTTTAGGATGCAGGTTCTTTCTAAGCGAATGGGTTTGGTGGAGACCCATCAGAGAGGAACAGAGAAGAGAGCTGTGTTTGGGAGCTTTAGGGTTTCTGGGGACTCAAGGTCCAAAATCATAAGGGCAGATATGAGGGTGCTCAGGAGGCAGGACAGAAGGATTGGCACAGGTTCCAGGTCAGTCTGCTTTACTTAGTGAATTCCAGGCTAGCCAACGGTACATAGTGAGACCTTGTTTCTCCATAGGCTTTGATCTGTTCTGAGCAGAGCACTGAGCACTTAATATGGTGATATTGAGCAGGTAACCGCCTGGGTTGTGGCAACATGCACCTTGTGGAAGGACCCCATGGCAGTCCTCCTCAGGAAGCTGAGCCTGTCCACAGGGAGCTTCCTCGAGAGGAATGGAAAGGCCACCTGCTGTCTTCTACAGCGGGATTAGGGTGTGATGATAATTAGAACAATTAGAACGATTGGACTCTGCACGTGTACTGGTTTCAGTCTACAAAGTATAAAGTAGGACAGTTTGCGGGAGGCGAATAATTGTTTCCACGCTAAACGTTATCTTGATGGGGCCAAGGGGGATGGATGGCCAAGAGAATGGCCTACTCCTTGCTGTGTAGGCAGGAGGCTCAGTTTCTTGATCAGCAACACTCATGTACAGGAAAGGCACAGCTTGTACACAGCAATGAGGAGGTGGAGACAGAAGATTGTTGGGACTTGCTAGCCAGCCAGGTTCACTTAGAGATTCTGCTTCAAAAAATAAGGTTGGAGCTGGGCATGGTTTTAATCTCAGCATTCAGGAGGCAGAGGCAGGGAGATCTGTGTGAGTTCAAGGTCAGCCTTGTCTACATATTGAGACCCAAGACAGTCAGGGCTACTTAGTGAGGCCATACTTTAGGGGGGGAAACAGGTTGAAAGTGATTGAGAAAGATACCTGACCTCTAGTGTGCACACAAGAGTGCACACACACATATAGCATGCATATACACATATAGCACATATACAGCACAACACACACTCAGATACATATGCACACAGCATGCTCACACAGCATGCACACACAGTGCACACAGACATACACATATACAGTGTATACACACATACTTGTACATTGCTTACACATATGCACACACATACACAGCACATACACACAATGCACACACATATACACACAGCACAGAACACCTATACAAACACACAACATACAGACACATAGCACACACAGTCTTGATGAAGTCATATAATTCATGTATTTGATATTATTTTAAAAGTTACTACTTTGTTTTTTACTACATTAAGTATTCCAATAGTTATAATAAATATTTTATTAGATTTTTTACTGGTTTATTCATTCTAATTATTTAATTTCCTCTAAAAACTAAAAATTTGGGCTGGAGAGATGACTCAGTGGTTAAAAGCATTGGCTATCTTCCAGAGGTCCTGAGTTCAATTCCCAGCAACCACATGGTGGCTCACAACCATCTGTAATGGGATCCGGTGCCCTCTTCTGGTGTGTCTGAAGACATCTATAGTGCACTCATATTCATAAAAAAAATCTAAAATCTTTGTAATATTCGTATTAGTGAATAGTCTGATTTGAAACAACAGGAGCAGATAGAAATATGAAATCATAGGTGTTTGTTTATAGATGTAGATATAAGAGTTCTATAGTCATATTGAAATAAGCTTGTACCCACTGCTCATTAATAAAAATATGAGCAAAAATAAACCTTCACCATTGATATCTTCTTCACTTCTTGTATTTACAAATTGGATCTAGCAAGAGATAGCAGAGCTAGAGCTGTGCTGTGTGTTACCTCTGTCTAAACCTCCTCCGAATGGATGAATACAGACAGGGACCCCAGCCTGGATCTGTGGTATATTTGCTGGTGACCTGGCCAGGTCCACAGGTCTGAGTACAGAAAACAAGCAAGCACAAACACACAGTATGGCTGGGTAAGACGTTAACACAGCTGAAGAGGGCAGACGTTAGAGCCACCAGGTTTGTAGGACTGGAGAAGGTGGACTAAGGGGCAGGCAGGAGGAGCCTCAACAGGTGTCCTCAGATGCTGGCCCTGTGCTCTGCCACTGAGCCACATCCAGGCAGAAGGGCTGAATGAATGGGGAGTGACCTTTGTTGAGGGTTTGAATCTGAAACCTTGTCTCTCAAAGGCTTGGTGGTCCCCCTTAGGACCATAGGAAGTGATTGAAGCATGAGGGCTCTAACTTCCTCAAAGGACAAGCTCGTTTGTAGGTCGATTATCTCTTGATTCAAGGGAGTGAAAAGGGGACCGGGAAGATGGTTTATCAGGTAAAGCTACTTGCCTTTAAGCCTAATTTAATGTCTTGAAGTCAATCCCTGGAGCCCACAGGGTAGAGGAAAAGTGCTGACCCCTGGCTTTCACACATGCACTGTGACATGTACAGTGCACACACACAGTACACAATGTGTGTGTGTGTGTGTGTGTGTGTGTGTGTGTGTGTGTGTGTGTGTGAAAGAAGTGAGGGGTATACTTTGTTGCTAGCCTCTTCCATACTTTTTGCTCTCTGCTGTGAGGTGAGCCTCTTTGCTTTACCACACGCCCCTTTCAGTTGGATTTTTGCCCACCATGCATGTCCTCAGAAGAAATGGAGCCAAAGGCCTCTGGACTGAAACCTGGGACCATGAGTCAAAACAAATGCTATTTTAAATTATTTTCTCAGAATCTGGGCAGTGGTGGCACACGCCTTTCATCCCAGTACTTGGGAGGCAGAGGCAGGCGGATTTCTGAGTTCTAGGCCAGCTTGGTCTACAGAGTGAGTTCCAGGACAGCCAAGGCTACACAGAGAAACCCTGTCTCGAAAAACCAAAATATGTTTATATTCTCAGGTATTCTGTCAGAGAGATGAAAGGAGCTTAGATGCTGAGATGCTGACAGACACGTGGCAGCCTGAATGTCTTCCCTCCCTCCTTCCCTCCCTCCCTCCCTCCTTCCCTCCCTCCCTCCCTCCCTCTCTTCTTCTTTTTTTTATTAGATATTTTCTTCATTTACATTTCAAATGCTATCTTGAAAGTCCCATATACCCTGCCCATGCCCTGTTCCCCAACCCACCCACTCCACTTCCTGGCCCTGGCATTCCCTTGTACTGGAGCATATGATCTTTGAAAGACTAAGGGCCTCTCCTCCCATTGATGGATGACTAGGCCATCCTCTGCTACATATGCAACTAGAGACACAGTTCTGGGGGTACTGGTTAGTTCATATTGTTGTTCCTCCTATAGGGTTGGAGACCCCTTCAGCTCCTTGGGTACTTTCTCTAGCTTTCTCCATTGCCTCCCTCTCTTCTTTTCAGGATGTTTCGGTTTGTTTTTAGCCAAAACAACAGCAACAAGAAAGATAAACACTGGCTAATTGCAAAATTAGCCCCCAGATGTCAGCTAAACCACTTTCTGCCCTTCAATTGCTACCCCTACTGTAAGAACACAGTCATGGGCTTCTGGCTCATGCATCTTCCTCCTGTGTGTGCGTGCGGGTGTGGGTGTACTCTGGAGTGCACGTGTGAGCTCCTGCTGTGAATCACCAAAAGCAAGGTGATCATAGTCATGATAATGGCCAACACAGACAAAGCAGTGCCCACAATGGCCTACTCCACAAAGGGCAGCACAGACAGTGTTTTTACAATGGCAGGACTTGTTTGGACCTTTGGTACTGGCCAATCAACCATGGTGTTTCCAGGCATGAAACAGATGAGAAACACACTGCATTTTTTTTAATATTTTTATTACATATTTTCCTCAATTACATTTCCAATGCTATCCCAAAAGTCCCCCATAGCGCCCCCCACTTCCCTACCCACCCATTCCCATTCTTTTGGCCCTGGCATTCCCCTATATTGGGGCATATAAAGTTTGCAAGTCCAATGGGCCTCTCTTTCCATTGATGGCCGACTAGGCCATCTTTCGATACATATGCCGCTAGAGACAAGAGCTCCGGGGTTCTGGTTAGTACATCATGTTGTTCCAACAATAGGGTTGCAGATCCCTTTAGCTCCTTGGTTACTTTCTCTAGCTTCTCCATTGCACACTGCATTTTTGTTTGTTCTGTATAAGCACAAAAATTCCCAAGCAAACGACCGAAAGGCTACATTGGATTGTGGTTAAAGGGAACCAATTTCCAGACTTGAGCCAGTTTGCAGACCCAGAACCCCTTGAATGAAGGGACAGCCAGGTTCACCTGAGGAAGGACCTTGATGAAATACATGAAAGTTTTGCTATTAGGTTTTCTCCAGTCCTTCCCCAGAGGGACCTATGCCTTGTACAGGATAACTGTACACTGGGGTAAAGGAAACAATCAGACTTTCTAGGGTTGTTGGACACTGGTTTTGAATTGATGCTGATTTCTGAGAGACCCCAAGAAACATTGTGGCCCTCCAGCTAAAGGGGCTTATGGAGGTCAGAGATTCATGGAGTTTGGTTTGAGTCTGACACAGCAGGTTCAAACTCATCCTGTGGTTATTTCTCTAGTCCCGGAATGTATTGTTGGGATAGAGAGACTTAGCAGTTGGCAGGATTCTCACACTGTTTCCTTGACAGGCAGAGTGGCCTGTACTAGTGGAAAGGCTAAATGGAAGCCTTTAGGATTGCCTCTGCCAAGGAAAGTATTGAATCAAAAACAGTATCACATCCCTAGAAAAAAAATACAGAATGGGTAGTAGAGGAAGGAAGTTATAAATACTAGCTAAGGCCACGTGACCTGTCGTAGAAACAAGGGTTGTAACTGACCTGAGGGTTTCTGTCAAAATCTTAAGAACATATTTATGCAGAATTTGTGGTTTTCCCCTTGATTCCTTTATCATTGGTTCTTTAACACCAATTAAGAGAATATCAATGGTTATCATATATAAGTTTGAGGTACTAAAAAGAATGTCGCCGGGCGTGGTGGCGCACGCCTTTAATCCCAGCACTCGGGAGGCAGAGGCAGGCGGATTTCTGAGTTCGAGGCCAGTGTGGTCTACAGAGTGAGTTCCAGGACAGCCAGGGCTACACAGAGAAACCCTGTCTCGAAAAAACTATAAAAACAAAAAACCCTGTTTTTACATGTATTCATTCTGTAAATTCTGGTCTCTGCATGAGGTAGGTCAACATTATTCACGGGACATATCTTCCACAATCGCTCTCTACCTGTTTGTTTGTTTGTTTGTTTTTTTGGAGGCAGGGTCTCACTGAAACTGGAGCTTGCTATTTTGGCTGGAATGGTTGGCTGGAAAGCCCCCAGAGTCGTGAGAATTTCATAATTTTGGTTTTTGTTTGTTTGTTTGTTTTTTGTTTTGCTTTTTAAGTGGTCATTCCCAAAGAAGAAACAACAAGGAGAAAGTAGATATCCTGCGGGTGAAGATCAACCCTGCCCCTCATCAGCAGGAAGTAGTCTAAAGATAACACTGCCTCCTTTCCTCTCTGTCTCCTATCTCTCTTGTCTAGCGGTAAGTGGTTGAAAGGGTGGAAGAAAGGAGAGCCCACAAAATTGCCAACCCCAGCTACACTGCACTGCACTGGTGCAGAGGACCTGAACCGAGGTCCCATGCCTGCAGAGCAGTCACTTGACGCACGGAGCTGTCTCCTCAGCCCTAATGCTCCCCAATGAGCTGTGATGTAGCTCAGTGGTACAGTGCTTGCTTTGCTAGTGGGAAGCCGTGAGTTCAATCCAGGACACCAACACTAAGAAGCAAGAAAAAAGCTTTCTGGTTCTCCCCGTGATGTCCTGCACTCTGGCTCCTAATGACCTTCTCAGTGTCATACTGGAACATATCCACTTCCCTCTCTGTCCAATGATCTGGGTTCTTCCGTTTTGATCTCCTTGCAGTACTTGTCAGTCGGCAGCTGCCTCAAAGCCAGCTTCTCCCTTCAGCTGGCTCCTCTTTATCTTGAGGCCAACACCTTCCCTGCCAACCTGTCTACAAGGCTCCCCTCTGCTCATTGCCATGATTTCTGTGATAGCATCTGTTTGTTTCATTTAGCGTATTCCTAAAGATCGACTGATTTTCTTGTTGTTCAGTTTCCTCGTGTGAATATCTTTCTGTTGCAAAATAAACTCTGAGAACCCAAGAACTATGGCTATCTTGCTTTATCAGAGTACGTCTAGAGTCAGCAAGGGACCAAATACCTAGTACATAGTAGGTGCTCATAAATATTACTCAAGCTACTGAGTGGATGGAGTGACTGAGCTTGCCATGTGGTCTCAGGTAGACTCTTTGTGGCATAGCTAGCTCTATGGAGCTCACTTGGTCATAGGCACTGGGCAACACAGAAAAAATGAGTCCTAAAATTGCTAAGTTCCCCACAAAGAAAAGCCATTTTTATTTTTATTTATTTTATTTTCTAATGAAAATAGATTTTCTAGCTGGGGCATGGTGACATACATACATATACATATATACATACATACATATACATATATACATACATACATATACATACATATACATATATACATACATACATCTCTGAGTTTGGGGCCAACCTGGTCTACAGAGCTAGTTCCAGGTCATCCAGAGTTACACAGAGAAGTCTTGTCTTGAAAAACCAAGAGGAAAAAAATAAAATGGCTTTTGAAGTATGTGTTCACCTTAGTACACATGGCTACTTCAAACTAGGAATATCATGTGTAATTCTGATGGGGCAAAACTAAAGTGTAGAGAAATGGCTCAGCAGCTAAGAGAGCTCACTGCTAGTCAAGAGGACCTGGGGTTGATTCTCAGCACCCATATGTCAACTCAGAACTCTAGTCCCAGGGGATTCAACATCCTCTTCTGGCTTCTGGGGGTACCATACACATGTGGTGAATGGGCATACATTCAGATAAAACTTCTATGACCATAAAAAATAATAATAATTTGCTATTGTTGTTTTGTTTAGACAGGGTTTTACTATGGAGCTCTGGCTGTCTTAGAACTCACTCTGTAGACCAAGCTAGCCTTAAATTCACAGAGCTCTGCCTGCCTCTGCCTCACAAGTGCTGGGATAAAGTTGTGTGTTACCATATATGGCCAGTAATACATATATACATACATACATATACATACATACATACATACATATACATACATACATATACATACATACATATACATATATACATACATACATATACATATATACATACATACATATACATACATACATATACATATATACATACATACATATACATACATACATATACATATATACATATACATATATACATACATACATATATACATACATACATACATATACATATATACATACATATATATATATAGTCAGGGAGTATTGCGGTAGATATAGTTGAGTTGGTAGAGTGTCTGCCTAACATGCACAAAGCCATGAGTTCAGTCCCTATCACAACATAAAAACAATCATGCCTATTATTCTAACACTAAGAGAAGTAAGTTGCTAGAGAGATGGGGTAGAGGTTAATGCACTGGGTGCTCTTACAGAGAACCCAGGTTAGATTACCACGACCAAGGTTAAATTCCCAGCACCCACATGACAGCTCACAATCATCTTTAACTCCTGTACCAGGGTTACCCAATACCTTTTTCTGGCCTCCATAGGTATTAGGTGCACACATAGTGCAAAAAACCCATACACATAAAAAATCAAATTTAAAATAAAGGGAGGGGGGCCTGCCTGGCTCAGCAGTTAAGAGCACTGGCTGCTCTTCCAGAGGTCCTGAATTCAATTCCCAGCAACCACATGGTGGCTCACAACCATCTGTAATGGGATCTGATGCTCTCTTCTGGTGTGTCTGGAGAAAGGGACATTGTATTTGCATACATAAAATAAACAAATAAACAAAAAAATAATAAAGAGGGTGCTGGCTATGTAGCATGGGGCTAGCCTGCACAAGTTCTAAGATCCAATTTTCCAAACAGCAAAAAATTTTAAAAGTTTTCTAAGTGAGACAGTTTGAGGGAAAAGTCAGTGGTAGTATGAGCCTTTTAATGTTTGGTACACATCTCTCCATGCTTGTAGCTAAACATCCACTTTGATTGTAAGATTCTGGCGTTGAAGGCAACAGCAAGAAGCTTTACTTCAGTTTTCTCTTTTTAGTCCAAAATCTGCATAGCAAGATTTTATGCTCTTAATCCATAAAGTTGCTCTGGACCAGATGTTGGCAAGTAATGGCTCTGGGAGATTGGCAGCTGTCATTTATTTGTCTGACAGATACGTGTTGAGCAGGCAGACCAGGCAGACTAGGCAGGAGGTGAATGCCCTGAGCTGCTGAGCACTGACTGATGGTGGCTCAAATGGGGAGATAGATTTGGGGTGTGGCCAGACAGATCTGGGGTGTGGTCAGGCAGATTTGGGGTGTGGCCAGACAGATTTGGAGGGTGTGACTAGACAGATTTGGAGGGTGTGACTAGACAGATGTGGGGTGTATTTTGAGGCAGAACCAAGTAAATTTTTTGGTGGATCAGATGTTTCTTGGTTGGAAAGAAAAGATGAATCAGAGAAGCATTTAGGGTCCTGGCCCGGAAGGAAGAGTTATTTTGTACTGAGGCGATGAGCCTGTCGGGAGGAGCAAGATCAGACATTCTGCATGAGACCTGTTCAACTTCAGAAAGCTGCTGGAATCTGCATCGAAGTCCATTAGTGACTGCGTATAAGGCCTGGCTTCCGAGGAACATCTGGGCTGCAGATCTGCGTGTAGGCATTGTTCCCAGAGATGATACCAGAGCAGAGAGGCAGAATGCGTTGCTCTGACAGGAAAGGGTGAAGAGGGAGAGGTGTTGGTATGGGATGTTAAGGAGGAAGAGTCTAGGGAACCAAGAACAGTGAGGTGGCAGGACTAACTACACCACGTGTTGCTGATGCCGACAGGCAAGTATTCTGGTGCCAGAGAATCAGAATCAGAGAATCAGTTTGGAGGTCACTGGCCTCCTAAACAAGAGCAGATTTTGTAGGGGCATCATCACCAGAGAACTAGAGAAGTTCCTTTGTCTCTGGGTCTGGCAGCTGAGGCTAGGACACCTCCCCAGCAAAGGACAACCTGAGACCCCAAAACAGGTTAAGCAAGCTTTTAATGAGGTCAAACCCCAGTGGGAGCACATCGGTCAGGGAAAAGGCTCAGCAGGTAAGATTGCTTACTGCACAAGCATGAGGACCTTAGTTCAAATCCCCACAACAGATGTTTTAGAAGGAAGGACAGAAGAACGAACACCACGGAGCTAGGTGTAGTAGCATATATTTATAAACCCAGTAAGAGATAGAGGCAAGAGAATTGAGACTTCAAGGTCAGCTTAAGTTACAAGAGGTCTTGTCTAAAAAAGAAAGAAAAGGAAGGAAGAAAAGAATAAAAGAAGAAGAATATTCTCTCTCTCTCTCTCTCTCTCTCTCTCTCTCTCTCTGTGTGTGTGTGTGTGTGTGTGTATTGTTTTGCTTTTTGAGTCAATGTTTCTTTGTTTCCTGTGGCAGTTCCTGGAACTTGTATACCAGGTTAGCCTCAAACTCTGAGATCCACTTGCCTCAGCCTCCTGAGTGCTAGGATTAAAGGCAGTGCAGTGCCACACCAGGCTAGGACCAGCGTGTCTTAAATCAAGAGATTGGAGTTCTCTTTGGTCTTTTTGGTTGATCTCCATTGTCTCATTAGGAAATGAGAGCCACTACACTATATGATTTTTAATATATATATATATATATATATATATATACACACACAGACACACACACACACAGAGACATATAATACTATGTTATTATATCCTTTGTGTGAATACTAGCTTTACCTGGAAATGTTATAATTTATGACCTATGTAGTTTGTCCCTGTAAATGCACATATGACTCAGTGACTTTCATAACTCTACTACAGTGTTGAACAACCTTCGTCACGATCAATTTTATTTATATCCATGTTTCTATAATCCCAAAGGAGAAACCTGTACCTATTGGCAGCTACGCCTCATGTTCCCCCCAAACTCTCAGCCCTAGGTAGGCGCTTACCTACTCTCTGTTTTTGCGGGTTTGCCAATATGGAACCTTTTATATAAATAGAATCTCACAATATGTGAATCTTTTGTTGGTGACTTCTATTTTACACATGTTTTCATGGTCATCTATGGTTTAGTACTTTATATCCTTTTATGCCAAACTGTTCCTCAAATGTGGCTCACACCTTTAATCCCAGCACTTGGGAGGCAGAGGCAGGTGGATTTCTGAGTTCAAGGCCAGCCTGGTCTACAAAGTGAGCTCCAGGACAGCCAGGACTATACAGAGAAACCCTGTCTTGTAAAACCAAAAACCAAAAACAAAAACAAAAAAAATCTTAATTTCTTATTACATCTGCTTATTTTGTGCGTGTTCATACATATGTACGTAGGGAGGCGGGTGTGAAGTGTGCCCATCAGAGAACGTCCTGCCTGCGCAGTTCTCTCGTTCCCACCTTGTGAATTGAACTCAGGCTGCCATATTTGATGGCAGGCTTCTTTTCTCACTGATCTCTCTCACCAGCCCCAAATACACCAGATCTTAATCATGCATTGATTAGTTGATGGGAAACTAATGAGTACTTCAATAGACATCCAGGTACAAAAATTAGAATGTGTTTTCCAGGGTATAAGTGTGAAATGGAATTAGATTTCTACTCTTTTTTTTGTTTGTTTTGTTTAAAAGATTGATTTTTTTTTTTAATGATGTGTGGTGGGGGTAGGGTGTGCATGTGAGGGCTGGAGTCCACAAGGCCAGTGGCATCTGATCGTCGTCCATCTTCCTTGTGTCCTAGAGTTACAGGTGATTGTGAACCACCCATCCTGCGTGCTGAGAGCCAAACTTGGGTCTTCTGGATTAGTGGAATACCGACACATGCTCTTAACCGCTGAGCCATCTCTCCCAGCCCTTGTTTTTGCTTTATATAGTCTCTGCTGGTCTGGAACTTGCTATGTAGACCAGGGTAGCCTCACATCTGTAGCCATCCTCCTGCTTCTATCACCAGAATGCTTAGATTATAGATGTGTGGCACCATACCCAACTCTACTTTCTTGAAGACACTCCAAAGTGGCCTATAACACATGTAGTTTTAGAATTAGAGGCAACATATCAGAGTTCTGCAGGGACTGTAGGCTCTTAGGACTGTAGTGATGGTCTCTGTGTGTGCAGCCTAGACTCAAATGCTAGGAGGACCATTTCTCTCTTTACAGAGAGAATGCTTTAGTGGGTTACACATTTAAAAGGGTGGAAAGTGAGGGAGAGATCCCACCTGCACTGGACTGTTGCGAAAAAAAAAATCAGGTTATTTCGGGATCCTTTGTTTACTTTTAGCTGCATAATAATCTTCAAGTAGGTTTTCTTACATCCTCTCCAAAGATGCCAGGAATGGCAGCCAAATACCCCGAGACTGGGGTGGGTGGGGGCGGCTTGCACTTGCCTGTCACCCTCTGGGTTTACTTGTGTAGAACACCAATTAAAATTCTCAAACGTGTGGCATCTTCAGTGGGATTAAATGATATCTTTTTTTGATTATCAAATATGAGCACATGTGTATGTGTATGTGTACGCGTGAGCGTGTGTGAGCAGGCACACTCACATGTGTGCCTGTGTTTTAAACATTTCCATAATGAGTTCCCAAGTGCTTTTGTGGCCATGGTTATTAAAGCTTGTGTGTTTGCGATTTATTTGGCAAAATGCCTTTCGTGAAGAAAGGATATAGTGTTCTCTTGGTTCTTTGCCCAAAGTAATTTTGGAGAAGTCTGTGACTGTATTTAGTTCCTGTCATTCATTGGAGACAAGTCATTGTAATTACATTTGATCACACTCGGTTTACAGTTGTTTTATCGTGTTTTTGTGCTGAATATCTACTCAGACATCATGGCAAAACCTAATGGCTACTGTTTTATTTGTTCATAAAATGTTTTACGGCCTTTTTTCCCCCTGCTAGCACACATCGGGTTTCAATCATCACCCTTGCGTAGGGAGAGGAAGGCAATGGATAAAGAGCTATCAAAATCCTTGACTACATAAAATTTTATTTCAGGTCACATTGCCATAAAAGATATTGAACGTATTTTGTGGCTTTTTTCTCCCGACATGCTCACTGCGGTACGAGGGTTACAGTGTTCAAGCAAACCATATGAAATGTGGAATTTAATTCACCTAAGATGCCAACGTGGCTGTGTGCTTTCCATTGGCATGGGTAGGCAATGTTTTACACAGAGGCCCCTGGATAATTCAGAGTAAGAGACACCCGCATATTGGTTATTCTTGGGTTTTACAGGCAGGCTATCCTCCTAACCAAAAGGCTACACATTTGCCACTGTTATTCCTTTCTGTCCTAACATCTGCACTGTGGTAGAGTTACATGGAGTTGTTTACATGGGGCCACCAAATGCCCCCAGCTCTCCTGTCTGACTGTCAGGGGTTGGAGATTGCAGAGGCCAGCACACTCACCATCTTCCAAGTGTCAATTCTCACTGTGTCTTATTTCTACTAAAACCTTGGTCCCAAGATCCTCTGGAAATCACTCCCAGCCTGTGTATCTGAGCCTTCAGTAGCCTAGCTGAGGAAGCTTGCCTGTTAAAAAGGTGTAATTAATAGGAAACTTTGACATCCAGCTGAGGAAATTAGTTTGCATCAAAAAAGGCAAGATAAAGGATTAAAGAAATTTTAGTCCTAATCTAATTAACACCAATTAAAAGATGCAGATGAATTTGCACCAACAAATTGTTAATTATGCACCAATTTGCCTTTTCTGCAACCAAACTCAGCGTCAAGAAAGTATTATTATCTTTTTTGTTTGAAGAGATTTACATAGTGGGTTTGTTACAATCATCTTTTGCATAATTAAAGAAAAAATGGGCGGCAAGAGCAGGTGTGAAATACTTCTCCTGATATTTTAATTTAGGTTAACTCTTTCCAAGCAGAAGGTGAAGGAAAATGGCTGCTGGGTATACATTCACTTACCAGGCAATGAGAAACTAACATTTATGTAATTAAATTTTTTCTCATTCAATATACTTTAATTTGTCTGTATTTTTCATATTCTGATCCTTAGAAAAGATCCTTTGTGGGGTAGGGTGGGTTTGGAGGGAGCACTGGCTGCTATTTCAGAAGATACACACAGGGCCCACAACTCCAACTCCAGGGGATCTAACACCTTTGCCCTCCAAGTGCACCTTCTGCTGTATGCACTCACTCTCCGCACACACATTTAATTAATAATCAAAACAAATCTTGGGACTGGAGAGATGGCTCAGCCCTTAAGAGCACTGACTGCTCTTCCAGAGGTCCTGAGTTCAATTCCCAGCGACCACATGGTGGCTCACAACCATCTGTAATGGGATCTGATGCCCTCTTCTGGTGTGGCTGAAGAAAGTGACAGTGTACTCATATACATAAAATAAATAAATCTTAAATAAATAATTTCAAAAATGTTTTTAAAAAACCAACAAATCTTTAAAAGATCAGAGGAAAAAAAAAAAGAAGAAGGGGCCTGGGAGATGGTTTATTTCTTCAGAGCATTTCACCACTTTTCTAGAGGACCTTGGTTCAGTCACCCACAATTGTCTTTACAGCTCCAGGGCACCTGCTGCCCTCTTCTGGCCTCTACAGGCACTGCATGCACCTGGTGCACATGTATGCAAGCAGGTGAAACAGTCACACACATAAAGTAAAATTAAAAATTTGACGAGCCTTTTGGCTGAAATGGTATAGTCAATTAAACACTCTGGGATACATACTCTAAGTGAAGAATTGATCTGGGAGGCCTCTAGAAAGGCATTGTCTCAGATTTCCTCGCCAGCAATGTGAGTCCTCACAAGTTGCAGCTGAGGTCTTCCTCACTTGGCAGCTCAGGGTTTGTTTACCAGTGTTACTCATGCGCCACTGTGCTGGGACTTGCTTTTTTTTTTTCCTCGTGACTCGCTCTTACGGTTCCTCAGATGGTGATCTGAGTAATTGTGCAGGGGGTGGTGAAGCACAGGCCTATTATATCTGCAAATGACACATCTGTCCAAGTGTCATGTAATGAGCGACCACAGCCCTCTTTATACAAACCGCATTTCCCCTCTTTCCAAAATGGGAAAAGGGGTGGGGAGTAGGGAGGGGAGAATCTGGTGGGCAGCAGAGGATCAAGCCCTTCTGTGTATCCCTCCAGACGTCGTACAGAAAATCCCACAGCTGCCTCCAACTTCCAGGTACTTATTATTAAACTCCACTCAAAGAAAATGTTTTCCCACTAGATCCTGGTGTGAGAAATAGCACCCTAAAGCTGAGTATTGTTGTTTGCTGTGCATTCATTAAATAGCACTAAGTGGTCTTTCTGTCTTTTCGGGGCCAGTGTTAACATAGCAATTTAGGATGCTCAGTCTAGGTTTTTACTGTTTGTGCGGAACACTTCTGCATTCATGACTTGACCCAAACAAGACAGCTGTCATTTTCACAGATTTAAAATTGGCCCCTAACTCTTAGTCTCTCTACAAGGAGACTATTTTGACAGGATTTTTGCAATAAACATAGTGAGCAGGTTTCAGGCAGCTGCCTTTTCTCCTCGGTCCCCTCCTCTCTTCTTCCTTGTGGTTCTTCTCTGGGGCAGCCACATTCTCCAGGAGGTTGGAAACTTTCCCCTGCTCCACTCTGCAGGGAGAATTTCAATATCACTTTGTTTAGGACGCCAAAGAGAAGGTATTCTTTATCGACATCATCTTCTTTTACACAGTACAAGATGATACCTGCTCTCCTCCTTGGTCTCCAGAGCCGTGGTTCTCAGAATCCTGAGCAGTTATGTCCATAAGCAGTATAAGACCTAACCTAGGAATCTGTCAGAAATGCATATTCTTTTTTTTTTAATTTTTATTACATATTTTCCTCAATTACATTTCCAATGCTATCCCAAAAGTCCCCCATAGCGCCCCCCACTTCCCTACCCACCCATTCCCATTCTTTTGGCCCTGGCATTCCCCTATATTGGGGCATATAAAGTTTGCAAGTCCAATGGGCCTCTCTTTCCATTGATGGCCGACTAGGTCATCTTTCGATACATATGCAGCTAGAGACAAGAGCTCCGGGGTTCTGGTTAGTACATCATGTTGTTCCGACAATAGGGTTGCAGATCCCTTTAGCTCCTTGGGTACTTTCTCTAGCTTCTCCATTGGGAGCCCTGTGATACATCCAATAGCTGACTGTGAACATCCACTCCTGTGTTTGCTAGGCCCCGGCATCCTCTCACAGGAAATGCATATTCTTAGGCCCCTCCTGGGAGTCAAAGCACCAGGAGGGCTGAAGAATGGGAGTCAGCCTTAGTTCAGCAAGGCCTCTAGGTGATGTGTGTTCCAGCTGCAGGGTGAGAACTTCTGTTTTGCACTGATTTATGGTCTGGCTGGCAGGTCTCATATGCATGCCTTCCATGAGACATTCCTGTTTCCTAGATTCTATTTCCAGGTCTGTCTATGAGGTAGCAACAGTAGGGTAAGGATAGTAGAGCTGTCCTGTAGGATTGAAAAAAATCCTACTGCTTGTCAGTGTGGGCATTGTCTGCAGTTTGAACCTCAGATCTTTATTCCTTCCTTCCTTCCTCCCTTCCTTCTTAACTTCCATCCAGTCATCTGTCCTTCCATTCTTCCCTCTCTCCCTCCATCCATCTTTCTACCCATTCATTTGTCCTTCCTTCAGTCTATCCACCTGTCTATCTGTCCATCCATCCATCCGTCCATCCATCCATCTTTCTATCCATTTATCTGGCCTTCCTTTCTTCATCCATCCATCCATCCATCCATCCATCTTTCCTTCCTTCTACCCATCCATCTCTCCTTCCTTTAATCCATTTATCTGTCCATCCATCCATCCATCCAACCAACCAACCATCCGTGGTAATTTTATACAAGGCTTCCAACAATAGTTGAAAGGGGCTGTTCTGTAAGTAGATGAAACCTGCCATACCCAATCTAAAACCTAGAGATTGTTACCACTTATAGAAAAGCATGTTTATTTTGTGTTAGGTAAGTCCTTGAGTTATCCATTGTTCTTCCATCATAGAATGATCCACCAGGGTAGGGGTTCCGAGTATGTTCTCTGGGACCATTGCCACTTGCTTATGGAAGACCTGTATTCCATGTTAGCTTCCCTCTGACAAATGGTACAGAGACACTGGGTGGCTGCCAAGACTCAGGAGCCAGTTGGTGGTCTTAGAAAGGACCTTTTGGGTTTCTCTTACTAGATAGAAACCCTAGTCCTATTGGCAGCTAGCCTGGGCCTGGCGTACATTCTGGCTCATTGATGTGTGCTACACTGCTTGTGATGTTTCACAGTGTCCTACCCAATATGTTCTTTCCTAGCCCAAAAAGGAAGAAAGATCATTTGAGTTATTACACAAATTCTTGTTTTCTTATGTGATTATTTTCTTAAATCATGATTTTTTAAAATTTTATGTGCATTGGTGTTTTGCCTACATGCATGTTTGTATAAGGGTATCAGATCCTGGATTTACAGACAGTTGTGAGCTGCCATGTAGGGTGCTAGGAATTGAACCAGGGTCTTCTGAAAGGGCAATCGGTGCTCTTAACCACTGAGCCATCTTTCCAGCCCCTTATGTGATTATTTTTGACCAGAGCTAGAACACCTGAAGAACCTCAGGACTCGGCTTATGTCCGAAATTCTTTAGAAAAAGGTTGAAGTGAATGAGGGTGTAAGTGAGTAGCATGGCTGGCATGCTTCAATTTCTGAGTTCATTCAGAATAAACAAATAAGTATATACATCTGTGATCAGCGCTCTGGGCATGGGGTTGAAGGAGGAGGGTAAGTTCAAGGTCATCTTGGGAATTGGAGGCCAGCCTGGGTTACATGTCTCGAACACAAAACAAATAACAACAGGTAAAAGATTGGTTTATAGTTACCTTCTCAGGAGGCAAGGGCAGTAAGAGTCACCACTGAATGGGATCTGGGGTAGTCTCGAGTTTTATTTTCTTATTTTTCTTATCTGTTAGTTTGAAAATTTAAAATAAATAAGCTAGATTCCCCTTGAATTAAAGTCCCTGCTCCTGGAGAGGAGATGAGGTGAGGTCTTACCTCTGGCTCACCTGTAGAGGGCGTTGTCGTCTTCCTGGCTGGGGGACTCTCAGGACAACCATTGTACAGGGGCTGGTTGGTTATGTTCCATAGTTTTTCTGAAGTCTACCAGCCTGGGAATGCAGCGAACTAAATGATCCCCTTGGAGATGAGGAATAGCAAGATAAAATGTCCTGGAGTCCGTTTAGTTCCTCCTGCCTCCCACCCCTTTAAGATGGAGTTTCGGGTTGAAATGAGCCCTGGGATTGAACTTCACAGTATTGTGTGTTCCTGTTCAGAGGACTTCACAAAGACCTTCTTTTATGAAGAAAACAGCCAGCCAATAAAATGGCATTAGAGTACATTATATATGTGACCAATCATTTTATAAACCCTGATGTAAGCCTTCAGGCATAATTGGAGTTCTTAGCAAAATACTTTGGTTTTTAATATTTCTATGACCCTCTAAGGGGGACTTAGCAATTACTCTTAAATTTTCAAAGTGGGGCATGGAGTTTTAGCTGCGTGACTTCCATTAAAGCCCATGGGAGTCTTGTTGCTAAAGACATCACACGACTCAAGAAAATGTACTTCTTCTTATGAAATTGCTAGAAGTAATAGTTACAGAAGCATAGCCCAGTGTTGCTGGTACATTTACAGTCTTTTTATGCATGTTTCAAATTTTATACTTTTATAAAAACTCAACAGTTCGGTGAGAGGTTGAAAAAAGCGAAAAAGCTTAGTATGTGTTTTCTAAATGTAAAGGGTAGGAAAATATGAAATGGAATTTTAAAATTAAGGGGAAAATTAAAATAATCCTTTAGAAAACTCAAATGTTTGAAAATATTTATTATTTCAAAATTTGCTTAACGACTTCCAGATTTTTTTTTTTTTTAAGTGTATCTTAAAATTGAGCTTTAAAGACAGTCTCTCGGGCTGGATAGATGGAGTTTATCAACTCAGAGGTTAGGAGCACTGACTGCTCTCCCGGAAGTCCTGAGTTCAATTCCTGATTTGGTTAAATGGTGGCTCACAACCACTCTGTAATGGGATCCAACACCCTCTTCTGGTGTGTCTGAAGACAGCCACACCAGGTTTTCAGTGACCCCAGTAGGAACACAGATGGATCAAAGCAACCTCTGGGAAAGTCTCCATTCCTTTAGGCCTCGTGTGTCAGTTCCCTAAGAAAGCAAGCCCTTCCACATACGTCTCTGTGGTCAGGGTGGCATGACCATCACTATCTAAGAGACCACGAGGAGAGTCAGGGTCGGGTCACATCCAGATTTCCTCATGCCACCTCCTTATGCCACACGCAAGAAGAAAGACTCTGCACCAATCAGCAGAGACTTGTGTGGGGCTGTTAGGCAAGGTGCATTTATCCAGGACGGGGCTGGTGGATTCTAGGAGGGGAACTTCCTTCTGCTGATACCTTGAGGGAGTTCTGAGGTTTTAAACCGCCTTAAAAATCTACACAACTGCCTTAAACCACTACTAAAACTTTAACTGTCCTAAAAGCCACACAAGCAGAGCTCGCACAACCAAGCATTGCAAGTCTGGGGACCAGACCCAGCTCACGACCCAGCACAGTCTCTATCCAGGGCAGAGTCATCTTTGGAGCTACATTTCCTATAGTACTTTGGAGGTACAGTAACCTTGGCCTCAGATACACTTGTTTTTATCACATTCAGAGAAAGAGGGGAAATCTGAGAGGCTGAGATTCGAGGGCTGAGGCTCGAGATGATAATTGCTGGTTTAGCTTCCGGTGGGTGATGTGCTGTTCCCTGGTCTCATCCACTAAGCCCTGCTGACTTCTTGAATTTCTTCATTACCGGTTAGTCCTAACTGGTTCTCAACCTCCATGACGCTTTGACCCTTTAACACAGTTCCTCATGTGGCAGTGACCCACAACTGTAAAATTATGTTGTCACTAGTTTTGCTATTGTTATGAATCAGAATGTAAATACCTGATATGGAGGATATCTGAGATGGGAAACCCCCAAAGGGGTCTCCACCCACAGGTTGAGAACCTCTGCTTAGGCAGTTCTGTATCAGGTTTCTCCTCATCAGTTGCCAGAGGGGGTTTTAGGGTAAGGGTGTATTTTGTTTTATGTTAAACAAGCAAACAAAAACTTAAAAGAAACACACAGAGAGGCAAACATCTGTACATATATTACAATTAAAAAGACATGTGATTGGGGCTAGAGAGATGGCTTAGTAAAAGAGCACTGGCTGCTCTTCTGAGTTCAAATCCCAGCAACCACAGGGTGGCTCACAACCGCCAATAACAGGATCTGATGCCCTCTTCTGTCTGGCACGCAGGTATACATGCAGACAGAGCACTCATATACATAAAATAAATAAGTAGAAGAATTGCCAGGTGATTAAACTTTTTTTTTTTTTTTTTTTTTTTCGTTTTTCGAGACAGGGTTTCTCTGTATAGCCCTAGCTGTCCTGGAACTCACTTTGTAGACCAGGCTGGCCTCGAACTCAGAAATCCACCTGCCTCTGCCTCCCAAGTGCTGGGATTAAAGGCGTGCGCCACCACGCCCGGCTGTGATTAAACTTTTTAAACTTATTTTAAAGCCGGGTGATGGTGGCATACACTTTTAATTCTAGCCCTTGGAAGGCAGAGGCAGGAGAATCTCTATGAGTCCGAGGCCAGCCTGGTCTATGGAGTCAGTTCCAGGACAGCCGGAGCTGTCTCAGAAAACCAAACCAAACCAAACCAAGAAGTAATTCAATTGGTTTGTGTATTATAATCTCAAAAATAAAAACCTAAATACAACTTTTATTTATGTATGGGTGTTTTGCCTGCACATAGGTCTATACACCACTTGTATACCTAGTGCCAGGGAGGACAGAAGTGGGCATCGGGTCCCCTAAAACTGAAGTTAAAGATGGCCATGAGCCACCACATGTGTTCTGGGAACAGAATCTGGGTCCTCTGTGAGATCATCACGTGTTGCTAACCGCTGAACCATCTCTCTGGCCCTTGGGAGAAGTTTTAAAAACACAGATGAACATTCCATAGAACCATTTTTTTTTTTCTCACCTACATAGCATTGGTTGAGAATGAACGGCCAATTTGACTCCCCCAGCTAGGATGACAGAGGTGACCTGGGTAAAGGTACAAACAGGAACCGAGCCCTTGTTCCGTAAAAGCTTAGTGGCCTCAGTAACGAGGGGGCTCAGAAGAGTTCTTTTGAACAGTAACCCCTTAACTCGCCAGCCCTAATAGCTCCAAAGGGTCACTCGCAGAGAGCCCAGGGCTACACCTGCCTTGCATAGATTAGGGCCCGGCTGCAGCTGTCGACATTTGCAAGACTAAGGTGTAGCTGAAGAGGCTGTGGTGCTCAGCGGGGCGCCAGCCTCCTCCTGTTCCTGAGACTGGTATCTAGGATTAAGAGGGCCTTTGCAAGCCAGGCGCAGAAATTGCAAGATGAGGCAGGTAACGATTTCCTGCGTTTTATGTGTTAGACCTTTGGAGGAAAGCGGGAACCTTCCACGGGTCTGCCCTGAATTAGCCGCTCTTTTTTATAATCAGCTCTATGGTGGAGCAGCTGCCAGACTGGCCAACACATCCGTGGGCCAAGACACAAACAGGGGAGTTTGAGAATATATGGGATGGTTCCTGACAAAGACAAAGGGGGAATGACTTTTTGAAACCCGTAGTTAAGTCGGCATCAGTCTGTGGGTCCGACACGCTTCTTCCTGTAATGTGCGTTCACTTCGCAGAGAATAACAATTAGGATAATTCTTGTGTGTTCTCTACAGGAAGTAGTATACTGCTTGTGAATGGCGGTCTGAATGAGGGGACCATTAAAGGGGTTTTAATAGACTTTTCAGCCGAAAGACATAAGGGACTCTAGTTCTCTTGCCTTAATTGAGAAATATGTTTGCCCGTGTGAGGAGGCTTAATCAAGTTTTCATTCCGTACCTGGTCAGGCTGAAAGTGCTCTTGAATCACTTGGATAAAATGTGTGGTAAAGACTTGTTAGGTCTCTGGGAACTCGAATGTGTGTTTCTCATCTCTCCTGCGGGCACCGAGGATCCCATACCTGGTTTACTGTGTTGGGTTGAATGCGTCTGTTCTCATTTCTAATGAACTTTACCACCAGACTGTTGATCATGACTAAGCCCAGGAACAATGCAAATGGAATTGCCCCCTGATGGGGAGGAATGGGCCCAGATGGCCCTTAAAAGGTGATAATTAGGAAATATAGCATATCTGAGTAGCTAGAAGGAGAGAAGCTTGTTAAAGACAGTCAATCTGTTTGAAGCGATGGTCGCTCCCTTAATTATATGCATTTTCATTTAGAGTTGCTTTAAAGTAAAATTTTCCCAGGAAAAAATGATCAGTTCCTAGAACCTAGGAACTATGCCTTATACTGTTTCGTATGGTTTTTGATTAATTATTTTTCTTTTTCTTTTCTTTTTTTTTTTTTTTAATGTGGTCGTTTCCCAGATCCGTGTAACAGACTTGCTGTGTGCTTCAAGAAGCTGTTTAGGTTATTTTAACTCTTATGCTGAAGCAGTAGGGGACTGATTAAATGTGAGAAAAATATTGGTATATATTTGTAAACTGAATTTTTAAAATCAAGATAGTCACAGGGTATTACAGTCTGTGATTTCATATACTTTGTAAGCTTGCCTTAAATGTATTGCCTTCTTGGCAGCGGAACACACTGACACTTTTCAAATATGTCATTAAAATAATTTTGCATATGACAAGTTGGACTTGGTGGATTATATTTTTATCTGTATTAGCATATTTGCATTTGCTAATGACACCACTTCCTTGGCTTTTCTTTAGATTCTTCTTCTTTTTTTTTTTTTTCCTCCCAGTATACAAACTTGGCGTCGCTTTAAGAAAAGCAAGTGAACCGGGAAAGATACAGTATTGGCTGAAGAAGGAGGGAGGACTCCCACCCTGCCTCAGCCAGGCCTGTGAGGTGGTACAAGCCACCCTTCCGCTCTTTCTTTGGATGGAAAGTTTACAGTTTGTAGAGTCAGGAAGGGAAAGGACATGGAAGGGTGACGTCACATTCTTCTGGATCCTCTGGCAAGTGACACTTTGGAAGATGAACTGCTTTTCCAAAGTTGCTCACCACTGTTATTTACCCCAGCACAAGCACAGGTCCCTTGGGGCCTCAGGCCCAAGTGAGCCCTGCCATTTCTAGGTCTGCACACTCAGCTTTTCAGGGGCTCCCCATAAAGTCAACTTCTGCTGACCATTGCTGCTCCTGCCTTCAGGAAACACGGTGTGGCTGAAATGTGGAGTTCCAGAAAGGATGCTGGGTGCTGGACCCAAATTCACAGAGGCTCTCCCACCACACGGTCATCTCTCAAAGCGTCTTTGACACCTTAAAGTCTCAATCTCCTGAAACATGGACCTAGATAATTCTAAGTTTGGACTTAGACTCAAACATACTAAAACTGAACCAAGCTGATTCCTGCCCTCCCTCCAGTTAGTTTCAAGTGGGGGTGGGGTGGGAGACAAGTCAGGTGACCATGGGTACACTGCTTGCAGGACAGTTTGGCTTATTTCCTGGAGATTATTAACAGATTGTCCCAAAGGAATTAATCCAGCTCAGATTTCTAATGTTATCAGCAGAAAAACAAAAATTATCTAGCTCAGACACGCTTAGGGGGGAGACAAAGTCAAAAACCAAGTGGAAGATAAAAACCTCATCTGCTCTTTAATTCCATGATTCACAGCAAGGCATGGTTTAAATCCCCACCGCCCAACAGGATCAGCAAAGCAGAATGAGATTTTTAAAGATTGCTTCCACGATTGCAACTTTGGAGTAACTGAGGGTAGGACCTGGCTCCATGTCCACAGTTGAGATTTCTCTGCATTCACAGAGCAAACTTCCAAAAGTAATCTTAGCCTTCCCAGCTTGGCTTTTTAAAGGTGAGTTTGAACAGCTACCAGCTTGCCTCTGGTAAAGGTAGTGAAAACCTTGACGATTGCAACAAAGTCTGAGATTTTGTTTAACAGCGAAATGTAAAGAGCAAGGTTGAAATGGCCCAGGCGGCGGAGGGTGATTAACTCTGCATTCTTTTTAGACTGTTTTATTAATTAGCTATCCGGAGTAGTAAATTGCATTCCATTTGAAAGCTCTGTGGAGGAATTTGCATGTGGCCTAAATACTGTCTACATTGTTGTGTAAAGTAGCATTTTATCTCCCCGGGTTTGTCCCCTGCCTCCTCCTCCTCCAACCCTAGTGAAAAGTCTTACCTACCTCTCTTAAGCAGTAGAAGCTTGCCTGCATTTTGGTCCTTTGACCAAAATCTTTTTTTATTATTAAATCCACGGCTGCTCCTAGGCAAGCTCCTTGGTGCTCTGACTGCCTGGGCTAACAAGAGTTCTCTTTGCTGTTTATTTACAGGGGTTGTTTTCAGCTTCTGGCTTTAAAAAGTTTTAAGGTCTCTTTCTCTTTCAAATCTTCCCCTGCTCCTGTGACTTTACCTTTTCCTCGAGCATGGGACTTGGGAAAGTGATGTAAGCGTCATCCTAATTACCACCGTGACTAACTTAACGCCACTCAGCGGACTCAATATTCTAGATGCCAATGATTTGAGTGTGTTCCAGAACAGCCTACCTAGCCTTCCTGGATATTTAGACAGAAGGCCTGCCATTTAATTTGGGTTTTCCAGTGCAACTCTTTTTGAAAGAATTCATATCAAACTTGCATAGGAAAATCTTCTATTTAATGGGATGGGGGCCTTTTCAATCCCTGCTTTACAATTCAACGCAGGGTCTTCTCCATTTTAAAAAATCATTAATCACATACTTCTGACATTTTTCCCTTTCAGTTTCTGCCCGGAGAAAAGTTATTTGAATAACAGACAAACAAATAAAAAACCTATCCCGGGCAAGTCGCTGTCAACCTCCTCCTGGAACAAAAGCTGGCTCTATAGTGTTTTGTTTGGTTAGAGGCGGGCAGGGTGGTGGAGACACTGTGCTGAAAGACCTGGGTTAATAAGCACTTTCAGAACTACTATCTCTCCTGATTAACTCTCTGATCACTTGCTTTGAGTGGCTGACCTGCTCTCTGCTGGCCCCTCCAGAATTCCAACATGGCAGCCTCCCCGAAAGACCCCCTTTCTAGACATGTTGCCGAGAGACAGCCAGGGATGCTTGTGAGCACTTGAGTTTAAAAGCATTGTATCTTGTTCTTGTGATCTAAAGGATGATGATTTTATTTATTTATTTTTTAAAGATTTATTTATTTATTTCATGTATATGAGCACACTGTCGCTGTCTTCAGACACACCAGAAGAGGGCATTGGATCCCCGTTACAGATGGTTGTGAGCTACCATGTGGTTGCTAGGAATTGAACTCTTCTGGAAGAGCAGTCAGTGCTCTTAACCTCTGAGCCATCTCTTCAGCCCTGTATTTATTTTTTTAAGACAGGGTCTTACTATGTAACCTTGGCTGTCCTGGAAGTCACTGTAGACCAACATGGCCCTAACTTACACATCTACCCGCTTCTGCTTCTCAGCTGCTAGGACTAAAGGTAGTGTGCCCTGGATGATTCTTGGTGAATATTTTGATTACTCTCGAGTTGTAAGTAAGCTGTATAGACTAATTTTCAGGCACAAACTTTTAGTTCAAACTGACCCTTCCATAGAAATTGTAATTGTTTTGTGGAAGGTCCAGTCAGAATGGTTCTCCCATTCCCCATCTCTGTAGGTAGTTTTTATAAAATATGGATAAGTGTTTTGTATGCATGTGTGCCACATGCCCATGGAAGTCAGAAGAGCTAGAGTTACAAGTAGTTGTAAGCACCCCCCACACAAGGGTGGGGAGCCCTGGGAATCGAACTTGGGTCCTCTGCAAGAGTACCCAGTTCTTTGAACCACTGAGCTATCTTTCCAGCCCCTCTGTATTGCTTATTCAAAGGAAACTTAGAGCTCCATTCAAAAATAATTTTGTGTGGATCTGGAGAGATAATGGTTCATTGGTGGAGAGCACTGGAGCTCCTGCAGAGGACATGGGTTCAGTTCCCGGCACTCCCATGGCAGCTCACAACTGTCTGTAACTGTAGTTCTCTTCTCTGATTCCCATGACCCTGCATTCATGTGGCACACAGATAATGCAGGCAAAATAACCATACACATGCAGATAATCAAACTTAATTAAAAATAATCTAGTGAAATAGTGAAGCAAGAGGTCAGCTGCCCTAGGCAGTAGGGAAAGAACATGGTAGATGGGCCATGACCACTCCTCTGATTGGATAAATTGTCTGTTACACTGTGATGGTGACATAGGGTGGTGGAGAGTTTTGTCTTTCTTCCTAGAGCCAACACAGAAAGGACCCATCAGGTGTCTGGGGAAGAAAGTCCCAGGTTGCTTTTAAGGAACGTAGACAGGCCAGTGATGACTGCTCACGATCATGAGGTCACTCCTCTGATTGGGCTGGGGAGCACATAGAGTGTGAAGACTTCTCGTCGGCTTTGGTGGCCCCGGTAAGCAATTTACTTCATCTCCATCCAACTTCTACAAAGCCCTCGGAAGACCGTTGCATGGGGGAGATTCAAAATATTCCTTCTTCGGAGCCCCTCTGGCTCTAGGAAGTTCGTTTCCACACGTCCTTCATCTGTGTTCACTTTTTTCCTAGTCTTGGTTGTGAGACAATGAATTCAAAGCCACAGGCTTGGGGGTGCTGGCCATGGACCTTCTGGAACTCCAGCTCTCTGGATTAAGCGCCCCAAGAGCCCAGAAAGGTTTCATCGCTCTCAGAAAGCCACAGGGCTATGCTTTGTGGAACTGCCATCCTTTGGCCAATTTTAACCTAAAAAGTAAAATTGAGTTCTCATGCCTGTGTTTTGTTTTTTTTTTTTTTAAGATTTATTTATTTATTATATGTAAGTACACTGTAGCTGTCTTCAGACATTCCAGAAGAGGGCACCAGATCTCGTTAAGGATGGTTGTGAGCCACCATGTGGTTGCTGGGATTTGAACTCTGGACCTTCGGAAGAGCAGTCGGGTGCTCTTACCCACTGAGCCATCTCACCAGCCCCCTGTGTTTCTTTTGATGTGACCTTCCCATACCCCTCTACTATGGAGAAGTGGAAGGGCTGATCAGACTGTAGGTTCCTTAAAGTAAACTGAGACTTCCTTCCCCATTTTCCAATCTCATGGGTCCTTTCTATGCTGGCTCTAGGAAAAAAAAAGACAAAAATCTCCACACGCCCACCCTCTTCCACATCACAGTGTGACAGACAAACCCATGTACTTAAACACAGTCCCGAGGCAAAGGGAGCCTTCAAGCTGGACCCTGAGGACCTGGTGACCCTGTTTCAATGTTGCTTCTGTGGATAGTATCGGGGTCCCGATAGTTCCAGAAAGTGAAAACTCAGAGCCAGGAGACAGAGTGGCCCGTCCAGCGGCTTGATCTGTTCACTCTGTTCTTGTTTTCAACATGCTGGGTGTGCCAACGTGGCACATACATGTAACACTAGCACTTGAGAGGTAGAGGCAGGAGGATTAGGAGTTCAGAGCTATCCCCGGCTACACAGGGAGTTTGTGTCTAGCCTGGGCTACATAATTTATAGCAGACTCACAATTACAGTTATGAAGCAGCAACAAAAATGATGTTATAAAAGCCAGGCAGTGGTGGCACACGCCTTTAATCCCAGCACTTGGGAGGCAGAGGCAGGCGGATTTCTGAGTTTGAGGCCAGCCAGGGCTATACAGAGAAACCCTGTCTCGAAAAACCAAAAAAAAAAAAAAAAAAAGGATGTTATGGTTGGAGGTCCCCACAACAGAACTGAACAAGGACCAGTATGGAAGTGTTGCAGTTAGGAAGGTTGAGGACCACTGCCCTAGTAAATCTTTTTCTTCTTCTAAAGGCAGGATCTCTCTTGGTAGCCCAGGCTTATTTACAGCTCCTGTTGTTTGTGCCTCTGGAAGGCTAGGTCACAGAGATCCCCCCTCTACCCAGAGTTGGGCTGTGTTCTAACGGCAGAAGCCTTGCCTCTACAGTTATGGTGAGTGCCAACCCTAAGCTGCTGTGGCGCTTAAAGTTACATCTTTATTGAGGTATAGTTTAAAACCCACAAACTGAAGGTTATTCACGGATACAGCCCCGCGTGTTTTTAGTGCCTTCACAGAGTTACGAAGTAGTCATCATTCATTCTAGAACATTTTTCTTCCTCCCAAACTCTCATTTGCCATGGGCATTCGGTCCCTTAACTCATTTGCCATGGGCATTCGGTCCCTCATTTCTACCACGCCTCCCCCAACAATCACCGATCTCTTCTCTTCTCTTCTGTTCCTTTTGCGTGCTTGTTGGAGGTGGCATGAGGGAGGCCGGGAGAGAGTGTCAGATCCCTTCAAGCTAGACTTACAGGCATTTGTGAGCGGCTTGGTGTGAGTACTGGGAACCCAACTTGGGTCCTCTGCAAGAACAGTACAGTCTTATGTCTGTCCTAGCCTTGGAATCATAGAACATGCACAAGCACTCACTTATACTTTATCCTGCCTCTGTGACAACGTATGGGCCTGGAGAAAGAAGCACAGGTTCCATCTGGTCCACCAGGCCTCCCAGCTGGACTCTGCTGGGGCCCTCGTTGGGCTCCTGCCTTTCTTCAGCCTGCCCACCATCACCTCTGCGGTTCCATCACCTGCTCTAGGTCACACAGATCCGGATTATTTTAAGCAGAGGCAGGATGGAGGGAAACCCAGCATTTACAGGGATTTGGGCATGGAGGCACTGAGATACCCAGCCAGGCTGACACACTGACATGTGCAGGAGGCTTAAGGAGGATTTAAAAAAAAAAAAAAAAAAAAAAAAAGACTCTCCGAAAGCAGGAACAGCGTCTTTCTGATTTATTTCAGTCCTTTTCTGTATGAGCCTGTCATTTTAACCTGGATCTCAGGTTGGATTTAACAGCTAAAGCCAGCCTCAACTGAAGTGGTCACCTTTGATGTTACAGTACTGAGGAGGGGAGGAGCCCATGGGACAAAAGTCGTAATTGCCCAAATTTACAATAGGTTCCCTTCAGCAGCCAGCACAAAAGAAATGTTAATGCAATAAACTGTAAACGGGAGGAAGCTAAGCTGGTTTATGGCTGGTGTAAGCTCCATCAGGACAGCGGCTGCCCTCCTTCCTTGGGAGGTATTATAATGGCTGTGCTAGAATTGAGCTCATTTGACATCAGTGGCCACTCTGCCTTCCCTCTAACATATACCCCTTCACCCCCTCCGGACAGGCCAAGGCAGGAGTCCTGAGAGACCGGGTGCAGGGAACCATGGGACATAGAGGGCTGGACTTAAAAAGCACAGGCGTGTCAGCTGTGAGCATGCATTTGTCCTTCTAGAGGACCTGAGTTCAATTCCCAGCGCTCACATCAGGCCGCTCACAGTAGCGCCTGTAACTTCAGGTCCAGGGAACCCCAATACTTTCTTCTGGCCTCTTGAGGGTACCTGCATCCATGGGCACATACTACACACACACACACACACACACACACTTAAAATAGGGCTTGCTAGGCCTGATGGAGCACACTTTTTAATCCCAGCACTTGAGAGTCAGAGAAAGGTGGGTGAATCATTATGAGTTTCCAGCCAGTGTGGTCTATATAGGGAGTTCCTGGACACAGTAAGACCCTGTCTCAAAAAATAAAATAAATGGAGTAAAATAAAATAGGGCTAGAGATATGGTTCAGGCCAAAAAGGGAGAAAAATATCTGTGACCTCCTTCCTCTTCTTTCTTTCCTGTTTCTTCATGCATATGTGTGCATACGTGTGCACATGCCTGTGTGTGTGCATGTGTGCACACTTGTGTGTGTGTGTTTGAGAGGATATGCTTGCACTTGTGTAGAGTCCCAGACACAACCTCAAGTGTTCTTTTTCGGGAGACAGCCATCTTTGTTTTTTTTGCCTTCAATTTGATTTTATGTATATGCTGTTTCATTTGCATATATGTCTGTGTACTTGTGTGCTTAATACCAGCGGAGGCCAGAAGTGGGTGTTGGGTCCCCTGGAACCACAGCTACAGATTTTTATGAGACATCATGCAGTTCTAAGAAATCAAACCCCAGTCTTCTGGAAGAGCAGCCAGTGTCCTTAACCAGCGAGCCATCTCTCAGCCCCCATCTCCCTTGACCAGGCTGGCCGGCCATTGTTCTCAGGGGTCCTTCTGTCTGCGTCTCTTCAGTGTTAGGTGTATGAGCATTTACCACCATGCCTGGCTTCTGTGATCTAACTCAGGTCCTCTGCTGACATAGCTCCTTTCTCTGGCACATGACTACTGTGCCTTTGTGTGAGTACCCTGACCCTTTGTGCTTTGAAACTTACCAGGCATGGTGGCACATGTCTTTAATCCTAGCACTTGGGAGGCAGAGGCAGGTGGATCTCTGTGAGTTTCAGGTCAGCCTGAGTTACATGCTAAGACCTTGTCTCAAAAACCCAAAAAGTAAAGTAAATTACAGTCTCTCTCTCTCTCTCTCTCTCTCTCTCTCTCTCACACACACACACACACACACACACACACACACACAGAGAGATATCTTTACAGCATACATGTCTTCACTTGGTTCTGAACATTTCAAAGCATGTTTGTCTTTCAGGATTTTTTAAAAAATCATGATATTAGACAACCTCCATCTTGACTGCCTTGATGGAATTGCCAGTTGAAGGATCTGTGACATTTCTGGGGGCTCATCAGAGTCACATTCAAGCGAGGAATAGTTATGCGAAGTCGTAGGTTAAACGCTCTTGGAATAGAATGTCATTTGACATGACAGAAATGAACCCTCCGAGGCCCTCAGTTCCTCGGGGACGCGCTCTCGCTTACAGTTCCCATGTTAAGTAATTTTATTAACCGAGGCAAGAAGAGGCATTCGGTGACAAGGGAAATCTTTTTTTTTTTCTTCCAACATTTTAATCCTAATCACACAATTTATTATGTGTAGCTTTGGAGGCGTGTGAGCTCAAAAGCCCTGGAAGACGAGGAACGTAAAGATCAGAGTGCGGCGTTTCTCTTCCCAGGTGTTATTTAAAGCATTGTACAAATTGTCAAAAAGATTAATTGTTGCTTGCAGCTAAACAGATGATAAATTTTAAAATTATATTATTACTGTGTGTCGGTATAAAAGCTCTGGGTCCCAAGTGTGTCACCTTTTTCTGTTGCTGTTGACAAGGTTCACATTTCATCGTACACCGCCAGAAGGTGTTGACATACATTCAGATTACTGATTAAATGTTTTTAAAACGTGCCACTCAGAAACTAACCCCGATGTTCTATCAAAGAGTCATTTTTAGAAGTAAGTTTTTACCCCTCCTTCATCGTTGACATGGAAGAAATTTTAAATGTTGCCGTTTATAAAACAAGCCTTAGGTTAGCATATTTTTCTGTTTTAAATTGCAGCATGCGGAAAGAAACAGGCTTGGGCATTCTCCTTTGTTTCTCTCTTACGCGCGCACGCACACACACACACACACACACATGTAACAAGATGGTGTAAAAATATCTCTGAGGAAGGTGATAAATACTGACTTGTAAACACCTTGGTCAAGCACAGGACCCAAAACACAGGGAGGTGATGACTGGACTGGGGTATACGTGAGTACTTCATGTTTCAAAGCTGACACAGCTCTGAGCCTCAAGTCTAGAAGACTCAGAGGGCTGTTCGCAAGGGAATGCTTAAAGACATTGATGGTTATGGCTTTCAAACTTTTGTAGGTGAAGCTGGGGCTCAATACATAAGCCTGTAGCTTTTGAAAGGTTGAGGCAGAGGAGGATCAACTACCGCTTGTGCTACAGCCTGGACAACTTACTGAGACCCTTTCTAAAGATAAAAAGTAGACCAGAAGATCTGCACCAGTACTTGGACTCAGAGACAGGGTAGAGTGTTCTACACAGCAAGCTGTAGGCTAGCCAGAGCTACAAAGTAAAGCCAGTCTCAAAACAAAAGCAAACCACCCCAAAACACAAAAGCCAACAGTGGTACATTCCAGCACTCAAAAGACAGAGGCAGAAGGTTCTGTGAAAATTCAAGGCCAACTTGATCTACATAATGAGTTTCAGACTAGCCAGGGCTACATAGCAAGACCTTGTCTCAAAATGTAAACAAACAAATAAATGGGGGAGACCTTGGGACATAGCTCAGTGGTAGAGCACTGGCCTAGGGTGTATGTGTCAGGCTCCAGATTCAATCTCTAATACTAAGAAATAAATATGGAGAGAGACAGTTTTGAGGATGAAAAAGGTCTTAACCCCAGAGATTCACTGTCCAAGTGTCTAGTTGCCAAAATGAACTAAACACGAGTCCCCCTGAATCAACATTGGAGAGCTTTTCTTTTTGGTGATAAGATGTATACTGGGATGCTGGGAGAAGGCTGGAAAGGAGCATAAAGGAAATGATTCAGGGTGCATTATGGGGAAGTGGTGCATTGTGGGAAAGTGGTGCTTTCTCCATCTTTGATTTTCAGGAGACCTTGGTCAGAGGCTTGGACACTGGCTCAGGGATCTGGGAGACTGATATATATACAGGATAGCCATGAGCCCAGCCATTGTCACCTCATTATGGTGCAGCTAGAGGTTCAGGGACAGATGGTGATTCTTGTTCAGGAGGTTGCCAGTAGCTGTCAACGACAATCCTGAGGTGGCCCTCCATGGGACACTTGCTGCTGTAGAGCTTTGCACTGTTAGTATCTCATTCATTTCATCAGTGGGACAGCAGTAACGGGCACCCGTTCTTGTCCAAGAATATGACGATGCTTTTATTCGGGAGGCTGCCACATATATATTTCTTCCCTTCCTTTGTTGCCTCTGTGTGATCTTTATTGCACCTCTTAGCATGATGTTATGGGCTCTTCTCACCTATGACTTAATGTTTTCATGTGTAGCTATCACAGGAAAGTGGTAGCTTATTATACAGGTTCTTATCATTATCTAGGAGATAAAGTCAGAAAGGAGTGTGTGTGTGTGTGTCTGGTGTATGGCTATGTGTATACTCATGTGTCATTTCCCTGAGTGGTTATGTGTGGAGACCAGAGGTTCAGAGGCTGACATGAGGATTCCTCTCTTCTCCACCTAATGTCTCTTGACTGTTTTTGCCCATCCTGCCCATCCCCAGTTCTGGAGCGGACAGATGTCCAGCCATGCCCTAGCTTTTATGTGGGTGCTTTGGTCTTCATGCCTGCACAGTAAGCACCTTACACACCAAGCCATCTCCCTGGACCTCTGTTTATCCACCTTTTTTTTTTTTTAAAAGATTTATTTATTATATGTAAGTACACTGTAGCTGTCTTCAGACATTCCAGAAGAGGGCGCCAGATCTCGTTGCGGATGGTTGTGAGCCACCATATGGTTGCTGGGATTTGAACTCTGGACCTTCGGAAGAGCAGTCGGGTGCCCTTACCCACTGAGCCATCTCACCAGCCCTTATCCACCTTTTATACAAAACAGTTTTCTCTCTCTCTCTCTCTCTCTCTCTCTCTCTCTCTCTCTCTCTCTCTCTCTCTCTCTCTCTCTCAAAAGCTTTTCTGCTGGGCTTAGTGTAGAAGGGGAAATTTGGCTTAATCCTTTCCTATCTGGAAAACTCTTTGCTTTTGTTAAACAAAGCAAAATGTAACAACAACAACGACGAAGACGACAACTATTTACACCTGTGATAACCTGTCAATTCTGGGTTTGCAAAGCAGAACCCAGGCTGACAGAAATATGCCCACGTTGCACCTGCAGTTGTCAAGGGCTTCTGGAGAAAGTGGCTACGGTGAGCAGGTGGTGAGCACCTGTGGAGGTTGTTTGTGTTCCTGCCTCTTGTGTAAATTCTCCTGCCCCTGAGCGAGTAGAGGCTTCTTTGTATTGTTAATGACTTTCCCATCCTTTCTCTGAATGCTGGTCCTCTTCTCTAGCCTGGAGATGTGTTTTTCCACTTATCTGACCCATGGGTGCTTGCTTGGTTTTTTTAAATATTGCTTTGATGGTTTCCTTGTCTTGGTGGAAGTCTGGTGACACAGTTGCAAGGACTGTCACTGAACATTTAACATCCTGCCCTGACTTGTGAAATAGCTCGTTGGTTTCCTAGAAACCCGATCATGATGTCCACGGACCTGAATTGCAACAATCACATCCATTAATTAACGTTTGTGTTCCCTTTGTTGGTTGGCCATGCAGCCATAGTGTTACCTGTGAACAGAGACCCATGGATGTGTGGAATGAACACTTTATTTCTTCCTTTTAAAGATTTATTTATTTGTTTTATATATATAAGTACCACTGTAGCTATCCACAAACACACCAGAAGAGGGCATCAGATCTCATTATAGATGGTTGTGAGCCACTATACGGTTGCTGGGATTTGAACTCTATTGCCCGCCGCTTTTGTGTCCCCTGGTAAGAACACGCTCAGGGCAACCGGAATCTTCTGCAGCACAAACTTTATTGCTTACCCCATCAGGAGCCAGTGGAGAAGAGAGCCAGAGAGAGAGCCAGAGAGAGAGAGAGCGATGGCGGAGCCCCCTCCCTTTTATGGAGGACTGTCCTCCGCCTCGGACGTGTCACTCCCTGATTGGCTGCAGCCCATCAGCCAGAGTTGTCGTCACGGGAAAGGCAGAGCACATGGCGTGGAAAGCTACCCCGGCACATGCGCAGCTTGCTTGTTTACTACTTAGAACACAGGTGTCAGTGCCATCAGCGCCATCTTGTAATGGCAAATGTGAAGGCGGCTCCTTACAGAACTCCAGACCTCTGGAAGAGCAGCCAGTGCTCTTAACTGCTGAGCCATGTTTCCAAAGATCTCTCCAGCCCTTGAATGAGCACTTTCAAGGTGCCAGAGCTCAATGAGGTCCTAAGCCAGAAAGGCCAGTGTCATACCCCAGACTGAAACTCAGCTCACAGCAAGCATCTTTTGTTTAAACTGAAAAAATTAACTTAAAATGAAGTAGAGATGGGGGAATATTTTCTTGTCTCAAAATATTAAATATTTGTTGTTGACATGCTCCCCTCCCCTTTAAAAAGTATTGGCTTTTATAGTGTAGCTCTAGAGTACATTTTGATTCTATTTCAGATGGTTGTGAGCCACCATGTGGATGCTGGGAATTGAACTCAGGACCTCTAGAAGAGCAGTCAATGCTCTTAACCACTGAGCCACCTCTCCAGTCCTTTTTTTTTTTCTTTTAAAACGATTTATTATATTAGCCAGCATGGTGGTGCAGGCCTTTAAATGCTAGCACTCATGAGGCAGAGGCAGGCAGATCTCTGTGAGTTTGAGGCTAGCCTGGTCTCCAGAGCTGGTTCCAGAACAGACAAGGTTACACAAAGAAACTGTTTCTAGGGGGAAAAAAAGGGGGGGGGATTATTACTAGAAGTGTGTGGTGGCTCTATCCTTAATCCCAGCAATGGGAAGCAAAGGCAGGAAGCTCTCTTAGTTCCAGGACAGCCAAGGCTACTCAGAAAAACCCTGTCTTGAAAAACAAAAACAAGCCTGGCAGTGGTGGTGCATGTCTTTAATCCCAGCACTTGGGAGGCAGAGGCAGGTGGATTTCTGAGTTCGAGGCCAGCCTGGTCTACAAAGTGAGTTCCAGGACAGCCAGAGCTACACAGAGAAACCCTGTCTCGAAAAACCAAAAAGAAAGAAAAAAAAAAAAAAACAAAAAGATTTTATTATTTATTATTGTTGTTGTTTTTGCTCTGTGTGTGCATGTATGTATATGTATGTGTGTGTGTGTGTGTGTGTGTGTGTGTGTGTGTATGTTAAAGATGGCCAGAAGAGGCTATTGGACCCTGGAGCTGGGGTTACAGGTGTTCATGAGCTACCTGATGTGTGTGCTGGGATCAAACTTGGGTCCTCTAGAAAAGAAGCAATTGTTTTTAACACCTGAGCTCTCTCTTCAGCTCCAGGTACATTTCTTTCTATAGCACTGGTTCATAACCTTCCTAGTGCTGTGACCCTTTGATACAGTTCCTCCCGCTGTAGTGACCCTCAACCATAGAATTATTTAATTTCTATTTCATAACTGAAGTGTTGTTACTGCTATGAGCCATAATATGTGAGCTAAAAAGGGTCATGACCACAGGGTATGACCCACTGTTCTAAAGTCACATGTCTTCCCTTACCAGAGTCTTCCGTTCTCCTTGATAAAAAAAGCTGAGGTGACTCATGAGTAAATTATTTTAGAACGGCAGGATTGAAAGCGGACACTTGTTTAGAGCATTATGTTTAGAACTTTGACAACGTTCACAACGTTCTATGTGAGCAAACCATGAAGGCAGAGACCCAGGTTTGCTGGTTCTACTTCCCAGCATTGACTGAAAGGAGGTAAAATCAGGGACTCAGATCCCCTACAGGGATATGATTCACATAGCCCAAAGTAGGAGGAGCCTAACTGCCCAGTATGTGGAGAATCATAATATGGCAGAGACAGACAGTAGGATAGTGTTCTCCCTTTAAAAGGAGTGGAGCTCTGGTACCTGCTGCTATGTGGTTGAATGAATGATGCCCAGTGACACATGGGTGATACTGCAAGACTCTGCATATATTACATGTCTAGAGAAGGCAGATTCATCGTAGTGGAACTCAGAATGGGGGAGGAGAGCATGTGTGTGTGCTCACATGAGTGCATGTGTGTGTGCATGTGCGTGTTGTTCAATTTAACATACCAGAGAAAGGGGCCCTCAGTTGAGGAATTGCTTCCATTGCATTGGTTCATGGCCATTTTCTCATTAATGGAGGAAGGCCAGCCCACGGTGGGCGGTGCCATCCCTAGGCAGGTATGCCTGGGCCGAGTATGTGACAGGCAGCTGACTAATGAGGCTGGGAGCAAGCAGCTGTCCTTTGGTTTCTGCCTCAGTTCTTCCTTCAAGCTCCTGCCTTGGCTTCCCTTCATGATGGGATGTAACCTGTAATCTGAGGTAAACCCGTTCCTCCCCACGTTGCTTTAGTCCCGCTGATTATCACAGCAACAGGTGATGATGAAGACCATAGGAGAGAGATAGTAGTGGCTGTTGCAGTGTTGTGAAAGAACACAGATATCAAGCATAGACCTAAGGCCGGGCGGTGGTGGCGAATGTCTTTAATCCCAGCACTTGGGAGGCAGAGGCAGGTGGATTTCTGAATTCGAGGCCAGCCTGGTCTACAAAGTGAGTTCCAAGACAGCCAGGGCTACAACAGAGAAGAAACCCTGTCTCTGAAAAAAAAAAAAAAAAAAAAGTTCTGTCCTCCCATGTCCCTTCCTGTGGGCCTTTGTGGCTAAAAAGAGTTTTTCGTCTTTCCTGCATTTCCTATCTTATCCTCAAGAAGACTTGTCTTTCTTTGAAATGCTACAGGCCCAGGTCTGGGGCTTTGAGGCACGCACTTGCCCAGCAGAGGCAAAGGCCCTGGGTGTCGTTCCAGCACTGCAAACAAGAAAGGCTTGTAGCCCCTTATAAATTGCCAGCTCTTCCCTCCCAACCTAAATCAGAGTTTATTCTGCGTCAGGTCTCTCAGTATAGAAGGAACCGTGTGCAAGCAGCATGAAGGACTGCAGTTGTGCGCCACAACGGGGCCTCGCAGCGGGACTGCAGTTGTGCGCCACAACGGGGCCTCGCAGAGACTGAGCTTTGCTGCCATCTCGGTAAGCCCACGTCACCCTATCTATCTGTCGGTTTGCTTTGCTTTTAAGGAGATTTGAGATTGGCCTGCCTCCCTTACCCCCTCCGGAGGCTCAGAGCCACGCAGCAGGGTCCAGCAGGGTCCGTTCTGGCCTGAGCAGTCACAGGCAGCACAGAACATTTGCTCCATCCCAGACCTTCTGCTCCTTTTCTCTGCCCCAGTGGAGCCGGGGAATAATAAAGCTGTTATTTATACTGTACGGTAGTTTCATCAGTGGCCTTTGTCATTGAGACTTTGGAAGACAAAGTGAAGGCGTGAGAGGGGTTTGTGGGAGAAGTACAGTGTGTTGGGGGGATGGGTCTCAAGGGATGTTGCTCATCCAGCCCTCCCCTTTCTCCCAACTCCCTTTCTTTCTCTTTTACTACAATGCCCTTTCAAATGTTTTATGTGACCTCTGACCTCCCGACCCCTAACCCTTCTGCTCCCATCGTACCAGCCTCTCTCAAGGTGCCCCTCAGGGCTGGACGAGTCCATGGCTCCCCAGTAAGTTTCGCTCACGGTAGGGAATATATGAAATCAGTCACTTAATAAAAATTTTGTTAGTTTATTGTCAGTGCCGACGATCAAATCTGTCCCATCGATCGGTGCTTCTCTTTGTCTTGACGCAGGGTCGCCTATCATCCAGACTCGTCTCACACTGTGTAGCTGAATATAACCGTGAACTGTCGGTCCTTGGGCCTCCCCCTCCCAAATGCTCTGATCATAGACATAAACGAGCACACCTGGCCCCAGCTCCTGTTTTTTGTTTGTTTGTTTGTTTAATTACACTTATTAGTTTGTGTGTGCCGGTGTACACGTGTGGGAGTCAGAGAAAAGGGTGAGGTTGGGTTTTCCCTGTCATGTGGGTTCTAGGGAATTCAGAGTGTGAAGCTTGACACCTTCATCCTCTGAGCGGCGTCTCGCTGCTACATAGCTCAGGCTGGCCTCGGCTTCCTGTGCTGAGACGACAACCATGTGTCATCAAGGGGCTTGAGATCTGAGTTCTTCATGACCGTGTGCACAAAACTACGTTACTCTGTGTAGCCCTGGCTGGCTTGGAACTCACTTTGTAGACCAGACTAGCCCAAAGGCACTGTGAAGGCAAGTAAAGTGTCTATTTAACATACCTGTTACAGGATACGGCTGGCATACCCCACCCTCTACCCTGAACTCTCCAGCCCAGGAGCTGGGCTGTCTGTTCCTGTTCCCCAGAGGCTCCTTCTGATACAATCCAGACATTGTGGTTACCTCCCCGCCTGGCTGCTCTACTAAGTTCTCCTCTCTCCCTTTCTGTCCCCTTCTCCCCACAAGGTCCAGGGTCTGGACTCTCCCAGATGCATCTGCCTCAAACATGTTTTAAATTACACTTATTTGTGTGTGTGATTGTGACACGTCTGTGCATATGCTGTAGCTGGTGTTTGCTACTTTGTGACTTCTCTTTCCCCATTCTTTATCCCCCTGGTTTCATTCCCTAACACTAGGTAGGAGAGAAGCAAGGATAGAGGAGAGATCGGAATTAGGAAAATTCAGAATCTAATTTCTTTCCTTTTGTTTCTGCTTTGACATCGGCTACTAAAAACCAACATCCAACAACTACCCAGACGGTCTAGTGGGGCTCTAGCATTTATATACCCTCTGAAAAGTTCCCAGATTTCCAAATGTCACACAGTTGCACCTGGCAATACCATGCTTCTGCTAACACATGAGGCAAATCACAGTCAGCCCCACATCCCTAAACCTGGGACTAAAATAAAGCATATTCTTATTACTGTGGGTTTTTAAAATTTATTTCTATTTTATGTGCATTGATGCTTTGCCTGCAAGTATATCTGTGTGAGGGTGTTGGATCCCTTAAACCAGAGTTACAGTTGCCAGCTGTCATGTGGGTGCTGGGACTTGAACCCAGGTCCTTTGGAAAAATATCCAGTGCTCTTACCTGCTGAGCCAGCTCTCCAGGCCCATCTCTCTCTCTCTCTCTCTCTCTCTCTCTCTCTCTCTCTCTTGTTTAATTTAATTTAAAATTTTAAAGAAACCAGAATTCCAGAATTTTCACTATAGTATGTAGATATATATGTCACAGTGTGCATGTGGAGGTCAGAAGACAATTTGCAGGAGTTGGGTTTCTCTTTCCACCTTGTGGGTCCCAGAAATGGAATTCGGGTTTTTTGTTTGTTTGTTTGTTTGTTTTTGTTTTTTTTTGGTTTTTTTGGTTTTTTTTTTTTAAGATTTATTTATGCATATTAGTACATTGTCACCCTCTTCAAATACATTAGAACGGGGCATCGAATCCCATTACAGATAGTTGTGAACCACCACGTGAGTGCTGGGAATTGAACTCAGGACCTCTGGAAGAACACTCAGTGTTCTTAACCACTGAGCCATCTCTCCAGCCCCACTTTTTTAAAAAAATTATTTTTATTTTATGCACATTGGTATGGTTTTGCCTACACATATTGTCTGTGTGAGGTTGTCAGATCCTGGAGTTACAGGCAGCTGTGAGATGCCATGTGGGTGTTAGGAATTGAACCAGGATCATCTGGAAGAGCAGTCAGTGCTCTTAACGGCTGAGCCATCTCTCCAGCCCTGTAATTCGGGTTCTTGGGATTTGGTGGCAGGCATGGAGCCATCTCACAGTCCAAACCTCGTTTTTCTGAGACAGGGTCTTTCATTGAACTTGAAGCTTACAGTTTTGATAAGTTGGATGGTCAGACTGGCATCCTACCTTCCCACTTCTCCCTGGCACCATGGTTTCAGATGGGAGTGGTCATGCCTGGTTTTTATGTGGTAAGGGTTGCTCATGTGTGTGCAGCAAACCCTGTTCCCCAGATCCATCAGCTTTATTTTTTAAGTTCCCTTCATGACGATGACTTCTGCTGTGATCTTGTTGCTTTCAGAGCTAGCTACACGCCTGTGCATTAGGGCTTTTGCCATAAAAGATTGACTGTCAGCAAACTCTGGGAAAAGAGAATGGGAACCAAGTGGAAGAGCTAGCTAGTGACTGCCCCACCCCTAGGGCCTGAGGAAAGGGAGAAACAACTGTATTTCCCTGAGAATGTAAGCTTTAGGGGCTTGCAGGTGTTGATCCTCTGCTGACTGGGTTGTGGACTTAAACAGAGATTTCCTGTTTTCCTTGATTTGTGTTTGGTGGTGTGGGGGCACTGAATCCAGGATCTTGTCTCTGCAGAAGAGGGTCCTGGGTAGCAAAGGCTGAATCCAGGATCTTGTCTCTGCAGAAGAGGGTCCTGGGTAGCCCTGGCTGGCTTCTGACTTAGCACACCACATTGTGGTTCAATATGAGTTTGTGTGTGTGTGTTGATTATTGATTCAGCATGAATTAATAGTATGGAACTCTTTTGGCTTCCTTGGTGTGTGTCTTCTGGGGCTTGAACCCAGGACCTCTCACATGCTATGCACACAGTCTCCCCCTGAATTCCATCTCTAACATCTTGCCCCCTCTTCTGAATTCAAGTTAACAGGCCGTTTTTTTTTTTTGGTAATTTGTAAAAACTCTGTTATTAGTTTGGGTCTGTTGTGCTGCTTGGGAACAGAGTATTTAGCTGTGTAAGAAAGAATTGCTGCCTAAGTTCTATGTTCCGCAGCTTCGCAGCTCCTCATTTAGTGGTGATTTGCAATTGTTTATGCAGCTCATGAGTGTGCTTAAATACTGTCCTGCTCAATATTAATCCTCAATGCTTGCTGCTCTGACACTGGCTGTGATGGCTCACACTGTCAGGCTTGTTCCTCAGCTTCATGGCGTCCATCTCCTGACTATATACCAAGATATGTATGCACACACACGTTCATGTGGACGCGCGCACACACACAGCCCTGGTGTTCATTATGTATATAAATGTACACACACAGAACCCTGGTGTCCATTCTGTATGTATGTGCACAAATACACACACACACATAACCCTGGTGTTTTATATATATATATATATACACACACACACATATATATATACATACACACATGTATATATTCAATACACAGACAGACACATATACACACACACACACCACATACACCAGGTGTCCACTCTGTATATATGTGCACACACACACACTCACACACAACTCTGATGTTCTCTCCCTCTCTGTTTATCTGTCTGTCTATCTCTCCCAAGACATATATATATATATATATATATTATATCCATATAAATGTATACATATAATATATATATGTATACACACAACTCTGATGTTCTCTCCCTCTCTGTTTATCTGTCTGTCTATCTCTCCCAAGACATATATATATATATATATATTATATCCATATAAATGTATACATATAATATATATATGTATACACACAACTCTGATGTTCTCTCCCTCTCTGTTTATCTGTCTGTCTATCTCTCCCAAGACATATATATATATATATATATTATATCCATATAAATGTATACATATAATATATATATGTATACACACAACTCTGATGTTCTCTCCCTCTCTGTTTATCTGTCTGTCTATCTCTCCCAAGACATATATATATATATATATATATATATATTATATCCATATAAATGTATACATATAATATATATATGTATACACACAACTCTGATGTTCTCTCCCTCTCTGTTTATCTGTCTATCTCTCCCAAGACATATATATATATTATATCCATATAAATGTATACATATAATATATATATGTATACACACAACCCTGGTGTTCTCTCTCTCATATATATATGTACATATATATATGTGACCACACACACACCCTGGTGTTCTCTGCAAGAGCAGCAACTTCATTCAGAGCATCAGACAGTTTATACTCCAAGGGTTAAGAAGGGTCACCTAGCCGGGCGTGGTGGCGCATGCCTTTAATCCCAGCACTCAGGTGGCAGAGGCAGGTGGATTTCTGAGTTCGAGGCCAGCCTGGTTTACAGAGTGAGTTCCAGGACAGCCAAGACTACACAGAGAAACCCTATCTCGATAAAAACGGAAAAAATAAAAAAATAAAAAAGATTAACAGAGATCCTCCAGCCTCTGCTTTCCAAGTGCTAGGATTTCAGGTGTGGGCTATCATGCCCATCCAACATTTTTTTTTAAACTTTAAATCATGGTTGATTACATTTATTTGTTTTATTTTTTTTTATTACATTTACTTGTGTGTTTGTTTAGCGTGTGTGAGAGAGAGGGTGTGTATAGGTCAGAGGACACTCGTGGGAGTTTGCTCTCTCCTTCTACCATGAACCAGCTCATCAGGGGTAGTGACAAATGTTCCTACCCACCATACCTTCTGGTTCTTGAACACTTATTCACAGTGCTGTTTCTCAATCTGTAACTTTTTACAGATACAAACTTTTATCTCTTTGCTCACTCTCTGCATAGGTTCGAGGTTTTAATGAGCCTTTTCAACAAACTCAAGCCAGACATTAGGCTACTGCCTTAGTTAGGGTTTCAATGTTGTGAAAAGACACCATGACCAAGGCAGCTGTTACATAGGAAAACATTTAATTGGGGCTGGCATACAGTTTCAGAGGTTTAGTCTGTTATCATCTTGGCGTGAAGCATGGCAGCATCCAGGCAGGCACGGTACTGGAGAAGGAGCTGAGAGTTCTATATCTTGATCCAAAGGCAGCAGAAGGGGATTGTGTGTCACACTGAGTGTAGCTGGAACATATCTAAGACTCCAAGGCCTGCCTCCACCGTGACATACTTGTTGGAAGCCAACTAGGCCATACCTCTTAATAGTGTCACTCCCTATGGGCCGTGCCTCCATGGGGCCCTTTCCTATTCGAACCACCATGGCCACCTTGCGGTCTTGTTGCTGGTTGCTCTTCGTGGACAGTACATCTTAAGGGGTGCGGTTTGGTTCGGTTCCCTCTTTACCTTGCATCATCCTGTGTGTGTACCTTCTGTCACAAGTGGGTATTGACACGCAGAAACTACTTCTGTTTCCATGGCTGAGAGCTCTTTGGGACCATAGTGTCAACTTAGAACCCCTGAGTTCTGAGGCTCCCGCTGATACTGGTGCTTGGAGGGTCTCCTTTCTTCCTTCAAGCTACTCAGGGAGACCATTTAAAATTTTTTTTAAAAGTTCATTATGATTGTTATTTGATATTAATATGTGTGCATGCATGTGTTTGGGAGTGTGTGCACACACAAGTGCCAGGACACGCATGTAGAAGTTAAAGGACAACTTTGGGTGTTGGTTCTCTTTCTATCATGTAGGTAGGTTCCTTGGATTGAACTGAGGTCATCAGGCCTGGTGGAAAGCACCCTGTGTAAGACTACGCTCAGTGCCAAACCGCCTCCATCTTTTGGAGTTCAGCTGTGCCTGATGACAAAAGATCATTTCAGCTTCAGCTGGTGCTTATTCACCATTCATATCCCCTGGTGGAGGGTGAGGAGAGTCACGGGACCCTCACCTGAGTATCTAGTCCTCAATACCACATTTGTGTGCAAATCTGCCCTAATTGCACAAGGCCTTGGGAGGGGCTAGAGTATAAGGTCCAGGTCTAGTAGAGGGAGGGCTCTGTGTGGAAATGGGAAAGCGATCATCCCTGCCTGATACTAATTTTCCAGCATGGTCTTTTGGTGGGAGCACTCTCAGACGGTAAGAAGTGCCCCAACCATGCTCTATAAAGTTGCCTAATGAGCTCATAGACTTCAGAGTGAAGTTGGTAGAATTGTATATTGGGTTGTCATTGGGACAGTAGGGGGAAGGCTAGACATTGCTTACATTTTGTTAACAACAGACTTTATCCACTGAGGCTTCTTGCTGGTCCTAATTTCATTGTTTTATCTTGTGTGTGTGTGTTTGTGTTTGAAGGCCAGAGGTAAGTGTTAGATGTCTTCCTCAATTGCTTGACATCTTATATTTTGAGACAAGGTCACTTATTAAAAGCCTGGTGCTCAGTGATTCTGCAAGATGAAGGGGAGAGTACAGGCTCCTACTGCCACACCCAGCTTCTTGGCGTGGGTGATGGGCATACAGGCTCTGGTCCTCAAGGTTCCCTAAACACTTCACTGCTAAGCTAGCTCCCCAGCTCCTTCTGTCTTTTGCTTAAGGTTATCCAGTGTTTCTGGATACTTTAGACAGGAGGGGGGTCTACATCCACTTAGGCTACCACAAGATTTATTTGCCATGCATGGCAGCTCTTTCCTTTAATCCCAGCACTCAGGAGGCAGAGGCGGGCAGATTTCTGAGTTTTAGGCCAACCTGGTCTATATAGTGAGTTCTAGGACAGCCAGGGAGATGTAGAGAAACCCTGTTTCAAACAAACAGAAAAACAAACAAACATGAAAATTGTAATCATGTTTGTACTCTGTAGCCCAGAACAATAACCTGTCTAGACCAGATTGAATGAATGAGTGAATGAATGAATGAAATTTCCACTTTCTGATGCAGATGGAAACAATATTCTGGCAAGCCCTTGCTTCCTGTCTCTCCAGGAACCTGCTTGATTTTATTTTTGAGATAGCATATCCATGGATAGTCCAGGCTGGACATCCTTGAGAGTCAGCGTCTTGAGTGGGGCTTTTGAACCGCCTTGTTCTGCTATGCTTGATGTTTGCAGGTGGTGAGTGAGTTCCCATACTGTGGGGGTGGGGTGGGGTGGGGGTGGGGCTTCCCACAGCACTCCTCCCTAGAGGAAGGATTAAAGAATGCAGCGACCCGAACAGGAGTCTGCTTCCTTCCCTTGCTTCCTCTGGGTTTAAGAAAAGCTTGTCTTTGATGAGATTGAGCCCTGGGCTCCTGTTTTACATTTTCTGTTAGATACCTTGTCTGAGGCTGGTTATTGACGCCAAGGCCTGTTTTAATTCTCACTCCTCTGCTAATCAATTACAGCGTTTATCCATTAATCGGGTGTTCCGACAGGGTCAATAACTGCTTCTTGGATCCTGTGTGAGATTGCACATCATCAAACTAGGAATGAGTGAGATTTAAAACCTGGTGTGACTTCCCCAGGCTGGCGGAATAACAGAGCAAAGCCCAGCGAGTGGGTTTTAATATATTGGGGGTGGCACGATCCAGGATTTCCTCTTCAAGTAGTCCATAGTCCATAGCAAGGCTCAATGTTCCTGAAGTGTGGACAGGTGTGCCTCGGTTTAAGAAAAACAGAAACGTTAAAGAGCAATAATTGTCAGCATATCCCCACGACCACATTCACTGTTGTGAACGCACAGATTTCTTCCTTTATCCAATAGGATCTTGGCACCTGGTATAGAGGATAAAGAAACTTAAGGCACAAATGTTTGCTAGGTAAAAATTCAACCCCCAATTTATATCAAGTACCTTATTATACCGTGAGGGAAGTGGAGATATTTTATGGTTGACTTTCTCTATATAAGTATCCTTGGGCCCATTTTTCATGTGAGCCGCAAATCCATATTCCCTTCCATGTGGACAGGCCACTTCCTTCTCCCTCAATCTCCAGGACATGCCACATACACAGAGCCCGTAGACTCAAAAAGTCTTTGCTAAATGAAGAGTTAAAAGTTTCTGAGCATAAGGATGGTTCTGGGTTTTGTTTTGTCTTGTTTTTCGTCTTTAATGACAGATGTACCAACATTTGATTGTCCTCTCATCAAGGGCGGGGAGCAGAGACACTTGTGTAGACTTTTCCATTCTCCTCCGTGTCACTTGGCTGTCGTGGTCATTGTCTCCCTCCTCCCTCCTCTCCTCGCACTGTGGTGAGCTCTGTCATTCCCTCTCCCTCTGGACTTTTGTCCCCTTTGTTTTTTGCTGCACCTCAGAAGCCCATCACTGCTTTCATCTTGGTCCCATTCATGCGTGAGGGAACAGTGGTGTCCTGTTGTGGGGATGTTCCGCCGGGTTTCAAACAGTAGGGTTTCCCTTTATTCTCCTCCGAGTCCCACAATGGGCTGAATGTCTGCTGTAGAATGCACACACTAATATGCCAGGTTATTTGGTTTCTAAGAAGTCAATAAAAATACTACATTTAGGTTCGGCCCTTGGCTCCCTCCACCCCTCCCCTGCTTTTTAAGTCTTAAATATGTTTTTTTATTTCTGATGGTAAAACACACTCTCCTATATTAATTCAAGGAAAGTGAATCTGGCTATGTAGTTACTTTTTTTTTTTTTTAACCATAGGCAGCCAAGACTTGGAGAAGATGCCAAAAAGAATGACTTCCCAGACTGATCTTGGCCAGACTTCCTGGTTTAAGAAAGTAGCACCCGTCTGCCTTCTCCAGTGTGTCTCATCCAGACTATCTTGTTTTATTCTTGTTTTGGGGTTGTGTGCGTTGGCAGGGGTGAGCGTGCACGGAGTGTACATAGTTAACAAACAAGGCCTGAAGACCAGCAAAGTTGTAAAAAGTCAAAGAGATTTTAAGCTTGTGATGTCTCAACACACTGAACTCAGGTACAGTCTTCAAAATCGTCCTTAGCGATGCATAAAAGAGAAAACTTGAACAGGCGCTACTGTGTACCTTGCCTAGGCTATGCTGTCAGGGTCACTTGCCACCGGGGCCCTATTTAAAAAGGGATCGGGGTAGTTGGCTCAATCAAGCATTTCATTAAGAGGGGGGCTTTGATTAATTCTCTTCTTTGGTGTAACAGATAATTTCAGTAAATGTGTAATGCTCTCTCTGCCGGCCGGCCGGCCGGGGCCGCGGTTGAGACTTATAAAGTTCGGGCTGCGCCCTGCTGAGTGCTAGCATTATCGGCCTACTTTGCTGTGATGAAGAGGTGCACGTCCCACACAGTGTTCTAATCCTTGACAGGCGAGGCTAGCCTTTCAACATGACTGCTATCTGGGACCCTGAGTTAGGAAAGCGCTGTTGGCCTGCAGGCAGAGACAAAGTCTTAGTAAAGCCAGGAAAGACGCAAGAGTACTAAGTTGGCGCTTTGTTGTTTTCTGAAAAATACTTGGATCATCAGCCTCTTGCTCGGAGACTCATGGTTTGGGTAAGTATCTGGTCTGCAGGAAAAAAAGCAAGAAAGGGAAAATTGCGGGCCAGCAGTGAGAGCTTTCTCTGCTGTCTTGTGCGGGTGCCGGGAGGCTGGGGCTGGCTGGGGCTGGCTGGGGCTGGTTGGGGCTGGTTGGGGCTGGTCAGGGCTGGGCCAGCAGTGGGAGCTTTCACTGCTGTCTGCTGCTGTGGGGAAAGCTGGGGCTGGCTGGGGCTGGCTGGGGACTGGCAGGGTCAGGTACGAAGCCCTGGTCTATTGTCAGTTGTTTTCTTTTGTTTACCAACTTTTTTGTTTGTTGAGAGTCTGTCAGGGAGATGAAGGGGTGTTCTGAAGAGAGCCAGTGGGGAATGTTAACTTTGGTTGTTTTGATCTAGGGCTGTGTCAGGAGGGGGGATAAAGTGCTTAGTGTAGAAACTCAGTCACACCTATTGTGTTTTAAAAGCTGGTTTGGGAAATGTGTGTGTTTATTTATTGCAAATGCAAAGTCTATTTGGTAGCCATACACTTAGGTGCTTTGAAAAGTTGAATTTGGGTTCTGAGGGACCGGAACGGCCCCCAGGGAGGTATTGTGGTGATGTGTGAATCCCCCTTCATTTTCGGCTTACTCCCTGGACACCCTGGATCTGTGTTTAGGGCTCTTGCCTTCTGCCCTGTTAATCCAGGCACTGCACATGCGCTTGGAGCAACAGGCTAACAGTCTGTATTTGCGGGGATCCCATATTTGCCATTTGAAGTGAGTTTTCAGTTGTAAGTAGCAAGCTTGGTTGCTTTTCATGAATTTATACACCAACTATTTTTTTTTTATGCTAAATTAGGGTGAGATTTTTAGAATTAACTTCCGAGTGTGTTTGCATGATAACTGCTACAATTCTTCTAAAAGCTTAACAACCAGTTAACACTTTGAACAAATTATTGTGTGATATTCTGCTTCTTGTTGACTGTTTTTTTTTGGTAGTAGTTTTGGATTTAAAGAAAAGATGAACTCATGCACTTAGCAAATACTATTTATTAAATACCGACTTTATGTCAAGTTTCCAGTATTTCAACATCATTTTGATGTCAGTATAATTGCTTTTCAACTTACATGAAGGACCACAGTTGTAAACGGCAGAAACCTCTCGGTACCCTTAGTATTCAGTAACCAGCTTTAACTGTCCATGGGGTGCAGCATGTCTTTGGTCTGAGTTTGGGGCCTTAGTCCTTGGGGCGCTGTGACTGGTAAATGTCTCCTGATGAATGCTAGAGAAACCATGGAGGCTTAGTGGTGGTGTAGCAAGTGACCACTGGTGGTCACTTGTTTTTCCCTACTTGGAAAAAGAGCCAGCAAGCAGCTCAGGCTGGAAATGAGAGTCGAGACCCTAATGTGGCCTGGCCCACAGTGCACACCCATAGCAACCTCTCCCCCTCCCCATATCCTCTCTGTTTTCCTGAGAGTGTCAGTTACTAACATTCTGATTTCCATCAATTACCCTTGAGAGATAGGGGAGTCACCAGGTGGGTGCTGCTTCTGTGACCAGCAAAGAGTTGTAATAGCATCAGTGCTTCATTCCTATGGCAAGTTCCTCGAAGGCCTCAAAGACCTGAGAAACAACCCACCTCCTTTGCTGGTTTGAGGCAGTCTCAGACTTTCCACTCAAACCCAGGACTTCACACATGTTAGGCACAGTGCTCTACCACTGAGCTGCAACCCAGGTGTTTTAGAACGCTTCCTTTATTTGGCAGGTTTCCACTTCTTCCCCTTTGCTAGCTGCTGCTTTCCCAAGAAATAGGCTTGGCACTCACTGAGACAAAGGAACACTCTTCAAAGTGAGCCGAACTCAGGCTTTCCAGGATGGCGGGTCCTCATAAGACAAAAGAAGGGACATGTGGAAGACTTTCTCAAAATTGGAGCATTATGTTCCTCTGGTCACTTTATCTCTGCAATCAAGTGGTAAATGAAATTAATTCCCCTTTCCCTCCCCTTCCCTTCTCTCTCTTTTCTTCTCTTGGTTTTTGAGGCATTCTCCCTCTGTAGCCCAGGCTGACCTGGAGCTCCTAGTAATCCTCCTTTCTTGGTCTCCAACGTGCTGAGATTATAAACATGTGTCACCATGCCCAGCTTAGAAAATTGCTTTCCTGACCCTGGCTGCATCTCTCAGGGAACGACACATCAGTTCTCTCTATTTGCAGAGGATATCAGTGTGACTATTACAGGCCCCACTGTGTGTCTCCCTGGCTGCATCTCTCAGAGAATGACACATCAGTTCTCTCTATTTGCAGGGGATATCAGTGTGACTATTACAGGCCCCACTGTGTGTCTCCCTGGCTGCATCTCTCAGGGAACGACACATCAGTTCTCTCTATTTGCAGAGAATATCAGTGTGACTATTACAGGCCCCACTGTGTGTCTCCCTGGCTGCATCTCTCAGAGAACGACACATCAGTTCTCTCTATTTGCAGGGGATATCAGTGTGACTATTACAGGCCCCACTGTGTGTCTCCCTGGCTGCATCTCTCAGGGAACGACACATCAGTTCTCTCTATTTGCAGAGGATATCAGTGTGACTATTACAGGCCCCACTGTGTGTCTGACTGGCTGCATCTCTCAGGGAACGACACATCAGTTCTCTCTATTTGCAGAGGATATCAGTGTGACTATTACAGGCCCCACTGTGTGTCTTCCTGGCTGCATCTCTCAGGGAACGACACATCAGTTCTCTCTATTTGCAGGGGATATCAGTGTGACTATTACAGGCCCCACTGTGTGTCTCCCTGGCTGCATCTCTCAGGGAACGACACATCAGTTCTCTCTATTTGCAGAGGATATCAGTGTGACTATTACAGGCCCCACTGTGTGTCTCCCTGGCTGCATCTCTCAGGGAACGACACATCAGTTCTCTCTATTTGCAGGGGATATCAGTGTGACTATTACAGGCCCCACTGTGTGTCTCCCTGGCTGCATCTCTCAGGGAACGACACATCAGTTCTCTCTATTTGCAGAGGATATCAGTGTGACTATTACAGGCCCCACTGTGTGTCTTCCTGGCTGCATCTCTCAGGGAACGACACATCAGTTCTCTCTATTTGCAGAGGATATCAGTGTGACTATTACAGGCCCCACTGTGTGTCTTCCTGGCTGCATCTCTCAGGGAACGACACATCAGTTCTCTCTATTTGCAGAGGATATCAGTGTGACTATTACAGGCCCCACTGTGTGTCTTCCTGGCTGCATCTCTCAGGGAACGACACATCAGTTCTCTCTATTTGCAGAGGATATCAGTGTGACTATTACAGGCCCCACTGTGTGTCTTCCTGGCTGCATCTCTCAGGGAACGACACATCAGTTCTATTTGCAGAGGATATCAGTGTGACTATTACAGGCCCCACTGTGTGTCTTCTCATGAGTTATGTGATAGTCTCCAAAGTTCGTTCACTTCAAATCCAGCCCTTCTCAATACAGAAGGCAGACAAGAGCGGCTTCTAATCTGTTTAAAACACTTGTTCCGTCCACTTTGAACATTGAGAACACCTTCCTGGGCAGTCATAGTCTGGAAGCACTATCCAGACTTGCTAAGGGAGCCAAGGAAACCAGAATGCAAGGGGTCAGCAAAGCATCTTCTTCCCATAAGGCAGGATGAAAGGCTGCCTTATAAATCTAAATGGGAGTTCTAAAACTGGCAGAGGTGTCTTTGTGTGCTGTGCTCTGCTTGACACATTGTGGCTGATGAGCAGATGTACTCAGTCGTTTATATGGAGATGATGTATATGCAATCCCAGCCCAAAGACCCTCTGCTTATAGGTCCACTTGAAGCCTTTCTTCCACGGCTTTGAGGACCAGGCCCTTTAGTTAGCCACCTGTTTACTATTGGATTTAAGGAAAAAACAAAAACAAAAACAAAAAACACACAAGGATTGTTGGGTAGTGGTTACCCTCAGCGTGTTTCTCTGCATCGGTTTTTCCCGGGTCAGTGACCTGTGTGGCTCCGGTCTGATGGGTCTGTTTGGGGGCCGTGTGTCAGCTGGATTTGATAGACTTCAGAAATGAACATGAAGGCAGGAAGATGCATCACAGTGCTTTGCCCTCTTAAGGGGTGCAAAGAAAGCAAGGTACCCATTAGGTCATGGATGAAGCACTCTCCAGAAAAAAGACTCCTTTGGGGCTGGTGATGGAGCTCAGTTGACAGAGTGCTTGTCTAACATGCCCCAGGCCCTCCATTTCAATCCCCAGCACCACTTAAAAACCAAGGACTTGTGGCTCACGTGCTTGTAAACTCAGCATCCGGGTGGGTGGACGGCAAGGTAAAGAGGTTCATGTCACCCTTGTCTACGTAGCCAGTTTGAAGTCAACCTGAGCTATGAGACCCTATTTCAAAAAAAAACAAAAAAAAACAAAAAAAAACTAATTCCTTTTCTTTCTCTGTCAGTTAGCAGAGTCTGTGTTACTTCTGTTGATAACATCAGAAGGAAGGGAGGGCCAGCTTTCAGCTCATACAATGTGTTACTGCCCCAAGTCACCCTACTGCTTTCATGGGCATCTCCATTGGTACTGTCAGCATTGGCCTAGCCTGTTAGTACTGTCACTGAACCTGCTGCTAGATGGAGGGATGGGGCTGAGTGCCATCTGAGTTGTCTGTGTAAGTCCTTATTTCCAGAGCCACAACAGAGGAGCACTCACAGCCACAACCAAGGAACATTCACAAGTGGCTTCTTGGTTGGGCTCTAGGACCCCACTCTCCAGAGCTTGTGAATGTCACTGTGGTTAAAAAAAAAGCAAAACAAAGGGAACAAGCTGAGTTTCTGGTAGGCTCTGCAGGAGGCTAGTGCATGGGTCCTCAGAAGTATCCCTGGCCCTGAGGAATCCTAAAGGGGACAGGAAGCATCTAGGCTCATTGGTGTCTTTGGTGAGACCCCAAGACAGGCATTTTCTCTTACCTTTCTCAGGACAGGCCTGGCTAAGTTGGGGTGCAAGTGGTGGACTACATGAGCTTGGCAGGATGTGGGCTTCCAGAAGCCTCTGCAGAAGACCAAGATGATCCTTCAGGGAAGCTAAAGGACATAGAGACCACAGCCAAAGATCTCAGGAGGCTAATCGTAGGCTAAAAACACAGAAGGCACAACCCCTTTCTCAGGGTCATAAGAATGAGGGCTAAGGTAGGCAGCCCTGAGTTTGTTATGTTTTCATTGATATTGGTCAGATACTGGAATGTTGCACTATTTGAAGAAAAGCAAGGAGTTGGAAGACTCATACGGATTAGGGAAAGTAAATGAGATGTCTCTGAATCTCATGCTCTTGCTATACAAATGGTAATAGCTTAAGCTTGAATCCCCAGAACCTACATAAAATGTGATATTGTAGCACACATCTATGGCAAGATGGGAGGCAAAGGCAGGAAAATCTCCCAAAGCTTGAAACCCAGCCTGGTATAGGCAGCAGTGAGAAACAAAGAGAACCTACCTTTAAAAAGGTGTATGGAGACTAACGCCCTAGGTTGTCCACTGACTTGCACACAGGCACCATGGCACATGAACACACATACATACATACATGCGCACACACACATCATAAATATGTTCGGCACATAAGCAAATGTTGAGATAATAAACCAGATGTGGCATTCACCTGTAGTCCTAACATTCGTGAGGTAGAGGCAGGAGGATCAGAAATTCAAAGTCATCTTCAGCTGCTCTAAAGTTCAAGGCCAGGGCTGTATAGTCAGATTGTATTAAAAATAAAACAAGGACTGAAGATGTAGCTCAGCGGTAGAGAATTGGCTTGGCATTTGTAAGGCTCTGGATTTGATCTTCACTCTGGGGGTTGGGAAGGGAGTAGGGACAGATTTTATTTTATTTTATTTTATTTTATTTTATTTTATTTTATTTATTTATTTTGGTTTTTCCAGACAGGGTTTCTCTGTGTATAGCTTTGGCTGTCCTGGAACTCACTCTGTAGACCAGGCTGGCCTTGAACTCAGAAATCCACCTGCTTCTGCCTCCCAAGGGCTGGGGTTAAAGGTGTGCACCACCGCCCTGGCTCAGTTTTTACTTAAACAAAGATCACAGTAGGTGACTATCTATAAAGGGGCCACTTGTGGAGCATTGCCACCATACTCAGAGACAACTTCATAGGAAGGACAGAGGCACATGCAATTAATTGGCCTGTCTATGATGGATGAAGGAGGAGGTGTTATGTGTATCTTGGAGCACAGATGACTGTAGAGTCTGGGTACTGATAGAAAGATACCCCAAAAGATACCAACAGTAAAGCCTGTACGATCTCTTCTACCTCTGTGTGTGCCAGCTGAGCAGGACAGAGAGTGATAGACAGCTCCACACTGCTCCTATTTTGCTGGAGCATCGCATGACCTGGGGCTTGAGTGACTCTGTGAGACCTGCCCCTGACCTGCCCCTCTGCATTGGAGGCTGAAGTGATGAAAACTTGAAATACAGACCATGGAGATGTGTTTGCAGGAGAGGATGTGGGATTGTTGGTTGTCTGTGTTTTGGGTTGTTCATGTGTTGCATGTTCTTGTAGAGGCCAGAAGACAACCTTGAGTGTCTCCAGCAGGCACTACCTGTGTCTTTGTGACAGGATCTTTCCTTGGCCTGGAGCTCACTGGTTAGACTAGTCCCCCTAGAGAACTAGACCTTCAGTCAGTCCTTGCCAGCACTGGGTTTACCACTTTTTTATTATATTTTTCTTTTATTTCTTGAGCCAGGGTCTTACTATATAGCTCGGATCATCCTGGAACTCGCAGGGATCTGTCAGCCTCTGCCTCCTGAGTGTTGTGTGTGGGGATCAAAGGCATGCGACTCCACCTCAGTGGGCTATACAGCCTTGGAATTTGAACTCAGGGCCTCACATTTTTTTTTTTTTTTTTTTTTTTTTTTGGTTTTTCGAGACAGGGTTTCTCTGTATAGCCCTGGCTGATCCTGGAACTCACTCTGTAGACCAGGCTGGCCTCGAACTCAGAAATCCACCTGCCTCTGCCTCCCGAGTGCTGGGATTAAAGGCGTGCGCCACCACGCCCGGCAGGGCCTCACATTTTTATGTCTCTCTGTGTCTGTCTCTTTGTTTGTCTCTCTGCCTGTGGCTCTCTGTTCCTCTGAGTGTGTTTCTCTCTGTGTGTCACTCTGTCTTTGTCTCTGTCTCTCTCTATGTGTGTGTGTGTTTAAGAATAGAGGTCAGGGGGGCTGGTGAGATGGCTCAGTGGGTAAGAGCACCCGACTGTTCTTCCCAAGGTCCAGAGTTCAAATCCCAGCAACCACATGGTGGCTCACAACCATCCTTAACGAGATCTGGCGCCCTCTTCTGGTGTGTCTGAAGACAGCTACAGTGTACTTTACATATAATAATAAATAAATAAATCTTTAAAAAAAAAAAAAAACAATAGAGGTCAGGCAGGCCGGGCGTGGTGGTGCACGCCTTTAATCCCAGCACTCGGAAGGCAGAGGCAGGCGGATTTCTGAGTTCCAGGACAGCCTGGTCTACAAAGTGAGTTCCAGGACAGCCAGGGCTATACAGAGAAACCCTGTCTCGAAAAACCAAAAAAAAAAAAAAAAAAATAGAGGTCAGGCAGGGCGGTGGTGGTGCACGGGGAGGCAGAGGCAGGCGGATTTCTGAGTTCGAGGCCAACCTGCTCTACAGAGTGAGTTCCAGGACAGCCAGGGCTATACAGAGAAACCCTGTCTCAAAAAGCCAAAAGAAAAGAAAGAAAGAAAGAAAGAAAGAAAGAAAGAAAGAAAGGAAAAAGAATAGAGGTCAGAGACAGCCTAGCGTGTCTGGTACTGGTATTGCCCTGTTTAGGAGAAGTAGTTTGTTGTTCTCTGCTGTTTGTCTTAGGCTAGCTGCCCCAAGAGGTTATGGGGACTCTCCTGGCTTCCCATCTCACTGGAGGAGGTGTTAGTATTGCAGGTGCACTCTGCCATGTCTGGTGTCCTGTAGTGCATGCTGCTGTGTCTGGTGTTCTGTGGTTCTGGACATCTAGACTCAAGTCCTGCCTGCCTGCACAGAAAGTGCTCTACTTGCTGAGCCAGCTCCCAAGACCCTGTGTTTTAAGCCTGTTAAACAGTGTATAGAGGGCTGGAGAGATGGCTCAGTGGTTAAGAGCACCGACTGCTCTTCTGAAGGTCCCGAGTTCAAATCCCAGCAACCACATGGTGGCTCACAACCATTTGTAACAAGATCTGACTCTCTCTTCTGGAGTGTCTGAAGACAGCTACAGTATACTTACATATAATAAATAAATAAAACTTTTTTTTTAAAGAGTGTATAGAAAGAAAACCCACAAAGCTAAAATATTAAAATATGGGCATTTATTATCTTTTCCTTTTCCATCGATCTCAACAGGACATTATGGCAGAACTAAAAGTACTTAAAAACTGTTGAGTTTTGGACCCTGGACCAACAGCTGAGGTGCATATTTAACATACCAAAGTGGACCTGACTTCCAGTTTCTCCCAGTGTCCCTCCGTCCTTTCCTGGCATACCCCACTCTCTACCCTGAAATTTACAGCCCAGGGGTTGGGCTTCCCCTCCCCCAAAGGCTTTTTCCTCTCTCTCTCTATATATATATATCTCCCCCAAACCCACCCCTCCTCTCTCCCTCTCTGCTGTGTTCGAATGCTCTGTCTCCCTCCACTCCCTCCACCTCTGTCTCCATTACCCTGGTGACTTTCCCTGCCTGACTCCTTGGGTCCAATCAGAGAGCCATTTCCCAGTAAACTTGCCTTTATATATACATGCTGACTTGAATTGGCTCATTTCAGTGGTGGAGAAATAACTTAGAAACTTCTGTGTCATTGTTATTATATGAACGACTCACAGATGTGTACTAGGAGCTAAATCATGAATCCCAACAAGCTGTGTGCATTCTCTAATGCTGCCCCCATAGGTGGATCTCAAAGTGTAGCCAAGACTGCCCTCAAAAGCAAAATATCCCCCCCCCCCCCGCCTCCTCAGCTTCACTAGATTGGAATTAACTGTGCCTGACTTGTTTATCTTGTTGTTGTTTTTTTTAATTACTTTATATATAGATATACATATATATATGTGTGTGTGTGTATTTATGGTATATATAGTGTGTCAGTGTGTATACATATATGTACATGGGTATGCATAGCCATGCATGCATATTTAGAGACCAGAGGGCATTCATTGTATAATAATGTTTTCCTTTTTGCTTTTTTTTTTTTTTTTTTTTTTGGTTTTTCGAGACAGGGTTTCTCTGTATAGCCCTGGCTGTCCTGGAACTCACTCTGTAGACCAGGCTGGCCTTGAACTCAGAAATCCGCCTGCCCCTGCCTCCTGAGTGCTGGCCTTATTTTTTTAGTAAGGCTGGCTGACCACCAAACTCCCTGGACCCACCTGTCTTCACCTCCCAACACTGGGGTCACAGGTACACATGACCAAGTCTGGCTTTTATGTGGGTTCCTGGGGATTTGAACTCAGGTCCTCAAGCTTGTCTACTCTTAAGTCCACTGAGCCACCTCCTCTGCTCCTTATATTAATGTTTAAGATCCTACAATACCAGTGCTATATTATACCATAGGGATGGCTCGACAAGAGAAAACCCAGTAAAAAATTGTCGTTCCTAGGAACTTGACTCCACCACAGAAAGGAATAGACTCTGTCTGAACTGTCTCTGTAGAGGGACAGCTGCTTAGACTGGGTGGGAAACCACCCCTCTTTTTAATTGGTCACTTAAAATTCTTTCCATTTTACTCTGTGCACTTCCTCCCTAGCCTGTTATTCTTGCTTTGTCTGTTACCAGTCCTGGATGGTGTCTAACTACTTCTAAAGGCACCATTCGTCACCAGGTACTCTTGTTCATTAGGCCGTTCATTCAGCTGCCAGTCAGCCAATTTGGGAAATACGGCCCTTTCCCTCAAAAGCCATAGCTCCTCTGGACATGTGTATGCTTGCGGTGTGTGCCGCCCTTCTCCCCAAGCAGCTGGAATGAGCTGTTGGAAGCTGGGACCAGTGGCCAGCCCTGTCCCTGTTAGGTCTGTTGGCGCAGGAAGGAGGGAAACTGAGCTTCTGTCTGTGTTCTGGCTCCGGCCCTTTGACATTGCTTCCCTGTGACTCTTCTGGATGACAACATAACCTTGAGTCCTTCACCAGATGTTGTCTCCTGCTCCTAAAAGGAAGAAGGGAATGATAATGGATGTTTTCAATGTACTGGGTCTTTATTTTGTTCAGACTGAAAGGGAACAAGGCAAAGAGGTTAACATCTTTTCTTGTTCCATCCGAGTAAGCATGAAGACCTACGATCCTTAATCTGATAAAAGAAAAATAAGCCTTGTGTGTTTGTGGGATTTTGGATTCATTTCTCTTGCCCTGCTCCCATGCTCTGTATTTTTGTAGTCAAATACAGCCTGGACCTTTGGGCACCATTTGGTTCCTCCCCTCCCCCCCCCCCTCTTCTCCCCTCCCCTGTGGTCACACAAAGAGCAGTGAGCCCACAAAAGACTCAGTTTCTGGGTTTTGTATTTTAAAAGGATGAAATACGTGCTATACTTAGAAACACAAAACTGATCCCTTAGAACTTGCCCCCAAAAGAAATGCATTGACACCAGGATCGGAAGAGTAAGGGAAGTGAGAGAAATTTAGAGTTAAAAAAAAAAAATGCAGCCTAAGAGAGTGTGCAAACAGTAGGTGTAAAAGTCCTCCAGCCTCCCAACGCAACGTGGAGAATGGTGTGGGGCTTCCAGGCTGTCCCCCTCCAACCTCCCAGCTCAATGTGGAGAGTGGCGTGGGACACTGCCACTCACAATGTTTTGACAAGGCTCACTCCGGGCTGGAGTTGACAAGGCTCATCCGGCTCTGCTACTGGCTGGGGCCCCTCTGTCATCTACATCCCTTCTCTGAAATGTTGAGATTGCAGGGTGTACACACTTGACTGTGGCGAGACCTGGAGACAGATACTTTAATTCAGGCTGTTTACTCTAGACAAGTGCTTGACCAACTAAGCTATGCCCCAGCTTCTGCATACCCACCACCTGTTCCTGCATAGCCTTTGCCTAGGAATGGTTTTTCCAGGGGAAATGAGTTAATGGGCACATTATCTTTGAATGCCAATTAAGTAAAATACTACCCCCTAAAGTAGATTCTCATTTTTTTTCTTATAGGATATTATCAAAAACTTGCACCTAATTTTATTTTTTAATTGTATAAAAAAAATCTGTGGCCAGGCGTGGTGGTGCACGCCTTTATTCCCAGCACTCGGGAGGCAGAGGCAGGCGGATTTCTGAGTTCGAGGCCAGCCTGGTCTACAAAGTGAGTTCCAGGAACGCTAGAGCTACACAGAGAAACCCTGTCTCGAAAAACCAAAAAAAAAAAAAAAAAAAAAAAAAAAAAAAAAAAAAAAAAAAAAAAAAAAATCTGTGGAGGTTTGTATCTTCTCTTATTTGCAGGCACCCCTCTGTGATCACCCCACACTCTTTAGCCCCTAAAATGCTGAAATATCTCCTATCTGGTCCTTCAAGGTAAATGTTTTCTGAATTTTGTTCTAAGTTGTAACAAATACAGTCACTTTTTGCTGAGGTTTTTTTGTTTTTTTTGTTTTTTGTTTTGTTTTTTTTTTGAGAAAATGAATGAATGTGAGTCTAGCCTTCCACATTATTGATGTAGAGTCTCCAGGCTAGCTGGCCAACAAGCCCATAGATTCTGCTCTCTTACCTCTCATCTTGATGCAGGAAGGTGGGGATTACAGCAGCAGGTTGCCACAGCTAGCTGGTTTTTGTTTCTTTGTTTTTAATGAATTCCTTCAGGGCATCAAACTCAGATTCCTCATTTCCCCAGCCCTGGATCTTACTTGTTTGAAGTTTTTCTGGATAATGCAAATGAAAGTGCCCATGCTATACATTTTTTCAACTGCCTGTTAGAAGCTTACATTATAGGATACACTGTTATGTTTCCAAGTAGGCACTAGGCAACAATAATATAGTACCTGCTTCGAGGGATTGTTCTAAAGATTAAGGTAATGCAAGTAAAGAACTTAAATGCTGTGTGTGAGCTTGTGTGTGCACACGCCGGTTTGGGCTGAAGACAACCTGCAGGGGTGGGTTCTCTCATCATGTGGGTCTCAAGTTTGGTGGCAAGCGTCATTATATGCTGAGCTGAGTTGAGGGACTCTCAATTAAAAATATATATTATTGAGAATTTATTTTGATTTAATATAAGTGCAGGTACCAGCTGTCTTAACACACTGTCCCTAGCATACTGTAGGTACCTAAATATTGTTTGCTAGAAACGGATACTTAATATAAAAGGTGATTTAGTAGTCTTTTTTTTTTTTTAACATAATTGTGGCTTTAAAGGGTCTTTTGAAATGAAAACTAGAATAGAATCATTTCATAGTTTCATACATTTCTAAGATAGTTTGAAACGTGTAAACAGATCTTATTTACAGGTAACTTGAAAAGGAACTTCTCTGGTAGAAAATGTGGGGACATTGGGCGCCACTGTTTTGCTAAACAACTAGTGTTTATACCTGGGAATTCCCCACGTGCAGGAAATAAACAGATAGGTCTCGGAGGTGTGAGCAACATTTGCAGAGAAAGGACTTGAGGTGCTAATTAAGATGAAAGTGATGGGCCCCACCTGGGTTCCTCACCAGCAGCCACACTGCCTCACAAATTGGTTCTTTGCCCCCCAAGGCGGAATTCACAGTTACACCTCTGAAGCCCTGCCTCACAAGCTCCACCCTGCCCCGTAAGCCCCGCCCTGTCCCATAAGCCCAGCCTGACTTGGGCTCCAGGGTTGATTGACCCTTTGTTAACTATTTGACATCCAAAGTATTTTCCTGGGTTGTCACTGAGTCAAATACTACCTAAAAGTTAAAAAAAAAAAAAAAAAAAAAAAAAAAAAAGTCTACTATTAAAACGAAAGGCAAGATCCTTTTGAAATTCCTTTTTTTTTTTTTTTTTTGGATTAGATAACATGCACACATACCAACTTAAAGCTGATAAAGTTCACAGAGAAGCCTAGATTTATATATAGCTGATCCCAGAAGTTCAGCCCTGGCTAAGGAGTGGGGGTAGAGCTTACAATGGCTCTGAGCAGCAGCATGGAAGTTGTCCCTCATTCCCATGGCCAGAGTTTTTCTAGATGAAGCAAGATTCTCAGCACTGTTCAGATCACGTGTTCCAGACCCACACATGGGGGTCAAGATGGAGGGGGGAGTGTCTTCTCAATCCGTGTTATCTCTGTGTGACCCAAGGATGTAGGCGGGTGGTTTGACTCAGCTTACCAGTTCACAAGCCCACGACCATGTCCAGCTCATACACTGCATCTGAGCTTTCTTCTTACAGGTTGAAGTCACGAACCCCAGAACTGCTGGACTCCAAAACCTCTTGACCCATTTTTTGTCCCTTTCCCATTGCTGCCTACTTCCATGGGGACAGGCTTTGAGAAGCTATATGCGCAAGGAAATTACTCATCGTTTTCCCTCTCCTCCTATCAGCTCAAAAAACCTGATCCTTCAGAGTTAGGAATTGTGCCAGTTCTTGTCCTCCCCCAACCCAGAGCAGAGTCCTTGAAGCTTAGATGAAGCCAGGCAGACCACACAAGCTACAGTCCAGTTAGTCCCACTTTCTGAAAGGATGTCTGTCTGTGTATTTTGATGCTTTTCAGTCCCCCACCCCCCAGTGGCGTGTGTGGATTTATATGCAGGTTGAATCCATTGAGTACCGTGTGGCTGTGCGTTTCAGGCAATGAAAAACGAGCTTCATGTTAATTGACAATGAAGTTAAGGAAGAAATTTTTATTGTTAATCAAGGGCTTAATTGCCTTTGGGACGTTTTAAATAAATGCCATGCAGTACTTAAGGAGCGATGCTGTGTAAGTGAGATGCAAAAATTCTTTAATTAAACCATCAAGGGTACTCCCTGATTGAAATTCCCCCCTTATCTTAATAGTAAAACCTTCATGATTCATGTAACGACTCAATCAGGGGCAGAGTAAATGAAAGGCCCCTCGGAAGAACAAATCAATTGTGTAAATTGACTGAAGTTATTTCTGCAATAGTTTTCTTACAGCTTCTTTGTATTGATCAAGACACATCTCGTGTGAATGTTGGTATGTGCAGTTTGTATTTTTTTTCCCTTAAGTCGTGTTTCAGCCCAGAGTGTATGTAAAGTGTAAGAGGTTCCTGACTGTTGAAAAAAAGAGACATTTCCAGCTGGGTGGTGGTGGCACATGACTTTAATCCCAGTGCTCGGATGCAGAGGCAGGTGGATTTCTGTGAATTTAAGGCCAGCCTGGTCTACAGAACAAGTTCCAGGGCAGCCAGGGCTACACAGAGCTAGAACAAGCAAATGAACGAACAAGCAAAAGTAATTTTCTGGGTGATACCTAAGATTGTCCCTATAATTAATTCATAAGCAGTGCTTTGTCATCCAGTCTGTCAGCAAACCTGAGCACAGCCAAGCACAAAGCTTCATGCTGATAAATGTGAGTGACTGTAAAGAAATTCAGCAGAGGCAGAGATTCAAAGCTGCTTGGCTGATTCCTTACTGTATACAGGAAACAAAATAAAAAACCATGTAGTTTGGATTGATTACTCAGTTTCGGTCAGTGAATGACTGAAGCTCCTGGCTCTGTGAACTTATGTAATAAGCAAGAACAGAGACTGGTACCGTTTGCTACTACTACTGCCTGTGAGCGAGGCTTTCTCTAGGCAGAGGATCCTCAGCCTACAACTGAGCCAAGAACAGAAGTTGTCCTAAAATCCAATAAAGTGGTCTGGTGAGGTGGCCCAGTGAATAAAGGCAGCTGTTGCCAAGCCTGATGAACATGGGTTCAAATCCCTGGGACTTATCATGCTGGAAGGAGGAAACCAACTTTTGAGAATTGTCCTTTGACCTATGTGTGTGTGTGTGTATATATATATATATATATATATATATATATATATGTATCACATTTATGCTTAGATTTCATTTAAGAGAAACATTGTTCACAGAATCGTTTTTACTTTTTTTTTTTAATAGTATAGAATAGAGTTTATTTAAGGCATAGGGAAGGGAGTTGAGGGGGTAGTAGAGACTGAAAAAGGGAGAGAGAGAGAGAGAGAGAGAATAAAGGAGTAGAGGCTGGCCATGAACACATGGTGAGAGAGGGGAAGAGGAATGGGGAGAGAAGGGACAGAGGGGAAGAGAACAAGGGAGCAAGAGCTGTTTTTTGGTTTTTCGAGACAGGGTTTCTCTGTGTAGCCCTGGCTGTCCTGGCACTCACTTTGTAGACCAGGCTGGCCTCGAACTCAGAAATCCGCCTGCCTCTGCCTCCCGAGTGCTGGGATTAAAGGCGTGTGCCACCACGCCCGGCTAAGAGCTGTTTTTTAACTTTCTTTTTTTTTTTTTTTTAAGTTTCTCTCTTACATTTTGAGACAGGGTCTTGTTGTGTAACCCAGCTTAGCTCTGAACTCAGTCTCTGGTGTGTTGGGAGGATAGGCGTATATCATCGTGTCCAGCTTAAAACCTTTTTTGGGGAGTGTGGGGGCAGTTCTGGCAAGTACTATACCAGAACACCAGCTTAAAAATCTCACAGTATAGGGTTACTTCTATTTTTAATACTTAAATTCAGTATTAAGGGGTGACAAAAGCCGGGCGTGGTAGTGCTCACCTTTAATCCCAGCACTCAGGAGGCAGAGGCAGGTGGATTTCTGAGTTCGAGGCCAGCCTGGTCTACAAAGTGAGTTCCAGGACAGCCAGGGCTACACAGAGAAACCCTGTCTCGAAAAACAAAACAAAACAAAAAAAAAGGGGGTGGTGGTGGTGGAAAAGTTATTATAGAATGAATGATGTTTTAAAAGAATTAAGTCCACGAGGAACTTTTCTGTATGTTTTGTGTCTGACTTGGAAAACTTTTATTTATTTATTTATTTATTTATTTATCTATCTATTTATTTATAGACAGGTTGCCTGTAGGCTGTCTGTGGAAGTGTTAGCTGATTGGGACAGATTGTAATCACAGGAATTAGAGCTGAATTTTCATATCCTGGCTCTCCAGCTTGATCTGAGAGTATTTAAGCAGCATGCACACAGCTGGGTCGATGGCAGGAACTGAGGGTCCCAGTCATGCGACTGTTACTGGTAGCCTGTAGTGGGCACTTTCCCTGAGGGATTGATTCCAGGAAGAGCATCGGGGACTAAGGGTGGTACAGAGCCCTGGGGTGGCAAGGGAATGGGATGGGATTCTGTTAAGGGTGGGAATGGTGGTCAAGGTCACTGTGACAGATTCATCATCAATGCGTGTTTCCTGCTCAGTTTTAACTATTCCTAAAATGTCTTCTTAAAAGTTCGTTCTTTTTCTAAGGAAAAAATACCTACAGCTCTTCACCCAAAAGTAACTAGGGGTAAAATGTAGGTTATGAAACAGGTCCTACGACGGCTACGAAGTGTCTGTTGCTGTTACTCACGGGGTGATTTACCCAGAAGTGTGGAAAGGGAGAGAGACAGACAGACCACCAGGGCTCCCTCTGATCTGCCGTCTCTGCCTAGTACCTGCAAGTGTGTCACTCACCAGCCTGCTTGAACATAAGGGCAATAAAAACAAACAACTGTCCAGGATCCAGAGGATACCTGAAGGCTGGCCAACGTTGACTAACCAATAGGCTTAAGGGTATAGGAAATGCTTAGCTGTCAGCAGAGAACCAGGCAGATGAGGAATCTCTAACAGTGTGGTTATCATCTAGTCAGACGAAAGCAGAGCAAGCAGATAATGAAGGAAGATAGAGACAGCCCGTTCTACCATTTACATCAGTTGCTAAACTTGTTTTCCTTTTTTTTTTAATTCTTTTTTTAATTAGATATTTTCTTCATTTACATTTCAAATGCTATACTGAAAGTCCCCTATACTTCCCCCCCCCCTCCTACCCACCCACTCCCACTTCTTGGCCTTGGCATTCCTCTGTACTGGGGCATATAAAGTTTGCAAGACCAAGGGGCTTCTCTTCCCAATGATGGCCGACTAGGCCATCTTCTGCTACATATGCAGCTAGAGACACGAGCTCTGGGGGTACTGGTTAGTTCATATTGTTGTTCCACCTATAGGGTTGCAGACCCCTTCAGCTCTTTGGGTGCTTTCTCTTGCTTCTCCATTGGGGGCCCTGTGTTCCATCCAATAGATGACTGTGAGAATCCACTTCTGTATTTGCCAGGCACTGGCATAGCCTCATACGAGACAGCAATATATGGGTCCCTCCAGCAAAATCTTGCTGGCATATGCAATAGTGTCTGGGTTTGGTGGCTGATTATGGGATGGATCCCCGGGTGGGGTAGTTTCTGGGTAGTCCATCCTTTCTTCTTAGCTCCAAACTTTGTAACTCTTTTCATGGGTATTTTGTTCCCTATTCTAAGGAGGAATGAAGTATCCACCTGTTTGTCTTCCCTCTTCTTGATTTTCTTGTGTTTTGCAAATTGTATCTTGGGTATTCTATGTTTCTGGGCTAATATCCACTTATCAGTTTTCCTTTCAAGACATGGTCCTCACTCCGTAGCCATGCCTGACTTGGAACTTACTATGTAGACCATGCTGGTCTGGAGCTCACAGAGATTCACCTGCCTCTGCCTGCATGGCCCTGGGATCAAAGGCGTGTGCCGCCGCCATGCCCAGCCTGTGTTGAAGCATTCGAGGGTATACGTTCAAGTTCTTTAGTTGGCAGCATTTGTACTGACTTAAATTGCTGGAAAACTTACATGGACGTCAAGGGTGATTCTGTGTTGATAGGGAGTGTTGTTGGGGATTTTCCTTGACAGTCATGTTTTGGTTTGGATGTGCCGTTGACAGTGGGGCCTCACCTGTTCACACACAGTAGATTTCAGGCTGTAATTATAGTATCGACTAATTTGTACCTCAGGATGTGTGTGAAGCTCAGGACTCAGATGCTAGTGATATGGAGCACAGTGTCACATAGCCAGCTGCTTCTAGGATGCCTTCTGACAGACAGACAGACAGAGAGAGAGAGAGAGAAAGAGAGAGATTGCTAGGTCGCTGTTGTGACTTTCTAAAAAAAATCCCGCCTTTCCAGCAGTCCATAAAGGCGCTTGCTTAGCATTTTTCTCTGACTCCCCCCCCCATTTTTGAAATTTAAAATAGGAAATTGTTGAAACACAGACACAGTTGTTTCAATACCTTGTCTTACATCTGTTGAGTTACATTTTATCTTATACTGTAGCCAAGCATTAAAGCCAGAGAATTATTACACCATGCCATCTCTGTCAACACAGTGACTCTTATTTGTTAAAATAAATAAATAAATAAAATTCAAGTAAGAAATCCAAATGATTAGGCACTTAAATTTATTTTTTAAAATAACCTGAGTCATTTTGGAAATCTATACTAAGTTAAGGAAAAAAAAAAAGTATTGGTTAACATCTTGCTTTTGTTAGTGGGCATGGACAAACCAGAAACTTTGTATCTTCTTTAATAAACTAGACTTTTGAGGAAGTTCCCACTTCCATATTAACAAGCCCATAAGATTTGTTCCTGTTGCAGCGACCCCATTGTTATCATTACATATTTCTTAAGTGCAAAAGTTGAATGCAGACAGGGGCTACTTGTGAAATGGCAATTCCCCCCCTCTCCCTTTCCTTTCCTGTCTGGTTTATTTCATTTTGTAGCTGGGAGTCGTGGGTATTTTTTTCTTTAATTTCTTCTCCTCTTTTGCTTTTTAGTTAGTTCACCATAGAAGAAGCTACTGGGCTTTTTGTTTTGATTTTGATCTTTTTTCACCCCCTCCCCCTTTCTTTCTTTCTTTCTTTCTTTCTTTCTTTCTTTCTTTCTTTCTTTCTTTCTTTTTTTTCCTTTCCTTTGCATATTTTTCCTCTTCTGGGGAGAAATGTTTCTGACCAAATTTAAAACACTTGGGTGTTTCAGATCCCTGCAGGGCCATTTTAAGTATCTGGACCTGTAAAGGCCCAGTAATAACTACCTGAATTGCTTTTAATTACACAATATAGCTGCATCATTTTCCTTCAGGTTGGTTCTGATTGATGCCGCAAGGCAATTGTAACCACGGATGATGGGATTAAGTGCCTCTCCAAGTGGCTTAGCTTCTTGTGGGAACAAAGGGGAAGAGGGAAACTCTCAGATCCTTTTTGCCCGAGAAGCCTTTCTCTTCCCTTGCCGCATAAAGAAACACAATTAACAAACATTATCCCCAGAGGTAAATTGAAATGTACATGCAGACAAGAGGGGCTCTTGACTGCAATTAGACATATATGATCCAAGGTATCCTGGCCATTCATTAGCACTAATTGTTTGAGGAAGACGATCAGAACAAATGATTAAAATGTAGGGGCCATGACGAGGATTAAGAGCCCGTGTGACAAAACGCATGCTCTCAGCTGTAGTGATGACCCCCTTTGCGAAGCTGTTCTGATCCGAGGGCTTGCTTGGTGTTGCTCTGCGGTGAGCTCTTGGGTCTGAGCGAGACCTGGTGGTGTTTATAACAAACAATGTCTATCTTTCTTTCTTAATTAGTGGGAACTACTGTGCAAATGTTGATATTTTGTAATTGAATATGCTTTCCACTTTCCTGGCCCTTTAGGCTATTATGGAAGTCTGTTGGTTTTGCTAAGAATCTGCTTAAGTTGAGTGTTTGGTTGTGTTTCTTTGCTTTGCTTTCTTTAGAAGGTCAGATACCAGGGAAGACCACGTGAAAGTTTGCTAGTTTGCATGTTTGACTGCTGGAGACATGGGTTTAGGCTGGCTTTGAAATTCCTTAGTGCTGGGATCGCAGCTCCCAGATCCTTGCCTAGTTTGCAAATAATACCATAGAAGGGCAGGCAAATTCACCAGGTCCTTTGGGAGTTGAAATTTCTAGTAGGGTTCCAGAGATCTGATGCAAACTAGCTGGGAATGAGTTAGTTGTTCATGAAGGTTAGCATTCTGCAGGGTTCCTAATGGCTGGGGGATTAGACTATGGATCCATCTGTGCCAGATGGAGCTTTATCACAGGCATCTTTGATAAAAGTAGGGTCCATTTGGAGAGATAGTTGGTCATTGGAGCCCCTCTACCTTGACAGTCTTGTTACAGAGAGAGAGAGAGAGAGAGAGAGAGAGAGAGAGAGAGAGAGATGAGAAACATTGAAGAAGTGAAGAAGAGAGAAAAATGGATGGAAAATGGGACAAGGAATTCCCAGAGGACTTGGGAACTTTGTTAGGCAGGCAGAAGTGGAAAACAGTGTATCCTACAATAGATATTCCATGCTGTCTTGTTGGTAGCCCTCAGTTTTCTCTTTGTATTATGCTTGAGTTTCTACAGTACTGGAAGAGGCATCTTTGGTGCCACAAGAACCAGCAACAGGGCCTGGGAACATAGCTCAGTTGGTAGAATGCTTGCCTCATATGCAGAAAGGCCTGTGATTCATTCCCAATAAAGTCAGGAATGGTAGCACATACCTATGATGCCAGCACTGGGCTGTTGGCACAGGAGGATGAGGCATGCAAGGTTATCGTCAATTATATAATGAGTTTGAGGCCACCCTGAGCTACAGAGAGCTCTCTCTGAAAGGAAAAGAAAAAACAAACAAACAAACAAACAAACAAAAAACAGCAAAGTCTTTCCAACAAGGGCCTAGCCTTGTCACCCAACAATACTTCTGAGGTAACTTCCTCTTAGCCTATCATTAGCTACTCCAAAGGAAGATCAGTCAGTACCACTATTAGACAAGGTAGATGATAACTTTGTAAAATGCACTATCATATTATAAACATACACACACACTGTCTGTCTCTGTCTCTGTCTCTCTGTCCTCCTCTGTGTGTCTTTCTGTCTCTCTGTCTCTCTTAACTGTCCTTAAATTTAAAGCAGTTTCCAGGAAGCCTTTCCCTAGATGGAGCTGGAAAGAGTTAGTTTCTTTAGTCCATTAAACATTGAAAACAAAACCGAAAGTCCCATCTATGTTAGGAAGAGACTCCCTGCTCCATCTTGATTTTCATCATGCTAGCTCTAAATAATTATGAAGAAGGAAACAGTCTTAATCTTATTGTGGGTTCCACACAATCAAAGCTGCAGTGCAGGATTCAAGATCGCAGCTTGCATTCACAGCTTTTGTGTGTGTGGTGTGTAGGACTGGCAATTAGACCCAGGCTGTGTTTCTTCCTTAAGAAATTATTCAGAGAGAGAGAGAAAGAGAGAGAGAGAAGAAAGAAAGAAAACAAACGAGAGTGAGAGATCGCATGCAATATTATATGCTCACAAATGTCTACAGACCAGAATAGTTTAGGGACTGTGGCCAGCAAAGATATCAAAATTCAAAACTATGTAACATATTGGCCTCATTTTCATTGAGATTGACACTTGAAAGGAATTTTTGAACAATCTGGAAAGAAACAAGAGATTCCACTAATCAAGATCGGTTTCATGACAGTTATTTATTTAAAAAAAAAAAAAAAGGTGGAAGAACCATTTTTTCAAAGTTGCAGGACCATTTTTTTCCCCCGGAGTGAAAAAAGATTCTGCCTTGATTATTTCTCTCTATCAAAGAATCCAGTCCAAGGGAGGCATATTAATTTGACGTATGTAGCAGCCTTTGAACTTTAGAAAACTGTAACAGGATCTGTCCGGGCTGCCGTAGCTTAGTTGGTGGAGTGCTTGCTCAGTATTCATGAAGACCTGGGTTCCATCCGTCACACTGAATAAGTAGGGCATTGTAGCACACTCTGATGTTGTGCTTGGAAGGTGGAGGCAGGGGAATCAGAAGCTCAAGGTCACCATCTGGCTACCTACTGAGGCTAGCCTGAGCTACGTGAGATAAAAACAATCAGGAATCGTCTGCTGCATCCATTAGGTCTACAGTTGTCCTTTCTGACCTTGAACGAGTTTAAAGACAGACTTTTCTAGTTCAAATCTGCTTAATTACTACTAAAGTTCTGAACGACCCACGAAGCATCATCTTTGCTTCAACTGTTCCTTTTACCATGGAAACACCCAGTGCTAATAGAGTCTCGTACGTGGGAAGAACTTAGTGGACATTTATTTTTATTTAAAATGTTTGATTTTCGATTTTCTCTTTACTTTACACATTGCTTATATATCATATCTTACATCATACGATTTGAACCACTTCAGTTTTGTAGTGGAGATGCTACTATTTGTTAGTGGCTTTGTCTTGGTTGGTTGGTTGGTTTGAGACAGAATCTCTTATGTGCCTCTAGCTGGCCTGGAATTCACTGTGCGTCTCCCAAATACTGGGATTGCAAGTGTGTGCCGCTTGCACTTGTGTTCATTTCACTCAGCTTGTTTAATTATTTGGTTACACATGGATGATTGTGTGTGTGCATGCTGCGGCATGCGCGTACAAGTCAGAGGGGTTTGATGGAATTGATTCTCTCAAATCGTAAGGTCCAGGGATGGGATGTAAGTCCTTAGGCTTGGCAGCAAACACCTTTACAATTTGTGCTTTTGAAAGAATTTCACTGCATTGCCCAGCTGGCCTTGAACTCTTAGACTCCAGGCTCAAGTGATTCCCCTGCCTCAGGCTGTGGAGCTACAGGTTAGTGGATAGGTTGGTTGCTATGGGAATGCTGTTTCTGATACTCTCCACGGGGCTGTTTTTGATATATTTATTACTAAATATTGTCTTTTCTGTACTCGGCTTTAGAGTGAGATCTTGGGAATTGGAACATTGGACAGTTGAGCTAGATCTGTTCTGATGGTTGTCTTGGTTGACTTATGGGAATCTTCCCCTTTTTTGGTGATACAGGGAGTACCAAGGACCAAAACTGTGAATGGTCTCTACTGACACAAAGTGAAGCCTGGCTGGCAAATCCCTTAGGTTTTTCATGATAATTGACCAGGCCCTTTGATCTTACTGTTGTGCTGTGCCTCAGTTCCCTGCAATGGGTTATCATTTAGTCTCTGAGACAAGAGTCCAGGGAAACCCTCCTGGACCACACTCTAGGGAGCGCTAACAATGAACTGTTGAGGTATAGCATTCTGCTTCTGCTCATGGGAGGGCATGCTGTCAATCTCAGCTTGGGGAGGCAGAAGCAGGAATGTCTGGGGGGGGGCGTTGGGAGCTCCTTTTGAGCCCGTTGTATTTTTAAGAGCCCCAGAAAGAAAAAAAAAACAAAAAACAAAAACAAAACAAAACACAACCCTCTAACTGTATTGTGTTCTTCATGTGGCTGGGAAGATACAAGGCTCCCTTCCTTCTTTATTGAGACAGAGTCTGGCTATGTAACCCTGGTTGAGTGGACCTCTCCATCATGTAGACCAGGCTGGTCTCAAACTCACAGAGATCTGCCTGCCACTGACTCCCAAGTGCTGGGATTTTAGATAGATGCTGACAGTAGGAGGTTTCTTTCCCTTCAGTTTCCCACAGAACTTCTGCTCCTCTGAAGAAGATCAAGAAAGTGTAGGATTAAGGAGAATAACCTCTAACAGGCACATGCTTTCTTGTCAGTACCCATCATACACACACATGCACACACACAGACACTCATGGACACATAGAGATACAGACATGCACTCACACAGTCACACAGACAGATACACACACAGACACAGACATGCACACACACACACACACACACACATGTGCATGCACACTTATCCTTCTACCTACCCCCACTTCTCCTTCCTGTTTCCTTCCTAATTTGTACTTTCCCATCAGCCCAGCGTACATCCCCTCTACCTCCATCTTTACTCTTCCTCATCCTTTTTCTTCTCTTCCTCCCCTACTCTCAAGCATCCTTGACTTCATCAGCCTCCTTACATTGGACTGGTTGGTTTCCCTTGCTTTTGGGCAAATGTTCCTCTTTGTCCCCAGGGATACCAGTGCCCTGAACTTGAGCCACTCTGGAAATGCTGTACTAATCGATAGAGACAGGATGGAAGCAAGCATCTATCTCCAAGTGGGATCCGCTCATGACCAGTGCAAGCCTGTGTCTCCAAGTGGGATCAGCTCACAGCCAGTGCAAGCCTGTGTCTCCAAGTGGGATCAGCTCACAGCCAGTGCAAGCCTGTGTCTCCAAGTGGGATCAGCTCACAGCCAGTGCAAGCCTGTGTCTCCAAGTGGGATCAGCTCACAACCAGTGCAAGCCTGTGTCTCCAAGTGGAATCTGCTCATGACCAGTGCAATCGTCTGGGGCTTTCCCTGTTGGAGAACTTGCTACTTTTCCCAATCCACACTTTCACCTGGACAGCTAGAATTGGGTGGCCACACATGGTAGACTCACTGGGTGGCAGTGAAGTGCTTCTGAATGGTGGCCATCCATGTTTGTGCAGTCAACAGTCCTTACTTAAGAAAGGTTTGTGGCAGGTTGTTCTTACATTCTGTATGCCTGATCCTGATTCTGAAGATCAGTAACCCTGCATGTGTGTGTGCATGTGCGTATGTGTGTGTGTGATGTCTATGTCTCTGTGTGTGTCTCTGTGTGTCTGTGTGTGTGTGTGTATCTGTGTTTGTGTCTGGGTCTCTGTGTCTGTGTGCATGTCTCTGTGTGTGTCTGTGTGTATATGGTGTGTGTCTGTGTGTGTGTGTCTCTGTGCATGTGTGTGTGTCTCTCTGTGTGTGTCTCCATGTGTGTCTGTGTATTTGTGTCTGTGTATGTGTGTCTGTGTGTGTCTGTGTCTCTGTGCATGTGTGTGTCTCTGTGTGTGTGGTGTGTATCTCTGTGTGTGTCTCTGTGTGTGTCCCTGTCTCTGTGTGTGCCTGTGTCTCTGTGTCTGGGTGTGGTGTGTGTGTGTGTGTGTGTGTGAGATGGGTGCACCATGCCAAACAGATTCAGCACTGTCCTTTCTGAGATGCTGTGTCCCCCTGGCTGGACTTAAATTCTTGGGCTCCCACCTCAGGCACTCGCATAGCTAGAAGGTTTGTGCTGTCCTGCTCATCTTTGTTATTATTTTGTTGTTGTTAGGCAGCGCTGGGGACTGAACCAGGGCCTCACTCATATTAGTCCCAGGCTCTATTACTGTGTTACAGCCCCAGCCCTCCAGCTCTTATTTTCTTATCCTTGTGGTAAAATATACAGAGCATTACAACAAGCCATCTTATTCATTCCTCTTTGTATAGTCAGTGATTTGAGTATTTCAAACGTGCAGCTACTGCCATTACTCACCTCCATCTCCTGAACTTCTGCTTTTTTTTCCCCAAATCCAACTTCACATCCTGTGATCAACAGTTTACTCTTTTCTTCCCCTTACCTTCTAATAATCACCTTTTAACTTTCTGGATCTTGTTTTTGCCTGTGTGTGTGTGTGTGTGTGTGTGTATGTGTGTAGTGTATGTTGTGTGTATATACTGTATGTATGTATGTTTGTGTGCTGTGTGTGGTGTCTGTGTGGTATGTGTGGTGTCTGTGTGGTATGTATGGTGTACGTGATATGAGTGTATAGTGTGGTGTGTGTATGTATGTGTGTGTATATATGTGGTATGTGTGTGTATGTAGTGTATGCTGTGTGTATGCTGTGTGTATATGTATATGTGCTGTGTATGCTGTTTGTGGTATCTGTGTGGTATGTATGTGCTGGGTGTGTGGTATGTGTGATATGAGTGTATAGTGTGTGGTATGTGGTGTATGTGTATGTATGTGTGGTATCTGTGGTGTTTGGTGTGTGTGATGCGGGTGTGTGGTGCGTGTGTGTGTGTTGAGATGGTTTAATGTGTAACCCAGCCTGGCCTTCAACTGATGATCCTCCTGCCTAAGTATCTGGATTGCTGGGATCAAAGCCCTAAGCTGCCCACATCTGTCTGTATGGCTTTGTCTTCTTTGGGGACCTCTCAGATGCAGACCATGCATTATTTATCCCTGCGTGTGTAACTTCTTCCACTGTGTGAAGGGTAAGCTGAGCTTTGGGCATGGGATTTGTTCCCTTTCTCATTTTTTTTTCTTTTTTTTTTTTTTTAAGATTTTATTTATTATATGTAAGTACACTGTAGCTGTCTTCAGACACTCCAGAAGAGGGTGCCAGATCTCGTTACGGATGGTTGTGAGCCACCATGTGGTTGCTGGGATTTGAACTCTGGACCTTCGGAAGAGCAGTCGGGTGCACTTACCCACTGAGCCATCTCACCAGCCCTCCCTTTCTCATTTTGTGTAAGCAGAGATCCTGGCATCAGGGTCACTCCTAGGAACCAGCTTTGCCCCCTGTGTTCTTGTAGTCTGAGGTAGCACCACTTCAGGCACCACCCCACTGTTACCAAAGCCAGGTGTAGGACTGCATACCTGTAAATCCAGCACATCGAAGGAGCCACATGACGCTGAGGCCAGCCTGGGCTACATGGTAAGACCATGCCTCAGGTAAAGAAGGATGTCTGCTCTTCGCTCTACAAATACTCCTTTCCTAGGGGGTCTCCTGCCAAGGAGATAAGAGGACATGCTTGGTCCATGGCTCACCAGAGAGGCCTCAAGGCAGACAGGCATGGCCCATGGGTCATGCATTAGAAGTGAACCCACATGGAACTTGAACCACGTACTGTACGTGTCTGCTTTGGATACAAGACTCTTCTCTACTTTGGCCCTAACAGATGCTCTTTTGTTCAATGGGGGTTTGCATTAAAAATATTTTCTTAGCTCTTATGGGCAAGCCACACACCTATGTGCAGCTTGTAGGAAGACAAATAGTTGTTATATGGCTCTTCCATCCACGGAACACCCCCTGTTCTGTGCGCCATCGCCATAGTAACCAACACAGTTTTTCAAACTAGGGAAGGAATCTCTAGGGGCACTCGGGAACTTAGCAAAGTGAGAACATAAGTGAAGCCTAATCATAGATACTGGCATAGACACCTGATTATTAATAGCTGAAGCCAAGTGGAAATTAATAAGTGACTTTTGCTGTCGTTTTGAGAGTAGGAAGGATGCAGTCAGTAATGGGCTATTATTTTCACTTAACACACAGATTCTTCAATACCTGTGCCTGATGCCAGACCAGGTCAAGGACTCAGCTTTTTTGCTTATCCCTAGTGCTAGGAATTGAAGTAGGGTCTTGCACACCCTAGGCAAGTGCTGTACCCCTGGGAACCTGCCCAGCTTTTAAAAAATGTGTTGCATGTATGTGAGTTGCATGTGCATGTGTGTCATAAGCACGCAGACCAGAAGACAGCTTTTGGTTTGCTGTTTAGGAATGCTGTTCAACTCGTTGGCTGACCAAGTACTCTACACTGGATAGCCAGTGATTCTCCGGGATCTTTCTGTCCCTGATGACAACTGTACACCTCCAGGCCTGGCATTTTGACATGGGTTCTGGAGGCTGAACACAACTTTTTGGTTTTTGAGACAGGGTTTCTCTGTATAGCCCTGGCTGTCAGAGACAGGGTTTCTCTGTATAGCCCTGGCTGTCCTGGAACTCACTTTGTAGACCAGGCTGGCCTCGAACTCAGAGATCCGCCTGCTTCTGCCTCCGGAGTGCTGGGATTAAAGATGTGCACCACCACGCCCGGTTTTGAACACAACTTTTTGTGATTAAGAAACAAGCAGTCTACAGGCTGAACTATCTCCCCGGGCTTCAGGCTTCCCTACACCCCAGTTTAAAAAAAATATATTTTATTTATTTATTTTTTGAGACAGGGTCTTGTTATACTGCGGTGTTTTGCCTGTAACCTACTATACAGCCTAGGCTGGCCTTGAACTGTCCTAAGCCGCTCAAGAGCTGGGATTAGGGCTGGTGAGATGGCTCAGTGGGTAAAAGCACCCGACTGCTCTTCCGAAGGTCCGGAGTTCAAATCCCAGCAACCATATGGTGGCTCACAACCATCTGTAACAAGATCTGACGCCCTCTTCTGGAGTGTCTGAAGACAACTACAGTGTACTTACATATAATAAATAAATAAATCTTAAAAAAAAAAAGAGCTGGGATTATAGGCATGGCTCAGTGGAACTTGTTAAACAAAAGCTTTTGTATCACAGGAGCTAATACACAGTGGGAATACTTAGCACCCTTGCCTGAATACTTAGCTGCACATTAGAACCATGAAGGGACCTTAGGAAAAGCCTGAAGCCCCGGTATCACCCTGTACCAGGGATGTCACAGAAGTGTCAGAGGAGCCAGGAAACAGACAACTCAGGACTTCACTCATCTATAACTCTGGGAACTCCACTCAAACAAAGGCAGATCCTTGACTTTGCCTGTAACCTACTTTGCCTGTAAAAGAATTCCAGAACATGCGGGTATGAAGCAGGGTTGGAGTTCTTCCAAAGGAGGTTTGTTTGACAAGGTGTGGTGGTGTTTGCTTTGGTTTTAGCTTTTTGAGACAGCGTCTTACTACATAGCTCTGGCTGTTCTGGAACTCCAATCTGTAGACCGGACTACTTTGGGACTCACCAAGATTGCCTGCCCTCCCAAGGTCTGGGATTAAAGGTGTGCTCCATCTTGCCCAGCACCTAAGTTTAGTGATTTTTTTTGTTGTGTTGCTACTTTAAGACATGGTCTCATGTAACCCAGATTGGCTGAGAATGTCCTCGAATTACTGGTCCTTATGCTGGGTTTACAGCCATGCCACCATCCCCGGCTGCATCTGATAAACCTTTAAGCGCTCCCAGGTATTGGACTCTTAGGTTGAGAACTCCCCTACCTCCCCTACCTCTAGGACCTAGGTAACTAGATGAGAAAGAAAGTGGATGAAAACCGGGCCAGGAGGAGCCTCCCTCAGAAATGTGTCCTCTAAAAAGGGTCGCTCAGTAGAGATAATTCACCATAAGACGGCCACATTTTTCCCCCTCATACTTTGCATATAGTTTGGATACATTTACATGTTGACTGTGATGAGGTAATAACTCCCAGTGTGTAGGATAAAATAAGTTTGATCTTGTCACCTACTGTGTACATCAGCAGTCAGTGCTGAACACAGCTCGAGCTCAGGACAGATTTGGGAGCAGTCAGGGATCAGAGAAGGAAGAGGATGCAGTAGCCGAAAGAGAAGAGAGACTTGCAGAAACCTCCATCCTTCTGTTGGAGCAAGGACCCCTGTGCCCTGAGGCCCCTAGAGACCTCAGAGTCCACAATGAAACTTGAATTTAAGGTCTCTTGGTATATTCCTTCTTTTTATTCCAAATATGTCCTGCCCTTGCCTCCTCAACCCTCACTGTATCCCTGCCTTGAGCCTGTGTGGCTGTCCTAGGGTTTGTATTCCTGCACAAAATATCATGACTAAGAAGCAAGTTGGGGAGGAAAGAGCTTTATTCAGCTTACATTTTGACATTGCTGTTCATCTCCAAAGGAAGTCAGGACAGGAACTCACGCAGGGCAGGCACTGAGGTCATGGAGGAATGCTGCTTACTGGATTGCTTCTCCCTGGCTTGCTCAGCTTGCTTTCTTACAGAATCCAGGACTGTCAGCCCAGGGATGGCACCATTCACAATGGTCTGGGCCCTCCTCTCTTGCTTACTAATTGAGAAAATGCCTTACTGCTGGATCTCATGGAGGGACACATTTCCTCAAGGGAGGTTCCTTTCTCTGTGATCATTCCAGCTTGTGTCAAGTTGACACACAAAACCAGCCAATACAGTGGCCTCTCACTGTGGAGCTCATTCTGTAGAGATCCCTGTCTGGATAGGCCATGTGGCTTTGGGGACACCTTTTCACCTTGCTTGTGTCCTGCAGCCTGGGGCCTTTGCATGCAGCAGTGACCTAGGCAAGGTACTTGGTAAAGGCCTCTACAGTGTTTCCAAGATCTGAACAAGGCTGTTGTCCCTACATCCTGATGTCTGGTTCTCTTCCCATCTTCTGTCAGAATACTAGGTCAAACTAGTATTTTATAGGTTAAAACCAGTCAAATTCCAGCAATTTCAAGTCATTTGGCTGTATGTTTTCCACCATGTAGTATTGCTGTTCTAAACCTGTGAAATGCTTTCATTAGGTTTGTTTTTTAGCCAATTATAAAAGAAATAAGAAAGTAGAGTGACATTGTTTCTGATAGTTGTTTAAAATAAGGGAATCGTGCAGAAAGAGAAGTCATAACTCCTAAATGTACACTCTAGTGCCATCTCCCATCAAATCTCAAGGAACTTCCAGGCATTTCTCACTGAAGATTTCACTAAGTGAAGATACTATTGCATTTACAATGCTACATCTTCCATTTAAAATACCAAACAGGAGGCCAGAGAGATGGCTCGGTGGGTAAAGGGTCTTGTTGTGTGAGCCTAGTGGACAGAGTTTGATCCCCAGAGCTACATAAAGAGAGAAGGAGAGGACTGACTGCCAAGTTTTTTTTTGCCTCTACCTGTGTATGCACAGGCCTACCAACACTCTTACATATGGATCTCACACACACACACACAATAAGCAAAAGACTTAGAGTTAAGATAAGAATCGAAACTTTCTTCATTTGACATTAAATATCTTTTGTTTGTTTGTTTCTTTTCTTTTCTTTCCTTTTCTTTTCTTTTCTTTTCTTTCTTTCTTTCTTTCTTTTTTTTTTTTTTTTCGAGACAGGGTTTCTCTGTATAGCCCTGGCTGTCCTGGAACTCACTTTGTAGACCAGGCTGGCCTTGAACTCAGAAATCCGCTTGCCTCTGCCTCCCAAGTGCTGGGATGAAAGGCGTGCACCACCATGCCCGGCAATATTAAATATCTTTGTAAATATTTTTCAGCTCTGTTAAAGTAAAGCTTACAAGACTTTCTATTGAAAGCATTTTGATGTTCTGATGCATATCATGAAATTATTTATCCATTAACTGGCACATCGTTACCTCTCATTGTTAATGCATATTTGATCAGAATAATTAAAATCTACTCTCTTAATAAATTGGAAGTACAGCCAAGCATGGTGGCCCACGCCTTTCATCCCAGGACAGCCTGGACTACACAGAGAAACCCTGTCTCGAAAAACCAAAATAAATAAATAAATTGGAAGTACAAGATGTATTGCCAGTATAATCTCCAGGATTTATCCATTTTTTGGCCACAAGTTTGAACCCTACCAACAACTTCCTACTTTCCTTCCCTTTCTTTACCGTCTCCTAGAAAGTCTTGTTGAAAATCACACTACTACCCTAGTTCTAAGAGGTGGACCTTGTGTAAGGGGGTATGGGTTGAGCCAAGGTCAAAGTCTGGTGTCTTCTTGGGTGCTCTCACTTAACCTGGAACACTATTTAGTTAGACTGCCAGGCCAGCAAGTCCCCAGTGTCTGTCCCACCAATGCTGTAATTACAAGAATCTATCAGTTCAGCCTTGTAGGTTTAAACATTTTGGAACTCTGAAATCTAATTTGTTACTGTGTTTTTGTTTTTGTTTTTTGATCTAGGCCTCATTATGTGCCCCAGGCTAGTCTCAAACTCAAGATCTCCCAGTCTTGGCTACCCACTTCTTCTGCTTCCTCTTTTCTTCTCCCCCACCCCCAACCTTCCACCCCACCTTCTTCAATCTCTAGGCCAGGCTGACCTCCTATGCAGCCATAGATGATCTTGAAGTGATTCCCCCTGCCTCACCTCCTAGGTAGTGGGATTGTAGTTGTAAACTACCCCATGTCCTTGATCAATTGTTGGGAATACACCTAGGGCTTTGTTCATACTATATAAGCACTCAAACCACTGAGCTACACCTGTAACACCTGCTTCAGCCTCTTGAATACTGGGGTTATAGGCATGAGCCACTGTACTGTGCCCTGAAATTCTGGAATCCACTAAAGACTTCTCATGGAACACTTGGAAGATGGATGTAGTTACTTTGTGTCAGTTTAAGTTTACCATACCTGTTTCTTAGTTACGTCTTAGCTGTGTAGATGTTTGGAATGATCTGCACGTTTCCTGATGGTCACAGGGTAGACAAAGAGGCTGTGGCTGTTGCTACAACAGCAAGTGCAGTCCCAGCTCTGGGATGGAAGTGTGAGGCAGGAAGCACTTGAGTTCCAGGTTCATTAGTGCTCTAGAACAAATCCCTGTCAAGGAAAAACAAAACAAGAGCAACAAAATGGAAACCAAAACCCACCCTACACCACCACCACCACAGCCACAACACCCCAAAACAAGGTAGTTGTTTTGATATCCTCACGTACTGAAGTCTCTGTCAGGCAGTTTCACGGGTGGCTCTAACTGATTTGCTTTTTGTTCTTATACAAGGCCCTATATTTTTCCTATTTCTTTGTATGACTTCTTATTTTTGATATTGAAAACTGAGTATTTGAATCAAAACATGCAGTCAAGTATGTGAAGATTGCCCAGGGTTTGCCCTTAGTTTGTGATCAGCCTGGGTGCCACAGGGATGAGTCAGGGGTACGTATGTAACAAGAACATCTCAAAAAAGCCAAAAATAGGTGGCTGTAGTGGCTCGTGCCTTTAATCTCAGTACTTTGGAGGTAGAGGTAGGCAGATCTCTGTGAGTTCAAAGCCAGCCTGGTCTATATTGTAAGTTCCAGTACAACCTGGGCTACATGTTGAGACCCTGTCTTACAACCAAAAAACCAAAATAAGATGAGAGAGATGGCCCAGCTCCTAAGTGCAGAGGGCTGGGTTTAGCACTGACATCAGCTCTGGTGACTCACAACCAGCTTCAAGGGACCCCAAAGACTACATGTGGACCTTTCCCACCACCAAATACCAATAATAATAATAATAATATTTTTAAAAGCCGAAAGGAATGAATGGCTAAGAGCAGAGTTTGGTCACAAATTTATAAATACAGAATTCCATTTTGGACTAACCCTAGTCACTTCCCTTGCAGGAAGGCATCCCTCGTGGCCAGTGTCTGCAAGCCTGGATACAGCTCGTTGTCCAATCACAAGTATGTCCCCCGGAGAGCAGTGCTGTATGTCCCTGGGAATGACGAAAAGAAAATAAGGAAGATCCCGTCCTTGAAAGTAGATTGTGCCGTGCTGGACTGCGAGGATGGTGTTGCAGAAAACAAAAAGGTATGGCGTGGTTTCCAGATGGAGTGAACCTGGGCTGGCATCTGTTGCTTTTGAGCTAGCCTTGTTTATCACAGTTTGGAGGTGTCTGTTGACCTCAGCCTTCTGTCTGTCCGTCGTCCTCTTTATTTATAGCATTTTTTTTTTTTTACTTCAGCCAAAAACATTGGTTTTTAACTATTGCTGTTATGCGTCTTCTCTGAAAGAAGGGACGAATCCCTTCAAAATATATCTTAAAACCACGATATTCAATAGTTATGATTGGTATGTGTATAAATAGGTAATCAAATGTGCTCTGTGGTATTGGTTAGCTTAAGTAAATTGTTGCCCTAGCCCTCAGCCCCCGCCCCCCCCCCATGATCCTAGGGGGTAGGGGGTGAGAAGGCGTCAATGACACAGATCCTGGGAGCCAGGTAAGAAGCAGAAGCAGACTCATTTAAAGAAAACATGATGGGTACCTATATACCCTCCGCCACACACACCCAGCTCCCTGTCCCCCACCTCCACCGCCCAGCCAACTGTTTGTCCAGCTCCCCTGGCACCACAGCCAATTGGCTGTCTGGGTCACGCGCTCTGTCTCTGGGTGTCAGGCAGATACCTCTGGGGTTAGTGAATGTGGAAAGCACCTGCTGCACATGCGTGGGTCATGGGATGGGGAATACAGCAAAGGAACTCCCCCCACCTCCTTCTTCCTCTTATTCTGTTTTTGTTGTTGTTGTTGTTTTGAGACAGTGTTTCTCTGTGTAGCCCCAGCTGTCAGATGCCGAGATGCTGTGGCTGAGTCATTATTTCCCTTCCTTACTTAAAGAGTTGTGTACAGAACCCAGAGCGGCTTATGACTTCTGACCTTACGGCCTGACTAGTTTGTGAACAGGAGTAGATGGAGTGTTCCTGATCCTTCCTCATTAAAACAAAATTGTTTTTAATTAAAAAAAAAATTGTAAGACAGGATCTAACTGTATATCCAAGCCGATCTCAGCCTTTCAAACCTTCTGCTTCCCAACTCTGTGCTTCCTTCTGCCATTCCTCTGGGAGACAGAGTCACACCACCAGACCGGGCACAGCAGCTTATCTGGTGGTTGAGCAGTAGGCACTTTGGTTTCATATTGTTTTGACAAACTTTATTTTTATCTTTTATGTGTTTTGTCTGCGTGCACGTTGTGCACCCTGTGCATGCAGTGCCCGCAGAGACCAGAAGAGGGCATTGGATCCTCTAGAACTGGAATTACAGGTGGTTTTTACCCACTTTATGAATGCTGGGAACCTAACCTACACCCCCTGGAAGAGAAGCCCCTAAGTGCTGGGCTATCTCTCTAGCCTCCCAGTTTGTTTAACTTTATTCATTTTGTTTTTCCACAGTGGAGTTTCTCTGTGTAACTCTGGCTGTCCCAGAACTCACTCTGTAAACCAGGCTGGCCTCAAACTCAAGAGATCCACCTGCCTCTGCCTCCCATGTGCTGCTGGGATTAAAGGTGTTTGCCAGCACCGCCCTGTGTTATTTTCAAGCTTTTAAGTAATGAACATACATTTGTTTGATAATTAGGTGAAATATGTAAATCTGTATAATAATAGTTTATGTATGCATGCAAATGCCGTGGTTGAAGACATGCTTTTCCCAACCTTTGTTTACCCATCAGATCCCTAGGCCATCTGGATCCCTGCTCTCTGGGTAGCTGCTTACTCCCGTGATCTGAAGGAGTCTGTCTGAGCTGTACAGTTTTCCAGATTAATTGCTTTCCTTGGAGAGTCTAGCAAACAAATATTTGCCTTAATTAAAAAAAAGAGTTAATCTCCCATATCTTCATAACGATAAAATCCAGATTTCCCAAGTATTTGGGAAAAGATTAGAATAAACGACTTTGGTATATAATTAATACAATTAATCTCTTTCTCCTAGACATTAAACATAAATAGACTTTTCTTTTAAAGACTATAATGCGATTCCAATATACCCCTCCCTAAACTCGTGTACTATGCTCTAAGATTAGATACCAGGTTGTAATTCCAGTCCTGTGTAACCTCAGGCAAGTCACTTTACTTCTTTGCCTCAATTTCTTATCTATACTGTGGGGATGACAATATCTTCTTTTGTCAGGGATGGGGATTATTACTGGAGAAAAGTTGATAAAGGGTCTGTGAGTAGCTTGATTTCCTACAGGAAATGGGTCAGATAAAGCCTGTAGCAATTGAGATTAAAGGGTGTTTATGTCCTCGCTGTGCTGCAGTAAGTCCGTGGAGGCCTGGAGAAAGTTCTAACCCTCTTTCTTAAGTCTTGAGGCTGTCCTCTGGGACAATGTTCCTCCTTCCTGTTGTATCTCTGCTTGTTTGTGGGTCTGTATACTCGGCCATTCTCTAGCCAGATAGCAGTCAAGCTACTAGTTAGAAGCCTGAGATGAGCTACAACTACCATCTTCAGTTATGTTTTCATTCAGTGTGTGTGTGTGTGTGTGTGTATATGCTTTTTTGATTGGGGGAGGAGGGGGCTTAGAAACAGGATCTCAGTATGTAGCCCTGGCTGTCCTGGAACTTGTTACGTAGATCTGACTGGCCTCAAAATCACAGAGAGCCACCTGCCTCTGCCTCCGGAGTACTGGGATTAATGGTGTGTGCCATTATGCCCAGTTGCATGCATATGCTTATATGTGTGCACATATGTGTAGGTGACAGAGGTCAACCTTGAATGTCTTTCCTCGGGTACTCTCTGCCTTACTTTTTGATACAGTTTATTGGCTAGTAGATTAGGTAAGGCTGGCTGTCCAGTGAGTCGAAGGGATCTACCTGTCTGCCTCCTCAGTGCTGGGATTACAAACCTGCCGCCACACTTGGCTTTTAACAAGGGCCCTGGGGTTTGAAGCCAGGTCCTCCTGCTTGTGGGTGGCTGAGACACAACACAGGTGTGTACTTGGAGTTGGCTCGAGACAACCCAAGACTACGTTCTCAATACAAGTGAGATTGCTTTATCCCAGAAGGATAGAGGTCAGGAGATAAGAGACAAAGAGAGTAGGTAGAGGAAGAGGGAGAAGTGGGGAGGGAACAAGGGAGAGGGGGAAGTATTATTTGTTCTCGGTGGGGGAACAAAGGACTGCTTTAGGATAGAGAGGTGATAGCTAGGAGAATGGTGGTTTACAAAGGAAAAAGGAGAAAATCCTGAGTTAGGATGAGGTGTTTCATTTTAATTGTTAGGATGTGTTTCATTTTAATTAGATATAGTTAGGACGTGTTTCATTTTAATTTTTTAATTAATTTATATTTATGTGCATTGGGTAACAGATCTTCTACAGACCTGGAGTTGCAGACAGTTGTGAGCTGCCATGTGGGTGCTGGGAATTGAACTCGTGTACTCTGGAAGAGCTACCAGTGTTCATAGTCACTGAGCCATTTCTCCAGCCCCTTACTTGCCTATGTTAATTAGGTGAGCTAAAGGAGGCTTTTGATTGCTTGACTTCAATACTTTGATAGCTGGATCTTGGAAGTCAGCCTCAGGAGTAGGAAGCAGACCTTGCAGGCTAGCTTTAGGAATGGAATCTAGCTGTTTTTTTTAGCAAGGCAGAGGCAATGGGAGAGAGAAGGACAAAGCCTGTCAGAGCCCTGTTTGCCATGCACGCTCAAGCTGGCTAACGTCCCTTCACCGTGCCTTTATTAGGATACTCATTTTTCTCATTACAGCTGAATTTTGAATTAATTGCTGAACATACTTTTCTACGTGCTGAGTTAAAGTCAACTGGAGTTCCCTATTTTTTTTTTTTAAACAGGGTTTCTCTGTGTAGCCCTACCTGTCCTGGTACTCACTCTGTAGACCAGGCTGGCCTCCAACTCAGAAATCTACCTGCCTCTGCCTCCCGAGTGCTGGGATTAAAGGCGTGAGCCACCACTGCTCAGCTGGAGTTCCCTTTAAACATCTACAGAATATCCTGGTAAGCCAGCACAATAATTTTTTTTTAAAGTGGATTTGGATATTATTAGTTTTGTTGTTAAATTTTCTTGCTAGATAATGGTGGTTAGAGGGGTCAGCTTGACAGCATCTAGGACAGCTTGGAAATGAGCCTCTAGACATGCCTGTGGAGGGTCATCTTGACTGAGCTTGGAAGACTTATCCACTGTGGGCGTAACCGACTGGGAGGCTGGACCTTATAAAAGGGAGAAAGGGGGTTGCTCGCTACGGTACCATCCATTGCCCTTTGTGACTGCTGTCTCAGGACCAACCGTTTTAAGGTCTTGATGCCTTGAGCTCCCCACTATGGTAGAGAGAGCTCCTTCAACTTCTTCTATAATTGCTTGTCAAGCTATTTTGTCACAGACTCAGGAAAGAAAACCATATAGAGGATTTAATTCCCTCTCGTGTGCTGTGTTTCATAGCTGTCGTCTCAAGGCTCTTTTGGATTTTGGTTTTGTCATCTGACACTCACATCGTCTAAACATTTGACAAGCATGCCATATGAAAATCTAACAAGTTTGCTATGTAACTGTTAAGGGGTTGGCGCCAAGTGCCGCACAAGACGCCATTGAGAACTTCTGTTAGAGTTTAACGATATTTAAATGGTGCTGACAGAACACCAGACACTGTCAATTACACGACAGTTCAGAGTCACTACAATTATGTTCCTTTTGCAAATAGGGAAACCGAGGCATTCTGAGGTCACGCTTGTGATTTATCCTGGGGGTATGATTATATCTTCACGAAGCTATTAGGTTTTGATCAGACCCCTCTTCAGAAAGAAGATACATTCCTGATCGACCCAGTTAAACAGCCACCCTGACCGTGTACTTCTCCATCACCCAAAAACTGAGCTCAGGTGCATAGACTTGGATCTTGCTTTCATTTTTGTTTATGTAGCAGTGCTGGAGTCAAATCTATAGCTTCATGCATGCAGGGCAGGTGTCTGGCCAACTGTTTTGTTTTTCCTGTTTTTTTTTTTTTCTTTCTTTCCTTCCTCCCTCCCTCCCTTCCTTCCTTCCTTTCTTTTTAAGGTAAGCAAAGTTTTGTTTAAAAAATAGAGTAATAGCTTCCCTCTGTGGGGCAAGAGGGTCCCAGAAATGGCTTGCCAGACACTTGTTTTATGTTTCTTTGTTCTGAGATGGAGTCTTACTATGTACCTTTGATGATGGCTTAGAACCCACTATGTAGACCAGGCTGGCCTCCCATTCTCAGAGATCTACCTGCTTCTGTTTCCTGACAGCTGGGATTCAAGGTGGACACCACCACACCTGGCCAGAGAGTTGTTCTTGATGAGCCTATGTCTATACCAGATAAAGTAATTTTGGTTTTTGTTTTGAAATAGAGTTTCTCTGTTTATCCCTGGCTGTCCTGGAAGGAGTCCAGGTTGGTCTCGAACTCAAGAGATCTGCCTCTACCTGCTAAGTGCTGGGACCAAAGGCATGTGCCACCATGCCCAGCTGAAGTGGTAGTAATTGTAAAGACTTACTTTTGTTATTTTTATTATGTTTATGTATTTGAGAGGTATGTGTACATGAGAGCAGGGTGCCCACCAAGTTCAGAGGTGTTAGATCCCCTAGAACTGGGCTTACAGGAGGTTGTGAGCTGCTCTGTGGTGTATTAGGAATTGAACTTAGGTCCTCTGTAAGAAGTGTGTGCTCCTAACTGCTGACTCATTTCTTCAGCCAAAAAAATAGTTTACTGATTTTTTTCCATGTAATAATCACATATAATTCATATACATTACCTATATATACTGATTTGCTTTTCATTGTCATATACTATGTCCATATATAATCTCATTTAAAGTTTTCAAATCTGTCCGAAGTTACATAGCCATTAAGTGGGAGAGTCAAGATCTGAATTTCCTAGACACTTTTCTTTTTTTTTAAAGATTTATTTATTTATTATATGTAAGTACACTGTAGGTGTCTTCAGACACTCCAGAAGAGGGCGCCAGATCTCATTACGGATGGTTGTGAGCCACCATGTGGTTGCTGGGATTTGAACTCTGGACCTTCGGAAGAGCAGTCGGGTGCTCTTACCCACTGAGCCATCTCACCAGCCCTCCTAGACACTTTTTATTTTATTTTTTTAAATCAGTTCTGGGGATAGACTTGGGGCTTCACATGCTGGACAGGCGCTCTGCCACCAAGCCATGCTCTCTGCCCTTCTGGTGGAGTCAACCTCACACATAACTGCTTGTGTATATGTCTCAATGGAGTCAACCTCACACATAACTGCTTGTGTATATGTCTCAAGATTTATTTCTTCCCCCTCTTGCAAAGCTAGCACCTTAGCCTCTCTTAATCTTAGTTGGCTTTACCTATTTTTAAAAAAATATTTCATTTCCCCCTGTAAGGGTCCATGATTTGCTATAGACTGATACCCCAAACTCAAATAGTATATAAATGGAAAGAGTGTTTTATCCTGCAGAAGTCCAGCATCCTGGGGTCTCCCAATACCATGATAGAGAGACAACCAAGTGAGCTCCAGGCCTGATTCAAAGCACATTAGGGAAATTCCAGGGTAGGTGAGCTTTATCTTACTCCATCTCAATGGACATTCCAGAACCATGACTGGGCAGGGAGGCTGGAAACTGTTGTTGGGGAGGTCTGGAAACTGCTGCTGATCCATTGTCCTTGCCCCTTGCGGGGCAGCTTCTGGGACCTGGACTTCTCTGTACTTGCCCAGTTCTTAGAAACAGAGATTTAGGCCTCATCTTCTGAACTACCAATCTGAAGCCTGTCATGGAGTCAGCCTAGCCTTCTCACCCCTTCCCTTTTCTCCTAACTGTCCTCCCATCCCTCCTACCTCCCAAATTCATGAACCTTTTTTATTATTGCTTCACATGTATATATAATATATAATATTAATACATAAATGCACTGGCTCAGTCTGCCTGTTGTCACTTGTTTGTATATGATTTCAGGATGACTTGGTATTGGGTAACCAATGCTCCTTCCATAGGGAGGGAAGAATTTTTTACCTGCTCTGAGCATTCCTTAGTTGCCTGTAGTTCTTTGTTTAGGGGTGGACCCTGTGGAATCTTCCCCCATCACCATGGTTTCTTGAAGGTTCCTCCCAAGTAACTTTGCATCCATGGCTTCTGGACAAACACCATGACCACATCAACTCTTATAAAGGACAACATTTAATTGGGGATAGCTTACAGTTTCAGAGGTTCAGTCCATTATCCTCATGGTGGGAAGCGTGGCAGCATGCAGGCAGACATGGTGCTGGAGGATCTGAGAGTTTTATATCTTGATCTACAGATAGCAGGAGAGACTGTGTGCCACATTTAGCTTGAGCTTTGGCTTCAAAGCCCTGCCTCCACAGTGACACACTTCTTCCCACAAGGCTACACCTCCTTTTGGTCAAACATTCACACACATAAGTCTATAGGGGGGCCATCCTATTCAAATTACCACACCTGGCAACTTCACTTCATCTGAACCTCTAAATAAGTGTGAAATTTCTTGAATGAATTATTCTCTTTTCTTTCTTAAAGTTATCTCTCTTTGTTTTTCTGAGGTTTCTCTGTGTAGCCCTGGCTATCCTAGAACTCACTATTTAATCTGGGCTGGCCTCGAACTCACAGAGCTCTGCCTGCCTCTGCCTCCTGAGTTCTGAGATGAAAGGACAGACCTTGCTTTGAAGTTAGGTTTTGTTTTTTTTTTTTTAATTAATTTTTTTATTAGGTATTTTCCTCGTTTACATTTTCAGTGCTATCCCAAAAGTCCCCCATGAAGTTAGTTCTTAATCATTTTTCATATTTAAATGTTATTCTTCTTGGTGGAAAAAAATAGTTTATTCCTAAACAGGGGTTCATGTAGCCTAGGTTAGTCGGGACTTATAATGCACCTGGGAGTGACCTTGAACTCCTGACCCCAGTGATCACAAGTGTGTGCTTCCATGTGCAGCTGAGTTCCTGTTTTTAGTGAGTTTATCTCTAAAATGAAGTCTATGTTCAAGTTTTATTTCTGATACCTTTTTACAGTTTTGCCAAGCTGAAGTATGATGTGACTCATCTTCCTCAGAATTATTAAAATATAGGCATATCATTGTATATCTCATTTTGTTTGCGTTTTTCTGATAACTGACTGACTATATTGCACTTTCCCGGTTCTCCATGGAGAGTGCTTATCATGCAAACATCAGGAGTTTTCACAGAAAGGCTTGTGGGTGTGTAATACCTTCCCCCCGTGCCTGCCTTGCTAATCCAGTTGTGTTTAAGTAGCTCCTTCATGCCAGGAATAGTTCTACGAGTTCAAGCTCACTCACCTTCTCAAGTATGGGCAATAGAAACCCTCTCCCCATCGCCTCCTCTTCAACTTTCAGTGCATTTGGAAGTACAGGAACGTCTGAGCCCTGCCTGGCACAACACACATGTACCACTGGGCAGAACTCTGGGGATTGACTCCTCATGACACTGGGTGAAAGGACATGGAGGACTGAAGTCATGATGCCAGACTGCTGTTTCACTAAGTAGTGATTTAAAAAAAAAAAAAAAAGATTATTTAAATTATTTAGTATCTACATTTAATTATTTAAATGGAAGAAAAACTTCAACCAGGCACTGTGACAGATAAAAATGATGTGGTTTCATGATGCCCATCTTGGAGGAGTCACTGACTAGCGGTGATATAGTAAAAGATGCAAAGATTCAGGTCTCTAGGAACATGGTCTTTTCGTTTGATTCTAAGTGAGTTTCTTTGTTTTGTTTTAAAAGAATAATTCAGATTTATTATGTCTGTGTGTGTATGAGTGTTTGCTTGCTGTGCAGTGTGCTGAGAGGTTGGAAGAGGGTGTCAGTCGGGTCCTCTGGAGTTAGGGATGGGTGTGAGCGTCATGTGGGTTTGCTCTCTGTTGGCTGGCTGATTCTGGATTTCACTTGCCTAGTTCTCTGTGGAATGTACTTATCGTGGGAACAATAGCAGTTCCCACGGAGAAGCTTATACGTATATAATGCCTGAATGATGCCTGGGAAGTGACCCTGGGTTCTCTAGAGAGTTGCAAGTGCTCCTAACTGCTGAACCATCTCTCCAGATCATTTTTGAAAGTCTTCTGTATCTTTGGTTGTCCCTGAACTTGACTGTGTAGCTTAGGATGACCTTCCTCCCCTTCCCAGTGCTTGATTAAAGGTGGGGCACCACCATGCTTGGTTTTGTGGTTGCTTCATGCTAGGCCAGCTCTTGGGATAGACCCTTGGTTCTTCAGCAATTCTTAGAAGAGGAAGAAAAGGCCAAGGACATTTAAGAAGATGGAACTGTGTAGAGGAGACATTTGTGCAAGTCCTCGATGAGGCTACTTCTAGAGACTTATTGGACTGAGGGGAGTATCTTGGGAAAACCAAAGCTTTATAAAGTGCCTCTTCAGGCCACCTGCTCTAACTGGCAGAGGACCCATGGCTTATTGCAGTTGGTCTCCACCTTGAAAAGCAGCTGTGGTGAGACAGTCAAGTATTAAAATGTTGTACCTTCTAATCAACTGTTAGAACTTCAGCAATCCTGGAGAAATATGTCGCCAGGCTGTCATTTCAGGGATTTTGTTGTGTCTCTGTCTTGGACTGTTGTCTTAATGTCTGGATGCTTAAAGCATGTTGGACATTAAGGAGCAGGGAATGTTGGGACAACACTGCATGTCTGTGTTCCCTTGCAGAGCTCTTCCACAAAAGTTCCTCTAATACCTGACCCACAGTACAATACAGAGTCAACCCATTTCCCAATGCAAGTTGCTTGTTATAAGCTAGGGGCTTATCATAGTATGATGGTTGATAGTGATTATCAGCTTGACAGGTTCTAGAATCAGCCTGGGCTCAAATTCACAAGCCAACGTGGGACATTTTCATGCAAACAACCACATCAAGTGTTTTCTCCTTTGTGTAAGAAGACTCATAGATTTGCCCTTCGGTTAAATCACACTTTTCTGATGCATCTGACGCTGTGCTGGTTTCCTTTGTAGTTCTGGGGATAAAGCTGGGAACTCCTCATGTCAAGCAAGTGTTCTACTGTTGCGCTATGAGCCCACCCAACACAAACCTTCTTAAACATTTATTTATGGTTTTTAGACAGCCTAGATAGCTCTGCCTGTCTTACAACTCACTGTGCAGACCAGGCTGGCCTTGAACTCACAGAAGTCTGCTTGCCTCTGCCTCCCAAGTACTGGGATTAAAGGCGTGCACCACCACACCTGGCACATGGCATTTTAAACCATTTAATTCATGGGCTGGAGAGAGGTTCAACGGATGGCTCAGTGGTTAAGAACAGTTGTTGCTTTTGCAGAGAACTCAGCATTTTCTGAGTTTCTAGCACTGAAGGGGTGGTTCACAGTTACCCATAAATCCAGTTTCTGGGAATCATCCCTCCTAGATTCCCAGCACACATCGATTCACACAGGTTTACATATACACACAGAAATGAATAAAGATTGTAAATAAAAAAAAAATAATTCTTGAGTTCCTCTATAATGCTTTTCATTGCCAGACAGATGGAAGACCCGTCTCCAACCTAAACATATGTATTCAGTCTCATGGTTCCTTCTTCTCTTGTGCACACACACTCACACATACACACACTCTTACACTGACATACACACTCACCCTTGCACACACACATACCACAACTCACACCTTCACATTCATATGCAATACACACACACTCTTCCTCTTTCTCTCTCTCACACACACACCATTTTCTCTCTGTCTCTGTCTCTGTCTCTGTCTCTCTCTCTCTCTCACACACACACACACACCGTCCCCCCCCACCCCCCCGTCTCACACACACACACACAGTCTGCAAGCACAGATCCATTTGTCTAGATTTTAGATTCTTGAGCATTATCAGGTTTGCTGGAATAAAGGTGAGTGGCTAGGTGTTCTCCCTACAGGGAGAAAGCAGGAGGAGATGCAGCGAGTGATTAAATGCTCGAAGGGGCACAGGGAGCCAACCTCTCTTCAATAGGGGTGTGGATTAGGATGGGAAGGTCCACTCCCAGGTGCCTTGCATTTATTAAAAGACCTCAGAGCTTGGGATATTTCTTCAATCACAATCGGGGCATCTGGGAGTCTTTTCAGAACAGTATGGAAAGCTGAACTGCGCTTTGGAACCCGGCAAGGTCTTTTTGATCCTTAAAGGATCAATAATAATAATAAAAAAAAAAAAACTATGCATGTTTTTATGCAAGCGGCAAAGTGTTTCCAGTCGTTTAATAATCCTTCCATACCTTAAACAACCTTGCCCCTGAGGAATAATTATGCAAAAGCAAAACCAAACAACCCCCTTCCCCTCTCCTCATTGTTTTGTACCTCAGACCCGGTGTCATCTTCATGGAAAGCCGCCATACTCGGAGGTCTCTATTTAATGAGCTCCACAAAGCCTCTTCATGAAGAGATGAGGCCTTTAAATTGTCAGGTATTTCTTCTCCTACAATTCCTAGGCATCCAATTAAGACTGACGATGACCCACAATACAAAGTTTCTGACTTCAGAAAGCCCAGGCCTGGCCAGTGAAATATATCTTTGAGTTTCAGCTTAATATTAAGGTTAAAAAGGAGGTGGGGATATGACTCAGCCTGCAAGGTAATTTTTGGAACCAGGCCGACTTGAGTTTTACCCCAGCTTTCACATTAAAAGGGGGAGAAAGATGTGGAGGAGCAGGAATAGGAGGAAGAAGAGGAGGAAGAGGAAGAGGAAAAGGAGGGAGAGGAGGAGGAGCAGGAGGGACAGGATGAGAAGATGAGGACAGGACGTAAAAGTCCCTGTACTGAGGAGGCAGAGGCATGAGTGTGCCTGGGGCTGCTGGCCAGCCCCATTAGTCAATGAGATCTAGATCAGTGGTTCTCAGACTTCCAATGCTGAGACCCTTTAATACAGCTCCTCATGTTGTGGTGACCCCCAGACATAAACTTACTTTTGTTGCTACTTCATATCTGCAGTTTTGCTACCGCTATGAATTGTAATGCAAATACCTGTATTTTCCAGTGGTCTTATGTAACCCCTGTAAAAGGGTGGTTTGACTCCCCTCTCTCCAAGGGGTTGCAACCAACAGGTTGAGAACCACTTCTTTTGAGTGAGACTCAAAACCTAAGGTGGAAAGAGACTAAGAAAGATACCCAGTGTCATCCTCTGACCTTCATATGCATGTACACATACATACATAGTCACTTGGCACACTCTCACATAATACTCACCCACACTATATTAATTAAAACCTTTTCTTTAAAATGATTATTTTTTAATCCTGAGACAAGGACAACATGATTTTCGAAAAATATCTCCAAGATATGTGTTTATTTTATTTAATTAATTTATTTTTTACATAAGGGTCTTTTGCCTGCATGTTTGTCTGTACATCTCTGTGTTCTTGGTACCCATGGAAGCCAGAAGAGGGTGTTGAATCTTTTAGATCTGGCGTTACAGGTGGTTGTGAGCTACCATGTTGGGAACCAAACCTGGAGCATCTGTATGAGCTCTTAGCTAATGAACCATCTTTCCAGCCCCATGGTTTGAGTCTTATTCTACACTCTACATAATAAGGCGAGGAAGATGGTTACTTTGTTAAAAGAACAGTCAAGAATTAACTCAAAGGAAGCCTGCTTTTACTCAGGTCCAAGCTGAAGGCAGTTTCGATCCATTGTCTTTGGAATTCTTGACATCTCTTGGCGTTCTGGAGCTGACCGTGGTGCTGACAGTTGTCTGAGGACGATTCCAGAGAGCTGGTGTGTGCTTCTGTTTGCTGACAGTTTCTAAATGCTGTGCATAAATTAAGGTCACCCTGTTCTGCTCCCAGCTCTCATCATTCTCAGTGATAGATAGGCAACGGAGAGTTCAGAGAGGTTAGCAAACTTGCTCAAGGTAACACAGTGTATGAGTCCCCAGTCAGTCCCCACCCCAAAACATTTGATCAAAGCTGTTCTTAACAGAAGAACCATACCGCGCTTTGGAATTTTCAGTTTTGTATGACATGTCCTAATATGGTGAACCAGGGTTTGCCATCTCAAATAGCCAGGATGGTCACTGCAGACTGAGCAGAATGAATAATGAGCAGGATGAATACCAGTTGGTTAGGGCTGAAGGTACAGCTCTGTTGGTAAACTGCTTGTTTAACATACGTGAAGCTCTGCATTTGATTCTCAGCACTGCATAAATCCAGGCAGGATAGCACACATTTGTCATTCCATCACTTAGGAGTTCAGTGTCATCCTTGGAGACATTACTACCCTGAAGATTGAGCTGGAGACCAGATATGATAGATGAGACCCTGTGCCAAAAAAAGAAAGAAAAAGTCTACTTCCCTGCCAGACTCTTGGCCTTGTAAAGAGAATTAATTCTATTGTGTTCCCACAGTTTACCAGAGAGTCTCATACTTAGACATTACCCAGCAGTTATCTGATGAATCAGTAAATTCTATTTGATCAATATATTGTCTTTATTGTTAATATATGGGTTATTTCCGCATTAACAGAAGCACTGTCCAGCATATACTGTATATTTTTATGCCCAGTTATCAGTGGACATGTGTTCAAAATGAATATTTTTGCTTATTTTTGAGACAGAGTCTTATTGTGTGACACTGGAATTCACTTTGTGGATCAGTCTGGCCTTGAACCACAGAGATCCTTCTGCCTCTGTCTCTGAATGTCAGGATTAAAAGCGCACCCCACCATGCCTGATATATCTTCATCTCTTACAAATGCAGCTGTAAAGACCAAATGAAAGAGAACTAAATAGTGATTTGGACTGTTCAAAGTCCTGAACGTGTGTAAGACTGGATTTTTGTTCTATGTTAGGATCTTGTACATAGTTTAGATTTGAGGTGATGTGTTTTGGCCACATTAGAATAACTGGGCATACAGACATTCCGAGCTAACGCAGCATACAGTAGCAGTAAGACCATATTCCAGTACACTCTCTAGCTACAGAGCTATTTATTGCCTTGTTGTTTCTATTATGTCATGTATTACCATGTGAAAGATTCCCACATGTCTGCCATCTTAACTCACTTCCCGAGTGTGTGCGTGCATTTTGAGGCAGTAGTGCACAGCTGAGCTCCTGGAGGCCCAAGAGCCTGTTTTGACAGCTCTCCTCAGTCCATGCGTCACCAGGCTCCATCACTGCCAATATGTCTCACATGGCTTTGTGGACATGTGTAGCACGCCTGTGCGACTTGCAAACACCCATACATTAGTCCAATAATAATTGGGTTTCTGTACAACTGGAACTCAGTACTATCAAGCTGCCAGCATTTCCTTTTGGCCACCAGTACTAGGCAGGAAAATTATAGTCTAACTGTCTTCCTGTTTATTGATAAACAAAGTGGCCAGCCCAGCAATGGAGCCTGATTAGCAGTTTGCACCCTGTCTGAAAGGGTAAACAGAGCCCTACTGTTTTCTGTGTTTGACAGCAATTTGCATCTTTAAAGAGGTTGGATGGCCCTGAGATTCACGTTCAACTTCCCAGTGCTAGGTCCTCTTTGATGTGTTCCCCGTCAGCTTCCTTGTTTTATCCTCCTTCCTCTTGAACCTGGTTTGGTCTTTGCCAGCATTTCCCATCTCCATCTGTCTTGTCTTAAGCTTCTCATTCACCTGTCTGAGAGGGGAGAGGAGGGACGGGCAGAATAGGAAGTGTGTCTGTCCAGCTATGCCTAGATGTATGTTCCCTTGAGAGGCCATTTCCTGCCCTCTGCATTTAAAAAAGAGACAGTAGAGACAGTAGACAGTAGAGAACACATTAATCCCTGCCTTTGGCCCTCAGGTCTTCCCCCTTCCTTCATCTTCACCCACACGCCAAAGAAATGCCTCCTCCCTTGGTGTTAAGCAAACCATGGTATTAGCCTTCTGCCTGAGTTTGGTACAGCATTTATTCTGAAATGTATTCTAAGCTAATTAGGTTCTTAAACTAAATGGTAACAGACCAAATAGCTGACTCCCTCCATAATTATTTTCCAATGAAAGAAATGAAGATCATTTTAAGTTGAATTTGCATAATGTAGAAGGTCGCATAAATATGGGTAAACACGCATTAATCTGTTTAAACAAACTTTCCCCATAATCCTTACCCCATGTAAACAACATTTGTTCTGCCTTAGAGATATTGCATGATTGGACTCCTGAGACCCAGTTACCCCACTGAACAGCTTCCTTTTATAACTTCAAAAGAAATGTTATATATTTATTGGAGGCTGTAGGGTGTTAAGTGTAGTTAGACATAAATTGTACCTCAGCTATTCCCCTAATGCCAATGGGGATTAAATTAGATTTTATAGCGGTTGTAGAAGTCTATTTGGTAGTTAACACGTGGGATTTTTAAATCCTGGAAAACATAATCCTATTATAAAACAGGCAGCTGAATTAATATTACCCAGGACGAAACTCTTCATGGATTAGCAGGTTTTGTTTTGTTTTTTGTTTTTTTTTTAAATAATAACAAAGAAAATTATCAATTCTATGGGGGATATTACATGCTTTTCTCAACAGTAAGAACAATGAATTGGAGACAGGGAGGGGAGATAAATGGCAGAACGTGCCCTTACAGATTCCAGTGTCCCTGGAGAAGGGAGATGGGGGCAAGTGAACTGTGTCACCTGGGACTGGAGTGCTTTTGGGACTAGGCCGTGCAGACCGATGTCTGCACCCCACTGACAAAGGCACACTTATCAGAGGCAGAGTTATCATTGGCAGGTATTTCCTACCACTAATCGAATCTCCTGAGATGATCAATGTGAGCAAAACAATCACTAAGAATCAATGTTGCTAACAGAAACAAACTGTAACATGAACAGAGAGTCTGTTCTTTGTGAAGTCAGTAACTCGTTTTCATTGACGAGCCCCCAGAATCAGAATTTTAGAAAGGGGAAGGCCCACGATGTAATGTTAAACTTTGATTCCAAGTTTTCTTCTTTTAACACTGATTGATTTTGGGGGGTGGGGTATGGACATGGCGTGGTGTGCTCCTATAGGTCAAAGGTAGTTGGTTTTTTTCCTTCCTCTTTGTGGGGGGTTCAACTCAGGTGGTCATGGCTTGACAGCAAGGACAGTTCCCATGTTACCAACCCCCCAGATTTTCTTTTAAATACTACTGCAAGAAAGTAGAACTCCTCACCCAAATATGTGTGTATAAATAGGTGGTTTAGCATAGAAATGCACATACTACATACATAATAGAGATACCCGGTGGTGTATGGGTGGCCTTTTATCTTCAGAGAGGACATGTCTTAAGTCCTTAAGTGATTGGCTTTCATATGCTGGTGAGAGTTATTATTAGAAGTTACAGAACTTGCCAGTTTTCATTTGCACGGATATCATCTTGGCAGATAATCACACAGGCATCAATCACTGGCATTATCATTGTGCTAGTTAATTGTATGGGCATCAATCACGTGTGTATCTGGAACGAGTCCTCACATGGGCATCAGCCTCACCACGGAGGAAGGTAATTGCATGGGAAGCAGGGGAGGCTGTGTCTTAGTGGTAGATAATCACACAGGATCAATCACACAGGTAGTGAGGTAGATAATCCTTTGCATAGTCCAAGGTGGCTAATTAGCAATCACATCAATACCCTGATATTCTAGTGCAGCTACATATGTGTTTGCTTAAGTGGGAGAAGCCAAGGCATGCTACCCATGGCAAAGCCTTCCTCAGCAGAGTACCGGAAACACTCAGCTGAGAGTCTGTGGTTTTAAGGCATTGGCTCCTGGGGTACTCCTGGAAAGAATATACATGGATAGAGAAATTTAAGCTCTGTCTTACCATTCTGTTGTTGTGAAGAGACACCATGACCCCAGCAACTCTTATAAAGGAAACATTTGATTGGGGCTGGCTTACAGATCAGAGGTTTAGTTCATGACTGTCATGGTGAGAAGCATGGTGACATACATGCAGGAAGACATGGTGCTGGAGAGGGGCTGAGAATTATACATCAGGATCAGCAGGCAGCAGGAAGAGAAGGGTGACAGGAACCTGGCTTGAGCATTTGAAACCTCAAAGCACACCCCCAGTGAAATGCTTCCTCCAACAAGGCCACACCTCCAACAAGGCCACACTTCCAACAAGGCCACACCTCCAACAATGCTTTTAGGATATGGGAGCTGTTTTCATTCAAGTCACTACAATCTCTTTGCTGTTACTTCTGCTGCTGCTGCTATTCCTGCTCCTCCTCCTTCAAGACAAGCTCTTGTATATTCAGTCAATCTCAATTTATTTTCAAACTCAATCGGTAGCAAGTAGTTTCGAATTTTTTTTATCTTCCTGCAGATCTGCCTGCCTTTGCCTCCTGGGCGCTGGGATTAAAGGCATGTGCCCATATTCCCAATCCTGAGATTGAGCTAATATGCAAACCTCGGTGGCCTGGAACTCTCTTTGTAGACCAGGCTGGCTTTGAACTCACAGAGATCTATCAAATGCTGGGATTGCAGGAATGGGACATCATGTCCAGTTCATATGATGTCTGGGCATCAAGCCTCTAAATGTTATTCAAGCACTTTATCAGCAGAGCTACATTAGCCTTCAGTATCCATTTCCTTGCTTCAGATCTCAGCCGGTGTTTTCTGGACAGCCTCAGCCCTAAGTATGGAACCCAGATTAACCAATCATTGGACTCAGTTCCATTAGCCACAGCTCAGCCCATGACCTATGACGTTATCCAGGGCAATCAGAACAGATCTTAAATTTCTGTGGTTTGTCACCTGTGAGATGAATCCTTGTGATCCTGTAGCCATTACTTCCTTGGTTCTGACTGCAGGGGTTGGTGCTGGGCCTTGGGAATGTTCACCTGAGCCAATAAAGTTGATTTAGGCTTAATGAGTCAGGGTTGTCTTTTTGCCACCTAGTTCAGAAACAGCCCAAATGGGCAAGTCGTTGGAACTTTTCCTGAGAAATTTGGTCTAAGAGATATGGTCCCTGGTCCAATGAGCTAGCTGAGTGGGTAAAAGGTTGCTGGCAGCGTACCTGACAGACCTGACTTCATTCCTCAGAACCTACGTGGTAGAAGGAGAGGCTGATTCCTTCAGGATGTTCTCTGACCTTCACACAAATGCATGCCTATGTCCACACACATGCATTCACACACAACAATAAAATTTCATTTTTTTTTTGGAAAGGAAACATTGGGCCCAGTGAGAGAAGCTGCTTTGTGGGGAGAAGAAGCTGTCATGAGCCAAGCCAGGGGTGAGGCTTCAGGAACAATCATCCTGACTCCCAGATGAAGCTGGGAATCAAACCTGGAGCTGGTCAATATGAGATCTGATGCCCTCTTCTGGTGTGTCTGAAGACAGCTACAGTGTACTTAGTTATAATAATAAATAAATCTTAAAAAAAAAAAAAAAAGATCAGGCTGTAGGCAAGTCTGTAGGGCCTTTTATTAATTAGTGAATGATGTGGTGGACCCTGCCCATTGTGGGTGGTACTACGCCTGGGATGGTGGTTCTGGGTTCATTAAAGTTGATTTGAACAGGTGAGGAGGAACAAGCCAAGGGTAACCCTAGCTCCTCCATGGCTTCTGTATCAGCTTCTACGTTGGGGATATTACCCTACTTGAGTCTCTGTCCTGACCTCCTTTAGTGATAGAGTACAAAGTGGAATGTAAGCCAAATAAACCCTTTCCTCCCCAAGTTGTTTTTAGTCATTGAGTTTTATTGCAACAACCCTAGTTTCGAACCCAAACCAGGAGAACCGTACATACACCACGCTCACACCCTGCCCCTGCGCCCCCCACCCCCCAATAAAAAATAAATTGAAGTTTACTTCTTCTGGGAGGTCCCAGTTCCAGTGAAAGCTCAGGAAAATAATCGGGTAGTAAGTGGGGGGTGGTGAGTGAGAGCTTGAATCAACCATAGATTGACCATTCTTTTTTTTTTTTAAAGATTTTATTCATTATTGTATGTAAGTACACTGTAGCTGTCTTCAGACACACCAAAGGAGGGCATCAGATCTCATTATGGATGGCTATGAGCCATCATGTGGTTGCTGGGATTTGAACTCAGGACCTTTGGAAGAGCAGTCAGTGCTCTTAACCGCTGAGCCATCTCTCCAGCCCCCCAAATTGACCATTCTTTAAACAGGTGTCTTTACTGTGCGCTACATACGTGCACCATCTGCTGCAGGTAAACCGAGTGTGAGTAAAAATGACTGAATAAATGATTAGTCTCCGACCCCAAGTACTCAGGGTGGGGCTTGTCATGCCCTTCTCTGCTTCAGGATTTACCTGTGAATTTCTCTCTGCCCAGCGTCTCTAGATCTTGGTGGGAGCGTCCCTCCCAAAAGGCCTTCTGTGACTTCACACACCGTCATTTCTCCACATCTGTTTAGTGTGTCCTTTGTATGTCTTTCTCCTCTGTGGCAGCTCATGATGGTGCCCGTCTTTTGCTGGAGGCCCCAGGACAGGGCTGGGTCTGTGTTCCTAATACCCAGTGCTTCCAGCACACACCGCCTGCTCTCAGTGGACATGGGAATGGCCATGTCAAGACAGCTATGATTGTGGTGGAGTTTCAAGTCTGTCTGCCTTCTCTGCAGGCAACCGTCAAGCAACTAGTACATCAGAGGGAACTCATCACAGGTCAGAAGCTAAGTCTGCCTAGGCCCGTCCAAAACAGTTCAGCCCGTCTTGGCAACAGTCACTGTCGATCATCAATGTGGTGACGGAGTTGAGGATTCCTGGTGTGGTTGTCCTCCTTCAAAGAAAACCGTGGCAAATTAGTTTTTCTTGCATGCTAACAGTGACAAGGGGGCGTGTTGCCACAGACACACTAAGCACAATCTGCCTTTGAACAAAAGCATCTCTGTGGGTAGCAAAGCAGGTAGAGAATGGGTAAATTTCTGTTGTGAAGCTGCTGAGCCTTCTGGCCACCTTTCTCCTGCGTGTTTGTCATGTAAATGTCCTTAAGTAAGATAACCTGAGTTGTTTCTGCATCTGCAATCGTTGCCCCTGAATGTTTCCGGCAGAAGTGTAGGGGAAGCGGATGGGCCTCTGAAGCAGGTTAACATTGGATTTGATTCTTCTTCCTCGGATGAACTCACTCCCATTTTTCCTAATATGTAACAAAGTAATGTTCTCGTGTAGAGTTGATTTGTGCACATCGTGAAAAATACATCTGTAACTGGACAGTGGAGTGCACCCCTTTAATCCCAGCACTCAGGAGGTAAAGGCAACCAGATCTCTGAGTTCAAGGCCAACCTGGTCTACAGAGTGAGTTTCAAGTGTGACCCCCATAGAAATTTTGTCTCTAAAAACCAAGATAAATGCACAAGAAAGAAGCTTTATTTGGTCGGACATACCAAGGTCTGGTCTATTGTGGCAGGAAGTTAAGGTAGCAGGGCCTGGTCGTGTGGTATTAGCAACCAGAGAGCAAAGAGTGGTAGGATGCGGGTGGCTGACCCTCTTTCTTCATTTTGCACAGTTCAGGGTCTCAGCCTGTGGAATGGTGACATCACAGTGGGTGGGTCTTTCCACCTCAGTGAACACAACCTAGATAATCACCACAGGACTGTCCAGAGGCTCAGCTCTGAGGGGATTTTAGATTCTGTCACCTTGGCAGTTAGTACTAATCACCACTGTTTATCCCAAAAATGGTTTTTTGGTTTTTTTCTATGTTTCTACCTGTTGATCTTGAGGGTTGGCTCTTAGGTTGACTTGATCAGCAATAAAACAAACTAGCTTTCAGGCCATGTGTGTATGAATTGTCAAATGATTTGCCATCTGGCTTGCATATCACAGGGGCATTCACAGATACAGTTTTAGTGGAGTTTTGTGGTAGCATTAGCTGTAGAAAGAACCATATGAAATTAAAGGAACCCAAGAGGCTGGTCAGTTCACATCTGAAGGTTGGCGTTGAGGCCAAGAAACAGCTGAGATACAGAACATGCCACTAATCTCAAGAAAAGCCTTGAACACAGCACAGAGAAGGGAGACTGAGATGACCCCAGGATGCTTCAGAGGCAACGCAGAGAGACAGCTCCATCAGCAGAGGTCTTGTATATAAATTTTCAATTTTATGCGTTGTTGGGGGAAAAAAAATTGACAAAAGCAACTTAGAGAAGGCAGGCTTTATTTTGTCTCTCATGGCAGCAGGAACTTGAGGTGGGGGCGTCTGCAGTCAGGAGACAGAGTAATTATTTAGTGTTGGCAGAGTTCTCTTTTCTTCCAGTCTGGGATACGGTGTTCATGGAATGGCACCACCCACACGTAGAGTGAGTTCTCATCCCAACCCCATCTAGGAAATTCCTCACAGACGTGCCCAGAGAGATGTCCTAGGTACTCCTGGATCCTGTCAAACTGACAGTTAATATTCACCGTCACGGTAGATGTCATGGACCTCTGTCCTCCATGCATGGCGTTGCAGTAGCTGTCTTGAAACAAAGCAGCCATGACTATGTACAAGTGGCAGCCTTAAGACTAACCTCCACTTCGGCTCATCGTCCTAGAAGCACCACTTGTGGTGGGGTGGGGGGTGGGGGTGGGGGCCCTGGGCCTGAGCTCAGCTGCTAGCAAGTTTTGCATGCTCCCCTAAGCAACCCCTCACCCATGGTCTTAGCAGTAACTCCCAGTTCAGCTTCCTGGATCACTCAACCAAGCTGGACTTGGGAGCAATCCTTTGTTCTGTCCTTGGAGCCCTACCTGGGGTAAACAGACATTTGTTCATGCCTCCCCGGGAAAAGTTAATATAACAGTAGGAAAAAACTATCTGAGAGGGAGCAAAGTATGATGGGAAGCAAGTGAATACCCTATCAACAAAACACAGGCTCCCACCCCACAGTCACACAGCAGGAATCACCCACAGCAAGAGACTGGGCCATGTGACTCTCAGGGGCTTCCAAGGACTTTGCAGAGTGGGATTTGACATTGAACTGCACAACAGGTTGCTGACTGGCTTCTGATTCCTTCTTCACTCCCCTGCTGTGTCTGAGCCCCCCAACCCCTCACCTCCTTCCTCTCCCCTTGCCTTTCATCTGTTTTTGTCACCTCTCCTTAGAGCTTTAGGGAACTGAAAGTCCCATAGGCTTTCTCTTTGGCCAGCTACCATACCCAAGATTTCTATACTGTCTTCATTCTTTACCTAAGGTATCTCCTTCAGAAAGGATTTGCTAAGATGTCAGCATAGTACTTGACAAGTTGTGTTAAGGCATTAACTTGGAGGAAAGTTGCCATTATTAACACTGTATGCTTTAAAGAAGTGTTGTAAGGTGTATAAAACATAACAGTTAACATTTTAGTGGTGTTTGTGTACGCGTGTGTGTGTGCGTGTGTGCGTGTGTGCGTGTGTGTGTGTGTGTGTGTGCGTGTGTGTGTGTGTGTGTGTTCCTGGAGATTGAACCTAGAGCCTCACATGCTTGGCAAGCTGTTTGCTGTCCAGCTATATCCTCCTAGATTCTTTTGACTTTGAGTCTGGGTCTCACTACACTATCCAGGCTGGTCTTGAACTCACTCTGTATCCCAGATGGGCCTTGGATACTTGGTGCTGTGCATTGTGAGGAGGCTGGACATTTTGAATGGTGGAGATGTATAGGACAAGAACTGTGGGACTTGCATCCCCTTCCCATTCTCTCTTTTGGTTCCTGACAGTAATGTCGCACATGTGTGCCAGAACTTGACATCTAGCATCTTCCTCATCACTGCCAACCATACTTTTTGAGATCAGTTCTCTTACCAAACCTGGAGCTCATGGATCCAGGTAGACTCGCTGGCTACCAAGTCCCAGGCATCCTCTAGTCTCTGCCATCACCACTGACTTTTTTACACAGGAGCTGGGGATCCAAGTTTAGGTCCTTGTATTTATGCAGGAAGCATATTACCAATGTAGCCATCTCCCCAGTCACTGTATTTAACTCCTTTCTGGAATTGCCGGCAATTCTGTTTATTACCTCACAGAACTGCTCTGCCGTTAATATTGCTTTTAAAAAGCGTTTTAACTACAGAGAAAAGGCCAAGTTCATTTTTAAGAGAGTTGGGGAGTATAAGTGGCCAGAGCCTGTGGAGCTCCTGAAGTTAGGAGTTAAAAACAATGAACAGGAGGTAAACATGCTTGCTGAGAAAGAGAGAGGGCCAGACAGGAAGTTGGTCTCTGAGCACAGCAACAGGCTCAGTGTTGATCCTGTCCCCTCAGGATACTGATGCTGGGTGGAGGGATGGAGGAACCAGTGAGAAGGAGAAGGAGGGACAGGAGGGAAGCCTTCCAGCACTCCAGGGTCACACCTAGGTGCATTTGCACCCATTAACTGATTTAATCATCAAAACAACCCAGCAGGCACCCTTATTTTTCCTAGACAAGTCTTGTCAGATACTTAATTTTCATTGCTTTTAACAGCAGTAAAGAATATTTTTTTAAAGGAGGGCTGGGAGTAAATGTGGAGAAATGGCCTTGCAGTTAAGATGACTCCAGGTTCAGAGGGTCTAAGGCCCTCCCTCTTCTTGCCTCCTTGGGCACCCAGCACACAGACATGTGGTACACAGACATACAGGCAAAACACCCATACGTAAAAATAAAATTTAAAATAAAAGAAAAAAAAAAGGAGGACTTGCAAGATGGCTCGGCTCTCTTGTTGATATAAAGACACAAGTTATACAAGCCTGATAATCTGAGTTGGATCCACATTTTGGAGAGGGTAAACAACTTTACAAAGTTGTCTTTGATCTTCACACACATGCCGTGGCACGTGTTCCTCACATCATACACACACATAAGCATACATGCTCACACTACTTCTACTACTATAATAATTAGTAATAGTAATAATAATAATTTTAAAATCTTTTTTTTTTTTTTTTTTTTTTTTGGTTTTTCGAGACAGGGTTTCTCTGTGTAGCCCTGGCTGTTCTGGAACTCACTCTGTAGACCAGGAAGGCCTCGAACTCCGAAATCTGCCTGCCTCTGCCTCCCAAGTGTCACTGCCCAGCAGGAAATGATTCTGAGTCTACCAATTACACATGAAATTCACTCTAATATATTCCTGTTGTGCTATCTCAATCATCTTATAATCATAAATGTTACATGTTTGACTGGTTTCAGTGTATCTTTTTTAAAAATTGCTACATTTAATTAATATGTGTATATATGCACATGTCATAGAACATATGTGACAGTCAGACAACTGTGGGGGTCCCTCTCTCCTTCCCTCACGTGGGATTGAACTCACTTCATCAGGCTTAGTGGCAAGTGCCTCTACCCACTGTGATGTCCTGCCAGCTATCATAGCTTTTTAAATTGCTGCAAGAATCTCTGTTATCTTAATAGATGAATAATAAACATCAAATGTTTTCATTTTAATTGACCATTTACTTAACCATTCTCCAACTATTGAGGCTATGTAAGTTGTATCGAGTTTTTACTATAATTCATAACATAATGAATTTTGATACATTTCACAATAAGGAGCTTTGTATATCTAATTTTCTGCCCAGGCTGGTCTAAACCTCACCATGGAGCTGAAATGGCCTTGGCTTTCTTGGCTTCCTGTTTCCAACTTCCCAGTGCTGAAATCCTAGGTGTATGTATACCAGTGTGCCTGACCACTTCTTTTAGGACATATTTGTTAAATTGGGATTGCCATATCAATAAGTAGAAACAGTTTTATAGCTTTTAAATTTTTTCTTATTTTTATTCGTGTGTGTGTGAGTGTGTGTGAGAATGCATGCCACGTGTGTGTAGGGGTATCTGTGGAAGCCAGAAGAGGGTATGATAAATATCCCCTGGAGTTACCAGATATGGCTGCTCAGAACTGAATTTGGGTCCTCCGAACAGTAAGTGCTCTTAACCACTGAGCCGTTTTCTAGTCCCATTTATGGCTTTTGTTATATATTGTCAAAGTATTTACAGAAGGAATCTATAGGGCTTGGGAGATGGCTCAGTAGGTAATAGTGTTTGCTGCATAAGCATGAGAACCTGAGGTCAAGTTCATAGTAAAAAAAAGCCATGCATGGCCTCCCATACCTGTAACCCCAGTACTGGGGGATGAAGACAGGTGGATTCTGGGAGCTGGCTGCCCAGCTAGTCTACTATAAGTGGTGGACTTCATGTTTAATGAAAAAGGCCTCTGCTTGCACATACATAGGTATACACTTATGCAAAGAGAGGTGCACATATGCATGCACCCCCATACAAAAAAGGGGAACATGAGAACCTACATTTTTTGAAAATTGTGACATACCAATGTCTCCACATGACTTAGCACTTTTGACTTTGAAGTTTAGAACCCTGACCACCCCAATAATGTTAGTCTAGCTTACCAGTTTGTTCCAGGGAATTCCTGTTTTCATCTTTCAAAATCTGGAGTGATAGGTGGCCACCATGCCCAGTTGGCATTTTATGTGCGCTCTGGGGATATGAGCTTCAGTATGGGCTCATTGTTTCATGGCAATCACTGTAACCACTGAGCTGTCTCCTCTCCCCATGCTTGTAACTTTGAACAGGCGTGTTCTCCTGGAGAACTGTGACAGCTTTCTGTTTTGATATGTGAGCATTTACTTGATGGAGCTAGTCACTTATTTTAGTGAATTATCACTAAAATATAACATTGTAATAAATTAACATTGTAATGAGTAACATTGTAACAAATGTAATTTAACAATGAAATGGGTGAGAAAGTTGCTCAGTGGTAGAACAGTTTGTCTAGCATGTAGGAAGCCCCAGTACAGGGAAACAAAAACAAAACAAAACAAAAATAAACAAAACAAACAAAACAAAAAAACCTCAAAGAAAACAACCAACCAAAAAACAAAACAAACAAACACCCCAAACCAACAAATCTATGAAGGCCTTTATTTTGTTTATTTTGTGGGTCACTTACTCAGTAGAGTTTTCCCAAGAGATGTTTAGTTTATGTCTTCACATATAACTGCTCTAAAAAGGCAAGGGTTACTTTTTGTAGCACCCTCTTGGGAAAGGCCAGTGTCACTCAGAAAACCATTGTCTGCCAAGCTGGGATCAGATCACTTCTCTGGGGTTCAGAGAACTTTGCTTGGATAGATGCATTGGAATTTCAAGCGTAGCACTAAAGAGATGCTTCACAACATATCTTGGGAAAGCCCAAGGGAAGGAATTCCCTGTGTATGAGGTAGGAGCCATGTCATCATGCCTGGCTTCCTTTTTTGGCACCTTTTCCCCTCTGGAGGAAGGGGGTGGGGCACAGATCCCGAAGTGAAGAAAAGGATTGTAGGCCTGGAGCTGCTGGGCTGTTAGTGATTAGCTGTTTCCAGCAATTATGCCCCTTCCATCCAGGGTGTGGCGGCTGGCACCTCTCTTAATGAGACAATTTCCAGGGCTTGAGTGTTTGCGCCCCGGTTTCCTCTTGGCCCTCACTTGCCATACTCCTTGGCAGCCTCAGAGTTTACTGACATTATCACCAATGTGGCACATTTATCTTGGCCAACATGAGAAGTCAGGGAAGACATGCCAGTCTGCCATGCCATCACACAAGAGCTTTGGGGGAGAAAATGTGAGGCCAGATGAAGCCACCAAGCCAACTTGGCTTCAGGAAGTGGGGCCCTTGTCCTAGTCATCCAGACATGTAAGTTCAGGTTTCTCAAGGACATTCCAGATCTTCCTGGCAAGTGGCATTGTCTGTTCTATGCTGGAGTAACAGGGCCTCGCTGCACAGAAGTAACACTGTTAGGAAAGGCACACCAGGTAGGTAGATAGCCGCTCTGCTCTATGAGTCATCAAATAAGGATTGATCAGCCACCATGTGGCAACAAGCGGCTGTCACTGCAGTTATCTGGGGTGTAAGCAACCTAAGTGTTGGACCCCCCTCTTGAAGATCTCATGGCTGGTGCAATAGACGCTGGGCCAGTTGTGCATCCAGATGTACACGCGGTAGTCAGTTTGTAATAGTGATGAGAACACACAGTGCGAAATGCAATGAAGACAGAAAACAGGACTCCTGCTAAAGAATCATTCTGTGTACCTGACAATTGAGCAAAGGTCTGGGGGTGGGGGATGGGTTCTAGAGGGATGGGAGGGAGATTCGAAGGCCCAGGGGCTGAGAAGAGCTTTAGAAATATGTGTGCTCAGGGACATCAGAGACTCAGGAGGAAGGCAGGAGCTGGGAGAGTAGAGCCGAGAGCCACATAATAAGGGCTTTTGGATGTATTCTAAGATGGTGCAGAGTAGCAGACTTACATAGCATAGAAATACCATTCTGAACCAAGCGTAATGTTCATCGTACACACTTGTGATCTCTGCATTTGGGAACAAGAGGGACTGGGAGTTTCAGGCCAGTGTTTGCTACATAGCAAAACTGTCTCAAAAAAAAAAAAAAAAAAAAGCCATATTAAAGGCAGGTTAGAGTTGGCCAAGAGTGGACAGGCGAGCCATGTGCAGACTGTCACTATGGTCAGAAAGGAAAGAGGAGGGGAAAGGGTGATGTGTGCCACACAAGGAAAACTTCCTCTCTCTCCTTCAAATCTACTTCTCTATGTCTGCTGTGGGCAACATTTTTTTTTTCCTTTGAAGGCCTTTATAGTATCCTCTGTAAATTTCTACTTCCTGTCTTCATTGGCAAATTCTTCAGAGAAACAGACACCCACAATTCTATGCCCGATGAAAAAGTTTGGAAGAGCCATGCTTCAACTCTGGAAGGGACACATCATCCTCCATGAATACAGTAGAGCCTCTAGGATCCCCACATTGAGAGCCATTAGAACCCCTAAAGTGACCCGATTTCCATCAATCTCAGAGCCATCCGAGCAAGGTCACATTGCTATGACTCCCTCCTGGCGATCGTCGTGAAAACAGATGCAAGTCCTGCTGCGGTACACAAGTCCACTTTGGGAACCAGAGGGTCAAGTGCCCATTATCCAGGTAAGCAGTCTCTCCCTGGGAGACCAAAAATGCATGTCAACATGCCAAGTAGAGGAAGCCAGAGCCACCAGGGCCACCTGGGAAGGGAGGCCTCAGCCAGGCAGTACTAATAAAACTAGACAATACCACAGTGTTGGCGAGACCCAGCCAGGAGCTGGGCAAGGACGAGGGTGGGAGGAAGGGCCTGCCTTCCTCCAAAATCAATGTCCCTGTTAACTTGGGCAGAAGAAAATCTGACAGCTCTGGAAACCTGCCCATCTGAGGCAAAAGAGGAAGCCGAGAAGCATTTGGAGCCAGAGGAAGACTAGAAATGGCAGGCGAAATTAGCTGCCTGTTGGGAACCCAGGGCACAAGCTCTCCACTCTGTTTTCAAGATAAGCCTGATAGCCCTGGGCACAGGTGCCATGCTCCATCCCCACATGGCCTTCCAGCTGCCCTTTGAAGCAGGCTGCCCCTTGGGGTCCAGTCAGAGCTGTTTTTTAAACATCCATGGAAAAAGACAGGCCCTCAGCTCCAGACCCAGGTTTCCAAGGGGCTGTTACATTTTGTTATCTGGGATATATCTGAGAGGCCACAGGCCTCACTGAAGCCTTCAGAGAAACAGAAGTGCCACGAGATGACTCTAGAGGAGAATCACCTTTTTAGTGACAAGGTGGTGGTGTCCTACTGGCCGATGGGTCTTTCAAACCTCTGGGAAAGAGAGAGTGGTGTGAGTCCACTCTCCAGTTATACTCCAGTTACTATTCCTAAATCCAGTCACTCTGAAAACCAAAACGTATGTAGTGGGTTTAACAGCTGTCCAGGGAACTCAAGCCAAAGCTTGTGTCCCCGACGGTGTGATATGATCAGTCCTGCATTTTGGAGAGGGAAGGCATGAAAGGGATTCCAGATACCATGTGAAAGTCCATACCATTATGGCTTCCCAAGCCCCAGGATTTGCTGTTGTGTTGTTATGGGTTTGAATGGGTTTGAGGAGGACTTACGCCTATTAGAGAAGCCACAGATAACCAGAGAGAGCCCTTGGCACTGTAATAATTCATAGACAACATGTAGAGGTTTGGGGTTACGGATTTGTAGAAATTCACTTTTCTTGTGGTTTTGAGTACAGATTTTAGTTGGAAATGCTATGTTGTTTAAAAAAAAAAAAGAAGAAGAAGAAGGGGCCTGGGCTTGTGGGTTTGCATAAAGCCCAGTGATAGAATGCTCCTCAGTATAGTTTTGGGTATCCTGGAACTTGGGTGTCCAGCTGGCCTCAATCTTAGACCCACCTGCCTCTGCCTCCCAAATGCTGGGATTAAAGTTGAACACTGCCATGCCTAGTATTTGTGAGCAAGTCTTGTGTCTTTTTTATTTTTATTTATTTATTTATTTATTTATTTATTTATTTATTTATTTATTTATTTATTATATGCAAGTACACTGTAGCTGTCCTCAGATACTCCAGAAGAGAGCATCAGATTTCGTTACGGATGGTTGTGAGCCACCATGTGGTTGCTGGGATTTGAACTCGGGACCTTCGGAAAAGCAGTCGGTGCTCTTAACCACTGAGCCATCTCGCCAGCCCCAAGTCTTGTGTCTTAAACAGAGTGATTGCTACACATACTTCTGGCTTTCAGATGCCATGTCCCATGAACTACCTATACAAGGAGGGGATCAGGGGTGTGACTCAAAAGAGGACCCCCCCCTCCCCTGTCCTCAGCACAACTGCTGTGAGTGGTGAAAGGGTAAGTGATGTAAGCCACTTGATTGGGATGGTACTTCTGAGGACGATGACAGCCTTGCAGGTCAGAGAGATGAGGAGGGTCTCCTGGTGAGCGCTAAAGCTGTAACATTGAATCCTAAAATCATCTCAGCTCTGTTTCCTGAACACCTAGCAGATGGACCAGATTGTGACCCTGATCATTTTCTAAGCACAGGGCCATCTGTGTGTCCCTTTGCTTCTCTGGTTCCATTCTAGTTGCATCCTGCTAGGAAGAAATGCTGTGGTTTCGCCTTTCTCAGTTAGGAGTGATAGAGGCAGCGTCGTTTCTGCCTTAAAATTCTGCGCCAAAATGTTTTTGTCATATTATCTCAAAGTAAGTAAGTAAGTAAGTAAGTAAGTAAATAAATAATTTTTTTTTTCTTCTAGATTTGCTAAAGATACTGGCCTTGTGGGGCCAGGTCAAATTACAGAGTACTTTGTATTTCTGGAACGCTTTGTGTTGGCTTTGGTTAGCGGACTGCAAACCACTATCAGAAGGGGCCACTCAGAGTCGGTACTGCACTGGGGACTGATGGGATGGGATGAGGAGTCAGTCTGTCTCTGTCTGCTGCTGACTTTTAATATATAGAAGGTATGAGGATTCAATTAGCAGGTCTCCATCCAATACCAACATGGTGCCTGCCATGTAGAAAGTACACAGCATATCTTAATGTATGATCGCTGGGCTACAGGGCTGCCCCTTTGTCTCCCAGTCTTTGGAAATAACATGGTAGCACTATGAAGTGCTGGAAATAGATGCTCACTCAGGTTGTAACCCTGGCCCCCACATTCCAGGCCTCTGACCCCACCCCCACCCCATTACCTGCCATCCTTGGCTGCTAGCACCTGTCTATTATAAATAGTTTGCAGAGAAGGGATTTTTTTTTTCTTTTGTCTTCCTCTGAGAACTCTTTGGAGTCTCTCTTATAGCATATTTTCACAAGGGCTCCGCCCGCGTGACCTCTCAAAGGCTGTGCACACCTCCAGATGTGATCACACTGGATATTGCGGTTCAGCTCATGGATTAGGGATGGATGACAACAGTTAACCCAGAGCGGAACTCCAGCAGAGGTGCTGCCCACCATCTTTTAGGCTACCTCAGTCTACCACAAGATATCAATTCTACTAGCAGTGACCAACAGTACTTGGGGTGTGGAGGCAGAAAGATCAAGAGCTTGAGGCCAGCCTGAGATACTTAGTGAGTTTGAATCTGTCCTGGGCTACATGAGACCCAGTTTCAAAAAACAAAAGTGGGGAGGCAGGCAGGCTGAAAATATGATTTTTGAGAATGCTTGTTTTCTTTCTTTCTTTCTTTCTTTCTTTCTTTCTTTCTTTCTTTCTTTCTTTCTTTCTTTCTTTCTTTCTTTTTTTCTTTCAACAAAACAAAATAGGGGCTTACTTTATAGCATTGACTGGCCTGGAACATTGACTGAGCTGGCTATGAAGTTACAGAAATCCACCTGCCTCTGCCTCCCTATGCACCCTGACACCCAGCCTCTTCAGGTTGCTTTTGCCTAGGAGTGGCCCACCGTGGTTGTGGCTTTGTTTTTGCTGGTAGTCCCCAGGCAGGAAGTCTGTAGTTCTGCTGTGATTTAAACATGTGTGTCCTTCTGGAAATCCTTGGGTTGAAAAGTAATATCCGTGATGCCCTTGTGAATGAGATTAGTGTCCTGATAAAAGAGATTCTAAAGAGTTTGTTGCCCCCTCTATCATATTAGGACACAGTGGGACAGCACCGCCATGAATCAGGGAGTGGGTCTTCACCAGACATCAAACCTACTGGTGCTTTGGTCTTAGATTTCCCACCCTACAGAACTGTGAGATTCAGTGTTTTTTGTTACTAAGCCACCTAGACCTGACTAGACAATCAGCAAGGAAGATCAAAGGCCCAATCCTTCCTAACCCCTGCTGGCTGAGATTTCTCAGGAATTGGGAGAAGATCTGAAGGCCTGCTACAGGTAGGATTTTCTTTTTCCTCTCACCTACAGATAATGGGATAGTGCTTAGCAAAAATATGCATAACACTGAAGATGCAAATAAGGGCCAGGGAGTCTGTAGGCAGCTGCTCACCCTTTCTCAGCCAAGTCAGCTTAGTTAAATTCTATTCTTTTGGAACCTGGATTTATTCTTGATAACTACTCCCTTCCATGGATAATTTTTATTGTGACCATAATGTGTTCCCTAAGAAGGAGAAGGAAAAGAATCAGATTGTATTGGATATTCTTGGAGGCAGAAACCATCTATTTAATATGTATTTATCTTTAATGTATGTTTGAAGGGGTGTGATTTGAGAGGACACAACTGAGAAAATATTGAAAATGTTATCACTGTTAAAATACATATCTGGCTTCCGATTCTTGTACTACAGTATGGTCGTATATAAGAATTTATGTGATAGAGGTCAGCAAACCCAGTTTCTCTTCCTTTTGGCATACAATTTTATTCCTCAGATTCTTCTGTAGTTATATATTACCTTGGAGTTAAGTTTGGTAACTACGTATGTAGCTTCTAAGGGTGACCTTAGACACTTCTACATTCTTGCTACCTCATTAGGCTCATTGCTAAGAGAGGGAGAGGGAGAGGGAGAGGGAGAGGGAGAGGGAGAGGGAGAGGGAGGATATTTGGGAGTTGCAGATTAAAGATGGTAGAGCCAGGGCTGGAGAGAGAGAACTCAGAGATAAGAGCACATACTATTCTTTCAGAGAACCTGTGTTTGGCTCCCAGCACCCAGGATCCATATCAGGATATCAGGAGCTCCAGCTCCAGGGCATCTGATACCCTCTGGCCTCTCAGGGACCTGCATACATGTGACATACGTACACAAATACACATAAATCTTTTAACATGACAACAGAGAGCTACTGATAGCCTGGTCTCTGAATACAGACAGATATATACACAGACACACACACACAGAGACACAGGTAGGCACACAGACACACACACAGACACATATAGGCTCACACATGGGGAGAGAGAGAAGGAGAGACAGAGATAGACAGAGACAGACATTGGGATGTGAGGTTATGTAAGGAAGGATTTTTGAAAGATAGTCCAGAGCATCACAGAGGCTGAGAAGTTCTGTGATCCTGTGTCTGTAAGCTAAAGAAATCTAGACAGGGCACTGTAGTCTTCCAATCCGAGCCCAAGGCCAGAGAACCAGGACTTCAGTGGCCAGAGGCAGAGGAGGATTGAAGTCCAGATGAAGGAGAGAGAAATTCACTGTTTTTCTTGCTCTCAGCCTTTACCAGATTGGGTGATACCCACCCACACTGGTGAGAGAATCTCTTCCAAAACCTCCCCCAGAGACACACCTAGAGATACTGTTTTACCAACGATCTGGGCCACTAGCCCAGGCCACTCATCTGAGAGAGCTCCATGACAGATAAGGTGGCACTTGTGTACCCTCGCTGCTGTTTATCACCCATTTCTTAATTTCCCTTTTAAAGGTTCCCATGGACTTCATCTCTATAGAAAGAGAAAGGGGCTCTTAACCCTTCCCCTATCACCGCCCACCACATATATGAACATATTAACATATAATTGTACTAAATAGTCACTGCATAACAATTGTGTAAACAATCTCACAACTATGCCAACCCCTGAGGGCGATAATTTTGCTAAAATATCATCAAGTTCCCATCAGATGCTATAAGGCATTTTCAGACGCTTTCATAGTGCGTGTCTTTTCACGGATGAGTAATAGTTTGTTGTCTGCGTGTATCTCATTTGCTTATTGTCTTTTGGACTTGCTTCATTCTTTTGTGTCTATTACTGATACAGCTCCATTTGGGAGTTGGGCATTATAAAATGTCTTAAATATACTACTAAATAACCAATAAATTCCCCCAGTTCTTATCTGAGTTGGCTGCTCACTGGACTGTTATCCTATGCCCTCCCTTCTCTTCACCTAGGGGAGTCCTTAGGCCTGATCTGAGTTGGAGCTTTTGTTTGCTGGATCTCATGACTTTTTCTTGCTAGGCTTATTCGCTCATTTTAATGGAATACACCCTCTAGTCACTTTCTCAGAAAGGGTCTGTGGGAGATACTCTTCTCAAAAGATTTGGCATGCCTGTGCAAGTATTTATTCTATTTTCATTGATTTCTACGTGACTAGTATTCTGTTCCCCACCCCCTCTCTCTCTCCTCATTTTTCTGAGGTACAAGCCCAAAGCCTCTGGCTAAGATCCCACCATCCAACCAGTGTGCAAACTGCTTTGTGTTGGCTTGCTTCTTCAGCTGAGCCCTGGGAATGCTCTCTGTGCCATGCTATACGTTAGAGCGGGGGAGGGGGGACCGTTATGTTCACTCGCTAGTATTCTCCCCCTCCCCGCCCCCCCCCCCCACCACACACACACTTTTGGACTGAAGCAAGCACAGAATAATTATCTCAGAGATGATTTCTGGCAAATAAGATCATCAATCGTTGGAAAGGTATGTTTCAGTGAAGACTGTTTATAAACACACCCCTCGCTGCCAAGATCTTCACATCTAATTAATTAGAGTCATCCCCGCCCGCCTTTCCACTTGCATCACTTCTATTCACGCACACTCTCTCCCACACATCCGTGCGCATGCTCTGTCCCTTACGGGTGCACATACCCGCACCTGTCTCGCTCTGAGTTCCTATTTCTCTCAGTCCACATAAGTTGATGTGGTTGACTTGCTTTCTGTTTCATCCCCTCTCTCCCTCTCTCCCTCCCTCCCACCTTCCCATCAAAAACTATTTTCTGCATCTCCAACTTCATCAGGATGTGCCTGGCTGAGACTGTCAGAACCACTGAGCAGTAGTGTTTAATCCAGAATTGGCTCAGATTAAGCTGCTGAAGATCAGCTGAGGAAGCAGCCTTGAAACTACCTCCTAATTATTTATTGGAATGGAAGCCTTTGTGTTGTGGGACAATTGTGTTCTCAACCCTCCCATCTCCCCAGGCGGTGGCCCCCACTGACTCAGGCTGAGCTCTCTGCACTCAAGAAAGACAAGCAGAGGAAGGAGACAGGGTGCCAGGCCTTGTTCAGGGAATGCTGCTTTTGATGAAGGTTTCCCATAAGCAGAGGTGGTTTTGTGGCTTGTTGGATGGACAACACCTTTATGTAACTCCGTTTACATAATACCATAAAGTAAGGCGTGTCAGGCGGGTCTGGCCACCAGCAATGGACCCAGAGGAGTCTAGGCTGCCCAGCTGGGCGCTGAGGACAACATCAGACAGAACTTTCTTGGCAGTCTGACAGCTGAACAGCATAGGGAAGTGTCTCCACCCCTCTGAGCCTTAGAGCACTCTTCTGTAAATGAGGGCCATAGCACCAGCTTCCAAGGGATGCCGCAGGGATAAAGGTAACTGTACATCAAACACTCTGTCAATAAGGGACTATATAGATGCTACTCATCATTAGATGGCTTTAAAGAGAAGAAAAAAAATGATACCATTTTATTCCATATTTCTCCCTGACCTTTCGGTGGTGCTGTGGAGGGAACCGAAGGCCTTGGGCATGATAGAAAAACTCTGTACCAATGAACTACATTCTCAGCCCTTAGTCTTCTTTTATATAAGGAATAATTTGTTGTTGAAATAATCCTATGAATGTAAAAATTATGACAGGAAAGATCGATCAGACATTTAGTGATGGGGGCAGCTGTGTTTCAAGGGTATGCATAGCTTCGTGTCAGCACAGAATGACATCACATTGGTTCACAAGGCTCAAACCTGTGAATAAGGCGTCTCTATAGGCACACCAAGCAAATGTTTAAAAACAGTAATGATGGTGAGGGAGTGGTGGGAAATGAGCCAGCAGGATAGGAAGGTGGGGGTGGGGGGTAGCACAGGTTGCTCTGCGTGTTGGCTGTACTTGAAATTGTATCTCAGGCACCTTGACAGGACCGCTGAAGTGTTTCTCCATATCTCACCATCGAGATAGGGGGGTCAGCATCTAGATTCTATGCTGATGGCTGGTGACAAAGACCGAAGCATGGAAGATCCACGGCTGATGTTGGAAGCAGGGCTTTGTAGGACTCTCCCAAAGGGAGAAGGCTAGATCCTGGACTGATGAGGACTTAGTTCTTCTCTTTCTTGGTGTGGTGTGGAAGGGAGCCCTGGGACGGACGGCCAGTTCCAGATGCCAGTTTGGCTTGGCTCTTCTCTTCAGTAATTTAATCAAATGCAGAATTCTGGTGTTGCTGGGAAGGTATTTTACAGGTGGGGTCAGCCCAGTTGATGGTGGAGAAGAGATTAACCCAGCCTCCCAACCTCCCCTGAACATTTCAGGTGAGTGTGCCCACCACAGCCTGGGCCGCTGTCTTAAAATATGTTTGTCTGCTTATGTTCCTCCGGATGGCCACTGTCCCGGGTGACATTCAACGACACAGTGCCCTCTGCCCAGAGAGTTCCTTTTCCTTTGTGTTTTAACCCAACACATAGTAATTCTGATTTTTTTTCCCTCACTGGGAAAATTAAGCTGCATTATTGGAATGATAAACCTTGTAACTGACTCCCAAATTACACTCTAGCGTCTGTCTTTTGGAAATCTACTTAGCTTGGTAAGACTGAGTGCTTTTTTCTTTCTTTTTTTTTTTAAGTGACATGTATTGAGTTGGGGGAAGCATGGACATGCCATGGAGCTCATGTGGAGATGTTTTATTAGTTGCTACTGCTGTGATGGCAAAATTGACCTTACTGGCTTGCTCCTCAGTGCTCACTTAGCCTGCTTCCTTAAACAATCCAGGGTCACTTGTCCAGGGTTGGTACTGCCCCTAGTGAGCTGGGCCCTCCCATATCAAACACTAACCAAGACAATGCTTGACAAACTTGAGAGTCCGTCTTCCCAAATAACACTAGCTTGTATCAAGGTAACAGAAAACTAACCAATGCAGGTCAGAGAAACAACTTATTAAATTGTGTCTACAATGAGCATCTCCTACTAGGTGGGTTCAGGGATCTAATTCAGGTCATGCTAGGCAAACAAGTGTTTTTAACTACTGTGTCACCTCATGGTGCATGCTCCTGCATATGTGTGTGTGTGGGGGGGGGGGGACTTTAAGGTATGTTTGTTGTAATGTGGTGGTGCACACTTGTAATCTTAATACTCAGGAAGTCAAGGGAGGAGGTTATAAGTTCAAGGGTAGCCTGATTGCATAGCAAGATACTGTCAAGGAAGAGGAGGAAGAAGAGGAAGAGGAGGGAGAGGGGGAAGAGGAGGGAGAGGGGGAAGAGGAGAAAAAGGAGAAGATGAAGGACCAGAACCAAAAAACAACAAAAATAAACACACCAAAAGTGGTCCTGCATGCTAATTGTCCTTCATACCGAAGTTCTCTGACTATGCCTGTGTGATCTCACATCCATCAGTAAGGAACGTCAGGAAACTCATGAACCTGATGAACCTGGGGACTGGCTCAGAGCAGAGACAGTGGGACACAACACACATAGGCTTTGGGTTGCAATGGTCTTGACTGTCTGTGTTATTTTGAAAAAGTGGTAATCTTGTAATTTTGGTTTGAGGCTCTCTGGGGTATGAGACAAACTCGCCCCATTTTAGTAGTTATTTTTCATTTTGGAGACCAGCCCTAGAATCATGTATTCTAGTCATTGCAGTGCTAATAATAGTCACAGATGTTACATCACAGACATTCTCTCTGGCCACACCCAGGCAGACTGACCAGGACCTATGTTCCGTGAGAGTCATTGACCACAGACTTCAGTTCATAGCAGTTCCCCGCGGGGTGATGTGTGAGCCTCTCCAATTGTCCGTGACAGTATTCCATATACACATATCGATCCCCTCTAATCCCCAGCACTGCTGCCCAGCCTTTCTGTCTGGCTTGGGTGGAGCCCCTGAGGGGTGGGAGAACCTGGTGCCATCAGACATCCCTTAATGGCAATCCTCCAGTGAGACTAGGCAGGTGGCCTTGCAGATGAAGTATATAGCCATGAACACAAAATGTCTCTGCTTCAGGACTCCGTGTGTGTTCATCGTACCTGCTGCCGAAAGTAGCTGGACAGGCCCTCCCCTTAGAAGCCTGTCAGCTCTTGTCACCAATCAGCCTGGGGGCTACTCAGGATGACTGGCAGCAGGTACTCTCACCCCCTGCCAACCACACCGCCCTCACTGCTCTCAACCCTGCCACCTGGGGAGGCCACGCCAGGGCAGGGCCATCAAGTCTGGCTTCTGCATCATATGCGAGGCTCACCATCAGCCAAGATGCTAAAATATTTATAGTGATCCATGCAGGACTCAGACTCACACTGTCCCAATAGAAGCCCTAGATGTCAGGGTGCTGTATTGCTTGGGAGGGTCTGCTCACTCTGGTGACTCACACGGGAAGGGGGTTAGAGATCACAACAGAATTGCCTGAATGTGACCTTTGTCCCAAATGCATACTTGGGAAGAAACTGGCTTGAGATCATGACAGGAATACTTCCCCTTAACTCAGAGGTTCTATTTCATACGTACATAAGAAAAGTCAAAATGTTCTCAAATAGTCCATCAAACAAACACACCGCAGGGGCAGATTTTCTGGGGAAGATCATGGTAAAAGCCTAAGGGTAGGCAAGTTTTCCCATGACTGTGTCAGCCGTCCCCTCAGAAGCAGCCCCCATTTTGTCCCCAAAATGTAGGTTCTACCATCAAATTGGTTTTATGTGTGTGGGAATTATTGGTAAGTACTCAGAAATGGTGTCATTTGCTAGTTGCAAATTATTTGGGTGTATCCTGAAACTCATTAAAGAGGAAATGTCCTATTCTGTAAAGAGCAGCATTTTTACATTTTAAAAATCAGATGTTCTCAGTGGGGAGCAGGGTTTATCTTTGTCGGTGCTGGCTTTTGCTAAGTACATCCAAGATTGAAAAATCTAAATGAAACAACCACAAGAGAAGGCATGGGGGAAGTTTATGTTGGGAAGCAGGAGACACACACACATACACACACGCAAATGTATACATACACAGACACATACGAGCACACAGGCATATACTCAAACACAAATGCACACATACATACATACACACACACATACACACAAATGCGCACACACATACATGTACACATACATGGACAAACGAGCACACACACACACACTCAGTCTATCTGTGAATTTAGAAAGCCTCTTCCATGGTGTAGTTTGCTTCTACCTTGCTAGTTGTTCATATTTCACTGGAAACGTTGCAAATACAGAAAGCTGCAGAGGTGCCAGGCTCCATCATAGTGTCCAAAAACTGGCTTTGTACATATGCTAAATTAGAGATTGGCTGGCAGAAGCAGTTCACAGATCCTAGATTGGCAGGGATTCCTCATGAAAGAAGACAAGGGCGGCAAGCCCGAGGGACTCACTCTGCAGCCCGCAGTAATGCAACATGCTCCCTCCTACATGCCAAAACCTGTTTTTAAAATAAATTGTGAACCTTTATTAGGCATCACTTCCAGCCCAGGTAATCGGCCCACTAGGGCCTGGGGTCCTATCCTGTTCCCAAGGGAGGGATTCTCTTGACCCCTTCAGAGGACCTAGTTTTGAGACTTTTTCCACCAAAGGACCCAGGTCATTTTGGTTACTTCTTTTTTTTTTTTTTTTTCCGAGACAGGGTTTTTCTGTATAGCCCTGGCTGTCCTGGAACTCACTTTGTAGACCAGGCTGGCCTCGAACTCAGAAATCCGCCTGCCTCTGCCTCCCAAGTGCTGGGATTAAAGGCGTGCGCCACCACACCCGGCTTGGTTACTTCTTTTAATCAACAGGGCATCCTGATGCCAAAGGAGGAAGGTGGGAATGCTTTAGATGAAAATCCTTTTGTGTTTCTCTTCTCCCCTCCAAAACAAGCAAACTTCTGTAATGGTTTAATACGAGCAGAATTAACTCAGCGAAGAAGTGTATTAGACAGCCGGAGCAGAGAAGTCTATGCCAAAAGAATCCACCATCTGGGTCTTTTTCTCTCTCTGCATCAACCAGAAAATGCCTTTCCCATTTACTACGAGGTAGTTGATAGCTTTACTCTTCCTAAGAGATAACGCTTTATTTTCTACAGTGATAAGTTTTAAGCAAAGCCAAGTTTGTTCCTAAGGCTATCATTACTGATCTTGGATACCTGCTTAATTTTAGAGTTAAGCCCTGTAAAATAGGGAGACTTGCTTTCCATCCCAGGAGGCTTCAAATGGTGATAGCCAGGCTTTTTTTTTTTCCCCCCCCCATAACATGGCATGTTTCTTTCAGTCCTTTTCCCTTTCCTATAAAGATGTGGTGAAGAGTCAGGAGCTGAACAAGGTGACCTCAAAGCCATGTAGTTTTACAGGTACTATTTAATCTGTGTGCCCAGGTTCCATGAGTTCAGAGAGCCATGTGCAGGAAACCCATACTCAGTCAGCATCACTGTGCTGGCCAGTTTCATGTCAGGCTGACAGAAGCTGAAGTCATTTTGGAAGATGGAAACTCAGTTGAGAAAATGCCTCCACCAGACTGGCCAATGGGCAAGCCTGCAGTGTTTTTTCTTGATTGATGAATAAAGTAGGAAGGACCAGCTCACCGTGGACAGTGCCACCCCTAGAAAGGCGGTCCTGGGGTAAATAAGAAAGCAGGCAGAGACAGTACTGCTTTCTAAGAATCTCCGTGATTTCAAGACCAACTTGATCTACATATCTAGTTCCAGGACAACCACAGAGATCATATCTTACTCTTCTGCCCTCTCCCAAAAAAACTCTCCTCTCTACCTCTATTAGATAATGGCACCTGGACTATTTGAGGTCTTTGGTAGATCTCTACAGATGTCACTGTGTTCCTGGAGGCAGGACTTGTGACTGTCACCGTTTCATTGGGGTAACCTTAAACTCACACATGACCTCTCTGCAGCATTCATGGCCCCACTGGCGACTGTAATTGTTCGGATGCTTCCAAACCCACGCTTTTGTTCTCAGCTGTTTCAAATACTACCTGTCTTGGTAGACACGGCACACGGGCCCCTCCCCACACGTCCTGCTTCTATTCTTTCCCACTTTGCTGCTCATCCATACCAGAAAGGCACCTGCAAATGAGGAGAGGACTGTACAACATATGCTCGGAGCAATTCTACCCACCAAGAGCTCTGTCTCTTCCTTTAAGTCCTAGCAGCTCCTTTATCACTAAGTGTTTCTAGATGCCTAAGACCCAGAATCACAAAGTCAAGCAACATCAGCGCTGAAGACAGGTCCACAGTCACCTAGTTGTTTGTCTTATTTTATTATGTTTGGGTGTTTTTGTTTGTTTTTTGTTTGTTTGTTTGTTTCGTGTGTGTGTGTGTGTGTGTGTGTGTTGTTTTGTTTTTGAGACAATGTTTCAAATAGCCCAGGCTAGCCTCAAACTCCCCATGTAGGGAAAGATGACCTTGAACTCACCAGTTGGCTAGGTCAGCTAGATACTAACCCTAAGAGCCTGCCTATTTGCACCCCTAGCTCAGGCATTACAGACCTATGCCTCTACAGCCAGCTTGGGATCCAAACTCAGACCCTCCTGTCCATTCAGCGAGAATTTAACTAACTTCGTCATTTCCTCAGGTCCCCAGTCTTGATCACCTGGTCTCCCCGCCTCTATCTGCCAAGTTCTGGGATTATAAACCAGTACCACTATGCTCAATAGATTAAGTCATTTTTTTAAACAAGAAGAGCCCTAGGGAGATCACCGAAAGACTTGAGGCCGTGCTGAAGGCAATCAGGACAGCCCAAGTCAACTGAAGCTCAGCCAAGTGCTTGTTCCACACCATGCTGTATGACACACAGTTTGATCTGGCTATGCTTGCCGTGACTCCATGGTGACAACCAAGGAGAATGGTAACTCAAAAGAATAGTGTTTGGTGACCCTCCGAGTTTCTATTGTCGTGATAAAACATCATGACCAAAAGCAAGCTGGGGAGGAAAGGATTTATTGGCCTTATAGCTTATAAGTCAATCACTGAGGGAATCCAGGGCAGGATTTCTGGGCAGGAACTCAGAGGCACTGAAGCAGACGTACTTAGGGAGTACAACTTAGAAACAACTAGGTGACTATGGACCTGTCTTCAGCGCTGATGTTGCTTGACTTTGTGATTCTGGGTCTTAGGCATCTAGAAACACTTAGTGATAAAGGAGCTGCTAGGACTTAAAGGAAGAGACAGAGCTCTTGGTGGGTAGAATTGCTCCGAGCATATGTTGTACAGTCCTCTCCTCATTTGCAGGTGCCTTTCTGGTATGGATGAGCAGCAAAGTGGGAAAGAATAGAAGCAGGACGTGTGGGGAGGGGCCCGTGTGCCGTGTCTACCAAGACAGGTAGTATTTGAAACAGCTGAGAACAAAAGCGTGGGTTTGGAAGCATCCGAACAATTACAGTCGCCAGTGGGGCCATGAATGCTGCAGAGAGGTCATGTGTGAGTTTAAGGTTACCCCAATGAAACGGTGACAGTCACAAGTCCTGCCTCCAGGAACACAGTGACATCTGTAGAGATCTACCAAAGACCTCAAATAGTCCAGGTGCCATTATCTAATAGAGGTAGAGAGGAGAGTTTTTTTGGGAGAGGGCAGAAGAGTAAGATATGATCTCTGTGGTTGTCCTGGAACTAGATATGTAGATCAAGTTGGTCTTGAAATCACGGAGATTCACCTATCTAGATCCCCTAAGTGCTGGGATTGACGGCAGGCGTCTCCATGCCCAGCCCCAAAGGGAAGGGGTTTTAATAGGAAGAATTCACCTCTGCTATCTTACCACTTGCCAAACAGCTCTCTTAAGGAAATGTTTATTCCAGTGTTCACAAAATGTGATTTCTGTGGGAGACTGAACAGTGGTCTCCCAAATGATATGTCCTCGCCTTAATTCCTAGGCCCCCTATAAATGAAATTTTCTCTGGAAGAAGTATCTGTACAGAGCATAGTGAAGGATCTACAGATGAGATTACTGTGGGTTGTGGGATACCTACACCCAGTTACCCTTAGGAGAGATGCAAGAAGTCATCAGATTGGAAGCTTGGGAGACATGGCTACTATGTCTGCCATCCACCACAGAAACTTGAAAAGGCAAAAGGTTCTCTAGGGAATCCCAGCTGGCATCCAGAGCTCAAACCTTTTGGCCCATGGAACCATGATAGAGTAAATCTCTTGTTCTTTAAAACTTTTAAAATTACCTTTTATTTGGAGTGGGGGTGGGTTGGGGAGGTGTGCGTGTGCCATATGTGGACGGGTCTTCCCTTCCAACCTGTGGGTCCCAGGAGTTGAACTCAGGCCATCCTGCTTGGCGCAGGTGTCTGTTTTGTTTTGTTTTTCGAGACAGGGTTTCTCTGTGTAGCCCTGGCTGTCCTGGAACTCACTTTGTAGACCACGCTGGCCTCGAACTCAGAAATCCACCTGCCTCTGCCTCCCGAGTGCTGGGATTAAAGGCGTGCGCCACCACGCCGGTGGCGCAGGTGTCTTTATGTGGTGCTTTGCTATAGCAGCCTCAGAAACTAACACAGATGTGTGATGTTTCAGAAAGTGGATAGCTGCCTGTACTGGCTATTTTTGTGTCAACTTGACACAGCTGGAGTTATCACAGAGAAAGGAGCCTCAGTTGAGGAAATGCCTCCATGAGATCCAACTGTAAGGCATTTTCTCAATTAGTGATCAAGGGAGAAAGGCCCCTTGTGGGTGGGACCATCCCTGGGCTGGTAGTCTTGGGTTCTATAAGAGAGTAGGCTGAGAAAGCCAGGGGAGGCAAGCCAGTAAAGAACATCCCTCCATGGCCTCTGCATCAGCTCCTGCTCCCTGACCTGTTTGAGTTCCAGTCCTGACTTCATTTGGTGATGAACAGCAGCATGGAAGTGTAAACCGAATAAACCCTTTCTTCCCCAACTTGCTTCTTGGTCATGATGTTTGTGCAGGAATAGAAACCCTGACTAAGACAAATTGGTACCAGCAGAGTGGGGTATTCCTGTGACAACCTGACCATGTTTTGGGGAGGACTGTGGAAGGACTTTGGAACTTTGGGCTTGAAGATCTATTCGTTGTTAAGAGCTCTGTCAGATGTTGTGTAGGAGCTTGGAAGATAATGTTGAGAACAGTGCTGAAGATGGAGGTCTGGTTTGTGAAATTTCAGAGGGAAAATTAAAGACTCTTTTCAGGGCCATTGCTGTTTTGATTGTGAAGATTCTGTAGTTCTGGTTAGCTGGGGCTGAAGAATCAGCTGTAATTAACAAGATACCAGAACTACTAAAGCAAAAACTTTGCATTACTGGGACTATTGATGCTGGTTAGCTGGAGCTAAGAAATTAGCGGTGATTAAGAAGAGACCAGCATCGTTGAGGTGACATCTTCTGGGAAGTGTTTTCTGAAAGCACAAAGAGGCTGTGTTCCAGAGATAGGCAAGGTTGTACTCCTTCTGCAGCGGGACTTGGTAATGTGTAAGGGTCACCCAGGTGGTACTGGTTTTGAAGGCTTGAAGGGGTCATGCAGAGCAGCTGAGGCTTGGCACTGTGAGAGGCCATGGAAGGCCATTGGTGAAGGTGCAGCCTCATTTGTAATTGAAGGCTCAGGACTGAAGGTGTCATGCAGTGTTTTGGAGATGCCAGTACCATGAGATGACCACCAAGAGCAGCAGTAGCAGTGGAGTACAGGCATCTGGAGCCCAGAGGACGACGTGTGTGCTACAAAGGGCATGGCTGGAGAAGTGACCCAAGCCCTTGGAGGAGCCCAGAAGATCGTGAGTTGGATCCCAGATGTTGGACAGTTGGAGATTGATTTTTGCTTTGATTGTGACTGTGCCCTGATATTTTCCCTCTTGAAGGAAAAAACTGTTTTAGTGGAGCCCACAGTTAAGAGACTTTTAATTGTAAAAAGACTTTGGATTTTAAAAGAGATGGATATTTTAAAGAGACTGAAATTTTAAGAATATGTAAAGACTGTGGAACTTTTAAAGTTATTTAGATCTTGGGGATGAATAAGACTGTAAGGGTTGAGGCTTACTAGTGATGTGTTTGTGTGTCAAGTTGACAAGGGGTCAATTGTACTGGCTATTTTTGTGTCAACTTGACACAGCTGGAGTTATCACAGAGAAAGGAGCCTCAGTTGAGGAAATGCCTCCATGAGATCCAACTGTAAGGCATTTTCTCAATTAGTGATCAAGGGGGAAAGGCCCCTTGTGGGTGGGACCATCCCTGGGCTGGTAGTCTTGGGTTCTATAAGAGAGTAGGCTGAGAAAGCCAGGGGAGGCAAGCCAGTAAAGAACATCCCTCCATGGCCTCTGCATCAGCTCCTGCTCCCTGACCTGTTTGAGTTCCAGTCCTGACTTCCTTTGGTGATTAACAGCAGCATGGAAGTGTAAACCGAATAAACCCTTTCCTCTCCAACTTGCATCTTGGTCATGATGTTTGTGCAGGAATAGAAACCCTGACTAAGACACTGCCCTTCAAAGCTTTGATCTGTCTTTTCCAGTTAACATTTTGATTGGTCTTAGGAATAATAAAAACAAAAACATACCTTTAACAAATTATCAAATGGGAATGTCAAATGTGTTGCTTTCTCTTCAAAAACTTTTTTGTCTTGTTGTATTTTGTTTGCATAGAGCCTCCTCACTGTCAGTGCAAGAGGCTTCATTTTTGACAGTTCTTCATAACATTATTTTGATGACTTGGTTTCTGTGCTAGATCTCTATTCAAAAGATGTTATTTTGTTTTATGTGTATGGGTGTTTTGTTTGGATATATGTAGATGTATTCTATTTGTGCTTAATGCCTACAGAGGCCAGAAGAAGGCATCTAATCCCCTGAAACTGGAGTTACAGGTGGCTGTGAGCCACCAGTGGGTACTAGGAATTGAACCTGAGTCTTCTGGAAGAGTAGCTAGTATTCTTTGTTTTTTTGTTTTTTTGTTTGTTTGTTTGTTTGTTTGTTTGTTTTTGAGACAGGGTTTCTCTGTGTAGCCCTGGCTGTCCTGGAACTCACTTTGTAGACCAGGCTGGCCTCGAACTCAGAAATCCGCCTGCCTCTGCCTCCTGAGTGCTGGGATTAAAGGCGTGCGCCACCACGCCCCGTAGCTAGTATTCTTAACTGCTTGGTGTAATGGTTTATATATGCTTGGCCCAGGGAGTGGCACTATTTGGAGGTGTGACCTTGTTAGAGTAGGTGTGGTCTTGTTGGAGTAGGTATGTTACTGTGGGTGTGGGCTTTAATACCCTAGTCCTAGCTGCCTGGAAGTCAGTATTTTCCTAGCAGCCTCCAGATGAAGATGTAGAACTCTCAGCCCCTCCTTTACCATGCCTGCCTGAATGCTGCCATGTTCCCACCTTGATGATGATGGACTGAACCTCTGAACCTGTAAGCCAGCCCCAATTAAATGTTGTCCTTATAAGAGTTGCTTTGGTCCTGGGGTCCACAGCAATAAAAACCCTAAGACAGCAATCACTCCAGGCCCAAGATTTTCATTCTTAATCAACCTTATTCTTTCAAGTATTTCTACTTCATTGGGCAATGGTATTAATAAAATTCTGATATCTTGTGACATATTTAAAATGTGCTAACCTGTTGTTAGAACTCAGTACACATTTGGGAAAGTACCCTTTTAATGTGTCCCTCATTTCAATTTTAAATATTTTATTTAAATTTTTATATATTTATGTGTGTGTGTATACTCATGACTGTGGGTACCTGCAAAGGACAGAAGGTATCCTATCCCCTGAAATTACAGTTTCAGGCAGTTGTGAACTCTCAAACATGGATATTAGGAACCAAGCCGGGGTCTTCTACAGGAGCTGCCCAAGCTCCCAACTGCCATGGCGTCTCTTCAGGCTTCGTTTTTGGTCTTAGAACCAGTGTACACTGGTTTAGCTCACAGTTGAGGCTGAGCAGCTTATCATTACCACGTTTGTGACAATATTTAATCTCTTTCTTTCCAAATGAATGGTTTTAAAATAACAGCAAATCCTGTTCTTGTCTCTCACGATCCAATTTCAGCATAGAAACAAATTTCTTTGATGGTTGATTTCTATCAGTAAAGCTGTGGAAGTCTTTGCTTCATAGCTATCCTCTCCTGTCTGTCTGTCTGTCTGTGTCTGTCTTTGTCTCTCTTTCTCTGTCTCTCTGTGTATTTAGAGTGCAGGAGCATATTTTTACAGTGTGAGTGTGGCAGTCCAAGGGCAACTTTAAGGAGTTAGTCCTTGCCCTCCACTTTCTGATGCAGGATCTCTCATTTTTTCTGCTGCTGTGGGGTGTACTCCAGGCTGGATGGGCCATGTGCTTCTGAGCGGATCTCTCTCTGCCTCTTATCTCCCTGCATCTTACAGCTGCTCCACCATCTGTAACATTGAATTCTGTATTAAGACCGGATCTCACTATGCAGATGTGGTCCAGAGCTCACTGTGTAGATCCATAGGTGCTGAACTTTTCTGCCTCCTACGTTCTGGGATTTAAGGTATATGTCACCACACCTTATAAAGTGTGAGTTCCAGGAATCAGACCTGGGTCATCAGCCTAGCTCACTCTGACATAGTTTTTATCGGCTGATCAATTTCCCTGGTTCTTGAGTCTTCCCAACAAATCTTACCTTTCTAGGATATGTATTTCTCCTTCCCCAAGTTTTTGTCCTGAAGGCCTGGGACTCACTATATAGACCATCCTGGCCTGAACTTGTAGCAGATCCTCCCGGCCCTGCCTCCTAAGTGCTGGGATTACACTTGTTAGCCTCATCTGGCCCAGCCTTCCATATCCTTACATAATCTCCAATAATGAACCTATTTTAGTACCTCTTCTTTTCCTTAGTATCAGCTTGATTGAGCTAACATTCTAAAAATGCTTACCAATTGCTTGTCAGGTAGAAGAAACCAACATATTGTCAGGATGTGTTGGTAGATGGTTGGGATGGATGGGGTAGATGCCTAGAGAGTATATTCATTTACATTGGGTGTGGATTTGGGCAAATGTGTTCAGAATTCAGCATAACCTGGGAAATGGTCTGGAAAGGAACGCAGTGGTCAGACAGGGCTCTGAACTTACCTTCCAAGTGACCTCCCACTTTGACTTTGAACAAGAAGGCTAACTGTTGCCAGTTGTCTTACCAGAATTAGGATGTTGCAATAGCTGTTCATTTCTGGTAGTGACTGAGTGAGAGAAAAATATGGGTCTATATGAGTACCTGGGAAGACGCACTCAGTTTGGGTTATATCAGATCTGTTAGTGAGAAGGGAGAAGGAGCTTGATGTGGTGGACCACCCTAAATCCCAACACTTGGGAAGTATAAGCACTTAAAAAAAAACTCTAACAAGTATTAAATACTTATCCTAAACCTCACCTTTACCTGTATCAGATAACTGTCATTATCCCTACCTCCCTCCTTTTGACTGGGTTCCAAACTTACTGTGACCTCCTTGAGCTTCTCTGTTCCTCCTGCCCTCACTTCAGTGACAGGCATACGCCATTGTCTTAGGGTAACTAGTGCTGTGACGAATCACCATGGCCAAAGCAACTCAGGGAAGAAAGAGTTTATATGGCTCACACGTCCGTATCACTATTATCATGAGAGGAAATCAGGACAGGAACTCAAACAAGACAAGAACCTGGAGACTGGAGCTGATGCAGAGGTCATAGAGACGTGCTGCTTATTGGCTCGCTCCTTTTGGCTTGCTCAGCCTACTCTTACAGACACAGAACTAGCAGCCCACAAGGGGCTGGACCCTCCCACATCAATCACTATTTAAGAAAATGTCTTAACAGGCTTGACTACAGTCGGACCTTATGGATGTGTTTTCTCAACTGAGATGGTTTTATGTGGTGCTGGGGATGGGACCCTGAGCTCTGTTCATGTCGGACAGACCAATTGATCCTCATCCCTAACCCCTCCTTGAAATGAAGAAACTGAGGCACAGTATGGTGACGAGACCATCCAGTCCCCAGACACCGTGGGCTTCAGACTGGCTGGACTAGAGGAAGAGTGTGAGAGTTGGAGGCCCATGGCCATTCCTGTAGGGTTGAATGAGCACTTAAATCGGACCCAGTGTTTGTAGTAGGCTGTGTCCTCAGCAGTTGTTTGCACAGGTGCTCTATGCTGAACATTCTGAGAAACGTGTTACGGCTTCACGTATAATTGTTCAAGTGTCAGACCTGTTGGCACATCCTTTCAGAAGCTGTCTTGCCATCCCTATGTCCCCTCAGTCCCAGCACTTGATTCTGTTCTGTTCATGATACTTCCCACCGAGTTTGTTCTTAGTTTAACTTGTTGACCAGCTGTTGTCCTGACTATGGGGAAGCTCCCTGTAGACAGAGAGCTGTTTTCTCCTTACCCGAAACAGACTCTCATACAGACTGTGTTTTCAGGAAAGCTCTTGAATGAAATGAGCAAATGAATCAAAAGCAAAAGGCAGGAAATGGTTAAGTTCTAATGACAAAGAGTTTGAATATGAAAGGTCTACCATGGGCTTCTGGTCTCTAGCAGCTAGCACTGTTTGGAGATAGAGGGAAGCATCTTTGGTACATGATGGCTTAGCTGACAGGTAGAAGGTTATAAACTGTACCTGCAGTCTTGTCAATACCTCCTATTTAATAAGTAGCCACCACTGATACAAGTTCTTCCAGCCACCAAACCCCCTCCCACACCAGCCACCAAACCCTCCCACTCCAGCCACCAAACCCTCCCACTCCAGCCACCAAACCCTCCCACTCCAGCCACCAAACCCTCCCACTCCAGCCACCAAACCCTCCCACTCCAGCCACCAAACCCTCCCACTCCAGCCACCAAACCCTCCCACTCCAGCCACCAAACCCTCCCACTCCAGCCACCAAACCCTCCCACTCCAGCCACCAAACCTTCCCACTCCAGACACCAGACTCTCCCACTCCAGCCACCAAACCCTCCCACTCCAGCTACCAAACCCTCCCACTCCAGCTACCAAACCCTCCCACTCCAGGCACCAAACTCTCCCACTCCAGGCACCAAACTCTCCCACACCAGCTACCATGCCTTTCCTGTTGTGATGGTTAATCTCCATTGCCAACTTGACTGGACTTACCATCACCTAGGAGACATGCCTTGGGGTGTATTATCAAGGACATTTCCAAAGCAGTTTAGCTGAGGAGGAAAGACCCACCTTGAGTATGGGTGATAACACCCAGTGAGCTGGGGTCCAAGACTAAACTTTAGAAAGATGAAGCCAGTTGACTACTGGCCTTCTCCTTTCTCTGCTCTCTGGTCTGCCCAGATGTGAATGAGCAACCTTGTGCCCCTACCACCACGTTCTCCTCTACGTAATGTATCCTGCTTTCAAAATGGCTCAGTGGATAGAGGCAGTTGCCACCAAGCCTGGTGGCATAATTTCAATTCCCAGAACCTCTCTGTTTTTGAGGTGGCTATGGGTAATCAAATACACTGGCAGTATTGTGAGAACTGCTTCTAGTCAGCCCTGTGACTCTAAGAACAGCCAGCTCTCCACAGTACACCATGTTCCTAGGATGGGACTAAAGGCTGGAATTAGGAAATGCATTCTTGACTTTTGACTACTTATAGGTTGAGTCTTACTTTATAACCCAGGCTGGTCTTGAACTCATGACATCCCTCTCACCTCAGCTCTCAAGTATCTGACCCTTTAACTTATGGTCTGTTTAGGGATTGAACCCATCATACCTTAAAAAGCATCTGCACAATTTATTCAAATGCTATTGTCATGGGGACCCCCTCGGCTTTATTATCACTAAGGGTAACACTGCTGCTGTAAGTGAGGACTTGTGTCTAGGCTTCAAGCCTGGTCTTTTCTAAGACTCACTAATTCTACTGACTTCAGGGAAACAAGCTGTTCTCATCTCTGAGCCTTACACTTGTAGCTGTGAAGCCTGGCTTCTATCCACAGCATCTTCCCCAAGCAGCCTGGCCATTGCTGGTTGAGCCGTCTGCTTCACAGGTCACTGTTTACCAGGCTTTCATGAGGAGCCCAGCTAGGTGTATATTTAAAGGCCAGACAGAGTTTTCAGTTTTCCTTATGAGTCTGTCTTTTGCATATTAAAATAAAACCTTGGATATCTTGCTCCACTTAGAGTTAGAGAAAACAGATGTGTGTTATGGTAGGGGTTGGGGGTGGGGGTGGGGGTGGCTTCGGGTTGGGACTGTGATGTTGTTAGAACTTTAATGTACTTGAGGACAGGTGTGTGTGGCCAGATGGGATGGCTTTCCCCTGTCCTGCATGTCCAGAGGCTTCTGCCTGCAGAACTGCCAGCTCAGGAGGCTTCAGTCTTCATCTCTCAGGAAGAAAGGACACCATTTCATTGTTACACAGGCCATCCAAGCGTCCACACAATCTGTTCTGCTAAATCGCACCTGGGGTTGTTCAGAGACAGATCTGGCAAGGTTTCTGGCTGCTGGGGCCGAGGCCCCTGCCTCAGAAGCCAAATCGCGGCAGTGGTGCTGGGCTCTGAGTTTGCCACTCGGGAAATTAACCTACTTGTTCTCACGTTAAACGCTTTATGAAAATTTACTGGGCGCAGAAAGAGGAAAGAAAACCCAAGTGGTCGCTCAGTTCGCCTGCCTGGCTGGCACCGGTGAAGGAACAAAGCTGCCGAGGAGTGGATGAGAAGGGCTGGCACGGGAAAGGTGGAAAACACTGGGGAAAACCAACCATGCAGCTAGCCCGCCATTGTTTTGTTAGCATTTCTGGGGAGGGGGCATTTAATTAGACAAGATCCTGTGTGTGGGAGTTGGTGCACCTTGTGATAGGACACACGTTCTCTGTAGCGCTCATTTGCAGGGGGCGGTGGCATGCTATGCTTCGAAGAGAAGCCACTACCTGTGTGGTTAGTCCCAAAGGACAGCCCTCTGTGGTAACCAAACCACAATTATCAAAGTCTCCCCTTTCTTAAAAAAAAAATTAAATTAAATTAAAAATTTAAAATGCAGTGGTTATAGAGAGATGATTCAGCAGGTAAAGGGGCTTTGCCACCAAGCCCGACGACCTGAGTTGGATCCCTGGAATCCTCATAATGGAAGAAGAGAACCGGCTTCTGCAAGTTGTCCTCTGACCTCCACATGTGGGCTGTGTCACACTGGAACTCGACCACGCCACACACAAAATAGATAAATATAATTTTTTTAAATAGGTGAAGTATTGTTTTATGGAGCTGGGGTGTAGCCCAGTCGGTACCCTGCTTGCCTTAGTGTGTGTGAACTGGATACCTAGCACTGCCTAAACAGGTTAAGTTCTGCCAGGACTCTAAAATTGGATTAACAGGATCAGGAGTTCAAGGCTATCCTTGGCTGCTTAACCCTGCATAGGGAGTTGGAGACTAGCCTGGACTGCTGAGACGTTTATCTTTTTTTAAAAAAAAGGGTACCGCCGGGCGTGGTGGCGCACGCCTTTAATCCCAGCACTCGGGAGGCAGAGGCAGGTGGATTTCTGAGTTCGAGGCCAGCCTGGTCTACAAAGTGAGTTCCAGGACAGCCAGGGCTACACAGAGAAACCCTGTCTCGAAAAACAAAACAAACAAACAAACAAAAAAAGGGTACCATTGTCATTCCCCATTTTCCTTCCCCTCCCCTCTCCTCTCCCCCTTCTTGCCCCCCTCTTTTCCCCCTCCTCTTCCTCTCTCCCTACCCTCTTTCCCTCCTTTTGGGTTTTTAGAGACAGGGTTTCTCTGTGTAGCCCCGGCTTTCCTGGAATTCACTCTGTAGGCCAGGCTGGCTTTGAACTCAGAGAGCCACCTTCCTCTGCCTCTGCCTCTGCCTTGAGAATGCTGGAATTAAAGGTGTGTATTGCCTCTGCCACCACCACCACCACCACCACAGCCACCCCTCAAGGCCACCCGGCCATCTTTTTTCTTTTCAGTGTTGATTTTAAGGAAAAAAAAAAATGAACGAGGTGGAAAAGTACAACCCTTTACAATACCTGTGACTCTGTTCTGGGAAAGCAGGATCCTTTAGAATATTTGGATCAGCGAGATGGCCTAGCAAATAAGATCACTTGCTGCCAAGCCTGGTGACCCAAGTTTGATCCTCAGAATCTGTATGATGGCCAGGCTAGCCCAGTCTACAGAATGAATTTCAGGACAGCTGGGGCTACATACAAGAGGAACCCTGTCTCAAAAAAAACAAAACCAAAACAAACCAAAAAACTCGGTACGATGGGAAGGACCCAATCCTCAGGTTGTCCTCTGACCTCCATGTTCGTGCCATGATGTACATACTTGCCCCCACATAAACACATATGTAAAAATACCTTTAAGTATCTATCAATTTACCACCTAAAAGGAACAAAATAGGCTATGTGTGGTGGCATATGCTTGTAAACTTTCCAGAGGCAGAGACAAGGAAGTACTATAATTTTGAGTCTGGTCTACATTGTGAGTTCCGGGCTATCCAAGGTTATTCAGCAAGACCATGTCTCTGAAAGGGGGAGAAGAAGTGCCCTGAGTTAGGGATATAGCTCAGTTAATTGAGTGAGTGCTTGTCTAATATGCAGGAAGGATTGAACCTGTGATTTCCCTGCACTTGGGCGGTGGAAGCCGGAGGGGAGGAGTTGAAAATTACCCTCCATTACACAGGAAGTTTGAGGCTAGCCTGGGATACACGAGACCCTGTCTAAGAGAAGCTCTTGTTTGGAAGGGTTTAGGGGGGCTTTTTGTTGTTCTTTTTCTTTTCTTTTTTTTTTCTTATTTTCTTTTTCCTTTTTTTGTCTTTTGTATGAACTTCTTTGTAGCTTGAAATTCTTGGTGATATGAGAAGCAGTTCAGGTGAGGCACTGATCTGGTTTGTGCATTGCTAAAATAGCTCCTTCTCATTTTGTTTCTGCTAACACACACACTATTGCCTTACCTAATTTTTCTTTTCCCCTCCCTTCCTGGCTGTGAGGAAGACAAATGACTACCCTAACAGATTTTAATTATCTACATTTGATACTCTGCTTTGGGAAGACAAGGGCTTGCTCTGGCGACTCACTGGAATGAGGCTTAGCCTGGTTTGCTTGGTGACAAGCCCCCTTGTGCCAAGCCTCCAGGTGATTTTCCTTCTTACACTACATTGCTGTGGCTTCCACTACATTGCTGTGGCTTCCACTGCGGACGCCAGATTCTTTGTGCCGATGCCTTAGATATTGCTGAAACAGCACAGGTCCTGGAATTTCTGACCCCAGTGTCACTGTCTGTTCATAACTCAACATGAATGGACAGCCTGGGAGAGACATGGCTCAGCAGGTCTCCAAGTCTCGGTGATGAATAGAGAAACATGTCTTTTTACAAAGATGTAAGCTAGAGTTTAATGTAAAATTTATTCTTGGCCTGGCAGGATGGCTCAGTAGGTAAAGACACTTGCACAAACCTGGTGACCTCAGTTCAACCCCCAGAACCTACCTAAAGGTGGAGGGGAGGAAAAACTCCCATATTCACTCTGTGGAGTATATGGCAGCCCGTCACGCACATTCACACAATACAATAAGTATATTTTAAAATTTTGTTTTGTGCTGTGCTGTGCTGGAACACACTCTATAGACCAGGCTGGCCTTGAACTCAGTCAGAGACCCACCTGCCTCTGCCTCCCAAGCGCTGAGACTAAAGGAGAGCGCCACCACTGCTCAGTTTTGCCCCCCGCCACACACACACATTAAAAAACAAAAACCAAAAAACCTAAAAAACTGAAACAAAAAGTAACTCAAATTGGCAAGAAACTTGTGTACCTGAAGATGACCTTGACCTTCTTGATCCTCCCTGTCTCCTGACAGCTGCTATTACCAGTGAGCCCCACTACACCCAGGTTGTGTGGGTCAGGATCAAAACCGGGTCCTCAAGCATGCTAGGCAAACACTTCTACCAAATGAGCTAGGCACCCAGTCCCAACAACTGGTTCTTGATGTTCACACGAAGAGGAAACTTTTGATCTCTTTTTCCACAATGTAGCTAGAGGAAGTTACCTGACAGAATATGTTGCCAGCATCATTTACAACTGTTCAGGCAGGGCACAGGTGATGCGCCTGTTATCTCCAGCATGTTTGGACCCTCAGTAAGCCTGCCTCATTAAATTATGAACCGATCACTCTTGATTTACCATTCAAAAGAATGAAAGCGCTGGGACCCTGCCCCGAACGGGTGATCCATGGCACCTGCTGCAAATGGCGCACGCGTTTCCCTTCTCATAATGAAGAAAGGTAGGTGCGGAGTCCTTTGATGACAATGCTCCCTTTTGCTTGTTTACTTTGATTCTCCCACGCAGACTGCGACCCAGCAGGAGGGCTTTTAAACCAAAACAGTTAATTACCTCCTCTAACCCAGAGAAGTCGTGAAATATAAATACGGAGAGAAAGAGAGGGCAGCTTGGCTCCAGCTGTACTTTGTATCAGTTGGGAAAGAGAGACACCTTCTCAGTCCTCCGGGGGCAGGGTGGAGGGAGACCAATTAGAGGGTGTGCTCAGTGAGGTGGCTGGCCACCCACTCTGCTGTGTCAGTGGGCTGGACCAGGAGTCCCCAAAATGGAACCCCACGTGCAAAGTCGTGTTCTGAAGATAAATAGGAGTGAAGTCACTCTGAGCCTCGAGGTCCTCCCAAAGGAAGAAGCCTCAGTGCGGGTGGGTCTGAACAAGGACCTGACCAAGGTCAACTCCTGCAAATGCAATCATGGGCTCAGGGCACCCGGTCCAGAGGGACTTTAGGGTGTACCTGTGAATTCATGTCCTGTCATCTCTTCGGCCTTCTTTCCAGTGGAGCACAGCATTAATTCTCATTGCTAAGATACTGCCTTTCAGAGACTTTTGTTTTTCTGTGTGTCTCTTCCCCCCCCCCCACCTCCCCATATTAAGCAGGGCTCCCACCTCTGGCTTTATATTTACTAGCCATCCACTTTGTGAGTGGTGTGTCTGTGTGAGGGGGAGGTGGGGTGGAGGGAGAGGAGAGAGGGGGAGAGAGAAGGGAGAAAGAGAAAAAGAGAGAGGGGGAAGAGAGAGGGAGAGAAGAGAGTGGGAGGGAGGAAGGGAGGGGGAGGGGGAGAGGAAGAGAGAGGAGAGGGGTGAGAGAGAGGAGAGGAAGAGAGAGAAGGGGAGAAGAGAAGGAGAGAGAGAGAAAGGATACACACGTGCACATTACCTATATGGAACAGCTTTTAGGAGTCAGTTTTCTCCTTCCACCATGGGTTCTAGGGATCACCAGGCTTGTCCGTGGCAAGTGCCTGAATTCTCACAGCTATTCCATCTGTCCATCTGGGCTCTTTTCTAGGGGCTGTCTGTTTCTTTTGCTGCTGCTACTAGAAATCTTAGTTTTCAGAGGCTCCGGCCCCAGTCCAGGCCTTCCTTGCCCCTCCTTAGGCCCTGTGGGGAGGGCCACTCCTGCCTATGGGCAGTAGGTTCTGTTCTACTGACTAAATTGTTACTTTACTTCCAGTCCTATGGACCAGTTATTACTCACCATATAGAGCCGAGATGGGAATATTAAATTGGTGTAGCCACTTGGAGAACCAGCTCAAAAGGCTGAGCATACAAGTTACCACGTGACCTAGGAGACCCATTTTCTTTTCAGTACAAAGATAGAAATGTGTGTGAGTATTATACAAAGGAGGGGCTCATAAGTGTTAGTGCATGTTCCACAACAACCCCCTACGTAGAGGGCAATCTAGATGTAATGAATTAGATGATGTAAATATAATGTGCCAGCCGGGCAGTGGTGACGCACGCCTTTAATCCCAGCACTTGGGAGGCAGAGGCAGGCAGATTTTTTGAGTTCGAGGCCAGCCTGGTCTACAGAGTGTGTTCTAGGACAGCCAGGGCTGTATATATCAGGGTTAGGGTTATGCCATTACCATACAATAGGATATTGTATGACAGTAGAAGGGAGGGAACTGGTAGATGGTAGGATGTTCGTGAACCCTGATACCACTTAACCACAAACGGCAGAAGTGACTTAGAGAAGGTTCTACGTGATGTCTCTGAGCTTTGGAACAAAGCAAATGTGCAGAAAGAATGGGCGAGTTATATGTTGTGCGAATTTTATCTCATGAAACCATTACCGAAGGGTTGAAGCCATGGCTCAGTGGTGAAGAACAATTGTTGCTCTTGCAAAGAACCTGAATTTGGTTCCCGGCACCCATAACCATATTGAGTATGCCCATGACCACCCATACTCCAATTGTGGGGCATTCCATGCCTTCTTCTGCCCTCTGAGAGCACCAGACATGCCCGTGCTACACGGAAAAAAAAAAAAAAAAACACAAAAAAACAAAACCAAAATCCGAAAACACCACCACCACCAAAATAAACAAACAAACAAACCCACCAAAAACTCAAATAATTGTCTATAAACAACAAAGTAAAAGTTAAAACTTCAAAACTTCTTTTATTGTGAAAATATCCAAACATATGCACATGTTAAAGAGAATTGGCTTTTTAAAAAAATATTCATTGACCAGCTCTCCAAAATATGAACAGTTTAGAAATCTTTTCAGGATTTTTCCCTTCAGTTTTATTACCAGAATTTTGAACATCAGAAAATTTGTAAGACCATATAGCAAATGCTGCGTATTCCCTGTTGTATTTTTCCACTGACATGCTAATTCTGCCTGCCTTCATCTGTCTGTCCTCTTGTTCACCATTAACTCATTCTCTTAAATTCAATGTAAGTTGCAGACAACCCCGCTCTTCCCTACTGTGCACTTGTTGTTGAGATGGGTATTTCTTTATAGTTCTTCGGAGAAATGCACAAATGTAAGTCCTTTGCTCCTTGATGTGAGACAAATGTGCTCATGTGGCTCAGAGACACTTTCCCTTTAGAAATATTCTAAACTTTTTTATACTTATTTGTGATGGGGTGCGTGCCGGAGCATACCTGGCTTGTGCGGAGGTCAAAGACAACTTGCACGAGCCAGTTCTCTTTTCTGTAGTGAGGTTTGGGATCTGACTGAGGTCCTCAAGCTTGGCCCCAAGGACCTTGACCCTCAGAGCCACTCTTGCTGGCTGCCTTAGCAATGTTTTTAATTGCTTAGAGCCTGTGAAATAATCTGTTGTCATAGAGTTTTGGATGTCATCGTTGTCTTTTGTATGTTGTGTTTGCTGCCTGTAGAGTCGATTCAGTCTTCGGCATGAGAAATTCCAAGCACGTACTGTAAGCTTCCTGAGCCTTCTCAGTCCTTGAAATGAAATGATGGCTTGTAATATTTTTGCTATAAGCCTTTGTTTTAATGTATCATTCTCGATAAACACATAAAAAAACAAAACCAAACAAACCTCTCCTGCATCTAAATCTGTGGTTTCAGAGCGAATAGGAATGACATGGGGAATCTTGCAGGACATAATCAAGGGATGAGACTTTAAAACAGTTAATACACAGAATGCCATGGAGGCAAGTCTTTCTCTCTTCCTTTTATCCTTCCTTTTCCTTTCAGGAAACAAACCAAGACTTCTTTTCCACAACAACAAAAACCAATGAACTAGAAATTCATATGATCAAAGTATATCCTGTGCATATTTGAAAATATCAGAACAAAACTCATTATTTTGTACAATTAATGACCTTTTGAAAGTCAACACTGTCTCTTGTCTAATGAAACACACTACCAATTTGCAAGAATCAGGAAACATGGTTTCAGTTACTACCTCCCTTTGAGTGGTCCCTGTAATGACAAATTCTGTGCATTTATGAAGAAGTACAATATGGTCTCTTTGTGATGACTTTTGTGTCACAGGCATTTCTGCTTTTTATTATAAATGTCTAAAAAGCAGATGAAAAATTAGGTCTTTAAATGGAAGAATTTAGTCAAAGTTTTTTGTTTTGTTTTGGTTTAACCTAATTTGACCTGGACAACTTTAGCTTAAAGATGCTGATATCAGGACCTTATAGTCAAAACCTGGAAGAGGCCATACCTGTGACATCACTTGACCAATAAAATGGGTTAAGATGAGCCAGTCTAGAAAAGGAAGAGGTTAGAACATAAGGAAGGGTTTGGAACACAAGGCATGGCATTTGTCTTTATGGAATGAAAATATTAATTTTATATATGTTTTTAATTACAAATGCTACACATCTCCCCTGGGTCTAGGATGTCCTTCCTATTTCTTAATTACCAGATCTCAGCCTCTGATGGAGGCAAGCTTTCCTCTGGTCCCATAAAGTGTGTACTTTAACCTTCACAGTTTTGGGAGGGGAGAAGGGGAGGGGGAGCTGGGGTGGAGGCGGCGTTGATTCAGATGTTAGGGAACTGTGCTGATGTTGTTATTTAAGGCACTTATTTGCGTGTTTATACTTTGTGGTTCTATAAATAAGCCAGAGGGGGCTCCTGGTTGTCTAGATGTTTCTTGAATCCTGTGCCCTGTCTGTCTCATCCTATCCGACAGTAGAATTGATGCCCCTCTAATCCCTGGAAGTTTGGGGCTAATGAACTGACTGCTGAGCGGCCGCCACGGAGCTTGGTCCCAAACTATACTGTACTTCACACTCGATTTATTCTCCAGATGGCGAGACTGTGCCGCCCCGCCGCGAGGGACCACCCCTTCCACTGGAGTGTAAAAGTGGACGGATGTTGTTTTCTTCGCAGATCTCATCGTTCTGTGCTAGAAACTCGCGAGGATGATTAGTCATTAGCTTTAATGGGTGCCAATTGAACCAACCGCACGCAGATTTTTCTCCCTTAATTTTGGAGGCTGCAGGTCTTGGGGATGGTTGATTTATCTGCTTTCCTACGTCAGCGGAGCATGTCTCCTCCCCAGGTGACAGGAATCCAGGCTCTGAAATCATAGCACGCCTTGGTTCCTGGCGCAGACACGGTCACATAATACTGTGGCTTATGGATAAGGACAGTTTTATTAGCCTCTGGTCCACTGCACCAAGGAGCCCGTGGCACGGAATATCGATCGGTCGCAGGAACTTTGGGAAGATTCTGGTCCCAAAGATTCTGGTCTGTATCATTTTGTTAGTGATAGAGTCCCCCCTCAGCCTAATGAGACCAACCTTCCCCAAAACACTCTTTCTTCCCCCACAAAGTTCACTCCTTTTTATTTTTGGGCAAGTTACTCTAAAGACCCCGCTCAGAGAGTCTGCCAGGCACCTGCAGACCTCTTCTTAACCCACCTAAAGATGGAGATGGAGGGAGGAGTATCGCCAGAGAACAAGAGGCTGCATGAAGGGTTGATGGAGATGATGCGAGAGATGGTAGGGAGAAGACAGGCAAACAGAACTCAGAACGTCTTTCTCCTCACAACTGGGTGGACCAAGCTAACAGAATACACAGCACTAATTGTTCTTAGGAGCTGCCTTTCTTTTCAACCCAACAGATGGCATGGGTGTGTTTACTAGCACAGTGACATATTTCACCATTAAAAAAAAAATTCCACACACTTGTTGGCTGGTGTAAATTTGGTAAGGTTGTTGGATATTTTGGGATACATACCAGAGGGATCCATTCTTCATTGATGTAAAGTGTAGCAAGCAGCAACCTGTTAACAAGAGTTTGGGGTGTCAATATACCTCAGACACAAGTCTCCGTTTTTGGAAAGGTATAGGGTGATGCCAGGAGAGAGCTCCCTGTTTATTCTGTGCCAACAAAACAAAACAAAACAAAAATCAAAACAAGACAAAAACAAACAAAAACAAAAACCAGGAAAAGGAAGAATACAATGCTGAGTTCTCAGTGCTCATTATTATAACTGGTTAACGACTAACCAGATTATGCGCAGAGACTGGAATTAGGTGCTCTGCTTGCAGCCAGTTTTAAAGGATTGAGTTTTACTCAGTGAACAGGAATGCGTGGAAACCACGGCAATCCGACCTCAGATGAAAATCACAAGCAGGTTTATAGCATGAGCTGCACAAACAGTTCCCTTCAAATCCAAAGGAAATAGCTGAACAGCTTAGCGCTCAGATTCCGAGACACAAGAAGTTGCCAGGAATTCTGCATCATCAAACACACATGCTCGGTGGACGTTTGTTTGTCTTCCTTCAACAAGGGTCTTGCAACTGAGACCAGGCTGGCCTGAAACTGGACATCCTCCTTCCTCAGCCTCCTGAGTGCACCATCCTACTCAGCATGACTGTATGACCATTTGACTTGTGTCCCACACCCCCCTATTCAGAGTTTCAAGTCTGCAAGGCTAACTTGCTGTAGGGTGTGAACTCACAAGTTGGAATGTTTACAAACCCAAGCTATCCAGAGTTCATAGCTGTCCAAGCTGTGTGCAACATGACCTGATTCTTAGGTTCTCTGAGGCTGTGAGTCTGAAAATGGGTACTGGTAAAAGCAGAGGAATCCCGCCTGCTACTGTAGACAGCCTTCAAACCCTGCTTATTACTGTGCTTGGTTATCGGTACGTTCCCATTAGCTTCTTCAGCGACGGTACATAGCAGAGTACCTAAGTGGGATTTGCTCTATGGAATAACCAAGTTGGGTATGGGTGGGTGCTGGAGAGATGGCTTATATACTTCTCTTGCAGAGGGCTTGTGTTTGGTTCCCCATAGCTCATCAAATGTGGCTCACAACCATCTATGACTCCAGCTTCAGGGGAGTCTGATGCCTCTGATCTCTTTTGGCATCTGCGCTGATGTATACATACTTCCTACAACACACAGACACGCTGTGAAAACAGATTTTAAAAATTTAAAAATGGAAAGGATAGCATCATGTGGACTCAAGCCACTGTTGGGCTTATGAGATTTCTCTTGCTTTTGCCTCCCTTGGCATAATTATTCAGAGCCAACACTCTGCAAATCTAGTCTGCACAGAGACATCCTAAAGTCCTTCTGGGTGCCATTCCCATGTGACCTAATAACTCTAAGCTACCCTTTCATCACAGTGTGTAGCTCAGACCCCAACTAGAAGCCTTCCTGGTTTCCATGGAGAGGTAGACTTACTTATGTCTGGTTTAAATCAACTGTCCTGGACTGTCTCTTACTGGATGTAGACTTGTATTGGCTTAAATAATTCTAACTTCTTGTTGTTTGTTGTTATTTTAGATAGGCTCTTACCATGTAACTCTACTAGGTATGGAACTCCCTATGTAGACCAGGCTTGCCTCAGCCTCTGTGTTCTATGTGGCCGTGCCTCCTGAGTGCTAAGGTTCCACCACTTGCAGCAAATGACTCATGGTTATCTGCACTTACAGCTGTATATTGTTAGAAAATTGATAAATATTTATGTATATACACATACATACACACAAACATGGTGCACACACATATATATGTAACTAGTGCCTATAGAAGCCAGCAGAATGTATCACTCACCTGGAACTAGAGTTACAGACAGTTGTAAGCCACCTCGTGGATTCAAGGACGTAAATGTGGGTGCTCTGCAAGAGCAGTGAGTGGTCTTAACCAGCTCCAAGACTTTTTAAAAATGCATTCATCAGTAGTTAGATGCTTTAAAGTTTTATTAGTGTAATAAAAATTCTTCGCAAATTAAACTATCTTTGATAAGTGTTCATTCTGGCAATGAAAATTTGTTGAGGGCTGTTGGCAAGATGGAAGACTTTATTTTTGAAACTGGAGTTGGCGGGAAATAATGGCCCCAAGAGCTTCCTTTCTCTCCACACCAACCCCCACCCCTTAGTGAGCTCCTCCTCGACCACCCTCCCACAGTCTTCACCTCAAACTCAAAGCTAATACATAACATATTTGGGCTCATGCAGTTTTTCTTGGGATAATTCAAATGTGACTTTCAGCTTTTCATAACTGCAGCAAAGACTGTCAAATCAAAGAAAACAGTCTATTTGTCACGCACTCCATAGAGGGATTCCTTGGTGATGTTATTGTTTCCACCTGAATTAGTGGGAGTCTCTCACGTGGTAGTGAGCGTCAGACTCCTGTGGGCACCTTCTTAATTGAATGTCAAGACACAACTTGGTCACAAAACAAATAAAATAAAAAAGATGATTTTTTTTTTTTAAAGTGTGATGTCTGGGGAGCAGAAAAGCAAATGCTTAGCTTTCCCCTAATGTGAATATGCTGACAGGTGACATTGCCACAGTCCTGATGGCATGTGGTTTCTAAGACTTATTAAATGAAGAGATGTGAGTAAAAGACCTGGAACCATGTTTAGTCCATAGTTAACGCTCAATCAGTTAATTAGTCATTCTAACCTCTTCAGTTGGAAAGCACACTAATGAGTGAATTACTCTGCCATTCAGAGGTATACCAATATGCATGATGGAACATTCCCCATTGTGTTTCAGTCATCTTAAACAGGGTGCAGAAATCATTCATTTTCAGTATCAGTTTGTGGGCAGAAAATGTTTTGCTCTAATCAAATGTCTATGAGTGTCCATCAGAACTCTATAAACTGTTCGTTGGGTTTCCTTTAATGGTAAGAATACATTTAGGAGATACATTTCTCAATATTTACAGAATGAAGCTCGATTGAGAATAGCAAAAACTCTTGAAGACTTTGACCTGGGCACGACGGAAAAGTGTGTGAGAATCAACTCGGTGTCTAGTGGTCTGGCTGAAGCTGACCTGGAGACATTTCTACAGGCCAAAGTTCTTCCCTCTAGTCTGATGCTACCAAAGGTAGAAGGTCCTGAAGAAATCCGGTGGGTAAGTAATAGTGCTTCTCTGTGCAGCACAGGCCAGCTCAGGAGTCACCCAGAGAGAGTGTAGACAGCATCCATTTAGAAATGCACATACAGGGCTGAGGAGAGAGCCCATGCATGGATAAAACAGTTGCTCAGCATGTGTCAGGTTCTGGATTCAGTCGGCACCGTGAGAAAAAATGAGAGACAGGAAGAGAAGAAAATGTGGCTGGTTTTAGCTTGATTTGTAGAGTGTTTGCCTAGCATGCACAAAGCCCTGGTTTAATTCCCTAGCATCAAATAAACTGGACGTGGTGGCAAATGCATATAGTGCCAGCATTCGGAAGATAGAAGCAGGAAGATCAGCAGTTCAAGGTCATCCTCAATTACATAGCAAGTTTGAGGCTGGTCTGGGCTCCTTGAGACCCTGACTCAAAAAAGAAAGAAGAAGAGATTATGAAAAGTGAATGGGAAAAGCCACCATTTCCTCCTCCCTAGAATCCAGGAGTTCCCAACATGTTTCCCAGAACAGCTTTTGGTTTGGAAACATCACTTTTGGATTTGTGGTTTGGTCAGAGCAGTCTCCTCAGTAGCCCTCACAAAGCAGCCCCTGGACACTTAACTTTCTGAGCATCTACCCTGGCATTCCAATGGCAGGGCTTCAACTTGTAAGAGCCATGATGTAGATGGTTCTGGCTGAGGCTCCTCTGAAGCCATCGTAAGCATCGAGGAGGTCTAGCTGCATATGAAGCAAAGAGCCCAGGGAAGGGAGGAAAAGGTCACTCCTAAGGGCAACTGGAGGAAGAAACAGGAAGCTTTTAACTCGTGGTTTTAATTAGCTCAGATATTATTTCCTGAACAGCTCTCTGGTGCGCCCTTTTTTAAATTACTGTCAGGTGTGTTTTCATTTCATGACAGACTTTTCAGCCAATAAAAGCCTGAAATGTAAAGTGGATGGCATGTCAAATTACTTAAGAAAACTTTGAAATGGGCCCAATTATTCTATGATTGTTTTAATTGTGAGATGGAGAGGGGATGAATAGGGGACTTACTATTATTCTGCAAGTACCTTGAATAAAATGCCATTTTATTATGCCACTTGGGGCAAAACCTTTGGGAGTGACTGGACTGAATGGACGGTGGTGGTGGTGGGGGTGTTCAAAGCACCATTTCATATTATCTTAAAGGTTGTGAATCTAGCTAAAGCAGTATGCTAAGTAGCTGTTATACATGGTAAAACTGCTAACTTAAAAAAAACAAACAAACAATGATTAATTCACTTTTATTTCATGGGCATTGGCGTTTTGCCTGCCTGTATTTCTGTATGAGGATGTCAGGCCCCTAATGTTAGAGTTGGTTGTGAGCTGCCATGTGGGTGCTGGGAATTGAACCGAGATCCTCTGGAAGAGCAGCAAGTGCTCTTAACAACCACTAAACCATCTCTCCAGCCCCAGCTGCTCACTGTTTAAATCCACCTGAATATGCTGGATCAACTGCCACTCAGCATTTGAACTGTGGCCCGAGCAAGTTGAAGTGTGCTTGTGATAAGTAAGATGCACATATGCCTGAGTTTAGAGACTTGATGTTCTTTCCAAGTAGATAAAGTAAAATGGAAGAGTATCTCAAAAATTTCAATACTGATTCCATATTGCAGTAATAATGTTTGTACTCTATTAGTTGAATATAAGATATGAGAGGCCACTCTTGTCTATTTCACGGTATACTCTTCAAATGCAGCTACTAGAAGGTTGAAAACTATCGTACATGAAAATGGTAAGGTATTTGTGTTGACAGCTCTGCGTTGGGATCCTCTTAAAGACCGGTCACCAAGGGCTTGTGTTTACTTAGTAAACTGGAGATCTCAGCAAGGTTAGGCTTAGCTGTCTAGCTGTTTATGACTGTCCTGGGGGCTCCAACACCACTCAGATATGTATTAAGTTGATGGAGAATTCTGAAGTCCCTCTTTCTTTGGTTCCATCCATTGTGCCTCTTAACGCACGCACTTGCTTAGGATGGGGGTTATCTCCCCAATTCTGAGCTACAGCTTCGCATCGCTGTTTCGAATCCTCGGATGTGAGGGAGACGCTGAAATTGAAATAGGACTTCTAGTTAGCAGAAGTCTTTGGGGCTGTTTATTTTTCCTCTCCGTTTGTATTTATGCGAAGCGTAAAACCTCAAGCCTGACGCACAACTGAAAGATGGGCTTACTTGTTTTCTTTTGTGTGAGAATCGCCCGCTCGCCTTTTGTCGTTAGTGTGGGCTCTTGTCTGACTGGCACGGCTTATTGGGCTGTAACAAGCGTAACTCTGCCTCTTTTGTCGCGGGACAATTCTCCCACAAATCCCAACAGTGCGTATTCTTCCAACACGCTATTGGGTGTGCACTGGAATTGAAAGAATTGCTGAGCCCTGCTACTTCACCTCCTCCCCAGTCTCTTTGTAATTCTCCCCCCTTCTTTTCCTCACGCCCCCCTCCCCAGTCCCCTCCACCTCGATGAAATGAACACTTTACCAGGCCGGAAACATTTAATCGTCTCCTTTTGAAAAAATTAATTGAAACTTCTCCACTAGTTACCTTTTGTGTTAGTACTTAATGCAATTTTTTAAGAAAGAAGAGGATGGGGTGGGGGAGGGGCTAGCATATTTAATTTTTAAATGCCCCTATTGACTATAAAGCAAAAGGCATTGGAGATTTTTGTTCATTAAGAACAGGGGATATCTTGTAAAAGATTTACCTAGTTGTAAACTTTACGAATTTTGCAGTTGTAATGACTATCCCAGAGAATAGTTCAAGTAGCCTTGTAAGTTTTCTTTTTTCCCCTCCTTCCTTCCTTCCTTTTTTCCCCCCTTCTTTTTTAATGAGAAAAGAAAATCAGTAGCTAAGTACTCAACACCCAAGCCACCAATATTTCACTACTCATTTTCAAGTTTAATTGTAACATAAATTACGTTTTATTTTTCACGGCGTCTGATACCGTACAGGTTGCCCCTGAGCTTTCTTTCAGCCCTCTCGTCACCCTGGCTGTTGTGGTGGGTTATTCTGTTCCCTGAAAGTTACTGAGAGGTGACGGTGACGCCGGCTAAGAGGGAGGGGCGGAGAGCAACGGGAATCATTCTTCATTACTGAAAGCTGTGATTTATTTTAGCCTAATTGTAAAGTTACTGCAAATCACTCAAAAGCTTTTTAAAGATCCCAGTGATTAGGTATTTTTTAAGGGGGGGGGGGCAGGCAGGCAAGGAGGGGCAGGTAAAAAGGGAAATAACACCTCTAATCCCGCTTCTGGTAAATAGGCTGCCAGCTTTTAAAATGAGTTTCCTTTCTATTAGTGAGAATATTATGCTAAGCCTTAAGCATTAGTTTTTTTATGTTGCCATAGCAGCCCTATTCCTGCAGGGTTGACCTGTGATGATTACAGTACAAAGCTTATAGGGTCTTGAAACCCCCTTTGAAGATGAAAAGTCTTTGATGGTTTATATTTATGCAAATCTCTTAGATATGATTTACCCAACTGAGACTGAATGGAGAGATGATTAAAATTCCCTTTTCCTTTGATATCCATTAATGGCTGAATATTCCTTAAATTTAAATGGATAGATATGTTTTCAACTTTATTTACAAAAATATCTTTATTATACCTGTGTTTCTTTCTTTCTTTCTTTCTTTTTTTTTAAATCTTCCCACATCTTATTAGATCTAGATAGACATAATAGATTTACAATTTAGATTGTGGGGCTCCCTCCCCCTGTTTTTGAACCGGGGGTGTGGAGGATCTGCAAGGGCTTTTGTATGTTTCCAGATGATAGATTTTGGAATTTGGGCTACCCCACTGGCAGCACAGAGCTAGCTGTGAACTGGTCTCATGGAAAAAATTGGCAAGCTTTGGTCTTCAAAGAATTAAACTTCCTTTTTAAGGTCTTCCTAGGTAAGCTTAAAAAAAATATATGAAGAAAACCCTCTGGAACAAAGGATAGTGGCGCTATAACGGATAATTCGGATTGCACATACGTAAAAGGCAGCCAACAGTTGCACATGTGTTGGTGTTGGGTCTGAAACAAAAAACAGAAGGGGCAGGTAGAGAGGTCTGCTTTGTTCTGAGCGCCTGCCATTTGCATTCAGTGGAGGAGAGAGGGTGATAAGTCCTGAGTAAATATGTTTTCCAGGGAAACATTTAAACTGGGAATCTCTCCTTCCTTCTTGCTCCTAGGCCTCAAAGTGTTCCTTTGGGAGGGAAAGGGATTTGTGGTGTTTGAGATTTCACTGTGATTTGGGGTGGGGGTGTGTGGGGGGGAACCTTGTTACCTTCAGTTTTCTCTGCTTTCCTTCTTCCTTCCTGCCCCCTCCCCATTCCTTTGTGTGGATGCTGGAGGCTGGGGTAGGGTATTTCCTCAGGTCAGAGGCTTTCAGCCTTGCTCTGTCTGCATTTTCAGGGGCTGAGCTTCTGTTCTGTCTAATCACCTATGACATCTCTGATTTTAGTTTTCAGACAAATTTTCACTCCACTTAAAAGGCCGAAAACTTGAACAACCAATGAATTTAATCCCCTTTGTGGAGACTGCAATGGGTTTGCTCAATTTTAAGGTAAGGAAGCCATCCCTAGCGTGGTCATGTGAGTTAGTGTTTTACTTTGATTTCCTAAAGAACTTCTGGTTGGTTTTTTGTTTTTGTTTTTAATTTGAACATCTACTTAATTTTTTTTTAAAGAAAGATTTATAAACCAAGTAAGATATTCAAGCCATTTCTTATCTGTCCAGCTCCAATAACAAGGTTGTCAGTATCTTGGAAGACAAAGAAACTAGTTAAAAAAGAAAAAAGAGGTCTTCTCAGTCTCCAAACATTTATATGTTCCTGGAGTATGCATAAAAATTAAACCACGGAATAAATATATGCTTTGAATTAGTACATGCATAGATTAAGCATATATGGAAATTTTAATTTTCACTTTTATACACCGAGTTTGAATTGCCCTTCCTACCAGTTGTCTTTCAAATACCCTGGCCTCTGGTACTATTATCTGAAATCCCTAACAGATATGATTATTGTTCATAGTTCCTATAAATAGTCCTATAAATAATCCTATAATAATAATAATCCTATAAATAATCTGTAGCCTCTTGTTTCAGTTTGCCACATTTCAAACATAAAGTGTTTTCTAACACACATTCAAAAAAGATGAGCTGAGCCAATTCTCAGCCACTGTGTGGCTGCATCAAACTACCTGCCTTACCAGATTCATAGCCAGCTTGTTTGTCCCTCTTGATCTTCAAGCCTTTGTATCATTTCCCAGAACGTGTCTCTCTCGCATCACCTGACTTTGAATGGCTGTCTAGCACTCCCTGTACCTCTTCCCGAAGTTTCTAGCCCTTGGTTGTTTTGTTTTGGTTTTGCATTTTGATTTATTTAATTTTTTCCACTCCAGAGAGTAGGAGGGGGGAAAAAATCACTAAAAACAGAAGTAGATCAGGTTCAGAGGAAGCTTTGGAGATCTGTAGGACTGTGTAGGAAGGGCCCAGTGCAAATGTTTAGGGGCTGCCTCGAGCCCTGTCTCCCCTTCAGACAAACAACCACAAAGTCCTCAGCTCACTCTAGCACCCTCAAGTATAATCAGAAGCATATCCCAGAGCTGGGATCAGATACACACAGTGGTTTAATTTTAAAGCACGATTTTGCCATTTTATCCAGTTATCCAGTAATGTACTTAGGAGCTCTCACAATGCCTGAAATTAATCAACAGTATCTCCACAGCTCTTTTCACTCCTTCCCCACCCACACAGATGTTAGTACATTACAGCCGCATGTCCCAAGACTCATAGCTACATCTATAGCAAACGTGATTCGTCTTTACATTCAGCTGGACGTGTCACAGAGTTGCTTTATTCATGCGCCCTGGGTGACTGGTAGCATTTTTATTTTCTCTCTGAAGTTGTAGGTTTTGCATGGCCTGACTGTAAGCCTGAAACCACGTTACTTGATCCCAATGCAAATAATCCAATTAGTTTGATTTAAAAAAAATTTTTTTTTCCTCCTCTCTTGTGGTTTTATGTTTGTCATTTAAGAATCCTCTTAAAACAAAAACAAATTCTGGAGAGACATGAATTACCTATAGTAAAAGCTAAAAGTGTTTACCAAAAATTATCTAGAAAATTGGATGTTGTATAATTGGAGTGTTTTAACTATATAATAAACTGTGATAGCTATATTGATGAAACCACCAGGCAGAGCAGGTATGTATGAGGTGTTTCTCTGAAGACTATGAAAGGTTGTAGGGAAGATCTCAGTTTGTCTTAGCCTAAGTGTGTTAGGATCTGGATCTTTTCTATTGCTGATGCACTGGCTCCCAGCCTCTGAGACCCTGCTCTGCTCTTTTCCAGGCAGTGTGTGAAGAAACACTAAAGATTGGACCTCAAGTGGGTCTTTGCCTAGATGCAGTCGTTTTTGGAGGAGAAGATTTTCGAGCCAGCATAGGTGTCAAAGATCTGTCTCCAACATCTCCCCTGCCCTCAGTTGTGTGTGTGTGTGTGTGTGTGAGTGTGCGCATGCTCAAGAATTTTCTTCTTCCTTCACAAAGGGACATTTACATAATAATGTGTATTTGCTAGCCCCGGTGCCTTTTCATGACAACTGACCACCACTTCCTGATAATTTAGGCTCCATCTCCTGTTTCCAGAATCCCACTTTATTATTTCTACTCATTTATAAAATAACTAATAAAAGCCTCCACAACCTCAGGCATGTTCAAGAATGTATGGGGTCTACTCGGTTTCTACTACTACTGATGCTTAAATCTGTGGTCTTCACTTAAGCACAAGGCCTGAGCCTCTAAATGGAGTGTCCAAGTGCTTCTGCATGGGCCCTGATGCCGTGTTTCTATGTTGAATGTAGAAGGCATGTTTAAGATAGATTGTAAATTTACCTTAGTGTATATTTCAGAGCATTTATTGTACCAGCCCTGCTGATATCCCTTGAGCCCTTTTCCGGGTGTGTCTATGGTTGGAGAGTTACAGAGTTAGAACTATGGTTGGCCAAGGTTACAGAAACTGTTTTCAGAACCACACTCCAGTGGGCTGGGGACACTCCTCCTGAGCAGTGGGTATTATAGCCCAAGTTTAAACACTGACATGTTCCCTCCCCTCAGGGAGAAAAAGAAAATTTTATTTTAATACAAGGCTTTCCAGAGACCTTCTTGTGTCCCACAGCTAAGTGTATTTTATTACAGAAGGCATTCAGGCACTTTCTGCCTCTCCCAAAGTGAGGGTCTTCCCACCCCCCACCCCCAGGTCCAACCAAACCCCAAAGCACTAGATCAGGACATCTTTGAAGACAGATGTCACAAGACCAGCTTATGCCATTCCTAAGAAGTGAGCCATTCCCTACCCCCACCCCCACACACAGCTTCCTGGACACTTGTTATAGTGTTATCTTTGGGCTGACACTCTCCAAGTGATTGCACAAAGGAGGTAAATCTGTTAGGGGCCCCTGTGATCCGCTTCCCTCTCCCGAACACAACTACAAGTGATTGTATTGGAAATTGTTCCAGTCCACTAGACATATATGCCATTCCACACTTCTTCCCTATATACCTACCTTCCTGTGTATTGGAATAGTTACTTTTCTGGGAGACAGTTGCCAGGGAGTCACGCATGTCTTTATAACCTGGTTTCTGTAGTATACGCCTGGGTTTGGTTTCCAAGGTTAAAGCCTCCCTTTTTCTACACGTAACTCACTTCCAGGTGCAACAAGCAACAAAGACACCCAAGACATCCTCTATGCCCGGCAGAAGGTTGTTGTCACGGCAAAGGCCTTTGGCCTACAAGCCATAGATCTTGTGTACATTGACTTCCGAGATGAAGACGGACTTCTCAGACAGTCAAGAGAAGCAGCCGCCATGGGCTTCACTGGTATGACTCCTGGTGCTGTCTTAAAGAGCAATGTGTACATTAGTGGGCATTCCAGAAAATATAGATGTCTACGGACCCCATACCTTGTAACATGAGAAGGCTGCACAGAGCAGAGAGCACCTGATGATTGTCACCTGGGTTGTATATGGGTTGTTGCCTCTCTTTCTTTTTACTTTCTCTCTCTCTCTCTCTCTCTCTCTCTCTCTCTCTCTCTCTCTCTTCCTTCCTTCCTTCCTTCCTTCCTTCCTTCCTTCCTTCCTTCCTTTCTTCCTTTCTTTTTTTGGTTTTGGGATTTTTTTGTTTTTGTTTTTTGTTGTCTTTTTTTGTTTTGTTTTGTTTTTGTCTCTGCAAATTACAAATATATATGTATATGTGTGTGTGTGTGTGTGTATATATATATATATATATATATATATATATATATATATATATATATACATATGTATAGCCCTCGGTGTCCTGGAACTCACTCTGTAGACCAGGCTGGCCTCAAACTCAGAAATCTGCCTGCCTCTGCCCCCAAATGCTGGGATTAAAGACGTGAGCCACCACCGCCTGGCACAAAACAAAATATTTGATTGAATTTTTTTCCTTTATACTTTCCTTTTCTGTCTCTTTATCAGTCTAATTTGAGCTGATCCCAGGCAAAGGATGAGACTATGATGGGAAGGTTTGAGAGTGAAAAACAGTCAGAATTTAGATTGGTGAAATATAAGAAAATGTTTCTAAAATAGCTAAAGTATTGATTAATTTTCAATTGCTATTACCTGTGATTTTTACTTCTGACTATTTTTAAAAAGCATTTGGCCACGGGAAGCCCCTCTCTCCTCCTGTGTCTCCCCATAAGTGTCTGTGTACCTGCTGCCACCTGTGGGTACCTGCTGGCACCGGGGTCAGTGGATCCCTCACGGGTCTGTATGGGGAAGAGGCAGGCAGTTGACGTTCACCAGTGCTCATCACTCCTGTCCCTGTGAGTTCAAGGAAACTGAAAATCAGGTTTTTGCAATGGAATTCTGTTTTTGTTTTTTTTTTTTTTTTGAAAACCGTAATAGAATCTTATGTATAAATGGTCCTGTTCGGTTGTGTACACATGATAACGTGTTTTCTCTGTCTCTCTGTCTGTGTCTCTGTCTCTCTCTTATTCTCTCATTGATTCTTATGTTGAAAGTGCTAAGATTGCTAACTGTAAATGTACCCAGCAAGAAGGAGAAGAAGGAAGGAATGGTGTTTATCCCTTTTATAAATTATTTTGATACTATACCTAGTCAGATTTGAACTACATGTCTCACAAATTACCTTGGAATGTAAACTGTGTGTTGGCGGAGGATGTCTTATCCTGAAACAAAATGGAAAGACTTAAGCAATAGTTTAGTTATCTTAGGATGAAATAAACTGATGTTGCTTTTCATATATAACAGAGTACTGACATAATCCTGAACCTCTAATTCTTAAGCTTAAAGACACATGATCCCATGCACAGCGATGTTTCTTAGCGGATCTGAACTACTAGTGCTTTCTCCTTATATTTAACAGAGGCAAAGAGGGAAAGGAATCCTCCTGCTAATCAGTACGTGGGTCGGGCATGCCTGTCCTGGCCAGTCAGGATGTGGCCCCAATGGAAAAGTTGGGAGAAAAAGGCCCATGAAATCTATCTAATAAGAGACGGATGTGGTTGGCCTACAGTATGTGGCACTGGCTGCCAGGCACCCTGGTCTCAGCCACCAGCCCTTCGTGTCCCTGCTTTACTTCCCCACCCCCACCCCCAGCTTCCTCTGGGGTTCAAAGTTTTCTCAAGATACAGGACTGAATTGAATTGGCCCCCAATTCAATCTCAGAAGACAAGCTATTTCAAATCCGGTTTAAATGTCTAGACTGTGCCCAACTCAGCACGAAGAACCTATGGACCTGGCACTATTGTTTCTGCCCAACGGGGAGTATTAAATCACAGGAAGATGGAAGCTGGGGTGCGGGGAGGCACTGAGGGCACAATGCCCATTGTGCCTCCAAGTGGCAGAAGCTGTAAGCTGGGGGGCCACACACTCCACACATACATGCTGATTTTCAGAGGTCTTTGTTTCCCCGACTATATTTCTGCACACTAAAAAAAAAAAAAAAAAAAAAAAAAGTGATCAAAAGACTCTGTATGTTTTAACTCATGCTCTCTCTGAGTGTTTTATGACTCTCGTGATCCTAGGGTACTAATTTTTGGAACTTATTTGTGATACCTTAAACTTTGCACGAGAGAGGGAGGGAAGCAGCAGAAGATGGGGCAGGGGTGAGGCCAAGAGGAGAAGGCAGAGTGTTGTCACCAACTGTATAATACTTATCTGAAGCAAGTGGTCAAAGGCTCTAAAAACCAGCCAAAGTGTCCTGTTATTCATAACTCGAGACTGGGCCAGGGCAAGGGTTTTCAGTACTTCAGCATGAAAACTTAAGTGTGTACATACACATACAGCCTTATTTTATGAGGTTATAATAAAATTATATAATTTCTCCCTTCCTTTTCCTCCCTCAAGAAAATCTAGCATCATATCAAACAGTAGGCTGTAGTTTTCTTTTTGCCGTCTTTATTGGATGGAGTCCCCACTTGTGTTGATTGGTTTAACTTCAATCCCAATTGCTGTATACATTAACTTTAGGGTATTTTAAATAATAAAAAGAGACCGAAACTAATTGTGGGAGGAAGCTTTTCCCACTGCCTTAGCCCTTACTTATGGTTATATGGCACTACAGGCTGCTAGGCGAGATTAGGAATATGAAGCAATATAGTTTTCTGAATGGTTTTGCAGTCTTTTGTACAAGACAAAAATGATACCATCATACAGTTGCCTAAAAAACTTGACAGGTATTGATTTAAAGCAAGATATATCAAGCAGTCTTGTAAAGAGGATCTCACGGTCATAAATTTTAATGCCGTCCAATTTTGCACCCTCTTGGTAACTTGTCAATAAGAACTCTTGTGGATAAAATATTTGCTTGTGCCCCACATGGCATTAAAGCCCATTATGCATTCACTGGAATGTACATAGATGGACAAAAGAATCCTTGGCATGAAAGTGTACATTAGATTTCAAGACCACAACACATAAGAGTGGCCTCGTACTGAAACTTGCGTGCTTCTGAGCAGCGGGAAGGTTTCACAAGAACCCAGCTATCTAGTTACATTGTTACATCGAACCCAGCTAACTAGTTACATTGTTACATTCACAAGAACCCAGCTAACTAGTTACACTTGCTCCTCACATTACAGAGTCTGTACCAAGAAGTTCCCGTGAAATCCGCCTTTTTGCACAGCAATGTAAATTATGTACATAAATTATGAAATCCAGGGCTAGCAATTTAGGAAATGACTACCGGGCACTGTCAAGCTCTTTAAATAACATTATTACAACTATTTATAATTAAATGTGGAATCAATATCTACTATTTGAAAAGAGTTTACATTTGTAGCTCCTATTAGTTGGCTCTAAAAATTAGTCTTCAAATAGTTTGAAGTGCCTTTATGCATATAGATTCATAACATTTTTCTACTATGCTGGCAGGCAAGAATGAAATAACAGAATTTTTAATTATGCTGAGGTTTAAAGAGAATATTATCTATTTACCTAAAAACACTAGAAAAAGAAAAACCCTGTTTTACTATTTTTACAAACATTGCTCCTTTATCGGTTCAACTGAATAAGTATAGTAATAGAAACTGGTAGTTTATAAAAACATGTGGGCTGTGACATATAGTGTTAAATATTGCAGCAACTGTTTAGAAAGCAGAGCAAATTGATGAGACAACAAATATAGTCAGCAGCCATTAAGTGTACATCAGTTTTAAAGAGTCAATTTACGTTCATAACTTTATCATGTAATGCAATTTAATCTCATTGTTGTGACATTAAATTATATTGCATTTTATTAATGACCTGATTAGATACCACACTTCCCTAATTGTTAAATTGGTTTTTTTATTATTATTACATACAATCCTTTGAGGCTTGTATATGGATGGTGCTTTTATTTAAAACCCTTAAACTTCAAAAAGAATCAAGGATTTTTGAAGGTATTTCTACATAGATACAATTTCCTTTTGAAGATATTTCTACATAGATACCATTTCTTATCACTTGAAGACAAAACAACTCTCATACTATAAGGAGAAAGGGAAGATCCAGATATAGTTTGGAACAGATAAATTTTCTCTAATCTTTCTATTTAAAAAATGTGAGATAGAGTAATCTAGATGTCACAGTATTCAAATCTGCCTTTTAGTTTAGACGTATTTTCATTGAAATTGACATGTTTAAAATAACATGCTCAAAAAAAATGAAATGTATCATTCTAAGGCAGTGTTTGGTATTGATATGATCATAACATCTACTGTGAGCTGAACTATAACTGTCTGTCACTGGTATATGAGCTATAGAAAAACACCACAAGCCCCCCCCCCGCCCCTCCCCCCTGCAAACAAGCACTAGACAGCTTAGACAATTTGAGAGAATTCTCATTTAATTTCACTCTACCTTTAACTCAAAATAATGGATAACTTGCAGACATTCTCTAGTTAAAATCCAAGGAAAGTAGTTATTTAACAAGCTGCCCGATCTAGCCACCTGTAACTAAAAATGCGAGCTTTTCTACGCTGGAGGCGCACGTCTACATAAATCTAGAGTACAGTAACTCCCATCCTTGTGTTTGCTCTTATGTGGTTTTCTGGGAAACTGTGTCTGGTTGTAGGTTTTACTTTGTACTGTTCAGTTCCTCAGCACCCACTCTATGAAGCGTCCAGGGATGTCCCCAGCTGGGTGCATCTGGCCTGTCCCGAGCCTCCAGTGTGGTTGCTCTCTTTGCAGGTAAACAGGTGATCCACCCTAACCAGATTGCAGTGGTACAGGAACAGTTTACTCCAACCCCGGAAAAAATTCAGTGGGCTGAAGAGCTGATTGCTGCCTTCAAAGAACACCAGCAGCTGGGAAAGGTAAATGTTTTTGTTGATACCTCGATTTGAGTGGTGCTGGAGTTTAAAATATTACAGACAAGAATGGCTTAAGGAAAACTCATTACATTTGGCAGGAGAAATGGGAAATGTGAAACGGAAATAAAATTTATCAATGAGAAAATTGCGGAAGGTAGACAACTATTCCTTTCCCTAAATATCTCACTAATTGGTCCCCCTGTCTCGTCTTATTTATTTTTTTTCATAAGCTGTATTGGCAGTCTCAGAATAGGCTCTGCTGTGTCGTCTTCGACGCGGCGCTTGTACGAGAGTGATTTCAGATCAAAGTAGGAGCGCGTTGCAACGAAACAATCACAGTTTGACCACATGGTTCTTGTGGAGAGAAGAAATAAATTTCAAGTTATTTTAATTGGGGGGGTGGGGTGGGGGTAGGGTAAAAGAAAAAGTCCTAACATCTCCTCGGGTTTAGTCATTTAGGAGTAGGAGGTTGTAGATGGATTTGTACCGATTTCTGGACCTGAGATTTGGAAAGAATGAAAGGCAAATTAACACTGGGTACGGTTGTTCTAATTTAGTGCTTCATTGAGCCTGGCGTTTCCCGCTCTGTGGGTTTCTGCTATGTAAATATTGCGGTGGTAATGCACAATCTGTCTCCACTTTGTGCCAGTAACACTTAAATTAGGTGTCGCCTGAAGGAAGATTTTATGCTAGTTGCAGCATTGTTAGTTAATTATCTTAAAGGTTATTTGCAATAATACCGTTTGCCTCTTTTTCAGAGGGATGGGGGGACGTTGCTTTTCTAAATCTATCCCGGAGATAATCTCACCTCAGCCCGTGACTTCTGTAAGGAATGGAGTTGTCATGCCCTCCACTCAAAATTACTTAGGAGAGGAAGATGCTAAAAGATTAGTAAGGTCCTAAATGTTAAACACTCACCCTTGTGAAAATAAATAATAAATAAAAACACAGCAGAGAAGAAGCAAAATCTGGTTTTCAGTGGTGGGCCTGTGACACCCATGTGAGAAGTGTCCTTTACATGATCCCTGGCTGCAAGGACACATGAAAGTCCCACGACTTGGACAAATGGGTGACAACATTAAATAGGTCATTCCCTGTGGATGTCTGCCTTCAACCCTGACCAAGCATACCACCTCCCTCTCCCTCTCCACCCCCTGCCCCACACACGGACTAACCTTTGTACAGACACACCCTTAATATCCAAAGGCAGAATATCTACATAGGAAAGATCCTATTTGGACAATATACCAAATTACGAAAAATAAGTTTTTTTTTTCATTTCATGTCAGTAGCAGCCATCAAAAAATTATCTATTTCACAGAAAAGTAATTTTAAGTTGAAATTGTATTTCACATTTGTTTCTTCTGTATTTCAATCCAAAATGAGGATTGCCAATAAATGAACATATTTACCTAGAAAGAAAAGCTGTGCAATCTTTAATCCACACATGCGAACAACTCCATCATGTCCTTCCCACATACCTGTATGTATGCAGAAACACACACACACACATATACACGCACAGGTGTACAGTAGCGAGTGCACACACACACACACACACACACACACGCATGCACGCACGCACGCACTCTATGTATCCTTTTCCTCTATTCTGCCTTATACCAGCAGACAGTGTGCAAGCAGTAAATGCATATTGAGAGAGTAAACTGAGGCAGCATGTGCTCCCTTGAGATGGCAGACAGATCCAGTGTGGATGGTTCTGCCTCCGTGAACCAGACACACTGAAACATACCGAACGCGATACCTGGCCTTATAAGCAGATGGTAAAGGTTACACCCCCCCCCCCCACCTCACCAGCTCCCAAACAAAAGTCAGAACAGAAACACTCCCTTTCTGCCTCTTAAGTTCCTGAATAAAGACTACAAACTGTGCCCCACCCCACCCCACCCCACACACACTTTTTCCATTATATCTGGAAAATATTATTCCTAGGGAAAATTGCCCAGGCCTTTGATAATGGTGATGTAAATGTTAAAACTGGGCTTTTTTTCCCTTTTCATTCTCCAAATAAGAAGTGCCCCTCTTGTTGGGGTATAATTAGGGCATTCGCTTTCACAACAGTGTGGCAGGCCAGCTTTCCTTAACACAGAAGACGGCATTACCTATTAGGTCATTTCTCCTATGTCCACTTTGTGGAGGTTTGATTTCCAACAGCAAATGGCCCTGGTGCTTTTTGTCCAGAGAGGCTTAAATGACTCAAGTAATGGAGCCTCCGGTGGGGACATATGGTTATTTTATCCAGTTAGCATGATCCTTTCACTGCGCCTATAAACTAGCTGGCCTCAAACATTGGGACTGCAGGTAGGTGCCTTGGGTCTTGAGGGCTTGTGTGGTTTAAATAGTATGTGGGTTATTTTGGCAGAGATCTCCTATAAAAAAAGCTCTCAGTGGTAGGAAGTATCACCTCCAACAAACATTTCATCTGTCTTAGTTCAAATGAGTACCATTTATGAAAAATACGAACTCCTGGATATTTTGTCCAAAGCACAGATGACTCCCAAGGCTGGAAAATGGATGGCTTGCGTCCTGGTGAGGTGCTCATGAGTTTCCCCGAGGCCCTATCCCTCTCCTCTGATGAAAATTTCATTTAATTAATTCCTTTAAGTAGAAACAGTCCAAGTAGGCACTACGATGTACCCTTGCTTTTCTCCCACCCCCATCTTCAATTACACCGAAGCGTGGCCAGAGCTGGCAGTTAACACTGGGTCAGTTATGTTTTCTGATAGTGGCAATAGTGAAAAGTCCTACATTTTCTTCCCCATCTCTCTAAATGACAACCGCGGGAAGGCTTATATCACGAGCAGGTGAGTTGTTGGGGCTCAAGACTTTCATCATCCTGTGTTCCTTTCTCTTAGTTAGCAGTTCCATGGAAATTGAGTCTGCTGCACTTAGTATGAGAGCATATGAGAAAACAATTCACCCTAGAAAAATAACGATACTCAACTCACCTCTTCTATGACCCTTTGGCAGGTAGTGGTACTCAAAAGATAGGTTGAGATGAGCCAGTTTTACCTGGCATAGCCATCCCTGTTAATAAGAACAGAAGTAGTTTGCTAAAATTTGGAACTTCAGCTTGGTTTCTCTTATTAAAATCCGTTACTAAAAGGTCATTCAGCATACGCTCTATTCCTGTTTTAATTCCCAGGACGTAAAGTATTTATAATTTAACTAACATTGTTAACCAGACAGATTCTTCCTTCCTTCCAGAAAAAAACTGTATTCTGAAATACAACCTGCAAACCATTAGTTCTTCTACTACACTTGGTAAAATGTGTTTGCTGGGATAAATCATTTCCATGCGATTTGCTTTAAAAGTATAAAGGATTTTCTTTAAAATTATCCATTTGTCATTTATATATATATTTTTTTCATTGTGGAGATTTATAATATCTGGAAATTCTCCATTCAGAACTGGATTTAGTGTTTGCTTAATGAAGACACATAGCTCTCTTGTTTTTCTTGTTTTTCTTTTTTTAATCCACTAAGAATTTTACATAATGTGAAACCTGGATAATTATAGTGGGAACTTCTCAAGTCATTAGTTACTGTTGGGATCAACAGAAACTGTAATTACATAGAATTTAGTACCTGTAAAATATGTATTAATACAATATTTAAAAGCATATTTGACCCTGTGTATTTTTCACATCTGAATTATGACATTGCTGCTCAGGCTTTTTCCCCTCATTCATCGCTTGCTAGGAAAAGATGACAGCTCAAAAAACAGCTCGTTGCCTTCTAAAAATGATCACTCATCAAAGAAAATCTTTTTTTTTTTTTCCCAACATGTAAGAACGTAGAATTCTTCCTGAACTTGCATGTCATCTTTGCAGAAGGGCAAAACTAGTCTTCGCAGCGTCTTTCCAATTTTAGTATCTGTGCTGCTGAAGGAAGCACAATCAAAGGAGATCGTAACATAAGAGTTGCCACTTCCTTCCGGCGTGGAGAGTATGAAGGAATAGCGGATACATGCATCGTATTTATGATGACTTTTCTGCCATATCTGGCTACAAACCTGAGTTTTGATTCCATTTTCCAGGCGATCTCTTTTTAATCCCATCACTGCCCTGAGTGCGTCATGTGGGTTTGGAAGGATTTTGTGTGAACATTTTTAGCAGTTTTCATTCATTACAGCTTCACCGAGGGAGTGGGGAGTGTTCGTTCAAGATCCAGGTCCCATTAACAGTTATAAAGGTCAAGACAAGGTCAGTAGTGATGTTACCGCCATAAGTGTCACGTAACTGGAACGTTCCGGTTTCACTCATGAAGGAGCAATAGTGTGGACTAATGAGCTGACATTAATAAACACTTCCTATTCGGGGAACATCAATTACAAGCGATCTCTTATTAACGCATAAAGGAGTTGCTTCCTTTCCTCTCGGACTGCCAGCTGTACTGAATCGCCCCTTCCAAGTACAGAAGGCAAGTGGTTTTCATAGGTGTGGTTGCAGCTCCGCACCTTTCCTTTATGCTTCCAAGTGCAGAGGAGCTTTACAAAAAGAAACACTGTTGGATCCAGATGGCTCTCTCGAAGGCTCCCCGAGAGAAGTCTGGAGAAATCTCCCCAGCCAAAAATATTGTTCCCGCTTGCTCAAGCGCCAGAAAGCCCACTGCCACCCTTTCACACAGATCAAACAAACCACCCAAAGACTTGGTTGTTGTCTTTGTCCACGGAAAGATTTGCACCACTAAGTGGTGACAGCGTGTCCCCATCCACGCCCAGCCACCCATCCCACACAGCCTTTCCCATCTATTTCTGAATAGCAACAGCACTGGGTAAATCCCGGGTAAAAGTGAAAGATTCAGAGATCTACTTCTGAGATTCCTGGTAACTGCTTTTTCCCTTTGTGTCCCTGTTCATTTAAAGTTTTCAGAGCTGTACACTATACCAGCTCTGAAAAGTCCAGCCCTTAGGAAATCTGAGGGCATCAACAAAGACTTTATGACAGATTTGATATATACCAAATTACAATTAAAAAAGAAAAGAAAAATGCATTTAAAGCATGGTAGTGAATTTCCCCCACTGCTTAAAACTAACTGCATTGCTTTTAGAAGCAATGGCCAGTCCAGTGTTAAGGGAGAAGAGGATTTTTGTTTGGTTTGTTTTTTGTTTTTATTATTTTTATAGGTTAGGGTTGGTAACTTTTTAAATTATTGGTTTCATCTTTACTATAATGCTTTAAAACCTATTCTTAAAGGTAGTATGACGAAATAGCTTTACTTTGTATTCACATTTTCCCCTATATCCAAAACAAAATTTTTTTTAAAGTATTATTCTTGTTGCTGGGTAAATCCCAGAAGTCTTATAGTCAGACCTAAGACCCCAAAAAGGGTTTGGAAATCTCTCACATGCAAGATTGTTATAAAGCTGTGACCCTCATTCTTAAATGAAATAGTACAAACGTGGTTTCTTCTGGATACCAGTAAGTACTCACACAAATGATGGCCTGTATATGTTAACTTTGTGTTTGTGGGTGTGACGTGTGTCTGTGTGTGGGTATTGTGCTAGTGTGCACGCTGGCGTGTGCACATGTGAGACGAGGGATCAGTACCGGACGTCTTCCTCTCTCATTGTCTATCTTGTTTTTTGAGAGGTGTTCTCTCACTGAGCCTGGAGCTTGCCATTTTGCTAGACTAGCCGACCAGCAGACACCCCGGGTCGCCCCAGCTCCACTGGGGATACAGAAATATACCACTGCCTACAGCACCCAGCTTTTACATGCACGTGAGGGATCCGAATTCAGTTCTTCATGCTTGTTCAGAAAGACTTAGCCCAATGAGCCATCTCCTCAGCCCCCAGATAAGATCTTAAAAGTATTTCCATTATAATCAAATTCAAATAGGACGGGTAGTTCGGATGTGTATGCAGACACACATCTGATCTTGAACAAAATGGAACAAGGAGAAGGAACAGCCTCTGGGTGCCCACCCCACCTTCCCTGCGATCCCAGTCCTGTCCTCACCTTGTCATTACCCCTCCCCTGGAAGGCCTCTTGAATGGCTAGACATCAGGGTAATGTGGCATTTACTGTTGGGCTTTCTGTCAGCAAATGCGGCTTATGTTTGACATGGAATACTGTTTGGTTGATTAGTTGGTTACCCAGGATGACTTCTGGTCCCCACTTCCACCTCCAGGCTGGAGTTTACCAGAAGCCCTAGCTTTTTGCGGTATTAAGGACCAAGCCCAGGTTTCCGGTTTCCTAGGCAAGCTTTCTAACAATGAGATATCTCTCAAGCCTACCTTGAAGTATTCTAAACTAAATAAAAATATTTATGCACTTAGCCATGTATGCTAAGGGCACAGTGTGAGAGACCCTGTACTCTGTCCCTGCACCAGAAAAACACAGAAGGGGGAAGGAGAATCAGAAATGGAATAGCCACTATGTAGTTACTGAAACACTAATAAAATATACACTGACGATGGGTGAATTTTGTGCACAAATCATTTAGTAAAGCCACTTTGAGGAAAAGAAAACAAAAACAAACAAATTAAGGAACTATAACCAGAAGATTGAATTCCCTAGCAAATTTAGAAACCGCTTTAGATTTCAATACTCAGAGAAATCCTTAGTAAGTAGCTTTTTGTGTTTCCTGATCTTCCTTATCCAAGATATTGAGAACAAAGGCTCCTCTCCATTTGGGTCATTCTCCCAGATATTTTCAAGGTAACTCTTGTTACCTGCCTATCTTATATCAGAGGCTTTGAGGACAGCTTTTTAAATAGAAAGGACTGTGGATCTCCCTTATACTTTGTAAAGATGACTCTGGTCCACAGAGACCTCCACCTGCACAGACTGGTCACAGATCAAGATCATCATCTCAGAGGCTTACCTCAGCTCTCCTCCTTTGCATCAACCTTGCCAGCCTGGTGCCCTCCAAAGTTGTGCTCCAGAGTGGTTACTCTCCCGATTTCCTGCATTAGGAAATTAGTCTTACCGAGGATAACACATACCTTTCTTTCGTTTTCCACAAAGAGTGAGAGCTAGGTCATTTTATGCTTCCTCTTTACAAAGCTAAGTGCGAGCACTGCCTCTTCATCCCTCCGTCTCTCCCCTTTTCACATTCTGAGAATTCACTCTGTTTTTAAAGACTCTTCTGACCATTTGCCATTTTTCTGATCTGGATATTTAATGAACAGTTTCAAAAAAAGAAAAAGAGAGAGAGAGCAGTTTTCTCTGCCTTTCTAAATTATCAAAAATGTATTTGTCTTTGTCAGATATCTAGCATTCCAGGATCTAGTTTTCTCTTCATCCTTCCTTTAAGATTTATTTATTTTTCCATATATGGGTATTTTGTCTGTGTTATGTCTGCATACCAAAAGAGAGGACAGTTATAGACAGTTGTGAGCTGCCCTGTGGGTGTTGAGAATTGAACCCAGGACCTCTGGAAAAGCAGCCAGCACTCTTAACCACTGAGCCATTTCTCCAGACCTTGAATCTAGTTTCTTAAAGAGATAGTCCTGTTTATAACCTGTGGCTGTTTAGTTCAGTTTGTATCTACCTGGACTCCTATTATCAATGCTAATGTCTCTCAAACCGTTAAAGCCACTCTGAAATCTAAACCAGTTAGGCTTGTGTTCTCCATTGCCATGTTCTGTTTGGCCATGCCAGGGAAGGGAGACAGCTCAGTGGGTAAAGGTTCTTATCTCCAAGTCTGACAAGCTGAATTCAGTTCCCTACAACACATATAGTAGATGGAGAGAACTGATCTTTGAAAATTGTACCCTACCTCCCCTCCCCATGTACGCTGTGATAGTTTCATGCCCTGTACCCCCAAATAAATTGTAAAATGTTTTTGTAAAAGTATCTTAGACTAACAATATCAGTAGCAACATGACTGGCTATGAGATAACCATAATCATGGTAACTGTGACCCTGGTGGTACAGTAGCAATTGGAATAAAGATGCCTCTATTTGGGTGGTGGTAGACCTATCACTGCAGAGGTGATTCAGGGGCAGCGGTGAAACCACTAACAGTTAGTTCTCACTGACTGAGAGCCTGTAGGGCCATTGAATGCTTTCTTTGATCTTTAAAACCTCATGGGCGAGTTTGATCGTCTTAGAGAGGAAGAATGGAGTCTGGAAAGGTACCTGTACTTGTGGAGGACAACCCCTTAGGACCTGTCCTGATGCTGTGACCCTTTAATACAGTTCCTCACGATGCGGGGACCCCAGCCATACAGTTATTTCATTGCTACGTCATAGCTGTAATGTTGCTGCTGTTATGAATCATAACGTAAACATCGGCTCTGCAGGATGCCTGCTATGTGACCAGACACACAGGGTTCCCAGTACTCTCTCAGGACAGGCCTGACTAGAGCTGAATAGCAACCACACAAAAGCTTGTGTTCTGTTCCACACCAATGGCTCTGTGCTCCATAGCTTCTAAAAGCCACGTAGCTTAAGAAGGTTTAGGGAAGGCTAGGAGGGTCTTCTCCAGGCTTTAAGGAAATTTTGGGAGCTGGACGCTCACAGCCTCTCTGAGTTGGCTTTGAGGCAGGAGCTTAGGACCTTCCCAGGGTGCTCAGCAGGCTACCCCCACCCAGGTTCCACCCCCATTTCCAGTCAGGTGCACAGGCCACCCGCTTCAGATCTGTTGCATGCTTATGACCACGCAATGGCTTGCCTATCAAAGGCCGGATAGAATGTGCTTTGTGGTTCATGTGGGTTCACCCTTGAGATATAATTAGTGTCTGAAAATTACCTGGCAGTAGAAGTAAATGACTGCTGGATTAAATTTTAAAATACTGTTAAATTTTCATTTAATTATTACTACAAATCGAATGTTAAAACAAAAACCATAAAACCGGTCATGATCTCTTACCTCCCATGCCTCCAGTAAATTCCTTTTTTTTTTTTTTTTTGAAATAGGGTTTCTCTGTGTAGTCATGACTCCTGGAACTCTCTCTTCTCTGTAGACCACACTGACCTCAAACTCACAGAAATCTGCATCCCTCTGCCTCCTCAGTACAGGAATTTAGGGCGTACACCACCATCCCATCACCTGGCTACATGATGACTTTTAAAATGTGCATCACAAAGCAAAAGGGTGCTTAAGTATCAAATGTCCCTACTTGTATTGCTTTTAGAAACTGTTGTGGTTCTTTTAAAGACTTAAGTTGTCACTCACATACTGTTACATTTTGGTGTTTCTACTAATAGTCCTTAAGGATTGTGAGTGAAAAACTCAAATTCCAGCATGGCATTGTTTAGCTTTTCCCAATTTTGCTGGTGAATTTATTTTTTGATGTAGCTTCTACTTGTCATTTATTTTTTTTATTATTTTCAGCTTTATCTTGCATATTAATATCTCTGAAATAACAATACAGATAAATTAGTCTTTAAAATTTTAAATAAATACATAGTAAATACATAGTATGTAAAATAGGGCTGGGCAGTGGTGGCGCACACCTTTAATCCCCTCACTTGGAAGGCAGAGGCAGGCGGATTTCTGAGTTCGAGGTCAACTTGGTCTACAAAGTGAGTGCCAGGACAGCTGAGGGCTACACAGAGAAACCCTGTCTCGAAAAGAAAAAAAAAAAGAGCATTAAATGTTCAACTTTTTCTGACGGCCTTGGGTAGGTGCTATTCTCCTCAGTTACATGCTGGATTCACTGACTAGGGGCAAGAATTGGGATTTGGAGGAAAGGCTTAGATTCTAGCCCTATTCTTTTCTCCTTGTCACGTGTTTCTTAAGATGGTTAACTGACCCTGAAGCCCAGGTTTTGTTTAGCATCTCTAAAGCTGAAATGAGGCCTCAATGGAGAGAAGCACTTGTCTGGAAGCTGGTGACCCCAGCGACCCCCAGGAGCTGTGGTGGAAGGAAGCAGCTACAGAAGTTGTCTCTGACCTCCACATCGGTTTTGTGTGTGTGTGTGTGTGTGTGTGTGTGTGTGTGTGCATGCACCAATGCCTTCATCAAGCTATAAATGAGAACTTATCTCTGGAAATAGGACTGAGGAAGTTGAGGCTGAGGTTTGCCCCAAGTCTGAGGCCAGCCTGGGCTATATAGTAAATTCTAGGGCAATCTGGTCTATATAACAAGATCTTGTCTCAAATACAGAAAATATTTTGTAAAGGTATAAAAATACAATCAACTCGGTGTGGCGGCACACGCCTTCAATCCCAGCACTCTGAAGGCAGAGCCAGAGGGATCTCTCTGACTTTGAGGCCAGCCTCACCTGCATAGTGAGTTCTAGGACAGCCAGGATTACACAGAGAAACCCTGTCCTGACAAAACAGAAACAAATTAAAAAGACAAAACTAAGACCACCTGTTCTCCAAGCTCTCACTTGCTTGAACTGCCCCTGCCCCTATTCTGATCCTGTCTTCTCTCTCTACAACATGCCTTCTCACACCACAAATATGACATATTTGATTTTCCTTAAACCGTTAAGTCATTCACACAAGGTCAGCCATTGTGTCCTGCTGGAGACGTGGGTATTGGTCAACTGACCAGAAATCTTACCAGACCTGGGAAGGATCAAGGATACAAAAAGACACTTGCAGATAAAATGTCTAATTCCATCTTCTGTCCTGTCCTGTCAATTGCCCAGATCTGAGTTCCACTGGGAACAAACTGCCCTGTGCCCTGGTCACTCTTTTCCTGCCCCCACCAGGTTTTTACTGAGCCTCCTGCTGAATGTTCTTCCATATTGTACCTGCCTTACACTGGGCTACTGCACTGGGCCACATGCTCGTTTATACTTTATCCTTCCTAGAGATGATCGTTTAGTGCATTTTCCTGCACTAGGTGAAGACTTCATGAGGTCAGGGACACATCACTATATTCCCTGCTAACATAGTGATAAGGAAGACCTCGCCTAACTACACCTACATATACAAGCATGCTGTAGGCTTCAACCACATTGAATGGTAAAGTACCTAAAGAGTTGTGAGCCAGGGTCCCACACAGTTTGACAGTGTAAATGGCAAGATTCCAGGTCCCTGGGACCAATTGGTATGAACCTTCACTGCATGTGTCAGTGACTTATGGACCCAGCATTCATGTACAGTAGCAAAACTTAAAGAAAAAAAATAAAGGTCCAATCACAACCAGTAAAACTGTAGCTTCTCCTTATTCCATCTGCTCTCTTCCCCTCCCTCTCTCCTCTCCCTCAATGCTACAGCCTTCACACTCGAGGCCAATATTCTACAATGCATTGTCTAGGTGCATGGTTTGGGAGATCCCAGGTACTGGGTAACTGGCCTAACCCTCAAGAGAGGCTCCCAACCTAGAGAAAAGGACAGCCAGAAACCAGCAATGACAGAGGAGGGCAGACAAGACCTATCACAGCAGTTCTGTAGGAAAGAGCAGATGATGACCAAGGAGGTCGAATAACTCCACTGGGACGTCATCTTTAGACACTTTGAAGCATCAGGAGTTTGTCAGGTACAGGAAATGACCTCAGAATGAGAGCAGAGCGTACGGCAGAGGTGCTGAGGTGGGAGCAAGGTTGTAGAGTCCCTACTAGGGAGGTGGTGGCTTGGTTCAGTGAATCCCAGGGCAGTCTAAGACTTAAGCAGATGAACAAGGCCACCTCAAATGTAGCAGTCAGACCGAAGTGGGGGGACCCCCTCTTAATGAGATCCCCGTTTAGCAACCAAAGAGCCACAGCACCCAAACTACCATGCTAGAGTGAACATCACAACCAAACTGTCCAAGAATTCTGCCAGTAGGATAGCTGATGGATGGTAAAGAAAGGGGAGGGAGTGTTTAGGTAGGGGGTTACCAAAAGCTGGGTGTATGGTGTACCTGTAATGATGGGACTGACGGGACTGAGGTGGCGAGGACCACCAGGCTGATTCACTAAGCTCCAGGCTGTCTTAAAACATCAGGAGGAAACAGTTGAGGAAGACTCCCAAGGTTGACCTCAGGCCCACTCAAAGCCAACATCTGGCCTGGAAAGTTGACAGTTACTAACACCGACAAAAGCACAGGCTGCAAGATACCCAGTGGGTAAAGGCATTCCTTCCAAGCCCGATGGCCTGAGTTTGATCTCTGGAACCCACAGGGCTCAAAGAGAACCCTGATTCTGAGTCATCCTCCCCCAAAACATAAAAATATTTTTAAAGAAAAATGTTAGAAATTCACTGGAAACAATTGTCTGAGCAAAAGACCCAGTGTCACGTTGGAATGGGTGTCACCTTAAGAAGCAGGTACTGAGGTAGAGCCCTCTGCACACAGCAACACCCCTACCTGCACGTGCCAGAGAACACCCTTGAATATCCAACAGTTTTGGCATCTGAAAGCAGGCAGAGTTGGGGAAGTATAGTATTCATTTGAGCTGGGTGTGCAGCTCAGTATCAGAGGACTTGCCTCAAAGTGTGAAGCCTGAGTTCCACCCTGGTATGAAAGAGGAAGAATTTGTAGTAGTGTCAGCTCCTGGCAAACTGGTCTTTGTGTGCTCTAGAGAAGCAAAAAGGTACAAAAGACTTCAGGTTCTGAATGCCAGAAACTGTGACTGTTTCCTGTCACTGTGATCAATTTTCCCATGCCACCCATAACCACTTTCCCTAGAAAACTTCATCTATCTGCATTCTCCTGAAAAGGCTTTAGGGGAGGAGGAAATTCATGTTACCTCAGGGCCATTCTGAACGTCATTTGTGGTGCTGGGAATCAAACCCAGGTCTCTGGTATGCCAGGTTAGTGCTTTACAATTAAGCTACATGGCTATCATCCCTATGTGCCTATCATCACCAGGAATGAGTTTACTGTCACAAAATCTAGAACCTGTGGCTTCCCCCTCCCCCATACAGATGACAGGAGCGCCAATGTTGCCCCTTACATCCAGGAATCTAAGTCTCAGACCTATAGGCCATAAGCATTGCCCGTGCACTGACCAGGGATCTTCAATGACAAATGACACAATCGGTCACTGTAGAATCAAAACTGGCAGGGCTTGAGCCCTGGGGCAACTGTCATGGAACGTGTATACAGTGTGCTGGGTGTACAGCCTCATGTCTATGGAGGTGTGAGTGTGGTGAGGAAAATGCTGACTGGGAAAAGCCAATACAGTCACAGATCTCATCTGTCCTGAGGTAGCTGCTGCTCTTCTTCCTTGTCTGCTCCCACAACTGGAAGCTCTTAGAGCACAGGGGTGGAGTCTTCCCCTCCTGTCCTAAGTGGTTCCCCAAGGCCTGACGTAGGCTGATCTTCTGTCCACAGTGGATGGATGACCACTGAATGATGTCTAACCTAAGAAATGTCCATTACTAAGTTCTGTGAGGACACTCTGTAAGAGATCTCAGAGGCTCCAGTGGTCTTACGCTTTGCAAGCATATACTCATAACTTGGCCTTCAACTTCAACTCAGAGCAGCAGAAGCACAAGGTCACAAACTCATGGGAATCATGAGGTGATTCCTGGCCAGTCTCCAGGCTTCCTGCATCTAACCCTGTGGGACTGAACTTGGAATCTGCAATTTGACACAACCTCTCCAACACAAATAACACAGCTGAATGAGACTTTTTTTTTTTTTTTGTATTGGAGTCCGATTCAGCTAATCACAAAACATGCTCAGCACATTTTTAATCCAAAAGCTTTTAACAACACACAGGATTTGAATCAGATAGACATGTTTGAGAATAGAGAGGTGGCTTAGTGGTTAGGAATATATACTGCTCTTGCAGGAAACCTGAGTTCCGGTTCCCAACACCCACATTAGGCAGCTCACAACCACCTCTAACTCTATCTCCAAGGGGTCCAATCTGTCTTCTAGACTCTACAGGCAACCATAGTCCCATGTACATACCCACATACAGATGCACACATATACGTGTAATATAAAAAAATAATAATTTAAAAAACAAACAAACATGGAGCCAGGTGGTGGTAGCACATGCCTTTAGTCCCAGCATTCACAAGGCAGAGGCAGGTGGATCTTTTGAGTTTGAGATCAGCCTGGTCTACAGAGCAAGTTCCAGGACAGCCAGGGTTACATAGAGAATCCAAACACACACACACACACACTCGGGTGGGGGGGGGGCAGGGGGGAGGAGGAGAAAGGAGAGAGAGAGAGAGAGAGAGAGAGAGAGAGAGAGAGAACACACAAGTGTTTTGTTCCCATTCTACCCTGATGAGCTGAGGGATAGACTTGACCCAGGTTCTTAAGTTCTAGGATGAGAATGGATAAAGGCCATAGAACAGAAGGGAGAATGGCAGTGTGGGGAAAGCTGGGTAGGAGGGACAGAGACAAATGGAAGTTGCTTGCTTAGTATAGTTTTTGGTTTTGCAAGGCAGAGCAATCTGGAGCTCTGCTGCACAGCACTGTGGGTGTCGATAACACGGCTGTACTGTCAGCATACACACTTTCTTTTTTTAATTGCATTTTTCTACCGAAATGAAAAAGGTTTCTGTGCATTTGTGCAGCTGTACATGAAGGTCAGAGGTCACTGACAGGTTTCCTTGATGGCTGGCCACCATTGTCTTTGAGACAGAGTATCTCCCTGGTCCCGGAGCACAGGGAAACAATTCAGCTAGCCTGGCTGGCCAGCCTGCTCGAGAATCCTTCACTCTCTGTTTCTCCATCACTGAATCACAAGTATATGCAGCTGTGTTGGCCTTTGACCCGCGTCTTGGAGGTTGTGGTCCAGACCTCCTGCTTGTGAAACAAGCACTTTGCCAACAGCCTCTTTCTCAGCTTCCTCAAAAGGTTTTTCATAGGATGAATGATAGCATCTATACTCTGTGTGGTTGTGGGCAGTATTCATGAAGCAAAGTTATATAAAGTCCCATCCGTGGACTTTGAGATTAGTAACTGTTCAGAACATTATAGCTATTATAATTAAAAACATTATAGTTATTGCCAGCATGGTTAGCTGAGTATTCTGTCACAGGCATGGTATTGTTTAAAGGAATTCTAAAAAGACTTCTTTGCTTTTATGTATATGAATGTTTGCCTCCGTGTATATATGTGCCTCGTGTGTATGCAGTACCTGCAGTGCCATCTCTGGATCCCCTGGAACTAGAGTTACAAACAGTTATGAACCCTGGGAATCAAATTGTCCTCAGCAGGAGCAGGTGGCTCCTAGCCATAGCTCCAGTTCTCCAGCTCCTTAAAGGCATCTTTAAAACAAAAATATAACCCAAATCTTTGGACTGATAAGAGTTCCTTGCGTTTTTTTGGATGGGATGTCAGTTTTCCAAAAGCAGCAGCCAGTGAGACAGAAACTCTTCTGTCGTCTCCAAAATCCAAACGGCTTTTTGACAAGTGACATCTTTAAAAGCAAGTTCTGACCACCAGACTGTTTACATTTCCAGATAAATCTATACATTAAAAAAAAAAAAAAAAAAGAGTCATGTTATGATGTATGAAGGCATGGATATTTATGCCAGATCCTCTCATTCTGAACACCAAAGTCCTCAATTTACAGAGACAAGGAAACAGAACAGTGATACATCTTGTTTCCCACATAATAAAGGAAATCAGGCTCCATATGTCCCCACAAAAGAACGAAATGTTCTCTCCAGGTCTCAAAAAGCAGCTGGGAGTATTTCTCTTCCCTGAGTGCTTGTCTCTACACAGCTTCAGGAGACAAGGCTGGAACCCAGACTTATCAGGGTTTTTGTAGGTAGTGGGTTTTTTTTTTGGGGGGGGGGTGGGGGCGTTGTTTGTTTGTTATGGGTTTTCTGTTGTTGTTGTTTTGTTTTTTAAATCTCATGTGCACCTAGGCTAACTTTCTCTTGCCAGCCCATTAGCTAAACCTTGAAAGGACAGATGCCCTGTTTTACAGGGGTCATAATCCACTCGGGTGTGGGCGGGTAACTTGCTCCAATGGGAAAACTAGATGATTGCTTTGTAAAACAGCGTGGGATCCACCCCTGATTTCCATGCAGTGCTAACCTGGGGAACCTCCCCAACCAGATTCATAAAATTCATCATGGTCCTAGATGACCCAAATTAGCTCTAGGCTGTATGGAATGGGCCAATTGAAGGGTATGAAAAGAGAGGGAGACCAGAAAGTGACCCAAATATAGGATTTTAGGTCACACGGGTTTGCCTGAGGGCTGGGTTCATTCCAAGAGGAACAGGCGTTCGTAAGAAAAAAACTCTGGTTATGTATGCGTTTAAATCTGCCTCATTCAGGGATAAAATCTGAACATATTGCCAAGGATTCTCTGCCATGGAGTTTTGTTGATTCCTTCCTATGAGTTCACTCTCTTCTCCTACCCCATAACCCTCGTGGTAGCTCCCAGCATGTCCATCTCAGCAGCGCTGTGTAAAACCAGCAAGTACAATAGTGACTGTGAACTTTAACCTATGCAACAGGAAATGGGCTCTGCTGCATATAACTGAACTATCAAGGGCTAGGGTGGCTCACCCACCTCCAGATCTCCAAGGAGCACCTGTTCTTTCTCTCAGGGCCACATCCTTGACAACAGGTAAAATGAAGGAGAGAGAAGTGATTAGCCATGGCGGAGGTATGGTTCAGGGGTTAGAGCCATGGCCTAGAAAGTCCAAGTTTCATCTCCAGCACTTCAAAAATAAAATAATTTTTAAAAACCCATTGGAAAACCAGGGGATGGTGGCACACACCTTTAATCCCAGTACTCAGGAGGCAGAGGCAGACCGAGTTCAATGAGCTCAAAGCCAGCCTGGTCTACGTAGAAAGTTCCAGGCTGCGGCAACATTATGAGACTCTGTCTCAAAAACAACAATAAAGATCGAAAGTACATGGAACTAGATATGAAGGCTCACACCTGTAATTCTAGCACTTGGAAGACTGAAGCAGGAGGGTTGCCTTGAAGGGCAACCTACGTTATAGAGGAACAGAAACAAAAATCAAACAAGAACACAGATACTTTGGGATCAGGGACTGCTACCTTCTGTCAGTTGAATTTCCCCTCTTTGATTCAAGGGAAGGCGTGAAGCTGGGAGACTCAGTGTTACCCATAACTCTAACCCTTCCCAGGCATGTTACTTTGGAAGAGCACTATGGTGGGCCCCTGTCCTAACCCACCCAGAACAGGACCTACATCATATGCCAGTCTAAATGAGTGTTTGAAGAAGGTTGAAGAAATAGAGAATCTGTAAGATGGGACACAGGGGGGTGACGGGTGGGGCAGCAGAGATGTCTCCCACTTTGGTCAACAAAGAAAGACTTCTTTGTCCTTGGCTCGGATGTCCCAACAGGACGATGGTGTCTTTGCTCAGATTTTTTCATTACCCTGGAGTAACACCTTCACTATGTCTGGCAAGAAGGAAGCATTCGCAACTAACCATCAGATGCACTTTTTAAAAAACGGTAATCACCGGCCAGAGCATATATTACTGCTTCAGAATCCCACACAAGATTTCAAATGAAATAAGTATTTAAATTTTCTTCCGCAGTTGTTTTCCGTTTGATTTTTTTAAGGGTTTGAAATGAACAGTTTACCATGTTTTGTGTCTGCTATGTTTTTTTTTTTTTTCCTCTCTTAAAAAGCTGAAGGATTTTTTCCCCCCTCCCTGCCTCTGTAGGAGGATAAAAAGAAATCTCTCCCCTGCAATTTGCTCTGATTTTTCTCAAAAGTTGGGCAGGAAAGTCAGCATAACTCAGGTGGGATCTAAAATGTTCTGGTGGTACAAGGGTGTGCGCAAGAAAAGAAGCCTATAATTTGCGAGCGTTCTTTCAGGAAGTTTGTATTCTGTTTTCCAGGGAGCCTTTACTTTCCGAGGAAGTATGATCGACATGCCATTACTGAAGCAGGCCCAGAACATTGTTACGCTTGCCACATCCATCAAGGAAAAATGATCTGTTAAATGAAGCCCTCCTCAGGCGGGCTGAATGGATACTGTGGGCTTCTTAAAGACAAACCGCAGTACCCAGGGCAGCTTGCTAGCATGCCGGATCAGGACCTCATTTCACGTTAGTCACAACGCCCCCTCCCCTTTTATCTTACTGACCCGCTATGCTAAAAATAAACTTTCTTCCTCTGGAGTCTAAGCTTATGGTTTTGCTATTGTCTATTAATGTGTTATAAATACCGGTTTATTATTTCACAGGGAGATAGACATGGGAGGAAATATAGGTGGGAAGAAGTTAAGTCCTTGATGAAACATATTCTGATATGTGTTCTAGAATGTTCCTCATTCTTCTTTTATTAGGAAATATTTCCAATATTGTTCATTTGCACAGAGGACACCACAGATAAATTTAAGGCTGGGCTTTTTTAAAAGGATAATATCAAAATCGAGGTTTCAGCAGTTTTATGAATTATCGGATAAGGCAACAAAGAGGATATTAAAAATGCCATTAGGTATTGTATTGACTTATGGACGCTTCTAAAAACATCAACTTTCAAAACTGATTTCTGGAGAAGCCACTGTCCCCCAAAGGCTCCATCCATATGATGATCCCGAAAGCTCTCATCTTGGGTGAATACTTGGGGTCAACAGTTACTGGCAATTAAAAAAAAAAATCAATGCAGGCAAAACAAGACCATCCATTCTCCCCTTTGTCTCCCTGCTTAACTGTTCGCCATTGAGGCCATTTCCCCCTCTGTAAATGTAGGGCTAGGATGGGACTCTCAGCCATAAACTTGTATGTCTAGAGGACACAAAGCCACGGGGCTGGTGCATATGGCCCCCTGCAAGATTTGCATCCCATTAGAAATGAGGCTGTGGGTCATATGGGTGGTGTGGTTAACGGGCTTAGTAAAGCTGTTCTGAAGAGGTTAACCCAGCTTGTAGGAAGGGTAAACAAACATAACAACCGGGCATTGTTCTCTATTCAGCTTGTAGTCTTATCCTGAAGGCGAAAGGGTATTGAAGCCTCCGAGGAGCAACTTGTGCGTGCCAGAGGACGCCAATGAAGTCTGAAACACCAGCAAGCGGAGATTTTGTTTCTCTTCCCTCATTAAATCATGAGCTTTTGTGCAGAGACTCTGAACCACTGTTCTTTTAAGAAATTAGCAGAATGGGAAGTTTAAAACTCCGCACCAACCCTTTCACGACCTACTCAGCAGCATAGCTGCTCCTCTTAGACAAACACCACAGGGGAAGGCTGTTCTGTTTATTTAAATTTGTAAATAGAAAACAGTTGTTTTCCAGTTTCATTTTCCTCCTCCTCCTGGGCCCTTTTGGTGGATTCCCTTCATGGCCCCTGGTGTGTGCCCCATCCCTCAGTCTACTTCTCACCCCTGATTCTATCCTTCTAGTTCCTACAGAAAACCCTAGGAGGTGGATACCACATCATCTCACCAATGCCAGGTCAGAAACTACTGTTACCATGGCCACCATGCACCCCAGTGCAAAGTAGGAAGGAGAAAACCACACCCTGGCTAGCAAGTGGCTGAAGCCAACCCAGAGCTGATGGATCTGGAGAAACATATTCTTGAGACACGGGTATTCACAAGCAAGGGATCTGAAGGGCTAGCTTGTAAACAGAACTGAGACTTGTGTTGGGCTGGGGCCACCTGCTTTGAACCTTGTGTGTCTCTCCTTCCCCTCATTGAGAGATAGCCTTTCCTCACCTGGGCTGCCCTGTGCTTCCCCAGAGTTTCTGGAAAGGCAGATGGGAGTGGGAAGATCCAGCTATCCTCTGGCCATTGGTGCTTCAGGACAGAGGACAGGGGCACTCTGGGTAAGAAACACCCAGGCCCCAGGCTGCATCTGGGAGTCATGAAGTCAGGTGTGCACAAAGTAAGCCAGACCCACAGGGGTCCATGCTGGTGGAAACAAAGACTGCTCATAAGCTCCAGGGAATGGAGGGCATGAATGCTTGTGCACACTCACACACATGTACACACGCTCAGAGTGTTAGAGCAGTACTGATTTCAGATAAGCTGTTGGCTCTAAAAAAGATGAGGGGCACATGTTCTGGCCTCCATCCCAGTCGTTCAGGTCGACCCCAAGCATACAGGGGCCTCCCTCTGAGGAAGCCCCACCTGTATGGTAGAAGTCATGGAGACCTTAAGAAAAACAACCCTTCGAGGCAGAGGCAGGCGGATTTCTGAGTTCGAGGCCAGCCTGGTCTACAGAGTGAGTTCCAGGACAGCCATGGCTACACAGAGAAACCCTGTCTCTAAAACAAACAAACAAACAAAAAGCAACCCTTCAAAGTGGTACTGAGAACAGGGCCTAGTTAGGCCATTCCCACTCCACAACAGTGGTAGGGACTCCTAGGTCCTCACCATGTTAGAGTATCTCAGAATCCTTGTCCCCTAACTTCCTTATCCACACAAAAACACCCTGTTTGTTTCTGGTTTTGCCTTGGAATCAGAATCTTGATTTGTATCCCAGGCTAGCATCAAACTCCTGAGAGTCCTCCTGCGTTGTCCTCCTCCAAAGTCCTGATGCACTTCACCGTATCCAGCTCAAAACTATCTCTCTCGTTGGCTAAGCCTTCTCAGACCTCAGATCAATCATCTTCATAATTAAGAAATACCACTTTAGGATCACAAGACAGGGGCCCACAGGAGACAAACATGTAGGCCAATTGCCAGTCATCTGAGAAGATACAAGGGCCCCCAGAAGAGAGGTGGGTGCCAGCCAGAGTCCCATGGCCCTCATTCCCCGGGAGACAGAAATCTAAAACGTGGAGTAGCAAGGAAGCAGGCATCCCACTTCTCCAACCCACACCCCCTAGTAAGGAGCAGACAAAGAGAAATGCCACCAAGGCTGAGTGAACCACCAAGGCCGAGTCTGCCGTAGGGACACAGACGTGGGTGATGAGGTGGGAAGGGGACTTGGCTGCTCATCAGATTAATTAAAAAAACATACCTGTTTATATTTTTATGTAGCTCAATGGCAGCCACTTTGCCTGTATCACCCCCTTGTTATTAATTCTAGGGGGCTAAATTATGGATAACACTATTAAAACATTATCAGAACTAATGAGAAACAATTACTTAGAAAATGAGCCAGGACAAGATTGAGCTGAGAACATCAGCGGTTGATCTCCACAGATTAGTTTAATAAATCATCAGGTGCGATGCGAGAATGACTGGGCGGATGCAAAGCCTCGTCACGGGAAAATGAAATTGCGATTCTTTTTGCATAATTTTTTCATTAATCTCAATAGGACCCGTGTGGTGTCGATTGCTTTATGCCTTTAATACCTTGCCCGAGGGGGGGGGGTGCCCAATAATGTCTTCATTGTTTTACTGAGGTCTTAATGACAATCTGTGACAAACTCATTTTAATGTATAGAGGATTGTATCGGCACAGTCATGTTTTATTGAAAGGGTAAGGAGAATTCTGGCTGGTTGGGGGGCACCCCTGGGAAGGCAAGTTAGGGACTTTCTTCAGCCTTGTCTCCAGTTGCCCACAGGGCCACACTGGCCCCCACTGCTCTAGAGACAGGTCGGGAAATAGTGTCCCCGGGGATGAAGACTTCACCGCCTGTAGTTTGAATTTGAAAGTCTTTGATTGCCTGGCAGATTTTGCTGGATAAATAGAACCAACCATGCGGTGTTCCGCTCTCTAAAATAGAAGTCATTATCGCCAGGAACACCTTTGCACTCAATAGTTTTGTGGGAGTTGGGGAAACTTTCTTTAGAGACTATGGAATTTTCTTAGTTGGCGCAGGGAGAGGAGAGAATACGGGCTTTACAGCTCCCCTTGTTTCCCCCCCCCACACACACACACACACATACCCCTTCCTCTTTCTTCCTTAGGACAGTATGCTTTTAGAGCTTGCATTTATTTTGCGATCTGAATCCTCTGCGTTTTTTTTTTCCACGGAAACTTGTGAATATTATTACCAGTGGAGAGCACAAGAAGGGTCTGTAAATCCAGGACTTGGGAACACTGCCCTCTCCCGGGAGGGCCCCCTGCAAAGCCTTCACTTTGTAATTTAGGGGAAGTAATTACCTGACCCTAACATTGAAATGCTAAAGCCTAACTCTTCTTTCTTCCCACCCTCTGTTTTCAACTGGGGCCAGGGGAGGGATGGCTAAGTAAGCAGCCCGACCCGAACTGGAACGGAAATTACTTTTTAGTACCTGTAAAACTTGCGCAGTGGGACCCGGCAGCTTGTCCCGGTTCTGTGTTGGGTGACTTTTGTCGCTGGTGGACATGGTTTGTTTAGATTCTAGTAATTATTTGACACCCCACCTCCTTCAGAATCCGTAAAGATAGCCAGAAATACAAAGCAAGCGCCGGGAAGGCACCAAAGTCCTCCTGGACACGCAATTTGTGGCGATCTACTCAGTTTCGTCTAAGCAGGTTATTTACGTTTTCAAGGACTATGTAACTGTGCCCTTCCTTTTACATAATTTTTTTCCCCTTTCTTTTTTCATTGTGACTGACCGGCTGGGTTTTCTTTCGCTCCTTCGGACGGTAAGAGCAAGGCAAGCCTGGAACTCCCGTACCGCTTAGGAAGGAGACTTGCTCAAACGGTCAGGACACGCGTGTAGGTAGATGTTCTTCTGTTCCGCACCACACACCGCATGCATCGGTGCGCAGGCGTCGCCCCGGAGTAGAGACCAGGCCTTGGGCACATTTCGGAGACCGCTGCCCTTCCCTACGCGATGACTTATACCGGTGTAGATGTGCTGGGGCACAGCGGCCAGGCTAGGCCGGGGCCCCAGTGGGGGGATCCCCGTGGCCCAGTGGCCAGGACTGCGGGCCTCCCGGACCCCGCGAGCCTGTCGGGCAGCCGGGCTGTAATGGTGCGAGATCAAAGGCTGCCCGTGTCCCCGCGGAGCCCCGGACAATCCTTCTCCTTTGTGCCCGGTTGCTAGGAGCCGAAGAAACTAAGAGAAAGTGTCAGGAGCGAGTTAATCAGACTCGTTACAGTGTAACAATAACGTCTTTCTCGGGGCTCCTGGGCCCCCGTGCACCCCGTGCACAGGCTGGACACCTGCGCAGGGCCCATAGCCGGTCCAGGGGACCCGACGCCCGGGTGTGTCGTAAACACCGAAGTTGGCTCCTGGGCCATGTGTAAAGAATTCTGGGGGAGACTCCAAACGCCAGGCAAGTCCTGGGCGAGTCCTGGTGTACTGGATCTGAGTTCCACTCCCTAAAGATAACCCATCTGTAGGGCGTAAGACCTGGAAAGATCCAGGTCTTCTGCCTAGCCAGCTTCCTGGTTAACATTTCCCCAGATGCCACAAGCAACTTTGTGGATTTCTCTGCACGTCTGTGAGAGAAAACCACAAATTCTAATTCCCCAGGGTAAGAAAGAAGCAGATGTGAGTAAATATCCCCCCTCCCAAGTTCTTAAGGGGAATCGCTGCGCTCGCAAATATTTAACTAAATTCATATTCAGCCAACACCTGTTGAGTTCACTGGATGTCAGACAACTGTTCAAAAGTCACAGAGCTATCCACAGATGAGTTCTCTTCAAATCGAAATACCCATGGAGCATGCCTATAATCCCAGCACTTGGGAAGCAGAGGCAGGGGGACCTATGTTAGTTCAAGGCCAACCTAGTCTGTATAGTGAGTTCCACATTAGCTAGGTCTACATAGTGAGATAAATAGATCTACATAGTGAATAAATTAATTAATGAAAGGGCAAAAAAGAATTTAAAATGTTGCCAGGCAGCTGGGCAGTGGTGGCTCATGCCTTTAATCCCAGCATTTGGGAGGCAGAGGCAGGCAGATTTCTGAGTTCGAGGCCAGCCTGGTCTACAGAGTGAGTTCCAGGACAGCCAGGGATATACAGAGAAACCCTTTCTCAAAAAACAAAAACAAAAAAACAAAACAAAAAACCAAAAGAAACCAAAAACAAAAATGCTGCCAGGCAGTGAAGGCACGTGCATTCAAAAGGCAGAAACAGGCCGATCTCTGTGGGTTCAAGGCCCACCTGGTCTACAGAGCAAGTTCTAGGATAGCCAGGGCTACACAGATAAACCCTGTCTCGAAAACCAACAACCACCAACAACAACAACAACAAGAACCACAACAAAACCAATCAACCAAACAAAGAATCGTTTAAAACATTGGAAAATCCAGCGATCTATACTCTTCCCTGTATCTCTCCCTTGGAAAACAGTCTCTGCAGTGTGTGAGCCATGCCATGCAAAGGCATCGTGAGGTCTGCGGAATGAGGTCCACCCTTCTGTAGTATGCACATGGTTCCACAGACTTGCCTAGAGGACCTGCTGGTTGCTGATCTGATGACCAGACCATGCGAAGCCGTGCTCAACCACAGCTAGAGATTGGTTAAGGTGAGGTGACTTTCTCATAGGTGACCTCTTACTTGGAAACAGAACCAGACTTCTAGACTGGAACTACAGCACCCTAAGTTAAATTAAAGCCGACAGCTTCTTAAAACCCCACATTGAACTCAGTAACCGCAGAGGAGTCTGCTTCAGTCTCAGCCAGTTTTGGAAGGGGAGGTGTTGAGACAGGGTCTATCTGAAGCCCTGTGTGGCTTGGAAGTTCCTTTGTAGATCAGGCTTAAAGATAGAGATCTACCTGCCACTGCTGGTGTTAAAGGCTCTGCTGTGCCACGCACCCCCACCCCCAACATTCTTGTAGATTCCTCACAGGCATACTAAACAAAAAAACAAAACAAACAAACAAACAAAAAACCCACACATATTCCTTAGGTTAGGGTCTTGGGGTATGGGAGGAGCTCTAGGGGGGAAAATTCTTTATGCGAATAACAAAAACGTTCTCTCTTGAGACTGGAGGCAAAGGAAACTAGTTAGATAGGCTCAGCCCATGAAAACCCCGCACCTCTGTGCCTGATCCCTCAGATCTACGTGGTGGAAGGAAAGAACCTACTCCTGCAAGTTGTCCTCTGACAACACACACAATAAATAAGAGAGAAAGAAAGTAACGTTTAAAGAAAGAGATGCAAGAGGGGACCAATACTGTGAGTCATACTATCTGCTGAGTTGGAAGCGGTGAAGACAAGCTGGAAGCAGTAAGACAAGCTGGATTTCTCTTTTCTTCTCTTCTCTTTTCTTCTCTTCTCTTTTCTTTCTTTTCTTTTTTTTTTTTTTTCTTTTAAGGATGTCTAGCTGGTTTAACCCAGGTTGTTTGTTTGGTTTTGGGTTTTTGTTTTTGTTTTTGTTTTTGTTTTGTTTTTGTTCTTAAACAATGAACTAATTTGCCTTTGTCCTTTAGATACACAGCTAGTGTCACAAAGACAAGGAGTGTTCTGCTGCCTTCAGAGGGCTCCTTGTGGTGTCTGCAGAGGACTACTCTGGGCATCCAGCTTTATATCCCCTCAGCACCAGAGGACAGAAGGGACAGGTCAGTGGGAGCCCCTGGGTTTTTCTGAAGAGGAGGGTGAATAGATGGTTTGCTCATCCCATAAAAGCACTTGCTAAGCAACCCAGATGACTGGAGTTTGGTTTCTGGAACCTACTGAGAAAAAACAAGAAAACAAACAAACAAACAAAACAGACAAAACCCCAGATACAGTGATAAGCATCTGTAATCTTAGGACTTCTTTGGCAGAGCGTGAGGTGTAAAATAGAGAAACTGGGAAACTGGAGCAGAGAATTGAAGGTGGCTTAGTGTATAATATGTGGTACAGGGGCAGAAACCAGAAAAAGACGGCTCGGTAAGGTTAGAGGCAAGAGACCAAAGTACTCCTCAAACCTCCATGGATGAACACACACACACACACACACACACACACACACACTCACACACACACACACTCACACACACACACACTCACACACACTCACACACACACACTCACACACACACACTCACACACACACACACTCACACACACACACACTCACACACACACTCACACACACACACTCACACACACACACACACACACACACACACACACACACACACACACACACACGGGGTGGGGGGGACACAGTAACAGTCTAAACCCTATGACAGAGTTACCAGGAATTCCTGTAGACTGAGAGCTCTATGGAACTTCTCCCAGGCTTGCCTGAGACAATCTGGCTGCTGTGCCCACCCTTTACTGTGTGTGTAGCACTGGCTTCTCTAACTGCAGGGACTTTATTTTGAAGTCCCTTTCCATCACCCTCAAGACTCCTAGGCTTTCCAGACACGCCTGCCTGTGAGGGCTCCTCAGCCCCTCAGAGGGCTACAGGACTGCCTCTCTCCCAGTATGTTGTACTGGATTGTTACTGGAAGACTTATTTAGGTGTGTGTGTTCTCACATAGTGCACACGTTGGACATTGTTGTGCTCCTTGGGACACTTGTCTGCTCTCATTCCTCACCTGCCAGGTATGAGCTCCATAAACAGTGTATTGTTAAAACTAGGGCTTGTGGGTCTCTTCCCCATCAATTAGCACTCTGGTCCTGGCTCTCTCACTAATCAGTTAAGTTACATTCACACTAGATATTTATTCTCTAAGTCTCAGTTTCTTCAACTACTCAAAAATAAACAACAACAACACCCCAAAACCTGGTCCCAAGTGTTGCCATGGAGATATCCCCTATGAAAGTGGCCCTTTGAAGATTCCCCATTTGATCAGCTGAGGAGACAGGGCCTTCAGCTACCTGAATGTACAGCATCCACCCAACTGTGTGGCCCAAGGCCTCACCATTCCCAGGGGGACCGGCACCCATAAGGAAGGAGCCTTTAAAAGAGAGAGAGAGAGAGAGAGAGAGAGAGAGAGAGAGAGAGAGAGAGAGAGAGAGAGAGAGAAGAAGAAGAAGAAGAAGAAGAAGAAGAAGAAGAAGAAGAAGAAGAGGAGAAGAGAAGAGAAGAGAAGAGAAGAGAAGAGAAGAGAAGAGAGAAGAGAAGAGAAGAGAAGAGAAGAGAAGAGAAGAGAAGAGAAGAGAAGAGAAGAGAAGAGAAGAGAAGAGAAGAGAGGAAAGGAGGGAGGGAAGGAGCTTTACATTTGCATGTGTATGAACTGTGTTAAGGCAGGCATCCTCCACTCTTCTTCCTGGGCAGAGGATCTTCTTTGTTGTTACTCTGTTGCTGTTTTGAGAAGGAGTCTCACTATGTAGCCAACTGGCTCAAAACTTGCTATGTGGACCAGGCTGATCTTAAATGCTCAGTGGGTGAGCTTCTTAACTCTGCCTCCACAGTGGGTTTACAGGTGTGCTTTCCTTTCTACTAATGAAGCTGGTTTTCTCCTTGACTTCTATTAGTAGATGTGGTGGCGCATGCCTTTAATCCCAGCACTCGGGAGGCAGAGGCAGATGGATTTCTGAGTTCGAGGCCAGCCTGGTCTACAAAGTGAGTTCCAGGACAGCCAGGGCTACACAGAGAAACCTTGTCTCGGAAAAACCAAAAAAAAAAAAAAAAAAAAATATGTTCTAGCAGGAAAATACATTCATCTAGCAACTTCCATGTGTTTTCCATAAGAGCCTTGTGGCTTTGTTAGCAATCTCAACCTGTTGACAGACTATAAAGATTTATTTCAAGGGTGTTTGATTATAAACTTAAATTCCATCATTTTGTCCAAGCACATAGATAGAAACGGAAGCTCTAAGAGCCAGTCCTAGCTGAAAGGGGGCCATCATTCACATAGAGATGTAGGATACCAGGGACACTGACAGTCAAGTAATTTTTGATTTGCTCAAGGCCATACTACAGGGAGACCCATACTCATGACAAGTCTGCAAATCGCTTGAAAAAAATCACACACTCCCAACTCAGATTCACAATTTCTCACTAAACATCTCTTCAACAGATCTACAGAGTGCAGCAGCACCAGAGGATCTTCCAGAAACAATACACACAATAGTGGAGGCTTCTTTCTCTATCACAGCCTCCCTCCAATGCCAGTAAAGACATCTGAACCCATCTCACTTCAAACAGATGTCATTCAGAAACAGGCAGGGGACTCAATCCTCCTAAAACACAGCCCAGCCTTCTGCAGGATTGGCCACCAGGGTGGAGCTGAACTGCTAGAGAATGTCTTTGGTCTTCTAGAAACACAGTCCTGGGAGAGAGACCATCTCAGGACTCAGACCCCAAGGACAGAGGATGCACCACCCAGCTGTGTTGCTTCTGCCCTCACAGACCTCTGCCATCATCTCTGAGTATTTAAAATGGTTTTGCTCTTTTTCCTTAGAATTTTTACCTTCTCTTCTCTGGCCCACCCACCTTCAGAGTCCCAAAAGCACAGATTCCAAGTGGACAAGAGGAAAGCAAGAAAACTAGGCAACCCCACCCCTAATTTTAGTTCGTGCTTTGGAGGTAATTCTAGCTGAAGTCCCTGCTGCTTAGGGAACATCCCACAATCCTTCATTTACTGTGAACTTGGCAACGACTGTGTATTATGCCCATTTTTCTGGAGAGACCCTGAGTGCAGGGGACAGACAGCTATTGCTGTAATTTGGGAATCAAAGGATAAATGACAAGGAGACCACTAATTATTCAGTAAATTAAATGTAGCTGCTCTTCCTAATGTGGTACATCCACCCATACTGTCTTCATGGAAAGGGAGCATTGCTCAAACTCCACGTAGGGATTTAAGAACACTGCGGACTGGTTACGGGTTCATAACTTAGCTTTAGAAAAGGCTATCAGAGAGTGCCTCTAAAGCTCACGCAGGAGCCTAGAAAAATGCTTCGGAACAATCAGGTTAACTTTATAGAAATCTTTTATATCTCTAGAAAATTATAAAATGTGAAATTTATATTTTTAATTTATAACTTATGAAGGTGTAAAGATATTTATAATCAAGCTTATGAAATTTGGTTTCCGCCTTAACCTTATTCCTTTTGCTGGTGAGCAGTACCAGAAATAGTAACGAATGATTACTGTGAAAACTGATGTTTTCAAATTTTGATAAACATTCTATTTTAGGATGGGACTTAACAAGTTCATTCTAATAACTCTGCCTCATGAAACCACACACACACATGTGCACACACACATGTGCACACACACGTGCACACACACACACACACATGAACACGGGCATACACTCACACACATACCAACCTTCACCTGCATCAGTCTTTTCATTTCAAAATGTAAAATGTGTTATGAAAATATTGAAATATTAAATATGTTCAAATTTAACTAGCAGGAGAATTTGTCATGAATTTGCAAGTAGGGCCTATGAAGACCAGTGTATTTTAAGAGATTTGTTCAAAAGCTTCCCCTGGTCTTCCCCTGCTTCCTTCTTGGAGAGCAGATGTATTTGATTAGTGCTCAGAAAAGAGCATGTTTTCATAGCCTCCAGTGTGGTGTTCATAAAAACTCTGATGGTTGTAGGACAGCCTCTTTTTCTTTCTTTCTTTTCTTTCTTCCTTTTTTTTTTTTTTTGAATTTTAAAAACTTGTCCCCTTTTTACTCTTTTTATTTTCTTTCAACAAAACAAAGACAGAAGACCCGCTTTAAGAAATTTTATACATTCTCATGGAGCCCCAGTTTGTTGACCTTCAGGCCATGGAGTAAAACCTTTCTTTCAAGTGAAGCATTCCCCATTGGGAAGCACTCCAGCTTTTTCTTTTTATGAGGAATTTTAACTGCTGGACTTAATTTAATTATTGTATTTTGTACATACTCCCAGAAGCCCTGGGGCATGAGCTTTGCTTTCTTCCAAACTTTCAAATAAATATCTTTTAGAAATGCATGTTTCTGTCAGCAATGGCACTCTTGATTTGATTTCTGATCTAGATACCAAACATGGGTCACTCTGTTTCCTGCCTTTTGTGTGATTTCTACCTTAGCACCCTCTGCAGCTACAGCCAACCCTGAACACACAAAGGCATGCTGCCATTCCAGAACTGGGCACCTAGGCTTCACTGAAAAATAAAATTCGCCTCCAAAGCTGAGCAACATTGGAGAAGTTGATTTCCCAGGCAAACACTGCTAGGGAGTCAGGGTGTGCTGGCCAGCCCTGCCTGTCCCTTACAGTTTCTGCAATGTGACTCCCCCTGTTGAGGCCACCCCTTCCTACCTAAAGGCTTACTGCACATGTGATAGAAGAACACACACACACACACACACACACACATGCAAGGTGTTGTCATCCCAAATTAACAGCAAAAAAATTAGTATCTTCTCACCAATGGTTTGTTTGCTTGTTTGCTTGATACAGGGCCCTGCTCTTTAGGGCTGGTCTCAATTCATGACAGTCCTCCTGCCTCAGCATCCCAAATGCTGAGATTAGCTTATATAGGCTTGTAAACCATGCACATCTCATCTGTCTGTCTTAAGTGTACAAACTTCTACTCGGTCCTCTGAGTTCCTAAGTTTTCTCCTGAAAATCAAAAACTTTAACAACCTTTTGATTCTCAAGGACAAACAGTAACAGACTTAAAAACTTACTTAAGATTATTTTTTACCTTTTTTCTAAGACTTACTTATTTTATGTATGAGTATTCTGTTGCTGTCATCAGCCACACCAGAAGAGGGCATCAGATCCCATTACAGATGGTTGTGAGCCATCATGTGGCTGCTGAGAATTGAACTCAGGACCTCTGGAAAACCAGTCAGTGCTCTTAACCACTGAGCCATCTCTGTAGCCCCCTCACTTAAGATTATTTAAATGTGAGGAGAGTATAGACTCATAAGACCTTCCCGAAATACTTTGTGGGACTAATGAAGTAAATTTGAGACTTCTGTAACCTCTATATTTTGTAAGAAGAGGTTTTTCAATAGATTAATAAAGGTTTTAATTTTTTAAATACTAGAAGTAGAGTAGATTGTCTTATTATTTTGTATTTAAGTTTTCAATTATTTAAATCACATCACTTAAGGGCTAAATAAGGGTTTCTGAGATTATCTGTGCCAATAGGAGATATATATATATATATATATATATATATATATATATATATATATATACACACCTTGGCTGCATGTTAAAGTTGTCTGTTAGATGGGATATGATAGCACATTTCTATAGTTCCAGCACTTGGGAAGCTGAGGCAGGAGAATCACCATTAGTTCAAGGTAATATATCTGAGAAAACCAAGAAGAAAAGAGAGAATTGTTCCCCCAAGCACTCAGGTGTGGGGGAGGGGCACACGATTTTAATTTCAGCACTTAGGAGGCAGAGGCAAGAGGACCTATATGAGTTCCAGGACAGTCAGCCAAGGGCTACATAGAGAGATCCTGTCTTGAAGAAAAAAAAATGGGGGTGGGGGAAGGGAGCTTGTCCAACATTGCTGGGCAGGCACCTGAAGTCTCAGCTGCACAGGACACTGGGGCAGGAAGGCTCCTTGAGCCCAGGAGTTCCAGGCTGACTAGGGCAATATTACATGACCCAGTAGTAGTAATTTTGTTTTGTTTTTAATTCTGCTGTTTTTTAAAAAAACATATATTGATCTCTGGGTCTCATTATAGTTTCATGAAATAAACTATAGTTTATTATCTATAGTTTAGAGAGATAAATAACCCAGTCAAACCATAGAGCCTTCAAAGATCGAATGTAGCTTCTGCATTAAGAAGCAACAAGGGGCTAGAGAGATGGCTCAGCGGTTAAGAGTGCCAACTGCTCTTCTGAAGGTCATGAGTTCAAATCCCAGCAACAACATGATGGCTCACATCCATCTGTAATGAGATCTGATGCCCTATTCTGGGGTGTCTGAAGACAGCTACAGTGTACTCACATATGATAAATAAGCAACAAGACGGCAGGCATGGTGGCACACGCCTTTAATCCCAGCATTCCGGAGGCAGAGGCAGGCAGATTTCTGAGTTCGAGGCCAGCCTGGTCTACAAAGTGAGTTCCAGGACAGCCAGGGCTACACAGAGATACCCTGTCTCGAAAAACAAAACAAACAAACAAAAAAGAAGCAACAAGACTTGAATGTCACCCTTTCCATAATCAAGTTTGGGGCCACAGGAGCTGGTCTCAGCAGTTGAAGCTCCTCTCACTGACCTGAGCTTTGGTTTCATGCACATTCATTTTCACACGCTTTCCTGTCTCTTGACACACGTGTGTACCAGTCAGGTACACTGTTATTGAATTTCCCAGAAAAGAAAGTGTGGCTCCTTTGATGTGGCCATGCTTCAGGACTAATATTCTGTATGTTTAGTTGTCTTATATACCTAAACAATACACATAAAATGCAATATTTGTCAATTGCCTCAGCTGAAACCATCGGACTGCTAGGAATGACTGCTAAAACCCTGCAGGGAGAAGGCTCAGCTGTCAGATTGGATGGTCTCAGGAGATTGGGCCTTCCATAGTATCTGAAGTTGCTGCACCCAGCAGGCTTGGGCTGTTTTAGTAAAGAGCACAGGGAGGCTTACCTTTTCCCCGTCCTCTGGCCACCTTCTCCCAGCCTTGCTTACACGAGAGGGTGAGGGGCTCTTTAGTGCTTTAGTCATACTGACTGAAGGCCCTGGACCTCTAGAAGAGATGCAGGAATCTTTGACTGCAATTATTTGCCTCAGGCCAAAAGACCTCTTTTGGTCTCTCCTTTCCCAGCTTAATGAGGCTGGGAGCTTCGAATGCTTTTTTCCAGCATACTTTCACTCCTTCAGCAACTTTGGAGGTTCTGTTTTGTACCTGAAGTAAAACCTGCTGTTAACCTGGGGCAGGTGTTTTTTTGCAAGAGACCAGGACGTCTGTCTGAGCGGTAATTCAGTTGGCTGTGAAAGCTGGTATTCACTTCAGGCTTTTCTTATGTTAATCTTCCTCTTCTTCTTCCTGCTACTCCTTATTGTCTTTTAAAACAAACATGCAAATTAGCCAAGAACCTAGCTCCATCATAAAGGGGTTGGGGGTGGTGCTGAAGAGGCCAGGGAACAAAAGGAAGGGATTTAATGTATCTAAGAATGTGGCTATTCAACAGAAAAGGTTTGTAAAAGGTCAGAAATGCCTAATGGTAAGGAGAAATGTTGGAAGTCCTTGTCACATGTGCTGGGCCTCGGTTTCACTCTCACACAGGACAATGGCAACCTCATAAGCTGGGCTGAGTATCACAAAGTACCTTAAAGTGGCAAGAAAGTGGGATCCAGTCCCTGTGGATTTTTAGAGCAGTTCAGATCCTCAATAGTGACAGAGAGGGGTTGGAGAGATTGTTCAGTTGTTAAGAGCACTGATTCCTCCTCCAGAGGTCCTGAGTTCAATTCCCAGCAACCACATGGTGCCTTACAACCATCTGTAATGGAAGCCAATGCTCTCTTCTGGTCTGTCTGAAGACAGCTATAGTGTACTCATGTACATTAAATAAATAATTCTTTTTAAAAAAGAGTAATAGAGAATTAGAAAAGAAAGTCCTGGGGACATTGGAGTCACTACCTTGGTAGTAGAAAGTGACAGAAACTCGTAGCTGTTGAAGGTGGCTCAGGTAGACTGTGTGTTCGAGGCCACCCTGGTCTACATAGTGAATTTCAGGAAGCTGGAGCTAAGTAGTGAGACCCTGACCCCAAAAATCCAAAGCCAAAACAAAAACAAAGAAATCCAAGAAACAAAAAAGAATAGAAAAGGAATTTTGAAAGGTCCCTGCTCCGCCTCTCCCAAGAACTCCTTCTAGGGCCCTGTCTGTGACTTGTTATTTGTGGGGGCCATTTCCACTTCCAGGCCAAGGGTACACTGTCCTCATGTCCAAATGCCTGCAGCTTCTCACATGAGGGACAGAGATGAAACAGCCCCAAAGCTCAGGGAGGTAGCCAGAGGGCCTCCATCCACTGACCACCCTCCCGTGAAATGCCCTGGTTGGGATGATCTCTTCACATGGTGCAGTAAGGAGGGGCCAGAGAGGTTGTAGGGTAAGTGAGAAAAAGTGTGTAGAACAGGCAAGTGCTAACCTCACTTCTCCGTACAGTGTGCTCATAAGGTTGGAATTCAACCAGAAAGTTCATTTGCTTTCCTCACGGAACCTAGCATGGGGTGCTCAAGTTTTGTTGAATGAATGAGTCAATACCCTGAACTCGGGGGCCAGTGAGATGGTTCAGTGGGTAAAGGTGCTTGCACCCAAGCCTGATGACCCATTTAGTAGAAGGACAGAATGGACTCCTCTGACTTCCACACGAGAGCAGAGGGGAAGTTCAGTGTTTAAGTTGCTCGTTCTTATCCACATGAGCCACCCAGATCCTAGAGGGTACCTGTGCAGAGGGTCCCCGTGGCAAGAGTGTGGCTTTACAGGTTGTCTGCTAAAGCCCTGCTTTGATAAGGCCAGACATGCCTTTAATGAAAAGGAATTAATATACAGTATAATATTGTATGTTACAGGCATATATACAACATAATAATATATGCGTGAGTGCTTTTCCTGCGCATATATGTGTGTGCACCATGTGTTCTTGGTGCCCACGAAGGCCAAAAGAGTGCATCACATCCCTGGAACTGAAGTTATTGATGGTTCTGTGCTGGAAAGTGAACTGGGATCCTTGGCAAGAGCTACGAGTGCTCTTAACTGCTGAGCCGTCTCTCCAGCCCCCCTACATTCCTTAAGAGATGAAGCTCATCTTCTCTGGGTTGAGCAGGATTTACTATGACAATGCATGCCCCAGCTCTGTCTGTCCACCCGGCCCAGGATCCCTCATCAGGGTCTGCAATTGGTCCTGTGACTGGGACAGGTGGTCAGTGACTCAGATGCTTTGATGGAGGAAGGGAGGTAGGGGTGAGGAGGGATAGAGATGAAGGGATGGTGGTACTTCATCACACACCATGCCAGGAGGGATATGGAGAGAGGACCCAGAGTAGACCAGGGCCACACAGTGAATAGGGTCCTCTCAGTTCTGGAGTTCATTACCTCAATAGGCTTCTCAGACAAGCTTAGACCTGGCACCTCCGACACCACACCCATGATTCGACTCTGGCCTCCTCCCTCTGATTTTGCTACCTTCCCTAACTCTGTTTCCTCCTTCTGACTCTGCTTCCTCCTTCTGACTCTGCTTCCTCCTTCTGACTCTGCCTCCTCCTTCTGACTCTGCCTCCCCCTCTTACTCTGCCTCCTCCCTCTGCCTCTCCTCTCTGACCCTGCATCCTCCCTCTATACTGTTTCCTGTTCTGATCAGGTCATGCCCTGCTGCTCTCAACTGGTTATGGCAATCTCCCACTACATTGTCCTGCTTTCTGCTCTAAAGAAAGTGGTCCTATATCTTTGAAAGTCAGCACATGGCCAAACACAGAAAACTGGTCCATAGATGGTATTTGTTGGTCTCACAGGGACAGTTAGCTGGGTGTCTACATGAGTTGTGGTGGGTGTGACTTTATTCCTCTGGTCAAGAATGGCTGAGACAAATCTCTACCGGAGTCTGGCATGGCCAGCCTCTCCTTCTCTGATGGCTGCTGTTTATCAAGCATGTGTATGCTCTTCATGTGCAAGATCTGTGGACATTTTCACAACAGACAACTCTTCCCAAGACTACAAGCCACCTGGGAAAACAGAGTGTGAAACTCAATCAGAAAGGCAAATCCACACTGATAGCATGATGCGGAGCACTCACCTCCACAAAGGGCCAAACACATTCATTCATATTCATTCTCATTCTCTCTGTCTCTCTCTCTCTGTCTCTCTCTCTCTGTCTCTCTCTCTCTCTCTCTCTCTCTCTCTCTCTCTCTCTCTCTCTCTCTCGTTTTGTTTTTGGAAACAGAGTTTCTCTGTATAGCCCTGGCTGTCCTGGAACTCACTTTGTAGACCAGGCTGACCTCAAACTCAGAAATCCACCTGCCTCTGCCTCCCGAGTGCTGGGATTAAAGGCGTCATTCTCTTTTAATTGCTCCAAATAAACTTCCTGAGTGACCTGGACAGCGCCCTCTGCAGCAGCTTCCCAAGCAATCCCAGCCCTTATTGCCAGAGGTGTGTGGGCCGTGACATAAACTGACACGCCTTGTTCACAGGGCAGAGCACTGAAGCATGCGGTAAGCAACATTTCTCACCACACACACTTCATGAATTGTGCACAAAATTAAAATTTCTGATTAAAACCTGAATCCCTGGGCAACCACGTTGCCGTCATTTCACTGATAGAGATGCTTTAGCCATGGCAGCAAGGGAAACTTGCCGTCATAGATTGGAACCTGGCTCCATTACTATGTTCACAGAGCTGAAAGCTTTACTGGACATATACTGCCCGTTACATACAGTTCTTACAGAGCAAAACTGGCCACTGAGTCACTGCCTGTCAGTCTCCTGTAGCCAGGCCAGGCCAGCTGAATCTTTGAGGTGCAGGGTATAAGAGGCCAAACAAGGACCAAGGCAAGTGTGCATAGTTACTTGCTGTCTTCTCATTTAAAACAATTTTTTTCCATAAGGCATGATCACTTGAGAGAAGGAGATAACGGAAGAGACTCTAGACTTTCCAGCTCACGGACCCTGGAATGCCTGCAGATTTTTCTCGTAAGGAGTTATATGTTCACCCAGTGCCTGTCCATTCACAGCAAGGCTTGCACAAACCTAGACACCCTGCACAGTGTGCTACATGGAGGTGACCAAGCTAATCATGGTGTATCACAAATGCAGAAGGTGAAACTCAAAATGGTGTTGGTTAACTTGGGTTTGTGGTTGTACCCTAAGAAGTTGTACTTTCAGAAGAGGCAAGATTGACTCTCCATCTTTCATCTCACTGGACTTGCCCGTTGTTACAAGTAAACATTCTCCAAAAGCCCAGTGTATCTCTGTGGTGGTTGATGGTAATTGTCTGCTTGACACAATCCGGAATCACCTGGGAAGAACAACTGAGTGACTGATTGTCAAGATCAGGTTGGCCTGTGGGTGTGTCTGTAGGGGACTGTCTTAATTACATTTGTTAATTGATGTGGGAAGACCCAGCCCACTGTGGTCTCATTCCTTGCGTGCGGGTCCCGGACTATAAATGACTGGAAGACAGGAAGGTAAGCAGTGAGCATGAATATACTTATTCTCTCTCTGCTCTTGGCTGCTTCAAGCGCCTACTGCCTCCATTCCCCAGCAGTAACAGACTGTACCCTGAAATTGTGAACTAGAATTGATCCTTTCTCCCTTAAGTTGCTATTTTTCTGACACAGAAACTGGAAACTGAGCTAGTCCCTCTCCTTCTGCAAATTGTTTTGCAGCTCCACTAATAAAAAACAGCTTTGACTTAGAAAAGAAAGGGCGGGGAGGTGGGGGGAGGCTAAAAAGGAGAGAGCAAAAAATGATTGCTCTCTGAAAGGACAGCTTGTAATCTGACACCTGAGATGAAGCCACTGCAAACAGCCAGAATGTAATAAGTTTAATTTTCTTAAAGAGTACAGTAAGGGGAGGCCTGTGATGAAGTGAATAACTACTGCTTACTCTGAAGGAGCCAACTCAGTGAAAGAAGAGTTAAAGTGGAGGATGATTCAAAGATTACAGGTTCAAAGACACAGGTTAACCGGCAAAAGGGTAAGGAGCGTATACACATGCACACACATGTACACATGTGTACACACATGCACATGCATGTACACACATGTACACATGCACACACATGTACACACATGTACACACATGTATACACGTGCATGCACATACATGTACACACATACATGCACACATGCATACATGCACACACATGTACACACATGCATGCATGCACACACATGCACATGCACAGGAGTGCGCGCACACACGTGCACACCACTGTGGAACTCACAATATCTTTTGGAATTTCCTTTTCCCTGAAAGTCAGCTCCAGGTATTATTCATCTATGAGACAAGATTTGGGATAGAAGCAGAAAGTACCTAATAGGGTCCCTGACCCCTCTTCCTGGGCATTGCCTTGCCTATAGAATAGAGCTGGGGAGGGGCAACCACATTAAAATTAAATAAATTAAAACAATTTACAAATCCATGTGATGGCTATATTTGAAAAGCATATCAGTTTTTTTTTTTCTCTCTTACATAGTCTAGTATTGTACAGTTTTCATAAGTCTAAAAGATGCTTTTCCTACACGGTCAGAGAAAAGTGGGAAAAACAAAAGACAAGTATGTCTTCTCCTTTTCTCTTGCTTCCTACCAATTCTGTCCATTTGTTCGTCTGTTCGTTCATTCATTCAATATGAATGTTATGAATTTCTCAGTGCTAAGAACTAGGCTGTCACCCCTCTTCCCCTAGTCTGGGGAGCTGAGCAGAAGTTCCAGCTTCACTTGCTTCTGATGTAGGGTTTTAAAATCTCAAGATACGCGCCACCTGCCCTTTCCTGCCTTGCCTCTCTTCCAGCCTTCCACATACTTTTTAGTGCCTGGTCTCCTACTGTCTGTACAGGCTGTACTATCCAAAGGACCCTTCCACCATTGCCTCTACTCCCTTTATTGACTGCCTAGAGCATGCTTAACCTCCTCAGACTCTGCTACCTAGAAAATTCTCTACCATTTCCAGTCCTGACTACCTGAAGGATCTTTCACCTCCTCTTGTTTCTACTCGAACTGTGCCTAGCTGTTTGCTTTAGGCTGCCATTGACTCTTTGAGTAGCCATTAGTCACTTCTGTAAGAGACACAGAAGTTAGGTATGATGATGTGCACTTCCAACCTTAGCACTCAGGAAGCTGAGGCTGGAGGATCCTGAGTTTGAGGCCTTGGGCAACTTAGAGAGAGTCAGAGAGAGAGAGAGAGAGAGAGAGAGAGAGAGAGAGAGAGAGAGAGAGAGAGAGTCTAAATAAGACTGTCTTTAAAAAAAAATGACAGGGCTACACAGAGAAACCCTGTCTTGAAAAACCAAAAAAAATAAATAAATAAATAAAAAAAAATAAAAAAAATAAAAAAAAATGAAAGGAAAAGTTGTGTGTATAGCTCAGCAGCGATGATATAGATTTGGCCATCTCAGGGGAAATTGAGGCAAGTGAAGAGGGAGACTGAAGCAACTGCAGAGTTACCTTTCAGCAGGACTGCCCCAAACCAGCTGAGAGCCTTGTGGCTGAGACTCCCTCTCACCATAAAATTTACTTCATTATAATGGCAAATTTCATTAGTCTTGCAAATTTGCTGCTTTGCATCAAGGATCTGATTCCTTTCTGCAACCCAGAAGCTCTAAGTAAAGACAGTAAACTGTATTCCAGGGACTCCTCCCCATTCCGGAAATTCCCAATTTACCCTCTTGCCTTAAGTTGTGATAAAACCAAAATCTGCTCTGCCCCTAAATGCTGGGATTAAAGGCACACAACAACAACACCCAGCTTCAATCTACTCTGTTTTTGAAACCTACTCTACCTTTTACCTGGATTAACAGTAGAGCACTTGCCTAACAGTTACAAGTCTCCAGGTTGGATCTCCCCACCTCCACCCCACAAAATGTCAGTGACAAGACCTTGGTGAAGTCCAGACTTAATAGTCTGGATGAACCTTTCATGCCCTGTGGATATAGCAGTGTACTGCTACAGTAGGCTGGTATGGCAATAAGGTGTGTGTGTGTGGGGGGGGGTGTCCTCTTAGATAAGAGATGTTTTAGAGATCAATGGCACTGATGCCATCAGACCATGCCACCTCCCAGTGCCTACACCCAGGACTTACAGAGCATCAAGACTAGATAGGTGATCAAGTGATCAAGACTAGATAGGGAGCCTCTGATGCCTGTGTGACATGGATAGAGATCTCTAAGGGGATGAAAATCCTAAACTCATAGGAAAAGGAACATTCCCAAACAAATAACTACAGAGCTGCTAAATCTCCTTCCCTTTCCCTCCTTCCTCTTAATAGTCTAGATGTTCTTAATGGGGTTTCCAAAGGTCAGAGTCTTCAATGCCCTCTGCTCCTAGGTGTGTAATAGCTTTCTGCAGCAAACAAACTTCCCCCTTTGCCATGCCACAACTGTTAGCATCGCCATGGTTACTAAGCTACAACCCCATCCCTTAGGAGAAGGGCTTTATTCCCTACCTAAGTCTCAGGGGAGTTTTCCCAGTCTGCTAACCTGAAATGTGGTAACACTGGTTCCTCCAAAACAAATGCCAAGTTCAGCCTTTGATCGATACTGTTTCCCATCATAGATGTTTGAGGGTTTCAGATAAACCAGAATAGCCCCGAGGACGACTTGCCTCCCCCGAGCCAGGATTGGGTGGGCAGCACCCATCAATCAAGGAAGAACAGGACCTGATTGATGGATGGATCTGCCACTCCATTTGTCTTCCCTGACCACCATCCATCTGTCTTCCCCTGACATGGACACATTGCTCTGTTCCTTGTACATGTCCTATCCTTTCTGAGGTCTAGGTCTCTCATTGAGGTTGGCACACACCAGAAGACAACATAATACTGCCGACTTCTAGCTCTCTGTTTGGCTAATAGACTTTGAGGAAACCCAAAGTAAGCTAGAAGGAGATGAAAATGATTTGGAAATGTGGAATTAGCTCCCTCAAAGGTATCCTGTACCAAGGCACCCTGTTCCCACTGGCAAATGATTTGTAATGAAATTGTTTAAACACATATCAACCCAGCAGATCATTGAAACGCTGTTCTCTGAGCTGTGTTTTGTACCAAGACAGAGCGTTCACAGATGTGAGATTAAATTCGCAGAAGCCCCACACTCTTCCAGGAGAAATCCCAGGGCTCTGCCCTTCAGTCACCATTGAGTCTTCTGAGATCTGATTTTCGTTTTGGTTTCGAAGTCATCAGAACAACCTTTATCCTTATCTTGTTCTGGGTATATGCGACTTTAGCAACCTAGGTGCTTTGAATGTCCATCTGGGCTTACTGGTGAAGCCAAGTTCATTAGACCCAAGGCTGAATGAGGGACTTATCCTGAGAGGCACTTAAAGCAGCCACGATCAAATAACGAAGGTCTACACCCTTCCCATTCTACCAGGCATATCCTAGAAATGAGAGGAGGTTCTCTTTGGAACACATTTGGAAGGCAGGGACTCAGAAATCAAATCTGCACTGTTGAACTGGCTGTTTACTAAATAATTATCCTGACCAAGTTAACATTAAAACTTTGTTAAAAGTAGACACCATGGCACTTGGCAGTCTGCTTGAGAATGCGGTTTGCAGCACTGTCTGGATCTAATTGCTTAACTTGGGTATTTTCTGTTGGAGCCCTAGCATTTGAACTGCTTCCAAGCCCAGTCCTCCATAGAAACAGTGTGTGAAAGACCTTTCACATGGGTTTTTAAAAACCTTTGCGGCTAGATTTATTTAGACAACTGCATATTCACTTCTCCTCTAAACCCTTACTTTGATTAATGATCTGATCTGAAGTAGGTGTGTTAGCACCCTGAAGACCAGAGATAGGCTTGAGCACTCACATTTACCATTGGAGATTAGAGACAAAATTCTGTGTGTGTACACTTGAATTTTCTCACATCAGATTTTCAAAGGATACCATGACCTCCGTCCTTCACAATGCTTTCACATCAACTACATCAGAGGCTTGTAGCAAATGTGCTGGAATGGGGTACAGATGTCCATGTGCCTCTGATTCCCCACAGCCCAGAGTGTTGTAGGAATGTCAGGGGTTTCAGTCTGGGCATCTCTTGCTAAGAGCCACCCACCACCATCTTCTCTGTTTGCCATAGTGCAAAGATGTTGGAAAATACAAAGGAAGCCATTCTTTTCTGTCCTACCCATCATTCTGTTCCCTCACGAATCCAGAGGAAGCTTGACCTCAGCCTGACCAGGGGCCCTGATGTTCAGAAAAACTTAGGGTCATTTCATTCAGAGGGCATAATCTGTAGCAAATTTTAGGAAACAGTTATGTCACTATTTTTAAATTTTTTTCTTTCCTGAGACAAGGTCTCTTGTATTCCAGGCTAGCATTAAAGTTATTATGTAGCAGAGAATAACCTTGAATTTCTGAGTGCCTCTGTTTCCAGAGTGTTGTTAGGGGTGTGCACCACCAAGCCTCAACTCTGCACAACTCAGGGCTTTGACATTCTGGACAAGAGCTCTACCAACTGAACTACACCCCGAACCTTGGTGTTTTGTTTGTTTGGTTGTTTTGTTTTGTTTTTGAGACAGGGTTTCTCTGTATAGCCCTGGCTGTCCTGGAACTCACTCTGTAGACCAGGCTGGCCTCCAACTCAGAAATCCTCCTGCCTTTGCCTCCCAAGTGTTGGGATTAAAGGCATGTACCACCACTGCCTGGCCCGAGCCTTGTTTTGAAATTATTTCTACATTTACAATAAATAAAATTCTGAGCTCTCCTCTGCAACATATAACAGGGATTCAGGATAGGGAATGGGCCTACTGATGTATAGGCCATGCTCAGTTCCAATAATTATTTATGAGCCCAAGTCCTGATGACATCATCTTTGTTCTTTCTCCTCCAGGATGCTAAGATCCATGTTTAGGAGAAAAGAGAATATGTTTCAATTCACTTGGCACTCATCTCAGAAAAAGCAGATGACAAAAGGCCACCCACAAACTTCATGTAGGAATAGGAAGTCTCCATGTGCCAAGATGACCATTTCCTACACCAGGAATATGAGGCCAGAGGCTTGATACCAACCATTTCTGAGTTTTTCTGGAGTATGTGTGCATCTCTGTGATGTACGGGTGTGTATGTACAGATGTGTGTACCGTGGAGGCCAAAAGTCAATACTGGGTATCTTTCTCACTCTCTACCATTTAAAATTGTATTTATATGTTTGTTTGTTTATGAGTATGTGTGTGTGCATGTGTATATATCGCATGTACAGTAAGTCGTGATGTGGAAATCAAAGGACAACTTTTAAGAATAGATTCTTTCCCTCCACTGTGTAGGTCCCATGGATCAATCCCAGGTTGTCTGCCTTGGTGACAAGCACCTTTACCTGCTGAGGGTCTCTTACTGAAATTGGGTATCACCAGCTTGACAAGCTAGTCAGAGAATCCTAGGACTCCCCCTCTCTCTACCTCTCCAGCACTGACGTTTTATGCGGGTGCTGGAGATCTGGACTCAGATTCTCAAGTTTGTGCTTTACCCACAGAGCCAACTTGCTACCCCTGTTTCTGAATTTTGAACAGCTCCTCTGAGCTCTTAGCTGTGCCCTGATATCTCATTTGGCCAAACGAGCCAAGAGAACGTCCACAGGAAGGCAGGAAAGACAATCAAATCCCAGTCTTTCCTAAACACAGACCAGTAGGACAGGCCTGCCTTTCCAGCAAGCAGGCAGCAGCTAGGTGTTTAATTTGGAATCCGATAGCTGCCTAAATTTTGAGATCTCCCGTAGATGCACAAAGAGTCCTCCACAGCCACTGGCAGAAATTCTTAGAAAAACAATCCTCCCGGTTGGTGAAATCACAAACTACCACTTTCCCTCCCCACCTCCCTGTCACAGGAGAAGCTGTTTCGATTTGAATTACAGAGACCTGTGTGGACTGCCTGCTGTACAAAAGTGCATGTGACAATGGACACTCCTTTCTGGCCGTCCAGTGGTGTTATTTCAAACACTGTTGGACAGATGGGCTCTGTGTTGAGTGGAGAGGGGGCCATACCTCAGCAAGAAAATTGTTTATACGTCTGTCATCTCTGGGCACACAATGTCCTTCTATCACCTCTCCCGGGTAGGGGCTGAGCTAGGCAGATTGCTTCTGAATACAGAACAATAGTTTCTTCCTTAAAATCCTCTCTGGTTTGGGGCCTGGACTTAATTTGGGGAGCCTGGATGTCTGTTGGGCCCCCTGTGCAGGCCCTGCTGCTGCCATGTTCTGAGCATGTGCTTGCAGCTTGGCAGCTGCTGGAGCACAGTAAATCCATTCACTTACTGACGTATCTCGGTGACTAATGGGAGCTTAGGGAAGACACACAGGAGTGTTTGACAAGCAGAAACAACCGAATTACTTGTGTGTGGTGGGGGTGTGTGTGAGGAAATGACACCTCCCAACGGGCTTGGTCTCACTGTTTGGTCTGGAAGAGAAAGCTTGGCAAGCTCACTTGGGGAGGTCACCCTGATGTCATCCCATCTATCTATCCACCATTATTAATTCTGAAGGCAGGAGCCAGGCAGGTGTTTGGGGATGATGGTGGACATGAAGAAAACGAATCATTCAAACCCAAAGCGTTGAAGTGACTGACAGGCGGCCCCAGCCATGGTGAGGAGTATGGACTTTAGAGTCAGAAAGAATGGATGGCCCTGGCTCTACCACTTCTGTGACCAAGCTACCTGGGCTTTGTTTCTTCCTCTACGAAATGGGGACAATAGCAGAATTTCTGACTAGTGAGGATGTTCAGCAACAAAGGAGATGATGGGGTAAAGCACTTGGCACACAGAAGTATAAAGCCCAGCAGACAGCAAACACTTAGCAATGGGTATTAATCATTGTCACACATTCTGAATAGAAGAAAGGAGGCTCAGCAGCTAAGAGCGCACACTGCTCTTGCAGAGAACTGAATTTGATTCCCAGTGGCTTACAACCACCTATAACTCCAGCTCCAGGGGATCCAACACTGTTTTCCTGGTTTCCCAGGACACTGTACTCATATGCACATACCCAGACTCCGTGCCCCGCCCCCAGACATATCCCCATAAACATTAAAAAACATTTTAAGGCACAGAGCAATTCTGGCCAGTGTCTAATAAGAGTATTTAACAGTATAAGCTCAAATGCATCTTGCTAGACCAACGGGGAACAGAGTTAATCTTTCAAGGAGACCAAATTGTCTTTTGAAAAATTAAATGAAGAGCTGTGAACTGAGGAGTGGGTAGAAGGGAAGTTATGGCTACGTGAGTTTGAGGTGCAGAGAGTAACAGACATGGAAAGTCCTAGAGACTACAGGTCTTTTCCATAACATTCCAAATACAGTCAACTCTAGGAAGCAAAAGATACACTTCAACATGCTCAATGGAAATAAAAATATTTTAAAAATTACACCGTGATAAAGACGGCTGCTCAAGAACAAGTGTGGGAAAGTCAGAAATCTCCGGGGCTGTGCCTTTCCTTCCTTCTTTCCTAATTATTTTGATTCTTTTGGTTTTTCAAGAGAGAGTTTCTCCTTGTAGTCCTGACTATCCTGGAACATTCTCTGTGGACCAGGCTGACCTTGAACGTAGGAATCTGCCTGCCTGTGCCCCTAGAGTGCAGAGATTAAATGCATACTACTACAGCCTGTGGATTTCTTCCTTCCTTCCTTCCTTTCTTTCTTTTTTTTTTTGAGGGGGGGGGGTTGAGACAGGGTTTCTCTGTGTAGCCCTGGCTGTCCTGGAACTCACTCTGTAGACCAGGCTGACCTTGAACTCAGAAATCCGCCTGCCTCTGCCTCCCAAGTGTTGGGATTAAAGGCATGCGCCATCACCACCCGGCTCTTTCTTTCTTTCTTTCTTTCTTTCTTTCTTTCTTTCTTTCTTTCTTTCTCCCTTTCTCCCTTTCTCCCTTTCTCCCTTTCTCCCTTTCTCCCTTTCTCCCTTTCTCCCTTTCTCCCTTTCTCCCTTTCTCCCTTTCTCCCTTTCTCCCTTTCTCTCTTTCTCTCTTTCTCCCTTTCTCTCTCTCTTTCTCTCTCTCTTTCTCTCTTTCTCTCTCTCTCTCTCTCTCTCTTTCTCTCTTTCTCTCTTTCTCTCTTTCTCTCTTTCTCTCTTTCTCTCTTTCTCTCTCTCTCTCTCTCTCTCTCTCTCTCTCTCTCTCTCTCTCTCTCTCTCTCCCTTCCTTCCTTCCTTCCTTCCTTCCCCCCTACTCTCTTTTTCTTTTTTTTAAACATTAGATATTTTCTTTATTTACATTTCAAATGTTATCCCCTTTCCAGGTTTCCCCTCCAAAAACCCCCTGTCCCATGCCCCTGCTCACCAACCCACCCACTCCCGCTTCCCTGTCCTGGCATTCTCCTACACTGGGGCATTGAGCCTTCGCAGGATCAAGGGCCTCTCCTCCCATTGATGACCAACAAGGCCATCCTCTGCTACATATGCAACTGGAGCCATGGGTCCCTCTTTGGTTGGTGGTTTAGTCCCTGGGAGCTCTGGGTACTGGTTAGTTCATATTGTTGTTTCTCCTATGGGGCTGCAAACCCCTTCAGCCCCTTTGATCCTTTCTCTAGCTCCTCCATTGGGGACCCTATGCTCAGTCCAATGGTTGGCTGAGAGCATCCACCTCTATAGCAATTTTTTTTCTTAAGACAGGGTCTTATAGGGGGCTGGAGAGATGGTTCAGCAGTCAAGAGCACTGACTGCTCTTCTGAAGGTCCTGAGTTCAAATCCCAGTAACCACATGGTGGCTTACAACCATCCATAATGAGATCTGATGCTCTCTTCTGAGGTGTCTGAAGACAGCTACAGTGTACTTAATTATTATAAATAAATAATCTTAAAAAAAAAAGACAGGGTCTTATGTATACAAGGCTGAGCTCAAACTCAAACTCATGAGTGGCTGAGAAAAAGCTTGAATTTGCCAGGCGTGGTGGCACAGGCCTTTAATCCCAGTACTTGGGAGGTAGAGGCAGGTGGATTTCTGAGTTCAAGGCCAGCCTGGTCTACAGAGTTCCAGGATAACCAGGGCTACAGAGAAACCCTGTCTCGAAAAAAACCAAAACCAAAACCAACCAAACAAACAAAAAAAGCTTGAATTTCTGGTCCCCCTGCCTCCACCTTTAGAGTTCTGGGATTCCAGGTGTGCTCCATGATACCTAGTGTATGCAGTACTGAGGGTTAACCTGGGCTACGTGCGTGTGAAACGAGCACTCTACCAACTGAGCTACATCCCCAGGCCTCATCACACTTGTCTTTATGAACACATTTGGCAGGTGTAAATTTTGGTGAACAAAATTCAAGGGATCTCCACAAGAAATAATTTTTTTTTTCAACGTGATCCAGCTATGTAGTTCTGGCTGGTGTAGAACTCACTTTGTAGACCAGGTTGGCCTTGAACTCATGGGTGACAAGTTCTGGGATGACAGATGTATACCACTACAACCCAGTCTAAGAAAAGTTCTAAGGAAAGAGTGTGGTCGCTAGGAATGGCCATGTAAATTACAATAAGCAACATCGGCCATAGATGGTTATGGTCTGGCTGCTCCACAATCCCTGATGATTCTCCGTGGTTTAGGGATACCCAGAGATGGAGCAGAAGAGTGGACGCAGCAGTTTAGAGCATTGCATACTGCTCTTGCAGAGGACCTGAGATCACTCATATGCACACACCCACACATAGATTACACAATTAGAAATAATAAAGATAATTTAAAAAAAAATGTTCAGAGATGGAAGGAAAACCGAGGGAATACCAGCTACTTTGCATAAACCACTGCTATACATCTATGGAGTGAATCTCTTTATTTTATTTGTTTAAAGGATTAATTTGGGGCTGGAGATATGGCTCAGAGGTGGAGAGCACTGATTGCTCTTCCAGAGGTACTGAGTTCAATTCCCAGGAATGACATGGTGGCTCACAACCATCTGTAATGAGATCTGAAGCTCTCTTCTGACATGCAGATACATATGTAGAACATATGTAGAATAAATAAATCTTTTTTTTTAAAGATTAATTTGTGATTAGTGTTTAAAAGATGGCTCTGTGCTTTAAAGTACTTACTGCTATTCCAGGGGACCCAAATTTAGTTCCTAGCACCCATGTGACGTGGCTTACAACCACATGTAATGCCAATGCTTGGGTATCCAAGGCTCTTTTCTGTCCTCTGTGGGCATATAGACAAGTATAAATACACACAGGGAAGCACATGCATGTACATAAATTTCTTTTTGAGGCAGGATCTTATTATGTATTCCTGGCTGTGCTACCTAAAACTCAGTCTGTAGACCAGACTGTTCTCAAACTCAGAGATCCACCTGTCAGCCTCCCACATGCTTGGATGGGAAAGATTAGGAAGTGGACCTTGTCAAAGGGGGTGTGTCACCAAAGATGGGTTCTATGCTCAGCAATAAACACATAATGTCTTAAATATTCTTTAAAATCCTAGTGTGATCATTTAACAGCTAAGGCAGTGGGCAGACACAAGCTCTCCCACGCAGTTGGACTTTGTTATGGTCACTGTGCAACTGTGCGTCTCTAATCATGACCTTTGTACCTTGACCGCTATCATCTGTCACCAGTTCCTTACCCTGCTCACCCTGTGCCTCAGTGCAGTGGCCCCGTCTACAAGCCCAGGATTCTCACATGTGCTTCCTGGGGCTCCCCCATCCCTGTCTATTATGGAATGTGACATGGCAGCCAGAGGTCAGTGTAGCATGTCCTCCTCAACTGCTTTCCAAGTCTGTCTGTCTTGAGACAGGGTGCACCGCCCACCCCCACCCCTCTGCTATAGGCTCATCAGTCTGAATACTTGGTCTTCTGTTGGTGGAACTGTTTGGGAACGATTAGGAGGTGGACTTTGTCGAAGGAGGAGTGTTCCTGAAGAAGAGCTTTGGAGTTTTCAAGGCCCTCCCCACCCGACCCCCACCCCCTGTCCTACAGCACTCTCTATCTGCCTCCTACTTATGGATCCAAATGTGATCCAGACCTTGAGTAGATCATCTCTGTCCTGCTGATGTGCCTTTGTTCGCCCATCTACAAAATCCTATGACCAATTACCTTTTCTTTTATAAGTTGCCTTGGTCATATGGCTCTTAACACAGCCATAGAAGAGTAACTAAGATACCTAGCCTGCAGCCTGTCTTCCACAGGCTAACTGGGCTAATGACACCCAGGGATTTACTTGTCACTATTCCCGTAACCTAGATATGTGAATTCTTGCCTTCAGCTTCTTTAGGAGTCTGGGTATCCAAACTCAGGTCTCAGGGCTTTTCCAGTAAGTATTTTATTGGCTAAATCACACCCCTGTTTCCCACACTGCTGGTCCTTTTTACTGATCTTTCATATTATAGCCTAAAAAAAAAAAAAAAAAAAAGCATTTGTTCTATAGGCTTTTTCCAAGAAAAACTATTGCATCCCCGAGATTCCCTAATAGAAAAATCAGTATTGTTTTGTGTGGCTCTGAGTTCATCGCCTTACAAGTGAGCTTGCTTCCTTTGCTGAAGAGAGAGTTCTTCATGCTAAAAATGTAAACTGTATTTCTCTTGGCATACCCTCAGTTGCTCCATCAAGCTCTACAACAGCTAGAATCATGTTTACAGAGGACAGACCTGACCGGGACTGAAGGTTATCAAAGAAAATTTAGAATACTAAGCACACAGCCCAACTTGTGGATACAGAAAATACCCTTGACCGTATCCAAGTGAGGTCAAGGTCCCCTGAGTATAATACAAGCCCACTGAAAGGTAAGGGAGGGGGGCTGTGAAGAATTCTGGTGTCCCTGTACACTCCCTGGTGTCACTGAGGCAACAGACCAGCAGTGATTATCTAAGTCGGGCTTTGTTTGATATGAGAGAGTCAAAACCAGGAAGTGTGGCACAGTTTCCCTCTTGAAATTCTTCCCTTCGTTAGATTCAAATCTCATGTCTCCTCGCTTTGTTTCAAACTAAATATCAGAAGTCTTTGTTTTTTTTTTTTTTTTTTTTTCATCTCCCTGACAGTTCTTCAATATGCTGCGTTAGAAAGTCTCCAAGGACAAAAACACACATTCAAGTGATGTTTAGGCGCTAACCACCCCTTGTGGTTCTTCATCTCTCAGTCTTTTGGATGTCTCATAAAACAAAGGAGAAAAGGACCAAAATGTGGGGAACCTACGCTAACTACTTAGAAGAGATTCCTTTTGTCTTAGAAGGCAAACAATACAGACTCAGGTGCCTGGTGGTTGTTACAAAATTTCCACCAGAGGCCAGTGGGTCACTCTACATAGCTGCACAACTTCCTCTGCGTGTATATATAACTTCAATGCATGGTAATTAAAGAAACTGACTTTCCCTTTGCCAAAATACACTCTGCTTCCCTGGACCACCCAGTCAGATTGCGAGGCACCATAGGAGGAAATTGAGCCTGAAACACGCTGCTCCCCCTTGCTCTTCTTTCTGTCACAAGCCTTTAAACATTTTATCTTATTTTTATATTTGTTATTTATAACACATCATATATCACATGTCATATATCATAATATAATATACAATATATAATTATATGTATATGTATTATATGTATTGTGTAAATGTGCCATGATGTGCATGTGAAGGTCAGACAATAACTTTTGGGAATCAGCTCTCCCCTTCTACCATGTGCATCATAGGGACTGAACTCAGGTCACCAGCCTTGACAGCAAGCCTCCTCACTTACTGAGCCATTTTGCTGACCCTAATTATTTCCTGTGTATTATTATGGTTTGGATTTTGAATGTTCTCCCAGAGACTCATGTGTTTGAACATCTACTGGCAATGTCTTGGGAATACTCTGGAAGTGGGGGAGCTGGAGAATGTAGGCCATGAGAGGCAGGCCTCTGAAGCCTGATGACCTGAGCTGGATCCCTGAAACTCACATACAAGTGGAGGGAGAGAACTGAATACACAGTTGTCCCATATCCATGTTTCTGTTGTGGCCTGCACACAGCGACCCCCACCCCCTACCTCCACCCTTCACCCCATTATGCACATACAGAGTAAAAGTTTTTTGTTTTTTGTTTTTTTGTTTTCTTTTTTTTTTTTTTTGGTTTTTCGAGACAGGGTTTCTCTGTATAGCCCTGGCTGTCCTGGAACTCACTTTGTAGACCAGGCTGGCCTCGAACTCAGAAATCCGCCTGCCTCTGCCTCCTGAGTGCTGGGATTAAAGTGCGCCACCACGCACTTTTTACAAGGGACCAACCAGGCTGAGCTATCTGTCAGGTGGTAGCAAAAGGTTCAAGGCTCACCGAGGACTTGTTTCTACCAGTAGATGCCTGGAGAAATGTGCCCATCACTGGGTTTCCAGAAATACAGAGAAAGGATCCGGAAAAGAACCTTTCCCTCCGGGCTGGCCGTGCCGGCCGTGCACGTAGGCCTCTTTTATGGAGCTGAGGGCGGTGACGAACAGTCCAGCGAACCAGCTTTCCTGGACCCAGTTATTCCTTCTTCTCTCCACTGCCCATGGTGGTTTATTCCTGTTGGATGGCTAACCCCTTCCCTTCCGCCTTCGATGCCCAGTGTAGTTTGTGGTGGGATCTCTGAGTACACTGACAGCGGGGCAGAACCTCCAGAACCTCGTGACCCAGCTTTAGTCAACAAATGAGAACTACCTGGGTGAGGCTGCATTTTTGTGCTTTTTAGAGGATTGACTACAGTTAGCTCACTTCCTCCAAGACCTCTCACACCTGCCCCCTCCCCCCTCCTTTAAAGGAAAAATGCCTTTGCCGTTCATTTCCTTTGCAAACGTTACCGAAAGTGAGTTTCCATCCCTCTCTTACATGTAAAGGTGTTTATCAGTACAACTCTGTAGCTGTTCTTATTGTTACTAATTTTACTGTTTTGGAGACAGGGCTTTATACAGTACAGGCTGCTGGCCTCAAGCTCACTCGGTGATCAAGGGTGACCTTGAACTCCTCAAGGCCTTGTCTCCACATCCTAAGTGCTGAGGTCACAGTTGTGTGGCACCACACCCAGCTTCCAGTTTTCTTAATTTTTATTTAATTAATTTTTTTTTTATTTAGTAATCCAGATTCTTGGCAATCTGACACATTGTGTCCTTACTGCTATTTGCCTACAGTAGAAGTGATTATGTAACTGGATTGTAGATTATCCAAACAGTACCTTACTGACATGTGTTTGAGTTATTTCCAGATTTTAATTACTATAAATCATGCCATGGTGTTGGGAATCAAACCCTAAATCCCTGGCACCCTACCCCCAGCCCTTTCCATTCCTTTTATTTCCTGATTTCTGAGAAAATCTGATTTGGGAGGATATAGCAACCTTCTCAGATAAGAAATCTACATTCAGGATGGCAGAACTTGAAACCCAAACAGGTCCCTCAACCCTCTCTTGCCACCCATCTAGCGCCCCTTTCCATTGCCCACTATGGAGCTGCTTGCTGAGGGACAAACATAAACCCTACAATCAGGGTCGCTCATGTGCACTACATGTGCAGACAGGATCACTCATGGTGCTACATGTGCAGACAGGATCACCCATGGTGCTACATGTGCAGACAGGATCACTCATGGTGCTACATGTGCAGACAGAGTCACTCATGTGCACTACATGTGCAGACAGGATCACTCATGGTGCTACATGTGCAGTCAGGGTCACTCATATGCACTATTTGTGCAGTCAGAGTCACTCATGTGAATTTCATGTGCAGTCAGGGTCACTCATATGCATTTCATGTGCAGTCAGGGTACTCATGGTGCTACATGTACAGTCAGGGTCACTCATGTGCACTACATGTGCAGACAGAATCACTCATGTGCATTACATGTGCAGACAGAATCACTCATGGTGCTACATGTGCAGTCAGAGTCACTCATGTGCACTACATGTGCAGTCAGGGTCACTCATGTGCATTTCATGTGCAGTCAGGGTCACTCATGTGCATTTCATGTGCAGTCATGGTCACTCATGGTGCTACATGTGCAGTCAGGGTCACTCATGGTGCTACATGTGCAGCCAGGGTCACTCATGTGCACTACATGTGCAGACAGGATCACTCATGTGCACTACATATGCAGTCAGAATCACTTGTGCATTTCATGTGCAGTCAGGGTCACTCATGTGCATTTCATGTGCAGTCATGGTCACTCATGGTGCTACATGTGCAGTCAGGGTCACTCATGTGCACTACATATGAGTCAGGATCACTCATGTGCATTTCATGTACAGTCAGGGTCACTCAAGTACATTTCATGTGCAGACAGGGTCACTCATGTGCACTACATGTGCAGTCAGGTTCACTCATGTGCATTTCATTTATAGTCAGAGTCACTCGTGCATTTCATGTGCAGTCAGGGTCACTCATGTGCACTACATGTGTAGACAGTTTCACTCATGGTGCTACATGTACAGTCAGGGTCACTCATGTACACTACATGTGCAGACAGGGTCACTCATGTGCACTACATGTGTAGTCAGGGTCACTCATGTGCACTACATGTGCAGTCAGAGTCACTCAAGTACATTTCATGTGCAGACAGGCTCACTCATGTGTACTACATACATGTACAGTCAGGTTCACTCATGTGTACTTCATATGCAGTCAGGATATACTCAGTTATTCACTACTTATACCAGAGATGATAAATAATCTGGCATGAAGTAAATTTAATTAAAATTACCTTAATTGAAAAAGCTTGTAGCTCATTAGTAAGTTGTACCTATGAACAAAAGCTGTACCACCCAATATGGCCACCAGACACATGCGGCAAATTAATTCAAGTTAAATACATACAACTCAACATATACTACACAATTTCAGGTGCTGCTGAGGGCCTCCTCTAGCTCTAGTCATCTAAGCAGCTGCTTTTCTGAAGATCTCCTGGGTCTCCTAAAGTATTACTGGAAGCATGACACGGTGGGAGCTTAGGCTTACCTACCAATTGATTGCCTGGTATTGTATAATACAAGAGATGCCCTGCCTCAGCTTTGTCTATAAGACACATCCCCTCCTGAGTCTGTCTTCTTGTCAAGAGCATCTATGCTGTGGAAAACAGATGCAGGCACCTTTTCTTCAAAAGTGTGCTCGTGTGGCATGGTATCAGTGTATCTTTCCAGAACTGAATTTATAATCTGCAAGGCACAGAGGCACACATATCCACGCATGCACGCAAAGAGGCAAACATGCCCACAGTCAAAGAATGAGTGGTATGAACAATGTGTGAACTAAACAGGCATGGTGGTCCATGCCTGTATCCCAACACTTGAGCAGCTGAGGCAGGAGAATGAGGAGTTCAGTTCATCCCCAACTACATAGCAAGTTCAAAGTCAGTCTGGGCTGACTATGAGAGATTCTGCTTCAAAAACCACAAAACAAACAACAACAAACAAAGAAAACCAGGCTGGGCTCAGCAGGTGAAGGTTCTTGCCACCAAATCTGATGACCTGAGTTCAGTTCCTAGGATCCACATTGTGACGCCTGAAAGTTGTCCTCTGACCTCCACATTCACAATATGTGCTTACACACATGCACACACATGAAAGAGAATTGGGGCTGGGATGGGGGAGGAGAGAAAGAAAAATAATTTTTTAAAACTTGAAAGCTAAAAATAATAAATAATAAAACATTTTACTTAAGAAAAGAAGACTAGCTGGCCTTACCAAATATAGATCAGGGTGATGAAAAGCCGAGAGGCAGGAAGTTGAGGACGGAGCCTGGAGCCCGGAGAAGAGAACCCACCCCCATGCAGAGGCTGGGAAGCAGAAAGCAAGGAGGACATTAGCAAGTTTCCGAAGCTTTGATGGTTTTCACACGATGCGATGCGATGCGGCTGCCCATATTGTGTGATCAGATCCAGTGCAATCATCTGTCAGCCTGTCTGTTCACACCGCGCTGCTATTCATAGACAGCGTACCTCTTCCCCATGTACAACACCATATGCCTCTTCTCCTACCTAATGAGGTGCAGGGCATGCAGGGAGCATAGGGGATTACACTGTTTTCTCAGGTCTCTGGCTCAGGGGAGGAGGAGGAGGAGGAGGAGGAGGAGGAGGAAATGCTGGGGCCCCAAGGGGCCATTTCAGACCCTTTTGTAGAGACTTCAGGAGCAAAAGGGAACCATAATAATTAATTAACTTGAAATGAGTTGTGACTCCTGCTGTCTATGGAACCATGGGAAAGGAGACAGTAGCTTTGGGATTCCATTGAATTACTTCTTATACCTTTTCCCGCCTATGGAGTTATATAGTTCATCATTGCAACCAGTATACTGTAATACCCTTTAACACCTTCCTCTTTTCTCCCTGCCAATCCCATGTAACCACACACACACTATCTATCAGCCGCTAAACATTACTGGGGGAACCTTGTAGCCTAGAGTTTCCAGGGACTGGAGGAGAAGAGAATGGTACTTAGTGGCCATAGTCTTTGACATGGGACGGTGAGGCTCTGGAGAAGGGTAGCAACCATTGTAGGAGCAGGAGTGTTCTTTTTCTGTTGAACCATTCACTTTAAAGGCATTAAAAGGGGTTGGGAATGGCTCCGTGGGTAAAATTCTTGCTGCATAAGGTTTAGGACCATAATCTGGATACCTAGTCCCTGGGTAAAAAGCCATGAATTTGTAACTCCAGTGCTGGAGGAGGATCCCAGGGGATTACTGGCCAGCCAGCCCAGCTCAAGACAAAATGGCTGGCTCAGGGTCAGTGAGAAACCATGTTTTGTTTGTTTGTTTTTTAAATAAGGCTATGAATAATTGAGGAATACACACAACGCTGACCTCTGGCCTCCACACATACATAAAAGGGTAAACACACACACATACACACACACACACACAGAGAGAGAGAGAGAGAGAGAGAATATTGTGTAACTTAGGTTGAATGTTAACTCACCGTTGAGCGGGAGGATGACCTTGAACTATTGGTCCCTACAGGTATCCTCCATTGCCCGTAGTGTATGCAGGATTGGGAATAGAACCCAGGGCTTCCTGAATGCTAGGGAAGCCCAACCCCACCTGAACTACATCCACAGCTCATATTGCTAAATTTAAAAGAGACAGTCATCATTATTGACTGGTCTCATTTTAATTTCAAATGTACAAATAGTAAGTGAGCACTGGGCTCTGTTAATCAGTGAGATTTTTCCTCCTTTTATCTTTATTCACTCTCTAAATTGCCATTTCGTATTTCCTTTTGTCTCACTTCTGTGCTCTTTTCTCGTCTCCACCCTAGGCTTCACACAGACTCCTCCCTTCTTCCCGTTGACACAACACTGTAGCCTGTCTTTGCCTCTAGCTGAGGTCTGAACCTTCACTCTTATTAGAGATGAATTCGACTCTCATCAAAATAATTCCCTCAGTGGAGAAGTTAGGAGAGCTGCAACATTACTGCTTACTGGTCACAGGGTTTTGGTTTTGAGTGAAAAAAGGCCTGCCTAAGGAGGCTGAGGCAGGAGGATGATGAGTAGGATTATGACTAAGGTGTAGTTGTTAGTCAAGGTTAAGATGAGCAGCTTAATAAGACACTGTCTCAAAAGAGTGTGTTTATAGCTCAGTGGTAGCATGCATGAAGTGTTCTGGGTGTGGTCCCCATTACCCACCCCACCCCACACACAGAGGTTTGGGGATAGTGCAGGATAACTGTACCCAATATTGTGAAAATAACTCATGCTAATGAATTATGCAGATAAAACATAAATTTGTGTTCTGAGACTTTTCTTATAATTAATTTTATTTGTTTTATTTTATGTGTATTGGTGGGAGGGCATCCAATCCCCCTGGAACTGGAGTTACAGTTGTGAGCTGCCATGTGGATGCTGGGAATCGAGCCCAGATCCTCTGGGAGAGCAGCTAGTGCTCTTGACCATTGAACCATCTCTCCAGCCCCACTGTTCTGAGATTTCACTCCAATTAAAGATGTATCTTGGTTGGTAGAAAACTTGCCTACCATAAAGGAAGTTCTGGCTTCTGACCCCAACATCACATAAATGGTGCTATCTGACTATAATCCCAGTTCTTGGGACATGTAGGCAGGTGGATTAGGGTTTCAAAGTCATCCTCAGCTACACAGTGAGCTTGAAACCAGCTAAATGGGACCTTACCTCAAAAAAAAAAAAAAAAAAAAAGAAAAAAGAAAAAGAAAAAGAAAAAAAGAAATAAAAAAAAGAGAAAGAAAGAAAGAAATGAAAAAATATTCTTTAAGTTGTAACCAGTCTTTGACATGGGCTCTGATCCCACATGACACATGGACATTACTCATTTAACGTCCTTTCTTGCTTCAACTCCCTTGGCTCTTACACCTCTGACTGTCTCTGTCTGCTCAGGTCACTTGGATCATCATACAAACACGCTCCTTAGGCTCCTTAGAGACAAGACTCTCGTGACCTGCATCTCCAGCTGTTTTGCCCTCTGCTGAGCCTCGGCACAGGTGTCCTCTTGAAAGTTTCTGCCTGACTGTCTTTTCTGACCTCACCCATTGGCCAGCTCCTCCGTACTCCCCTGGACATAGACACTGTCCATCTAAAGAATTCAGCTAGTAGAGCCCTCAGTCTTGGACTACTGTCTTCTTGACACAGCCTGACATCTTAAATCACCCTGCCTGCTCTACTTACCCCCACCTCACAGAGAAGTCCTTCTAGGCCCTTCTCTACCTTTTCAAACGTCTTTAGAATTGACTACTGGTTTCTTTCTCTTGCCCGGTGCTGTGTATGGATTTTGTAGCTTATTCTCATCTCTTACCACATTAACCATCTGTGGTTCTCTTCTCTCCCTCTCTCTCTCTCTCTCTCTCTCTCTCCCTCTGTGTGTGTGTGCGCGCACCTGTGCATGTATGTATGTATGTATGTGTGTCTGTCTGTCTGTCTCCATTATACATGTGCTGGACTCTATAAGAACATTGTTATACATGTATGTATGTATATAATACAGTTTGATCCTACTATCAACCCCACACTACCTCCCCTCTCCTATGCCCTCCCTTAATTCCCCCCTCCCCCAATTTCAGTTGACCTTCACTTCAGATATATACAATCCAGGATCCACAATAAGAGAACACACACTATTTGTTTTTCTAAGATTCACTTGACTGACTTAATGAGGTAATCTCCAGCTGCATCTATTTTGTTACAAATGATGTTTTGCAAGTTATGGCCGAGTAAGCATCCATTGTGTGAATAGACCTCACCTTCTTTATGTGTTGATGGGTACCTAGGCTGGTCCCATAAGTCTCATGATCGTGGATAGTGCTGCAGTGATGTGCAAGTATATCACTCTGGAGTCTTTGATTGGCAGTGATTTTGCCCTTCAGAGGACACTGGCAATGCCTGGCGATGCTTTTAGTTACCTCAGCGTAGAGAGCTGGGCTGTTCCTGTCTCAGAGTGGGTGGAGACAAGGCCCCTGATACAACTCCTATATGCAGAAGAAATCCCCCTTGTACGTACGAAATATGTCGATACCTGATTATTTCTAATACTATGACCCTGTTTCTAGAAATCCCACCCAAAGCTTTACTCAGAAATACTTGTATTTCAAAATCTAAACAAAAGGAAATCAGGCCATTTTTGCAATTTTTTTTCTATCTAAAACTTTCAGATAAGAAAAGGAAGGATTGGGCTCAAGGTCTAGGTCCCCAGCCTAGGACCCTCTCAGCCAAGTTGGCAGCAAGGGACACGGGGCTTTGCTTCTGCCCCTCACTTAAGGGGAGCCTGCTCCACCCTATAGAAAGCAAAGTAGATGGAGGCTCCATTCCCAAAGAAAACACCAACAAACTGGCCTCTCCTT